>NC_138134.1:18802075-20002075 GCF_964188305.1 Podarcis bocagei | reverse complement strand
GGACCGGTGCAGAAATTCAGAATGGTTTAACTGAGCTGATTAGGACTATACAGATGTCAGAAGGAGTGGGTGGGAACAGAGCAGTGGAATGGAAGAAATTAAAAGGAAGTCTTGTCATGTCAAATAGAAGGGCCACAGAAACCATTGTCTGAGAATCTTGAAAGCTGTGGCAGCTGAAGTAGTATGAGACTAGAAGGACCCACAACTTGCCTCAATATGATGGCCTTCTAACCCCTTGATTGGTCTGTCATGTGTAGGGTTGCCAGCAAAGGAGCCTTGTTACTTACATTACAGTATAATATAAGCAGCCCAAAAACATCAGAGTTGCACCAACGTGACTAAGGAGGCAAATTTGGGGTTTCCTGCTTGGATGAATCACTTAAGGCTCCACCCCCCTTTCAAAGGAAAGTATGCAATATTTCAACCAAACTACTGTATTGCAACATCATTCTGTTCCATTTGAAGTTGTTTTACTTGTTTTTATAATTGTAGATTTCATTGTTGCAACCCAACCTGGGACCTTATGGCGAAGGGCGCATAAGAAATCTGAATGGATAAAATTTCTCAGGAAGGTTCTGTAAATTCATACTTTGATTTTCTTAAAGCTATACACCCACTAATGTGAACAACCTAAAAAGAAGATACACAACATAAACACTGCTGCAGCATTGAAAGCTATGCTAGACAAAGAAGCAGGCTTCCTGTGCTCACTCTTCTCTTGTCTAAAGACTCTCTTCCCTGGAAGAGAGGGGAGTGGTTGTGGGCGGGAGACCGAGCTCCGCCCCTGGTAGGGGGCATTAGCCCCCTCCCCTCCTACCTGGCTGGCGCCCTCGCCCACCGGAGGTGGCCAACCAGGTGCCTCCGGGGGGCGTGTGTAGCAGCTTAATGCTGTGGTGCCAGCTCCGCCTCCTCCTCATTCGTCGTCGTCCCTCAGCGAGTCACCCACCCTCCACTCCCATTTAGCTCAGGGTATAGGTTTTTGGCCTTGCTATGGACCTTAGGTTGGTCGCCCTGGTTGGCTGGGGGGCCTGGTAGGAATTTTTCCATTTGGCATTAGGCCTTTTGGTTTTTTCGCCTACCTCGTAGCAATCGTCACAACATTTGTGGTATTGGTTAGGCATTGGATTCATGTGTTGTGCTGTGTCAAGGGCTAGGTGTGGCCATCGCCTATGCTATCTACCGTGGGTTATTCCGTTAAAGGAATCTGGCGGTCGTGTATTCCGTCCGATGCCTGCTTGGCGGGAGGCCATGGCACGACCCTCGGTGGCATCAGGGGGTGAGCCTATAGTTGGATGAGCATCAACAGGCTCCACCTACTGTTGAATAAACCCACCACCTATAGTCATCCAATGCCTAAGCCAATACCTTTTCACTGCTGTAATCAATAAAGTTGTGGCCTTTTCTTGCCCATTAACCTTATATCACGTGTCCTTGTGTATTTATTTCACATAGCGGGGTCGGGCCATCGATCCACAAATGACCCCTCTCTTCACCAAAGAAAACAAACACACCCTCCCTATCCCATTCCCTGCCCTGAACTAAAAATAATCCTAGTACAGTAAAATTCAAGACTTGCCAACAAAACCCTCAGCAGCAGCCATATGAGTAATTATATTAAATATAATAATAACTTAAACTGTTGCTTTGTCTTGTATTATTGGAGGGTTTGCAACTTTCTTTTTGTAAGCAGCCTTGATCATTCTTTTAATGAAAAGGCAGGGTAATTATTTTTTTAAAAAATCAATGAATAAAAGGACCTCGCTTGCTATTCTTAGGGGGGATGGGAATTAATGGCCTATTTTGCTTGTATCTGGCAGAAAACAACAAAAGTGTATATTAATCTCATGCAGTCCCCTTGTGGGCAGAGATCAACATGGGTAGCCCAATGGCCACCAGTTGTTTGCCCTTACTTTAACTGGTATTTCTTCTTACAAATGTAGCTTTCACATGATGACCTCAAATATAACCATCCTTTATTGCAAATTGTGGCATTTTCTATGGTGGTTCTTTCTTCCTCTTCTTTTTTCCCTGATCTTACTGAATTTTGCCTTTTTGAACGCAGCAGAGGGGATAGCTGAACTGAAAATACATTGCCTTCCAAATCACTCAGTGCATATGCTTATTAATTCACAATTTAAAGCCACTAATTTATGACAACAGGAGTGGCTTGACAGGTTGGGGGATGACAGTCCTAATTTGTATAAGGAACGATCAATTTATTTTGGGCATGAACCATTTAGAGAACAGGACATGTCCACTATTCCAGTAAGTGTGCTTGTTTCTAGAGTGCTGCAATTGTACCTGCTCGGAATAACTTCATGTTCATTTTCTTTTTGACTGGGAGGAAATGGCTTACTTTTAAGAGGTTGACAAATGTTAAAGATTTCCACTTTAGTGGTTTGCAATGATATCAAAGTGGCATTCCATCTTTCCACAGATCAGTTTCCTTGGCAACCGGAAGCACACAGTTCATTTCAGAGGTGACTGCAAAGAGAGAGTAATTGAGGTGTGTGTGTGTGTTAAGTACAAAAAAACCCCCTCCTAATGTGGATAATGATACTGTACAAAATTTACTGCTTGGCTATGCTGATTTTAAAAATCTTCAATAAATTGTACAAACAGCCATTGTCAAACACCTGTAACTTTTAATTATTCATGGTGTGTTAGATTCCACTTCCATGGAATCAAATTATAAAACACTTCCGTGAATTTGATAGGCACACAATGCTCAGATCTCAGCACTGCTGCCATGGAACAAGGTTCAAGGAATACAGTCTTTGTCAGTAGTCTTTGAGTACGGATGTTTTCTGAAGACATTATTGAGAATAATTTCATATTATGACATACACTTTTCTCTCCTCCCCTCCCCCCCCCAAGGAACCTGGGGCAGCACACATGTAGTTTGCCAGTTTTATTCTCACCATCGCCTTTTGGCATGGGGTAGGCTGAAAGCGAGTGACGTCTGGCCCAATGTCACACAGCAAGAACCTGGGTCGTGTGAACCCAGTTCTCCTCCAATATTCCATACCCCTGGGATATCCAACAGGGAATAGGAGCCAACTCCTAGGGGCTGGGTTCCCTTCGCTCCCCCCATAAAATATTTGAGGGGGGCAGACCCCCCAAAGTTATTGAACATTGCCACTTGAATGGTGCACATGCACCATGTCTTGTGATCAATTATGTGAGGTGGGGCTTACTTGGGCGCGCCCAATATTTTGATCAAGTTGGCATGCCTGGGACATGGTGCCATGGACTCCAACTCCCATCAGCCACAGCCAGAAGAGCTAATGGCCAGGGATGACTGGAGTTGGAGTCCAGCCACTTCTGAACAGCATTACATTTACTATCCCTGCACTCTGCCATCTTGGTTTGAATATTGGGCTTGTTGGAGGTTTGTGTCAATGCCTGTGGATAACAATGCCTTTAAGCTTTTAGAGGAAAGTAGATGAATAGAAGGTTATATTTGTATTTATTGTTTGGCCAGGAAGAATAAAAGGTTAGTTTGTTGAGCATGTACATTTTCAGTCATGGTAAACTTGCCAGGCAGTCAATATTTTATTTACGAGGCGAGTATAACCATATCAGATATATGGTAGTGCTTCTTCCCAGTTTATTATTTAAAAAGGTAAAGGTAAAGGGACCCCAGACCATTAGGTCCAGCCGTGACTGACTCTGGGGTTGCGGCGCTCATCTTGCTTTATTGGCTGAAGGAGCCGGTGTACAGCTTCCGGGTCATGTGGCCAGCATGACTAATCCGCTTTTGGCGAAACAGAGCACAGAAACACCGTTTACCTTTATCTACTTGCACTTTGATGTGCTTTCGAACTGCTAGGTTGGCAAGAGCAAGGACCAAGCAATGGGAGCTCACCCCGTCGCGGGGATTCGAACCACCGACCTTCTGATCGGCAAGTCCTAGGTTCTGTGATTTAACCCACAGCGCCGCCCGCATCCCAGTTTATTATTTAGTTTGAGCCATTTAAATGCAACTGTCTCTAAGCGGTAGACAGAGAGCTTAACAAATACAGCAGGGTTAATATCAGTTGAAAACCAACTATGGTGTCAGAAATGACTTAGAATGCCTGCTGAAATTAAAAGGTCCTCACAATGCACCAGAAATTCAACAGGCAGGGGGCTTGTCTGATCTCAACTGGAAAGGAATGCCACAAAATGGGGTCTACAATATTGAAAGCATGACTCCTGGTGGATATGAGCTGCGCATTGGAGCCATGGGGGACCCCAAACAGGGGCTTCCCCAAAGACTTTGGTGCTCAGACAAGTATTACAGTTTTAGGAAAATTTATCAGTGCCAGTACTATCTACAATCCTTATCAGCCCCAGCCAGCATGGATCTTGAGGAATGCAGCTATAGCTTATTCCACGTATCTGATATAATTTTTTGCTATGCACTGAATAACTTTGAATGAAGAAAATTGCTTTTCCAATCTACGATTAATGTAGATAGATTATCTACCAACCATTGAAGGGAAAAACATTTATTCCAAGACATAACGATATTAAACAACAATTACATTTAACAGAGCATTAAAACACAGTGAACTCTCTAATTAGAGAATATGTTGATATTCATTTCACTAAAAAAAGTTTAAGAAACTTAACTCACATTAATCCTTGAGATTTTTATACTAACATTGCAGTAGCTACTAAACAGTGAAGATCTTTTATAAATGATTACTCTAAACTGCGGTGGTTTTGTTTTTGATATTTTTTCTTTTAAGCTCTGCTCCACCATATAATTTAATCAGCTAATGAGTAAATTTGATTCAATTTGATTATTAAATTTAAAATGTCAAAGTTTGCAGTGTTCCTTTCATGCATTATTGCATAATAAATGTTCTCCATATTGAGTGGCTTATTTTCTGGAATAACATTGCTGTTTCTGCGCCAATGTATAGCAGAGTGGAAATAGCCAGTGTTCTTGCCCTACAAAGACGCTGCTCCCGTCTTGGGGAATCCAAGCAGGGAGGCAACTCTGAACATAAGAGCCAACTCCTAGGGGCTGAGGTCCCTTCGCAAACCCCAATAAAATATTTGAGGGGTCTGGGCGCCCCCAAAGTTGATGGGCCATTCAAATGGTGTGCATGCACCATGTCATGTGACCAATTATGTGGGTGGGGCTTACCTGGGACTCCTAATATTTTATTCAAGTTGGCACCCCTGACTCTGAGACTACCTTAAACAAGCTGTCCATTGGTTACAGAATCACGTGCTCTTACTAGAAGACTACTTATTAGAACAAGATACAGTGGTACCTCAGCTTACAGATGCTTCAGGTTACATATGCTTCAGGTTACAGACTCCACTAACCCATAAATAGTACCTCGGGTTAAGAACTTTGCTTCAGGATGAGAACAGAAATCAAGTGCCGGTGGTGCGGCAGCAATGGTAGGCCCCATTAGCTAAAGTGGTGCTTCAGGTTAAGAACAGTTTCAGGTTAAGAACGGACCTCCGGAACAAATTAAGTACGTAACCAGAGGTACCACTGTATTTGAGTAGAAGGGAGTTCATGAAAGGAAACTTTCCTGTCCCTCTACCAGCCATCTGTCGGCATCCGGGGATCAAAAGGCCAACTGGCTAGCCCCCAGCTGGATCGTCTCCTTCTCAGCCGTGCCACTGCAAAGATCCATCGACCTCTGGCTCCAACATAAATCAGTGACTCAGGCCTCCCATACTTGAGCACACTATACTTAGCAGTGTAAACTGCACAACAGAAGAGGCCGAGGCTTGTGGAAACATACTATGAACTACAGATTTATTAAACATAAATCAAGACAAAGAAACATGTCGTCTCTCCTTGCCGTCTACTCAGAGAGAGTCAAAACAAATGCAATACAGCGGAAGTTCCGCTTATGCCAGCAAACTGTGCTGGAATGTAAACAGACATGTGACACGTAGTCCGCAACTAAAGGTGGAATGGAAACTCCCAACACCATCTTGTGCCCTCTGGAAGTTGCATCAGAGGATGGACTGCCCTTCAGAATAGCCTGGGATGGCACTTGGAGAAGAGCTGCAGCAGGTAGTGGGAAATCACACAAAATTGGATGCAGACATGTTGCACCACCACAGCCGAAAAGATATCCTGCAACTTTGGGCTGGTTCATCATGTAGGTTCCACATACATTGGGGACACAGGAGCACTCTTTGGGCTTATGCGCCTTCCCACATAGTGGGTAGAATCAATCAGAGCGAGACAGCACCTACACAGTCCCTTTAGCCCAGGGTTGGAAGTGTATACAGTACATCTTGAAAATGGGCATAGGCTCTGATTTGCACAAAAGGAGAAGGGGTGTGAACCAGAGTCTTACTTCCATTGCCTACATGCCCTTACCACATGTTGGGATGATATATGAACAAGGCCTTTTGCAGGGCAAAGTACCACAAAGTCTTGTGAAATATGTCTATCCTTCATCTTGAGAATGATCCACTGACCAGCTTCTGGCACCCAGCCTCAATCAAAAACCTTCTCATTTTAGAAATTATCATACTTTTCTGTGTATAAGACTAGGTTTTTTTCTTTAAAAATTATGTTAAAAAGTGGGGGTCGTCTTATACATGGATAGTGCATAGGGTGGATGTTTGATAGGTTGCTGCCGCAGTTGTCAGTGGCAATTGGGCTTGTTATTGGTTGCTGCGTCAAGGGCTGGTGTTGATTGGCTGACGCTGCAGCAATGGTGCAACGATAGGCAGCTTCTGCCGGAGAGGGGACAGCCACGTGCAGGTGAGCAATTTTCACCATTCCCCCCTTTAAAAAGCTCAACAACTCTGGACAATCCACCCCCAAAAAGCTCAACATTTCCCCCATTTTCTTAAATTTGAGTCCCCCCAAATAGGGGGCATCTCATACATGGGGTCGTCCAATACATGGAAAAGTACGGTAGATCTTGATAGAAGTGCCAGCTTGTTTATTGAATGATTTATGGCACTGTACAAAATAATTGCAGAAACGGAGACAAAAATCTTGTATATGCAGTAAAATATTTAAAGGCATTGGACAAATGTGATGTGTCTAAACTAAAATGCTGATAAGCGGAAGAAAATATGCTAGATGTTGCACAACTGGGGAGAAAACACAATAAAAATCAAGCCGGAAGACCAAGCCCTGAATAGCTTCATGGTGGATATTAGACTGTGTATCATCCAAATGTTTTGTCTTTTCACGTTTCTCCAATTTGGGTGGTTTAGTGGGGAAGGGAACCTTCTTGTGATTAGGAGGAAGGAACAGATATTAGGATGTAGAGTTCAGGTGGATGGTGTCAGTGGTGCTTACACTTTAAATTCTGTGTGGGTCTGAGTGGTTTTTTATTCCTGCACACTTCGAAAATGGGTTTTCAAATGTCCCTGGAAAGTCACCCCATAATTTGTCATACTCCAATCAGATAGGTCACCCACAGAGCCTACTTCAGAAAAAAGATGGCTACCTCCATGATGACTGTTCGGCCAAGCTGGAGCATATCTTTTAAAGGTAAGAGAAAACAGAAATAAATAAGTCATTGGACCATCTCATAATGTGGTCCACATAAGCTCCACATTCTCCTCCACCACAAAAGGTCTGAAGAAGTTTTCTCTCCCTCCCTGACAAAAAGAATAGCTACGGATTTCCACTCTCAGCCTTCACTGGAAAGAAAGATCTAACAAAAGTGAGGAAGGAATTTTGCCCAGTACTAAGGACAGCACAACAAATGCCCATTATTTACTGCAGCCTTCAACCTTCATAATCTCTGACCATTGGCCCTGCTGGCTATGGTGGAGGGGCGCTGTAGTCCAAGACAGCTAAAAGCAAACAGGTCAGAGAAGATTGCTTTACAGAATAACATGGAAAAGAAAAGGATCAACAGTGGCAAATTGTAAATGTTTGTACTCTGCCTTTCAAGACAAAGTAGCTTCCAGTTACAGCTAAAAGCAATACAATTACAATACAAATGCAATCTGAGCATCAGGTAGCCTCAGCAATATAAGGCCAGCATACATGAATCAAGAGGGTTTTAAACCTAAGAAATCAGTCGGCAAAGGATAAGCAAAACAAGTAAGTCTTTAAAAGTCCATTTATAAGCAACTAGAAAGGGAGACTCAGTAAGAAGGGAATTCTGTGGATGTGAGGCCACCACTGAAAAGGCTCTGCCTCTGAATAATTATAATAATAATTTCATTTTTTAATACCCCACCCAGCTGGCTGGGTTGCCCCAGACACTCTCGTAGTTGTCGGCTAATCACAGAAACAGGTATCGATGAAATTTTCTCACTGTAATATAGGACCTCTTGAAGACATTTTCTTCAAGTAAAGAGTGAATTGGTACTAAGAGTTAAAAACAAAGCAAAAGGGAAACCCAGCAACCAATATATATATTTTGATTGCTATTCAGACACTGCCTTGCTTACCTCCCCCAGCCTGCCGGTGCTGCTGCAGTTCAACAAACTGCCATGAATAGTCAACTCTGGGAATCTTTGCTTGCATGGCATTTCTTTTTTTTTAAATTAAAGTTATTATAAAACTGAAATTAGAACGTTAAAGAACAGTATCAATTACAATAATATATAAAGTACAGCGGGGACGCGGTTGGCGCTGTGGGTTAAACCACAGAGCCTAGGACTTGCCGATCAGAAGGTCAACGGTTCGAATCCCCGCGACGGGGTGAGCTCCCGTTGATCAGTCCCTGCTCCTGCCAACCTAGCAGTTCAAAAACGTCAAAGTGCAAGTAAATAAATAGGTACCGCTCCGGCGGGAAGGTAAACAGCGTTTCTGTGTGCTGCTCTGGTTCGCCAGAAGCAGCTTAGTCATGCTGGCCACATGTCCCGGAAGCTGTACGCCGGCTCCCTCAGCCAGTAAAGCGAGATGAGCGCCGCAACCCCAGAGTCGGCCACGACTGGACCTAATGGTCAGGGGTCCCTTTACCTTTATACAGTACAGCAATCATACAATTAATATCCATATCAATTTCATAGTGCATATTCCATTGGTCCAGTCATGTAAAAGAATAAACATAATGTGCCAATTGTTATATAAATCAGTTAGGCATGGTTTCATAAGATACCATTTACCACAGTGATCCCTCCATAATGTTCCATGTGCTGGGAATGGACTCCAGCCAAGTTTTCTCTGAGGTAAATATGAACTAAAGCTACATAATAATAATAATAATAATAATAATAATAATAATAATAATAATAATAATAATAATAATAATAATAATAGATTTCCGTGCCATTTCTGAACAAGATGTTGTCCTGCCTATCCCCAAACTTCTCAACAAAACTTCTTCTATATCCAGGGATTATTTGCAGACTTTGACCTAATTCCGGCTAAAGCACTTTGTACTAAAGTAACAAATGAGAGAGGAGAGCGAAGCTAATCAGAAGAGGAGCAGTCTTTTCATTCTTTTCTTTTCTTTCTTTTGCAGAAGTGATTAAAAACAAAAAAGCATTTGGGGAATCGTATTACAGACGTGTGACCTGCTCCTAATGCAGCAAGACCAAAAAAAAAATATGAAAAAGTCTTATGAGTTTGCTTTATATAACTTTTTTTCTTCTTCTCCCCAAACTTGGCAATTGTTTGTCATAGATTCTGGCAAGCGTTTCCAGGAGAAGGAGAGCATCTACTATATCAACACTCCTAATAATTAGGGTGGCATCCTGGAGTTCTGCATTGCACCTTTGCATTTATTGATGCAATGGGAAGAGTGAGCTGCTTCTTATCAGTTTATTACTCTGTCCAGGTTGTCCAACATCCCCTTCAGCTCAGCATGTTGAGCTGAGATGCACCTGGTGGGAACCCAAGATGGGGCTTTTGGGGTGTCATTGTCCTGGTTCTTGAACTCCCTCCAAAAAGAAGCAGATTAGTCCTTCAGTATTTTTGAGCAAGCAGTTAAGATATTTTAATTCCACCAGGATTTCAGTGTAATTCAACCTTGCATACTGTGGCTTTTTATCCTTTTTAAATGACTTTTTCTGTTCTTAATTTTGATTGCATTGAGATTTATATTGTTGAAAACTGCCTTGACACCTTTTTGGGGGAGTGGGGGGTGAAAAGACAATACAGTGGTACCTCGGGTTACATACGCTTCAGGTTACAGACTCCGCTAACCCAGAAATAGTACTTCAGGTTAAGAACTTTGCTTCAGGATGAGAACAGAAATCGTGCAGCAGCAGCAGGAGGCCCCATTAGCTAAAGTTGTGCTTCAGGTTAAAAACAGACCTTCGGAATGAATTAAGTTCTTAACCCAAGGTACCACTGTACAAAAATATTTCTATAGACAGACATATAAAGAGGGGAAGGGTCTCCCTGCACCCCATTTTCTTTCTTTGTGACCCCCTTGAGGGGAAAGCCCTGCAAAGTCACAGAGAATAGGAACTTTTATTTATGACGGACTTCAAATGCTTTAAATAGAAATGTGGAGTTTAATTACATTTGCACTGGCGCATTGAAAAGACTAAAGTGCCAAGGGACTTCAATAGATGTGTATTGTACGTCCAAATAAATAAAACAACCCCAGTTCCTTTCAGAGGAGAGCATTGTTATTCTGAATCAGTCCTGGCAGATGCCTGGCAATGAACTGAATTAACTGCTGAGGGGGGCAGGGTTCTTTTTCCCTGACTGTTTCCTTTTTTTAAGGACTTTTTTGCCACAGAATGCTGAAGGATACATTTGCTGATTCACTTAAGACAAGTCCCCTGTTACCTGAAGTAAAGTCAGGGCAGGTTTTTGTGACAGGGAAAGTTAGCCAGAATTGCCACACTGAAATTTCCCTTGAAAGTGAGTATGGAGGGTCCTCAGGTAAAATATCAGTAATGTTAAGGGATGCCTGGAGAGTTCTGTTAAAGATTTGGATAATTTCTCAAGGGGTTTCCACCACCACATACTTAAGTTGGATGTGTAGTATCACAGCACAGGAAGGAAGGTTGGAGGATGGGTGGCGGCTAACAGATTGAGGTTGAATCCTGACAAGACAGAAGTACTGTTTTTGGGGGACTCCCTGGTCCTGAATGGGGTAACTGTGCCCCTGAAGGACTAGGTGTGCAGCCTGGGAGTCATTTTGGACTCACAGGTGTCCATGGAGGCGCAGGTCAATTCTGTGTCCAGGGTAGCCGTCTACCAGCTCCATCTGGTATGCATGCTGAGACCCTACCTGCCCACAGACTGTCTCGCCAGAGTGGTGCATGCTCTAGTTATCTCCCACTCGGACTACTGAAATGTGCTCTACGTGGGGCTACCTTTGAAGGTGACCTGGAAACTGCAATTAATCCAGAATGTAGCAGCTAGACTGGTGACTGGGAGTGGCCTCTGGGACCACATAACACCGGTCCTGAGAGATCTGCATTGGCTCCCAGTACGTTTCCGAGCACAATTCAAAGTGTTGGTGCTGACCTTTAAAGCCCTAAACAGCCTTGGTCCTGTCTACCTGAAGGAGCGTCTCCACCCCCATTGCTCAGTCCAGACACTGAGGTCCAGCGCCGTGGGCCTTCTGGTGGTTCCCTCATTGCGAGAAGTGAGCTTACAGGGAACCAGACAGAGGGCCTTCTCGGTAGTGGCGCCCGCCCTGTGGAACGCCCTCCCTTCAGATGTGAAGGAAATAAGCAGCTATCTTATCTTTAAAAGACATCTGAAGGCAGCCCTGTTTAGGGAAGTTTTTAATATTTAATGCTGTATTGTTTTTAACACTCAACTGGAAGCTGCCCAGAGTGGCTGGGGAAACTCAGCCAGATGAGCGGGGTATAATTAATAAATTATTATTATTATTAGCAAGAAACAGATTCTGTTTAAAGCCTTAACAATGCCGTGCTTGACTAAACGAAAAAGGACCACACCAAAAAGTGAAAAGTGTAACGACTATCATCTGAATAATTTTCCCACTGCAAAATGTGTCTCCTTTTGGTAATGCTGCAAAGGGACATGACAGCTAGAATGTGGTTAACCTGGCTTCATTTGCTCCCAGTGACATCATGATGCAGCCCAATCTGATTGGCTCTGTGCTGATGTGATGTCATCATCATGTTCCTTTTGAGATTCCTGGTTGGCTGGGATCACTCAGTGAGGGATAGAGAAGAAGAAAATGGTTGTCAAGCAGCATCAGAGAGAAGAAGCAGTGGCTAGAAACAGGCACAAAAATATCAGGTTATGGGGGTTTTAGTGCATTGCACCAAGTTGGACTAGATGACCCTTGGGGTCCCTTCCAAGTCTACAGTAATATGATTCAGTGCTCCTGATACCTCCACCTTATGTGTGGGTGATGCCATTGTGCCATTCCTCCCTGTAGTCATCACCTATGACCCTGAAAATAAGAGTCTCATGCTCTACTGACTGAGCAGGCACCACTGTTTCCATTCCACTGCAGTTCATCTTCCACCGAAGACTGCTATTCATCTCACTGCCCACTGTGGTAAACTTATGTAATAATTACATAATTTATCCAAGCTACATTGTCATTGTGTTATTCCATCCCATTATTTTCAGTGCCAAGGAAACACAGTGCAAAGAAGCTGGGATGATAGGTAATCAATCAGGCATCGTTTGTGGATGGAAAGCAGCAACAACAGTGGATGCTGATCCTAATAGCGGGATTGATTTCCATTCTGGACATGGGACAAAGAAGGAAGCACCAGCAATTCCTGCTTCCGCTACTGACTGAACATCAGAAATAGCAGCAATGATTAAAAAGTAATTTGAATAATCACTCTTGAAGCCATTACTCTGAAGCAGGCCCCCTGTTTCCTCTTTGGTCACTGCCGGGCTTTTGAGCAGAATGTTCTTAGGGAAGTTGTAAAAGCATTCTTTTTAGATAACATTAATTTATCCAGAGTATCCCAATGTGTTTCTCCAAGAGGGGTGAATGCCTAGAAATGGGGAACATTGAATCATTTCAAAGAAAGCATAAAGCTGCCCATGAATGGCAAAGTAACAGATTAAGCTTTGAATACCTTCATTTGAGTCACTTTCTGAAAGCCAACCTTTAATTGTAATTTTGTATGAAGGACTCCTTTAAAAAGAGTCTTTAGTTTCAGAAGGACCAAGATATAAGCTGGAAATGTAAAACATGAGCTAAATTGATCTATTTGCGTGTCGAGGTCCCCAAGCCACCCCCCAATAACTCACAACACACACATAAATTTTGTTTAATGTTTTTGGCATAATTTTGGCCACAACTTTATTGAAATACATAAACGTGAGTGGTTGTTTAGGCATTGGTTAAGACTATCTGTCCCCCCGCCTAGGGACAAAACTGACTTCTGGGCACCACCGAAAGCCAGTAAGGGAAAACAATATCGGGAAGAAATGAAGCTGAGTCACAGGCCCTCACCTCTCCCCGCATGCTCCCCGAGGCCCCATTCCAGGGATTCGGACGAAAAGATGGCAAGCCCCTGGATTCCTTTAACGGAATTCCCTTTCTGCAGCAACCATGGAGGGGCAGGCCCAGCCTATCCTAACCCCTCCTCCAACCAATTTATAACCAATGCCTAACCGCAACCTTACAAGTTGTGACGATTTGCTACGCAGTAGGCAAAAACCAAATGGCCCAACCAATCAGCCAGATGGACATAATTCCTACGAGGCCCCTGCCCCAAAGGCAGATGACCCCATGACAGGCATAGCAAGGTCAACGCAAATAACCCCTTAATTTAGGGCAGGTGGGCAGATGATCCGTTGCACGCAGCAAAGAGAAAGTTCCAGGCTGCGTGCAGAGTATTTAAAACATTTTACCCCTCCCACCCAAATTGCAACGTAACTTTTACCCCAGCAACCCAGCCATCCAATCGTTGCCCTAGGCCCTTTTTAGAAACCCTCCCTGGCAACAGAGGGGTGGCTCGCCAGACCCCACTGCAACACGTGCTCTCCATGAGGGAGAACAGGCTTTCTCATACCCACTTCTCTAGCTAATGTGTCCTGACTGGCAGAGTCCCCCTCTCATAGCCTTCATCTGAAGCTGGTAAGCCACTGTGTGTTTCTCAGGTTTCCATAATATGTGTTGCCAGAATGTGATCTACCACTGAGCCACATTCCTTCTCCAAGGAGCAAATGGGCAGCTCCCAGTCACTGCAAAAAGTGGTAGACAACTGAAGTCAGGCATAATTTCCCAGGAGCTTTCAGGGGGCAGGCATGGCCTTTCCAGAGCTGTAATACTTGGCTGCTTCTTGTGTTGGTTAAGAGACATATGTCTGCGTTCACCTTAGGGACTGGCTTGGGAAATCTGGGGGCAATGTGGAGGCACAGAAATTAAGGTGATCCTGTATCTTTCTGCATGGTGTGAATGTGACCAAAATCCTAGTCAGTCCTGGAGCTCATTATCATAGCTGTCAACTTACAGATTTGAAAATAAGGGACCAGCAGCCTCGAAAATAAGGGATCAGCAGCCAAAATAAGGGATTTTAGTCAACCAGCTGAAATAAGAAGTTAAAAGGGACCAGATAATTTTGGAGAGATTTTTAGCTGGTTTTTAGCCCTTTGTTTCCAGAGGTTGCTGCTCAAGACACCATTCATGCAAAACAAAGTCCAAGCTACAAAGATGTTGCTGCAGTTCTGTATCTTTTCTCTCATGCTCCATCTGCAGCTCTCCGTTCCATCAGGCAGAGCGGGAGGAAGAGAGGGGGGGGAATAGTGCCCAAAGTAAACCCGCAGATCAGACGATCTATGCTAGTCTACAAATCTATGGGAGAAGCGCTTGCGGTCCTTCCTCCGCTTTCCCCCTCTATGGTTAGCCCTTGGAACACCTGCCCGCGCCTCCTCCTCTCAAGGCTCCTCAGCAATTCATAGGCCGTGCCAGGCTGCCCATCTCATTTGCGTCCTTCGGTGGCGCAGCCACAGTACGGCCTAGCAGGAGCGGCGGCCGCGGCAGTGGGCAGAGGGGAGGCCCCAGGCAGAGACGCTCAGTTTGGCAGCCGCGAGGAGGATGGCGGTGGACGGGCCCGAGGCTCCCACCAGTCCCGGTGGGGAGAGGCTCCTGGGAGCCAAGGCTGGTGATAAGAGGCCGAAGGGGGGCGGGACAGGCAGCCAAGCAACACAGTTGGAGCCTCCCTCCTCCCTGGCCAGCAGGGAGGGAAGGAGAGGAGCTGCTTCCTTTGAAACCTGGGGAATTTAAGGGACATCATCAATAAGGGACAGCAGTGGGACACGGCGCTGGGATAAGGGACGTTCCCACCAAATAAGGGACGGTTGACAGCTATGCTCATTGTACTGTCTTGTTTTTCCTACACTGCCAAAGAATTTTGGAAATCCAAAGAAAAGATGTGTGTGTGTGTGTGTGTGTGTGTGTGTGTGTGTGTGTGTGTGTGTGACAACACTTTATTTAGTGCACTAAAAAAAGTAACCAACTAATTATGGCACAGAGGAACACTCTAGAGGGTTGCAGAATAAAACAAAATGTCTCCAGCTAAAAGATTATCCTGACTTTCTCCTAGGTCCCTGCTTACATCAAGAATGTATGTGAGGTATGATTTCCCAGTGGGGATGCAAAGTTTGTTGGGGTGAAAATGCACAGGGTAAGCTTTGTGTTGCAGCCCTCCCAATGTGTTTCTGTTGTATTAAAGGCAGATACTGTATTTTTAGAAACACTTATTCACAGGAAATTAGGCGTCCAATGGAGTGGGTGAGCAGGGGGGAGAATGACAGATGGCAATGGACTGACTCCAGCTTTTCATTACTGTCGTGCAACCCTCAAGACTTCCGCACTGCACCTCAACTAATGAGGAGACAGTGTGTCTGTTGGCTCTTAATCACGAGTCACTTAGGGAAGAGATTGGGTTTTATTTCTGCCTCCCAGAGTTATACTTGCAGATTAAGAAGGTAGAATGGATTTTCATGATGGTTTTGTGTGTATCCAGCCTGAGGGTCCTCTTCTCCCATTGGGCTTTTTAGGCCAATTCAGATTAATTTGCTGCTCTGCGTTACTTAAGACTAGAGTTGCAAAAAAGGGAGATATTAATCAATTATAGTAATCATATGAGTGAGGCTTCAGTCCTGTACACACACTTAGCTGAAAGCAAGTCCTATTAAACTCACTGGAATTTGCTACAGGAGCTATTGCAGAGCCTCCAAGTGTCCTTATTGTCCAGGGACAGTCCCGGATTTAGGGAAGCTGTCCTGGTTTCTGGTTTGATCCCAGAATGTCCCACTTTTCCTTTAATTATAATTAAATAGGACATCCCTATTTTCGTTGGAGGGGATGTTATTGGTATACAGAATTGCAGCCCAAGACTGGCAAGGTTCAGACATTATATACATTAAGAAGTTATGAAGAAGACATCCTGAACAATGGAAAACAGTGCCGATTTCTCACCAGTCAAATGCTTTATCTATGCCTTTAAAATACGTTAGATGCCAGGGTGAAATCCCATTAAAGGTTGCACATTGTGGGCAGATTGTGCCCGTCTCTGGGGTGACAGTGGTAGACGCAAGTTCACTCCTTACTGCTCTGGAAGATTTCTTCCTCTTCAGTCTTGACATCCACAGAAGCATCGGTTTCTTGAAGAGGGGGAGCTTGATATGAATTACGAAAAGCCCGCAAGAAGGCCTTGATGACATCGCTGAGTTCTAGGCTCTGAATGACGGGTTTCTTTTGAGCCTCATAATTCTCTAAGGTGCAGTTTTCACTCAGCTGCTTGCAGATGAACACCAATATATGCTCCTCTGTGCCTTTGACTTCTGCTTTGTCCTCCTTGAGGTGGAGATCTGTGTTCCAAGTGCTGTTGCTAGGTTGAACATTCAGCGAGACGATAGCCCAGGTTTGGTTCCTCACAGCGACCTGCATAATCTTTTCCAGTGAAAATGAAGAATGTTAAGTTAACCAGCGACCTGTCTGATGGGTTAGTAACAGTTGCCTGTCTGCTGGTCTGGGAAATCAAAATATAAATTGTTTTATAGGACAACTGTAATCAGGGTTGCACAGCCCAACCCAAAACTTCCTAGGCCTGACAAACCCACCTTGTCTTAGAAGTTCTGGGCAAGCAGTAAAAACATGGTTGGTGGTTTCTCTTTGATTTGGTGTTTCAAAAGTTCATAAATAATAATAAAAAATCATACAGCGCCTTTCAAGGGTTCAAAGCACTCCTCATATGATCTCACAAATCCTTACAAAATTGTCTAAGACACACCAGTACTATTTATACCCATATTATAGTTGGAGGCGGGGTGGTGGTCAAGGTTGAAACATACTCACTTGCCTCAGAGTCTTTCCTAGTGAATTTTGAATAAGGTGAGACTTGAACAGGTAAATGCCCAACTCATTCTCCCCATATGAACTGACCTGGACCCTTTGACCATCGCCTGAGGCCTTCTTTGTGTGCCTCCTCCATGAGAGGTCCAGGCTTTTGGCTGATTAAACAAATTATGGCCTTTTAAATGTGTTTGTGGGAGTGGGGCTATTGGTTGGTTTTTGTGTTATGTGTTTTGTGTTGGATTTTTAGGTTGCAAACCACCCGTGGTATACAAATTTAATAAATAAATCAATAATGATGATGATGATGATGATGCTTCCTCACTCTATATTACACAAGCTGTGGCGCCTCAGACACTCCTGTGCCGCAAGCCACACAGGAAGAAAGGTAGCTATGTTGGCCCTTCAGAAAAATTCCAAAATCAACAGTAGAGCAATACTTTTATTAGGATCATCCAAAAGCTCACAAGATACTGAGCAATAGTTAAGCAAGGACTGCTGAAGAGTTCTGGAGAACCTGAGAGTATGCTCACTACTATGTTGGACGCTGTCCTACTTTGGAGTTTGGAACTTTCCTGTAATGCATCTCTTTAATGAACACACTCTGTTTTCTGAATGGTGTGCTCCACATTTATTTCTGAAGTATTTGGTTGCAGGAAATTAAAGTGGTACCTCGGGTTACAAACGCTTCAGGTTACATATGCTTCAGGTTACAGACTCCGCTAACCCAGAAATAGTACCTTGGGTTAAGAACTTTGCTTCAGGATAAGAACAGAAATCGCGCGGTGGCGGCGCGGCAGCAGTGGGAGGCCCCATTAACTAAAGTGGTGCTTCAGGTTAAGAACAGTTTCAGGTTAAGAACGGACCTCAGGAACGAATTAAATACGTAACCAGAGGTACCACTGTAATGTCCTGTAATGCCAACAGTTCAGCACTGCATGATCTCTGCTTTCCATTTTTGTGCAAGCAAAGTTCTTCCTCTCTAGCTAAGTCGCTGTGTATGGAAAGAAAGACAAGCATGGAATTGTCCACAGTATGAGAGAGAGCTCATTGAATACAGAAGCAACCTCCAAGTGAAGATTTTAATGACAGCTGTGGAGTTACGTCTGCTCTCTCCCCACTAGTAGGTGAGTGGTGTTTACAGCACTGACCATCTGTTCAAAGGGTGAAGAGAAGTTTCTCACACACAGCAGTGGGAATACAGCTTTCTGCAGCTTGTGATGGTCTCTAGAGCGGGTCTAATGGCTGAAACACATGAATTTGGATTTATGACAATCTACTGTTATCTATTTCCCCCCGATTAATTCTGCAAAGAAAAGAAGCAAAAATGGTGTTCTGTATTTTTCTTACTTTACTTAACGCCCTGCCATGGGATCGAACTACAGTGGTACCTCGGGTTAACTACTTAATTCATTCCAGAGGTCCGTTCTTAACCTGAAACTGTTCTCAGCCTGAAGCACCACTTTAGCTAATGGGGCCTCCCGCTGCCGCCGTGCCGCCTGAGCACGATTTCTGTTCTCATCCTGAAGCAAAGTTCTTAACCCGATGTACTATTTCTGGGTTAGCGGAGTCTGTAACGTGAAGCGTCTGTAACCTGAAGCGTCTGTAACCTGAAGCATATGTAACCTGAGGTACCC
The DNA here is from genome assembly GCF_964188305.1 of Podarcis bocagei. Classification (NCBI taxonomy): domain Eukaryota; kingdom Metazoa; phylum Chordata; class Lepidosauria; order Squamata; family Lacertidae; genus Podarcis; species Podarcis bocagei. The sequence goes on along the minus strand of NC_138134.1, from coordinate 19,983,282 downwards.
CTGTAGATGCAAAGATTAACAGACATGTGCTTCTTTTCATGTGTATACTCTGTGTACATACAAAGGGATGGTGGACATGTGTTTGTCTAACAGGAGAACAACACCAAACCCCTCCTCCCTTTCCTATCCTCGCTGGTTCATTGCTCCAAGCATTTATCTTTATTCTCTGATACTTCTGACACTGGAATTAAGAGGAGAGAAAGGTTCTTGGAGCAATGGATTGAGGAGAGGGATAGTGCAAGAGGGGTGAGGTGTTCATATTCCTCTCCATAGCTGAGTGGTAGAGCATGTACTTTCCATGCTCTGATCATCCCAGGTTACATTCCTGGCATCTCAGGGGTAGCTTAGCCTCCACCTATTTGGTGTCCTCCAGATGTTTTCAACCACAGCTCACACCAGCCCCACCTAGCGTGGCCAGTGGTCAGGGATGATGGGAATTATAGCCCAAAATATCTGGAAGAGACAAGGTTGGGAAAAGCTGGTATGGATAATGTCAGGGAACTGCCATCAGAGGCAAGAGGAGAGGTAAGACGCTCCAGTGATGCAGGGGAGGGAACTAGCAAGGAGAGAGAGAGAGCTTCCTCTGGGGAAGGAAATCAAGGGGACACCAGGGAGGAAGGAAAGGTGGAGAGTACTGTGGAGAGGAGGCTCCGAGACTCTTCCAGTGAAATCAGCAGAGAGAGCACTGGACCTCCGCTTGGCACGCCCACGCTGCGCAGAAGGCTTCCGCGCAGAGAATCTAGGAGGAGACTGGGCGTCAAAGAATTTCTATGTTGGAAGAAATTTAGGAGACGCCCACTCACGGATTCTGCCAGTGACTAAGACAGTCGCGTTTCAAGGGCTGTCAAACCAGGGAAAGTTTTATCTATACGACTAGCTTGGAGCAGTTTGCAGTTTACGCACAAGCAACCCCAATTCCCATTACAGATAATACTGAACTAGGAGGACAGGTGAACTCAATCAGTATAAGACAGATTCTGTGTTCCTCTCCCACACTCTTTTAGCGTTAAATTAAGATGACAAATCTCTGTTTTAGGTGTGAATGAGTGGAATGCCTAAATAGTGGCCCCGTTACATTTAATTTGGCCATCATAAGGTAAAGGTAAAGGGACCCCTGACCATTAGGTCCAGTCGGGACCGACTCTGGGGTTGCGGCGCTCATCTCGCTTTATTGGCCGAGGGAGCTGGCGTAGAGCTTCCGGGTCATGTGGCCAGCATGACTAAGCTGCTTCTGGCGAACCAGAGCAGTGCACGGAAACACCGTTTACCTTCCCGCCAGAGCGATACCTATTTATCTACTTGCACTTTGATGTGCTTTCAAACTGCTAGGTTGGCAGGAGCAGGGACCGAGCAACAGGAGCTCACCCTGTTGCAGGGATTCGAACCACTGACCTTCTGATCGGCAAGTCCTAGGTTCTGTGGTTTAACCCACAGCGCCATCATATGGATGAACAAATGCAGGGAAGAGATGTCTATCTAAAGCAGTGTTTCCCAACCTTTTTTGGGCAACGGCACACCTGTTTAATGAAAAAAATCTCGCGGCACACCACCATTACAGCCCCGTGACGTCAGCGCGCAGCGTCACGCCGGGAGGGACGCACGAAAGTGAAAGTTTTTAATTTTTTTCCCTCCCCCTTGCCGGGGAACCTCCAAGCTTTGGGGGTGGGGGGGGAGGAGGCAGCAGAGCGAGGGACTGAGGGACGGTGGCAGCTGAGGCGGCGGCGGCTGTTGTGGTGGTGGCGGCGATAGCGGGCAGAGGAGGGGCGGCGGCGGGAGTTGCTGCTGCTGTTGTTGCTGCTGCTGCCCGGACATGCCGGCCTCCTCCTCCTCCGCTGTCTCGCGCTCCTCCCTTTTGCACGCGCTGCCCCGCCGCTCGGCACCACCACCGCGGAGCCGCCCCCGGCTCGACGCGGATCCTCGCCGCCGCCGCCTCTCACCGCCCGACTCGCCCGCCTCCCTCCCACGGCACACCAGCCGATGTCTCACGGCACACTAGTGTGCCGCGGAACACCGGTTGGGAAACACTGATCTAAAGTACACATTTGAGTTCATCCAGATGCTAGGGACAAATATCACATTGGGAGCTTCCCAGAGCATCTGACAGCCACTGCTACACTAGATGAGTTTTCAGTATGATCCAGAAAGTCAGTTGGCACATTCTTGCAAGAGAAAAAGAAAAGGAAAACCACCCACCATGCCATAATTGGGAGCGATTTCTTTGACTAGTTTGGCTAAAAGCTCCGCTTCATCAAATTCAATGGTTAGGACAGTTGGTTCAGATGTGACGATGGGCCTTGCAAATTCCGTATCAGGAGCCGTTTGTTGAAATGTTGTGACCATCTTAGTTTTGCCCATTGTGATGGTTAATTTCGTGCTGAAGAGCAGGACGCAAGCCATGATGGTGATGCAGAAAACGAGGATAAGCCCAGCCAACAATGCAAATATCATAGAAAGGAGAGCATTCAGGATGTTCATGTTTGGAGAGTTTTCTGGCACTGCCTGGCATGACCTTTAGATTGTTCGCATGACTGTCATTTTGGTAGTTTCTCCTTCTGTACTGGGCTAGGGTCAACTGTAATCAAATGACACCAAGCCTAGCTAGAACTTGGTTATCTGGGCAACGGTGCTACATCACAGTGGGTGAGGTAAGCAATTGCAACAGCACACAGGGGACACTTGGCCTGCCAGTTTCCTCAAGAATGGCATTTTGCAGATAGAAGAGCATGCTATTTCAGTTCTAGCTTCCCTCTGTAGGAAGCAAGGAAGGTGTGAGCAGATCATTATGAGGAAATGGCTCACTTCAGTTCTTTTGCAAACTTTTGCTGTCGGGATGACAGTAAGTTTACATTCTAGAAAGAGCTTTTCCTTTGTTCAGTGAAAAAACACCTCAGAACTGGAGCTATTCTTGGTATAATTCTGTAGGGTGTGAGCTATCATTAAGGTGTCATTATGCCTTTGACTTTGGATGGGCATAAGACGCACAACCCTATAGTAAAGAACATAAGATTATATGTGTTCTAGGACACCGTATTTACCTCTTAATTACATATCAGGAACATTTACTGATTAGTATAACTAATAAGGATAAACATCTAATTGAAAGGTAATGTCTGCTATGTATGCAACATATGGGAATGAAAACAATGTCGTAAGGTGGATGAACAGTTGGGGGGAAAGCTAGATTTCACAGGAGACATGGGGTTCCTGCCAAAACATGTGACACAACTCTCTCCACCACTGATCTACTTCATAGGTTGAAAGGATGTTACAATGAAGGCAATAATACTACCAAGAAACCAGATTCAGGACTTGATGCAGAACTGGGGAAAAATCATTTCAACATTGCATTTACAGTAATTACTGAAAGCTTTGCTCAGTTTGTTAAGATCTGATTCATTTCCTGTTTCTTTCATTAGCGTTCCATTTGTCCTCGTATCCACATCCATTTTGACGGGTTGTGTCCCCCTCCCAATTCTTTACTATATTTTGCTTCCTTCTGGGGCAGTGGCAGCAGTAGAGCAACAGCTGAAGCCCCTCCTACAAGTAGTGTTATGTACTGAGTTGAATAGGATCCAAAAGACAGCAGTCTGATTGGTCCTAGAACAATAGGATTCAGAATGCAGCAGTCTGATTGGTCCTAGAACAATAGGATTCAGAATGCAGCAGTCTGATTGGTCCTAGAACAATAGGATTCAGAATGCAGCAGTCTGATTAGTCCTAGAACAATAGGATTCAGAATGCAGCTGTCTGATTGGTCCTAGAACAATAGGGTCCAGAATGCACCAGTTTGATTGGTCCACAGGAGCCACCCAATCCAGCTCCAGGTGGAAGTGAATCCACAACCTGATTGGCCTACAGGTGAATCCCGGAATTAGCCAATCACGAGCCCATTGTGTAAATAATGTATATAAAGCAGACATTCTGGGGGAACTTCCATTCCTCCTCACCACTATGAGCTGAATAAAGAGCATGAAATCCACTCTCGACTCCGAGTATATTTCAGGTAGCCGTTGTCTTTCCCCCCAGAGTGTCTCCTAATTCTGGGGTATTGGAGAAACATGGCTGTTATAAAACAGCAGCCTCCCCTGACAAATGTCATTTCCCCCTGAAATGGACTGGAAGGGACTCCCTGCTAATACCAATCCCCCCCCCCCATTTCTTTCAGGACAAATGGGTTCTGTTCTGTTAAATGTTCCATTTTTGTGTCTGAAAAGAATGCACAGCCCTCGTTTTCAGAGGTAGGCACATATTTCTGCCCCTAGCATGTCAGAGAGAAGAGACAATGAACATAAAACATCAGATCTTATGGATGGATGCCTCTGCAGCATCACATAACTATTTTCTTTTTTAAAAAGTTTTTTTATTAACAAATTCAGCATAACAAATCAACAATACAAATCGTCTTCATTGGTTTTTCCCCCTCCCATTTTTTCTCCTCCCACCTCCCCAGCAAACCCTCACTCCCCCCCAAAAAAGATTTCCCTCAGCTCCTCTCTCTGATTTCTCATCTCATATTGTTCTCTGCATATTATAAAATTGTATACATCTTTATATTATCTACCCAACATATTAACCCGATAAATTTGTGTATGTTTATTCAATACCTGCCAAGGAGTCCAGTTCATTTTGTTGTCTTTTTAAATAGACTGTAAAAGGTTCCCATTCTTTTTTAAAGTCACAGTTGTCTTTATCCCGCAATTCACATGTCAGTTTCACCAGTTCTGCATAGTTCATTAATTTCTGTTGCCACTGTTCTTTTGTCGGGGTTTCCTCATTCTTCCATCCTTGTGCTATCAAGACTCTTGCCACCATCGTTGAATACATAAACAAATTCTTTATTTTTCTTGGCAGGTCTTGTCCAACAATCCCTAACATCACATAACTATTTTCTGCTTCAAACCACCTCTTGGTCTGTTTTGGTTGTTACTTGCATGCACTGTGAAGGAAGGAAGAACTTGGGGTTATGGAGAGCAAATAGGTGAACAGTAAGCTTTAACAAACACACAATACTTTAATTGGTGTCACTCCAGCCACAAACTTAACAGGCTGCTCAGTTTTTCAGCAATCTGCTGCACTGTTGAATGGAAATCTATAGGCTAAAAAAGAAAAGAAAAAAAGATTTACTCTGTCATTGAGATACATACACAGACCATGCATGGTCAGTTCTACCAATGGGTGGACCAGCCAGCTGCTTGATAGCTCAGTTGGTAGAGCATGGGACCCTCTCTCATGATCTATGATTCTGGATGACCCAGAATCATAGAGTTGTAGAGTTGGAAGGGACCCTGAGGCTCTTGTCCAACTTGCTGCAATGCAGGAATAAGCAGCTGTCCTGTACGGGGATCAAACTTGCAAACTTTGCATTCTCAGCACCACGCTCTAACCAACTGAGCTATCTAGCCTTAGCTGAATGTTGCTGAACTTGGTGATGGGTTTTCTTACCCTGCCATACTTAGGGTGTCAAACACTCTTGAAAACACAGTGTTGGATTTCTGCTTATGCCACTGTGCAGTGCTTGGAGTCACAAGACTCTGTTTACATTCCAGACTGTTGGAAGTGTCACGGGAGATGGGAGGTGGATGTTGATGTTACTGGTTTCCTGTTTCTTTGTACCAGTTGGTTCACTGTCTCTCACAGAGAGAGGATGTATATTATTTTCTGTCTGTGTAGTTAAAAATAAAATGTAGCAATGTAGCTCATATATTTCTTGTCCTGCTGCTGTCTGGTTACTCTGCATAATGGGGACATGCCTGGAGCCTCATCAAAGGCTTAGGTTGTTAATCACCTTTGGAGGAGATTCCGAAGACACGTCCGAGGAGGAGTAGCTCGGCTGTACGTAGTTCTGACATATAGTAGTGACTTGTACTAATAAAATGGTATGTACAGTGGCTTAGATCTTAACAAACAGAAACACTATGCCAGCAAAAAAGACGAAATATAACCCTTTTATGGTGTCTCTCTGCCCCCCAGAATCTCTGTAAGATTCTACCTTTCCTTAAAAAGTGGCTTGCAGTGCAGATTTTAATGACAGCCACATCTATGAACAAAATCAAGAGCCGTTGCTTTCACAACACTTTCCATTTGTTAATTCTCTTGCAAAAGAAAGGAAGATAAAGCCACCGAACCAAGAAGAAAATGTTATATATCCAAGGACTTATGAATCATGAGCACAAGTAATGCTATTTGCCTTGGGCTTGTCATTATATTGTATGGCTATGAGCATTGTTGACCCTCTCCTTGTATTGATGTTGCCATTTAATAAGTTATTTCCAGTAGAAAGCTCTTGGAATTTATGTTGGCTATTTAGTGTGGTTCTGGCTTCTTGTCTTACACTTTTTTGGGAAAAGTCTATATTCCATCTGTGTCCAAGTGAGTAATGGGAAAGCCGAAGAAGTCAAAGGAGGTCATGAACACGTACGTAGATCAATTGTCAAGTAGTGGATTACATATCTAGTGATCTGGCAAAGTTCCAGCTTTATAGATTCAGCGGCTCCATTTTGGCAATGCTGGAGCCATCAATCTATAACATCAGGTATACAGTGTTTTAGGGAAGGAATTCTGAACAGCAGCCTGTTAGTCTGTAGTGCACACAAGAGACACATTTTAAAATATAACATAAAATAATTGTGAATAAAAAGAAGGAATATATAAGTATGGAGAATCACACTCAGTGTTATACTAACCAAACAGCACAATTTTACTGAACATAGATGATTCTTTATACAGTGGTACAGTGGTGCCTCGCAAGATGAAAAGAATCCGTTCTGTGATTCTCTTCGTCTAGCAGTTTTTTTGTCTTGCGAAGCAAGCCCATTGAAGGATTAGCGGAATAGCGGATTAGCGCTATTAGCGCTATTAGCGGCTTTTAGCGGCTTATCTGCTGATCGGATCAGCTGATAAGCGGCTTAGCAGCTTAGAAAAAGGGGGGGAAAGGGGAAAAAAACCGCAGGAACTCGCAAGGCATTGTCGTCTTGCGAAGCAAGCCCATAGGGAAATCGTCTTGCGAAGCACCTCCAAAACAGAAAACTCTTTCGTCTAGCGAGTTTTCTGTCTTGCGAGGCATTCGTCTTGCGGGGCACCACTGTACCTCGCAAGACGAATGCCTCACAAGACTAAAACTCGCTAGACGAAAGGGTTTTTTGTTTTTTGAGCTGCTTCGCAAGACGATTTTCCCTATGGGCTTGCTTCGCAAGACGGAAACGTCTTGCAAGTTTGTTTCCTTTTTCTTAACACCGTTAATACAGTTGCGACTTGACTTCGAGGAGCAACTCATAGAACGCGGTGTGGTAGCCTTTTTTGAGGTTTTTAAAGACTTTGGTGATTTTTGAAGCTTTTCCAAAACTTTCCCGACACCGTGCTTCGCAAGACGAAAAAAATCGCAAGACGACAAAACTCACGGAACGAATTAATTTTGTCTTGTGAGGCACCACTGTACATATGTTATCATTGTCCCTTGTTCCTGAATTCTCATATCTTTCCAATTAGTTTATTCAAAACAGAGGAACTGTTACTTTGGGGGTTTAACTATACAAAATCACACAGCAGTCATATTTAGCCATTTAACCCCAAACCCTGGAGCAAATCCTTAGGTAACAGCTTTGCATATTGGCACTTATCTAATCAGCTGACCATGGCTCCTTAACATAACGGGCCCATTCTAATAGTACAGCTGTCATAAAGCTCATGGTTATATGTATCTCTCTAACATGGAAATAGCAAACTGATGAGCCCAGTGATTGGAGAGGGAACAGAGGGAGGAATAGTATTTTGGCATAGTATTACCTATACTAAAAGTGGACAAATCTGACTTTGTATTCCATTTCTCATTTTTCAAATCTAAAATTTAATTTCAAATCTTAAATTGAGTTTCCCACATTTCTGCAGTAATTTCCACACACACACACACACACACACGCTGCATATTCGGCATCATTTTTCAGTGACTTCCTCTTAAACATTTTTTGTATGCAGTATTGACTAATTTCTGCAAGCAGTTTTCCCTAATGTAAAGCATTTTTGTATGCCATTTTGACATCTATATGCATTTTATGTACATTTCCCCATATTATATGCATTTCTGCACACATCTGTCGGTTGGGAACTGCACTGCAAAATTCAGAGAGCTCTTGTCTAGGTAAAGAGTAACCCAGCTACTTGGGGTTCTCCTCCAGCCACCCCACCCCCTGCAAGGGCAGCTAAATAGCATCTTAATCATTAACTAAAAAATAATCACACCATTAATTTTTATTATTTCCACTGCTTTCTCTACCACTATTAAAAAATCATTAGATTCCATTATTTATGGCTTATTTAATTATTTGTTTAATGAGTTGTTATTGATTCATTATTACAGTTTTTCACCCTGCAGAGTGCTTGGCGATTCCTTATCTCTTGTGAGGAGAATGTGAGAGGAGTCCCAACAAAGCCTCATCTAGTTTCCCACAGCAGTCAACCAGCGGCTTATGAGAAGCATGCAAATATGACATGAGGGCGATAGCTTTTCATCTTTTTGTTCACTAGTGACTGGTATTCTGAGGCAATCATGCCTCTGATCCCCAATGCTCCCACACTCCAACAAGCCTAAGAAAGAGCCTAAGCAGAGAGAAACTGACTTTAGGGCACATTCATGCCCAACACATTTAAAGCACTCTTCTACCACTGCAAAGAATCAAGGCTTTCCCCCAAAGATTTCTGGGAGTGGCGCTGTGGGTTAAACCACAGAGCCTAGGACTTGCTGATCAGAAGGTCGGCGGTTCGAATCCCAGCGACGGGGTGAGCTCCTGTTGCTCAGTCCCTGCTCCTGCCAACCTAGCAGTTCAAAAGCACGTCAAAGTGCAAGTAGATAAACAGGTACCACTCTGGCGGGAAGGTAAACGGTGTTTCCGTGCACTGCTCTGGTTCGCCAGAAGCAGCTTAGTCATGCTGGCCACATGACCCGGAAGCTGTATGCCGGCTCCCTCAGCCAATAAAGCGAGATGAACACCGCAACCCCAGTGTCGGCCACGACTGGACGTAATGGTCAGGGGTCCCTTTACCTTTATTCCTCTCACAGAGCTACAATCTGGGCTCCCTCAGTTCTGGCACCTCTCAGGTTGGCGCCATTGCCATTATAAGAGAACAAGGGAGGCGTTCATGATGAGTTCCGGCACCTCTTTTTCTAGAAAAATAGCACTGACTACAATTCTCAGAGTGGTTTAACAATCAATCCCTCTTCACAGGGAACTCTGGGAATTGTAGTTGTAGACATATGCTGGATCAGAGAAGTGTCCCATCTAGTGTAGAACTCTTCTCTCCCAGGGAAGTGCACTCTCTCTCTCTCTCTCCCTCCCCCCCCCCCCCACAGCAAGATGGAGATAGCCTTTGTTTACTCTCCACTTCTGGTAATTAGAGCTTTATTGCTTCCGAATATTGGGACTTCCATTTAGCCCTCATCACTAGCAGTTATTGCTAGATCTATTTTTCATGAATCATCTGCCATTCAAGTTAAATACCATTCTCAGGTCTCCTCCCCCCCCCCCGGGAGAATTCACCGGAACTCAATTCCGGGACCTCTTAGGTAGGCACCATTGTCATCCTAAGAGAATAAATGGAAAAATACCACTGAGCATTATTATCTTTCTAGTCATGAATTTCATGTTAAGTGTAAGTTGTGTTAAATAGAACCTATTGTCCTTATCTGTCCCAAACCTATTGCTAATCAATTTCACCCAACAACTCCATATTCTAGAATTAATTGATTGATTGGTTTTGTTATTATTGTGAGAAAGATCGCAAGCACCCAATCTCATCATGAAACTTGTTACTCCTAGGAATAGATGAGATCTTGGTTTTAAGAAAGGAAGACAGATATCACAGAAGAGATTGCAGCCTCATGGCTTCCTTTTCATGGCTGCATTTTCAAATGTAGATGCTAACATTGACTGAGCTGCCTAATACAGGTGGTTATTTGGGTTAGCAAAAGACTGGGACTGCAAAATGCCTGTCTCCCTTAATGCACTGTATAAATGATGTATATCATTTGTGTAAGTGGTTGATATTAGAGTTTATTGGTGGATAACATGGGAATGGAAATCTTCAAATGCTCGCAGGTTTTCTGCAATAATAGAAAAAACTTAGCTGACATTGTGTTAAATCATAGACTGTTGCTCTCCTTAAAAACAAAGCACACGTTTAAGATTCATATTAATGCTATGAAGCAAAGAATCCACATAGTAGCATAGTTCTATTTGCTGCAAATTCACCTTGAACCATTAAGCAACGAAACTAGTGTATATAGATAGGGATGACGAAGGCTGAAATAATGACCAGAGATGATGATGCAGGGGTTTTTTTTTGGGGGGGGGGGTTGGTTTTGGTTTTGCAGGGAGAACCAGCAACTGGAAGTTAAGTATACATAGCTAAAGGAAGGGGTGAAGCACCTCACTTCACCAACCCATAGCTGTCAACCGTCTCTTATTTGGCAGGAAAGTCCCTTATCCCAGCGCTGTGTCCCACTGTTGTTGTTTTTTATAGAAATTTTTATTGGCTTTTCACTTTTTATAAAGACAAATACACACAAAAAAGACAAAAGACAAAAACATGTATAATTTCAGAAAATCCTACTTTCCTAACCTTGTTCCCTGACTCCCCCCCACCCCCCTTCATGCATCCCCATTCCCAGAATTGTGTCAGCAAATTGGTATTTCTCTTCTTAATCATCTTAAAATAACCTCTTTTATAAAAAAAAGTAGATTTTTTCTAAGTTGGACTCAAGTTCTCTTCCATTGATTTCCCAATTTGTCTTAAATAAAAGTCATATTAACTAAACCCAAAAGTCTTGAGTGTTTTTACAATTCTATTTTTCCCTCCCTCCCATCCCCGGTTTTTGTCCCTTCCCAGTACATATCCAAAATATCAGTTCTTAGCCTGGGTTCCTCACGTCCGAGGCTTTCAAGTCTCTTTCAGTCCCTCTCCGCCGGTCTTGTTGGTAATCCTTTATGTCGGTCGTCGAGTCTCGAAAAAGTTCTGTCACCATCCAACCATATTCTCTTCCCACAAGAACATTTGGAAACAGCTGCTGGAAAATTTCCACAAAGTCTGCTTCTTCAGAGTCAAAGTCAAGGTGGAGGCCCCCATCATATTTCTTTATTTTAAGTTCCTGTATTCCATAAACTCCCGGGGCCTCCTCCTTCATCTTTTGCATCTTTCGCAGATTTGTGTTAGATGTAATCCAAAAGTCTCCTTGTTTATATTCCGCAGATGTCAGCTTCTGGCTGGTACTTTCCAACTTTACTTTCTCTTTTTCTTGTTTAGTCTCTTCCACTTCTTTAGATATCATTTCCGATTCAGCTGTGGATTCTTTCTCATCCAGGTCCTCAATACATTCAGCAGAGCTGCTTGTTCCAGAAGTCAAGGTCATAAGTTGTTTATTCATAGCCAGACTCTGCTCTTGTAAGACTCCCACCAGATGAAACATTCTTTCGATTTCCGCTAGTAACTTTCCATCCACAGCCATTGTAATTTCACAGAATTCCCCCTAGAGGGAATCTAGTTACTTAGTAATCTTTCTCCAACAATCCTCCAACTTATTGTTATTACTTTGTTTCCAACAATTTTAACTCAATTGCAACTCATTTTAGTCCAGAGGGATCTTAAATAACGATTTTTCCACTTAAATTGTCCGTTTGACAGCTTTGACAGCTGTCAAACTCCGCACCTCTTCCACAAGCTCAAAAGCAGGACGCTCCCGGGCCCGGGAGGGGGGGGTTGTTTACAACTGAAAGAAAGCTTCCAACACTCCACTCTCCAGCTCAAAATTTCTTTTTGCCAAATCTTGGAAGTTAATGTCTTTTTCAACTCACCCCACAAAGGGTAGGCACTCCAGCTTAGTTCTTATATCGTTGCTTTAGATCGTTTGCAAGAAGGGGGGGTGCGGACTTCCTTTTAGCACACACCCCGGTCGTCTCAAATTCACGGGATAATATTCATAAAGTCCAATTCCGTTTTACTCACGGGTTATTCTTTTCAGTCCGAATTTCAAGGAAGGGAATCAGTGCTCTCCAGTCATGGCTCGCGGCTTCGCTCAACCGAGGTAGCGATCGACTCTCAGCACCACGCCACCCTCCGTATCCTCTCCGCAGCCTTTAAAAAGGCTCTTCGTGAATCGGGGGGCGCTTAAGGTGCCCACCGAGTCTTCAGTCCGCAGGCTTCAGCGCCTGCGGTTTTTGAGGGTCCCCGCGTCGCCGGCGCGGCAAGACCCGTCCTCAGTTGAGCCGATTCCCTCCGCAGCTCGGAGGGAATCCGCCATTTCCAGATCGCGCCAACCCGGAAGTCCTCAGCGCTGTGTCCCACTGTTGTCCCTTATTGATGATGTCCCTTCAATTTCCCGGGTTTCAAAGGCAGCAGCTCCTCTCCCTCCCTGCCTGCCGGCCAGGGAGGAGGGAGGCTCCAACTGTGTTGCTTGGCTGTGTTGCTCACCCAATAAGGAGTCTAAGAACAACTGGGGGGTGGAGCTTGCATGCCTTGTGCCGATCAAATCGGCTGTGTTGCCTGGGGACTCGCCTTTGCTCAGCGCTTCCCAGAGGAGAGGTGACAGTGGTTTTCCTTGCTGCATCCCCTTTGCCGGGTTGCTGCGCTGTGAGAACCACTGCTTGAGGCTTTGTTTGGCTGCTGGCTGGGCTTTCTGCCTTTGGCTCGGAGGGGCTCAGAAGTTGAACATAGCTGTGTTCGGAAAATCCATTATTTTGGCTGCTGACCCCTTATTTTCGAGGCTGCTAGTTCCTTATTTTCAAATCTGTAAGTTGACAGCTATGCACCAACCACTTCTCCCCTACAAATGCCCTCCATCCTCAACACAGTGGCGTAGTGTGGGTTGCCCGTGCCCGGGGCCATGTTCAGGAGAGGGTAGGAAATGGATGGAGCATGCATGTGCATTCAACTGCCTAACAGCTACCGTGTCACCCAGGAGATGGCAGTCGCAGAGATAAGAAAAAAAAGAGTCATTACATTGTCTAGAGATGTCACTTCCTGGTTCGTTTGGAGAAGCTGTTTTCAACGGAAACCAGCAACAGAAGCACGCAGCTTCCATTCAATAGAGGCAGTACAGTACTGGGTTTGGAAATTTGTGCCTCCAACAATTTTGCACCTGGGGCAACACCCTGTGCCCTCTCCACACTGTGCCACTGCTTCAATGCTCATAGTTTTGGCAAACAAAGCAACAGGAATCCCATGTTCTCCATGCAGTGTCTAGTTCTGATGTAACAGCAGATCAAAGAGTGGCCATCTTCCTCATCTCTCAATCTCACATGAATCCCCATGTCCAACAGTCCTTGCCAGACTTCTTCATGAACCTGAAGACAAACCGTAAGTCCAAGAAAAGCAATCTAAGTGAGTGAGACTTGCCATTATTATCTCTGAGCTCATTCTCCTCATTCTCCGCTATGTAGGAGGTGACTACAGCTGTGTTGAGGCAAATAATATTCTGGTGAGTTTCTGATGAGCATTCTAGGAGATACTTTTGGTTCTGGCCTAGTTTGAATATGCTCTGCCTCTGTCAAAATAGGGGCGTTTGTACCTTTATAGCCGAAGTTCCTTTAATCATTCCTGCTTTTATAGCTGCATAGAGCCTCAAATAACTTTTATGCAACTGAAACTCCTATTTGTCAGATCTACCTAGATACTTCCCAATTCCTAGGTAAGACTGTGTTCTAATGCAATGTGATGCAAAAATCAGGTTACATTAGCAGTTTAAAGAAATGTTGGTAAGCAACTCACCTTGATAGACAATGGTAAACACATATTCTACAATCTGCATATACATGCCATATAAAATTGATTATCCTACTAATCCTACCTATTTTAAGCACCTAGTCCATCCACCACTTTTTACACATTTTGAAAATAATCCCGACAAAGTTTACCCAGGACAACTTAATAGTCAGTCTGAAGGAGGAGAAGAATGACAAATTAATAAGCTTTCAGCAAGGAGACACACTAACTTCACTTGCAAAGGGAAAGTGAATATGCCTGTAGTGTTTTTTCACCTCATATGCGGTGAGAAAAGGTGAATAATAATTAATTGCATATATTTTAAATGATAGTAGGTGCCTTTGCCTTTGTAGCCTTCTGATTTTAGTTCAAGGAGTTGGTATCAGCAAGTCTCTTGAAACACAGAAGCACATTAAAGCTCTCCAGTAAAATAAAGATTTAAAAATAAACCAAGCGGCACCTTGGAGATGCTTTGAACTATTTGTAAATACCCTTTAAGTTTGGTTTTCTAACCCAGTTAACAACATGGACAACAAAACATCACTAGAGCCAGTCAAGATGTTCTCTGGCCTCTTCAGCAGCCTTGGCTTTTGTACCTGGAGTCAGTCAGGGCCCCGTCCTCCCAGGCCAGGTGGGAAGAGGCCTGCAAGGCAGGTCCCCCAGGACTTATAGCCAATATGAGCTCTTCACAGCCAAGAACAGCGTTTTCTAAGGAACTTTAAAACGCAGTCAGTTCATAAATTGATAATGATAAGAAGATGACTTGAAATAAGATAAGTCAGAGTGTCAAACAGCAGAAAGAGAATATTTAATAGGCAGGGCTTCTTCAGGAAGCAAAGAAGCAAAATGGGAAGACTAGATAGAAGGAAAGCTTCTGTCAAATTTAACTGGCGTACACATTGCCCAAGGTCCTCAAAGAGTGGTTGGTTGCTCAGCAGTGGAGCAAGATGGCACCACCTCACGGCAACCATTTTAGGAATTCTGTCCATGTGCTTTTTGGAAGTGCTTCCTCCTGTCAGAGAAGTCTAACGCTGATTAGATTGGGGCAAAATGAGCAGCCTCTAAATTGCGCTTCTCAGTGGTATAGCGTGGTTTGCTGGCACCCGGGATGGGCGCGCACTGGGGGCGCAAGGCACGGGGGGTGAACAGAGCCTACCTCACTAGCCCAGCCCTCACTGCTGACACTGCAAGAGTGAAACCCTGACCCCTGAGCCAAGGGGGGAGCCTGGTCAGCTGACATGGCCCTTGATTAATCAAAGTGAGGGTGAGCCTGGGATTGAAGGTCACATAACGGTTGCATTCTTCTCACACCAACCTGTCAGCCTTGTGCTGCTTTGCGAGGCTGGGATCTGATCTGAATTATTCACTTGGCGAATCGTTCAGATCTGATCCCAGCCTTGCGACAGGAGAATCCCCCTTAAAATATGTGCCTGAGTCCATTGCCTGGGCAGCCCCCACCTTACAACTTTTTGTTTGACTGAGCATTTTGGTCTTTAGCTACCTCAAACATTTCCCATGAGCCTCATCATTCCAAGCACTGAGAGTAATATCAAGCATACTGTAAATGCCTTCGTTTCAGTATCTCCACTTTTAAAAGACAGCGCCATTATGAATGGCTGCCCTAAGTGGTCATAAGGACAATTTAGTTTCCACTTATAATTTTCCCCTAGTGTTCTTTAGGAACGGTGGAATGACAGCACATCCCCATTCATCTTCATTCGATCTGCTGGGAAATGTGAAGGTTGTCTGTATAACAATTTTCCTATTTAGCTCAGTAATCACTTAAAGGGTTTCGCCACCTTCTCGCCTTAACAGAGCCACAAATCTTGCCTCTAACAGCGTGTTGCTAGCCAGTATATTAGAAGTCCTCTTGAGAATAGCAGCCTAGGGTTATTAGAGCTGAGCTATACACAGTTTTTACCATTTGCCATGTGCAATTATTTATTTAAAGCGTTTTTACTCCGTTAATCAGCCAAAATGTCTCCTAGAGCAGCTTGCATAACAGCAATTAAACAAGGCAGCTTACAATCTAAAAGATGCACATAGAAATGGAAAGGAAAGAGGAAAACACCAGCACCAATCTTGCTTTGCTGCAACGATGGCAAATAATGTTGCAAGTTTAAATATCTCTGTTAAATTTTAATAGCGACCACTGGTTTATAAACAAGTTAAAACCATTGCCCTAAGCAGGGTCTCTCTCTTTTCAGTACTTGAAGATCACTGAAATGTTACTGCTCATGTAAATTCTGCCAATTTCTCTCAAAACTCAGAGCCTGAAATATTTTTGTATCAGTCCTGCTAGAATGACTCTGTTGACTGCTCTTTGTCCTAAGAGCTGCATGTCCTGCAATCTCAACACATGGCTATCCATAAACCAAGCCTGAAACCTTAATTTAATATGAAATCAAATTAAGATTGATTTCATAGGAAACTAAATAAATAATAATAATCTTTGTTGTCCCCCCATCCCTGTTTCCCACCCAACATGTTAACTTGAAAGCAATATCTCTGGCTTTACAAAGTTGTCATATCGGCTTCTTCAAAGGGGAAAAATACATAACCCGTGTCATAAATAAACATTAAAAGATTAGCTTTCTAGGTTCTTTTTCACTTATCACAGGATGACCAATCATCCAATCACAGGATGACACCAGGCTGAAAAGGAAGCATTACAAGGAGATTTATAAAGTGTGGTGTTTTAACTGCACTCGATTCTTATCACATTACTGTCTGGAACATCAGAGCGTAGTCTTATCGGTTTCCTTTGTTGAAAGGACACAGTACTAATAGCTTGATTTAAACTCTGTAGCTTTCTAAAACAGCTTTGCATTTGGCAAACTTTTATCTCTGCTTGTATGAATGATGCAGATTTTCTCTTGGATTCTCATGAATCTGGTCTGACATACATGAGCAGATATAGAAAAAAGGCGGACCCTAGTTGTATTGACACAGGGAAATTAAGGGAGAAGGAGGTTATTCATGTTACTCTGAAGATTACAGGTTCAGTCCTCAGACCTTCCAGTAAGGAAGGGGTTGTAGTTAGGTGCAAGAGCACATGTTTTGAATGTCATTGTGATTATTACTATCAGTGCCATTTTTCTAGAAAAAGAGGTGCCAGAACTCCCCCTTGTTCTCTTATCATGGCAATGCTGCCCACCTGAGAGGTGCCAGAACTGAGTTCTGGCTGGCTGGGGCGGGGGGGAACCCTGTGTGGTGATCACACAGGGTCCCCGGACGTTTAACGGTCTATTGATCCCTGTGCCACCACTGTGCTCGCTTCCCCGCTGCCACCAACCCGTTACTCTCGGGTACACACTGAATCCAGACAGTTGTTAAACTTGAACCAAATAAACAAGTTTATTTTATAATCATTAACAAGTTTATGGTTTCTCAGATAATATTCTTGTCAGTTTCTTAACTTTAGTTTCTGTACCGGCCTATACCTTCCTAATACCTTCTGAATGATTATCTCAACTGTTTGACTGACTCCTCTTAACAGATTCTCTCACTCTCCCACATCAGACTAGCCCAACCCACAGACTTATCCTCTCTCTGTCTCTTCTCTAACTCCAGACTGACTTCTTAACAACTCTAACTCTAACTCCTCCCCTTATGTTCCTATTGGTTAGTCATTTTACAATTAGTTAACCCGTACCTTATGAACCCAGTATGATGTCACACACCTAGGAGAGAAAACGCCACACCCTGATTAATGTTATTATTTAAATTTATATACTACCCTTCATGAAAAGACCACACAGCAATTTACAACCTGGAAAAATCAAAAGAGTTTTATAACTGCTAAAGTTAATACATGACAGAAAACAGCTTCTCATGAACAATAGCTTTTTATAACAGCAGCAACATAAAAAACAAGAAAGGAGAAAATCAGCAGCAGGGCATCTAAAATACCAAAACAGTGCACAAATGCAGAATTTTCTCTCTATCTAAAGTAGCTCCTAATCCAAGCCAGCCATAGAAAATGATATATACTCACCTGGGAGCTTTGCTTTCCTCCCAGGCCTTATCTGTGCTATGGGAAAAACAACTCTTTGGCACTCAATCGGAGCACACAGCAATTTGGGTTTCCCCCAGATTACCATTTGTTCCATTCTATTATTGAAGAGTGGGTTTTCTCTTGGAAAATAGCAGGGTAAGGGGGAAACTGCTCAGATTCATGTTTTCTAGCCACGGCACAAGCAGAAGTGTGGTGGAGCCCCCAGCCTCTCACCCTGGGAGACCCTCACTTCCCCCACCACTTGCTTTGGGGGCCTTCCACCATCTATTTGCCGCTTTCATGCCCCAAGTGATGTCCCATGCAGAAGGTCTTCTCAATTCCTGGCATCTCCAGGGACGGCTGGAAAAAAATCAGTTGCCTGAAATTCCAAAGAACTAGTCAATGTGGACAAGACTGGGTGAGATGGACCAGTGGTCTGACTCCCTAAGTTCATGACTTTTGTTTCTAGCGTTCCTAAGGACCAGTGAACTCCATCTGCTGAAGAAGACTTGTACCTGCCCCGCCTTTAAGGCACCATGCAGCTTGACAATTCTGTATTTCTCCGTAGTGGTATAGACCTGAATAGTTTTTCTTAAGTGACTCTCTGGCGGATTGCAAGAACAATTTGTTGTGCTGCGTTTTTAGACTATTTTAAGAGAATGTGCCTACTTCACTTAATTACACCCCCTTCTCCCCTTTTATCCTGCACACCTGCTGCACACTTCTCTAAAAGGGAAATAAGACGACGAGAGGCCGTTCAGCAGGCAGTCACTGTGTCTGGATAAACAGATTGTTCATTTTCTGGAAATGATGTGTAAATGCCACAAGTAACTCGACGGCCCATCTTGAAACACCCTGTCCAGATCCTGTCTCCATTATTACCATGTTTTAAAAGACCTATTAGCAATAATAGTCCAAGAGCAGGATATTGAGTTCAAATTAATGGCCAGTGAGAATTTAATGGCCCGCAGCTTATTTCGCTTGATCATTAATCCCTAGGCATTGGCCAATGCTTTCTGTTTATTTGTTTGTTTATGTTTAAAGATCTGTCATGGGAGTTGTATTTGTTTTCTTGCAATTTGACAGTGCTTTGCAGCGGGCATGACTGAGAGAAAATAAGCTGTGCTTATTAGGTCACAAGCTTAGCTTCAGTTCAGCAAGAGCTTACTGATGTGGTATGAATAGAATTAATAAGGGCAAGATAGTGATTTGGTGGTAGATGAGTGGCCATGTGTTCTCCTGAGTTGTCTACCCCTTGTATCTTGTTCCATCACACTGAGCCGACATGGCAGAGCAACTGAGGTTGGCTTGGGATAGGGGAAGCTTATAGAATGGCCCGTGTGAGGGGCAAATCCCATAACCTCTAACATTTCTCTGCTGAAAATAGGGACGTCCTGCCATAGCCTCCAACATTTCTCAAATGAAAATAGGGACGTCCTGTTCCATACCCTCCAACATTTCTGCAATGAAAATAGGAACATTACTATCTCTCAGCCTAGCCTACCTCACTGGGTTATTTGGGATCAGGGGGTGCATAGGCGTGAGATCCTTGAAGGAAACATGTGAAAGAAGTACATTTATGATGCTGTAACAAGGATGCAGGTGGCGCTGTGGTCTAAACCACTGAGCCTCTTGGGCTTGCCGATCAGAAGGTCGGGGCTTCGAATCCCCGTGACGGGGTGAGCTCCCGTTGCTCGGTACCAGCTCCTGCCAACCTAGCAGTTCGAAAGCAGGTCCAAGTGCAAGTAGATAAATAGGTACTGCTCCAGCGGGAAGGTAAAGGGCATTTCCGTGCTCTGCTCTGGTTTCGCCAGAAGCAGCTCAGTCATGCTGGCCACATGACCTGGAAAAACTGTCTGCAGACAAAAGCCCTCCGCCTGTAAAGTGAGATGAGCGTCGCAACCCCAGAGTCGTCTGCGACTGGACTTAACTGTCAGGTGTCCTTTACCTTTATCTTTTTTAACAGATCTACTCCTTGTAGAAGATTCTCTTCAAGTGACATATTCAAAGGGGTTTGAGAGAAATGAAGCATTTTGATAAGACAAGCAAGCAACAGTTCTCGGGACCATGGAAGGTGGTCCATTTGGAAAGTGTTGGAGCTTGGTCCATTTGGTCATCATTGACTCTGGCTCCACCTGCTGTGGACCCTGCCTTCCACCCTAACAGTCCTCTTGGGACATATATACCGTATTTTTCGCTCCATAAGACACACTTTTTCCTTCCTAAAAAGTAATGGGAAATGTTTGTGCGTCTTATGGCGTGAATGCATAGACCCTGGAGCCGAATTGCTCAGGGGCAAAAAGCAGATCATGCTTTTTTCTTTTTCTTTTTTTTTGAAAGAGGGAAGTGGGTGTTGAAACAAAGCCGCTGATCATTTGCGACCAGGGAGTGAGATAAGGGACGCTAGAGATCAAGGAGGCTGCCTGCGAGGGGGGAGGTAAAGGCAGCAAACTTGCAAAGGGGGGGAAACAGGAAGACTAAAGCAATAAGGAGAGAAATTAGAAGAAAATGAGGAGCAAAAAACTGCTCCAGCTAAGGAAAAGATACTACACTAAGGCAAACAAGAGGGAATGGGGTGTTGAAAGGAAACAGCTGATCAGTGGGATCAGAAGAGAGATAAGGGACGGTAGCGGAGGCTGCCTGGGAGGGGGGAGGTAAAAGCCCATGGATTCTAGGTGCGTCTTATGGTCAGGTGCATCTTATGGAGCGGAAAATACGGTATGTCTGAGCATGCATACACAGGAAGCATAACAAGGGATTGATGGAAGGGCAAGATGAGATCAAATGGTGAAGGAAAGGAGTTGTGCTCCAGCATAGGAAGTTGCCTTATACTGAGTCAGAGCACTGGTCCACCTAGCTCAGTAATGTCTGGCAGCAGCTCTCCATGATTTCAGATCTCTCCCAGCCCTTCCTGGAGATGCCAGGAATTCAACATGGGGCCTCCTGTATACAAACCACATGCTTTGCTATTGAGCTTTGGCCCTTTCCCAAATCCCATCAGGTTGCAATGCATCTTTGAGCCTTCTTTTAAATCACGTAATGCGACAACTAAGAAGCCCTCAAACATGACAGTGAAATGGTGCCGTGTGCTTTTATGATGACACAACAAGCCAGGCACAGCTGTTTGCCTCAAGACAGAACAAAGCTCAGCTCCGTAAGAGGTATTGACTGGCACTGTGTGAAACCCAGGACACTGAAGTCATGGATCTCTCTTTACACAGAACAATAGCATTTGAAGATTTCAGGCACGACCAACTCAGATGAGCCCCATTTTGCTGCCCTAGGCAAAAATCAATTTTCCTCTCCCTCACATACACACATAAGCACACACGTTCATCCGCATTGTGCTTCATATAACAAAGGACTGAAGGCTACCTTATCTGTTCAAGAAATGGCTGCTCATTTTGCCTGTTCCTTTTTCCAGTCAAGTGAATTGAGTAAATGGAAGGAACTTGAACAGAGTAAAAGAAATGGGACAGCGTTCACACAGAACTCCTGGGATTTTGCAACTTCATGCAGTCAGCCAGACTGACTGACAAGCTCCGATTTCCAAGAAAGGGAAGAAAAAGAAAGGGATCAGCTGGATATACAAATCTGGAGATTTGATGAACAGTTCTGGATGGTACAACCAATGATGATACTGATGACAGCCAGTGATGGACAAGTGAGAGCCAGTGTGGTGTAGTGGTTAGAATGTTGAACTAGGATCTGAGAGACCAGGGTTCAATTCCCCCCTACATTGGCTCCAGTATGTTTCCAAACACAATTCAAAGTGTTGGTGCTGACCTTTAAAGCCCTAAACGGCCTTGGCTCAGTACAGTGGTGCCTCGCAAGACGAAATTAATTCGTTCCGTGAGTTTTGTCGCCTTGCGATTTTTTTCGTCTTGCGAAGCACGGTGTCGGGAAAGTTTTGGAAAAGCTTCAAAAATCACCAAAGTCTTTAAAAACCTCAAAAAAGGCTACCACACCGCGTTCTATGAGTTGCTCCTCGAAGTCAAGTCGCAACTGTATTAACGGTGTTAAGAAAAAGGAAACAAACTTGCAAGACGTTTCCATCTTGCGAAGCAAGCCCATAGGGGAAATCGTCTTGCGAAGCAGCTCAAAAAACAAAAAACCCTTTCGTCTAGCGAGTTTTTTGTCTTGCGAGGCATTCGTCTTGCGAGGTACCACTGTATACCTGAAGGAGCATCTCCACCCCCATCGTTCAGCCCGGACATTGAGCTCCAGCACTGAGGGCCTTCTGGCAGTTCCCTCACTGTGAGAAGTGAGGTTACAGGGAACCAGGCAGAGTGCCTTCTTGGTGGTGGCGCCCGTCCTGTGGAACGCCCTCACATCAGATGTCAAGGAAATGAACAACTAGCTGACTTTTAGAAGACATCTGAAGGCAGCGCTGTTTAGGGAAGTTTTTTAAAAACAATTTAATTTGAAATTTCATGCAATGGACATGCAATGCGACAAGCCTTAATGTTTTCAGTTAGTCCCTGCATTTGGTGCAGGCAGGTACAGTATAGTGTGTTTGGGTTCTACTTCAGGATGGAGAAGCCATGCAGGGAAATGAGTGTTCAAGCAATCCCTGGATTTGCTGCCTGCACAATGCTATATTGTTAGTGTTCCTTCCAGTAACAGCTGGCAGAGTTGCAATGTTTAACTGACCTCCTGTCACCAGCATCGCTGCAGCTTACCAGGAGGGAGTGGGCACAAGCTTGGCGCAGTGCCAGTGTATCACTGGGAGCACCAGATTAGCTCTGACACTGCATTTGCACCTTCCTGCCTCGTCCCTCTCCCCGCAGATAAACCACAGTGCTTCTGGTGGTGGGAGGTCAGGTCAGCAGCCTTGCGCCACTGACCATTATTGCTTTTGGTCTCAGCCTAACCTACCCACAGGCCTGTTCTGGGGATTAAATGGGGGGGGGGAGAACCACATATGCTACCTTGAGTTTCTTGGAGAAAAAGGTATGATAGAAATGCAAGAACCAAAACCAAACCAAACAATTGCACAAGGTACTTTTCATTAAACCTTGTAAAGAATGGTGGAAAATGCCATTTCAGGTGTCTAGCCTCTGGCGTATTCCTCAATAAAACGGTGCTACGAAACCTAAGCCGTCTCCCACACTTACTGATGTACCACGATAACTACAAACCTTTTGATGTTGAGAGTGGAACACTTGATTGGTGTTATAATGGTGGAACAATGCATTCACTGAACATTTGTCCTGAACGTTTATTTGCTGGGGCAGTCCTAAACCCAGAAACACCAACCGCTCAATCTTCTCACTCCTTGCTTGCCAGATTTGGGGAAGTTTCTGTGAGAGTTTCTCATACCCAGGGAAATGGTTTGCAGGCAGATGAAAAAAAGGAAAGCCATTCCAGGTTCAAGTAATACATTTGTTACCTGCCAAACTACGGTTCATTGCATTCCCATTTGTGTCTACGCTCACAGTACTAGGAAGAGCCGAAATTATTTCTCCAGGAAACAAATGAGGTACAAAGAAAACTTTTGTCAACAGACTGAAGCACTGTGTATTTATAAGCCAAGCAGACAGAACTGCATTAATATGCCACCCCAGTGTTTTACAGAATTTAGAGACAGTTCTTCTTCTTCCACTTTTCTGCCAATTATTTCATTATTATTATTAATTAAATTTATATACCGCCCTATAGCCACAGCTCTCAGGGCAGTCCACAGGATAAAAAGACAAAATACATCATCAATATAAAATCAAGAACAACCCAATAACACTCCCCCCCTCGCAAATAATCAGAGAGGGGAAATAAAATTTAAAACACACATACACAATATTTGTAACAAACCGTATAAAAATAAGCACCGATCAGGTATCATCAAGGAATAGATTAAAGATCAATTTAGCTGTCTTTTCAAATCAAAACATTTCAGTCACTGGATTCCCCCCAATTGCAACCATTCATAGAAGCTCTTTGATCCAGTGGAGGCTTCCATGAAGGGGCGCTGGGAGGTAATTTTCTATTACTCCCCATTCCTTCAGCAGCCCTTGCCCCCATCCCCAAATCTGATCCAAGGGTTGAATTTCTCTAATTCAGTCACTGACACCTCACAACCAAATAGAAGGGAAAGAAATCACAGAGAAGTGTCAAATGAAGATGAAGTAGCCTTGGCTTGTCTGCATCTTTCAACAAGAGGCTGAGCTCCTCCATATCACCTCCCAAATTCTACCCTTGAACTCTGTGCTACTAAAATGATGGTGGCCGACGTTACCTAGTGGTCAAGGACTGATCTGCACTACATAAAACATGTTGGCTTTATACAACAGGGGAGGGAATCTGTGGACCTAAAGATGTTATGAATTCAAACTCCCATCAGCCCCAGCCAACATGGCCAATGGTTAGAAACAATGGGATTTTCCCCACCCCAACCCAGCCACATCTGAAGGGCCACTGGTTCCCCAGCCCTGTTATACAACTTCAATTGCTATGTCTTTCTGCGAAGAATGCTGGGAATAGTAATTTGGGGGCGTGGCTGCTTGCTTATTTAATCATTTATTTATTTAACATTTCTATATCACCAACAGAGACATCACCCTGCCAACAAAGGTCCATATAGTTAAAGCCATGGTTTTCCAAGTAGTGATGTGTGGAAGTGAGAGCTGGACCATAAAGAAGGCTGATCGCCGAAGAATTGATGCTTTTGAATTATGGTGCTGGAGGAGACTCTTGAGAGTCCCATGGACTGCAAGAAGATCAAACCTCTCCATTCTTAAGGAAATCCTCCCTGAGTGCTCACTGGAAGGACAGATCCTGAGGCTCCAATACTTTGGCCACCTCATGAAAAGAGAAGACTCCCTTGAAAAGACCCTGATGTTGGGAAAGGACACAAGGAGAAGGGGACGACAGAGGACAAGATGGTTGGACAGTGTTCTCAAAGCTACAATCTTGAGTCTGACCAAACTGAGAGAGGCAGTGGAAGCCAGGAGTGCCTGGCGTGCTCTGGTCCATGGGGTCACGAAGAGTTGGACACGACTAAACGACTAAACAACAACATACCACCAACACTGAAGAACCAAATATCATGGCAGCCAGGAAACAGCATAAAATTAACAATAACATTATATTAATAAAGCAAGTAAAAGTGCATTGCCGCTTGGTAGACCAGCACCCCTCAGAGAAGGTCTAGATGAAGAGATGTGCTTAAGCAGCCCCCTAAAAGCCATGGTGTTAGTGAACATAAGACAACCCTCAGAAGTATACAGCACTAGTAAAACTGCCCTTTTTTGAGGATTAAATTGATTGGGCAGGGGGTATACAAGGTAAGGTGGTCCTTGGTCCCAAGTTCTTGAAAACTCTGAGTTATTATAGGTAAAGGTAAAGGACCCCTGGACAGTTAAGTCCAGTCAAAGGCGACTATTGGGTTGCGACTCTCATCTCGCTTTCAGGCCGAGGGAGCTCGCATTTGTTCACAGACAGCTTTCCGGGTCATGTGGCCAGCATGACTAAACCGCTTCTGGTGCAACGGAACACCATGACAGAAACCAGAGCGCACGGAAATGCCATTTACCTTCCCACCACAGCAGTACCTATTTATCTACTTGCATTGGCGTGCTTTTGAACTGCTAGGTTGGCAGGAGCTGGGACAGAGCAACAGGAGTTCACCCCATCACAGGGATTCAAACTGCTGACCTTCCGATTGGCAAGCCCAAGAGGCTCAGTGCTGTAGACACCAGCACCACCCGCATCCCCTCAGTTATTACAATCTAGCCCTCCTCACATAATCATCCTTCCCAGGGTCTGCAGCCAAGAAAGAATTATTGTCTGTTGCTGTGTAATGTGGATGTGCTGGAAAGTATCTGACACACATTTCACCTGAGCAGTGGCCCTACTGGATAGACTTTTCTCTCAGCTTCCCACCCCACTCCCAATCTGTGATACGTAATGATACAGTCATTTAGGGATTGGCGTGTTTGAAGTATGGACATCCCTAGGTTAAGGATTTATGTGGTAAGTAGGAGCCTATCAGATTTGACTACACTGATAGGAAACAAGCATATAACAGAGAGAAATGTCAATGAATAATTTTACAGGCGTTGCTCCAAAATTACCAGAAGATAATAGTAGTAGTGGTAATCGTAGTAGTAGTAGTAGTAGTAGTAGTAGTAGTGGTAATTGTACCCCTGCCCATCTTACTGGGTTGGCACAGCCACTCTGGGCAACTTCCAACGAAAACATTATTCAAACAGTTTGGTTAAGCCCTAGATCTATGTGGCAGAAAGTTAATGGCTCAGTTAATCAGAAAGGATACACATTACATTATCAGAAGCAATTATTACAGACTATAGAGACCAAAGTGGAACATTTGCAGTAATACAGTGACTTTAAAAAATGTTTTTAATAAAAGGAGCAAATCAAATAAAATCTATCTCAAAACTTCCAATTAAATATTTGAATAGGCTGATCCATCTATTGTAAATGCTTTCTATGAAGATACTTAAGGATGTGTTGTATTAAAGGGTGCTGAAGGCCCGGAGAAGAAGATCTGGCCGATTGATTTATGGATTGCAGCCTTCTGCTCCCTATCACTCCTGGAGCTGGTCCTGCTCACCTCTCCTCTTGGACCTTTCTGACCATAGGAACATAGGAAAGTGTCATACAAAGTCTCAGGCAGGGTTTTCTGCCAGTCCTACATGGAGATGCTGGGAATTGAACCATAGCTGTCAACATTTCCCTTTTTATAAGGGAAATTCCTTTATTCTCAATAGGACTCCTTGCAAGAAAAGGGAAAAGTTGACAGCTATGGATTGAACTGGGACCTATTGCATGCAAAGAGATGCTCTACCACCTAGCTATGGCTGTTCCCCTTGTTTTCATTCCTGTAGACCACTCCTTGCTCAGCTCTTCTGTCTTGAGCTCCCACTTCAACTTCCGTGGACTTGCATCCAGTTACTTAGGTGCCCATCAGCTCCTTTTCCTAGGCCTCGGAAGCCTGTTTCTCTTCTGGCTCCTTTTGCCTTCTCCCTCTCCAGCACCTGAGCAGCTAATTCAACGGCAGCCAATAAAATCTCTGCATTTTCCGATATTTACTGCCAGTGGCTTTGCAGCCGCCACTACTCCTGCAAATTATCTGAGTGCATTATAATATAGATAGCAAATCAAAAGAGGTAAAGTGGTATATTTTATTAGATCAGTCTCTGTAGGTTAAGGAATACTGAAGACAACGAGTTCACAGAACTCTCCACCATGAAGAATAGGAAAACCATACAATTCTCTGCCCATATACAGCTAGAGAATTTCAAACATCGATATTTTTTCAGTCACTTCAGACAGATAATGGACTAGTCACAAAACACTAGCACATCAGACCATTTTATTACAAAACATTAAACCAAGAAGTAGTTGTTGAATGACTCTAGAAGCAAAGAGATGTACTTGAACTATTTTCCTGCACATTTTAACCGTTTTCTTTTTCCCAGCCAAATATTCCACGGATGTTTGCCAGATTGTCTTAGAACACCATTTAGGGCATCTCAAGTCCACCTGTCTTCCACAGCAGACATAAAATGTGAAGGGAAAGCATACATCTCAAAACCCACAGTAGACATTTGCCATTGGGCCATGACCAGTCATAGCTTTCTCAAACACATTCACAGCCTGTCCCTGAGTTTAGGGCTGGTGTTTTGTTACAGCAAACGAAATGCTTGCTCAGGCAACGACATGAAGTGTAATGCCAGTAAGTGATTCTCGTTGACAAGGTCGCTTGTGGGACAAGGTGTGTGGCTTCATAGAATACGCTGGAGGCTATTTGTTTTTTTTTTTTATTTACACCATCGCCAGTCGGCCATTTTGTGTCCCACATTTAGGTACATCACAAATAGTTACAACTGTCATACTTAGACTCTGTATGACGGGATTTGTTTTCAGGATATAGGCAGCTGTGGTGGAGGCAGTGTACCTGTATGAAACACACCTTTGTTCTGTCATCAGATCCAGTTCTAGTCAAGCCACAGGCACAACAAAGTGCAGAAAAATGGAATGAGGCAAAGGAAAAGCCAGAAGTCTCAAGAGATGTAATGCCAAAAAGGCACCAATGGGTCTGTAGCCAGAAGTAGAAACAGAGTTCCCAAAATGCTCAGATTAATGAGCAAACTGAAACTGGGAGCCTTTGTAGGATCGAAGAGTATCACTTTCTGTAACCCATAGTTGCTGAGAAGCTGACATGATTAATCTCTCCAGAGCCAAGTGGTGTTGTGCAGGCCGAACCACAATGACAACGGCATGGCTCCAAGTGACTGACAGGAAATCCGTCATGAGAATACGCTGTTTTCCTGAAAGGAACTGTTCTAAAAAGCCTTTACAACAAGTTTTAAAACCTAACAAATCTGGTGGTTGGTGGTTGCCATACAATGGTGAGCCCAGGGAAACTAGTCAATCACAACACAACAAGCATGGGGCAAGCTGTGGCGACGTCCTGTGGTAATTTCTGCCCCTCCTCTTCTAGAACATCCTTACATGTAAATAATTATTAAAGGAGCTCTTTGCGTCTATCTTTAACTTTCTGGTCCACATCTCAGCTCAAACTGGAGCCCATGAGATGACTTTAAAGAAATCTCATCTCTGTAGTTGTCTGCATTTCAGTGTAGATTGTTCCTTGACAGGGCGACCTAAGACATTTTGCTTTCACAGATGAAAAGGTGAACCACTCTCCCATCGCCAAGTTAAGGTGCACGACGTCCAAGGCTGGCCAAGTCATTTTGACATCTGAGGGAGACAATATCTCTCATCTATGGATTTGTATGAGGGTTTTCTAGTAACTTCTATTGATTTCCAACACTCCACTATAATATGACACATAACTTTCCCTAAGAATAGCATTCCATCATCTGTCTTGTGTGTCTTGTGTGTCCAAATCTCATGGTTCTTATGTTTCCAAATGTTTTTGCCACCCCTGCATGGTCCTGCTCTACGGCATGACTGGAACTGATGACACCACTTGGGAGAAGCTAACAATGGGGTTATATATCACATTAGTGCTGCCCAGACCTCTGGGAGGGACAATGCTAATGGGAAGCAAGATTGTGATATCTCACCCTATGTGATCTCCTCGATTCCAGTGTTCCTGAAGATGTGGCGAATGGCATAAAGAATTGCTTGAGCTGACCCCTGACCATTAGGTCCAGTCGTGGCCGACTCTGGGGCTGCGGCGCTCATCTCGCTTTATTGGCTGAGGGAGCCGGCGTACAGCTTCCGGGTCATGTGGCCAGCATGACTAAGCCGCTTCTGGTGAACCAGAGCAGCGCACGGAAACGCCGTTTACCTTCCCACCGGAGCGGTACCTATTTATCTACTTGCACTTAGATGTGCTTTTGAACTGCTAGGTTGGCAGGAGCTGGGACTGAGCAACGGGAGCTCACCCCGTCGCGGGGATTCGAACCGCTGACCTTCTGATCAGCAAGTCCTAGGCTCTGTGGTTTAACCCACAGCGCCACCCGCATCCCATTACACAAAAGTATCGGGCCTGAAAAAAACCTTGTTTTAAGTGCACCTTTTGAGGCATTATTCTGCTGCTTTCTGCTTTCTGCTTCCTCGTGTGACATGACCAAAGAGAGGCAGCAACAACACCACTTAAAAGTAACACAGATCTTGGATTTCTGGTGCACTTCAGTTTATACCAAAGACATCTTTTCTGGGATGTTGTGTTCTGTGGCAGGAGTCTCTCAAAAGTGATGACAAGTAGACTTTTTTTTTAAGGAAAACATGTAACAAATGTGACATATAAACCACTTTGATCTCCCCCCCCTACAATCAAGTGGTATATAAATTCTATGAAATAAATAAATATAGGGCAGAAAGCACCCAGAAGTATTATGATTTGATGTAACACGCTGGTTGCATGCTGCTCTCATCTCTTTAGGCAAATGAGTATCTTGTTCATGGTCCAACATATTTCCATATGAAACAATATTACACAGAGGAACAGAGAGCTGAAAACATGAGAGGGATGGTCAATTAGCAAGGCCAAACTACATGTGGGAGATCCATTAATGAATTTCCCAACCTCTTATTTAAAGCCTCTGAGCATTTCACAATGGGATTCTCTCTCACACATGCCAAACCTCTGAATAGCCCTGATGGAGTTGAAGGATATCTGCAATACAGATACAGATCTTTCCTTTCCCCATCTAATGGCAACCCAATTCCAATGATTCCAATCTCCAGGGCTGCTTTTAAAGGTTAAATACAAATACATCAGGGAATTCGATCGTGAATTACCCCCACAGAATCACATGTAGTTTGGTCTTCAGTTTCATTTTTCAGCCCTATCCAAAAGTTGGTCTGAGCAGGATGAACTGGTTTGAGCTGACTTCATCACATTAAAGTCATTTATTTGTCAATGGGCTTAAATGGGCTTAAATCCAATTACTCTGTGAACATAAGCTGTTGACTAAATCTTTCTTCAGAGTAGTCTCGGTTTCCTAAGGCTTTGTCAGCTTTGGTGTAAGAGCTGCAACAAAATTATCCAAACAATTATTGTTCTCTCTAAACAAATTATAAGGAAACTCCTAGTCTAGTTTTTAAACCATGGATCTTTGTAAAAATTAGTGCAAAAATGATGGAAAACATAAAAAACAGCAACTTTCCAAATGGGTTTTCAACCACCTTTGTAAATGGTCAAGATAGAAAAGTTCTAGTCCACATTTTCTCTATTTCATTTCTGCATCTTGAAATGTCAACATAAAAACAAAATGAAATGATACGCTGGGCTTTAACCTTTTAATCTTATTTACTGCGGTGTGTTTCAGAGTGTCAGTTATCCCTTTTTTCAAGATTGTCAAATATCTGGCATTTATAGGTAAAGGTAACCAATCCAGTAGACAAGGTTGAACAAAGCGAAGGCCGTGGGAAAGAAGATCCGAGAATAGGAGTCAATTTTGGTCACGCGGATGTGTATTCGTCCTTCTCTCCACGATCCTGTGCGGCAGTCCTCAAAGCAACAAAAGAAGCTGGTGCAGTCTTTCCCTTCAAGGCACTCATATCCATAATTGCCATGATGCTCTTGAAGGTGACGGAGATTGTTGATTGGAATTAACGTTGATCCAGGGCGGACAGGAAGTGCAGGAGTCTAAAGAAAATGATAACAGGCTAAGGCTCAGCTTTTACGAACTAGTTAAAAGCCCGTCAAGTTCAATGGAGAGAGGAGAAAAGAAGAGATGAGCTTCTCAACCCCACTCTGTTAGGAATCACCACTCCCCTTACCTCTCTATCCCCACTTAATTCACCTTCAAACTCCTTTGAGAACAAGGGTCAGTCAATTATTCCAATGTCCTGGTCATGTTCCTTTCTCCTCTGTTTTATTTCTCCTCTGTTTTATTTCTCCTCTGTTTTATTTCTCCTCTGTTTTATTTCTCCTAATAGGCCCAAGGGTAAGACTTTTTAGAGAGATAAATATGTGGTTAAGTTCACTATCCAATACGCATGTCGAAAGACCAAATGCTAGAATAATGGAAGGTTAATGCTAAAGAAGAATTTGTTTAATTTAAGTGTGTTTACATCCTACTTTTCTTTCATCATGAAACTCAAGGTATACATGAGATTATAGGGTAATATAAATGCAAGGATTAGGAATCAAATCATATGGAGCCTAATAACTCGAGTTACAATATTATTAGACCCAAGAGTTTGTGAAATGTTGACTCTCCAGAGATAGTGCCGTGTCTCAGAATGAAGGTCTTCAAAGCCTGTTCATAACCCAGGAATGGAGCTGAAATAGTCCAGCAACCATTAGAGCTACTCAAATTTACTGAAATTATATGATTAAATTTTAAATAGGTATTTTCATACAAGCTGCTTTTTCAGCATTCTTGGTAGCATTCAGGATCTAACTGAGCCAATTACCATCTGCAGTGTTGTTAAAATGCAATGCTTAAACACATTTTAATACAGCAGGCAGATAATTTCCTCTTTGTGTGAAGAAATAAAAAGTTTTGGATGGGACACATTTCTGACATATTGGTTACTAAACGATGATATCTTGCCAGTAGAAAGAATCTAATCTCCTTAATTGAACTGTAAGTGTTGCGAAAAAGAGGTGGCATCAAAGATGGGTATAATTCCTCTACCACCAAATGGCCATATTAATTAACTGTACCTGTACAATTTATGCAGGTTTTTTATATATAAAAAAAGCATTAAAGGAGCTCTTATTACTGCCATTATTTCATTGTATAAATGCTATTATTTCCATGGAATTGTCATATATACTGATAGCAATCTCAGTCAGTTCTCTCCCTATGTGGATCTCAATGTGGCAAAAGTGGTACCAT
Organism: Podarcis bocagei; assembly: GCF_964188305.1. Classification (NCBI taxonomy): domain Eukaryota; kingdom Metazoa; phylum Chordata; class Lepidosauria; order Squamata; family Lacertidae; genus Podarcis; species Podarcis bocagei. The sequence goes on along the minus strand of NC_138134.1, from coordinate 19,951,251 downwards.
CCATGCAAAAGAGGGGCATATCAGTAAGCTTGGGATAAAAAAAATTAGGGGAAAACACCTAAGGACCGTCATAAAACGTTTTTCCACTACACTGATGGCACAGGGGGGAACTGGAAGCTGCTCTTCCAGTTTGTGCAGGGAGCTATCTGTGCATGAAATAATACACAAATCAGAACTGGGGTACATCTTTTTCTGTGGTAGGCACCCGTCAGATTGTGCTGTTTTGGGCAGCTGTCCAGGCTGTCTATATAGCAGCTAACAAGTAAGCAATGAAAGAATAGGTGTTTGCTTTGGCAATAATTTAAAAATTACCAGCAACGAATACACACACAGGGTTGTGTTCAACATTAGCCTTACTCATATTAATGACTAATGCGGCAGCTAGACAGGTGAGTGGGAGCGGCCGCTGAGACCATATAACACCGGTCCTGAAAGACCTACATTGGCTCCCAGTACGTTTCCGAGCACAATTCAAAGTGTTGGTGCAGACCTTTAAAGCCCTAAACAGCCTCTATCCAGTATACCTGAAGTAGCGTCTCCACCCCCATTGTTCAGCCCAGACACTGAGGTCCAGCACCAAGGGCCTTCTGGCGGTTCCCTCACTGTGAGAAATGAGGTTACAGGGAACCAGGCAGAGGGCCTTCTCGGTAGTGGCGCCCGCCCTGTGGAACGCCCTCCCATCAGATGTCAAGGAAATAAACAAGTACCTGACTTTTAGAAGACATCTGAAGGCAGCCCTGTTTAGGGAAGTTTTTAATGTCTGATGCTATTATTATTATTATTATTATTATTATTATTATTATTATTATTATTATTATTATTTCTGTTGAAATTAGAGGGCATGAGCAATGTAGGTCCATTAAATTCAGTGGGTGTACTGGAGCTTAGATACAACCCTCTGTCTGGAAAGTGAAAATGTGGTGAATTCAAGCTGCTGTAAAGATTGGTTTCAGCATTAAGGTTTGATATAATGCGCAGTGAATTAAATATGAGACGATGCTTTCTGTCCTAATTCTTAACTTAGCCATTCTTCCATTTCGGAAAGCTCTTTGCAGTCCTCATGATTCCAGTTCAGTGATCCTTTATTACCATGCTTGGGAATTTCCATATTTTTTTAAAAAAAAATCTTAACATCATAGTAACGAAAAGTAACTTCTTATTTATTTATAGGAGAGGGCTAAATTTATATATTGCTTAATGATATGCTCCATATTAATATTTTAGTATATTTACCCTCTGGGGATTATTAAATGTTCATGTTTCTGAACACTGGTCTCTTTTGAAGTTCAAAATAATTGAAGAGACAAATGGTAATTGTTATTTAGAGTGACTGAGACAGTGGTATAAATAAAGGAGCTCTCTCCAAACATAACAAAATGACTACAGAACATCACCCAGGTACCCTGTGACAAATTTCAAACAATATCAAAATGATTAGAGGACTGGAAGAAGCATGGGTTCTTCATTACTCTCTAGCTGAAGTGCATATAGACGAAGAAAAGGAAAAATCTAGAGTGCTTATTATGTTTTGGCTCCTAGTGGCAACCTTATGGGAAATTTAGTACCACGGAAATCAATGGTGGAAGTGAACATAATTATGTGCAAGTGTGTGACTGCCAAGTATTGATATACATTTACCTGAGATTTCTATCTCACTAAGCAAGGTTGCACGGCATGCAAAAAATGAAAGCCAGCTTCAAAATTCTGTGCTATATGCAAAATGTATTTAGCACAATATTCAGCAATCATCTGTCATTGCATTCTTAGCAAAGAACTGAAGACGTCTCTCCAGCACTGTCTCTGGGCTCTGCTTTTATACAGTGGTACCTCTGGATAATTACTTAATTCGTTCCAGAGGTCTGTTCTTAACCTGAAACTGTTCTTAACCTGAAGCACCACTTTAGCTAATGGGGCCTTCTGCTGCCGCTGCGCCGCCGGGGCACGATTTCTGTTTTTATCCTGAAGCAAAGTTCTTAACCTGAAGCACTATTTCTGGGTTAGCGGAGTGTGTAACCTGAAACGTATGTAACCTGAGGTACCACTGTACTGACCAAAACTGCCAGCTCCACCACCTGTTCTAGTTTGTACCCCTTAACACAGAGGGCTCTCCCCAGACCCAGCCAGGTACCAACCAGATTTTTAAAAAGATGTCTCTGTACACATTCACAGCTTAACATACGGTGAGGTCCTTTTTCTTCACTGTGTTTTAAACTGTATTTGCACCTTATTGTACACATGAGCATGGTTGGAAATGATTGTAAGTTGTCCACTATGTATCTGCATCAGTGGGTGGAGATGGGATGGTGATGGCTTTAGCCAATGAGCAGTTCTCCATTTGGGTCGAGGCTGGTTTTCGAGTGGGAAAGCATTAAAATGCAGTAGTTCACAAGAAACGACAGGATGGATGTGGATTGTGACTAATGCCACGTGTTCACAGCTTCCCTAGTCAGTGTTGGGAGCAATGGGGCTGGCCTTATGATGAAGCAGAGTGAGGCAGCTGCCTCAGGCAGCAGATGCTGAGGCGCGGGGACTGGATGGAGGTGGGAGTGCTATGTGGTCTGCCCTATACCCCCTATGCTAGCCTCCTGTCCTCAACTGCAGTGGAAGACACTGTCCTTTCACCAGTATTGGAGTAAGAGTCAACTAGAAGTCCAGTTGGCTTCTGTTTGTACCTAGAGGAAGGGTGCCATTTGCCTCAGGCGGCAAAATGTCTTGAGCCAGCCCTGGGGAGCACACTGGAGTAAATGGGAGTGTGTGGACAGCGCACCATGCAGGACCACACAAAACAGAGCAGGCACCTGTGATCATAGCCTGGTGGAACAACTTTTCCACTTTCATTTGCAATGACCAAATACCAGCTCATGTACTGACACCACAGTGAACTATCAGGAGTTCGGCCTACACTTGAGTAGGACCCTGTAGAGACACATGCCCGACTGGCATGTTCTCTCCCTCCTGGTCTTTCGTTCGGGAGCCTCAAAAGCTTTCTTCAGCCTGAACATCATGGCGACCGATGCATACACACTTAGGGATCCACAGAGTTTGCGCATCTTGTGTGACAGACCTCAGCAACTCAGCATTTTGGCTAATCTACTTTATTTACATATAAGCACACATGGAGCACCGCAACATGGCTCCCTCTCTCTCTCTCTAGCATCAGACAGCAAAGAGAAAAAGAACAAAGGACAATAGTCCCACTTCACGGAACACAGTAACAGAAACATCCTGTCTCCGTCACTTCCCACTCTGTGGAGTCAAAACATATACCATCATGTGATAGACAAAAATCCCATGACTGCAATCATGGAGTAGGAATATTGTTCTGCTATACTCGCACTGAGTTCCTCCCCCAGGGCAGTTTTTTCCAGGGCGCGAAATGGACAGACACGAATACGGTTGGCCTAGTAGCACAGTCCTTTTTGCACCATCCAATGGGCTAATAGTCACCTTGGAGCCAGAAAAAGAGTCAGGTGAGCGCAGTGGTGGAGCTTCATGCTCTGGCACCAGGGGCGGAGAGCAAGTGGGGGTGTGGCTGGTGCGCATCCCGGGGGCATGGCACACCACCCACAGGGGGGGCAGCCATGATGGCACCCCATCGGGATCGTGGTGCCAGGACTGGTGCACTCCCTTGCCCCCCTCTTCCTCTGCCAGTGAGTGAGCGTTTTTTCCATCTTTGCTATTTGACTCACTATAGAACACATAATAATTTATAATAATAATAATAATTTATTATTTATACCCCGCCCATCTGGCTGGGTTTCCCCAGCCACTCTGGGCGGCTTCCAACAAAACACTAAAATACAATAATATTATTTTGATATAATTACAAAAACATAAACAGAGACAGACCCGTGCTATGGCTATCTCTCCCGTAACTAAGCAAACTGCTGATTCATGGATAATTTGAGTTTGTTGTTGTTGTTGCAAACAAAATTGCATGAACAGATGGAGGGGTTTTGCTAACCTAAGAAACAAAATGTATACCCGGTAGATGGTGCTGTCACTGCTATGAGGACTAATGTTGAGGCATTTGCTTGTCAGGATAAAACAAACAAACGGAGGGGTTGAGTCAGCCCAGGAGTTGGTGAGTCCTGAGCCAGCTCCCCTGCCGTCACATGACTGCACTGCGTCTACTCGTTATCGGCCTTCGCCACCTCCATCTTCCTTCCTTCCTGGCTGGCGTGCTTGGCAGGGCTGCAGAAATGAAGATGGCCCCACCACTCCAGGAAGACTACTGGGCAGCAAGTGGGGTTTGGATTAAAACATTGCCAAGTTAAAAAAAAAAAATAGAAAGGAGGGAGGGAAATGGGCTAAAATGAATTGTTCTGAATTTTGTAAGAACGGGTGATATTTTAAATATAGTTATTGTCAGTATTGAATTTGTAAACGAGATTAATTTGGGTTTTCCTTTGTAAATGTTGACATCAATAATAAAGTTTTTTTTAACTGTTTTAATGTTACAGAAGAAAGAAATGGGCTTGGCCCCAACCACCGCCATCCTTGCAATTAAGGATGTAGAATTTGGGAGTCCACTTTCACTCAGCTTTATGGTACAGAGTGTTTGGCACAATCCATCCTGGGTGTGAAGAGATCCCATTAGAGCATGGTTGGGGAACATGCAGCCCTTTGGTTGTTGTTGTGTTTCACTCCTGCGAACCCCAGCCAGAATTATGGGAGTTGGAGTCCAATAATACCTGGACGGCCACAGGTTTCCCCATCCCTGCCTTAGAGTATATCTGACCTTGATTTTTCCTACTCCCCATGCAATATGAGAACTGGGAGGACTATGTACCTGTCCTTTATTCCTGCTAAACTCTTCCCTTCTGCTTGGTCACGGAATGGAATTTCTGGCTATGATATTATCCAGCATCATACAACCAAAGGATTGTATCAAATTAAAGACGTAGGCTGAATTCAGACTATCCTACAACACCATTATTTAAGCATTCCCAAGGATGCTGTCTGTAAACCTTAAAGCACAGCATTGCTGTTTGCTAAAATGTCAGGTCCGCAACCTTGCTCCCGAAACATTTCCTTCATAATCAAACGTTAGGACCGAGGAGATAAAAATGCTAGAATTCTCTAGCTATTTACACTTACTGAGGACTTGTTTTTTGATTTCTTGTCTTTCTCTTTGGCCCCCTTTTTGTTGTTGGTGAAATAATGCAAGGTGCCATACTCCACCAGGGCAGCAAACACAAAAATGAAACACACAGAGACAAAAAGGTCCATTGCTGTTATGTAGGAAACCTTGGGAAGGGACTTCCTTGCAATTGTACTCAGCGTGGTCATGGTCAACACAGTGGTGATGCCTGTTAAAAAATAAATATAATAACAGAAATGGTTTCACCAAGAGAACTCGCAACACTGCTTAGGCTGTAACCCTATACCCCCTTGACCTGGGAATAACCCCCACTGTGAGTGCTGGACTAGATAGACCTTTGGTTTGATCTAGCAGGGCTCTACTTAAGGTTCTTAGGAGCTCAGTCGGGCTTACTTCTAAGTAGACACACATAGGATTACAGTAATATCTTGGTTCTTGAATGGCTGAGTTGACAAAAAATTCAGCTCCCGAATGCCACCAACCCGGAAGTAAGTGTTCCAGTTTTCGAACATTTTTTGGAAGCTGACCATCCAACGCGGCTTCCACTTGAGTGCAGGAAGCTCTTGCAGCCAATCAGAAGCCTTACCTTGGTTTTCGAATGGTTTCAGGAATCAAACGGACTTCCGGAAGAGATTAAGTTCAAGAATCAAGGTATGACTGTATGCTGTTAGGTGTTAATATTCTAGAGATGATTAAACTATGGAAACATTTGTGTGACGTAAATACCAAAGGCAGAAACAATTTGGTTCTATAAGGATGCAAACTCATGAAAATATAGATCCAATTCTGGTTTTGGTTACATATTTTTAGTGTTTTAACTGGATTATTTTGGTCAGGCACTTTTCAAACCTGCTGGCTGGAAAGCAGGATAGAAATAGAAGCAAGCAAGCAAATGAAAGGATTGTTACTGCAGGCATCCTTTTACACACACACACACACACACACACACACACACACACACACACACACACTTAGACTCTGTGTACTTCTCAGAATAATCAAAGCAGTACTCATATTTACGTTTTAAGGTTACACATATCTCTTAAGACTTTTTAACCCCACTAATTTTTCTATTTTGTTCATTATAGAAAAAGTTGCTGCATAGGTTTTGGGTCATTCTTTACATTTGTTGTTTTAAGGGTATTTTAATAACAGGTTTAATCATGCTTTGCTATAGAAGGCTATGTGGCTGAAAAACAAAATGCAGCTAAATATAGATTTCACCTTTCTTATGTGCCTATTCTTCCATTTACCATTTTCTCAAACAGCACAAAGGACTGATGACCCTGTTCACATGGTGTTTTCTCAACAAAGCAACCTATTTAACAATTAAAATCACTATTGCATTCAGTTATTTAATTTGGAAGTCCAAAGAGAGCTCAAATGGGGTGAAAGCAGGGGACAGAACACAGAATTTGGTACCTAAAGGTATATAGTTGTCACCCAATGTTCCAAGATATGCCTTACTCATATGGCCAGCATGGTTCCTGTTTTAAAATGAGACCAGATGGATGCCTTTGTGGGAAGTCTTTGTGTGTCTTTACTAGAGCTGAGAGGGACGTGGGTGGCACTGTGGTCTAAACCACAGAGCCGAGGGCTTGCCGATCAGAAGGTCGGCGGTTCAAATCCCCGCGACGGGGTGAGCTCCCGTTGCTCGGTCCCTGCTCCTGCCAACCTAGCAGTTCGAAAGCACGTCAAAGTGCGAGTAGATAAATAGGTACCACTGTGGTGGGAAGGTAAACAGCATTTCCGTGTGCTGCTCTGGTTCGCCAGAAGCGGCTTAGTCATGCTGGCCACATGCAGGCTCCCTTGGCCTGTAAAGCGAAATGAGCGCCGCAACCCCAGAGTTGTCCGCGACTGGACCTAACGGTCGGGGGTCCCTTTACCTTTACTAGAGCTGAGCCAAGAGTTCAGGTTCTCTTAAAAGGTGAGGAATGGGGTGGGGGTTGGAGGGGCAGACTGGAAAAGTTCTTTTCTTGTTCATGAATTTTTCTACGCCACAAAGAGAGGGCATAATTTTTTAAAAAACTTTTTTTTTTAAAATGCATGCCACCACATACAGGAGCGCACATGAAGATGGGGTTGCAAAGAGAATAGCTACCTAATGATGTCCTTGCAGGCACTGCATCTTTATTAATCCAGAACGAGACCCAGGAAAGGACGACTGTCAATATGCAAGGAATGTACGTCTGAATGGTAAAATACCCCATACGCCTGCTCAGAACAAAGAAAATCGTCATGACAACGTAATCCCCTGCAAGGAAAAGAAAAGAAATTCGGTCAGTTATATCCTGCAAGTGATCTCTTGTTATCTCTTCCACTCTCCCACCAAAAGAACACCTTATAATGTGGATGGGAATTTGCTGCTGGTGAAGTGCTCTCTGATCAAATATCCTCAATGTTTTATGGAAGACCAGTGGACAGGGAGCCTGTGGACCAGGAGAAGCCAAAGAAGTCGAGAACTGTATGTTTGCTCTAATTGCCACAGAAGGTCAAAGTGAGCAGCTGGGAGGTGAAGGGAAACTGTAATTATTTTCTTGTTGTTCTTAGGAATGATGGGGGTTCTGTTCATTGTTTTCTGTATCATGGAAACTTAGTAAAACCATAGGTTATTAAAAATAAATTACTAAATCTTCGCCTATTTGGCTTCTAACAAAGAAGGCGACAGTAACTGTATTTCTCCAGTTAGTATAATATCAAACCCGCTGTGAAAGGGTGTGTACTTGGTGTACCATGAGGTGGGATCCTTCCTCCCTGTTGACCCAATAAGACACAGATGCACCCAGACTGCACGGAGGTGCCTGCAGTGGGTGAGTGGGGTGTGGTGCATGGCACACTGCTCCCAGGTTCTTGCTACTTCCTCAAACACAGCAGACAGCACCATGGAGGAAGGTTGGAGACACACAATGGGAAGACTCTGGAGGGACTGCTTAGGGGCAAACACTCTGCAGTGTGGGAACTAGACACAGGTACGAGGGAAGTGCACTCTGTGATGGCCAGAGCTGCTTTGGTCTGGGGGGAAAAGACTGAGTAAGGTTCATTTTCACATTCTACTATATGAGTGAAAATAGCAGAGTCTGAAACATTACTCTGAGGTTGTTACAGGTAGGAAACACACACACACAAATCTTCCACCAAAAAATGAGTCCAGAATAGGAATGTCAGAGAATTCTGACAAATAAGGACACAGGAGTAGAAACTGCCCAAGTCTGCCTATTCATTTCACATCCAGAATGGAAATCAATCCCGTGAATACAATCAGTATTAGTTGTTGTTGTTTTCAGTCTGCAAACAATATTTCCTCCTTCGCCCTTAGCGTTTTTGTTTCCTTTACACTGCAGTGAACGAGGTGGAATAACATCACAACTCAATTTATATAATCAGTTACATCAATTGTGTAAGTTATGTGATTTCGTTGCAGCAGACATCGAGACCAATAGTGCTGTTTTTAACAGAAGATGAGCTGTAGTGGGACAGTGTTGCATGTGATCCATAGTCAAAAAATATCTAGTTTAAATAAATGTGGTTGTTTCCTTACCGGATTGTGTATGGGAGATATCTGTTGTATTACGTAAGCCTACAAATGCAAATTGATACAATCTCCAGTATTTGGGATCTGCCACTTCCACAGAGGACTTTTTCCATTTGTATATAATTTCATTCCTTGGATATCCATCTAGAAGATAGTAGCACAACATTTGTACAAAACATCAAGCACGCTGTAGCAGTGAGGGGTGGTGTAATGCAGATACAGAATGTTTTAGCATGTTGTCTATAACTACAGAACAACTTTCAGAGAATAGTCCAGTTCCATGAATGGGTAAACGGCTTGTGGAGGTAAATAAGGAGGCTTTTCCAAGTTATTGCTAAGAGTGATGGCAACAGGAAGACAACCTTCAATTAAGAAGTTAACCACCCTTTGCAGTAGATTTGCATAGATTTCAGGGCCGTGTGTGTACCATGATTCCATTATTAGACCTGAAAATATATTCTTGGAAGTGTTACAGGCAATGCCTGCTGAAATCTCGGAAGCTGAAAGGGGCTGCTGAATATGATTTACCGAAGTTAGTAAAACCAGCATAAAGTATGCAAGTGATAAAAAAAGAAAATCAGAATTATGCATACTACAAGGAAGTATTGATTTACATGGGGTGGTGGTGCTTGAACATGGAGTGGAGGACAGTAAGTGTGAATAAGCTGAGTCTTTGAAGGGAACGAATTCTGAAAGCACTTCCCATCTGGAGGACTAAAATAAAGGACAGCAATAATTCACAGTTTAAAGACATACGTAGTAGTTACATTTTATCCCCAGTTAAGTTTAAGAACTGGAAAGAAACTGTTTAGATGAAGTGAAGGCGGTGAAGGTCCTGTGTGAGTGTCTGGAGGCGGTTGGAGGGTGGATGGCGGCTAACAGATTGAGGTTGAATCCTGACAAGACAGAAGTACTGTTTTGGGGGGACAGGAGGCGGGCAGGTGTGGAGGATTCCCTGGTCCTGAATGAGGTAACTGTGCCCCTGAAGGACCAGGTGCGCAGCCTGGGAGTCATTTTGGACTCACAGCTGTCCATGGAGGCACAGGTCAAATCTGTGTCCAGGGCAGCTGTTTACCAGCTCCATCTGGTACGTAGGCTGAGACCCTATCTGCCTGCGGACTGCCTCGCAAGAGTGGTGCATGCTCTGGTTATCTCCCGCTTGGACGACTGCAATGCGCTCTACGTGGGGCTACCTTTGAAGGTGTCTCAGAAACTACAACTAATCCAGAATGCGGCAGCTAGACTGGTGACTGGGGGCGGCCGCCGAGACCATATAACACCGGTCTTGAAAGACCTACATTGGCTCCCAGTACGTTTCCGAGCACAATTCAAAGTGTTGGTGCTGACCTTTAAAGCCCTAAACGGCCTCGGTCCAGTATACCTGAAGGAGCGTCTCCACCCCCATTGTTCTGCCCGGATGCTGAGGTCCAGCGCCGAGGGCCTTCTGGCAGTTCCCTCATTGCGAGAAGCAAAGCTACAGGGAACCAGGCAGAGGGCCTTCTCGGTAGTGGCGCCCGCCCTGTGGAACGCCCTTCCAGCAGATGTCAAAGCGATAAACAACTACCTGACATTCAGAAGACATCTTAAGGCAGCCCTGTTCAGGAAAGTTTTTAACGTGTGATATTTTGGTGTATTTTTGGTTTCTATGGAAGCCGCCCAGAGTGGCTGGGGAGGCCCAGCTAGATGGGCGGGGTATAAATAATAAATTTTTTATTATTATTATTATTATTATTATTATTATTATTATTATTATTATTATTATTATTAGATGTACTTTGGTGTTTGTTTGTTTTTCATTCTGCCCATGACAGTGTTATGTCCTTGTGAGCAGATTAGTTTTATAAGCTTATTGCCATTTATAACACTGGGTATAATTCTGAAAACCACTGAAGCTAGAAATTCTTGATAAATTTAGGATCAGTGGGTACAGCTATGATGGCAAAAGGGCAGAAACTCAGTGCTGGAGCAGCTGCTTCTGCATGCAGAAGGTCGCTGTTTCAATCCTTAGCATCTCCTGGAGACCCTGGAGCCATGTATAATAATCTTTATTTGTTCTGCATTAGATCCTGAACCTGACAGACTTCCTTAGCAGGGATTATGGCTCATGTGTATCAAAGCTCTGGGTCTGTATAATAGGTTTCCATCCTTGTTGGTGGCCTTGAGGTGCAATGCCATTTCCCCATAGGCGAGTCGCTTCACCTAAACTGGAAAGAAGTGATACGCAATACCAAAAGTGCTCGTGACACTTCAAACCTAAGTTGGTGCAAAGTGCAACAAAGCCCTCCGAACAGCCTGTTAATCCACGGGGCCTCTATTTAAAAGGAGAAGAATTCTATGAAACGCTTTACCACCTACAGCTTGAAAACTCCAGAGGGCAGGAATGCTCATCCATGGGAAAGTTATGAAGCTGGAGATAACATTCGGCATTAATCGTCAACCTGGTTAGAAAGGGAAGAAAAGCATGAGAGAACGAACTGGAAACAATTGGGCACTTTAACTAAGATGTCAAAGTCATTTCTCTTCAGTGGCAAAACCTTCCCACCCTAAAGAGGCACTGTTGTCATGTTCTGCGCAGTCCCAGAAATCGTTTCCCAGGCTGCAACACTTTACTAGATGGGAATGGACACAGCAGACATAATTAATTGAGAGTTTCACAGGTTTTAAATGGACTTACACCAGTAAACATTAGCTGTGATAGATAATAGCCTTGCTGGGTGGCTCTTTTTGACGAAGAGCAGACAGCAGTGTTTCTGTGCTGCGTGATGAGAAAGGAAGCCATCGCAAAGCAGAGAAGGTACAAGGTGTCTCCTCCCATTGGCAAGTGAGTGTCTGGGATCAGGAGCAGCAGCCAGCTATGAGATTGTCGCCTATGTCCCAGGTGTACTGCCACCACTGCACATCCATTGCCTGGAAGATATGTTGCCCTGGCTGCAAGGTGCAATGGGGGGCCTTCTCCTAAAGGATGCAGAGTTTGCAAGCCCAGCAACTGAAGGCTGTCTACACAGTATACCTTTATGTAAAGGTAAAGGTAAAGGACCCCTGACCATTAGGTCCAGTTGTGGCCAACTCTGGGGTTGCGGCGTTCATCTCGCTTTATTGGCCGAGGGAGCCGGCGTACAGCTGGTCATGTGGCCAGCATGACTAAGCTGCTTCTGGTGAACCAAAGCAGCGCATGGAAACACTGTTTACCTTCCCGCTGGAGCGGTACCTATTTATCTACTTGCACTTTGACGTGCTTTCGAACTGCTAGGTTGGCAGGAGCAGGGACCGAGCAACGGGAGCTCACCCCGTCGCGGGGATTCAAACCGCCGACATTCTGATCAGCAAGTCCTAGACTCTGTGGTTTAACCCACAGCGCCACCCGCGTCCCCAGTATACCTTTATAGCACATTTGAAACACATCTCTCCCTGCTCCCCCTAGAATACAGAGTAGGGTTACCAGACATCCCCGGTTCCCGGGGACAGTCCCAGGATTTGCAAATCTGTCCCCGGACAAATTCCGCCCCCGGAATGTCCCCAGATTCGCAAATCTGTCCCCAGGAAGCGCAGCAGTGGCAGCCTCAGCAGCCTGGAGCCAGCCTGGTAGCGCAGTTGGCTCTGGCTGTCTTCAGGAGCTGCTCACTGCCGTGACACCCGCCATTTTTCCTGTACCACAGCCACCCACCTGTGACTCCTGAGCCTCCCCTGATCTGTCAAAACAAAGGGGGAAGGGGGAAGGAGATCGGGGAAGGCTCGGGAGTCACGGGTGCACGGCGCGCCGTTGCCCAGTTTTTTAAAAAACTGTGCATTTATGTTTCACAGGGTGCGAAAAAAGGGCTTTGCACCTTTATACAATATGCATGTGTGTTTGGGCCCAGGGTCTTTTGCCTCACCATCCCCATGTGACTCCCTGTTGCTACTCAACTTCAAAAAAAAAAAAGTGTCCCCAGATTCACTGAAAAAAATCTGGTCACCATAATACAGTGGTACCTCGGGCTACATACGCTTCAGGTTACACACTCCGCTAACCCAGAAATAGTGCATCAGGTTAAGAACTTTGCTTCAGGATAAGAACAGAAATCGGGCTCCGGCGGCATGGCGGCAGCAGGAGGCCCCATTAGCTAAAGTGATGCTTCAGGTTAAGAACAGTTTCAGGTTAAGAACGGACCTCCGGAACGAATTAAGTATTTAACCCGAGGTACCACTGTACAGGGTACTGTAGGCACCCTCACAGAGCTACAATTCCTAGCAACCCTTAACAAACCGCAGTGCCCAGAATTCTTTGAGGGGAAGAATGTGCCTTGAAGGTGCTTTAAAGGCCTACTGTGTGCATAGGAGAAGTCCAAGCAGTGAATGCAGAAGGGGTTTCTTCCCCTTTTAGCAGGCGGCTCAGTGTGGCCCCATTTAGCTACAGGGGGTGGGGGTCACTTTGAAGGCACACCACACACACCCTGGCATGCACACCCCCCGCCCTGGGCGCCAGCAGTGAGTGCTCTGCCACTGCCTTTGAGGGATCTCTCAATGGCTCCCTGGAGCCTGTTGTCTCTGCGCAGAAATGCGCCACAGACCTGCACGAAAGGGAGTCCTGCAAGTCGGTCAAACCATGCAGGTGTGCAACAGGCCCATGGCCAGAGAATTTAAAATGCGGATTGGTTGCGGGTGCCAGTTATGACCCTCTACAGGCATGTAAACAACTTGGCTCTGAGGTGCCTAGCTGGTGTTACCAATCACAAGGTGTGATGGCCTGGGATTCGGACTCGGATGCTGAACCCGAGGGTTCCCAGCCTGCACAGGAGTCCCTGCCTCCAGGACCAGCTGAGCCGGGGCTGGGGCCTGAGCCTGAAGTGTCCTCACCTGTGCTGGATCCTCAGGTGCAGGCACCAGCTGAGTCTGCTCTGGCTCCTGAGGTGATGGAGGACCCATTGCCTGCAGGTGCTCCACTCTCAGCCCCATCAGGGGAAGAGGAGGTTGCCTCTGGGCCCGGTAACCCTCCAGCCTCTCCTGAGCTGCAGAGGCTCAGGGCAGAGAGGCAGAGGGAACTAAGTTCCCGCAGGAGGAGTGCTCGGCTCCAGGCCAGGAGAGGCGAGTCACCTGTGGATCGGGGCCGCCCTATTCCTCGGGGCAGATAAAAGCCAGCCCCAGTGGCGTAGCGTGGGGGTGCAGGGGGGGCCGGCCGCACCAGGCGCAACATCTGGGGGTTAGGGGCCCAAATTACTTGCCTTGCCCCGGGTGCTGACAACCCACGCTACGCCACTGGCCAGCCCCAGTCCCATGTTGTGGGAGCAACGTCGTTGGTAGCCAGTTTCTGCCTGAACCCTGTCCTGCCGGATCTCCTGACCTCGCCCGACTCCCTGCATTGGACCCAGCTTCAGCTTTGACGGACGGCCTCAATACTGCACCCTCGACCTCGGACTGGACTCGGACCACGCCTCATGGAAACCCACGGGACCAGCACACAAGGAAAGAATGGCGGGGAGAAACAACAGGGAATGTACATGCAACAGATCAGTTCTTTTCTGGCCAGAAAGGACACTGGGGTAAACAAGCAGTGACAGACAGAGGCACTGAGTTATTTATATTGAGTGGGGAATGGGTTACCGTACATTACTCCCAGTTGGAGAGAGAATGGGCTATGGCTGAGGCGAGTGCAACCCACTCTACTCATAGCAACTAGCTGCTAATGGATTACCATCTAAAAAACCCATTCCAGCCCCTCAGGGAAGGCCTTTAAATTCAGAGTTTAAAATTGTCTGTGTGTTTGTTATTTGTAGCGGCCCAGTCAGCAACTCTCCTTATTTCTCCCTTAACTCCCAGTCTGTGTTTTGCAAAGTACACTCTTTTATACCAATGAAACATTAGAACAGGAGTGTCTCCCCCCCCCCCCCCCCGCTTCAGTTTGGCAGTACAAGATACAGCAACTGGCTGGCCTTAGGGGAGCAAAATAAGCAAATTCTCAGCCTGACAACAAAAGAAGCAGGTTTGAGAATTGCCAGCTCTCCCCTCCAGCCTTCCATGGACAGAATGCCATAGAGAAAGGGAGGGTGCCAGAGATTCTTGGGGAGCCAAACAGCCCAAAGGGTTGTCAGATCCTTTTACTGCTACTACACTTGCTCACATCTGAACTTTGCTTTGTTTTCCAGATTGCTCTCACCTTGGGCAAGTCCCCTGTGCACAAAGAGGCAGTTGAAAACCATGGGGCTACCTGCTCAATTTAAGAACTCAATTTACCAGCTTGTCTGCTGACTTAATGAAAGCTGCATGTTCGGTGCAGTTTTGTCGATCAGGACTGAAAACCCTAAAACCCAGGGGTGGGTGGGGAGCCTCTGGCCCATTGCTGGACTACAAATCCCATAATTTGTGGCTATTAGCCATATTGGCCTGGGCTGAAGTCTGGTGGGAGAGCTAAGGATTCTTGTCCCTCCCTCCTGAAGGACAAGGAAGAGTGCTCCTTTTCCGTATTTGCAGCTAAAGCAGCTTCCTCCGTAGACATGATTTGGGAATTCAAAAGATATTTTGGTTAAATTAATATAATTAAGTTTTGTTTGATAAGTAAGATGTGTGCAAAATTGCATGGAAATAATTAAAAATAATTGCCAAGTACTTGCAGTTTTATTATTATTATTATTATTATTATTATTAGCAGCAGCGGAAGCACATTACTTGACATTTTCAGAAAGCAACATCAAAATTCTTTGGTTTTCCAAAAGCAGTTTATGTGCTTCTTCATCAAAGATAGACTTTCCAAGCTGAATGTTGTCCAATAACAGAAATAATAGCAGATTTGAATTCCTCACTCCCCAAAAAAACCTTATTTTAAGACCCCTCGCTGAAGAAATTTGCAAAAATTAAGTTTCACCCCCCCCCCCAAATGGCACTCCCTGCTGCTGCTGTTCTTTCTGAATTCTAGGCAGGAAATTTTGCTTTGCAGTGTTGATTTTCTTCAACTGTAACCCTATGCACATGTCTTTGAAGTAATGTTTCTTGAAAAGAGCAGGACTTGCTTCTGAGTACACATGAGTAGGATTAGGCTGCAAATCCTGTAACTTTAAATTTTCCAGAGCAATATGCAAAATTAGCAATTAACAGGAAACAACAGCAAAGAGAACCGAAAATTCTCAGTGGGTGGTTAACAACTCTACCTTAGGGTATATAAAACACGTCCATCACTCCAAATGCGAAGCAGGCGGTTTGGAGTTGTGATCCAATGGGCATCTGATTTTCTTGAGTTCCGGAAAAAAGTGTCTGGAATCCAAATTTTTCCAACCATATTGCTATTTAGCATAAGTACTTTCATGGTGCTGTTAAATTTCAAGCGACTGTCATACCAAGTCTGGGCAAAAATGATATCTATGGTGTACTCCTGGAAAAGGAGAGAGAGAATAATTTCAGCATAAGGTAACAAATTGGGTAGTAAAAACACTGGAATCAGTCTAGGACAGGGGTCAGCAAACCTTTTCAGCAGGTGGCTGGTCAACTGTCCCTCAGACCTTGTGGGGGGGCTGGACTATATTTTGAAAAAAATATATATATTAAAGAATTCCTGTGCCCCACAAATAACCCAGAGATGCATTTTAAGTAAAAGAACACATTCTACTCATGTTATGTTTTTACATAATATGCTGATTCCCAGACTGTTTGCGGGCCGGATTTAGAAGGCGATTGGGCCGGATCCAGCCCCCGGGCCTTAGTTTGCCTACCCATGGTCTAGGTTCAGATCCTATGGATAGTATCCAACTAAAGTGTCCTACATATAAGCAGGGCTTTCTTTCAGCCGGAACTCACTGGAACTCAGTTCTGGCACCTCTCAAGTAGGCACCATTGTGCATTTTAGGATAAATTCACACTAAACTGCTGACAAATCTCAATGAGGTCATTTTTAAAAAAGCAACCATGAATTGCTGTGGAAATGTGGAGAAAATGTTTTCAAGATGGGGGAAATGAGAAACTGAAATTGGTAAGATTCGTCTATCCCTACTTCTGAGCAAAGACACATAGGGTTTGGTTTTTCTGGTTTTCACCCCTCTATGCCATTTGAAGCACAGGAGGGAGATAGCAGGCTAAGGACCGCAATACCTCAAGGACCGCCTCTTTCCGTACGAACCTACCCAGACCCTGAGTTCTTCTCCTGAGGCCCTTCTTTGTCTGCCTCCTCATCGAGAGGTCCAGAGGGTGGCAACAGGAGAACGGGGCCTTCTCTGCAGTGGCTCCCCGCCTGTGGAATGCTCTCCCCAGGGAAGTTTGCCTGATGCCTTCATTACACACCTTTAGGTGCCAGGCAAAAATGTTCCTTTTAACCAGGCCTTGGGTTGACCTGATCAACATCCCATATCCTTTTAAAATGTGGTTCTTTTGGGGGGGCGTGTATTACTGGGTTTTTGTTTTTATTTTATATGCTGGGATCTTTTTATGTGAACTGCCCTGAGACCTCTGGGTATAGGGCAGTATATAAATTCACTAACTAACTAACTAACTAACTAACTAACTAACTAACTAACTAAGTAATAGCAGGAGCATGCTCACTGCCACCTTCTATCACATTCCCGTTACTTGGATCCATCATCCTTCTCACACATCTGAGGGGTTATGTCTGCAGAAGGGAGCCTGTGTGTGGTTTAGAACCTCGGATGATCAGCTTCCATGAGCAGAGAAGGCTATGGAGTTATTTACATGCAATTCCATGTCTGGCTCCTTCATCCCAGGCCAACACATGAACTTCTAGCAGTGAGGCTTCGCTACCACACATGCAGTACAATATGAGATAAACAGGAAATAAAATGTAAGGCCCAATGACCTCCTGTAATCATCTGCAACAAACTTTTAAGACTAGCTGCAGTCAATCAGAGCTCCTTGGTTGTGTACCCATATGAAGCATGTTTGCAAATATAAGTATATTTCACTTACACTTTGCACATTCAGGGGTACACCTTAAAGATTGTTGGTGTACACCTAAAATCTGTAAGGTGTGAAGAGGCCCTGAGATTGCTGGAGTCAGCAGCAAACATTGAGCTGCCTGTATGCCACAAACGTAGGATTTCACCCTCTGAATTTAGTTCTAATTAGGTAATCTGGTTTCTACATGAGGAAACTAAGCTAAGTAGCACACACTGTGGAGCCTCTCTAATCACAGTTGCCAACATTTTTTATTTTTTTTAGTGAAAGCGGCTGGGTGCCAAACTCTTGAAAATCAGCTTCATTCAATTACAGAGCTCGCTTCTAACTTTAGGCATCTAATTCGAGTAACCCTGCCTGCATTCTATGTCTGTAAACTGATGAATTCCTGTGGTGTGACATGGTCACATTGTTCCTCTTTCAAGAAGTTGGATTAATATTTTTAATACAGTGGGAGCAGATCAAAGGAGGAACATCAGTCATTTAGATTTCACTGAGAAGTCTGCTTTGACTGCCAAATCACCTTTATTTTTGCGTTCCAATTCCTGAGACTTTCACGCGACTTTTTCCATTGTTCTGCAGCCTTTTTCAATATAATTATTACTTCCATGGCCCGTATCTTAGCCCAGTTCCTGAGCTTTGATTCAAATAAATTTTCTATGTGCCTGACAATGGATAGAACTGCCTTTGCTGAAGTTCCTCCTATGAGTAATGAAATGTCAGCAGGAAAGCCCCAAAGTATTCAGAAGCACAAAACCAGTTAGCAAAAAACTGAGAGGGGGAACCCCGAAAAAAGCCCAGCAATGGCTATGCACACTCAGTGGCCACAGAATGCCAACCAATGGTTGTGTATGCTACAAAGCCAGTGATGAGGGGGAAAGGAATGAAGTATCGTGGAGAAAGACATGTACCACTTGGGTTTCTGGCTTAGTTTCATGAGAATAGTTGAAATGAAAGGCAAGACACTTGAATAATAAGAAATAACAAAATACCACACTGGCAAGAAAGGTAGTATATTTTAATGGCTCCTTGGGTTGCAGTGTGCTTTTCTGTGGGTCTAAAGACACTCAGTAAACACAACATCTTTGAGTCTACACTATTCCCCATGACTGAATGACCGTCAATTGTATAAAATAATTTAATAACTGGCTTTTACATGTTCGTCAGGGCAATTCACAAATATGTGTTGATAAGGGTAAGTTTCCTAATACAGTGGTACCTCAGGTTACATACGCTTCAGGTTACATACGCTTCAGGTTACATACTCCGCTAACCCAGAAATAGTGCTTCAAGTTAAGAACTTTGCTTCAGGTTGAGAACAGAAATCGTGCTCCGGTGGTGCGGCGGCAGCAGGAAGCCCCATTAGCTAAAGTGGTACTTCAGGTTAAGAACAGTTTCAGGTTAAGTACGGACCTCCGGAACGAATTAAGTATTTAACCCGAAGTACCACTGTAGTATAAGAAGGATGCCTGCATGAGCCTAACATGAAGAAAGGCTGCTTCTTTAGAAAACTGTAGGGTTGTTTACTACAAATGATATCCTTTTAAAAAAAATATAATACCCTCCTGTTCACTACATCTCTCACACTGCATTCCTAATTTTCACACGGGGAATTTTCTTTTTAAAAGGCACATCAGTCACCTTTACATTTGGATGATACCTATCAAGCAACCTGATCATAGCAAACTTCTCCATTGATGACCCCCCTGTCCTACAAGGCTTGGGTGATGTGGCACAAACTTCAAGAGCTGAAGAAGAAGATCACTCCAATGTAGTAGGGGTGCTAGTTAATTTGACCTTTACAAATTCTGATATGAAACAACCTGATCTGCATCGCCTGCCTGAATGAGAACTTAGCACAGGGTCAGACTTTGCACCCTATGCGAAGCCAACATTTGGTGCCCCCCTCCTCTTGCCTTCCATTCTTCTCAATTCACGACGTCAAAGTCATTATGCCCTGCATAGAACTAATTGTGCTGCCCTAAATCGCCCTCTGCTTAGCTGTTCATTGGCTTTTCCACTTCCTGAATGTTCAAATGCAAAGTATGTCAAAAATGCATTTAACAATGTGCAAAATGTGTGTGTTGGGATGTTATGTACTGAGCTTGGATGCTAGAACAATAGGTAGCTAGGATCCTAGAATGCAACAACCTGAATGGCCTGCAGGAGCAGACCAATCAGGCCCCAGGAGGAAGTCAATCAGCCTATCAGGTTGGTAGGATTCTGGAATGCAACAACCTGATTGGCCTGCAGGAGCAGACCAACCAGGCTCCAGGAGAGAAGCAGAGTCAGCCAATCACATGGGACCCTTTGTGTAAATAATGTATATAAAGCCTGAGGTGTTTTTTTTTGGGGGGGGGGAATCAATCACTGTTCCTATGAGCTGAAATAAAGAGCATGAAATCACTACTCGACTCTGAGTATATTTCATGGGAGCAAATGCATTTCTTTAAATACGTATTCTAAAGCAGAAGAGGAATGGGAACGATGTGAGCGAATGACATATGAAAGTGACACAGATGAGAAATCAGTCCATCAGATGAAATGGGTTGGAACATACTATGTGCACCTGCAAGAGCCATCATTCCATGAAGTAGAGGTTTACAAAGCCGTTAGCTCATAAATGGGCAGAGAGTGTTCACGTTTTCTAGTTTGCCTCTCTTTCCCTGCGGTTTGGCAGCAACCATCTAACATCCGACCCAAACATCTGCACCAATGCTCTGTGTGCCATACCATAATTGCAGGTGTGGGTACTGATTCATCAGACTTTGGGCAGAAATTCTTACTCGTATAACATTCTCTTTTGATTTCATATCCAGACACTGTTTTTCATCTCCCACATAAACTGTAATAAGACATCCAGACAACCTCATTCTATTTATTCTTCTCCCAACAGCATTCAGATCCATCACATTAAAAAGACTGCCATGCTTATCAGTAGGAGGGAAATTACTCCTCCTGACCAAGGCATGCATTTCCTCCCAATATCTTTCTCTATTCCTTAATGGAGCATTAGACTTTACAAATTGGCCACTTCATCTTGCAGAGCCTCTACTGGTCAGTAATTGAGTTTCTATTAATTTTAATCTCATGACAAAGGTAACGTATTCATCTGAATAAATTGCTGTGCTGCCCAGAATAAGCAAACATTGTATCATCTTATGATGTTTACTCTGATAAATGCCACCATGCCCTTTATACAATACAAATAAAAAGCATTTTGAGTTCCTAGGGAAGTGATACCAAATGCACTATGGCAGCCATGTAGTATGTGGGTGGGAGGGTTCATCTTCCCTGCATGGATTCCCATGGGTCTGAACTGATCCTTGTTTTCCCCATTCCTCTTCACCCCACCTACACATGCAGAACATGGCCACACCAAGAATGAAACAGCTTTGAGCATCTCCCATATACCCACCCAGTCTTCTGTGTGTCTGCATCATGCAAGTTACTCATCAACATCTGGAAGATTGCTAGAAGGGAATATGAGAGGTACACATGAACCTGCCATGGTCCTTCAGTGCTTGGGGACTAATATAGCCCTAGGCAGGTGGGCCTGTTGTCTTTGTGGAAGTGAGAGCTGGACCATAAAGAAGGCTGATCGCCAAAGAATTGATGCTTTTGAATTATGGTGCTGGAGGAGACTCTTGAGAGTCCCATGGACTGCAAGAAGATCAAACCTCTCCATTCTGAAGGAAATCAGCCCTGAGTGCTCACTGGAAGGACAGATCCTGAAGCTGAGACTCCAATACTTTGGCCACCTCATGAGAAGAGAAGACTCCCTGGAAAAGACCCTGATGTTGGGAAAGATGGAGGGCACAAGGAGAAGGGGACGACAGAGGACGAGATGGTTGGACAGTGTTCTCAAAGCTACCAGCATGAGTTTGACCAAACTGCGGGAGGCAGTGGAAGACAGGAGTGCCTGGTGTGCTCTGGTCCATGGGGTCACGAAGAGTCGGACACGACTAAACAACAACAGGCAGGTGGGCAGGTGTGAGACAGGACTTTATTTCGTCTTTAGGAATCCTCCACATACAGCTAATGCACCTACTTTCTGGTTCAGCTGAACCTGGAATATGTCCTGAAGTTGCCAGGTAGAAAATACAAGCTGTATCACTTCAATGCTTTATTATTATGAGTCGTGTCAAATGTGTTGAGCAGGCAGTTATGCACATTTATATAACAAATGCTGTTGTGTTTATTTTTATATTGCTCTGGAAAAGTGGTTTGCTTCTGTGAGAAGGCAGCAGCAGCAGCCACACAGAAACAAAATATGTTATTTTTTAATATTTTGGGGCACGATCCCACACCGCAGGTCTGCAGGTTGAGGGGTGTGATATGTCACTGCCATGATGGATACAATGGTGGGGGACCTCAGATATGCTGCTGGAACACATTGCGGAGCAGTTCTGCTGGCACAGATAGGCAAGCAGGAATGCTAAATTGGGACCAAGCTGAGGAGGATAGAATTTGGAGCAGCACAGCGGAGAATCATACTTATGGCACAAGCTATGCCACATCTGTCCACAACAAGGAGCCAGTGTGGTGTAGTGGTTAAGAGCGGTGGACTCGTAATCTGGTGGACCGGGTTCGCTTCCCTGCTCCTCCACATGCATCTGCTGGGTGACCTTGGGCTAGTCACACTTCTCTGAAGTCTCTCAGCCCCACTCACCTCACAGGGTCTTTGTTGTGGGGGAGGAGGGGAAAGGAGATTGTTAGCCGCCTTGAGACTCCTTAGGGTAGTGATAAAGCGGGATATCAAATCCAAACAACACATTGGTCAATGACAAAACTTTAGAACAGAAGCAGACTTAGTGCAATAAATTTCATACTTTCTGACTTCAAGGGGAACTTTTCAAATAAATAACCCACAATGCACCAATGTTTTCCCCACCCATTTCACTATGGCAGAACATAGGTTATGGGAGCAGATTTCCATTCCCTCTCACAGACCCAAGTTTAGCAGAGCCATCACTGACTGCCTCACCTGACTCTTTGTTGTCACCTTTGAACTTGCCTGATGCACAGCATCAGGATGGAAGGGGAGCTGGTCACCACCACCACCAGAGGTTGGGGCTAGGTCCTGTAGGGATGTGCCTAAGCCCTTTCTATTGCCACATGCATACAGCTCCTTGCCTGCTGAGCCACTTCAGCAGACAGATGGAGCAAGCCTACATTCAGGGAGAGTGACTGTAGTAACAGGTAGATGTTGATGCCTGCCAGGGTAAGGTAGCCATCCATCGTGCCTGTGGGGGGAGCAGAAGCAGGTGGCAGGTTTTGCTGTTGCCCTGGAGGGCTTACAAAGTCTCTGTGGTTGGAGGCCGGATGCAGCCCTTGTCTGTAATGACCAGCTGGCCAGTCAGTTTTCCAGAGTCCTAAAACAGGAAGTCTCCATGAGCACAGAAAGCCTTCACCTTCCACAAGTTGGAAGGAGATGGGGACAGAGAAGAAAGAGATGGAGCTAGCATACTCTTCCTCACTGCCTCAAGTGTTTACATGGCCCTCACTGGAATGCCTAAAGAGGGCTAAGATGTGACAGTGGATTGGACAAACTTGTTGTAGGTGTATCTATGTACAATACATAGGCACACATTGCAACTCTTGAAATCTTCACACAAACAAACATTTCTCTCCCACTACCTTGCAGCATAATGAAGGACATTATGTAAAGTAAACAAGCCACACATGCTGGAATGGACTGACTGTTTTCTTCATTGTTTTTCCATTCTTGCATCTCCAACCATGATTTAGGAGGCAGGCTGTGCTGTAAACATCAAGTAAACAAACTCTGTTGAGTGACAGCACTAGAATTTATTGCGTCTGAAGCCCACCTCCTTGATCCACACAGAGCACAGTCACATAGACTTGTTGAAGTCTTTACTAGGGATGGGCGTAGCAACTAATACTGTTTCCTTTCACTCTGTTCTGTTCCATTCCATTCCGTCCTGTTGTGTGCCACTGCAAGAATTTTGTGATCAATGTTTTATGTAAAACCCAGTTTTTACATAAAATATACACTTTCCAATGCAGCTATCCATATGCATTTCTTCACACAGCTTTTACATAAAATAGGTATTTTTGCGCACACTTTTTGCACAGTGAAAAAGAATAGTAAAACCCAAAGAAGTGCATGACTGGAATGGGACTTGTAGTTCGATCCAGAAGCAAGTTTTGGAACACCAGGCCAGGATGAGCCACTGCAAAAAGACCAAATTATTTTCCTGTCCCTAGACAGGAAATGACCAGGCATGGCCAAACTTGGCCCTCCAGATGTTTTGGGACTACAGTGGTACCTCAGGTTACATACGCTTCAGGTTACATACACTTCAGGTTACAGACTCCGCTAACCCAGAAATAGTGCTTCAGGTTAAGAACTTTGCTTCAGGATGAGAACAGAAATTGTGCTCCAGCGGCGCGGCAGCAGCAGGAGGCCCCATTAGCTAAAGTGGCCTTCAGGTTAAGAACAGTTTCAGGTTAAGAACAGACCTCT
The DNA here is from genome assembly GCF_964188305.1 of Podarcis bocagei. Lineage (NCBI taxonomy): Eukaryota > Metazoa > Chordata > Lepidosauria > Squamata > Lacertidae > Podarcis > Podarcis bocagei. The sequence continues at coordinate 19,927,257 of NC_138134.1, read as the reverse complement.
GGAACGAATTAAGTACTTAACCTGAGGTACCACTGTACAACTCCCATCATCCCTGACCACTGGGCCCTGTTAGCTAGGAATGATGGGAGTTGTAGTCCCAAAACATCTGGAGGGCCAAGTTTGGCTATGACTGGTCTAGACTTTCCTTCTCGCTATGTAGAGCCAGCTCTAGGAGCAACAAAATAGCAACATCAGGCACTGCCACTCTCACTAAGACTGCCCTCAAAGAGGACAGTGGGAGCATGAAAAAGTTCCCAGGTTAAGGAGAGGGGGTCCCCACTGGAGATCCCGTGCCAAAGCCCCCAGAATTCCAGTTCTGGAGCGAGCATCCTGAAGCAGCTCACAAGCAATTCAAGATAGATGCTGTGGCGTTTGCCCCTAGGGTGCGTCAAGGAAAGAGTTAAAAATGGGTGTGATGTGATTGGCCAGTGAGAATGTGAGGGGGGAGTAAAAGATAGAGTGGGAGGTTTTGAAATGACAGTTGAGGTTTGGGAGTTGAGAGTTGAAGTTTGTCAGTTGGGAGTTGAGGCTTGGGTGTTGGAGAAGGAAGAGGGTGGAATAGGCAGTGGATTGGTTGAGCTGTATCGTGAGAGAGTGAGAGGAATTGTTAGGGAGTTAGATAGATAGTTGGGAATAATTCAGTTTGAAGTTGTTAGGAAGTAAGATTTAAGAAACTGACAAGAGAAAAATAAACCGAAACCATACGCTTATTCCTGCACTTAAAAATAAACTTGATTATTTGTTTATGTTAACAACTGTCTGGACTCCGTGTGTCCCCGTGAGAAGCGGGGTGGTGGCAGCGAAGAGCAGTGGCGTAGCGTGGGGGGTGCAGGGGGGGCCGGCCGCACCGGGCGCAACATCTGGGGGGGGCGCCCGTACTCGCAGCTCTCTGCCCCCTGCTAAAATCCACGGGTTAGGGGGCGCAAATTACTTGCCTTGCCCCGGGTGCTGACAACCCACGCTACGCCACTGGCGAAGAGAGCAACCGCAGTGGTGGCACAGGGTTAATAGACCGTGAAACATCCAGGGGCCCTGTGTGATCGCCACAGATGCTACCAATGAAGCATGATTTTATACTAAGTTTAAATTAAGGGTATTTCTATGAAGAGGTGTCTAATTTAGGAAGTGATAAGAAACCAAGACCTACAAGTATCTCATGTTGTGATTATCACGGGCAGATCTCATTAGACATAAATTACAATGACCTTCAGTGGCACCTCAGTCACCTACGGGATAAAGACGCTGTACTACCCTGTCATTTTATTAACAGAGTTCACAAAAACATCAGTTTTGCAAGGTATTGGGGTGTTTTTTTTAAAATGAAAAAGATACAACGCTAAAGCCCTATTCACAGGTAGTACATGATTGTATAGATGAGCCTTCCTCAAACCTCGTATCCTCCAAATATTTTGGGCTGCAGCTCCCACCACTCCACCTCAGGTGTCCTGATCGCATGGAGCCTTTACTCTTAAGGAGAAAAATTTGCTTTGGGCTTTCTTTAGAGACATCCACACATATGACATGATTGTTGAAATACAAAGAGGTGACATCAGGGTAGAACTAAAAGCATGACCCCCACTCCATGCTTCTGAGTAGTCATGTTACTTTAGGTCAGGGGTAGCCAACACTGTAGCGCCCTTCAGCTTGTTGTTAGACTGCAACTCCTATTATCCCTGACAATTGGCCATCTTGGCTGGGGCTGCTGGGAATTGTAATTCATAATATCTGGAGGGCTACCTCTTCCCTAGATACTGCACCTTTTGCTTTTGGTAAAATATAAAGGTGCTGATTAGGGACACGGGTGGCGCTCAGTCCCTGCTCCTGCCAACCTAGCAGTTCGAAAGCACGTCAAAGTGCAAGTAGATAAATAGGTAAACGGGAAGGTAAACGGCGTTTCCATGTGCTGCTCTGGTTCGCCAGAAGCGGCTTAGTCATGCTGGCCACATGACCCGGAAGCTGTACACCGGCACCCTCGGCCAGTAAAGCGAGATGAGCACCACAACCCCAGAGTCGGCCACGACTGTACCTAATAGTAAGGGGTCCCTTTACCCTTTAAAGGTGCTGATTGCCTGAAGACTCACACATTTATGACAAACTAAAATGTTTGAGGGATTTGTGGTAAACTTTCTTACAGTACATAATTCTGCACAGGGATTTGCTATAGGGTGCAATCCTGTATACCCTTACCTGGAAATAAGTTTCATTGAATTCAATGGAACTTCTGTCATCTATGCTCTGGTAACTTCTAGGTTATACGTAGGGCTGCCTGCCTCTGAAGGCAGTTTGGAAACTTCAGCTGGTGCAGAATTCAGCCCCCGGGTTGCTCACAAGATGGTTTGCGCATATAACGCCAACCCGGTTGCCAATTAATTTCCTATTAATTCCCATGACCCATTGTCATGTTTGTCACGTTCATTAATTTCAGTGGGTCTACTCGGACTCGGACTAATGCAACCCACTGAGTAGTGTATTAATTGTGTTATTGATTACTTTGATTGCTAGATTGCATTTATATTGCCTTTTTGCTAAGGCACCCAATTTAAAAATGGTATCAAATATATAGCAACAGAGTCCTCTCAATCTGCTGTTATCAGGAGCTGAACCGTATGTGCTCTCTGGTCTGGGCCTCCTCATTTATGCCTTTCCCCTGGGCACTCTAATTGGTTTGTTGTACATCTTATTGTTTTGTTTTGGGATAAGTATCATGAATGCTGATAAAGAAATACCTTTTTTTTTAAAAAAGGCATCTAGTGGTCACTACTCTACCACCCATCAAATTTGTCCCCTTCCATGGACTCTGTCTTCCACAACATTTCCCCTTTAAATCCTGAAAATGAGATGCCTCTGAATAATGATACAATATTATACTGTGGAAAAGACAACAATGAGAAACAACAACATAAAATAAATGATTCAAGAGGGAAAATATATTGAGTAACGATGAATGCAGAACAAAATTGTGACCATAACTGACCTGGAAAAATGGTGTGAAAGAGAGCTCGGAAGGCTTTGGGGGTAAATATTTGGGGTAGCTTTTCAAAACAAGCCAACTGCAAAAGTTGGCAAAAACCCAGAAATGAATCTAAAAATTATTTCAAGTTCTTATGGTAATTTATTGAAGTAATTAATCTTTTAGCACTAACTATTCCCACTTACAGCTAAGTGTTATGCAAAGTTATCAAAATATTTTAGCAAACAAAACTCTTACCTGGAAATTATCATCTATTTTGAATGTTTTGAAAATGTAAGCTGTGAACTACGGTGTTTGGCATCAATCCCTGAATGCTAACACAATCACCTTGCTGAATAACTATGCAGCCAAAAACATGGAAACAAACTCAATGAATTCTCTTAAAAGTTTGCTGCATATAGATTGTTGAAGCAAAGAGAAATAGGCAGACACTTAACACCTTGACAAAAATCAATCCAGTTTGTGACAGGGTTTCTTTCCCCCACCCCACCCTGCTGAACGCTTACTCTTCTTTCTTTATTTTAAAATTTCTAAACTCTCTCAATCTGAATAGCTCCTCTCAGGGTGGTTTACTACAAACACAGCTTTCTGAGCAATGGTTGCTATTCAGTATTGAGGGTTTTACCTGAGAGGGTCTCTTAAATAATTATTTAGGGGTGTCAAAGGCATTATGCATGATCCATAGGTTTTCTTCCTATGGCCATGGGAATCAGTGTAGCTACAAGATCAGAAGCTCTGAAAAGGTACACACACACACACACACACGAGAGAGAGAGAGAGAGAGAGAGAGAGAGAGAGAGAGAGAGAGAGAGCACAAAGCTGTCCAGAGCTGTGCTTAGAGGAGATCATTACTAGCTATGGACAAATGCCACCATTTGATGACTTGTGTTCCATTTTTGCACTAATCTTCAATTTAAAAAAAATATTCATGAAAATTCACATCTAAATAACATATCTGAAAGTATTATATCTCAAAATACACATTTTAAAATACATTTTGATTTTTTTAAAAAACAACAACAACAACAAAACAACAAAAACAACAACTGCACTACAACATTCAGAGAAGTGAAAAATCTGATTGATAGCAACATTTGAATCGGTGTTTTAGTCGTGAATCTCAGGACAGTCTATCAGAATTCACGAAGATGAAAGCCCTCTTTACATATTCTATATTAGTGTTAAACAAACATGTAAAGTGGGATCACAGTGACCCTTCTGATCACCCTCCACAAATTAGAGGGTGCTCTTTTGCATATTTTAGAATCCTAGAAAATCAGGGTTCTAAAACACAGTATGATCACAGTATGATCAGAATGTTGGTCACCCTCCTACAATCAAAACTGCCTCAGTCCCAAATTGGAAGTCAAAAGCTACCTTACTAAAGCTTCAGCAGCATGCAAGTTTTCCTACCTTGCATATTTTAACAGCATAAGTACCTAAACAGTATTTGTTGGTATTTAAATATACTTAGATCATATTCCATTTTAGCCTAATTTAGTTTTGATCTGCCAAGCAGTCATTTCCAGATTGTCAGGAGGATACGAAGTAAAAGGGAGTCCTTTGAATAAGGTTAGTGTAGTTCTATTTCAAATGTTGCCTTTGTCTTCTATGACTCTTAATTCAGCTAGATTTTCCTTGATAACAAAAGTAGCTTCTAAAGAATACTTGATGTCTCAGCTATCTCAGTCAAAATAATAGTCGCTTTTCAAAAGCACAAGGTTACCTTATCTCTTGATAGCGTGATGGATTGGAAAGCAGATGGATATCAAAAAATAATCTTACCTTGGAAGTTCTATTATAACCATAAACTTACCATATTAATTGGATCGACCGGACCAATGCTGTTAACATAGACATCAGTTTCAATTACTGTAGTTCTCACTAAACAAAACAGTAAGCATAATTCCATGTGAAATGCAGTGCTTCCTTTGTTGTCTAGTAATGTAATTTTTTTGTGAATCAATAGAAGACCACACCATTAGTCTTCCTAATGCATCCCTTTCTGTGGACATACAGCTTCATGGGCATTGTACACAGCTTGGTATTGGCCTTCAGATGGTATGCTATGCTACTATGCTGGGCACACTGCAACATGCCTGGCCATTTTTAACAATGGCGTACCCTTCCACACCTCGTGCTGGCATCCAGTTGCCTACTACTCTCCAGGCCCACAGCAGGCTATTCTATGGGAGCTCAAGCTCTGCAAGCCCAAAGTCCCAGGTTCAGTACCCCATAACTCCAGGTTACAATGGAACCGGTAAATGATGATGCACCTAGGACGCTGAGAAACAGGTGTCACTCAGAATAGACAATACACCCTTGTGCAAATTAATTGAAACAAAGCATGTTTTCCATCTGACTCGTAATCCTGTACTCAAAAAAACACGAAAAGTCAGTTGATCATTATGGTGTCGGAAGCCTGCAGCCAGTAGAAGGAATGATGCGCTCACCACAATATAGTGAGGTTCAATAATTAATAATAATAATAATAATAATAATAATAATAATAATAATAATAATAATATTTTTTTATTTATACCCCGCCCTCCCCAGCCAAGGCCGGGCTCAGAGCGGCTTACAAGCAATAATAAAAACAAGATGTAGGATTACAACTTAAAAACAAAAATAAAATACAACATTAAAATAATGGAACATTAAAATATTAAAATGTAGCCTCATTGCAGGAGGAGAAGGAAAGGAAAAAAGAAAGAGAGGGAGGGAGGGAATCAAATTGGCTCCAGGCCAAAGGCCAGGCGGAACAACTCTGTCTTACAGGCCCTGCGGAAAGAAATCAGATCCTACAGGGCCCTGGTCTCATGAGGCACAGCGTTCCACCAGGCCGGAGCCAGTGTTGAAAAGCCCCTGGCTCTGGTTGAAGCCAATCTAACTTCCTTAGGGCCCGGGACCACTAGGGTGTTGCTATTTATGGACCTTGAGGCTCTCCGTTGGGCATACCAGGAGAGGCAGTCCCGTAGGTACGAGGGTCCTAGGCAGTGAAGGGCTTTAAAGGTCAAAAGCAGCACCTTAAATCTGACCCTGTACTCTACCGGGAGCCAGTGCAGTTTGAAAAGCACTGGGTGAATATGCTCCCATGGCAAAGACCCCGTGAGGAGCCTCGCTGCAGCATTCTGTACCCGCTGGAGTTTCTGGGACAGCTTCAAGGGCAGCCCCGCGTAGAGCGAATTACAGTAGTCAAGCCTGGAGATGACCGTTGCATGGATCACTGTGGCCAGGTCGGGGCGGGAAAGGTAAGGGACCAACTGCTTGATGCGGCGAAGGTGGAAAAATGTCACCTTGGCTGTTGCTGTAACTTGCGCCTCCTTGGAAAGGGAGGTGTCAAGGATTACACCCAAATTCTTAACGGAAAGCAATGGCACTAATTGGGCCCCCGCAAGAGAAGGGAGTTGGTCCCTCATCCCCATGCCATCCCGACCTAACCATAGGACCTCTGTCTTCGAAGGATTTAGTTTCAATCGGCTCCCACGAAACCATCCAGCCACAGCTTCCAAGCATCTGGTCAGTGTGTTCGGGGCCGAGTCGGTGTGGCCATCCATCAGCAGATAGAGTTGAGTGTCATCAGCATATTGGTGACAGCCCAGCCCAAAGCTCCGGATAATCTGGGCAAGGGGGCGCATAAAGATGTTAAAAAGCATCGGGGAGAGAATTGCAGCCTGCGGCACTCCACACACCAAGGAGTGTCGCGACGACATTTCCCTCCCCGACCAGAGATAAAAGAGCACAACCAGTTACGGGCTATGCCCTGTATCCCCACGTCTGCGAGGCGGTGGTCCAGAAGATCATGATCAACCATGTCAAAGGCTGCTGACAAATCTAAAAGGATCAGCAGTCCTGACCCGCCTCGATCCAGTTGTCTATGGATATCATCTGTTAGGGCAACCAGAGCCGTCTCCGTCCCAAAACCAGGACAGAAACCGGACTGAAATGGATCTAATGCCGATGTTTCCTTCAGAAACCTACCAAGCTGTTCAGCAACTGTTCTCTCAATTACCTTACCCAGGTTTGGAAGATTTGAAACTGGGCGGTAATAGGATTGGTCTAAGGGATCTAATGAAGTTTTCTTTAAGAGTGGACACACCACTGCTTCCTTCAGTTCCCCTGGGAATGTCCCCGTGTCAAGGGACAAATTGATAATTTCAACCAGGGGGGTCCGCGCAACATCTGGACACTCCCAATCAGCCAAGACGGGCACGGATCAAGGAGGCAGGTGGTGGGCCTACCAACTTGGAGGAATCTATCCACATCAGTAGGGAGTATCCGATCGAAATGGTCTATGAAAGAGTGTTATTCCAGAGCTGGAAAAGAGGTATCCTGACGGTACTGGGATATTGCAGCAGGACCTAGCCCCCTGTCACACATTGAAAGCAGTGAAGAAATTCATGACAGAGCAGCAAATACAGGTACTTGATTGGCCAGGGAATTCCCCGGACGTAAATCCCATTGAAAATTTGTGGGCTATATGCAGAAGTCGCCTCCGTGCTGTAGACTGTACGACTACGGAGAAGCTCATTCAGGCGCTGATTCAAGTGTGGTACAGGGATCTGAAAATCAACAGCGACTGTTCGAAACTAGTAGACTCCATGCCAAACCGTGTTCAAATGCTGCTTTAAAATAGCGGCGGCCATATCCTTTACTAATGTATGTACAGTATATGTGAGTTTTGTACATGTATATGTGAGTTTTGTAGAATAAACTACATTGTTTGTTTCAATTAATTTGCACAAGGGTGTAAAAGGCTGCATGGACCAATAGTCTGATAGTATAAGGGAGTTCCCTATGTACTCCAACATGGAACATTAGAGGAGCACATAGAGAAAACAGCTGTTGAATGCCCATATGTGGTGCATGGAAGGGTTCCCTGCTATATAATGTAGCCAGCTAGGCAGAGGTTTTGCTGGCATATCAGCAGAATCCCTGCAGAAGGTTGGCAGAGGAAGAAGAGAAAGGATTGGCACTATTCAGTGCCAATCAGCACTTCCTCCTGAAAACACAGAGTTGCTTGCCTACTGCTCTGCACATTTGGGAGGGGGTAGATCAGGCCAAACACCTGTAATTTATCGATTTTAAAATGTTCTTAATATAAGCATCATGCTTCGGTGGAACACCTCATGTAAAACTTTGCTCCTCTATTTATGTTCAGACCCAATGCACGCAGAAGTCTCACTGAACTGAATGGGTCTTATTCCAAGGCAAGTACTGTAGGATTGCAACCTTAGTTGACATAAAATATTGTTTATTAACATGGATCATATTAAAACACTGGGAGGAAAGATAGGGTTTTTTAAGCTTTTAAAGCTGGGGCACGGGGAGCGGATGGCAAGCATCCATACTCCAAATTATGATTAATGCACAAAAGTAACAAATGGGTAAAACCAATCAAATGCACCACTAATTATGCAGCCTGCAAATTAATACATTGAAAACACAAAACCAATTCTTTCCTCTCAATATGTTCTTAGCAAAGATAGGTTTAGAAAATCCATTAGCTTCTTCAGCCCTCGTAATTGTATCCCGACCAAAGCACAACTCAGGTTTATTAATATCTTTTCAGCTAGACTCTTGATCAATACACAACACCGGGCACAAAATCAATCACTTATATGAAAGAACAGTGACTCAGAACTTAATTGTTATGTTGCAGAGTATTTTCAAACTTAACTTCAAAGAAAATATCTTCACCGGCCCACTCCCCTGTCCTTGTCCGCCTGAGCAATAATTCATTTAATTGTGAATTTCTCTCTGCTCGGGAGCCACCTGGGTCATACACATAAACTTTAAAAACTATAATACACATTTCACAACCCACCCCAAATCTAACAAAATGGGGTGGGTAGCAATGTAATCAATGTCATCTCCAGATAACCTCAATAGCTAATGAGCAACAGTTGTCATTTGAGCCCATCTCCTTGTGCCATAAGAAAGGTGGTTCCTCACTTTGAAAGCAGACTTAATTATTTTTTAGGTATCGTATGTAAACAGAGTTCATTGCTGCAGTTGGGGTGGGGCGTAGGTGTGTGGCTTCAGGTTGCTTTCCCTATGTGCAAAATAGGATAGAAATGTGACTATGATCAATTAAGCAATTAAAGAAGTGTAATCAAAAGAGGAACTTTCAGCACGGAAGAGTTTAGTGATTTGTTTGTCTTTTTATCTGGACTATGGGGGTCGTATAAGCCAGGAATAACTTTACAATAAAATCAGTATATTGAATCTCTGCTTTTAATAGTCACACAGGTCCGACTTTTGAAACGCAATGCATTCCCAAGAAATTGTTCATTAGGTAAGTGTTCACATAATGCGCTGAGGGTTTCCACTATTTCCTATGAGAACATTTCTAATTTGTTGCATCTCCCTCCCGGCCCTGGTTTCTGCCAGAAACTGCTGCAGCCAACCAGCAAATGGCAAACAAAGGAAAGACTGATTTGTCCTTCTCCCTCCATGGTTTCGGCCCAATATGGCCGCCGCTGACCAGCAAAGCACAAACACGTAAGGAAGTGGGCAAATCCCAGCTGTTCAGATATCCGAATCCTCAGTTGTTGTAGCGAGGTTTGGGTATAATTGTTTTGTTTGGATAACTGAAATTTTGGCTGAGTGTTCCACTAGCAGGTCTTACATGCATTACATTAAACAGACACTTTGTGATAAGTTGGATCCTCCTAAAAGAGGGTCCATGTTGTGCTCAGCCCTGGAACTCTTCCCCCAATTGGCTTGTGGGCGGGGCTTGCCTCGATCCAAGCCGGTGGTGCCACAGTTATGCCAATGGCCTTTAGCCAATCGGCAGCGTGGCAAGGTTGGGGGTATTTATTTGGCAGCGCGACGTAGGGACCTCCTTTTGCTTCGCGCTGCCGAACACCCGCCCACCCACCCGTTTATTAGGTCATGTTTGGCCTTGCTTTGGACTTCGGTTGGTCGCCTGTTTTGGAACGGGGGCCGGGTAGGAATTTTGTCCAATGTGGCAGATTGGCTGTGGCCACTTGGTTTTTGCCTACCTCCTAGCAATCGTCACAACTTTGTAAGGTTTGGCGGTTAGGCATTGGTTTAGGGGAATGTGAGGAGGGGAGGTGCGGCCATCACCTGCCCCTCCAATTAATAGGGTATTCCGTTAAAGGAATCCAGGGGTCTGGATCTTGTCCGAAGCCCGGAGAGAGGCTAGGGCCATGCCAGAACCCCAGGGAACTCGAGGGGTGAGCACCAGTCAATATACATTGATGGAGCTCCCCCTGCTAGTAGGTTATCCTGCCAGGCTTCCTGCAGGGGGGGGGCAGGAGCCAATTATAGTTTTGATACCAATGCCTAAGTCAATACCAGTCACATTTGTGTATTTAATAAAGTTGTGGCCAAAATTTGCCCATTAACATTTAAACTAAATTCTGTCTCCACTGTGTCTTTATTTCCATGGGGGATGGGTTTTGGGGCTCGGAGCACAGTTATCCCAGAATTAGAGGCCTAATCCAGTATGCTGCCAAGATATGTCAAGAACAAAACCAGGTGCTGCCAAGATGTATTCAATATATATTCTTTTAAAACTGAAATTTTAATACCACTTACCTCCAATATCTGGTCGGAGTTTATTATCATAGCCTTGGAGTAAAGAGTTCAGTATATGAGTGACATCTCCTTCGTGAATCTTTGGAGCAAGCACCCATGTTTTGTTCACAGTTAGGTCTTCGTCATCTTCATCATCTGCTTTATCCATGCTAATGGTAGTTCAATGAAAGGTTGGGAGAGGGAAAATAATGGAACTTAGCAGTGTGAGGAATGAAATATTCAACAATCAGTGTTGCATAAATATGCAAAAGCATTAAAATAGCAGCAGTTAGGGTCACAATGAAACAAAAAAATGGGTTCAAAAATAAATTTAACTGTTCATTCCTAGCCCAACTATCTTCATTTTCCTGAAAAATCAGTCAACTTGATCCCAGTGAAGTTGTATAATTGAACACTGTGCATTTTAGTGACATTATCAGAACTAGAGGGGGATAGTACCACAGGTCTGTAACAGCAACTCCCAATATAATTTATATGGGGCTTACTCATGCATGTTTTCCTTTAAAACTCCTGAGAATTTTTTAAAAAGAATTTTATTAAAAATCTGTAACTCTTTTCTTTTGATACAAGTGAGTAAAATTTGCAAGCACACTTAGTCCCTCAAGAGTAGATACAACCTGCCAAATTATAGGCAAATATGTTCAGGGGGTTTTGTGTTGCGTAGTTTCAAATTTTTATTATTATTTCTAAGGAAATGTTGACAATATTTGTTTTATTCTGAAGCAGAATTGAATGAAATTTGTAGGCAAGGTCACCCCTTCTGAGGACATGGGCCGTTCCAAATTTCCGATGGATAGCGGAAGTATTTTTCTGCTAGGGCAGCCGTTGCTGTTTGGGGGTGGGTAATCTCCACCAGCATTCTGTGAGCAACGAGTCTGAGAACTTCAAGCAAGACAAAGGCACTCATAGCTAAGAAATCCACTGAACTGCAGTTAAAGAGACTCAGGGGCTTTTGCACTAGTTGATTTGTGAATGAGACGTGCCAAAAGGGATTTGGTTTCCAGGTATAGTAAGTCATAATTCACCCGGAATACAAACTTGCCTGTCAGTCGCAATGGAGTTCTCCCTTCCCCCATCACTCCACCCTGGTACTATTCTATATATGATAAAATCTTTCCTTCAACTCAGGCCACCTTCTGCTGATCCCACTTTGCCCCAGACAAGCCACAACTCTTTCTGAGGTACCCTGCTTGGGCTCTGGATTCATCTGAATCAAATGCACATCCTTGCTATTAAGGTATGTACTACATTTACGATCCATGTTTCTTCTAATTCATCCAAGGTGGTTTACAATTTAAAATAGTGTTCTGTTCTAATATATGCAATACAAAAAGGGAAGTGGGATGGGGAGGAAAGAGGAAAACAAACAAATCCAGGTATCAGTTCTTACACAGTTGTATTCTCATTTTCTATATATGCATAGAATGGGTAAAAGATGCTGTCCTTCATTGAGAGAGATGGCATATGGCATCTGCTATGCAGAGACATATCCATCTTTAAAAAAAAATAATCCCCAAATTTTTAATATTTACACCTTATAGATTTTTGCACTTTTAAATACAAACTTGATATCACACAGACTAAAACAAGGCAGATTTTTTTTTAATGAAGGTAACGTATATATAATGCTATTAACAAATTTAGATTGTTGCAAGGTAATCAGAAGGTAATTGTAGCTTTTATGTACATTAAAAATAAATCAATGGATGAAATTGTTCTTTCCAGACTGCTGAGTAATCTATTTTGTTATTAAGTTATTCCAGGTTTTCCTATACTAAAGTACCATAATAGGCAGCATACACTTTTGTTCGTGGAATGAAATCCTACATTTAATTTTGCTAGTTTCCTTCATTTTGCCATATTTTTTTCCCCTTGCACTGCAGCCCACAGCCTTCCAGTATCCCACTTTAAGTTGTGGCATGCTGAGCACTTTGCTCAAATTGCTCCAGGACATTCAATCATGTTAGAAGGATTATCTCCCATTCTTCCCTCAGAGATCCAAATCATCACCTGAATGGCTCTCCAGGCTGGCAATGGCAATCGTTATCAAGCCAGAAGCTTCCATATGGAAAGTACAAAGTTAGACTAGCTGCGTGTTGAAGTTTGCCTAGTTCTCACTTCCAAAAAGTATTTTAATGGATTCATAGGAGAGGATCCAAAAACCCAGGCAGATAGTTCCATACTGTTAAGTTGTGGGTGAACATATCAGACGACACAGCGATTCTTCAAACAGCTCTTGTTTATTCACAGGCCAGAACAGAACTGAACTGAAGGGTTCAGTCAGCCTGCTTATATAGAGCTCCAGTACAACGTAACTGTAACAATTTTCTAAAACTATCCAATCACTGAACGTCACTTTCGATCCCTTATTTGCATAACTATCTACAGTATCCCCCTGCTGGCCCAGGGTGAGACTTCTGTACATAACATATACTTCCAACAGGGCTGTGGATTTGTGTTTCTTAAACAGCTGTCCTCTTACTCCAAATGGTAAACTGCTTTCAAAATGGGGGTGGCATTCAAAAGGAGTTGGCTATATGGGTGGTGGTAGGGATTAGTCTAGCGTTCAATGAAAACAAATCAAACACCCCTCTTGGCATGCACATGCTTATCTATTAATCTTGGACATTATTATGATGTCCCCAAATGAGGACAGTTAGCAAGTAAATTAGTTGTTCACAAATACATTACTGCTAGACTCAATATAATTCTGTTGAATTATTATCTGCATACTCTTATCAAGATGGAAAAAAGGAAGGAGAGCTGCAGAGTGAAAACAATTGCATGTCCATTTATTACTTACCTTTCAGTTGGATAAAATATAAATTGCTGTTTTTGCAAATACACGCAAGGGGGGGAAATGGGCAACAGCTTGAGCATGTCTGCAAATTCATTCAGATGATCCCCTCAAAGGTCAAAGAATGCCTAGAAGTAATTTTCTCTCTATTTGAATCAAATGAGTGTGGACTTTAAATATTCCTCCAGTGCTAAAGTTTGCAATCTCCATTACTCATTCCAATAAATTTTCAAGCAATTGCTGGAGGCTTGAAGTCAAACAAAGTGCACCCAAACTGAAAGTGGTAACCATAGCAGTGATGAGCATATCTTGACAGGCAGACAATGGTGAGCATTAATTAATGCGCAGAATGCACATATAGAATGGAGAGAAAACCATTATAAACCTAAGTTAAGCACAGTTGTTTCTGAGGAGGGGGGGAGGAATCCTAATATTTTGTAAACATATATTATTGCTGCTTCTTAGTTTCAACAGAGTACTGCCCAATCCAGAAATCTCTCTCTCTGTGTGTAAGTCTGTTACAAAATGGTACAACCTTTACCAATGGAAAACATGGATCTCCGTACACAAAGAAATGATTTCATGAATCTGCTTCCTCCACCGAAATGAGTGACCCAAGAAGAGATCAGGGCCACTGTACTGCAATTGCATCCTGCATTGTAGATCCTTCATTGAGTAAAGGGTTGGATCCTTTAAAGAATGTCTTAAGTATAAAGTAGCATATAAATAAATTAAACAAATAAATAAATAGGTGACATTCTAAGTCCCTTGCAGTTCCAAAATTATATTTTCTGTGCAGGTTCCCATATCTTGGAATGATGGCGTCTAAAATATAGACACACTTTTACTCTCGCAAGATTGAATGTATTGCCCTCAGCTGTACTTGAGGGACGGTTTCAATAGATTCCACACAAAAAAACGCTTATGGAGATGGCAGTACCAAATTGGTGGCGCATGTCCTTCTGGCTTGCACTCTTTATAAAGACCTGAGGAATGAGGTTATCATCCCTCTTTTATTGTCCATTCTGGGTCGCCCAGCCACTGCCACAGTGTCCTTTTTCTTGGCTGATCAAGATGAGCAGGTGACAGCAAAGGTTGCAAGGTTTTTAGCTGGGGCAATCAGAATAAGATCCACTATTTGACTATTGATTCAAAACCCTAAAATGTATTTTATATAATTGACTTTTTATTTCTATTCTTTGTATATCATATTGTTGTTTTATTGCTATGGCCGATGCAAATAAAGATTCATTCATTCATTCATTTCTTGAACTTTTGGCTGGATCAGGGTGTTTGACTTTCCAAAAGGAATAGCATTATGGATTCACTAACTGTGGGAGTAGTCTTTTATTCATACAATGGTTTTTATTTGGGTAGAATTGCATTTCCACAAAAGAAATTAAGTTTCCATGTCTTTTTAAAGGATCAACAGAGAGCTAGAAAACTAACCTGAACATTATATGAAGAGTGGATGCAAAGAAAGGCAATACTGTAGAAATATTCTGTAAAGTCAACCCTACATCTTGAATGTTTTTGATTTTCAGTGTTTATTCTTTTTGTTTGATGCATTAGCAAACTGCATTGTTGAATTCAATTTCTATTTAGCACCACATCTTTCCAATATGTTGCTATCCCTCATCCCAGCCTCTCCCATCCCCAATATCCCACTATCTTTCCTTCCTCATTTCCCACAACAGTATTTCCTATCCCATCATATCCCACTCTGTAAATGGGCAAAAGAGGAGGGTTGGAGGAAACTGCAGGTAGATGTGAATATAACTTTACATGGCAAAGCAACACTACCAAACTAATGGAAAACAAGATGTTCAAAGAGTTTTCTAAAATATTAAGCTGTTTTTAAGTAAAATAGTAATAATAGGAGATAGACGGTGTAATGACCAAGTGTGTTGCTGGCAGTTCTGTTTTTGAAAGTGTGAAAATAACTTGCCTTCTAACTACTGTATTTTTCACTCTATAAGACACACTTTTTCCCTCTTAAAAAGTAAGGGGAAATGTGTGTGTGTCTTATGGAGCAAATGCAGGCTGCGAGGCTATCCCAGAAGCCAGAACAGCGAGAGGGATCGCTGCGCAGTGCTCCCTCTTGCTGTTCTAGCTTCTGGCTTAGCCATGCAAAGCCTCTTCAGGGCACGGGGAGCCTTCATCCCGCTGCCCTGAGGAGGCTTCGTGCAGCTATCCCAGAAGCCAGAACAGTGAGAGGGGTCACTGTGCAGCGCTCCCTCTTGCTGTTCTCGCTTCTGGCTTAGCCCCTCTGTCCCTTCCCCCACCTCCTGACGGGCTGCCCTTCTCCCTTCCCGGGGGAAAAGCCTGCAAGCGCCGCACACACGCAGCTCGTGGAAGGGAGCGCTGAGCTGAGCCTGGGATGCAGACAGGCTCTGCTCAGCGCTCCCTTTAAAGAATATTTTTTTTCTTGCATTCCCCCTCTAAAAACTAGGTGTGTCTTATGGTCAGGTGCGTCTTATGGAGCGAAAAATACGGTACCTGAGTGATGCTACATAGCACTGAGAATCATGTAGGCATGTATAAATATAAACTGCAAAGTGATTACACAGATTACTGAGATGCGGATGTGATGCTTTATATACTTGTACACCTTATATTTATTATTGTTATAGTGTGTGTTGCTGCTGCTAATTTGTTGAGAAAGAGAAGGCTGGAATAGAGACTTCTGACTTCTGCAGACCCCACTCACGCCATACAAAAGTACAAGCATGCCTGATCATGTCTTTTGCTCCACCCTTTACAAAAGCAATATCCCCAGTAATCAATGAGATGGTGAGCAGGTAATTTTCTTCTTTTTCCAACCCTCCTCACCTGTTCCTTAGTGATTTATCCATCCCCCATGGAGGTAAGCATTTATTTACACAAAGCCATGTAAAGCAGTATATGTTGGATGGCTGCTCTAAGAGCTGCTCCAAAGTAACTCCTATTGGATTCAATGGGATTTACTCCCAGGTAAAGGTGGTTAGGACTGAAGGCCAGGTCTGTTCTCGCTTTCCATGGTGAGACCCCTCATTTAAAACGTGATCCTGTCTGCAGTTCCATTTCTGGAACGCAGGGAATGGTGAGCTGCCCACATAAAACTCTTTGTAATTGAATAAGGGAGAATCATTGCCGGGAAAGTTCAGCTTCAGAATATGACTGCTGTGTAGACTGCAAATTAATAATAATAATAAAAGTATGTGAAGTCTAAATGAGGAGGGTGCCTGTGCCATATCTTGAGGAAAAGTAGGGCACTCTTGGATGCAGGTTCGCCAGGGGGATTTTGAACCACCCACAAGGCTTTTGAGAGTCTCTCTGCTGTTCCTTTGAACGAATGAGATAATGAGTATGATTGAATTAATGACAAATGCATATTAGTAAATCTCATCACTATAGCCACAAAATCAGCATTCTGCATTACTGGGGCGGGGGTGGCGGGGAGCTAATCCTCCAACTAGTCATTTAGAAACAGGCCTTCATTGTCTGCTGCACACGTCTATGCCTCGAGGATGCTTCAGTAAGTGCCAATTTATGCTTAACGTTTTGAACGCCGGTAGAAACAGACCCTCGATTTTAAATGGCCCAAAAACCCCAAACGCAGGCATTTCTTATAGAGTCCTGCTCTGGCAAGTGAAGGGCGGGATGGGGAATGAGTCGTGTCAGGAGGAGCCAATCAGCAAAGCTGGCCTACCTTCCTTGCTATAGGGGACGACACACATACAGTGCTGCCACTGGAGTGCTTTGTGGGTTGTGGCCATAGTTCAGTAGCAGAGCCAGGGGCGTAGCTAGCTACTCTGGTACCCGGAGTGGGGGGGGGAATGGTGAGCCACCCTCGAGGGTGCCACAGTGACGCGTGCATGGGGTGCCACAAGGGGGCACTGCGGTAATCTGTGCACGGGGGCGCCATGGAGATCCACGTGCGGGGCAATACGGAGATCCACCAATGGGGGGCAGCACAGCGATCTGCCCAGGGGGGTGGCGTGATGAGCTGCCCACGGAGTTCATCTGGTGGATACAAGCCCCACACTGCCATTTCAGGCAGCGCGGAGCCCTGAGCCACTGTGTCACTCCCAGGAGAGACGCGTGGCTCAGGCACGCTGCAGGCCTGGCCCCGCAGTAAGTGCACCCCCCCATGGTGTGGCATTTTGTCACCCCCCTCAAGAATGACACCTGGGGTGGACTGCACCCCCCACATACCCCCTTCCTATGCCCCTAAGCAGTGCACATGGTTCATATACAGCAAGCCTGGGTTCAATCCCTGGTCTCTCCAGTTAAAGGACTGCAGAAGCATGGCTGGGTATACCATTCCCTTTGATTGCAAACTATACCTGTCTTCTGACCTTCTGATCCTGGTGTTTTCCTTATGCTAAAGATGAGTGCTTCCGTTTGGCAAAGTTGCTACACCCCCACGTGAAAGCTTTCATGGTTAAGCTTAAGAACCAAGATTTGTGTTTTACAAATGCTTGTCTGCAGCCTTTTACAAAAGTGTCTGGATTGTGGATGGCCACAAAGCTCACAGGGGTTTCTTGTTTTGACTTGTGCTTGCCTTGTAAAGGTAAAGAGACCCCTGACCATTAGGTCCAGTCGTGACCGACTCTGGGGTTACGGCGCTCATCTCGCTTTATTGGCCGAGGGAGCCGGCGTACAGCTTCCGGGTCATGTGGCCAGCATGACTAAGCCGCTTCTGGCAAACCAGAGCAGCACATGGAAACGACGTTTACCTTCCTGCTGGTGTGGTACCTATTTATCTACTTGCACTTTGATGTGCTTTGGAACTGCTAGGTTGGCAGGAGCAGGGACTGAGCAATGGGAGCTCACCCCGTCGCAGGTATTCGAACCACCGACCTTCTGATCGGCAAGTCCTAGGCTCTGTGGTTTAACCCACAGCCCCAAATCAAGCTGAAGCAGTCCACCTTGGCTTGTTATCTTGGATTTGCAGGAATCACACCTCTAGTAGCCATGCCCAGTGGTTTGTGGCCAGCATCTGATAATCCAAGATATGCAGCCTCAATCTATACTGACAGTGCTGGTGGCCTTGAAAGCGAGCTAATGGTTTGGTAGACAGTGAACAGGCTGGTAATCAGGGATATACTGTTATGTGAGAGCAGTTTAGTCTGCACCTGAGACACATTAGTCAGGCGGAGGAGTCAGCTTCATAGGGCCAGATGGGACCTTATTTGTTCCTTGTGTCACCTGATCCCAGCCAGGCTAACCCCTGTTTTCCCATCCGTTAGATACTCGCAGTTGTGCCAGTGCAGCACAGCAAGGATCAGGCCTCCTGCTGCAAGCTGCCGCAGAGATGTAGTGGGTTTCACAGCCAGCAACCACAGTTTTTGGGACCCCGCGATCCTCACATCTATCTAGAGATAGCCACGGCTATTGCCCACTGTATTTTTAATGGGATCGTAGTTTAGACTAAATCACTTTTTGGGAGTCCCTTCCAGTTTAGTAACTCTGATTGTAAAGGATTCAGGCATAGTGGGAACAGGGGTGTAGGGGTTGTTTTCAATCAACTTTTTCTTAGAGTAGACTCACATACCCAACAGTCCCAATTTCAGTGGGACATCCTGGAATTACCAGAGCACCAGACCAAAAGATGTTCGTTTTTTGCTCCCATGAGAGCTCAGGACTGATATTGATCAGTGGGATGTTGGATGGTATGGACTTATTAAAATTAATGACCATGATTGACTTAAATCTATTAATTTTTATGGTTTTACTCTGGGTATATGTTAGATAAATACAACCCTAAGAAACAGGGTTTTGCCTAGAGCAGTCTATTATTTTGCTTGGATTAACTGAATGGTTATCAACCTGGAGTTGATGAGGCTAGACATAGGTGGAATCTACACACATATATAAAAAAAGTTCTGAAACTGCTTCTTTTAAAAGCGTTTTTCCATGAGGCTCACCATCGCCATCTAGTGCCAAGTTGTATATTCCATTTAAAACACACTTAAAATGTTTTATTTGCAGCTGTGTAGCCGAGTCTTCAGTTGAGGGACATTCAGAGGTCAATAACAGCAAGTACAGGGTGAGACTTTTAAAAGAAGCACCGTGGATTACAGAGTACACATGTTCCATGGGGCCTCTTTTAAAAGACTCACCCTGTAGCTTGTGGTTTTCAGGCAGCACAGAGTAAAGGTAAGAGAGGTAAGTTGGAACTCTGGAAGATTTCAGGTTGTGAATCTGTGAACCTCCACCTATAGTCAACTTGTATATATGTAAATAAATGCAAACATTACAAAATGTCATTCTTAAGCCTCATTTGGGTAAGCACAAATTCCACACACAACCACTTTTTGCTGTTTCTTGTACCTTGTGGGGCAAAACAGGGTACAGTGGTACCTCGGTTCTCAAACTTAATCCATTCCAGAAGTCCATTCCAAAACCAAAGCGTTCCAAAACCAAGGTGCGCTTTCCCATAGAAAGTAATGCAAAATGGATTAATCCATTCCAGAGTTTTAAAAACAACCCCTAAAACAGCAATTTAACATGAATTTTACTATCTAACGAGACCATTGCTCCTTAAAATGAAAGCAATAATCAATGTACTGTGCTATAAAATAAATATGACAGTGTTGTAGATCATAAAAAAAAAAAAATATTACCTGCACTGATGATAGTCATTGTAGCTGAACTGGGTTCCACACAGTCACAAAAACAAATTAACTGAAAAAGCCTCAAAAACAAAAACACAAAATAAATAGCAAAAACAAAAGCCCCAAACTTAATCCGTTCTGGAAGTATGTTTGACTTCCAAAATGTTTGAAAATCAAGGCGCAGCTTCTGATTGGTGCAGGCGCCCCAGAAACAATAGCTGACAGCCGCATCGGACGTTCGGCTTCCGAAAAACATTCAAAAACCGGAACACTCACTTCCAGGTTTTCGGCGTTTGGAAACCAAGGCGTTTGAGAACCAAGGTACCACTGTACAGTGAATGCACAGAGGACAAGGAAGTTGGGTCACAATGACAGCATTGCCTGCGCACATTCATTGGCTCACCTGTAAAGGACTAAGCACATACAAGCAGTGTGCAGTCTCTGTCAGAATGACTGGGAACACTGCTTTGCCAGACAAATTACAGTGGTACCTCTAGTTATGAACTTAATTCGTTCCGGAGGTGCATTCTTAACCTGAAACTGTTCTTAACTAGAGGCGTGCTTTCGCTAATGGGGCCTCTTGCTGCCGCTGCGCCGCCGGCACACAATTTCCATTCTCATCCTGGGGCAAAGTTCTCAGCTCGAGGTAACTCTTCCAGGTTAGCGGAGTTTGTAACCTGAAGTGTTTGTAACCTGAGGCATTTGTAAGTACAGTGGTACCTCGGGTTACATATGCTTCAGGTTACATACGCTTCAGGTTACAGACTCCGCTAACCCAGAAATAGTGCTTCAGGTTAAGAACTTTGCTTCAGGATGAGAACAGAAATTGTGCTCTGGAGGCACAGCGGCAGTGGGAGGCCCCATTAGCTAAAGTGGTACTTCAGGTTAAGAACAGTTTCAGGTTAAGAAGGGACCTCCAGAATGAATTAAGTACCACTGTAATAGTAGAAGAGTTTGGATTTGATATCCCACTTATCACTACCCTAAGGAGTCTCAATGCGGCTAACATTCTCCTTTCCCTCCTTCCCCCACAACAAACACTCTGTGAGGTGAGTGGGGCTGAGAGACTTCAGAAAAGTGTGACTGGCCCAAGGTCACCCAGCAGCTGCATGTGGAGGAGCGGAGATGCGAACCCGTTTCACCAGATTACGAGTCTATCACTCTTAACCACTACACCACACTGGCTCTACAGTACTAGACGTCCGGGTTGGAACCCCCCATCTCACCCTTCACTGTGCTCAGTTGGTCATATGAACTGGGCATGTTACCCAAGGGTAGCAATTTTCTAGAAGCCAATTGTGTGCTTCACATTTGAGATTTTGTTTCCTTTTAACTTAGTGTCCTATTATGCTGAGTTAGTGAACAAAGAGGTTTTCAAATATGCTCTTCCTTTTCCTTAGAATAATTCAAGGCATGCTAATCAGATATGGAAAAAAGCAGCAAATGAATAATTGATAACCGAGTTCAGTGAAGCAAACTACAGTATACCGAGGTTAGGAGGAGAATTAATAGAAAGGCTTCATGCCTTAATCCTCATCTACATGTTATTCTAATAAACCTCTGTGATGGTCTCATCCTCCAACTGCTTTAGGAAACAACTCCACATGTCGGGGTCCTCAGTTTTTTTCGCACGCACACACACACACAAGCTGGATGCCCAAACTAGAGTTAAATGCTAGTACAGTGGTACCTCGGGTTACATACGCTTCAGGTTACATACGCTTCAGGTTACAGACTCTGCTAACCCAGAAATAGTACCTCGGGTTAAGAACTTTGCTTCAGGATGAGAACAGAAATTGTGCTCCGGCGGCGCGGCGGCAGCAGGAGGCCCCATTAGCTAAACTGGTGCTTCAGGTTAAGAACAGTTTCAGGTTAAGTACGGACCTCCAGAACGAATTAAGCACTTAACCTGAGGTACCACTGTAATTCCACTATCCAAATCTGGGCTTGAGCAATTGGTAAGTATTCATTTTGAGCATTTTTATGCCTGAATAAACAAATATCCACCCCCCCCCCTTAATCCATATAAACGTTGACTCTTGCCACAGGTACTTGAAGCAGTCAAATGTTTACAAAATTCATGGCATAAATTAAAGAAGTTTCCTGCTTATTATTCTCCCCAAAGAAACACACGTTTATAGCGGTTTCGCTCCTAGCCAGACTATTAACCACACGTTGCCCTCTGGGATATCTTTATTACAGTTTGCTCTCAGGTTACATTGTCAGTGATGCTCCTTCTTAATGAGCCATTATATATTAACTTTTGGTAGCAAGGAGCTGGACTTTTAAGCTGCATTAACTCCATGCTGAGGGAGACAGCACAAGTTAAGTAAATTGCAAAACGCCTATATAAGAAGACTTTGATACAGACTGGTTCGGCTCTGTCTGAGCCCGGAATGAGACACTATCACAAGCACAAGATGTGAAGGAATCTAACTATTATGTCATTTGGGGGGGGGGTATTCTACGCTGTAGAACGATTGCTTTTCCTCAGAGAATACTACTCACAGCAGGGCCAAAGGTTCAGTCCAAGAACCTGCTACTTAAGGGTGGGAATGAAATTGAAAGGCTGAAGGGGGAGTGAGGAAACCCAAATAAATTATGAGAAAGTGAAACAGATGCAGTATTCTTCTGGCTGGCCAAAAGCTTGAGGTGGGAGAGTAGAATTAATTTATTAAAATAAAGCTGGTATGGATTAGCTGCCAAGCATTAGGTTATGTAGAGAAACAGTTTGAACTAGGCTGAGCAGGATGATTTCCTATCTCGTTTTAATTCCCTCTATTGTTTACGTGTAATTGTTCAAAGTGTTGTAAAATTAGTTCTCTTCCCCTTCAAAATATTTTCTCATTGTCTCCTGAGACAGATGGATGCCAACTACGTGTGTGTGTGTGTGTGTGTGTGTGAGAGAGAGAGAGAGAGAGAGAGAGAGAGAGAGAGAGAGAGAGAAATATGCTTTTATATTTTGTTATTTACCCCATGCCTATACAGCACAGAGTTGAACGAACATATCATACAGTGCAGAGTGTAGGATGGACCAGTAAACAAGTTTCAGGGGCCAAAAGGTTGGTTAGTGGAGGCAGCAAGAGAATAAATAAATCTCCTTGGTGATGGAAGGTTTGGATTAGCTCGCTTGATCCCCTCCTCTCTAGAGTTCATGCTTTTGCATAAGGCAATGGAAATAACTGCTCCAGGCCTCCTTTTTCTCTGTTCCTTATATGACTAGGGCTACTCAACACAGGATGTGATGTAATCAGACTGTGATTTCTCTCCCCCCGCTTTCATTGGCAGAACTCACAGCCTGATGACATCACACTGCGTATTGATTTTCCCAACTACGCAATACAAGAGAGAAAAGGGAAAAACAAAGCATGGAGCTGTTATGGTTTTTGGCACCAGCTGCGTGTTTGCGACAACATCTAGTTCCAGCCAGAGTCTTATGATAAAAACAGACAATATTTCATACTCAAGTGGAAGTTGTACTAGACAAGGGGGGAGAACTGTCCTAATTATTATTTCCAACTAATTAGAAACAGCACCATGACTAATAAATCCCCAAGCACAAAATGACTAATGACTAGGTATTTTCACTAGCAGGCAGCACGTTCATCTTTAAACATGAATATTGGAGATCTTTGTTCTATTTTCAATATGGAGCAGACCAATCAGCTGAGTTTTAAATTGCAATTAACACCTGTCAGATTATGCAGTGGATAGCACAAAATAAGAGAGCAACGGTCTTTTGCTGCTATCCACAGTGTAAGAGAGCTTCAGCACCAAAGTTGGGTTATCTGAGCTCTGTAAATCTGAGCACCCAAATTAAGTTAATGACCATGAATTTTAAAAGGCGGCAGCTGAACGTGACCTCCCGGTTTCAATAAACAAATCATATGGCTGAGATGGCATTTCATTCCTTGGTTGTTGTTTTTTTATTTCTTCACAGAACAGGAGCTTATGAGTCACAAGACCCAGGGCAGTATGCTGATGTTCTTGTCTGATCAAACATTTAATTGGGCAACAACTCCTGTGATTTAAGGCATGGAAAGTATGAACACAATTATTTGTCATTCCTATTGCACTAGAAGCATCTTCTTCGAGACGAAAACATCCTCATAAACCAAGGGCAGGGAACCGTTTTTGGCACCATGGGTCAGATCCTTATCAGGATCAGCCTCACCAGAGGGTGGGGGGATTTGACAGGTGGGTGGCTCTGTGAACCTCTCAAAATCCCTTGTGCGGAATATCAGATAGCCAGCTGGGTGTCAGGTGCTTGAGAACCAGCAACAGCCTCAAAGACCTTTTGCTGTTTGCCAAGGACTTTAAGATAGCCCCCACGTTATCTTATGTAGGGTGGGGGTTGGGTTCTCCCTGACAGGCTTTTGCAAAAGCACTCTTTGAAGCAGTGCCCCCTCCATTTAGAATCACTTGGCAATGTTTAAAGGGAGAAGAGGCTGCTTCAAATAGCACTTTTGCCAAGCACTTTAATACAGACCCTGCACTCCTGAGTGAGCCTCTGCAAGGACTCTGCACAGGGACTGCCTTAAAGCCCTTGGCACAAGTGCTCTTTGAAGATGCTCTACACTCTTTAAGGCAGGTGGCAGAGGAAAGGAGAAAGATCACTGTATTGTTTGGTTCCTTTGTCCTCTTCATGAGCATTGCCTGTACCAGTGATGGCAGCTGATGGGTGGGCTGGTGTGGTTTGGGGGAAATGGCCTTGCAGGCCAAAATAGACACCCTGGTGACCTAAGATTGACCTACAGGATGGAGGTAACCCCCATGAAGTTGGTTATCACTGTGGATGCAGACTTGACCTGATCTTTGGTTAACCTGTTCACAAGGGAACGACATCGGAGGAATGGCGTCACCTCAGATCACTCTCATCCTATCCCATAGGAAGCACCATGACTTGTCACACTTGTCAGACCAGATATTAGCTGAAACAGGTCCACAGATGCCATGACTTCCAGCTTCCTGGCTTTCAGTTGCCTTCTCCTGCAACAGTGGCAGTTGGAGTGCCATTGTGAATGTGAAGATAGGAAATAATTGTAAATGTAGATGTCCTCCCCTGGGCACCATAAAATGTTTTTATGCATTTCATCTCACACAACTGCTTTTGGGGGTTCTATGAAGCAAAGCATTTCCACACTATCTAGGATTGCTATCTCAGTAAAACTCTGCTAGTTAATACAATGTCATAACATCACATTAAAAAAAACCCCACCAAGGGTTTGTTTTTCTCTTTTTAATGACAAGCCATGATTCTTCCCTTTTAATACCAAGACAAATTATCCAGAATACTTGTGCTACAACGTGGGATGTTTCATGCCTAGGCAAATCACATCGACTAGCCTCCTATGGCTTTTACAGAATGCCTTCCTTGCAAGAGTTTTTGCTTGTCGCACTCAAGAATTATTACCCTCCTCCATAGGAGTGTAATTACAACCCTTCCCTATAGAAAATTAATATCCCCATGTCCTGCTAGCAAGGCTAAAATAGTTGCAATGTTCAGTGTTCTCACCCAAGAGATGAAGATGACAACCCACAAATCTGAGACTCAAGCTGCCACTGCATATTGCCCGTAGAGAAATTTCAAGGCTGGTGTGCAAGTTTCCTCTTAGAAGAAATGTCGGAATAATTTTTTTTTGGGGGGGGGGGAGTTTTGAGCGAACTATCAAATTTCTCAGTTGGGCAGGGGTCTGCACATCACTGCCTGTAACACAGAGACAGCTTTAATGCACAGTGCTGGTCATCTTGGGGGGGGGGAGGGTCATCCACCTCTCACCAGTGGTTGCAGTCAGGGAATTTCACACACTGGTCTTATGGTGGTCTCCATTTCAGATGGAAATATGCACTGATTCAAAACATAATAAGCCAGCCTTACTTTGTTTGGTGGTCCTCCTGCTCATTCCACGGGGTCAGGTCCTGGACTTCTGTCTTGCCCTGAGAGCACCACTGCTTCTCACCTGCACTGGTTCCTTTGTTAGGAGTCATTGTGAAGACACTCCTTGGGCAGTGGGCAGAATCAATGAGACCTGGGACGAGAGTTGCTACTGAATTTTATCTGAAGTGAAACTGCAAGGCAGATTTGGAGGTTTCTGCTCAGGAGAAATATTCAAGGAATTTTAAGGAAAGCAAATGTGGTAAGTCTAGCAAAATTTCTTAGGGGGCCAGATGTCCTCCGGATGTTTATGAACTACAACTCGTTATTTCCTCTGCCAATTGGCAATGTTGGCTGGAGTAAATACAAATGAGGTTTGGGGGGGGGGGTTACCAGTTAAGATTTTATGTCAATTACATTATGCAGACTCTGCAACGCTCAGTACTGATTTAAAGAAACAAACCAACCCAGATGCCTGGAAGCATTAGATCTCATTCAAACACTGATTGTCCACAGTAACATCTTCTGCATGGTGGAGACCAGAATCAGCACTTGGCAGTGGACCCACAATGCGGATGACTTGTCTGAAGTGGGTAATTTCATGTACATGTCCTTTTTGGTTGTGCAGAAGAACATATGAGGGCTCAAACTGCACAGAAATACATGCTGCCCCCAACCATGTCACCTCTGTGCAATCAGGGTATCTTATTGAGCAGGAAGAATCTTTGTTGGAATCTCAATTCATATTCAATGCATGAAAGGTCAGAAAGGTCAGGAGAGGTGGTGATGGGGAAACGGCCAGCACCCATGGGGACTTGGGAGTCTGCTTCCTTTGGATGTGCGGACAGAGCTTCCATTTGCCTGAGATGTACCATCTTTCAGTCCCTTTGATGGAAGATGCAGGCCCCCAATAGGTAGAGGGCAGCCAATATCTCAATCCTGAGCCTGAGGTCACACTCATTTTTCTTCCATTTGCACTGAAAAAATTGGATCTGATCCTCTTTTTTTTTATTTCCTTTTAACAGGCCATCAAACTTGTGGTGGCTTGATGGATACAGCAGGTGCCAAGAAGATCAAGTCTCTTCTGAATCACTACAGCTGTGAAGCACATCTCCAAATGACATTAAACATTTTCTTCTCCACATGATAAGCTCAGTATAATTAACTAAACTCCCAGCAAGCGGCTCACTTGAAAGAAGGGTTCCTGTTTTTAAAGTGAAATTATCTCCAGCACATCAGAAATATTCACAGAATGCAAACGGTCTCATCAGAAACAACTTTCACAAATTCCGTACTCATTATGTTGGTGAGTTACCTAAACTGAAAGAAGACGAAAAAGTCTAGATGCATTGCTGCTCTTAGTTTAGCTGGTGCAGAATAAACCCCAAAGACTAAGTTGTTTGGGAGAACAGTTATAAGAACAAAGACGAGAATTAGGTTAGACCAGAGCTGGGACGTTTTTATGAAGAATGCTCCCAGATAATAAGAGAAGGTGAGTTGATCATCTTTTATTGGAATTGCATCTGTTAAGTTAGGAGTTTCAAAACTTAAAGTTACACTGAACTTTCAGAATGGAAAGGAAAGCAACAACAGAAACTTGTTTCAAATGCAGGTATTTCTGATCAATTTTAATAATGCCCTAAGCAAACGACTTCCCTCCTTTATTCCAAATAGGAATGCCACAAATTGATATTTGAAGTTGCCAGTTCTATCAAAAAACTATTTTGGCTCCCTTCAGAATGTCCTGCATAAGGAACCCCAGATTTGCTTTGTATTGGGAGGACTTCTGGGTTAGCGCCTCCGGCAATGGCGGATTTCCTCTGACCGGGAGGAATCCGCTTCGTGGAAATCAGGGTCTGGACCGCCACGGCGAGGCGGAGACCCATTAAAAACTACAGGCGGGAGAAGCCTGTGGACGTGGGATTCGGCTGGCACCTTTTGCACCTCCCCTACTCACGGGGAAACCCGGTTTCGGGGATCCGGAGCAACGTGGGGTGAGCGGCACGGTGCTTTGAATCGACTGCTTTTTTCACGAAGTGAAGCCGCATTACTGTTGCCGGAGAGCGCTGACTTTTTCCTGTGGACAATTGGACTTTAAACAACTACCCGTGAGTAGAACAGAAAATTGAATTACTAAACATCTTTAATTTGGCACTGAAGCGGGAAGGTTCCAAACAGGAAGTCCGCCTTCCGCTTTTGTAAATAGATTGAAGCAAAGACATTGCAAGCTAAAGTCTGGAAAGTCTTTTGTAAAGGATTAAATCTCCATCGGCTAAAATTACTAAACTCCCCTTGGAAGCAGGAGAAGAGGGGGAAAGTTTAGATTGTTTAAGCCTGCAGGAGAGAGAGCGAAGAAAGATAAATTACCACCGTTTTGAACCTGGGAACGGGCTGCCAGGGAGCGACGTATTGGGAAAGTTCATTGACTGTGAATAAAACGTATGTTGACAGATAGTTAAACAAGAGAAACATATTGATTCCAATGTTTCCTTTTGCACTTGAAAGGAGCAAAATATCTGAAAATCGAAATTAACTTTGTTAACTTTGTTGCTGGACCTGCTTTTAAAAAGACGGATACAAATAGAAACTGTTTCCCCTAGAGGGAGCTCTTGAAACTGTTGCAGGAGTGGAGCTGGGGAATTCTCCAGCTGTAGAGATTAAAGACCGTGAGAATTAGACATTGACCTTGGACAAGAATGTGGACAGAAGAAGCCTTAGTGATTGCTTTTTGCAAAACAAGTGCCTTATTGGAACAGCTTCATGAGAAGATGGATGCAATGACTACTAGCATTGGCAATTTTGGACAAAAAAGGATTGATTTGGGACAAAAAGTGAATACTTATAAAGAAACTACTCAGGAACCGACCCAGGAATCTGCTTTGACATGGCAAGCTGTGGAGAAGACAAAGGAGGAGGTTGTTGATGAACCTGAAGTAATACAAGTGGAGAGAGCCTCGGTCTTGTATGAGCATAAGCTGTTGCTTTTGAAGACCGAATCTGGAGAAAGCCAGATTTGGAGAGATGGAGTCCCGCTTGGATTGGAGAAGGAAAGTTGGAAAGATCCCCTTATGCACGGATGTTCTGGCCTTTGGGATCTGGTTTTGGGCCAGGGGGAGATTGGAGTGGCGAGGGCCTTTAACTTTGGAGGGACTTTGAAACATGTTTTGAATTATTTTTTGGATTTTGGCCCTGTCTATGGAGAATGGGCTGACCTGTCGAGAAGGGATAAAGACATTGTTAGGTTGGAGTCTTCCCGAGATCTACTCCTCAGTGACAAAGGAAGGAAATTAAGAACAAGATCAGCAGAAGACAAAGTAAAGTCTAGGTATAAATATGAAGAAGATCTGCAGAAGGGGCATGGAAAAGAGTTAAGAGCCTCGGACAGGAGATCACCAGGTTGATGGACTAGATGGAATGGATAGAAAAGACTGACAGAACCCGAGACCAGGGTGAAGAGACGGTGGATGAAGATTGGAAGAAAGTTTAAAAATTTATTTAGAGAAATATTGTAAAATTTATGAGTGTTAGAAAACTGTTGGAATGAAACTATATGGCTTTAGTAGAAATGTTATAAGGAGTTATGTACAAATAAGTTTTAAGTTTTAGGGTTTTTTATGGTAAGATAAGGTTAAAATAAATTAAGACAATTAAATGACAGAAAATAGTGAAAGATGGAAAGGATTTGCTGAAATAATTAATAACTAGAATACAAAAAAGGGAGGTGTGAGGAGGTCGATGAAACAAGTTAATGAAAGACAAAGATATGGAAATATTGGATCTATTTTTAATTTTTTTTTTGCTTTTGGTTTTGGTTTTGATGTATTGTGTGTTTTGTTCTTTTTTTTCCTTTTCTTTTTTATATGTATTGACCTCTATTGTTTAATCTCTTTTTTCTTTTCTTTTTTCACTTTTTTCTGTAATCTTAAACTTTCAATAAATATCATTTAAAAGAAACAAACAGATTTGCTTTGTGTTTATGGTGGAATTTCTATGGGAACACCAATAGTATATTGATCATTGTGCCCTTTAAGCAGAGATTCTTATTCCTACCATCATGAGTACTGTAGCTCCCTGTGCTGCAATGACAGATGACACTAAATGGCCCTACATCTGGGACCCATAGTCCATTCAAAGGTGACTATGGGGTTGTGGCGCTCATCTCGCTTTCAGGCCAAGGGAGCCGGCATTTGTGCACAGACAGCTTTCTGGGTCATGTGGCCAGCAGGACTAAGCCACTTCTGGCGCAAGAAGACACCGTGACAATTGCCAGAGCACACAGAAACGCCACTTCCTACATCTGGGACACCTGGGTGATAAGAGCAATCCAATCACACCCAATTAATCAGACTTAACAAAAATAAATAAGTTTCTGTCAATCCCATCAAGTATTACAAACAAATTTCATATTGGTACAAATTAAAGATACAAATGAGTGCTACTATAAGCCATAGGCTTATACTCTGCCAGGGCACCCACACCTCAGAGCTCCGACGCGACTTCTGGTTTTGACACTACCCTGAAATAACCTCCCTGGAGATGTTTGAGGCTGTGCCAGGTCTCCAAACATGACTTCCAGTATAAACTGGAAGTTGCATCAGAGGTCTCGCAAGGCCTCGGATGTGACCTCCGAGACCCTGTGAGGCCTCAGAGGCAATGTCTGAGGCCATACCGGGCCTCCAAACACGACGTCCGGTTTATATCAGAAGTTGCGTCCAAGGTCTCACAAGGACCTGAGCTCTGAGACCTCGCAAGGCCTTGGAAGCGCCGCTGATGACATAACATGACGTCACAGCATCATGACATCATGTTACATTGCATAACCTGGGGCCCAAGTCAGCTGAAGATGCGCACATTAACAAAAATGCAATGTTTCAATATAATGCCACACAGAATACACCTGAGCTACATTGTTATAGTCAATGTTGCTCTGGCATACCCCTGCAGTGCACAGCCTGATGCCTCCACCTACCACAAGGTTTTGAATGCTAGGGAATGAAACAGGTGGAGGCGTTGCCCCAGTAACAATTCATTCAGCCTCATTCTGACTACTAATGGAAATAACAAAAAGGCTTGTCAGCAAGAGCAAAGACAGCGCAGCTCCAAAATGCCAGCAGGAGCAAAGGATAGTCTTAGTATGGAGTGGTAGATAAGATCCTCCTGAAGACAAGCCAAACAGTAATTCCTGCTTCCACTCTCTGCTCATCACATAGTTCTTTAACACTTGTAGCAAAACTTTATGAATGAATGAATTCATACAGCACGTAGAATAGTCTGGTGTCCTGTTTGGCTAATAGGTCACTGCTATAATTTGTATAATCTGTATTTCCCCACATGTTCTGATGTTATTTGTCGTGTGAGACCAGGTGTGCTAGAATTAGTTGTCATGCAAGAAGCACCAAAAAATGCTTTATGGCAGGCATAGGCAAACTCAGCCCTCCAGATGTTTTTGGGACTACAACTCCCATCATTCCTAGCTAACAGGGCCAGTGGTCAGGGATGATGGGAATTGTAGTTCACAACATCTGGAGGACCAAGTTTGCCTATGCCTGCTTTATGGGCAAATATACAGTAGCACCATATAATTAGTACTCTGGGGTTTATAAAGCAGAGCTGGTGCACATAAGGTTCTTTACCATGTGATTGTGTGTGTGTTTGTCCACTGTTCATGGCCCCAGCTATACACACTGTGTCAAAATAATGCATATTGGAATGTTATTGCAAGGTGTAAAATGTTACCTGCATGGCTTATTCTGGCACCACAACTTCTTACATATGAACAATTTTGCTGGGAACCAATCCAACTCATGCGTCTGAGAAGTGAGCAAATTAGGTTTCCTAGGACCCTGTTGGACCACAGCCATTTTTTTTTTGAGACCCATCATCTCTCACTGGAAATTTCTCTGCCCTTCAGCGTGATCGACACTGTCATTCATTACCTCCACTCCACCAGACTACTTGGTCAGGATTAGATTAAATATATTTATTAGATAGTAACCTACACATAATGTGGAAGTGCAAACACATTTGTAAGTTAAGATTCATAGGTCTGATTCTTGCTGATGATTCTCCGATGATACATCAAATGCAACTGGAATTCAATTGATCTGGTTCTACCTACCGATCTGCTCCACTTATTCATAGCAAGCTTGCCTCCATCAGCCAGACGGAGCATTTGTCCAGATAGCCACCATTACTGGGTTCAGCCAAAGCATGAACACCTGTAGCTTTGTATTTAAAGTAAGAGACAAAAATAGATGTCACTTGTGACAGAGTGAGATTCTTAGAATGGGGAGGACTCACAGGCTGCATTCACACGACTATTTAATCCATATTCCATTTCCCTAAGTGTTATACTTTCCACATTATATTTGAGACTTCACACAACATCAACACCACTTCCAGTAATGCAGTATAACAGAATTCATTGGAAGTTTAACATTCATTCCTATATTATTTACTTCCAGAAAAAGAATATGTTTGCAAATAACATGGAAATGTGAACTAAACTTGTGCTGTATTTCCAGAAGTGGCACTGCTGTTGTGCAAAGGCTCAAATGTAAGGTGGAAATTAACACTTAGGGAAATGCTGAGGAAATGGAATACACTGCCGTGTGAATGCAGCCAGTCTGTAGCTCATGAGGGTGTGGAAAGTGGAGCATGTAAGTAGCCCATCAGAGGAGGAAATTAGCCCAGAAACGATCAAAGACCCCTAAGTAAGAATGGTGCAATGAAGGAAGAGTCATATTGAATCCGTATCACAATGATTCCAGAATTAGAGTTTCTGAGATTTTCACCCATTTCCTATAAGGAAAAGACTTCTGTGCAGGAAATCACGTGAAACCCACGTCTGTGGTGATGAGTCCACATTTCATGTGCATATTCCTTTAAAATATGGTATGTCATGGTTTCACACAATTCCCTACATTCTAGTTACAGGTAGGTAGCCATGTTGGTCTGTCATAGTCGAAACAAAATAATAAAAAAATTCCTTCCAGTAGCACCTTAGAGACCAACTAAGTTTGTTATTGGTATGAGCTTTTGTGCATGCACACGAAAGCTCATACCAATAACAAACTTAGTTGGTCTCTAAGGTGCTACTGGAAGGAATTTTTGTTATTTTGTTACAATTCCCTACAGTTATTTCCATTTAGGAGTGAAACATTCGAAGTAGTTGTCTGAGGATGCAAACAATTTCCCAGCTTTTTGCTTCGTATAACACACATCTAGAATATACAGAGGCCTGGGCTACAAACATTTTTATATTCCTTTTTTAGTCATTTGTTTCTATTGCAACCTATTCCATTTCTCCCCTCCACCTTCATTACCATAGTTATTTGTGTTCCTTCCAACAACACTATGTAATGTGGCCAACATCTGCTGCTTGAAATTCATTTTCTCTCATCCTTTTCATGGAAGATGGCTGTTCATACACCATAGTGGCATGTTTCATAAAGTTGGGAGAGGGGAGGGGGAGTCCTCCTTAGTCATATAAAGATTTTTGATTGTGTGTGCAGGCGTACACTATTTTTATTCCACATTTCCATTAAAGAAGCCAAGTGTGCTGGTGGCACAGAAAATTTATCTCTTTGCTGCTCATTCAAGAAGAAGCCAAGGCTTTGGCTGCTAGATTCTTAAATGTACAGTCAGATTCTTCTTGTGATATGAAAGCTACTGGATTCTGTGCTGTTGCTGCTTTTGCACAGGAAATTGGGTTGCAGGAACCTTTGGCCATAAGCAGTGGTGGACAAACTGCCATTTTCAAAAGTCCTCTGCAAGCAATGAGTTCAGACCTCTTGCAATAACAACCTGCCCCTCCTAAGCAACCTGCTGCAAGCAGAAGGAGAGATAAAGATTGTTGCTGCCCAGTTTGGGCTCTGATACCCACTGCCAGCATGCACTCACTCTCTCAGTTACCTGCAAGGGACTCTGTGATCCTTAGTTCAGTTCCCCATTCTTGATCTAGGTCACTAAAGATGTCTTCCTAGCTGAACAAGATGGATGGAAAATTTGACAAGAGCAATCTATCAAAGTAACCAGTAGTCTAGATTATTTATAGGATGGCCTGCTCACTGAACTGGGACTGACTCAAGACCAGGAATGCAAAAATGTAGATATTCAGTATGCACTGGCTCCTAAACAAACAAACAAGCAAACACGCAAACACACACACACACACACAACTGGGTTTGGTTCAGCAGTCAGAAGACCAGGCTTCTTTTATCTAGCTCCTAGAGAATCTCACTGACTTTGCCATCTTTCGAATGACTATTCATTTATGTCTGCAACAACACAATTTCATTAATCAGCAGGACATCTGATTCACATAAATGTGCAACTGACTTATTTAGCCTACCCAGAAGAGTATGACTACAGATTCCATTGCAATTTCTTTGTCCACACTATGGCAAGAACAAGGGCAGCTGTTTGTCCCATAGCATATCATTGCTCTTAAAACAGGATGAGGGTGACTTTGGTACACAACCTAACTGCAGTCCTGGTTATGACTAAGGTTAAAGGTATAAATAAGCTGCTTCTGGGTACTTGTGGGCCTATTGAGAGCACCATGTTTGGCCTTACTGAACAGCATCAAGAGAAGGGCTTCATATGTGTAGCACAGATAGAAAGGCTTTCAGGTTACTTGTAGCCTTATTTTGTCTCTCTTATGTAAATGGAGCTATGTGAAGCTAGACTGGGGGGGAGTGGTTCCACCTGAATTCCTACCTCCGGTATTCTTCATTGTGCAATGCCACACAACTTCAATATCTCAGCAAATACAGGACAGGATTCAGAATACAGTGGTACCTCGGGTTAAGTACTTAATTCATTCCAGAGGTCCATACTTAACCTGATACTGATCTTAACCTGAAGCACCACTTTAACTAATGGGGCCTCCTGCTGCTGCTGCACTGCCGGAGCACAATTTCTGTTCTCATCCTGAAGCAAAGTTCTTAACCTGAAGCACTATTTCTGGGTTAGCGGAGTCTGTAACCTGAAGTGCATGTAACCCGAGGTACCACTGTAAAGGGAGCCAGGCATCACTTTTGTGGTCCCAAATTTTACTTTGGTGCCATTGTACTCAGAGAATTACGGTAAAGGTAAAGGTACCCCTGCCCATATGGGCCAGTCGTGTCCGACTCTAGGGTTGTGCGCCCATCTCACTTAAGAGGCCGGGAGCCAGCGCTGTCCGAAGACACTTCCGGGTCACGTGGCCAGCGTGACGAAGCTGCTCTGGTGAGCCAGCACCAGCTGCAGCACACGGAAACGCTGTTTACCTTCCCGCTATAAAGCGGTACCTATTTATCTACTTGCACTTAAGAGTGCTTTCGAACTGCTAGGTGGGCAGGAGCTGGGACCGACAGACGGGAGCTCACCCCGCCGCGGGGATTCGAACCGCGGACCATGCGATTGGCAAGCCCTAGGCGCTGAGGTTTTACCCACAGCGCCACCCGCGTCCCCCGAGAATTACGGTAGTCTATTCCTAAAAACCAGATGCTTCTTTCAGAAAACATGTGCATACATTCAGACGGAAAGACCAACATAATACTAAGGAGAATTATCTTACCAAATATTTTAACTTTTTAACTGAATTATACACCAAAGCAAAACGTTTCATAAGATACCGAAAAATGACCCCCCCCCCAGATGTTCTCTGCTGAATTATCAAAAGGCAGAGGTTTCAGAGCATGTTCTAGGGAACTCTGGTATTCTTATCAGAGCTTCCTTAAAGAGAAGGTCAATAGTGCTGGAAAACCTGTTCCAAATGGTGGTAGTGGGAGCAAGCTGCCTAGCTTCTCTGGTAACTGGAAGCTACAAATAAGCTTTGGCTATATTCTATAGTACACTCTTTAGTATGCACTAGGTAACTTTAAAGCCCATTAGGCCTGGCCTCTATGTAAACTGACTGTGCATTGTAGAATATGCCATGGAAATATTTGCAATTCACAGGCTAGGGTTTTGATCCAAACCCTACAAATATATAAATTCATCAAACCAGTATATAGATTTGTGATTTAGTCTGCTGAACCACAAACCTTTCTGCTAAAGAGAGGGTGGGCTTCCTTGCTTGCTCTCTCTTCTTTCTTCAGAACTGTAAAGCTGCTTGTGAGCAACATGAAGACTAGAAATGGAAAGTTCTGTTGCTTTTGGCTTTCTTGGTTTCTCATTTTTCCAATCTTAAAGTCGGTTCTCCACATTTTGGCAGCACTTTGCATTTTTGTTTTTTTAAAATAATCCTCATGAAAATTCACCAGTGTTTTTGTGCAAATTTCTCCTAATACTTTTTAATGCCGTTTTGACCAATGTACATTGATTTTCCCTAATATGACACATATTTGTATGTTATTTTCACATATATATTAATTTTTATGCACACTTTCCTCTAACATATGCATTTTTGTAAACCCTTTCTTATTGGGGAACTGCATTGAAAAACCCATATAAAGTGAGGATTTTGAAGGATGGCTGTGTTTTGGTTCACATATCGTTTTAGAAAGTGCAAATTTGACAGATCTGCCTTTCAGTATGAACCAAATCAAATTTCTTCCCCATCCTTGATGGTGGCAGACCCCTTTGTGTGGCCCTTCCTTTGTATGGACACAGGAAACCATGTGCAGTTTCTTCCTGCACCATTTTGAAAAGTGTTTGTACCTAGTGCACCAGAGATCCTGTTCATTGAAGCTGCTCCAAGCAGCTTTGCAATGTGTTAAAACAAGAAAAGGGGCAAGAGATCAAACGCTTGATACACCTTGAAAGGACTCCTAAATTGCCTCTTCCTTTCGCTGATCATTTTTAAAGTTTCCCCCCAGAATTATTCCCAAAAAAATCTGCACAGGAGTTAGCCCCAAAATATTTTAAGATGTCTATGTATTGGGGTGGGGGGTGGGAGATGGGGCAGCGTGCAATATAACCATCCATTCCGAGTGCAGGAGCTCCAAAAGAGATGGACTTCAGCATATAAATGTAGAGCCAGTGTGATGTAGTGGTTAAGAGCGGTAGTCTCATAATCTGGGGAACCGGGTTCGTGTCTCCGCTCCTCCACATGCAGCTGCTGGGTGACCTTGGGCCAGTCACACTTCTTTGAAGTCTCTCAGCCTCACTCACCTCACAGAGTGTTTGTTGTGGGGGAGGAAGGGAAAGGAAACTGTTAGCCGCTTTGAGACTCCTTAGGGTAGTGATAAAGCGGGATATCAAATCCAAACTCTTCTTTTTCTTCTTAGGTGACAGGGTTCCTTTGAAAGTGGAGAATTCATAGAACACTTTACAGAGCAATACTGAAGGGGCAGAGAGAACTAAAGACAGATGAACTGTGGGGCTTACACCAATAAGGAAGAAACGGGGGGGGGGGGCAAATTTCCTTCCCTCCCAGTGTCTTTTCTTAAGTTCCCTCCCATGGATTCCAATGGGAGGGCAAAAAACTCTGCTTGCTCCAGAGCTGACATTGTCTCCCATTACATAGACAACTGGGGCTTCCATTTTGGCCATCCTGCCCCCTAAAAAATCACCAACACCAATATGAAGGATTCTGATGGTCATTATACATGCTGTCAAGATAATAAAATCCATTCTAAACTTTTTTCAGTTGGCAAAAGGATGCTTAAGGGGGGGGAGAGTATAGCCTTGTGTCAATCTTCCCCAATCTCATGCCTTCCAGATGTTTGGACTACAGCTCACATCAGCCCTGCTGGGGCTGGTGTAAGCCGTAGTCCAAACATCTGGAGAATGCCAGGTTGGGGGAGGCTGACCTACTGCCCAGGTATTGTAGAGCTATGAACAAAACCACTAGAGCTTTAACAATTCTAGGAGGCAAAGTCTAGCTCTGAAAACCACTCACTTCACTTACAGCCATTTTATCCATTATCCTGTGAATGGGGCCGGGGGTGGGGGGAGGTGTGCCTTTAAAGAAAACCAGTTGATGCAGGTGTTGGTGTTTACACTGAGCATTCAGCAGAGGAAGTGCTGCCTGGAATCAAAACGACAAGTCAAGCAGCCCCCCCCCTCCCCGTTTCCCATTTAATAGTTTTGTAATTTGAGGATAATTGCACACAAACTGCAAAAATCAAACGTTCTTAGTGCAGTTACAGAATACTCCTCTAACTTTTGTCTCTTCGCTAAGGAATGCAGTAATAGTTCATTTCCTGCTCTGCCCCATTTCCAAACTACTTCCCTCCCCAGTCCCTGCCTTTTCCCTCAAAGTCTGTCAACTAGCTAAATGATCACAGGTGATTGTTCTCTCTCCCCTCTGCAAACAGAATGTACCCACTTGAATATTATTATTTTTTCTGAGGAGCAACTCGTTTCATTAAGATTCATTCACAAGAAGTCTTAGCTGTGCTGGTGTCATTTTCATCAATGCCTTTGAAACGTTACCATAACCTGACAAGTCTCCCCCTCCCACCAGCCTTTGAGAGGGCTCAAACTACAGCATATGCAATAATAATAATAATAATAATAATAATAGATAATCAGAGATGTTTCTGGCCAATTTCCTACAGCATCCTGGTGATGAAGCTGAGGCACACTCTTAAGATTCACACACTTGACACAGATGCATGAATGATAGTGCAGTGTGGATGAATTCAAATACTTTTTAACACTTTTTTATATAACCCCCCCCCCCACCCTGGATACTGCATATCCGGAATATTCCCCCACCCTGCTTAATGATTTGGCCTACGTCATTAAAAAAATGGCAATGGATTGCAATTTAATATCTTTATGCATTGCAGTTTAATATCTTTATGAGAAATGCAAACTGATGGCACAATGCCCATTACAGTATCTATGAATTATTCAAGGGATTGAAAAGGGACAGCTGATTTCCTTTTCTTCCCCTAAAAAAATCTTAGAAGCCGCATGCTTGCCTTCCTCCGCGAAGTGCTGCTTCTTTAGGGTCAGCCTGGCAATCCTTTTACATTACCAATCCATCAGGCTTCCAAAATCTCTGAAGGAGCACCCCAGCTGTTCCATGTGTACTCACAAGGCACAATATTCCCAAGGCTTCCTATCCAAAATATATCCTATTGCTAAAGACATAGTGAAAGAATCAAGGGCAAAGGAGTGTAAAAAGCTGTGGCTGTAGTTTCCCCAGATCATTAAAGATCAGGTTTAGCCAAGCCGCGGGCTCTGCAAGTAAACACTCTTTCGAACAACCATTTTCTGTAGTTTTGAGAGATCACAGGAAGACAGTCCGTGCACACAGAAGACCAGTTGCTTTTCACCCAGAAGTGCTAGCGGTGCAGTGCAGTGCAGAATTTTGAATGACTCGATGCTACAGAAAGAAAGAGCATAAAACTTCTGCTCCCAGTTACAGTGCCTTCCACAGCCCTCTGGCAAAACCAGCCACTTTTCAGGACAAAACCCAGAAGATCCTTTCCTGCAGAAAACTCCCAGAACTACCCCCACCCCCATGTGAACTGTAGTCCAAACATCTGGAAGGCACGGAAGACTGACACAGGGGTTATACTCCCCCCCCCCCCAGTTAGTTGAAAGCAAGTCCTGCTGATCTCAGTGGAACTTATTTCCAAGTGCTTCAGGCTCCCAGCCTAATACTAAACAGGGTTACTCAGAAGGAAGTCCCATTAGATTCTGTATGACATATTCCCCAATAAGTAAGCTTGCATGTTGCTTTGCATGCATGCTTCCTGAGAAAGTGCTGTTTTCAAAAGGCTTTAACTTCCAGCTGAATGTGCTTAGGCTTTCAGCACTGCAACATGATTCCCCGTGCATTCCTACCCCAAAATAATTCCCATTTAGCCCCATCCTAATATACATGCTTACCAGAAGAACCTTAACCTAAGGGGAATTTGCTTAGGGGAAATTACTTCAGAGGGAATCAGGCTGTTAGTCAACACGTGGCTGTTCCCCACCCCAAAAGACAAAAAACTTTCTACTAAAACTCAGCAAGGCTAGGGGCTCAAGTCTGCCACCCTACCTTGGTTTCCTTAGAAGTGACCTAGGACAGCTCAGTCGGTAGAGCATAAGACTCTTAGATCAGTGGTTCAAGCCCCATGTCGGGCAAAAAATCCCTACATTACAGGGGGAGTTGGACTCGACGACCCACGGGATCCCTTCCAACAGTGCAATTCTAAGATTACTGTTTCTAAGCAGACACACTTGGGGCTTCGCAGCTCCCAATAACCCCAAATCACACCCCTCCTTTTAAAGAATAAACCTCAGCAACCTGTAGCACAATGGGTCAGTGTGCCTAACTGTTAACCAGAAGGTTGGTGGGTTCGACCCAGGGACGTCTGTGGGGAGAATTCCTGCACTGCAGGGGGCCGGACTGGATGACCCTTAGGGTCCCTTCCAACTCTACAGTTTCTAATTCCCTAGGGACTTGCTTCAGAATCGACCCGGACTGGATCAAGCTTCCCAGAGAAGAAGTTCACACTCGGAAAAGGAGCAGGAGAGGAGAGCAGCTGTTTTTGTCTAGGTGGCGAGTTGCAACAGCTCCCTTCCAGCAACGCGGGCGCTCGGTCCTGGACCAGAACAGAAAGTGATGGCAGCGTGAGGATGAGGATGATGATGATGATGCCATCCAAAGGACCGAACCCCCTAAGCAGGAAAAAGCACAGTGCTCCCTTTGCTTTCCAGATGCGCCGATCGAATGCAGGGTTAAATTAAGTTTTACCAGACTGTATGCATGCATACAGTCCCCGGATTTGCAAACCAGTCCCCATACAAAATCCATTGAAGTTGAAAAATGTCCCTGGGGAAAAATAAAAATCTGGTAACCTTAGGTTAAGTGCAGCGAAGTGGCCACAGGCAGGACCGGGCGGGCACTTGCGGAGCCTCGGCTACTCACCAGCTGCCCAGACGCACCGTCAAGAGCAGCAGCAGGAGCCTCGCGCCGCCGCGGGGGCTCCACGGACGCGAAGGGAAGCAGGCACCCAACTCCGGCTCCATGCGCGCTCGGCGCTCTGGGTCCAGCTGCCACTGCTGCTGCTGCTGGCGCGCCGGGTCCGCAGACTCCCGTCTCCACTTCGCAAATGGCAGCAGCAGCAGCAGCACAACACCAGCGCCGCCGCCGCCGCCACTTGCCCTCCGGCTGCTGCTGCAGCCGCCGCTGCTTTCGCGATAATAGTTGTAGTAGCGGCGGCGGCAGCAGTTAAGGAGAGCGCGAGAAACCCCTCAGCAAACAGGTAGCCGCGGGTCCGGGAGCGGAGGAGCCGTCAAGGCGTGACTGGCCAATCGGCGCTCCAGCTCGCGCCATAAATGATCGAGCGCACCAATCAAGCCGGCCCGGGGGCGGGGTTTGCTTTCCGTTCGAAAGCGGGGCTGAGGGGAGAGAGGAGAAATTGGCGGGCTGCTGCAATAATAGGGAGCGGGGCTGCTGCTGGGAAGGGCTCCGGGCTTTCTGCTTGTGGAGGAAAGTTGGAGGTTATTCGTGTAAACTGGGGAGTTGCTTCCTCCTCCAACTTTTTAGAATTGGGGGTGTGTGTGTGTGCTTCCTAGGGATATTCTCTTTCCAGCAAAACTCTCACAGGAAAGAGCGAAGGGGAAAACCTCCCCTCAGGAAAAGTGGCGGGAGAGTTTCTCTCTCTGGATCTGCGTTGCCAAGCTCCGAAAAG
Organism: Podarcis bocagei; assembly: GCF_964188305.1. Taxonomy (NCBI): domain Eukaryota; kingdom Metazoa; phylum Chordata; class Lepidosauria; order Squamata; family Lacertidae; genus Podarcis; species Podarcis bocagei. The sequence goes on along the minus strand of NC_138134.1, from coordinate 19,885,877 downwards.
GGGTCTCGGCTGAAGCAAATTCTTATGCAGCTAATCCTGCGTTCCTTGCTTGATCAAGAGATTTCTTTCCACCACACAACAGATTCATTTCTCTGTCTCCCCCACCCCCACCATTTCCCCCCTTTAAAGTTTCCAAGCCCAGTGGTTGTAGGAAAACACAGATTTTAATCAAAGGGGAAAACACATTTTAACGAAAGGAGAAGAAAGTGAACTGCAGATGCAAACATGTAGCTACTAAGGCTTTATTTCAGTTCCTTACCCCCCTCCCTCAATATCTGTATTCTAATTCTTTATTCTACACCCTAGATATGCAAGGTCACATGGTTGTATTCAGTATTAATTAATACTGCCGCTATTCGCTATACCTAATACTCCATCTCAAGGGTGCCAATTTGAATAAAATAATGGGAGGGAGGCAAGCCCTCAAAACTGATCACAAGATGCCCATCAAATTTTGAGAAGGCCTGGCCCCCTCAAATATTTTGGGGGGGGGGGCTGAAAGAACCTCGGCCCCTAGGAGTTGGCTCCTATGTCCATCACTTCCACTGAAACCAAATAGGTTTTTAAAATAGGTTTGGCTAGGACACACCTGAAGACTTCTGTGCAAAGTCTAGGTAGGAGAGGAACAAAAATAGTTTCTTTATAAAATAAAACCTTTGGTCCATGGTTCTACCAAGACATTCGGAGCATGCTTTGCATGGGGCTAAATGGAAAATTTTTGGCATAGTGATGGAGGCACAAACCCATCACTCTACTTCACCTTCCTAGCCCAGCTCATTGTGATTCCCCGTGGCTCTTTTGCACTATAGAGCCTGCTCTTCTTGTGCTAGAGAATGTAGATGAGGGACCGATCCTTTGATGGTGGTGAGTGGAGCTGTTTCCCGCTTTGGACCCCCTTTCCAGTGTAGGACATATCCTGAAGGCAGCTCTGGTGAACAATGGGACGCAGGGCTCTTTATCTCAGGCCCACATAAAGACTCAGCTGCAATGGAAAACAAGGTGAATTTGAACAGAATCGGAGAGCAGCCGGATCCAGAAAGAAAAATGTGCAGATGAGGTTGCCAACTCTACAGTCTTGGAAGGGTGCCTGTGGTGCCTGTGCCCTTGGAAGCACTTGGCAGAGTGCGGCGTGTGGGTGTTATGTCCCTTTCTTGCTCCATTAGGTTTGCCAAGGAACAAGGACAGAACAGCTGGCAATCTCTCTGAATTGTAGGTGGCAGTGGTGGTCAGTATGTGGGCCTGACTTCTGGTCTGTATGGTACCGACAAGGTTGCTGCTGTATCTACTGGACTGCTGCCTGTGGAAAGCTGGGAGACAAAGGTAGTTATGAGCACCAGTTAACAGCTGTAATGGGTTGCCTTTAGCTAAACAGATGTGAGGGGTGAATTACAAAAAAGAGAGGGAAGGGAACAGCCGTAAATGGGAGTGGTGCTTTGCCTCAGCCCCTCTCACTTGCAGTGTGCTTCTAGGGCTCCATCTCTTTGGGTTACTAACTGCCGTGCCTACAATACTTACCTGTTCCCTTTAGGGTTTTTCAGCTGAACTTTGTATGCAGTGGCTAAATGTTAAGCTCCACAGTGCCTGCTGCAATATTACAGGGCAAAAGGGATTGTGAGTATTTGACAAACGGTGGCAGTGGGGTATTTGCTACTGCTGCACCAAGTGTCTGTTCTCATATTTACTTTCAGCAGTACATGGTGAGGTCATACCTGCACATGAACATCTATGAGCAAAGATTCCCTTTCCTACACAGCATATAATATACTCAAATTTCTGGTAAAGAGTCTTAGGTGCCCATTGATGGCATATTTCCAAGGTACAATGATAGAGGATGCTAAGATGTGATGAAATGGACCCCTAAAGAGCTCCAGCGAACATTATTACAGAATGGAATTGTGCTGTAAAGTGCATGCTGCAATCCTTCATGTACTTATTGGTAGGATGAATTCACAAGAGTAATTTTAATGCACTACTGCATGCATACAGGCCGGAATACATCTATATGACTAGATCTATGTTCATTTACAAGTAAATTAGTTTCATGTAGAATTGGAAGATGACTTCTTTTTAAGTTCTACGGGGATAAGAGCTCAGAATAATGTGAACGCTTACATGTTCCATCACTGTCATGATGTCAGGGATGGGTTGTCGACAGTTATCTGAGATGAATCAGGAGCCAGGAGGTGAACCAAGGAATTGGAGCTGGGGAGCAAGCCCGAAGTCAGGGCTGAGGACAAAGCAAAAGTCAGGGCCAATCAGCAATCAAAAGAACCCACAGGAATGCACTTGAGCCAGGAAGACATGGTTGTGCAGGTACGACCTAACTTAAGCAGGACCTCCTTTCATAGTACTTCATGTACAGGAGGGTCCAATGGACAACTTGGGTGGGCTACCCCAGGTAAGCTGTCCAGGAAGATGCTCCAGCTGCAGAGATGTGCATGCTTTCCTGTTTGAGACCTGGCAGCTCTTGCCATACAGGCAAACTGAGTCAAATACTTCTCTCTAGCAATGTTGAAGCTCTGTCCTCAGATGTAACATGATTAGGATGGGTGTTTAATACTGATGCAGTGAAATATCACAAACTATAATATCATACTGACATTAAAAGGGAGTGAGTGGCGCTGTGGTCTAAGCCACTGAGCCTCTTGGGCTTGCTAATCGTAAGGTCGCGGTTCGAATCTGTGTGACGGGGTGAGCTCCCGTTGAATCTGCCAACCTAGCAGTTCAAAAGCACACCAGTGCAAGTAGATAAATTGGTACCGCTGTGACGGGAAGGTAAATGGTGTTTCCATGCGCTCTGCCTCTCGTCACAGTGTCCCATTGTGCCAGAAACGGTTTAGTCATGCTGGCCACATGACCCAGAAAGCTGTCTATGGAAAAACGCCAGCTCCCTCGGCCTGAAGCGAGATGAGCGCCGCACCCCATAATCACCTTTGACTGGATTTAACTGTTTACCTTTACTGTATTGACATTGCAGTAGCAAGGATCAGTAACAAGAGGCTCACATTTGGTATTCAGGAGGTATCATTGAGTCCTCCTTCTTAACAACCTACAAATGCAAAAAGTGTAATATTGTGTCAATAAAATTTGGCAGCAAGCCATTGGGGGGAGGACAGCATGTGTTATTTTGGCCCAGTAGCAAACCTAGCCACTCACCAGGGCACAGTAGATATATTATCTTAATGCTGGAGGCCACCTCTTAGAGCTTATTATTTCTGGCAGGCTCTAAGGCACTTTACCCCTTTAGATTTGTGTAATATACACTTCCCATAAAAGACACTTGAATTTCTGCTTTAAATGGCTTATGCCAACTAATCCACCTTCCCTGGCTTTAATCTCACATGCTCACAACTGAATGCACCAGTGATGGGCAGATTGGTACCCAACCCAATCTCTGAAGCAATGTTAATGAGCAGCATACCGCTGAAGCTTTTTGAGACTCGGCTGTTGCTATGGGGATGGAGAAAATCTGGCAGGAGCCACCACAACACGTTTATAGTAGCCGGAAACTTTTCAGTTTGCAGGGTGCCTAATCCTTGCGTCCAGGAAGTTCTGCATGGGCCACAGAGTTGTGCTTTTGCTGGTAGCTCGATTAGTCACAACACAAAGATGACTGCAGTTCACCAACCCTCTTGTATGAAGCAGAATGACACATCCTTTGCTGTCTGTTTAGGGTGAGCTTGCAAATACACTTTCAAGTCCAAAGGGTTGGAAGTAAATTTCACCACCAAGAGTATCTAGTTGGTCTCAGAATGAGCACATGTATGAAGGTATTCTCACTGGCTGTCCTGCTGAGATATTCCTTCTCATTTTATCTCTTTAGTAAAATTCTCTCTCTCAACCTTCAAAGGAGCTACATTGTTTTTTGAGCCATTTCTCTTAATCCTGTGTTCAGACACTGTTTTGGAAACTTCATTGTCAATCACATTTCAGTTGCAATATACACAAAAACTTCCATAGCTTTTGCAATCATTTTGGGAGGACATGTCATGGCAACAATCAACAGACTGAGAAAGAGATGCACCCCAGACCTCATTCCAGGTGGCTTGGTCTTCCCAGTAGGGACGCTGAAGAATTTGCTCTTTGTGAATTGTGATAGAAACTGGTCTGCAATCTTATGTGTTAGTGTTTTGTAGTGTTTCTGTACTGTGTTGTGTTGTTGTTTTTTTCTTTTCTTTTTTTCTTTTCTTGTTTCTTTTTTTTGTAGTGTTGTGTTTAAACTGTTGTAAAATTAATAAATATTATTTAAAAAAGAGGTGTTCTACTATGTTGTTTGTGAGTTGCTTTGTGATTTTTGTGAGTGAAAAGCAGCATAGAAATATAACAAATAAAATGAAAGGCTTATGCAGGCAATTAAGACCACTCCTCTACAATTGCTTACTGATGTTTTATTGTATTGCTTTTAACTTGTTTGTAACTTTATGGTTTTACTGTCTGGTTTTATGTTTTTATGTTGCTGAAAATCACTGTGATATATTTTTTATGATATTGCGGTATACAGATAGGTTTATAAGTATATAAGCTGTTAGGAGATCAGGTGTGTACCTTCACAGCACAACACTATCCATTACCGATTTGGAAATTCTCCAATGGCTATTGTGTTTCCCAAATGTTTCAATGCAGTTCTTAGCTCATATATATATATATATATGCATTTCAAATTGTATATTTTGACAAGCGAAACTTTGTTTAGTACACTTATTTAATGTAGTCTCTCTCAAAATAAGCATTTCTAAAAGTATCATTTTGTACTTCTCTAGTTACTAAACATCTGCAAATGGTTACACTTAACAAAGATTGTTTGAGTCTGTAAAAATGGTTGTTTTTGCTAGCAGCAAGCTTTATCACAAGTAGGCAACAAGACTGGCTTTTTATTACTTTTGTATAACAAAAGTTTAGAAAGCCTTCCATAAATGTATTTTAAAGATAGCATGGTTACAGTTTCAAGAATGCACAACATGCCAGGTGAGTGAAATGGTTTTTTTATTGTTCCTGTAAGGACATTATCATTCTCCTACAGCAAAAATTATTCTGATGCAGGGAACTCTGTGAAACTTGCATGTGGTTCTTCACTGTGATCACTATGCACACATAAGTATCTGCAGCATGTATCTTAAATTTGTTTCACACAGTGCTCTTTTGGGGATGGTGTATTCACAAAGCAAATTTCAGATGCAGTAGAAATCTGTTATTTGTGAGAATAGATAGAAAAGAGAAGCAACAGAATCCCTGCTTGCCTAATACAGACATGTCTTGGAACTTCTCAGAGGGTGCCATTTTTAAAATTATGACACAGTTCCTTTCTTCTTTGGAGAGAAACCTTAAATGTAAAAAAATAAAAATAAAAATTCCAGAATGTAACTGCCAGGTGGAAATTGCACCTTGAGTCAACCAACAGCAACACTTATGCCAGAAACCACTTTGTTTGGCTGATGAGTCATAAAAGGGGACTAAATACAGTCTTCAACAACTTTTGTAGAAGTCTTGTCCTGAATCTTAAATGTGCTTAAAATCAATGTGAGTCAAGAATGCTTCTGATGTTGTTATTCTTGTACAGATATTCAGATCCTCCCTTATTTAATGTGAAGATTTTTCTACAAACTGTAGTCTTATTGCTAGGGCTTAGATTTCAGTGGTGAGAAGATTGGGATTCACGCCATGGTTTGAATGCTGGCACACACACACACACACACAGAGAGAGAGTGCTGTGCAACTTAAGGCTATTTTTGCACCTCGGTTTAGCATACAATTAGAAATTGGAGATAAAAAAAGAAACATGTTTGCTCTTTACTGGGTTTCAGTTAAGGTGGTAAAAGGGGTGGAAAGAAATGCCAAATTCTAACTATCACAAGCTGACTATTGCCTGCTCACTCATCATTATCTATTTGGGAAGAGTTTAGATCTCTACAGTTCAGGAGCAGCTTGTGGGCCAGTAAAATGACCCCTGTGGGCCGCTTGTGGCCCAAGGGCCTTAGGTTGCCAACCCCTGGCTTATACCCTTAAAAAAATAAAAGGCGCTGTTCATGCATGTGCTGAATTGAGAAGGGTGTGGTAGGGCAGAACCTCCTGGTCCCATCCACATTGCCATATCCATCACAGACCCCGTTCTCGACACCTGTGTGTTGAGAGTCTGCAATGGACTGCTACTAGTGGTGTGAGCAGCTGCCCACACAGAGCCACCCCTTTGCAAACACCTGCTCTGAGCATGCAGGTGTAGGGGTGCATACTGCTTGGAGCAAGTCGTCAGAGGCAAGAGATACGGCCTCACTCCTGCAGACATGAACTCTACTCATGGAGGGAACATCTTTCTGCACACGTCATTGGCTTCTGGTGTTCAGGCACATGGAGCAAGCAGGAAAGGTGCAATTCATTGCTATTAAAAGTTTGGCCTCGAGTGCTTCTTGAAAACAAAAAGAAAAGAAGCACTTCCACGCTAAGGATTACCTCCTTCATTTAATTTTTAAGTGTTGCCGTAGTCGTGCTGCTAGTAATCATGTTAATGAGTAATGTAAGCAATCGAGGCAGCTAATCAATGACATCTTAATTAAAATGGTATTTAACTGTAGGAAATAAGAGCTTTATACAATTTTTTTAATAGCAGACATATTGACTATTTGGTAGAATGCAATTGTTTCGCTTATTTTTCACCCTGATACAACAGCAGAAATGAAAAATTAGGCTTTCATAGTCTGTTTTCCGTGCCCTTTAGCTCCGTTAGCTCAAAGCTAAACTTTCCTCTTCTTCCTCTTCATTTGTTCAAGTACAGTTCAGTAATCCAGTGTAATGCTTTATGTGCAGCTACTAACAGTATGATTGTCCAGTAATTTCTTTAAGACCAACTTTATAGGACAATAAGGTTTTTTTTATATACGTATTAAAAATATCTCTTTATCCTGTATTTAAACAATCAGTGGTTTTTCAAAGTAATATTTAGGAATGCTGGAATCATTAAATTATCTGACTGGAATAGCTCAGTTGGTACAGCATCAGACTCTTAATCGCAGGGTTGCGAGTTCAAACCCCACACTGGGCAGAAGACTCCAGCATCACAGGTGATTGGACTAGACTACCCTCCCAACTCTACAATTCTACCTGAAAATATTTCAGTTCAACCTCCTTTAATTGAACAGGATTTTCTTCTCAAATGGACTAGATATCCAAATAGACTATACCAAATGGATCACAAGTAGGGGGAGAAAAACTCCTAAGGTACACTTCATTGGAGGAAAACCTAGAGGGCAGAATGTTTGTGTGTCCCCACACAAAAGAAGAAGGGGAAGAAGAGTTTGGATTTGATATCCCACTTTATCACTACCCTAAGGAGTCTCAAAGCGGCTAACAATCTCCTTTTCCCTTCCTCCCCCACAACAAACACTGTGCTGTGAGTGGGGCTGAGAGACTTCAGAGAAGTGTGACTAGCCCAAGGTCACCCAGCAGATGCATGTGGAGGAGTGGGGAAGCGAACCCAGTTCACCAGATTACGAGTCTACCACTCTTAACCACTACACCACACTGCCTTCCCCTACCTCAAGCAGCTAAAAACGAAAAACCTTTCCTGACTTAGATATGGGTTATGCTCATTTATTGAGAAAGAAAGCTAAATCTGTCTTCTAGTTTGTCCTGTTCCCACCAGCACAGAATCTGGGTGGTACATTGGCTTGTAAGCATGCTTTGGCTCAGAGTGGCATGGCATCTCAACTTGGGATCGCAGTTAAGCTGTCTCCTCCTTAGCCACAATTTGTAGCCAAGGTTTGTTCTTGACTACAAATTGTGGTTCAGGAAGGGAGAGCTCCTTGCTTTGGAAAGCTCCAAGAAAATGCATTATTTGTAGAACTTTATGCAGAACCAACTTGTTTGGCCTTTGAAGAAATAGATAATAGGGCTAACAGGCCTGGTCACAATTATCCAGAAACAAGTTTTATTGTGTACATTTGTAGGAAGATAGGCCTTTCCTTGTTTGAACTGACATATTAACAACCTTTGGGCTTATGCTCAATCCTAACACTTACTGCCTAATGAAATAGCCAGTGAAATATTTATTTGAAAATATTTCAATTGTGGATCAGGGCCAGTCGTGGATCACTTGTTTAATAGTGACTCGTTCTTTCTGGAGACAAGACAAATGGTCAGAAATATCCCTCTTCAAAACACATGGAGTTCAGTGTGTGGGCTAGTACAGTTTGTTACTCCTTCAGTGAGGCACATTGGAGATCTAGACTCATCCCAAATAGATAGTGATGAGTGAGCAGGCAATAGTCAGCTTGTGATAGTTAGAATTTGGCATCTCTTCCCACCCCTTTCACCACCTTAACTGAAACCCAGTAAAGAGCAAACATGTTTATTTTTTATTGCCAAGCACAAAACTGTCCCACTCTTCTAGTTAAATTTTATTCTATTTTAATGTATTTAGTAATAAAATCACCAATTTCATCTAGAAATATCATCAGGTGGAAAATCCTAATTTACATTGTTTTCTTCACCTAGTACACTTACATATGTTTTGCTGGGATCTATACAGAAACAATGAATTGCAGTTCCAAAAAATTGACCTCCTCCTCCTCCAGTTAGGAATTTGTCATTTTAATCTATGTGTTTAGCAATATATATCAGTGAAGCTTTATTAACAGGTCCATTGTTACCTTGGATAGCAATCTTCAACATACGTGATAGGAAGTATTTACATTGAATTTAGTGACAGGACTGACCTCCCCATCTCTCTCTCTTATACTTTCCTTAAAATGTCTATGAACTATAATGTCATCCACTCTTCAGTTTAACATGTGAACTAACTCTTGAGTAAATTCTTTTAAATAACAGTAATTTGCATTGGAATCCCATTGTATGTGCCGGGATATGTGATTGAAAGCGGGACAATCCCTTAATAGGTTATAATTTTAAGTATCATAATTTAGGGCAGCACGACCCCATCCTTCTTGCCATTGTGCGTCAAGAGAATATCCAAGAAAGTAGAAAAATTGAAGGGTTGAAGGGAAAGGGCCTTCACTACAGCCTTTTAAAAAGCAGCAATTGTAGGTCTCTTCTGGAAGTTTTAAATAGCTTCTATGTGTACAATATGGCATCTTATGTTCAGAGAGGCTGAATATTGGAGAGGACAGATAACTATTTGATGCCAAGCTGACTTACTCTACAAAAACTCACTAAGTGTCACTTTGTTTTAGGAGCAGATCTATTCATCTACACAGGAGCGCAGTATGAACCAAGAACCTTGTGCTAATATACGGTGAGTTTGTTCATCACACCAGCTAAGCCTTCAAATGTGTAGCTTCTAATTTTGATCTTATGATCTGCCTTAGTATACATAACATCAATGAAAATGTCCTTGTAGGTTTGAAAGTTAGATCTGAAAGTTAACTTCTAATTCTAGTGATTTGAAGTTTTTAAAGTCATTTTTAAAATTCCATTCTTATGCAGTTTTGCCATGTTCAAAATGAGTTCAAACTTTTTAATTGTGTGTGTGCACAGCAGACATCAATGGCATACGGTATCTAAATAATCTTGACACCATGGAAGACAAATCTTCAGTAAACAGATTCAAAGGGACAAAGAAAGAAGACCCAAATTGACTTTGACAAGTACATTAACTTCTTTTAGCCAGTATTTTTGACATCTTGACCAGAAGACAAGAATGCCAGATGGTACTGCAGGTGCTGAATCAAGAAACACCGTCTTTGGCCCTGATCCACAAATCTTTGCGGAGAAGTACAGATTGTGTGCGTGATAGAGAACACAGAGTTTATTATATGGAAATCTGTCAAACCAATGGCTTGTGTGGTCAACGTTGACAACACTGATCAAGAAAGGGAAAAGAAGGGGTTTCTGGCTACATCATGAGTCAATGGTGGTGGGAGGGCAACGAGGAGGTTTAGGCAAGGGAAAGCCAGGATTTATGAGGCAGAAATCCTGGCAGTTTTCCCCCGTGGGGTCTAGGGAACTCACTGCATCCCACTGTGCCGCTCAAGCCAGTGTCTGTCAACTTGAAAGGCAGAACAGGTGTGACCTGGGAGTGTGTTCCTGCCATGGACGAGCCTCTGTCTCTGGCATGATTTGTGGTTGTTTCCTCCATAATTCGGACAATTGACATCAATCAAGAGGCACTTCTGGGCCGACATATGCTAATGGGCTGCAATCAGCCAGCTGCCTAAAGGACTGGGATTGGCCGAGGAAGAACTCCAGAGCAGAATTTTAATGGCCGAGTTTGGAAACACACTCTGAGTTATTTGTGGCTGCAGCTCATATGCTAGTCTGTAAACAGCGGAAAGAATCTCCCATTCTACTATGATAGCATATGAATCATAGTCCAAGACAAAACAAAACATAAAGGGACAAGAGAAGTTTTATGTTTTGTTTTTTAAAAAAACACCCTCACACCCTCCCTTTGATGCTTCAATCCTGCTCTGTTTAATGTAAACCAGATATCCACATTACATCCAGAATTAGTAACTCTGTTTTAATGTCAGTTTATTGTCCAGTAACTTGAACCATAATATGACCCTCATTAGTTAACTTGGCATTCAACCAGAGTACCCCATTTTGGATGCAATCGGGAACTCTGGTTTGCACAAACCAAAACTGAAGCACTAAAGCTCACCACAAATGGAGGAGGAAAAGAGGTGAGGAGCAAGTCCCAGGAGCCTGCTGCCCACTCCCAGCTTAATAAACTATGGTTTATTAGTAAACTATGGTTTATTAAGTCAGGAATGTGACATCTGAAAAGGCTCATTGTACCCGAGGTGTTATGCTGTTGTTGTCATTATGGCTATTCATGGATGCACTGGACAGCAAACTATTTTTTAAAAGGTGTGCAAAGATTAAAGTCTGTAAAAACAGGGAATCTCTGGTTCTTTGATGTGTCCACGGGATGCATAGAAACCGCAAATTCCTGCATGATGGGAAACTGTGAACACATCACTCACTGATTCATCTCCCTTGTCTGCCCATAGTTCAAAAGAAAGTCTCTGATGATGATTTACTAGACAGCATCGCTGGTTCTGAACTACAGCCAATTTTCTTGCAAATTTTCACCTGATATGCATGCAACTTCTTCCTTCCTTGAAATTTAATTGCCAGATTTTCCATCCTTCCATTTCAGAGACTTATAGTTTATGGAGGCATCCATTTAAATATTAAATTAAGGTAAAGGTAAAGGTACCCCTGCCCGTACGGGCCAGTCTTGCCAGACTCTAGGGTTGTGCGCTCATCTCACTCTATAGGCCGGGAGCCAGCGCTGTCCGTAGACACTTCTGGGTCACGTGGCCAGCGTGACAAGCTGCATCTGGCGAGCCAGCGCAGCACACGGAACACCGTTTACCTTCCCGCTGGTAAGTGGTCCCTATTTATCTACTTGCACCCAGGGGTGCTTTCGAACTGCTAGGTTGGCAGGCGCTGGGACCGAATGACGGGAGCGCACCCCGCCGCGGGGATTTGAACCGCCGACCATGCGATCGGCAAGTCCTAGGCGCTGAGGTTTTACCCACAACACCACCCGCGTCCCTTTTAATATTAAATTACTGTGACATAAAATCACAAGGAAACTCCAGGAAGGGAGATCACACTTTTCCAGCCTAGCAGGGTTTTGGAATACGGTGGTATCTCCTGCGATCCTCCCTGGCCCCTCATTGGGCTTGCTCTACGCATCTGAATTGTGAAACCACAGTGAACTGATTTAATCTCCTTGCAGATAAAGCAAGCATTGAAAAGCACCATCTGCAGCGTATCAGTAGTGCACAACAGTCTAAACCTTTTAAGAAGAAAGAAGTAGGGTTATTAAAGCCCAATATCTGCAAGGAAAAGAACACTGCTGCAGAAAAAGCAAAATTTAACGAGTAACTAAGTTCTGAACTAAATCCAGACTGATTTAGCAAATTAAATTATTTAAGCGACCAGACTTCTCCATTAGCACATTCATCTTAATAGCACTTCACTGTGCTAGCCTGAGTTTCTTAGCCATTCCCATAATATTACTATTGCAATTTTTTACAGTACCTTAGGGATTTTTAGGTTCCAGCAGAACAAACTCCCTTAGTGATGACTTCTTACTCTTATGCTTTTTAATCTGATCCAGGAGTAGAATGTGACATGGGAAATTTCTGAAGGCATAGATCTTAATGCTTTCCACCTTTAAAGCTCCTTTGTGGAACTGGGTTTGCAAATGACTCCTTTTAAAATTGTTCTCCCGGTATTTCCAGTGAGAATTTAATAATGGGGCCAGAATGAGAGATCCAAATGTGGGGTATGTGTGTTGCTTCCTAGTCAAAGCAGAATATACCCAGTATAAATAGTTACAGCTGATAAATCTTCTAGTATCATCTAAGGATGGCTTGTGATCTTAAGAACAGAAGACAAGCCCTTCTGGGTCAGACAATGAGCCACCTGCCCTAGAATCCTGTTTCTCACACTGATCAACCAGATGCTTATAGGAAGCTGACGACATAAGCATGATACAGTGGTACCTCGGGTTACATACGCTTCAGGTTACATACGCTTCAGGTTACAGACTCCGCTAACCCAGAAACAGTGCTTCAGGTTAAGAATTTTGCTTCAGGATGAGAACAGAAATCGTGCTCCGGCGGTGCAGCGGCAGCAGGAGGCCCCATTAGCTAAAGTGGTGCTTCAGGTTAAGAACAGTTTCAGGTTAAGAACGGACCTCCAGAACAAATTAAGTACCTAACCCGAGGTACCACTGTAACTGACTCCTGCTGCTGTCCCATGAACTGGTAAGGATAGAAATATCTGTCCACTTCTCTCAGTTTCTCTCTCTCTCTCTCTTTACAATCTTAAATTCAGTTCTCTACATTTTTCAGCAAAAGAACCCCAGAAAACCAATTAAAACCCTAGTGAAAATTTATCCGTATTCTAGCACAGGACTCCATTGTCTCTCAATTTCCCCTAATATAATGCATTTATGACATGTTATTTTCAGTAATAGCTTCATTTTATGCAACCTTTCCCTTAATATTTGAATTTTTGTAAGCATTGGTTGGGGAACTGCCCCACAAAATTGAGTTAAGTGTGAATGACGAAGCGTAGCTATGTTTCAATTCACATAATGTTTGAGAGAGTGTTGATTTGAAAGATATGGCTTTAAATGCAGACTGAATTGAATTTCCCCTCCATCCCTAGTTACTGAGGCTGTGTACACACTCCTATTTACTCTGCATCCAGTGTGCTTCCATCGCTGGCTTGGGAAGCGGTGTACACACATTAGCTACAAACCATAACTATTCTGCCATTTCGTAGGAAATTCTGCATTACATATTTCCCCGCAAAGCAACTTCAATTAGAATTGAGGAAAATAATGTGTTTTCATAGAATCTTAGAGCTGGAAGGGACTCCAAAGGTCATCCAGTCAGGAATCTCAGCTCAAGCATCCATGACAGATGGCCACCCAACCTCTGTTCAAAAACCTCCAAGGAAGGAGAGCCCATCACCTCTCGTGGGAGTCTGTTCCACTGCTGAACAGCTATTACTGTCAGAAAGTTTTTCCAAATATTTAGTTGGAAGCTCCTTTCTTGCAACTTGAAGCCGTTGGTTTGAGTCCTACCCTCCAGAGCAGGAGAAAACAAGCACCAACAGAAGTATAAAGGGAAGCAATGGTACCACTCTAAGGCAGAATAGAGTGGTGCTATTACTTCCCTTGATCTGGACACTTTACTTCTGTTGATGCAGCCTAGAATTGCATTAGCTTTTTTTGCCGCTGCATCGCACTGTTGACTCATGTTAAGCTTGTGGTCCACCAATATTCCTAGATCCTTTCCACATGTACCGCTAGGAAACCAGGTGCCCCCTCCCCATCCTATATTTGTGCATCTGGTTCTTCCTGCCTAAGTGCAGAACCTTACATTTGTCCCTATTGAAATTCATTTTGTTAGCTTGTGCCCAGTTCTCCAATACAGTGGTGCCTCGCAAGACGAAAAGAATCCGTTCTGTGATTCTCTTCGTCTAGCGGTTTTTTTCGTCTTGCAAAGCAAGCCCATTGACGGATTAGAGGATTAGCGCTATTAGCAGCTTTTAGCGGCTTTTAGCAGCTTATCTGCTGATCGGATCAGCTGATAAGCGGCTTAGCGGCTTAGAAAAAGGGGGGGAGGGGAAAAAACCAGCAGGAACTCGCAAGACGTTGTCCTCTTGCGAAGCAAGCCCATAGGAGATTCGTTTTGCGAAGCACCTCCAAAACGGAAAACTCTTTCGTCTAGCGAGTTTTCCATCTTGCGAGGCATTCGTCTTGCGGGGCACCACTGTATGTTAAGGTCATTTTCTGCCTTCTGTGGCATTACCTACCCCTCCCAGTTTTGTGTCATCTGCAAATATGATGAGCATCCCCTCAATTTCTTCATCCAAGCCATTTATAAAGACATTAAACAACAACAGGCCCAGGACAAAACCCTGCGGCACCCAACTTGTCACTTTTCCCCAGGATGACAAGGAACCATTGATGAGTCTTTGGGTCAGTCAGTCAACCAGCTACAAATCCACCTACTTCAACCTACATTTTACCAGCTTCCTCACAAGAATATCATGGGGGACTTTGTCAAAGCCTTATGGCAGGCATAGGCAAACTCGGCCCTCCAGATGTTTTGGGACTACAACTCTCCTCACCCCTCACCACTGGTCCTGTTAGCTAGGGATGGTGGGAGTTGTAGCCCTAAAACATCTGGAGGGCTGAGTTTGTCTGCGCCTGCCTTACTGAAATCAAAATACACTATGTCCACAGCAGGGCCCATTACTTACACCATAGGAGCCTACACAAGACAAAATACTGTTGCTGTATGTAGGTTTTATTTTATTTGTTTTTTATCTTATATTTTGGAAATGCACATCCAGGTGTTTCTTTTTCCTTTAAATTTTTTTGGGGCCCCAAGAGAGTGGGACCCTAAGCTATAGCTTGTTTAGCTTATACGTAAATCCAGCACTGCTTATACCCGAGAAAAGAGAGAGGAAGGCCTTACTTCAACTTCCAAGTCTTTCTTTGTGTGTGTTCGGAACTCTTCTCGTGCACAGTACAGGGTTTGTTTTTTAAAATATTCATATGGAATTATCCTAACAATCCACACGCAGATGAACCGGGATGCCCAAGTGGAAAACCAGTGTGGGACAGATTTGCCCATCCCCTACATAGGACCTACTTTTATATCTTTCTTTCCAAATCAAATCTCCTAATTTACGGCCCATACTTTAAGGACTGCTGCCTAGGTGTTAGGGCGTGCACAATAACCCAGTTTCAACTTAGCATCTGTAGGACTGTCTTATGGCTCTTGCTTCCAAGATAATAGCAAGATATCCAGGCTCGGATCCAGCCGTAGTCATCCTGGGCGATGAGTCAAAGGCGACAGCATGTGGCACAGTATCCAAGCGCACATCAACAGATGCATCCAGGCATTTCGATGAGGTCTGGATGAGAATCAAGATGTGCATTCGTCTATGCACATCTACATTTAAGCTAGCAATGCACACAAGATTGCTGCTCATGTCTATGGATCAGGGCGGCACTTTGTAGTTATTGAATCTGAGAATTGTAGGAAGTGCTTGGTGCGCCAGTCTGTGTAAATGTGCTTTCCACCATAGAAAGTGTTGTGTATTGAGTCAAAGGATTTTATATCTGTATTATTATTGTCTGTATTTGCATTAGGGTAAAGTAATTGCCTTTTGGTTCCAGAGGGTACAGCTACTATTGGTTCATTTAAGCTGCTGTATTTGGATCTTCTGTCTTATTGGTTCCCTCCAAAAGGCAGGACTGTGATTGCCTGATATTGTTCCCTCCAAAATGTATCCTTTCTAGCTAGTCCCCTGTCCCTATAAATGTAGCTCTCCCCTCCTCAGGCTTCAGTCTTGTTTGCTGTAATAAAGAAGTGTTACTAGAGAACTGTCTCCAGCATATTATGTCAAGAGAGCTGAAATCACAAACCCCACATCACTACAGAAAGCATGGCCAGAAAGACCAGGGTGGGCAGTGACTCTTTGTGCCATATGAATCCATTTATTTTTAAAAAGGTAGATTGGTGCAGCCAGTCAGATAGGAGATGAAATTCTTACAACAGTTCAGATATATTTTGATCATTATGCTGACCAATTAAGAAAATTAAGTTCTCCATGAATTTCAATAAAGGATTTAAAATTAAAATAAATAAAAAATTAAGTTCCCCATGTTCTCCAGCAATTTGCACCCTTTCTTAAAAAAGAAAATATTCACATTTTAGTGTGAATATCTCTTCATAAACATATTTTATATGCAGTTTTGAGTAATGTACGCACCCTCCCCTTAAAAAATGCATCTTTGCATGTCGTATTCATGAATATCTTCTTTTTATGCACACTTACTCATTTTAATTTTATTTCATAAAATCAATACATTCCTTGATTGTAAAAGCATCAGCAACCTGCAAAGCGATTTACAAATGTCACCTGATATATGCATTTTTGTAAAATATGGTTCTCTTAGTTAGAGAACCGCAATGCAAAATTTGGATCAGCGTGAAAGAATTTTGTCTTTCAGCTCACATATTATTTTTAAAAATGTGGTTTTTGACAGATTTGGCTTCAAATGTGCCCTGAACTGAATTTCTCCTCCATCTCCAGTCAAGAGGTCTACACACTTGGGCATACCTCTCCACCCAGGCAAACAAGAGTATTTCCCACAATTCAAGGGGCATCTCAGCCAGGTGAAAGCACTGGAGGATGGTGTAGAGGAAGGCCAATGAAGGGCATGGCCTGGGAAGGAATCATGGCCAGATAGGGAGATGGGCTCCCCCATGCCAGTTTTAGCTCTTTGCAGCTTCTACAAAGATACAGAACCGAAAGCACATAAAGCTGCAACTTAAGCAACTGAAAATGTTTTTGTTGTTACTATGAGGAAGGCCTGGGGTGGGGTGGGGGGGGCAGGGAGGTAAATCCAGCAGACTTAGAAATAATTGCTCTCTCTTTAGTTCCATATGATTTCAAACTCCATGCAATATTTAAGAAGCACTGGGGAGTTACGTCTGATAGAAAGTGAACACTCCGTGCTGCTAATTAACAGCCAGCGAACTAAAGCAGGCGGCTTCCTCCCAGGCGGCTATCAGTGGAATCTGTAGAGACATGATGAACTCCAAAGGCTTGCCTGACACGAAAGGCAGAATAGCTTGATCCTTGCAAACTTGAGGGCCTCTCATTCATATACCAACCCACACTTATTCCTATAGTCAATTGCATTTTTAAAATTGGCACCCGTTAGGCCAGGCATGGCCAAACTTGGCCCTCCAGATGTTTTGGGACTACAATTCCCATCATCCCTGCCCACTGGTCCTCTTAGCTAGGGATGATGGGAGTTGTAGTCCCAAAACAGCTGGAGGGCCAAGTTTGGCCATGCCTGCATTAGGCTTTTCTGGCACCCTCAAAGGTCCTGGAGAGCATTTCAACTATCATATACAGTGGTACCTCAGGTTAAGTACTTAATTCGTTCTGGAGGTCCGTTCTTAGGAGTATAGCATCTAGATCAAGGGAAGTAATAGTGCCACTGTATGCTGCTCTGGTCAGACCTCACCTGGAGTACTGTGTCCAGTTCTGGGCACCACAGTTCAAGAAGGACGCTGACAAACTGGAACGTGTCCAGAGGAGGGCAACCAAAATGGTCAAAGGCCTGGAAACGATGCCTTATGAGGAAAGGCTAAGGGAGCTGGGCATGTTTAGCCTGGAGAAGAGGAGGTTAAGGGGTGATATGATAGCCATGTTCAAATATATAAAAGGATGTCACATAGAGGAGGGAGAAAGGTTGTTTTCTGCTGCTCCAGAGAAGCGGACACGGAGCAATGGATCCAAACTACAAGAAAGAAGATTCCACCTAAACATTAGGAAGAACTTCCTGACAGTAAGAGCTGTTCGACAGTGGAATTTGCTGCCAGGGAGTGTGGTGGAGTCTCCTTCTTTGGAGGTCTTTAAGCAGAGGCTTGACAACCATATGTCAGGAGTGCTCTGATGGTGTTTCCTGCTTGGCAGGGGGTTGGACTCGATGGCCCTTGTGGTCTCTTCCAACTCTATGATTCTATGATTCTATGATTCTATGATTCTTAACCTGAAACTGTTCTTAACCTGAAGCACCACTTTAACTAATGGGGCCTCCTGCTGCTGCTGCGCCGCCGGAGCACGATTTCTGTTGTCATCCTGAAGCAAAGTTCTTAACCTGAAGCACTATTTCTGGGTTAGCGGAGTCTGTAACCTGAAGTGTATGTAACCTGAAGCGTATGTAACCCAAGGTACCACTGTAATAGCTTGGTCATTTGGAAATGTTAATGAGGTGGATCTAGAGTTCATCATGATTCTCTTGATGCCTGTTGATTGCAGTGGGTGTATTCTAACCGTGACAAAATCTGGATGCAACCCAGGGTGGTTTTATGAATCCCTACCTGTTTGGGTGTCACATTCCAGCAAACTCTAGTCACATAGCAGAGAGAAATCAGCAGAACTTGAGTTAATCTCATTCACATGTAATTGAGAGCAAGTCTCATGGAATTTGTTGGGACCTAGGCTCTGTGGTTTATTCCATTCTTGCATTGGGACTTAGTTGCAACAGCTAGCTTTTGCTAGACTGCCCTGAGCCTTCAAGAAAAGCCAAGCAAGCAATCTAAATAGATTAATATTTCAGAAATAAATTAAATGACATCCATATGTTAAATGAGCCATGGATAATTTGCTTCTAGGTTCTTTACAGTGCAAGCCTATGAGTGCCTACTCAGAAGTAAGTCTTGTTTTAAGATGAGAACTTTGTCGAAGAGTGGAGTTTCTTTTGGGACTATTTGAGAACTATAGTCAAATGAAATCATGAGCAGGATTTGAATAATAGGCAAGGGAAGGAGCGTAAATAAATGATTGTAATATAAGTTATACTACAACGGAAAATAAACAGCAGATATGGCAGCAGATAAAGGAATACAACAGGAACATCATGGATGTAAGGATGGGAAGTCAAAATGTAATGAATTATTATACTGAAAGTGAATTGAATAATGTTACATCTTGTGTAAAACACGCATATACAGACATATATACGAAGTATGAAACTAAATAGGACTTACTTTCAGGTAAGTAGGCATAGGGTTGCAGCAAATAGAATGGAAGAAAAACAGTGGACACTTTATACTAAAGTGATCAGTAGGCACCCACCAATTAATTATCTAAATGTTTGCCTAGGTGATCCCCGCCCAAAGCAGAGCATGTATAATTTCAATGTGAAAATAAGCTTTTTAAAAAATATCTGATTTGGCTAGTGCCTTCTGCTATGGATTCCCCACAGCCCAGTAGGATTTAACTTAACGCCTTGTTTGATCAGCATTTATACCACATACACACACACACACACACACCCCAAAAGCAGCCCTCTCAAACTCAAGCCTATAGATTTATTTATTTTCAGTAACCACTTACACTTCTTAATCAGTAGTTTTTAGGTTTATCTGACACCAGTTCTTTTTCCCCCTGGGGGTATGCAGGGGTACGCATACCCCTAAACATTTTGTGAATCTTTGTACTTTTGTCCCTTTACTGTATTTATTTTTCCCAATTTGAGCTATAAAATGGTGATTTTCTTGAGTCAAAATGAGAGTACCCCTAAACATTTTTTAAGAAAAAAAGGACTTTCTTACACGATAAACTACCAGGCTTGAAGGACTGTTTTAGGCCTCTCATCTGTTTGTTACTGTCACTGAGAGTTAGGGAGGTATTAAATTGTAGAAATTGCATAAAATGTATAGTCTTGTATGAGACTTCGTTTAAATAGAGCCCCCAAGCTTTCTTCCCAGCTTCTTCCCTAAGGGCCAAAAGGGTATGCTTCTATGCATTCAGAGCACTAAGTTAAATAAATCACATAAAAACAATAATAAATTATAAGACCAGGGGGAACAATAAAAGCTAACTAAAACTATGCACCTAACATGTTGCTATGGTGGACTGACCTTGGTTCCACCTCTGTGTGGAACCCCCTAGGACAGGTTTCAAAGGTAAGATGTTATGAATGTCTCAGTCTTGTGAAAGGCTTCTTCAGTTGGAGTTCACAAAATATGGAATCTATGCTACACCTTGGTAGATTGATTTTATCTCTTTATTTCTGAGACAGCGAGTGCCTTTTGTTATGGATTCTCTGCAGGTAGGATTTAGCCAAACTGCTTATTTCATCAACTACTAGGTCAAGTGTTGGAAATAAAACCAACAATTTTGTTTTGTTTGTTTCACTGACTGCGAATCTGTGGTCTTTGTGGGTTGTTTGCTGACTTGTTTGAACTGGTATATTGTGATCTGGGTAGATTTTGAGTAATCTCAGCCTATGCCAAGTGAATGCCCTGGCCTTGGCCAAGGTATGAATGGGGTTAAGTGTATGTGAAACCTCTGGATGAGTTGGGTGGATGGAGGTTGGAAGCTGGCGCAGAAATAATTTGGGGTTTCCAAAGATCCGATGTTCTAAGAACCCGATATCTGGGCTATGAAGGCAACGATCACTTGCTGCTGCTGCTTGCCCCTCCCCTCAAACATATTGATTACCATTCAAAGGAATACTGATTTTGGTTTCACTATCATGTGACATGTTTCTCCTCTCACCAGTGGACTCTAGGCCATCTTACGCATTTCAAAAAACAACTCCAGCTTTGCTACTGTGTACATTTGACAGAAAAATCCAGCCAATTCCAGATCTCTGATAAGTGTACTGTACATTGGTACCTCAGGTTACATACGCTTCAGGTTACATACGCTTCGGGTTACAGACTCCGCTAACCCAGAAATAGTACCTCAGGTTAAGAACTTTGCTTCAGGACAAGAACAGAAATTGTGCTCCGGCAGCGCGGCAGCAGCAGGAGGCCCCATTAGCTAAAGTGGTGCTTCAGGTTAAGAACAGTTTCAGGTTAAGAACAGACCTCTGGAACAAATTAAGTACTTAACCCGAGGTACCACTGTATAATGGTTCCATTTGCATTTACACATATTTATTTAAGGGTATTGCTGCAGTTGGTATGTGTGTGATACTCGCTGCTCGGCACCCATCCTTTGAAAACCTACACTGCTCCTGTTTAAATTTGGTGTTTGATCACAGGAGGTTGCCTTGAAATTTTCAGGTGCATGTTGCAGTTCAGAAGGATTCTTACATACCTTTGCTTGCAGTCTTCTGGCTGCTTATACCAGCGGCAGCTAATGTGGTGCTCTTCAAACATTTTGGATGACAATGCCTGTCATCCTTGGCCATTGGCCATGCTGGCTGGGGATGATGGGAGCTGTAGTCTTCCATCTAGAGGCCACTAGGTTGATTAAAAAGGTAAAGGTACCCCTGCCCGTACGGGCCAGTCTTGACGGACTCTAGGGTTGTGCGCTCATCTCGTTACCTTCCCGCTGGTAAGCGGTCCCTATTTATCTACTTGCACCCGGGGGTGCTTTTGAACTGCTAGGTTGGCAGGCGCTGGGACCAAACAACAGGAGCACACCCTGCCGCGGGGATTCGAACCACCGACCATGCAATCGGCAAGTCCTAGGCGCTGAGGTTTTACCCACAGCGCCACCCGCGTCCCTAGCTTGATTACTCCCTAGCTTATAAAACCTTCAGTAGGACAAACGTGAAGCATGTGGTTTAAGGTTGCCAACCTTAAGCCGAAATGAGAGATTACTTTGGTAGCTCGGTGCCTCGTGTCTGTCTACTGGGAATTCTTCTTAGAAGGCATAATCTGTTTAAATATAGCAAATGCTTATCTTTACTTTCCCTCCTCGTCTGAGCTTTGAGCATATAATTATTTATTTTCTCTCTCTTTGCCCTTCAGCAACTTCTGAGGGCGCCGTGCCTGCTCATCTAGGTTGGGAATGAGGTGGAGATGGATAGAAACGATGGCCTCAAAGGAGGTAAGAAGCCCAGGTCAAGGAGCTTATGCTGTCAGATCCTGAAGGTGAGTGACCAGGTCAAAAAGAGAAAGTCCTGAACATTCAATGGCTCTGTGGAAGAGAAAATGTTAGCCAGGTATAGCTTGTCATGCAAAATGTGCTGACATTCCCAGTTCTATGCAACTGCTTAAAGGGCAGGAGCCCCTCGTTGACATTTTTTTCCCCCACCTGGCCACCCTATCCTGAAGAGACCCCCTCTGGATTTGTTGTAGGAGGATCTCTCCCTACATTCCTATGGACTACTTAAGAAAAATCCCACCTGATTCTCCACCTAAGAATCAGGTGGGAGGAGGTTCATTGAATGTTTGGTAGGAGTCTATATACATGGCAGGGGACGCGGGTGGTTAAACCACAGAACCTAGGACTTGCTGATCAGAAGGTCGGCGGTTCAAATCCCCGCGACGGGGTGAACTCCCATTGCTCGGTCCCTGCTCCTGCCAACTTAGCAGTTCGAAAGCACGCCCCAAAGTGCAAGTAGATAAATAGGTACCACTCCGGTGGGAAGGTAAACGGCGCTTCTGTGCACTGCTGTGGTTTGCCAGAAGCGACTTAGTCATGCTGGCCACATGACCCGGAAGCTGTACACCGGCTCCCTCAGCCAATAAAGCGAGATGAGCGCCGCAACCCCAGAGTCGGTCAAGACTGGACCTTATGGTCAGGCGTCCCTTTACCTTTACTTTATATACATGGCAGTTAGTCTGTGTTTGACAGGTTGTACTGATGTGTATTACACCCAAACAAATTTCCCTTTCTTTCTTTCTTTCTTTCTTTCTTTCTTTCTTTCGCTAGGCAGGTGTGTACTTTAGCCCTCCAGCAGTGAGAGACCCAGCTGTGCATCTCTTCTCCTTGATACTTCAGTTTTTGACTTTGTGTGTAGCTAGCTTACAAACAGAGAGAAGAATGCTATACATTGGTTGTGGCATTTCAGGGTCTTTGTAGAGTATTTTAATAAAACGATGGCATTTAAACACAATTGAAGTCTCCTTCCCCTTCCTTCTCTCAGTACACATCGCAGTGCAACCTTCATGCTCCCTTCCCACATATCTCAATGATTTGCTTCTTAGGAAAGCCAGATATTTTCAACATTATTTTTCTGGAGCGTCATTGCTACCTTTTCTGACTCTCCTTTAGGTTGAAAGTTATGGAATCATTGCTGAGCCTTGAATACCATGTAAAAAACTGTAAAACCCATTGGTTGAAGCTGTAGGCTTAAAAAAATTAGCCATTTTATTAAAAGCAGAGTTTCAATTTCAGAAATGCAAGTGTCATGTTTAAAAAAAGGGTTTTCCAGCTAATATAACATAGATAAGACATACTATTTGGAAGTCCAACAGCTTGCATAATAGCAGTGCAATCCTATACACATCTGCTCAGAAATAAGAAGAAGAAGAAGAAGAAGAGTTTGGATTTGATATCCCGCCTTTCACTCCCTTTAAGGAGTCTCAAAGCGGCTAACATTCTCCTTTCCCTTCCTCCCCCACAACAAACACTCTGTGAGGTGAGTGGGGCTGAGAGACTTCAGAGAAGTGTGACTAGCCCAAGATCACCCAGCAGCTACATGTGGAGGAGTGGAGACGCGAACCCGGTTCCCCAGATTAGGAGTCTACCGCTCTTAACCACTACACCACACTGGCTCTCCCACTGAGTTCAGAAAGACATACTCCCAGCCCAAATAAATGTGCTGGAATGTGTGTGCATCAGTTATATACATCTCCATATCTTAAATATTATGATATATCATTAAAAGGTAAAGGTAAAGGACCCCTGACCGTTAGGTCCAGACGCAGACAACTCTGGGTTTGCGGCACTCATCTCGCTTTACAGGCCGAGGGAGCTGTCCTTTGTCCACAGACAGTTTTTCTGGGTCATGTGTCCAGCATGACTAAGCCACTTCTGGCGAACCAGAGCAGTGCACAGAAATGCCATTTACCTTCAAACCAGAGTGGTATCTATTTATCTACTTGCACTTTGACGTGCTTTTGAACTGCTAGGTTGGCAGGAGCTGGAACCGAGCAACGGGAGCTCACCCCATTGTGGGGATTCGAACCGCCGACCTTCTGATCGGCAAGTCCTAGGCTCAGTGGTTTAACCCACAACGCCACTTTATGATATATCATTACACACACCCAAATCCTCCAGCCACCATCCATGCTAGCAAGGTAGATGAAACATGGCACAATTATAATTTTTCTAAAAGTAGTAGTGGGGAAAATAACAACTCACAAAACTCTCCTCCTGCAACATTTCAGAATAGTGTTGCTGTCTAAGCGATGCTGGATGGGACTGATTAGATTTGTAGCCCAAAGCATCTGAAGGGCACAAGGTTGGGGGAAGCTGCCCTAGAGAGATAGGATTCAACATTCTCTGTTGAGCAAGGAATATGCCATGGACTAGTTACATTCATGGACTAGTTGCATTCTAGGGGTTACAAAGATTCCAAACATTGTACCAAACAAAAAGCACTGCGCTCAAGATCTCCATACAGCCAAAAGGTCCTGAGATATATTGTCCTGACTATTGTCCTATACAGTAGTCTTACCCTAGTGAATCATTAGTTTGAGTGGAGAGGTGATGGCATATATTTATTTTGAGAATTCAAGACTGTAGGATTTGTTTATTTGCACAAGTATTAGCACATTACTATTAATTAAAGATTGTTCTGAATCCAGGCTTAAATAGCTTGCTAATTGCCTGCTTGGATGGCAATTAATGGAGCTTGAAGCAAAACATAATATTTTCAATAGGGAAGTTTTGAATGTTGAATGTTTTATTAAGTTTTTGTATATGCTGGAAGCCACTCAGAGGGGCTGGGGCAACCAAGTCAGATGGACAGGTACAAATAATAAAATTGGTATTGTTGTTATTATTAATACAGTACAAGACTTGAAAAAACCATCACTTTCATTGTCTGATAGCACATTTGTTAAATAATTGAATGCAGCCTGTTGGTTACCAATGTTGAGGTCTTAATATTTATCCTCCATTAAGAAGCCCAAGAAATGTACTTATGGGCAGGTCTGCCTTATTAATCAGATACCACTCTATCCTACCATGAAGCAAATTCCTCCCCTTTTTGAGATGGGTACCGAGGCTTGAAAATTTCCCATCCAGAAAACTGAAAGTTGCAATGGTTGAGTATATGAGAAGTTGATTTTTTTTTTTTTGTAAAAAAAGAAGCATTTCTATTGAACATAATAGATTCAGACATTGCAAATGAAAATAAGAGAATATTCTTTATGCAGCATCTGCAGAAAGAATACTAATTGCAAAAAAATGGAAAAGTGAAACAGTACCAACAAAAAAAGAGTGGCAAAAGATATTTTTTTATTACCTTGAATTGGCAAAAATGACGGATGCAATTAGGCGATAGTCTAAACAAAAATTTCAAAAAGAGTGGGGAAAGTACAGATTATAAAAAAAACCAGTGCCCTCAAATTAAAACCTGGTCTTGCTTCGAATAATTTTTGCAAAACAAAACACGGTTTACAAATACAACATATGGAGAAGGGTAGAAAAGACGAAATGAGAAAGAAACAGTTTATCAAGTTTAAAATCAGACCCGTGTTGAGGAGGAAGGAAGTCTATTAAAATAGAATAAGAACTAACGATTGGATAACATAAGTCCGTGTGCAGATACTTGCGGATTTATGGATATATATTTATAATTTATTTTGTGTTTGCTTTTGTAGTTTGTTTTCTAAGTGCCGTGTGTGTGTGTGCTGTAATAATAAGTTAATAAAAAGCATTTAACAAAAAGAAAGAAAGAAAGAAAGAAAGGAAGGAAGGAAGGAAGGAAGGAAGGAAGGAAGGAAGGAAGGAAGGAAGGAAGGAAAGAAAGAAAGAAAGAAAGAAAGAAAGAAAGTAAGAAAGAAAATTGCAATGGTTGAGAGGTTTTTTCCTGTCTCTTGGTGGGGTGGGTAACACATGATTGCAAGATGTTCTACTTATGGCCATCTGCCAAAATTTTGGTGAAAATGGCACTGGGTAGAGAAACAATATGGGGTGCCTTGTGGGGGGGCATTGAGAAGGAATACCAGCTCCTGGCCCAAGTTTGGATGGGATTGGCCTGGCATCACTCATCTCAGGTTACCAGCTGCATTCCAGTCATGTGGCACAGAGGTCCTTCTGTGTTGGTGAACTGCCACTGCATTCTCCAGAAGGCAAGCTGGGATGGTGTACTGGGCTTTAGATCAGAAGTCTTAAAAGGTAAAGGACACTTGACAGTTAAGTCCAGTCGCAGACGACTCAGGGGTTGTGGCGCTCACCTCGCTTTACTGGCCGAGGGAGCCGGCATTTGTCCGCAGACAGTTTTTCCAGGTCATGTGGCCAGCATGACTAAGCCACTTCTGGTGCAATGGAACACCGAAACCAGAGCAGCGCATGGAAACGCCGTTTACCTTCCTGCTGGAGCGGTACCTATTTATCTACTTGCACTGGCATGTTTTCGAACTGCTAGGTTGGCAGGAGCTGGGACCGAGCAACGGGAGCTCACCCCGTCATAGGGATTTGAACCGCCGACCTTCTGATCAACAAGCCCTAGGCTCAGTGGTTTAGACCACAGCACCACCTGTGGTGCATTGGGCTTTAGATCAGAAGTCTTAGGGGCTAACAAAACCTGACCCAATGCCATGGCAACCCTGCTTTCCAAAGTGCAAAAGTGCTGGCTTGTTTTCACCCACCCCCATGTCCTGGGTGTTATTTATCCGCCTCTCACTGGACGCAGGAGGCGGTGTCCATGATACCCCTGCCACACAAAATAGTACAACAGAACACAGAGGATTTTTTTTCTTTTATGTGAATACCTTTCATTGTAGTGCTTCCATTCTTCCCGTTTTACAGAACACACAGAGATGTGGAGAGGTATGCCGTCAGAGCCAAAACAAAACAAATACAGTCTATTTAAATTATTTTAATAAGTACGAAAAAGATAATATTTAGCAATATTCTGTGTGGGGGTTAATAAATATTCTTTTAACAGCAAGCAGAGTGACACATTCAAACATTGGTCAAGTTATTTCTTTTACATTTTTCATGAAAGCAATAACTTTCCCCCCAGCTAAACAAGGTCACAAATTACAGAATATTATAATCCCACTTTGTTTTTGTTTTTTTGTTTTCTCCTTAACTATAGAACACTTAAAAGTGAACTGCCATCCAGAGATTTTTTTTAATGACACTGATGTTCAAAATTACATAGACTACATTTATCATGCAGATTTTTTTTATTGTGCAAGTGTTTAATTTGTGTGTGTTTGTGTGTGTGTGTGTGTTTCTTTAGAAAAGCAAACAATTCACCACTGATGCTCCTTTTTCACTCATCAAAAAAGTCTCATCAGGGTCACGTATTAGGAGTGTCCCTGGACCCAACACTGCCCCTGGATGCCCTGGTCATAGTGGCTATGAATGTGAGTACTTTCCCCTAGATTAGGGTAGTGCCTTAGTGGCAACATTTTCTGGAAAAGTCAGGCCTTGTCATTATCACACATGGGACAGTTATCTACTGGATCACAGCAATGCACTCTACATGGCTCTGCCTTTTAAGTGTGCTCAGCTCACGGGAGCTACTAGATCACTAACTAGGGTGCATTATATGGAGCCAGTAACTCCTAGATTGCACCATCTTCTCCGCTTTCCAATTTATCCCCCAGCCAAATTCAAAGTGCTGGCTTTGACCCCAAACAGCTTGGGTCCTATGTAACTCAGATGGCATTTGAAAACAAGCTGGCTATAAACGAGGCTTGCTCAACTTTCGATCTCACCAAGGCAAACAGTCCACCAGCTAGGCATGTTTTACAGAGTCCTACCAGTGGTTCAGTGAATCTGTATTTGCTGTCAGCAAGGGACACAGAAAAAGTGGGCTTGTCACACACATCTGGCAGGCCAAAAATGCATGGCTAGTGGATTGCATTTGGCTTGGTGGGTCAAAAGTTGCCAACTTTTTAAGGTATGTTTGATCATTTGTTTGGCCTAGAGAAGCCGCTTTATCCACATCACACACCTTGGTTTTGATGAAGCCAAATGAATTACTATTCAGTGCTGAACAGAAGTCCCATCAAACTTTCCCTTGTTTTCCTTAGCAGTTGGCTTTTTTACCCCCAGAGCATATATCTATACATGTATCTTTTGATGAATAAATAAATTCCATGTTGCATTCTGTGCTGAAAGCTAAATACTGTAAACCCATGACTGCTAGATACAACTAATCTGAGATAGAATTGCCAAAAACAAACAATTTCTTCTCTAATTCTGTGTTAATTTAAACAGTTATGATAAAGAACTCTATCAAGCTAGATCAGGCATAGGCAAACTTGGCCCTCCAGATGTTTTGAGACTACAATTCCCATCATCCCTGACCACTGGTCCTGTTAGCTAGGGATCATGGGAGTTGTAGTCCCAAAACATCTGGAGGGCCGCGTTTGCCTATGCCTGCGCTAGAGCTCCTCTAGGCCAAATATGTTTAAAAACTATTTATTACAAAAACCTGAATTTAGTGCAATCCTGAGCACCTTGAACACAAGTTACATGAGTTGCAGGCCAACAGAATGGTGTGACATTATGCAACAATTAACATTTAAGGTGTATGATTAAAAAAAACCAAGTTACAGAGCTTATTATAAGTGCACCAGGAACTGCCCTGTGATCTTCGGATGAAGAGCAGTACACAAATTTAATAAATAATAACAAGCCATCTTGCATATTTTCAAAAACACATTTCGTAACACTTTTCAGAAGTACTAAATCAAGCTATGGTGCACATCAATCTTTTAAAGTTACAAGGATCACTGATTTTTTGGCAGAGTTCTAATTCCATAAGAAAGACGAACATATCTGGCCATTTCCATAACCTTGTAGGCCTTTAAACATTACAGTAGCACTGTAAGGGGTTTCCATGGAAAAGCGCTTCCCACAGTCTGAATGGACTGTTTAAATGACACCTCAGATGCAGAATGATCATGTGTATGTGTAAATCAGCCCTAAGTTTCACTGAAACCAGCAAGACTTTCACACCAAGTCTGTACATATTTATTCATAAGTATTCCATTTAGTTAAATAGACCCTTCTTTCTATAAAAAATACGATTTTAGCATGGATTCACCTACACGTGGGTAGCTAACCCCATCAGCAACCATTTATAGCACAGTTGGGTTTGTCTACCCACACAGATGTGGCAAATCATTCAAAGAAGTAGTTTTCCTTGTGGATTTTACTCTAGCCAACAGCAACTTTAATTTTCATCTTTCCTAAATCCTGGCTAGCTCCAATAACTCAAAATTGCCTAGACTCAGGTTCTTAAAAATCCGGTTGTAAAATCATCTTCTGCTGATCAGATATCTGGGTTTAGAGTCAACAACGTATGGAAAAATAAGATAAATGAACCAAAAGGATATTGTAAGAAACTGGAACATTATTAATTTCAAATGAATAGTGTTCCAATGGAAGACACATTGTCCAGATCCACAAGCCACTTACAATGGCAAAACCCCATTTCTTTAAACAGGATTACTCTAAAGTAAATGTGGTCTGGTTTGCAGCTATTATAAGGCTTCTGAGAGAAAATGCTCTACATGTTTCAATAAGTAGATGCCCTTTTCTGAGGACTCCAATTAACAGTTTCTCTCAAGTACATTCTTCTTTTCTCAAGTAAACATACAACAATCGAAGGCCAGCAACTACTCATTTTACTTTTCTGCAAAAGAAAACAAGACCTTATTTATTCATTCATGACATTCCTCCCATTAAAGCATTTCACAATTTCCCACTCAAATTCAGATTAAACACTAACCCTGCTTCACTCTCTTATAAAAGCTATAGCCATTAAATCTCTCAGTCCAGAATCATGTCAACTACCCATTTCCATCACAAAGAGCACAGTTTTCGACTGCCTTAGTATAGCAGTGTTGTGTTCTGGAGGGAGTGCTCTGTGTAGCCAGAGGGCCATTTCATACATAACACAGTAATAAACCTGGGTCTCTCACCCAGGGAACACTCAGCAGGGACAGTTGCCAGTCTCTGCTCTAACAAGCATACCTATATAGAACACATATGTTCAGATATTTATTTTCCACAATAACACCTTATATTTTGAGTTGTACATTTAGGTGTACTCATTTAACAATGTGAAGACGGTGTGTGTGTGTGTGTGTGTGTGTGTGTGTGTGTCTGTGTGTCTGTGTGTCTGTGTGTATGTGTGTGTAGTGCAATTAGGCAATGTTCGATTCTGGACTTGACGGGGGTCACTTCAAAATGTGGTTCACCAGCCCTGCTGCTCTTTGAGGCCCTTCTAATCATTCTGCTGAGTTGGACACTGGATGTCAGCCCCAAAGTCCTGAATTGATGGCATCGCTGCAGAACTATGATTCAGAATAGTGGATTCTGCAATCATCACAGCAGCAGCTGTTCCAGACAAGATTTTAATTGCCATACAGATGTTGAAGACACAGAGACTACTTTGCATCAAGAACTGCTAACTCTAGCCTTTGACCAGCTATTAAAATTTAAATTAAGTTTCATTTGCTATTGATCAATATAGTTGAACCTAATTAAATCCATGCAAAGTTCTCACCAAAGGTACCACCACATCCAACAATTCCTCCCGGCAACCTTTTCAACACAGATGCAAAATTCAACAAGTAGAACTGCCACTATTCTATTGTTGCAAGGGGTTGCATTTTTACAACTAGCAGAGGAGCACCACAAACCCACTAAGCAGTTTTTATTAAAGTGTTGGACAGGACAACATTTGCTCCCCCCCCCCCCCTGAAATAATAACTAAAATTCTCTCTGCACAAGGCAAAATTTCATGCAACCTGAGATAATTTAGGAGTCTGCTAATTCTGAAATTGCAGCAGGTACATTAGGATTTTTTATTTAATTTTAGTATATCTTGTCTTATGAGTTTGACTTCTTTTTCCCAGATTTGGACTTAATATTTGTTCTGGTAAAAATGAAATAGAAGTTTCGGGGGAGAAAGCTTAACTGCAAACAAGCTAAAGTTGTAGCAGCTGCGGCATTTTCACTTTCTCTTTCTGTTATCAGAAAAAGATTGCACCCAACAAAAATTATAATATGTACCATACATTGCATTAAGGAATTAAATTATGTGCCAAGCTAAAGAATAATGAGTCAAGACACAAAATAGGTTCACTTTCTATCTACTCTAAATAAACCCAAAGACCACATTGTACTTCTTTTTATGTGCTCAGAAAAGCACACAAATCAGTCTCTTCCTTGATGGTCAATCTACTGAACACTATCCTAGCTCCCTGTAACTCCTAGATCACCTCCATTTTCAGATTCTGCCATTAAAGGTTCCCTAGATAAACTCTCACGTTTTTCCTTCTCCCCTCCCCTCACTTACACTCTGATCCAACTCACAATTGTGTACCGATGCAGCAAAGATGGCCTGCACATACAAACAAGGCTTTATATCTAGACTGTCCTTTTGGATGCAGTCTAAAAGTGTGCAGTTTGCACAAGAAGAATTGACACCAAGCACCTGGACAAGGAATCCTCTGAAAACAGAAAATAAAACAGGAGATCAGAGTCATGGCTCAGTGTTAGAGCACCTCTAAGGTTCCAGGCTCAATCCCAGACAACTCCAGGTAAGGTGAAACCCTGGAGAGCTTCTGCCAAGTCTGTGTAGATAATAATGGTTTTGATTACTCAACATAAGGCAGCTCCTTATCTTTCTAAGTGGCTAATAAAATTTTCAACTGCCTGCTAACACTTACCATAGTCTTTGTGACTTAGTGCTACGCAGTGCAATGCTCCCACTGAAGTCATTCTTAATTCCTTCATTGGAGCCTCAATGCTACTGATCCAATTGCCAATACAGAATTATTTTGTATCCAATTGTAAATGTTAGCATCGAGTGTGACCCACAATCCAGCTGTGCTGATAGGATTCCTCAGCAGTGCAGGAAGCCCAGCCTAGCAAACCAGACACAGGTTTGGAAACACGGGCCCTAGCAGTCATTGCAACAACTATCAATGCTACTGTGGCAAAGACAGACCACCATAAGCTCATTGTGTGTGCCTCAAAATCAGAGCAATACAAGCACCCATATTGCATTAATTCTTTGGATTACTAGGCACAAATTCAAGAAGATTAACTAATGATGGACAACAACACAGAGGGACTGGTCATTGCTACTACGACATATTGCCCATCTAAAGTCCCTAACCTTTGGATCTAGGAGCAGGCAGAGGCAAACTCGTCCCTCCAGATGTTTTGAGACTACAATTCCCATCACCCCTGACCACTAGTCCTGTTAGCTAGGGATGATGGGAGTTGTAGTCCCAAAAGATCCGGAGGGCCGAGTTTGCCTATGCCTGATCTAGGAGACTTATTTTTTTTCTGTTTAGGGTTGAAACTTTAGGCTAAATATTGGGGGAAGATAAAAGGCTGCCAAGGAAAATAAACAGTACGTCTATTTAAGAGTGCATTTATAACTTGAATTTCATGCTCAATTAAACAGAGGCCACTTAAAATTGATACCGCTAATCATTTTAAAATAATAACCAGAAAATAATGACAATGGGTAGAAAATAGTTAAAATCATGTTCATATGAAAAACTAGGAGGCAGGCTAGATCCTATGCCAGATATAGAAGAGAGTTTTATCACAGAAAGTTAGTAAGGCTAGAAGCAGATGATAGGAGATTCACCACTCCTCACACCTGAAGGTGAACTAATATTACTTTCATTGCATACTAAGTGTGCATATTCACCTGCTATCATCTGTGTTCACATGTTTCTTTCGGTGTTTCGAAAATATGCAAAAACTTGTTTGATCGAGACGATAGCGATCAAAATGAAACGAAGTATACCACAGGCAAGAATGGTTCTATCATGCAATCTCCAACTCTCTCTCTCTCAAAACACACACACACACACACACAACCCCCCCCAAAAGCATTATAATCTTTCTCTTGCTTTTGAGAATGGCTGCAAAGGTATGAAAAGGGAGGGGAGAACTAATTAGCTAGGAGCCAGTGATATAACCACCAAAATTACTACTTAACATACATTTAGAAAGTGCTAGACACAGTGCCATCCATATGAGTGCAACTGTCCTCATCTATATCCTATTAGAATGCAGTCACAGTTCACAAGCATCAGCACCGGACAGACTGACATCATTTGCTCTGTGCAGGACATAGCTGTAGCTCTGTAGTTGCAGCCAGCACTGGGCCACCACTACAGCTACCCATAACTTGAGAATCAGGGTATTATTGTTGGATTTGGAGGCATTAATTTTTCCGTGAGGTATGCTTTTGCTAAAAACAACGTAACAATTACCGCCTCATCTATTTAAGTAGGAATGGGATGGGTATAAGCATGGGTAGGCAAACTAAGGCCGAGGGGCCCAATCGCCTTCTAAATCCATCCCGTGGATGTTCCGGGACTCAGCGTGTTTTTACATGAGTAGAATGTGTCCTTTTATTTAAAATGCATCTCTGGGTTATTTGTGGGACATAGGAATTCATTCATTCCCCCCCCCCCATAGTCCGGCCCCCCACAAGGTCTGAGAGACAGTGGACCGGCCCCCTGCTGAAAAAGTTTGCTGACCCCTGGGTATAAGCAAAGCTATGGTTTGTGCCTTTGCAGTGAATCTACTAATATTCTATAGTGTTTATTATTATTATTAGTGTAGATGTAAACTACTACCACTGATGGGGACATACTACAGCACTGGCTGCCCGTGTGTTACCAGGCCAGGTTCCAGGCTCGAATTTACAAGGTCCTTAACAACTTGGGTCCAGGATATCTTAAGGACCAGATGATCCTTTATATCCCTGCCCAATCACAAGGGATCTTGGGGAGAGTCTCTGTTGGTGGTCCTTCATGGCTCAGACACACAGCTTGTAACTACTAGAAGCTGTGCACTCATTGTTGTGGGCCCAACTCCCTCCCAATTTACAATTAGAGAGGACCCTCACCTTGCTGAACTCTAGGTGTATGACAAAGACTTCCTTATTCCAGGAAGCTTTTAAATGTGATATTTGAATTTATGTTCTGTTTAATGATGGATGTTCATGGTTTTATTCTCTGTCTGGTTTGTTTTTAAATACTGTGTCCTGTTTAGAAATGCTAATGAATAGGTAGTGTGTGAATGCCTTAAATAAAAATAAATGTTTGCCATAAACATTCACATTTAGCTCAATTTTTTTATGCATGTTTTCTTGGAAATAAGTTCCATGATGTTCAAATGGGCTTACAGTTCCAGCTAAGTGTGCATAGGATTGTATACTTAAGTGTTCAGACATATGACAGACTGTATTAAATAGTTCTGTTTAAGTCAACATTCCTAGCTTTGACTTCTGCCTGTTTCCAACAGTTCTGACAACTGCAACAGGGCGAAGATAGGTCCCTTTGTGCAGACTGAATTTGCAAAACGAATGGTTATTCATAAATAGGAATTGCATTTTGCATGTATATTAACACTGATCCAAAGGAAGAACAGGAGAAACCTACTTGATTCTGTAGGGTTTTTTATGGGTCCACTGTTCCTTAAGAACGTGTGCCTTACTGAGTAACCAATGCTAAACTCATCCCTCTGCCAATTTCTAGAAGACAAAGTTCTGATTTTATACTGTTTAAGAGAAAAACATCTCAGCTGTCCACCTCGATTACATGAAACATGTAGGATGTAAAATATAGTCATTGGCCTCCTTATTTCAAGGCCCAGTCCTATGCGGTACTGAGAGCTGTCAGCTCCCATGGTAATTAAAGAGATTGAAAGCACATAGCGTTTGGCAATAAAAGAGTTTGCACACCGCACACCAGCAACAAAGCTCCAATTATTACGTTCCTGGGTGCTCTCACAACCCACTGACCACAAACTCTGGATCTCCTGTGCTCTTTGTAGTGGGAAGAAAGCAACAAATGAACTGAACTGTTATCATATTACTTGGGTAAATCGTGTCTCTAACCACCTGGTCCACCCTTGGAATGAAATCTGAATTGGGTAGCCCAAAAGAGAGGTGTCACAGCCAACAAAATATGGTAGTTATTTTCTTCCCCCGACAAGCAACAGTGGGCTTGTATATGCCTGATATTAATACAGATTGAGAATTCTCCCAAGAATGTAATGTTTAAACAGGACAAGAACTGATGAAGATGGGCCTTGTTTTAAAGTCATGCTGTCAGAGCCCTTTGCCAAAATCAAAGATAAAATTGAATAAAATTGTCTATATTACTAGTATTTACAAGTGCTTTACATATGTACATATTTATATATTTATTTGTACCTGGAAAATGTAGCATCAAAGGGTATATTTATATTTTACAAATAAAACATTTTTTAAAGATATGTATAACTGTACCATGAATAACTTTTTTTTTATTGCTTGCCTTCAAACCTTGCACAACTTTATCACACATTTCTGTACTACACAGATCTACGTTATATATAAATAGGTATGAAAATAAGGATTTTTTTTTCTATTTTAATGTTTCAAATAAAGTGCTCATTTTCCCCAACTACTGTTACTGAAGAGGATGAATTGATTAGAGGGGATCAAATGTATACATTATGGGGAAGGTACTGTTCTATCCTTTCAACCTATTCTCATTGTGTTAAGTATCTTACCTGATTTTGGCTGCAACCCTACACATGGTCACCTTTGGAGTAAGTCCTGCTGAACTCAGCGGGGTTACTTCTGAGTTTACATGTAAAGGATGGAACTATTAATCTCAGAAGATCTATTTTACCTCAATGTTCTAACCAATAAAATGCATTTGTGACCTTGCCATCAGTATTTCTCATGCAGAGTAAAGACCGTAACCACGTTAAAGGAAAATGAAACAATACAGAAAATAAAACAGCAAATGGAAATATTGTTTGATTTTGTGCATGTGTGTTTCCACCTCTTAAGGTAATTTAAAATTGTTTTAGAAATATTTAAACAGTGTTGTTAAACTTTGCAATATCTAGTTATGCACTATACTCAAGTACTGTACAAAACTGCAATAAATGACACTATACGACTACATATGCTTCTACTATAAAGACACCATCAGAAAGGTGGATCTTTTTTTAAGGTCAACTAATAACTGCTAATATGTACGTGAATCAAAATACCTTTGACTGGCCAGATGTATTATTAAAATCTAAATACAGTACACAATTATTTATGGTAGTATGATTTACAGGGCCTTTTTCGGGGGGGGGTATAAGGAATATTTGCAAAGGTTTCATGAGAAATAGTTAATGGATCAATATTAAATATTATACAAAATTTGCAAACAGAGGCTCCAGTTTTGTTTCCGTTTGCATTTAAGTATTGATGATGCACTGGATTTTCTTTTCTTAAAAAAAAAAGACCTCCTCTTAGCAAAATTATTTCTAATATATAAAGTCATTGTAAATTTATGCCAGCAAAGTGTAAGCTTGCAATTTACAAAAGCAGCAATAATCTTTAATCACGAGGACCCCCTCATGAAAACGAAATCCCAAAGAACGGTTTCCAGTGGCTGCTATGGATACACGAAGTTAACCTTTTAAGGCAGATTTCATGGAAACTGTACTTCAGAAAAGTTGTACACAGAAGTTTTATATTACCAATATGCTTAAACCCTGAAGAGTATCTGAAAGCTTTTTTTCTGGACATTTGGCTTTTTCTTCTTTTCTTTAATTTATAAAAGTTTCAATTCACAAGACGGGATTAATACTTAAAATTGTCTCGCGAATGGCTACTATGTGCAATATGTTACTAGGTAACCTTGTAAACCTACAGCTAAGAATCCAGAATGTTGCTCTTTGTGAGATTTCAAAGAGCAAATTGAACCATTTGCAAAAACATGTTCCCATCTGTACTGGGTCCCTGGATTTTTTTGCGGGAGCACATCTGGATGAATGACTTGCCTTTGCGAATGCACGGGCACTGCCGATATAAAACACAGCTATAAAACATTTCTCACTATCGCCTCAAACAAACGGATCGAATCCAAAGACCCACAAGCAGAATTAAAACAGCCGGGGCTTATCCACACAACTTTTGCCCTGCCCTTTCCAGGGACAGTTCCATGCTTTAAAGTTTCATGTCTGAGAGCTCTTTTCCACCGCCCCGGAGCATAAATCCCCTCTTTAAAGCTGAGTGCAACAAACAGCAGTGGAGGAAAGGTAAATGTAGATAAGCTCTCACTTGTGTTAACCTGCAAATGTTTGCACAGTTATTTTCCTAGTGCCATCAACAGGTAGGTTTTATAGCAGCTTTCAAGTTTCTGCTACTACAAGAGCTTGCACAAATGGAAGAACGTATTTGGGTCCAGTTTTGCTTTTCTCATACGACGCTCCGGAGCACAGTGCCAAACAGCCCCTCCATGAGCAGAAGACAGCTTCTGCATGTAGGTGGGCAAGCTTTGAATCAATGGATTCCATTTGTACATTCAGCTGCAAGTAGTCAACTGCACAGCAACCAAGTGTAGTAACATGTGAACCAGCCCTAGGACTGCTCATCTGAAAGAACCAGAGTTTACCATTTATTTAGGAGACTAGCTCTCCTTCTGCATATCAACGAATTACAAAACAACAACTCTAATACCTGATCTCACCTTACTGTGCACTATTTACACCCCTGACCCTGAATGTTTATTTGGGAGTAAGTTCTGCTTCTCTGTGCAACTGCAGCAAAAAAGAAATACCCTACTTTGATTGTTCTGTACCACTTGCCAGACAAGCATCCCTTTCTTTCTATATCTACCTGAATATATCAGAGCCAAAACAGCCCATGCAATGCTATGTAAAGAAGTGCCTGTAAAGCTCACCATAGAAAACATCTGTGATGAGCCAAGAAAATAATGTATGAAGTCACTGTTATTAATTAACACTGCCCCTAATCATGTTTTTTTCATATGATTCTTTTTTTTTTCATATTGATAAAGAGCCATATGACTCACCCTTCTTGGGCTCAAATCAGGGAGCTGTTAACAGCTAGAAGAACTATTAAGGACTGAATGAATATTGGCCAATGTTTTTCACTAGGAGCAAGCAGGTTTGTGTTGTTTACTTTGGTGTATCATCACTTTTTTATTTTTTAAAAAGTATGTTGTCAACGTCCACCACAGTGTGGCATGGAGAGGTTGGCTCAGCATCAATTCCCTTGCCCCCGATATCCCTCCCCCCACATTGCACAACTGCTTTGATAAAACACTTTAGCACTGGACAGAAAGAAAGAAAAAAACACTTTTGCTACAATGATTGATGTGAATCCAGCTTTGGGGCTAGGCTGGAAACTTTTCTTCTCTTGTGA
Source organism: Podarcis bocagei (assembly GCF_964188305.1). Taxonomy (NCBI): domain Eukaryota; kingdom Metazoa; phylum Chordata; class Lepidosauria; order Squamata; family Lacertidae; genus Podarcis; species Podarcis bocagei. The sequence goes on along the minus strand of NC_138134.1, from coordinate 19,847,722 downwards.
GACCTGCCCAAGCACCCAATCCTTTTGCTTCAGGGGCAGAGTGCTGACCGTACCACAGATCTAACTGTTAATCAGCAACTTCAGCGCTTGACTCAAAAGTAAAGAGGTGCTTAACCCTGACATTCCAATAGCCTTGACATATATCTTGCATTCATAATGGTTGCGAATAAGAGAATACTTGAGCTCACCACACACCTGTAATATTTACATGGGCACTGCTACCGTAAGAAATTAAGGTTACTTCTTATAAAAAAAACCTTCTCTTTTAAATGATAGTTTCTTTGCATTAAAGTAGAATCAGTCATTTTATAGAAAAATATCTTAAACTTTAAATTAAAAAAATAGTGTTACTAAATAGTTATGTAGGACCATATGCGGTTGTATGGATATAATTCAGCATTATTTGAATACCAGTTTAGGAGAACTCACACGGATAGGAGAGCGGGCTATATTTGCCATGGGTGCCATCTGTTTACAGATCCCATGAATAAACTCTGTGCACCTCCTTTGGAGATAAATGGACATGATACCTATATACATTCTGTACATCTCGGTTCACGGGTTAGCAGTTATTAGTCGTACTGTACATAGGAAAACAATCTGATTATAATGATGTTATACGCCCTCAGCATAAAGTTAAGGTTTGCTCCTAAAACCCATGTAAGACAGGTTCCCTGTTTAGATATGTTGCCCAGTAAACTAGGTTGAAAGTACCAAATAAGACTGGAAAAACTATTCTCGACATCCTGTCGATTTTACTAACACTGTTGAAGGTTTTCTTTGCTTCCTGTGGCTTGGCTTCCGGCTTGGCTTTGTTGGGTTCTGTTGTGGTAGCGCTCTTGGAGATTGTCGGGAGAACAGAGTCCTTTGTGATATTTGGTGCATAATTGGCAACTGCCACTGCATAGGCGTTGTTTTTCTTAATAACCGATGCCTTTTCTTTTTTCTGAGGGGAAACAAAAATGGCATTTGATTACCCAATCATGGTACTTGCATTATGTCACAATGGTGGCTAGTAGTTTTACTTACCCTTGCTTGAGTCCTCCCCCTCCCCCTGGGTGTATGAAATACTGTAAGCTCCTTATCAGGGGCATGTATACACTGCAGCATAGCACAGGCACACATAATAATAATAATAATAATAATAATAATAATAATAATAATAATAATAATAATAATAATAATAATAATAATAATTTATTTATATCCCGCCCATCTGGCTGGGTTTCCCCAGCCACTCTGGGCGGCTTCCAACAGAATATTGAAATACAATAATCTATTAAACATTAAAAGCTTCTCTAAACAGGGCCGTCTTCAGATGTCTTCTAAAGTCTGGTAGTTGTTTTCCTCTGAAAATCTCGCCCAATGCATACATGAAAGTAGGTTTTGCGGAAACTGGAATTATGGTGACCAGGCTTTCTCTTTCCTCTGTGCAAATGTATAGCTGAGTGGGGATACATCCAAATTTCACCTGCCTTCTTAGACTACCTTAGCATACCTTCAGGTCTTGTTGATACATAGCAACTCTATAATCTCAGGTATTTGCTCTAATAATGTGGAGCATGTGCAATTCCCACATCGGCTGCAATGTGTACCTAGATTCAGCAAGCCTCTTGGTAATCTTTCCAATCTTTCTCTTCTCCCCAACACACAAATAATACACATCAACAGAATCAATTGAGTAATTCGGCAAGTTGCCACTGACAAATACAGGACAGAATAGAAAATGATGCCTTGTATAAGTGATGCAAAATCCTAATAGGCTTAGGAGGGAGACAGATGTTGCAAGGAATCTGACTGCACAGTCAATAACATATGTTCTCATAATGTTCCAGTGTTCCTTTGGAAACTTCAGAATCTCCCCCCCAAAAAAAGATTTTTGTGAGCTAATGCTTATGCTCAAACATAAGGCTATATAGGACTGGGGGGGAGGAACCATCCCCAATAAAAAATATCTATTGTCTCTAACAGTTGAGTTGCTGTTTTAAATGCTAATACATCTTCCAAAATATCCAATGAAGATTTCTAATTTCCATCTTTTGTGACCCATGGGTATTATGGGACATACCCAGAAGACCTTTGTGATGTTCCTAATCTTAGAACGTCTCTGATGTTCAGTACAATCGGATTCCTTAAGCCTGCAAATTTAATCTACACGTAAATTCTACTTTCACATGAGACATGTATGTAGCAAACTAGCAGGTTGAGCAACAAGTTGGCAAAACAACAACAACAACAAAACACACACACACCCTTTACCTGGTTGGTCTGGTGATTAGAACATCTTGGGCAAAGTCCTGCCTTCAGCTCTGAGAGTTGAAGAAAAGGATGACTATAGGTCCCTATCTTCTGCCCCACAGAATATTCACATTATATTGCCCTAGCTTCTTGGGAGAAGTATGGTAAACAACTATAATAAATATGTAATTTATTTGCGTCGCTCAGGGAAAAATAGCCCCCATGAAGAAGATCCCTATCTTCTGTGGTGAAGTGAAAAGTTCCAAATGGGGAGCTGGAACAGGGCTCTTAAGTAGGGTTTAATGCAGTTTTGAAGATTAAAATGGAGTAAAATAAGAGTAAAATTGCTGACTTTCTCCCACTAACTGGTTTGAAACTAGCTCCAATGTGAACTAATTATTTTGATATTTTTATGCAGCTTTTCTGCAAAAACCTCTCTCGGTGCAGTTTTCAGAAATAACATTTATTTTTATTTATTTTTATAAAAAAGAACCAAACACACCAGAGAAGTGTTTAAGCTAAAACAGCAAGTACCAGGTTTCTCACATAACAGCATAAATGTAGGACTGAAAGATGAGGTGTTGGGTTTCATTAATCCTGATTAAGGTTCATCATAGGAAAGTAGCTTTGGCCTCATTCATTTTCGTGCAACAAACTGACGAAGATAATGAAATGCTGCCTAAGATTATTTTGGATATTTAACAGGCATAAATGGGCTATTGTTTAATTTGTAGGCAGCCTTGGGACAATATTTGTTTCTCCAAGATGAAGCAGATGGAGGAGACTCCATATGTACAATTTAATTTCTGCTGAAGTGTGTGCTCAAACTGCCAGCTTCTTTTCCTTTCCTCTCCTGCGTCAATCTGCTCTGCCTTTATATTGGTTTTAAGACTTCCATTATTTTTCAGTAATAGAAAGCTATCAGCTGTAGATGCTACTAAATTGATTTCTTAGAATTGGAAGGAACTTTAAGCACGTTTCTTTATCACTCACCTTATCGTTGACTACGCTTTTCCCATCCCACGCCCATCCTCTTTTTGTGAAGTAATTTACAGTGGCAAATTCTATCAAGGCAGAGAATACAAATGCATAACAAACAGCAATAAACCAGTCCATAGCTGTGGCATAGGCTACTTTGGGCAGTGAATTTCGAGCACTGATGCTTAAAGTTGTCATTGTTAGCACAGTTGTGACTCCTGGGGAGAAAACGGAGGAAAATAAAGTGTTGGTCAGAGTAATTCAGAATGGTTTTAAAAAAAGAAGAAGAATATTTATCATCAGGAGCAAAAACTAGTGATTACAAATGATTAGTGTAAAGCTGCTGATTGCAGCTGATAACAACACTATGGGGGCTTGATCCAGAATTCAGTGGAGAGAGATAAAGCTCTACAGAAGTCACAGTTAAGATGCACATTGTGACTAAGAAAGTATGCAAGATTATATGCACAAAACTTGATACTACAGTGGTACCTCGGGTTAAGTACTTAATTCGTTCCGGAGGTCCGTACTTAACCTGAAACTGTTCTTAACCTGAAGCACCACTTTAGCTAATGGGGCCTGCTGCTGCTGTCGTGCTGCCAGAGCACAATTTCTGTTCTCATCCTGAAGCAAAGTTCTTAATCCGAGGTACTATTTCTGGGTTAGCAGAGTCTGTAACCTGAAGCGTATGTAACCCGAGGTACCACTGTATCTTTGTGCAGATACATTGGGTGGTAGCCAACTAAACGGTTCCACTTATACAAGGACTTTTGGCTGTGCAGTGGAATCCCTTTCCTCTTTCTGCACCCTGAGGAAATCTGCCCCAGAGGGTTGGGGAATACTTCAGAAGAGATTTACAGGTTCCGCAGTGCAGTGTGGGTATAAGAGAGGATAAGGAAATTCCACTGCACTGCTAAGCACCCTTGTTTGGTTGGATACCACCCATTGCTTTTTAGGGTAGCAATAATGTGACAAAATAGCACCAACAGACAATATGCAATTCACACTGTCTTCCCTTTGTATAACATGTGAAGTGGAAACTTCTGCTTCTCTCCTGCAGGAAAATGAATGAGCTTCACATATATCTGGCAAAATGAAAAGGCAGATGAGTAGGTTTCGCCTTGACATGTTTCACAAGAACTACAAACAAGGTGGGGGTGGGGGGCGGTGGGGGGGTGAGCACAAGTCAATTATTTACTATTTTTCAGGGGTTGTTTGAGATATCAGGAGTTACCCCTCTGACCATATCCAATACATTATTTGAAGTGCCAATACACAGTGGCTTGAATTCAGTGCTCTATGAATTCAGTTCCTTTCCATGCTGAAAAGGGTAAAACAGGGCAAAGCACCAAATTCAAACAATATTGAATTAAATGCATAGGCGCAAATAAGCAGTCACACATTCCCAATATTTCCTTGGCAGCCATGGGTCTATTGTGGTGCTATTAGGAGCAGATTCTAAGGTTTAGATTGCATTCCCAAGTATACCTTTGAAACTGCAGCTTTACCAATCCCATGTTTGACACCATATGACAGGCATCCCCAAACTCAGCCCTCCAACTGTTTTGGAACTACAGTTCCCATCATCCCTGACCACTGGTCCTTTTAGCTAGGGATGATGGGAGTTGTAGTCCCAAAACAGCTGGAGGGTGGAGTTTGGGGATGCCTGCCATATGACATCAGGTGATGGGCAGGTGGCCGTGGCTTGCCCCAAAGGCCTTGCAGGCCAAATGGAGAGGCCTGTCATGCCTTATTAGCACCAGAGCTTCCCCACTAGTGTAATGAAAGCTCAAGAGAAGAACACGCAGATTTATTTGTTAGATTGCAGGTATCTGCTATTTGTAAATTGAGGTGGCATTCCCCCCCCCATCATATTTATATAAACAATTCTAATTCTTTTTTGTTCTTGGGATCTTTCTGTTGTAAGCCAACCCCATACCTTTTGTCTAAAATTTGTAATTGCTTTATATGTATTTGGGGAGGAAGACTAGAGCTTCAACAAATGAGTCTGCATCTGTTATGCGTAGTTTGTCCATAAACTGAAACTTGTGAGGTAGTTTTCTGGCAGGGTTTGAGAGCATCATTAAATAAATTACTTGATGCCAAGAGTCTAGTCTCCTCCAAATGACAAAGATAGTAATCTGAAAACAGCAGAAGTCCAATATTTAATACTCTTTCCATTTTTAGCTGTGATTTTTTCATTCAAATATAACATACTTTGATTAAGTTTAATTAGAATAAGAAACTCTCCACATTATCTGTCTTCCCCCAGGACAGAGAACTATGCAAAGATGATTTGCCTGTGGCTTACTGTCTGACCTGCCTTTGTACGAAAATTAGCAATGCTGAGGAAGCAGGCATAATTAGTACAAAAACAAAAAAACCTCTATTGTATCACAGAGATGGCAATCTTTTAGAAAAAAGCTCTTACCACAAAATATATGTATACCACTACAAACACACACACACACACACTCACACACAGATTGATTCAGTGAATTTTATAACATGTCTCCATATCTATCTGAGTATTATTTCTAAGCAACTTGGGGATCCTGTTAACATTTCTAACAACTCTAGTTTTCAACTGAAGGGCAAAGAAAAAGTAGCAGCAGTAGTAGTCACTACAGTGGTGCCTCGCAAGACGAAATTAATCCGTTCCGCGAGTCTCTTCGCCTTGCATTTTTTTCGTCTTGCGAAGCACGGCTATTAGCGGCTTAGCGGCTTAGCGGCTATTAACGGCTTAGCGGCTTAGCGGCTATTAACGGCTTAGCGGCTTTAAGAAAAAGTAAACAAACTCGCAAGAACTCGCAAGACATTTCGTCTTGCGAAGCAAGCCCATAGGGAAATTCAATTCGTCTTGCGGAACGACTCAAAAAACGGAAAACTCTTTCGTCTAGCGAGTTTTTCATCTTGCGAGGCATTCGTCTTGCGGGGCACCACTGTATTTGGTCCTCATATTTTTTAATAGATTTCTCAATGCTAACAAAATTGTGCAATTGGGTTATAAATTCCTGTTCATGCACTTGACCTCTAAAATTGAAATATTTGTGATCTAAGTCAAAGCCTAGGGACGCGGGTGGCACTGTGGGTTAAACCACAGAGCCTAGGACTTGCTGATCAGAAGGTTGGCGGTTCGAATCCCCGCAACGGGGTGAGCTCCCGATGCTCGGTCCCTGCTCCTGCCAACCTAGCAGTTCGAAAGCACGCCAGTGCAAGTAGATAAATAGGTACTGCTCCAGCGGGAAGGTAAACAGCGTTTCCGTGTGCTGCTGTGGTTCGCCAGAAGCGGCTTAGTCATGCTGGCCACATGACCTGGAAGCTGTACGCCGGCTCCCTCGGCCAATAAAGCGAGATGAGTGCCGCAACCCAAGTCGGCCATGACTGGACCTAATGGTCAGGGGTCCCTTTACCTTTAAGTCAAAGCCTACTCTTTGAAAGAACATTTTGGTCAGGATTGACCAATGGCATGCAAACTATTCTATGCACAAAAGGTAAATTTGGACTTGTGCTTCCCAAATACCAATTTGGAAAGGAAACTATTCTATTGTTGAACCCAAAACAGATTATGATAAGCTCCCTCTGGCATGTCATGGGGTAAATTGTACCTGCTCTTTATACAAGTCAATATTCAGCATATGAGGCCAGGACTTTAGATGCTATACCTGAAAAACTACTTTGTGTACTAACAAAGGTGGTGAAGGTTTTGACTTAGATATCCTTTGTATGCTTTTTTAATATCCAGTGTATTTAATGTGTCTGTATTTTGCAAGTTTTCTTTTTTAAAAAATAGTTGGCATTTAATTAGCAGCGTAGAGTCATTGACTTGCATTCCTGAAAAAACACAAATGGCACAGATACCTTAAGAAATAAAAACAGATTGGAATCTTGAACCAAACAATTTTGTGCCAGCTTTATGCCTAGTCCCTGAAGGCACAATCAAATGCTTTTCAAATGCATCTTCTATGAAGAACATAGTCAAGATTTATCCAATTAGCAGCACTGCAACTTTTTACACAGGCTAATTTGAAGCAAGGCAAAGACAACAAATTATTTGGTCGTAATTCACCATGGACACTTTAGGTCAACCACATTAAACAGATGTCATAAATGAAAGGAACTGGAGAGCGTGATTATTAAAACTGCCTCATTATCCCAAGTCTTTAAATGCAACCTACTGCTTATAAGTACATTATGTGAGCAAAGTGAAATAGAGAGCAGGGGGACAGAGTAGATCTCAGACAAGAAATACTCAGCATCTCAGTTTTTAAAAATAGTTTCTTTTTAGGCTGCTTCAGGGTGTGTTCCAATATAAAAAGCAAGCTCGCTCATGTGCATAATGCAGAAGAAGAAGAAACTTTTCATGGAAAAGCACAGTTGTAATATTCCACATTTGGCTCATACCCCACTGTGGCGTTTGCCTCCTAGGTGGGTCATAAGGAAAGGGTTAAATGAGTGTGACGTGATTGGCCAGTGGAAACTGATGGGAGGAGTTAGAGTGAGAGTTGGAGTTGTGTGAAAGTCAGTGGAGAGTTGGGAGTTGGAGAAGGAAGAGGGAGGAATAGTCTGTGGGTTGGTTGGTTGGTTGGTTGAGTTGTGTTGTGAGAGAGTGAGAGGAACTGTTAGGTGAAGTCAGATAGTTGTTTGAAGTTGTTAGGAACATTGGGTCAGTAAAGAAACTAAGATTAAGAAACTGCCAAGAAAAATTAACTGAAACCATAAGCTTTTTCATGCTTATAAAAATAAACTTGATTATTTGTTAATGTTAACAACTGTCTGGACTCCATGTGTACCTGTGAGAAACGGGTTGGTGGTAGCGAAGAAAGCAATTACAGTGGTGGCACAGGGTCAATAGACCGTCAAATGTCCGGGGACCCTGTGTGATCACCACACCCACTATACTGCAAGCACATCTGCTATTGGGTTTGAGAATGGTCCCCATGCAACTGCTCTTTTGATAATTGTGCTCGGATGTATTCCTAACCCAGTGCTAGCATAGAGAAGCTACCAGGGTTTTCCCCTGCCTGCCTCAGGCAAACACACAAATGAGGCACAACTTACGTTTCTCCACTGTAACTTTAACTCAAGTGGGATTCAAGGAAGATATTGAGGTTACGTTTCAAGTCAGAACAGCTGAGGAATGTTTAGGCAAGCAAAAAGAATGCAGATCAGACATACAGTGGTACCTCGGGTTAAGTACTTAATTCGTTCCAGAGGTCCGTTCTTAACCTGAAACTGTTCTTAACCTGAAGCACCACTTTAGCTAATGGGGCCTCCTGCTGCTGCCGCGCCGCCGGAGCACGATTTCTGTTCTTATCCTGAAGCAAAGTTCTTAACCTGAAGCACTATTTCTGGGTTAGCGGAGTCTGTAACCTGAAGCGTATGTAACGTGAAGCGTATGTAACCCGAGGTACCACTGTACAGCCTCCACTTGCCTCTGCATGGGGTTTTCACTACGCTGAAACTGTATTCCCCTCCATCCATCCCATGGGAAGGTTGGATTGCTGGTACTGAAAATCCCTATAAGCCCTGAAATCTCTCTCTCTCTCTCTCTCTCTCTCTCTCTCTCTCTCTCTCTCTGTGTGTGTGTGTGTATGTATGTGTGTGATGTTTGCCAAAATGGGAGTGGTGTATGTTGAAAGAAAGAAAAATGTAATGAAGGGATATGACTGGAATGAAAGGCGCAAAAAACGAGTTCTTAAAACTGGGCTGCGTGGGAAAAAGTGATATGGGTTCAGTTTAGAAGAGGTTGCCATTGGCAGCAGCTTCCTCAACTTTTCCTCTTCATTAGTAGTGATGAAACTCCTTTCGGTGGCAGCTGGTTGGCAGCTGTCATTGCACCCTACTAATGCCCCTGGAGGAAAAGCAAGTCATGATGTGGTATCGTTCTAATGGGATTTTGGCTGGAGGCAGGGGCACACGGGGTGGTAGGTCATCACTTTGTACACATAATAATAGCAACCCAAACATCTGCCAGAGCTTTCTCCTCTTTTACAACAGGAACATGATTGAGAAATGCCCCTTGCTGGTACCCAGACTCTGACATGGAGTCATCCCAATCTCAAAGTTGTATGACAAGTTCCATGTTGAACTAAAGCGCTGAGCTTCCTTTGGGCACAGGAGCACTCCTGATATGGGCTGTGGTCTCTACTTGCATGGTATAAAAATGGCAGACCAGAATTCAAGAGAGAAAGCTGGACTTGAAAACATTTACCATCAGAACTTTCCTAAAACCAGGCACATTTTTTCCTCCCGCATTCCAATGCCAGCAGAATATTGACTTTACATGCTTCGCTTTCATATGTTAATTCCCCTTCCAACTCCCTGGAGCTCTGTGGCCTGTACCTGAAAGTAGTATTAGTGACAAATAGCCACAGTTTGTCACACTGCATAATGAACTTCAATCACAAAAGAGAATGCATTCTTAAAAGAAAAGAATGAAAAGATAGATGAACTAAATGTGCTGTAGCTGGCACCTGAAATGCTGAGCTGCCTTCAATGCTAACTAACACAACATCCAGGTGTCCATCACAATACGCACCAAAGACCGTCCTTGCCGGGACAGATTCTCTGTTCAGCCAGAATGACACCTGGGACAGGATGACTGTCATGATGCAAGGGAGGTAGGTCTGAATCACAAAATAACCGATCTTCCTCTTCAAATGAAAATGAGCTGTCATTACTTTGTATTCACCTAGAAATGAATGGATCAAATTAGGAGGAGCGCTAGAAATAATTATGAATTGCCTCCACAATAAACCATTTTTCATGACAAGCTGAAGACATCTGCTTTAACAAGGCAAACATACTGCAGGTATCCACACACGCCCCTCTCCAAAAAGCTGTATGTCGGTAAATCCAAACAAAGATTGAGCCCCACAAAAGCACGCCTAAGAACTAATTTCAGCAAACTTATACTTTTGCTTTCTATGCCTGGCATTTTATAGTATGATACAGTTGCTAGTAATGTTATTGTTATGGTTAGTTACTTTGTTTTGATACTATTTTATATATTTGGACAAAGCTTCATATTGAATATTGGTCATTGACCATAGTAGTAGTTATTTATAGCCTGCCCATCTGGCTGGATTGATTGATAGTTTAATTTTGAGCAGCACACCCTCAAAGCATTAAAAGCTGCACCTAAAGCTCACTTTGGTCTAAAACGTGATTTGCGTGATGGGGAAGAGTACAGAACTAAATGCACAATTCTCTGGATCTCAACATTTTCCTTTACTCTGCAGTCTCTACAAAAGTGAATGTGAGACTCCACTATTGTTGAATCATCCGGAACTATGACTCCAGATACTTCCCAGATGGGGGTTTATTGTGCAGCTCATGCACGGCAGTTTTTTTGCAGTGTCCACCTGACATTGTCATCATCAAAATGGCAGCCCATATTTTTTAAAATTATATTTAACCCAGATTTCTGCTGACAATGGAAACTCTTGTTAAATAAAAATAACCCATGTTATTGCTCCTTAGCACACTGTTTTGGGCGTATGGTTTGTCATGTGTGTGTTAACTTTTTAGAACACATTCCAGCCATTCTGATTCTGGTAGTCCAAGTGGTGCAAGCACACATTTTTGTACCACTTCCCACATGCAGATGGTACACCTGAATTTGAGCAATCCAGTTCCAAGGACCTATTATTATTATTTTTTTAAAAAACAAACCAATACAGTGGTACCTCGGGTTAAGTACTTAATTCGTTCCGGAGGTCCGTACTTAACCTGAAACTGTTCTTAACCTGAAGGACCACTTTAGCTAATGGGGCCTCCTGCTGCCGCCACACCGCCAGAGCACGATTTCTGTTCTCAACCTGAAGCAAAGTTCTTAACCTGAAGCACTATTTCTGGGTTAGCGGAGTCTGTAACCTGAAGCGTATGTAACCCGAGGTACCACTGTAGAAATAGATAACACCCCCCCCCCAAAAAAAACACCCTTGAAACATGGTAAGTAACCATGAAACATGATAAGTAAAGATTGGCAATGTTTGCTCTTGTGAATGTCTGGCAATTTATTTATTTTATGTGCACAGGCACACAAATATCTGTGTACATGCCACAAATAGGAAAAGGTAATGGAGGGTAGGGAGTAATGATTAGGGCAAGGAGCCACAAAGCACAGCACAGAAAAATTCAAACCATGATGATAGGTCACTGAGAAAGAAAAACTAAAAAATGGAGTATGTGGACGTTCACATTCCAATTAACACAGAGAGAATTATATCTAAATGAGCCATTTTGCAGCCTAGAGCTCCCATATGGAAGCCCTCTATGATATAGTATATTACTGTAACATCACTTAGAGACTTTGGTAATTCAGTGGCATATAAATACTGTATCTTAAATTAAGTTCTAGCATCTATAATTTCCTATGTCCACAAGTCAACCTGGCAAGGCCACAGAGTGTAGTCTGCATGTATGGCCAAAAGTGCACCAGTGGCTGAAGGAAAAAGGACTCAAACGGTTTCTTCTTTGTCTTACTAACCTGTACTTGATTTAGCTGTTTCTTCTCCAATTGTTTGCCCTATGAGATCATACTGATTCAACCTCGAACCGTCTGGAGCCACTTCTACTGAATTAGATGCATTGAAGGTCCACTTGTAGGTCACTTCTGAAGATGTATATGCATCTACAGGGGGGAAATAAGAAGACACGTTATCAGCTCAAAAGAGAGCAATTATTTGGGAATAGCTGCTCAGAGAATTCAGCACAGCCTCTGATATTCGCTGACTCTCTTGATCTCTTAAGCAGTAGGAACTTGGAAGTGCTTTGTCTATATAAGACAGTGGGGAAGAACCTATGCAGGCCTTGGCCCAGTTTCATGAAGGTAGGAGAGATAGGATGGGAAGGGCAAAACCTGAAATGGATTGAGTGGTGGGGGAAGAAGAGGAGAAGCTGTCAACAAGCAAATCCATTGAGAGCCCTGGCCCTCTGCCATCACCTTAGCTAGGAGACAGGGAGGGAGACAGAGAGGGAGGGGGGAAAGGGGTGGCCGTAAAAGGGAGAAGGGGCTGGCCCCACCCACTTTGAGCTCTGGACCCACCTATTACTGGTACGTGGCTCTGACAGATTGCCACTAAGGGAATGTGACCCTCAACAAAACAAAACTCCCCAATCCCTGATGTAAGAGTACACATAAAGGATGCAAAGCAGTTCTCCATGTGCAGAGGACAGGATGCAGAGATGGTTACAGATCAGTGCTGGCACCAGTGCAGCAACCACAACCTCCCACTCCATCCATTGGGCCTGCAGTGTTCCCCAGGGGCCTGCACTGCTTGTCTCAGCAGAGATGAGAAGCCAAACTGGGGAAAGAGAGAGGGCATAGGTTGGCTCCCTCCCCTTAACTGTCACCCAAGTGATGGCAGGCCCTATGTACATATGTCCAGCTGATACCTGCTCAGAAGCAGGTGAGAGAACAACATGGGAAGAAAGGAGCATATGGAGGACATAACTGCATCCAAAATTCCTTGCTTTGTGATTTGAAAATACTGTATATCTGCTGTCAAAATAGATTAAGCACTGGATGTGACAAAATTGATTTAAAAAGACTGTTCAGCGTAAACATCTCCCATTAACATCTTAGGGCAGGTGTCAGAAACCTCTGGCCCTCCAGATGTTGCTGACTCTCGTCAGTCCCAGTAAGCATGGCAGATGGCCATGTATGATGGGGGTTGTAAGATCAACAACATCTGGGAGGGGCAAATTTTCCCCACATCTATTCATGATTTCGCCCCCTAGAAGTCTGATATCCGATGGGCCTTCAGGAGATGCCATGGAGCAAAGATATTTAAAGAATGGGATACTTCATTTATGTTATCCTACAATGGAAAACATGGATTCAGTTGTATAAAATTGTTGGTTTTTCCTATAGGCAATTGTTAATTTAGATTTAAGGGAATTCATGTTATTGTATCTGCATTAAATCACATGGGTTTGCATTTGTGAAAGTAAGTTACCAGATTTGAATTACAGGAACTTTTGACAGCATAGACTCTACCAGAAACTAAAACTTGCAGTGTATGAAAGCATAATGCATTTCCATAACACAAACAATCCTGTATATACCAAGAAATGAATAAGACTGCTATTATGTATTAATTTTAAAAAATACTTATATGCTACGTATTTTGTTATAAAAGCAAAGTGGATTAACAGCAACTATACATTGCTATTACAATAGCTGATCCAGAATCCTTTGACATTGTGAGATGCCAGCTATAGACTCTCACTAACTGCAGCACAATGGCATATGTCTGAGCACTAATAATAAAGGGCTTCATGGACACATCATTAAACTAGTTGTGATCATCCAGAGAAGAAATTCCTGCTTCAATATGAATATCAAGGTGAAAATCAGCACACCTCAATGTTGCCCAGAGATACCAACATAGACAACTGCAAACTATAAACCTTTAGCACCAGAGTACTTAGATAACTATACTATCATAATTCTTGTGGATGCAAAATTCATCACAATTTTTTTGCGCCTCGATTTCTTTGTGTCCTTATGTTCCACTCATGAGAAGTCCAAATGAAGGAATTCAACCATAACCTTCTCCTTAACCCCTAATATGATCACATCATCAATAAATAGCTACTGAAGACTCAAACCACTTCACAGAATACCACATAAGCAGTACAGAAAAATGCTGCAAGCAGGTTGCAGAAGTTCTTATAGCCATAGCTTGTGCAATTCTCTTCTCCACAGGTATAGCAAACCTCTTCTTTGCACCTGCAATATTAGAGCCATTTCCAGGCCAGATATTAGAAAACTGCTCCCAAAGAACTGGAAATTTGTCCTAAAACATGTATTTCCTCTGTGTAAATTTCAGAAAGTCATCAATAATTTGGTTTTGGCAATGATCATACTCTAGGACATCCAGCCTTCTACACCATGAGATTGGCATAATATGCTTAAATTAATTGCCCTGATAAGCTTACTGATTGCCAAATTCTGCACCTGTTGAAGTTTCCAAACCATCTTCAAAGGCAGCACTACACATAATGCATAGGGGATAAATTTGAACCCTGAGGAACCCCACGCTGAAAGCTACACAGAGCCGAAGAACACTGCCCAAGCATTACCCCCTGAAAAGGACCATCCAAGGAGGACTGGCATCACTGCAAAGCAATGACACCCACCCCCAATTTGGACAGTTGCTCTACGGCCGATTATATCAAATGTTGCTGAGAGGTAAATTAACAGGGACACATTTCCCTTCTTTCCTGGCAGATGTCATAATACAGGGCAACCAAAACTGGACCTAAAGCCTGAATCAAGACCCAGTCTCAGATTAGAAGTTGGAGGCTCAGAGAAGCCAACCTCAAATGAGAGCTGAGCTTTCAAAGCCCCTAAATTCATTTCCAGCTGCGATCAAAATGTGAATTCCCAGCGTCCCCATTCTATACCCTTTACAGTGGTACCTCGCAAGACGAAAAACGTGCAAGACGAAAGAGTTTTCCATTTTTTGAGTCGTTCCGCAAGATGAATTTCCCTATGGGCTTGCTTCGCAAGACGAAACGTCTTGCGAGTTATTGGGAGTTTGTTTCCTTTTTCTTAAAGCCGCTAAGCCGTTAATAGCCGCTAAGCCGCTAATAGCCGCTAAGCTGCTAATAGCCATGCTTCAGAAAATGAAAAAACCGCAAGACGAAGAGACTCGCAGAACGGATTAATTTCGTCTTGCGAGGCACCACTGTACTTACTTGTCAAGCAGCGATGGCTGCACATGGGAGAGGAGAAGAGGGAGGTTTTCCACCCCATCGTGGAGGGAGAGAAAGAAGGAAAACACGAAGCAAAAAAAACACCCCCAATGCTTCTCCTGTCTCTGTTGTTGGGTTGTCCTCTGCTGCGGTTCTCTTACTGCCCCCACTTATTGTTTATAGACTAGGCATTTATCTGAAGCCAATCGGATTAAAGTTGTTCTGCACTTTCTATTCAGTTTCATCCACGAATTGTTGTTTCTACAAGCGACTCTTCTCTTGTAAATCGAAACATTTTTGTTTCAGTTGAACAACGTTTACCAAACTATGTTTTCAGTTTGCTTGGAAATAGACAGTGGATGTTTCATGACCCACAAATGTGGCAAAAGACAAACAAACAAACAAACAAACCACCGGAGGTGTTCAGTGAAACAGCCCTTTATTTATTTATTGTTCATTTAAATTTACATAAACAATAACATAAAAAAACAAAGAATATATATAGCACAAGAGTAATTTTGAAATACCTGACCCTTCCATTTTCAGAAATGAAAATACTTGGTCATCTTATCTCCAAATCCATGAGCTCTTTATTGTCTTAACTATACTTTTAAAGACAAAGGATCACAGTTAAGATCAATTTAAAGCAGCATTATAATTTATTAAATATTAAAGTAAATGATAGCATGCTGGCCCAATCAACATTTGGGGCTTTCAGGGAAAATAAAATGACATTATCCAGGACATGCTGATAAAATCAGCTTTGTTGTCCCTACCTTCCAAATGAGTGGCACAAATGTGATAATGAAAATGGTACCTGTTACGTATTAAGATGTTAGTCATGGTGTTGTTGTTTTTAATTTGATTAAATAAACAAACCATATCTCTGTGTCTTATTTGTATCTGCTCATGTAAGAAGCTGAAGCTTTCACCTGCCCTTTGCCATTTGATGACCAGGTCCTTCACAGACATCATTATCTACTTGCCTCCTGTTTCTCAGGTTGACTGCTTAATATGAGCATTTAGTTGGCCACTCTATCTAGCACCAGGAGAAGGTGGGGCTAGTTTGGCTTCTGCATCTTGGGGTGTTTTCTTCTCCAACAAACTCCGCTTCCACAGATCAGGGTGTCGCGAATACTTTTCTATCTGGGACATTCCATTCTGTTTCTTCCACGTTTGGGTTTACTTCGTCTACACCTGTGCATGAAATAAAGGACTGGTCAGTAGGCTACACCCTCCTTATTTTCAGTGGATAAACAGTGTTCAAGGTATCTTTGGTTTCGGTTGCAAATATGGTAAGCACAGCAGGTTCTCTATTGTTAATGATGACTCAGGCATGCACTTCAGGGCTGCTTGCTTGAGGGAATGCAGGGGTATTTCCATGAGTATTTCCATGAGTATAGCGGAACCCCTATATTTTGTGAGAGATGTATATGCTGCAACGTATATGTAGCAGTTGTGAACATCTTTTGAGAAACACTACATTCATGGCGCACCTAGGCGTCATGAAGTTGCTGCAGTTTGAACCAGGTTCTTAAATTTTACATAAAGCATTGGCAATAAAGCAAGGAGGAGGAGGACATTTAAGAGAGGTGTAAAAAAAACAAAAACCACTCACCTTGTAACTCTGTGAAACTTGAAAGCAGGAGAGGCTGACCAGGACTGAACTGTGGTGTGTGCTTGGACTGCTCTCATTAGAAACCATGTAGAATTAACTCTGGAAGGTTAAGAATAAATCTTCAAATGAGAACTGGAGGTTGAGAGAGAGATGGCCCACACATCTGGTTCACCGACATTAGGCAGCAGCAACGTTGGATCCATCTTGTCATTCCAAATCATGGGTTGCATCTCTCAGGCATCATGGCACAAGGTGCTTTCCACTGTTGCACTCCAGGATCAACAGGACCTCAAGTGATCCTGCCTTGAGTGATGCAGGCTTTCCCCACAGTTTCACCAGTGAGAGTTACTGGTGAGCAGGAGCCTGAACAACATGTTAGACCAACATATAGCTGCCACTGTTGCCCCAGGCCCTTTTACTTCCTTCAGGAAATCAGTGTACTTGGTGCCTGTCATGATCCCCAAGTCATTCAGTGACTAAGGCACTGAGTTGGAGCCTACAGTGTCACTGGTCTAGGTTCCTGACTATGAGTCTCATGCTGAAGATCAGGGATCATGAAATCCAAGGCTGGCAAGTAGAAGCCTGCTGAAGAGATCCCGTAGTTCCAGGGCCTATAGAATCAGAGACAGGATTCTCAAGGGTGTGTTGAGTGCACCAGGCACAGGAAATGGATTAGGTGGGAGACTGTGGAGCTCAGGGAACATACCTCCCTTCAGATGTGCATTGGCCTTTTAAAAGACTCTAGTTCTTCAAAAGGGAACGGGGCAAAGGAGAGGTAGATGCAGGCAGAGGATCAAAAAGTTCACCAATAGCTATTGTTAGAGCAAGCTGCTCACTAGGAGCTCCCCTTGCACTGACCTACTGTGTCCTATAGGCTCCTCCAGAATAGTTCCTGGTGCACAACAACCTTCTGCAATGTGTGCTGCTGTGGCTTTATTGCAGGATGTGTTAGTTGTTGTAAACGAATGGTTGCCTCTGTTGGATCTGTGCTGGGAGACGTCTCAATCAAGGGTAATGGGCTGAAGACTCATATTGCTGGTCCTTGGATGTTTCTTCAGTCGTTGTCTCCTGCTGCACAGAGATCATTTTTCTCCCATCCAACAGGAATGGCACTAGCTTCTTATAGAGCTTCTTACTCATTTTCCCCCCAGTCTCTGCGTGCATGGTGAGCTCCTTTTTTGTTGTTTTGAAGACTTTCACTTTTCCCCATCATGGGACAGAGGTTATGGAACATCCCCTCTTGCACACTTTTTAGGATAGTCAATTGAAAGCTACCTCATACCTGAACTGAGAATGAAAGGTCTCCAAGGGCTGGGATGCTCAGCTACAGGTCTCAGAAGCACATACCCTATACTTTGGATATATGTGTGCCTTTCCCAGCTCCACCCCCAGACTGAGGTGTGAAGCATTTGACAAAAAAACTTTTTGTTCATCTGCCTTATTCTAATCAAATTCAGAAATTTTATTGTTGTATTTTAATGACGGCTGATGTATTTAATGATTGTAAACCACTTTGTGAGACAATTGTTCTAAAAATGGTATCTGATACGTTAAGATGAATAAATAAACACCATCTCATCTTATTGCTCAAGCTCAGCTTCAATAATTAAGTGTGAAATGCAATAACAATTACACTCCTATTCTATAAAGCATGTTCCAGGTATCTGTGAGTAGACCACAATGTAGCATGATTGAATTTTACCCCCAATATAACTTGCTCCATAATTTGATCATCTAAAACCCACCTATGCTGGGAAATGCTGTTTTCAAAAGCTAAAACCTTTGCTTTTCCATAATTGAACTTTAAACAATTGTGATTACAGTAGATTAAAAACTGAGATAACAGGCATTTTAGTCCAACTATAGAGCAGGAGGGGAAAACTGCATAAAGTAAGATACAAATTTTCCTATTACCTGCTGATTCAGGACCCTAAACTGTGTTTTATATAATTGACTTTTTATTTTGTTCTGTGTATATCACAATGTTTTTGGTTGCTATGGCCAACGGCTGACACAAATAAAGTTTCATTCATTCCTATTACCTAGTTTTGGTAGGAGTCCATCTGGGTCATTTAAGACAGTTCTGGGATCATTTAGGAACAAATTAAACAAAGTAGCAGCAAGTATACATCCTTACTTAACTCCCTTGGTTGTGGGTTTATCTTTAGTAAACTGTCCCTTATCACCACATCTGATTTGTGAAAGACTATTGCAATACAAAGGCAAAAGAGGAAGAAGCGAGAAGTCTTTTATCAACAAGAATTTCTTCCACTTTCTGCCATAACTTGACCCTGGAGATATAACCAAAAGCTACCTTTAAATCCATGAAGGCAGCAAATAGTTTCCCTCACAAGGTTCTTGTATATTTTTCAAGAAGGTGACAAAGGATCAGACAGTGATCAAGGGTTGAACAATCTTCTCTAAATGCTGCTTGAGAATCAGTAAGTATATTCTCAGATTCTAAGAAAGAAATCATTCCATTGCTTAAGAACCTGGCATACAACTCCCCCTTGACTGATGGCAGGCTAATAAGTCTACAGTTTCCCAGATCAGAAGCTTGACCCTTTTTTTAAAAAAAAAGGTACCACCATTGCTTTTTCCATCTAGAAAGGATCATGCCAGAACAATTCACTGTAGTAAAAAGGGCATCCAACAATGGTGTCCACCAAGGTTGCCTTACTTATATAAGTTTCAGAGGTTTATTAATCAATCCTTGGATCCTTCCCACTCTTGATCTGAGGAATCACAGGTAAGACTTCTTTTACAGAAACTGGGTTCCCAGGATTGGTCAGCTGTCTAAGTAGACCCAGCAGCTATAACTGCTGCCTATGAGCGGATGAATTTAACCACTGAAGCCCTTGGGGAAAGATAAGCAGCCTCGGCAGTGGGCTGGCTGTTTCTGCCTGTGCTGAAAATGCAGGGAGATGACTTGAAGGCTTTGCAGGAGTGGATGAAGGCCATGGAGGAGGATGTGGCTCGGGAAAGAGATATGCAAGCTACCGTCTATGAAGTTGTAAGGGATTTAGGCGGAAAGTTAGAGAAGCAGGAAAAGGAGCTGCTTGCACTGGCTTCTCGATGTGCACAGAGAAAGGGACACTGTTTGCATCGCCCTAGGGTGCAACTATTCTTGGTTAACCTGCTTGGTCACCATCAGGATGGGATGATAAAGCTGAGGATAGCACCTAGAATGAGGAAGGGGAAGTAGTGATGAGGAGGAGGGAATGAGGCTGGCTTTTACAGAAACTGGGTTCCATTTTGGTGTGACTCATAGCACAGCATCAAGTAGAGAGCCTAAATAAGATGTACCGTATTTTTTGCTCTATAAGACTCACCTTTTCCCACCTAAAAAGTAAGGGGAAATGTGTGTGTCTTATGGAGCGAATGCAGGCTGCGCAGCTATCCCAGAAGCCAGAACAGCAAGAGGAATTGCTGCTTTCACTGCGCAGCAATCCCTCTTGCTGTTTTGGCTTCTGAGATTCAGAATATTTTTTTTCTTGTTTTCCTCCTCCAAAAACTCGGTGCGTCTTGTGGTCTGGTGCGTCTTATAGAGCAAAAAATACGGTAATAATATCATCTGTGTCTGTAAAGTTGGCTCTAAGGTGGTCCTCAGACATGCGCTGAGATACAACGGTATAGAGCTTGTGATCAAGAATGCAAAACTCCTGAGACCACTTGCCAGAAGGTTTTACGGTCTTTATTAAGGGAAGCATTCAGAAACAGCATCCAAGGATCACAAAAACCTGGTGCTCTTTGTGTGGTAATAAGGCCTTTAATCCCCCCCCCCATTGAAAATAACAAAAGGAAAGACTGCTTAGCCCTGACTTCCTGTAAGAAAAACAGGAGCCTTTTAGAGCCTTTCCCCATCAAATTGCACTCCTCATCAAACTATTGGACACTCTCAGCATTATACATTAGCATTTTCCTCTTTTAAAAAGGAAGCTTTTCACCAAAAGAGATGCTTTGGAAAAAGATTTCTGCTTTACACACTCTCAGCAAAAATTCAAATTAAAGATTCAAACACATCAGTGTTATCTACTTTTATTTGCTCCGTAGATCTTAACCAGAGCACATATTGTTTTTTCTTTAGGTCGTGTCCAGGAATTAAAATCTGAGGCATCCAGAGTCATTCCTTAACTGACTAGACCAGGGTTTCCCAAACTTGGGTCTCCAGCTCTTTTTGGGCTACAATTGCCATCATCCCTGGCCACTGGTCCTGCTAGCTAGGGATGATGGGAGTTGTAATCTAAAAACAGCTGAAGACCCAAGTTTGGGAAACCCTGGACAAAACAATGATCCTATTCAGTCACCAATGCCTCCCTTCCCTAAGACCCGTTGAGGCTCTCCTGTTTGTCTGTGTCCACGTGTGGACTAACAGTGTCAACTAAGGATTCTTTCATTATGTAATTCTTAGGTGACTCAACCTATTTTACCTTGAAAACTTGCAAGAGCATTCACATCAAAAGAGACATCCTTTCTCCTGGGTGAGATGCAGTTGCTTAAATCTAATTGAGAGGCTGATGCCTAAGTTCAAAGCACAATGTATAAAACATAATTCACAACCACAATAAAAATGTATATTATTACTTGTTTGGTGAAGGACATTTTATCACAAAGAATTACACAAAGTGTGATCTTCAAACTAGCTTCAAAGCAAAGATGATTCACAAAATGTCTGCTCAGATGTCACAACAACCCATGTGATTTTACAAGCCATGGTTTTTTGTGTAGTGTCTGAGCAAAGTCTATACTTCTCAAAGGAAGAACAAAATATTAGTGAGATATATTGTCACCTTTCCACCACACAAACAGAATTAAGCATGGACTCATACCAGTTAGCCTATCCTCATATTAGCCTGCTTCACACATCACTTTAAACCATAGTTAAGCTTAAGCGCAGTGTGCTGGTGCACGGGGTGGAATGGTTTGGCTCGTTTCTTTCTACAAAAAAACATGAGCTGTAACCAGGGATTGTTCTTTGCTTGGGTTGAACTTAACACTGAGCCAAACTATAGCAAAGCTCCAAACAGAAGCAGGAGCTGGGTATAAGCAAAGGGCCACAATTTTAATCCCATGCACAGTCTCTCTACATATTCACCTTTAAATCAGAGTTAAACTAAACTTTGACTTAAAGTAATGTGTGAACCAGCTCACTATTTAGTGCAAATGCATTTTCAGTTGCACTTTTTTGGTACAACTTAAAAAGCACATTTGCTGCATTGGAAGAGCATTGTAGAAGATTTTACCTGCTACAGCCTTCATACAAGTACAAAAGAACAAAACATTAAGATAAACTTCAGCTTGTGTAGGGACTGCATTGGCGTAATTTCAAAGCACATGGATAGAATAGAATAGATATTTATTACGGCCATAGGCCCATACAGATAAAAAACAAGACATAAATAACAGCTTGTGCACGTGGGAAAAAACAGTCGCTAAAACATCACTATAACAATAAAATACTGTAAGATGGAATGACATAGTGCGCCTTAATTAGCTTGTAGTGCACCTTGGCAGCGCTTTTGGGTAAGGACAGCGACCAGAAACCTAGCCACTCTCAGGGTCGTATGGATATCCTTATCCTGCAGGATTTGGGCAAGATGGAATTTTGGTGGGGTACCCTCTAGCTTCTGTATGATTGGTCCCAACAAATTTGCCCGTGGCACATTAAACAAGGGGCAAGTAAACATAATGTGCTGAAGCGACTCCGGCGTCTCCTTATCACATACACACATGGCGGAGGCTTGGCCCTTTGAGAATCTATGTCTCAGGACATTGGAGGGAAAAACGTTAAACCTCGCTTTGGTGAAGGCCAGCCTGTGAGCAACAGTCGAAAGGGAGGAGAGGTATGATGGAACGCAGTAAGTTAAAGTGATACCAATGTTCTGGGGCGAACAAACACCTCCCCCCAGCGAATAATTTCGCTGTAAATCGATGTCATCCAGTCTTTGGCGGATCAGTCTTTGAGCAGTGATTTGATCTAGTTTTAGGGAATCTAAGGGAGAGATTCCATAGCTCAAGAGTTTGGCGTGAATTCTACTAGTCCAAAGGCTGGAGAATTCATCTCGCCATAAGCATTGGACAAGATAATGGTCTGGTAATCTATGCCACAATGATAACCAATAATTGAAGACTTGCTTCCACAGGCAAGTTTCTAAGGATGCGATCTTCAATTCTAGTCGTATGGCTGCGTTGCTTACGCACAGGGGGAGCATTAGGAGCCGACGTAGGAATTGGTTTTGCAGAGTCTCAAGAGGAGCAAGATCTGTCATCACGGCCCAGAGCGGGGCAGCATAAGCTAGCACGGGAACCACTTTTGCCTTGAACACCTTTAGGGCCGAGGGCACATGCAAAGCTCCATCCGAAAAGAAAAATCGGAGGAGCGCATATGACAGAGTTTTGGCCTTGTTAAGTAGGTGTTGAATTTGTGCTTTCCACCCCAAATTGTATTGAAAAATAACTCCTAAGTATTGAAATTTTAGGACTTGCTCTTCGGTCAAAGCACATGTTTTCCAGATATTTTATTTCATTTCCACACTGCATCAGGTATGTAATTATTCTTATCCAGGTGCTGTATTAACAACTGTGTCACTCTGCTACTATAACGATTAAAACCTATTGGTCAATAAATGACATTACTTATAATGAATGCTGCAATTAGGCCATAATATCTTCTGGAAAACAAGAACCCAGCGAATTAGCTAACATGTTCAAAGACAAAAGCACTGGAAATGAATTATTTTAAATATAAAAAACCCCAGAACATATAATGCAGCACAATATTGCTGAAGCATACATAAATTGTGAGCAAGTCCAAGAGCAGAAATGAGATGTTGAACTACGTAAGATATTTACTAGCTGGAGGCTGCGCTTTTAGCCATGTTACTTACAGCTGCCAAATTTCAATGGGCACGAATGGGCATCCATAGGGAAGTCTTCTAAGTGCATTGGACATTCAGCTTGGACAGTAAGCCTAAAAGGGAAAAGACCGCTGTATACTTAAGTCTGCTGTTAAAGAGTCATGAAAACCAATTCCATAAAAATAAACTGAATTTACAGATTGCAGAGATTAATTACACAAAATCAATTAAAACTTAACCCTCTATTCGTCCTTTATTTGTTTTATTTGATCCTTCAGAGGACACTGCCTCATCACAACAAAACGGATCCCAAAACTATAAGGCCAGCTGAATGAAATGGTGAATTATGGAACTACAGGTTACCCAGTAACATTCAGTTCAAAAATACGTGCCACATGAACACAGAAGTCCTATTAAAGGCACGTACCTTAAATAAAACTGATAAATAATTAAATGTTGATTGTTTCAATAAAATCACCCCAAAAAATAAATGCATCAAAGCAAAGACTCATCTATCAAAGCTAGAAACATGCAGCAAACCAGTTTGCATGTAACAGTAAGTCAAATCATGGCTTAGCATGGTTCCCGTGTTCCCATGGGCAACCCACTAATTCCTTGGACCTCTTACTTCTGTGCTACCCAGTGCCAAGCCATGGTTTGGCTTATTGATTCATCTGAACTCAGGCTCATAAGTGTTCTCATTCTAGACAAGCCATGTGCTGCAAACAAGCTTTGTGCTTGGTTTACAGCTTGTGGTTGGGCTGAAAGAGACAAACCACAAGCCTAGGTTCAAATGCTAAGCCCTGGATAGCGCAACAGCAGAAATATCAGTACAGTGGTGCCCCGCAAGACGAATGCCTCGCAAGACGGAAAACCCACTAGACAAAGGGTTTTCCGTTTTTGAGCTGCTTCACAAGACGATTTTCCCTATGGGCTTGCTTTGCAAGACGAAAACGTCTTGCGAGTGTTCCGATTTTTTTTCGCTTCCCCCCCCCTTTTCTAAGCCGCTAATCCGCTAATAGCCTTTTAGCCGCTAATCCGCTAAGCCTTTAATAGCCGCTAAGCCTTTAATAGCCGCTAAACCGCTAATAGCCGCTAAACCGCTAATAGCGCTAATCCACTAAGCCGCTAATAGGGTTGCTTCGCAAGACGAAAAAACCGCTAGATGAAGAGACTCGCGGAACAGATTAATTTCGTCTTGCGAGGCACCACTGTAGAGGAGTGCAGTGGCTGCAGTCTCCTTTTTTAGAATCCACATGTACATGCAAAATGAAACAATATTTGCAAACTGCTAAGTTTATGTATTTTTTGCAAATGTAACAGATCTCTGATCCACCTGTATTGGGGCATCTCAAAACTATTCATCTGCTAGTTTAATAGCATGCAGTGGGTGGTATGTATGTGTGAATAGGCTACTAGGAGGTCTTTAGATTATCAGGGCACTGGGAAGGATGCAGTTCTTTTCTTTATCCAGTACCTCTGGGAAATGGATGGCGTATTTTGCCATGTTAGGAGTCTGCTTACCCGAGTGTTTGCTACAGGATGCTGTGAAATGAGAGTGTTAATAATAGGGAACATGCTGGCTTGATGCTAAAGTGAGAACAGCTTACCAGGACAGTGATCAAAAGACAAAATAAAATGTGCACCTCATGGTATATAAGAGAGTCCCGTCATCTTGAATTCGTAGTAGCTTATTTGGCATTGTCATGTTGTGAGCTACTGACTTCTTTCCATTATGAAAGAATGTATCTGGAGTCCAGATTTTGCTGGCCATTAAATTGTTCAGTCGAAGAATGTTCATTGGACCCTTAAACTTTAATCTCTCATCTTTCCATCTTTGGCGGAAGAAAACATCTATTGTGTATTCCTGAAGTGGGGGGATATTAAAAGTGTTTTAAAGTTAGTTACTATCAGTCCATATCAATAAAGTAAAAGTAGCACATTACCAGCTTGGAGAAAAAGCAAGGAGAGGCAGAACAATCAATACATATTTAGAAATTGTGTGTGTGTGTGTGTGTGTGTGTGTGTGTGCATACTTTCAAAGTTTTGCTGCATGTCTGCATAGCTCATGAAGTTTGCTGTGTACATTACTTCCAAACTGTGTTTAAGTTTGGACTTTGGTGAGTCTGTAGTGGATAATATAGCATGAAGGGGAGAAAATAACCAAAAAATGCTTCTCTTCATGCCATGACTTCATGAAGGTGCTGGTATCAATAAGAAGATATCCTAAACAGATCTGCAAGATCATAATGGAACTCAATATATGTTTAATATCTTTATTATAGTCACTTCGCTGCATTCATGAAAAACAGATGCAGAAAAACTGGCCTATACATTAGATGCCATATTTTCAGACAGCAATAAATTTATTCCATCTTTCAATTTTATTACCTCCTCCAAAACACTTTTCTCAATTTTAAACATTTTGTTTTATTTTAAAGGGTTGTTTTAAGTCCTTTAATAGGATATTCCCCAAAACACAAAAATATTCAACCCTGCAAAACTATGCTAAAGAATTTTGTTGCCTTAGTTATTCCCCTCATTAATAATACACACAATGATAAACATACAGCTTCATTTTACTACCTAATGTGTTCCAACTTAATTTTACTAGCTAATGTGATTCTATGATGGTTGCTTTGCATATCGACAGTCCCAGTTCCTTGCAATTCAGTAGAGTAATTGCAAAAAAGCGAGGTCTTCTTGTTAATTTGTGCCACAGTAAATATTTTTAATAGGAGTACATGCATTACAATGCAGCATTTGATACACTTCCATTCTGCTAATTTTCTTCTGGTAATGCAAACTTCAGTTTCAGCAGCCTGGAAAACAGGGAAATATCTTCAGAATAGGTAAACCTGGAATACAATCCTCCACACACTTACCTGGGAATAAGCCCCATTGAGCTCAACGAGGCTTACTCTTTAGTAAGAGTAATGGATAGGATTGCACTGTTGGCATGGATATTTCTTGCCCCTCCTGACCCTTTTCTTTCATTTCTCACGTTGCGTTCACTTCTCTCTATACCAAAAACAGTGGGCTTGTGCTAATCTTGCCCTGCAGTAAGACACAAGCTCCTGTGTAGAACCAAATGGTGCAAACGACCCGGAAAGCCTGTACACTCCATCTTGGTAGTCAAGGGACTAGGTTTCTTGTGCTACTCTCTTATCAGAGAGGTGGATGAAAATTGGGAAGGTGTCTGTTAGCAAGGGGTGGGTTAACTGGGCTAGTGTTGCCAATTTACATAGCTTGCTTTTAAAAAATTATCAGTATTGCTTAACATGTTAGCCCCTCGAGGACAAGTCATGACAAATGCTTGATGTTTCAGCATCTATCCTTCCATTGGCAGCAAGGCTCTGCAGGCTTTTCGTAGAATTGTAGAGTTGGAAGGGACCACAAGGGTCATCTTGTCCAACCCTCTGCAATGCAGGAATATTTTGCCCAAGGTGGGGCTTGAACTCATGATCCAGAGGTTAAGCCTGTCTTGTAAGTTTTCGCCTTCTTCTAATAAAGCACTAGTTTTGATCACTCGGGCATTTTTTACATCTTTCTTGGGAACCCCTGCACTAAGCCACTTACACAGGCCCTCCTTTTGGCCTGTGGATAATGATGATAATGATAGTGACAACAACAACGTTATTATTTATACCCCACCCATCTGACTGGGTTGTCTCAGTCACTCTAGATAGCTTCCAATGCATACAAAAACATAAAAAAAATCAGGACAATAGGCACAGTTAGCAGGTTTCCAAAGTAAGGATGTGTTGGGGAGTCATAGCAGCCAGATGGTGAATTCCTGGTTGGAGTTAGGAAGAGTGGATGGGTGCCTGTGGCAGAGGTGCTGGGTGGGTTTGGGGCTTCCCAGGATTGGTCAGCTGTCTAAGTAGACCCAGCAGCTATAACTGCTGGCTATGAGTGGATGAATTTAACCACTGAAGCCCTTGGGGAAAGATAAGCAGCCTCGGCAGTGGGCTGGCTGTTTCTGCCTGTGCTGAAAATGCAGGGAGATTGACTTGAAGGCTTTGCAGGAGTGGATGAAGGCCATGGAGGAGGATGTGGCTCAGGAAAGAGATATGCAAGCTACCGTCTGTGAAGTTGTAAGGGATTCAGGCGGAAAGTTAGAGAAGCAGGAAAAGGAGCTGCTCGCACTGGCTTCTTGATGTGCACAGAAAAGGTGTTTGCATCGCCCTAGGGTACAACTATTCTTGGTCGACCTGCTTGGTCATGATCAGGATGGGATGATAAAGCTGAGGACAGTACCTTGAATGAGGAAGGGGAAGTAGTGATGATGATGAGGGAATTAGGCTGGCTGCACGTCCTTTGATGCAGGCTAAAGTGAAATAGTGTAGGGTTGGTGCTGCCCCAGCCCTGCCAATCTAGGTGAATACTGTTCATGATGATAAATCTGGTGAGCTCATGGAGCTGGCTAAGTAATTTCATCAGTAGCCACGCGAAACACTGTTGGCCTGGCTGTCACATTTGTGGGATGAAGGAGAGGGCAGTTTGAGTCTCTTGATGGGAGAGGCAGTGAGCAATGTGGCTGCACACCCAGCCCCAAGGCAGCAGCTGCATGGGTCTCAGAAGATGCAAGGCAATCACTGTTTACTTGACTGGATTATAGCCATGTATCAAGATGCTTGGGGAGCAATAGCAGAGATGGAGATAGAACACCCCCATGGCATACACAGGCAATGGCGAGTCCGCTCCACTTATGACTGGGACTTCAAACTCCTACTGGCACTTATGCAAGAACTGGGTGGGCCTTGAAAACAGTGCAAGTTCTAGCAGGTGTGAAAGACCCCTGACTACCAAGAAGAAGTGAAACCGATCCTCCAAGCTCCACAGAAGTTGCCCTATCAGGCTGGGGAAAGGTTGCTTCAACTCATAGGCTGTAGTGGCTGCAGTGTCAGGGGAAGCAAAGGGTTTGGCTCAACTCAGCCCGCTGGTGGAAGCCCTCTGGCCAATTGCAAGCTGCTGAAATGCTCAGCTCAGCTGGGACAGCTACTTGTGTAGTACTGGTACAAGGAGACAATGTGCCTAGAATTGTGCCTAAATGATATTTGTCTGCTTCTCAAAGGTTGCACCTGGAGTGGATAGCAGCAGTCACAGCCATCATAATCTGAAGGGTCCCAGGGTTCCTCTACTGTCTGTATCCACACTTGTGCCAAGATGTTTCTACAGCTCCTGTAGATCAGGAGCTTGGCTGTCATCAACTCCCACAGCGGCAGTGGAAATCTCTACCTCGATTGGACCCATCGATCAGCAGAAAATACTGGCTCTTATAATTGTTGGATCTGCACACAGATGCCAATGCAAGGACATGGTGGTTTCCCCAACTTATTTCAAGCCATTGGATAAAAATGATTATTGTGTGGTGCAATGTTATTTGAATGCTATGCTAAGCAAGTGCACCCTGTCCTATCTATCAGTACCCCAGTGTGTACAAGAGTTGCTCTCTGATCTTACCTTCTCAGTCAATGCAATGAGACGAGAAGGGATAATGTATCCTGAAGGGATTAGGGTCATACTAAGCAGATGTGGGATGGGGTCATATGGTTAACTCCTTTATATGCCATCAGTCAAGCTGGAGGGATTTGTTGGGACCAACAAAATGCAACCTACAGTAGACCTGGTATGAGGAAACCTATATGGAGCATGGGATCAACACCCTTGGGTTGTTTGCTGGAGCCAGGACCACTACAGACATGTTATGGCCTGGGACTAACTGGACCAGACCCCTAGGATTTACTGGGTGGGAACAAATGGTACCTATTGGGTATGTGGGAACTATGCCTGGCTGTGGTTGCCCCCAGGGTGGCATGGATGATGTTACCTGGGTCTGCCTTGGGTACCGTATCAGATGATGCCAGCCCTGTCTAGTGACAGGGCATTAAATTGGCGAACCTGGAAAGGAAGATGGACTTTGATCAGTTTTTAACCATGGTGATTATTTGATAGTATTGATTCCACCTGCTGGAATTATGTTCACCATGATGAAGGTCAGTGAGTTTGCTGAGATAATGCAGGCAGCTTTAAACACCACCGCACTGGGGTTGGCTCCCCTCAATGAGGAAGCCTCTGCCGTGAAAGCAGCTGTCTTGCAAAACAGGCTAGGTTTATACATGATTGCAGCTGCTCAAGAAGGGTGTTGTGCTTTTATAAAGCAGGGGTGCCGCACACATGTCCAGATAAACCTAGCTTCCTAAGTAAAAGGATGCATGCTTTGTATCAAGATAGCACTAAGACAGCCAACTTGGAACAAGAAACATGGAGGATTGTGATATAGGTTCCAAAGGCTTGGAGGATGGTGGCACTGCTTATTAATTATGACTGTCACAATTACAGTGATAGGATTGATCTTGTTTTGTTTTGTTTTTATATTGTTGTGGATTTTGCTTGCAGCCGAGTAACAAATGCACCACATGACTCCCCTCCTTTGAGACCCCAAGGGAACTACAGAAGAACACATGGGGCAGATTGTGTAGATCCAAATGGTGCAAATGTCCTGGAAGGCCTGTAAATGCCACCTTGGTAGTCAAGAGAACCCCAGCTTTGAAACTTTGAAGCCTTAGTTTTGGTTCAGTTAGTTTGGAGAGGGGAGGCTTCTCGTGCTGACTGCCTTATCTGAGAGATGGGTTAGGAAGGTGCCTCTAAGCAAGGGGTGTGTTAATTGGGCTATTATTGCCATCTTACTTAGCTTGTTTAACATATTAGCCCCCCACAGACAAGTCATAACGAATGTGTTTCCTGTTTGGGAGTGCAGCAGGGCTCTGGAGGCTGTCTTGTCAGCTTTCACCTTCTAGTAAAGCACTAGCACGGATCACTCTGATGTTTTTGACATCTGTTTTTGGAACCCCAGCACCAAACCACTCACACTGGCCCTCCTTTTGGGCTTGTGGATCAATCAGGACAGTTCTTGTTGAATTGCCACCCTCTTCAGTTATAGCACAGAGTCAGACTTGTTCAAAGTCAGAAGTGCTCTATAAGGTGAACTCTATGAAATCTGGCTGGGCGCATACACCATTGAATTCAAAAGTTGATAACTTAACCTAAAAGCTTCAAGATGAAATCTGGCTGAGCTTTCTCTACTCCTGTATGCAAAATTCAGTATAAGAGATATTCAGTTTTATGGAAGGTTTGGATGTGAGTGTGGGATGGGATGTCCCAAATTCGATTCAGTGTAGGCCTTGGCAACATTCCCACCTTGAAAACTTCACCTTTTGTTGCAGATGTTCTGTTATGCATTTGTATTCACTAAACAGCATCTCATAAATCTACTTGGTACAAGTAGATGTGAAATATTGGCATGTATAAATTTCTGTAAGTGATGAAAGTATATGCCCACCTCCCTTGTGGCTGATAAATCAGAGAGTGAAATCCAGCTGCTCCTCAGTTCAGTTATCAGTGCTCTTGGATGAGTGGATGAAAATCTGGAGACATGCGAATGACTAGTCCAAAATCACTGTAGCCTCGCCATTTCATGTTAGGGGTGTTTGGATCATACTTTTGGTAAACACAGACATTTTCATATATATATTTTGCTTACAAATTATTGCTTCTCAACTTTTATATATATATATATAAACAACATACACACAATTCCTTGGCATACCATCTTCATAGTCATAAGGCAATTTAGTGATAAGCATTTCTAATTTAATTTTGCCTTGTTTTAGTTTCAGAACTGTTAATAGCATTACTGTGCTGTATCAGAAACACATCTAGGAAGCTAATGACGCTGTTTTGCGCAAACAGCATTTTCAAAAACAAATGTTCAAAGCACACACTTCTGCCAGGTGTTCAAGCATAGATGTTTTGTGATATGTACCTGAGTGAGACACACTCAGAAAAAGTGGTGTGGCTCCCTCAATTCATTTTGTTGCTGAGTAATTCCTTACTGCTCCATTTTAATGAATTCTAACCTTTGTGCCAAACATCAATAAGGATTCTGAAGAAAGTTCCTTAACAACAGTAATTAATCAAACTAGATTTAAGCTTGTTGGTGTCTTTGGTATCTTATCTCTCTTACATCGTAGATGTTGATTCATATTATGGATGCTTGTTCTGTATTATTTTATTAACACTATTGCTACATGTTTGTCATGGTCTTTTGGCCAGAACAATAAACTTATAAACTTGAACAGTAATTAGAGATAGACAAATCTGTCAATTTCAGTTTCTCACCCCCCCCTTAAATGCCGTTTGCCATGTTTCTGCATCAGTTTGATTAAAAAAAGAAAAGTTTTCACAAAAATCCATCAGCATTCTGATGCATATTTCTTCTAATGCACACATTTTGCAAGCAATTTTCCATATTATGAGCATTTCTGTTATCAGCACTAATATGTGTACTTTTTTTGGTACGCTTGACCCTAATGTAAACATTGAGGGGGGCGGGTTTGCAGAACCAAAATCACAAAATTAAAAGAAGTGCAAATTTTGAAGGCTACTTGCATTTCGGTTGACGCATTGCTTCGAGAAGCATGGATTAGGTAGGTCCGTGTTGAAAAGTGACCCAAACTGAATTTCTCTCCCATCCTTAATAGTAACTGTGTATTCCTCAACCAGTTTCCAAATGGCAAGAAGTTCCAGGGGTGCAACACATGCTGAACTATTGAAAATTTCATACATCTCTCTCATATATTCAGCACAGGGGTCTTTCCAATGTCCCAGTGCACTCTTCAGAACTGTCATCAGGACCTCATAAGTGCCAAGTAGCAAAAGTATGCCTGGGTTTTCACCAGAATAGAAGTTCTAAAGGCCTATTCTAGTACAGTCATACCGTGGGTTACAGACGCTTTGGGTTGCGTGATTTCGGGTTGCGCACCGCGCTGAACCCAGAAGTACCGGAACGGGTTACTTCCTGGTTTCGGCGCTTGCACATGCACAGAAGCACTAAATTGTGCTCTGCGCATGCGCAGGAGTGCCGAATCATGACCCGCGCATGTGCAGACGCGGCGCTGCGGGTTGTGGACGCTGCGGGTTGTGAACATGCTTCCTGCACAGATCACGTTCGCAACCCGAGCGTCCACTGTATTACATGAGCAGACTGGGAACCACTGAGGCACAGCCCCCCCCCAAAAAAAATACTGTAAGGGTAGAACAAGAAGTTTATGTGGGAAGAATCTGTAATATGCCTCACTCTAACACCATCTGCATTGCCAAAAGTCTCCAGTGAATTGCCAGACTGGGTCTAAACTTCAGTCTGGGCAACTGCAAATGTGACTTGCATGGCCAAGACTCCTCTAATACACCGTCGGGTCAGTAAAAACCCTCCCTTCTTATTGCAGTGAAACCAGGGCTTCAGAAAGAGTCCAATGCATGATGGATTTAACAGTTAAAATATTTTGGGCAGCACTGAATTCTTACAACATGGCAATGAAGACAATGGGGGCAGGGGACACCAACACATTTTCTAAATCCATCCTTCTTTTTCCTGATTGTAAGGATATGTGCTGTACATTTTTCTAAATGAAGTGAATATGCAATTAGCTATTTAAATCAGGACTTAATGTTATAGGTTTCCTTTGTCAATTATGGTGATTAACTGTTCAGAGTTCCTGATTTGTTTTTCTGTTTTGTGTTTTAGGGGAGTAACTTTCTTTTTAATTTTTTAAAGTGAACACAGCTTTTCCTCTCAGGCTAATGTCAGAATAAATTTACATCACTGGCTTCTTTGCAATTCTTTAGGGCTTTTTCATCACAACACTAAGCTTACACATTTCATAAAAACAGCTACAAGACAGCTGAATCTCCAAAGGTGCAATCTGCTTTATCCTTGCACTTTGCCTTCCTTTTGATGGTCTCTATTATTCTACATAATAAAGCCGAAAATCATCTCTGCATCCTTCACTCAAAGCATTGTTACTAATGCACTGAGCCTAAACTTGTAAAGCAGTGATTGAAAGTAAGGTTAGACTGGGAACAAATAGAGACATCCAGCTTACTCCGAAGGAGTCTGGGGGGCAGAATACCATGCAGTTGCATGTACCTAGTACACCGCGAAGTGAAAAGCAAATGGAGAGAAAAGGACTGCTTAGCTTTTGCCCTTTAGTCTATTTCCCCCCAAACTCCAGCACACCACCAAGCAGCTTTTATCTCTGCAAAGTTCTAGGTCTAGTGAGATAAAATGGGTCTAGATCTAGAATACTGGTGGGAATACACAGCTGAGAGTTTCACTGCATGCAGTTGCAGGATAACATGTAAAGGTAAAGGGACCCCTGACCATTAGGTCCAGTCATGACCGACTCTGGGGCTGCGGCGCTCATCTCGCTTTATTGGCCGAGGGAGACGGCGTACAGCTTCCGGGTCATGTGGCCAGCATGACTAAGCCGCTTCTGGAGAACCAGAGCAGCGCACGGAAACGCTGTTTACCTTCCCGCTGGAGTGGTACCTATTTTTGTACTTGCACTTTGACGTGCTTTCAAACTGCTAGGTTGGCAGCAGCAGGGCCAAGCAACGGGAGCTCACCCCATCACAGGGATTCGAACCACCGACCTTCTGATTGGCAAGTCCTAGGCTCTGTGGCTTAACCCACAGCGCCACCTGCGTCCCTTTTAGGATAACATGTAGTTTGCACCTAATGACGTGAATCTCTTTAATGCTCCAGGCTGACACAGGTGCATATTCCCGCATTACAGGGGCTTGGACTAGATGATCAGCAGGGTCCCTTCCAATGCTACAATTCTATGATTACATTACTCTAGGCATGAAGCAAGAGGTGTCTACTAATATGCAGGGCAACCTATATCATTTGACACAGATTTAATATCATCTTAAGTAAGACCATTTGGGTTCTTACCTATAAAGAGGATACCCCTACAGGTAAAAAGATGGCCCCAGTGGGACTTGAGCTCCACCTGGTGGTTGAAGGCAAATCTGTAGCTCCAAATAGAAGCTTCAAAAATCCTTATCTCCTCTGAAATTCTCAGTTTTCCATTATGACAGGCCAGAGAAGGAGAAGCAGAACAGATAACAGGAACAGCCAATGAAAAACAAATAAACAAAAAACACTCTCTGATGGATAACCAATAAAGAGTGGGGGGGAGGGACTCAGACAGACTGGACCATGCGTAGTTCAAAAAACTCAAGACAGGAAGAAAAAACTATATAACAAGGTGAGGCCTGGAGGTCATATTGTTACATGCACAGAAATCCCCCTTTGTGAGGGAGGTAGGGATGTCAATTCCAGATGAAAACCCTGTTTGATGGTCTCCAGGACCCAAAGGTCTGACATGATGGCCTGACATCTGTACAAATAAAGGGGGAGAAGACCTCCTATAGGCTGGTTTCAGAATTGATGCTTGTATCTTCTGAAATAGTTGAATGAACAAAATCTAAGGAATGTTTCTTGTTGCTGGCTTCTGGTTCCCCTGAGAGCTTTATTCCAGGAGCAATAGGAGGACCAAACTTCTCTCCCTCTTCTGTTGGGTCTGAGAAATCAAAGGGCCTGGTAGGATTGGTGGAGGAACTGGTGGGACTGGTAGGATCTGAAAGGAGCACTTGTCATCCTTCTTAGGGGCTTGAGGGCATGGCCTTATTTTCATCCTTTGATTCCAGAAGCACATCCTGGAGTGCAGCAGCTCTTAAGAGCATTACTCCCCCGCCATAGATTTCCATAGCTGAACTGGAGCAGAAGAGAACAACCACCTCCCAGTGGCACAACCAGAGAACTCTCCTTACCAAGTCACTTGTCACCAATAAGCAACCTGAAAACTGAATCACATCTGAAATAAATACTGCCAGCTTTTAAAGCTTAAGAGAGCATTGAGCTTCAGGTTAGCTGCATCTATCAGGTCCTCCATTCTCAAGAGAGAAGCTCTGGCAAAGATGGGGGCAGAAGAAGTGGCCCACATCACCGACTCCCGCATGCGCTGACTTGAGACCCAAATCCAGTTCCTGCTCTGTAGGGCCCTCAAGTTGTGCATCCAAGTCCTTAGGATGAAGTATGTGATGGACTGATCCTGTCACCGGTGCATCAACAAGCAGCAATTTATCCTTGCAACTGATCCATGACTTGTTGCTCCGACATTTAATGATAGTTGCATTAGCCACGGTTGTGTTGAAGAGGTGTATCCAGTTCAGACTCAATAACCTTAGGGACTAAGGCAGGCAACTTCACCATCTTGGACTTGGGTTTAGGATCCAGACATACAGAACTCTGCTCGCACCCCGCTGCTGCCTCCACCTCCCAGCTTGTATAAATTCAGCCTGGACAGTGCAGACACCATTGAGGTGCCTTGTCTGGCACTCAAAGATAGAGGGGGAAAAGCTCTTTAAAGGCACTCCAAGCACCAGGGCCTTGTGGGGTTTCCATTGCCAGAGTTGCTTTTTGATGCAAGGAAGGCTCTGGGAATTAGTGGAAATTACTATGTCTGCCTTTTTTTTCCCTGCACAGGGACTGAAGTTGAAGCTAGCTAGCATCAAGAGAGCTGAGAGGCCCACAGATGCTGTTTGCAGGGAATGGAAGACTTCTTGAGAGCTTTCGCCACGTTGTGTGGCAGTAACTGAAAACAAATGGGGTTGGAGAAAATGGAATATGGAAATGAAGTGCCCAGACACAGATAAGGATCTTCAGGCTGAGGTAAAGACAGCTGGTCCTGCCACGGAGACAGAGAACGAACGAACGATATTGGGTCACAGAGACAAAATGAGAATGGAATTCAGGGCTAAGGAAAATGGCTGGCAGAAGGGAAGGAAAGGAGAAAAACACTACTCTTCTTTTCTATTCTATTTTTCAGAAACAGAAGGAGGCAGCACAAAAAACAAACAAAAACAAACACACAAAAACAGAGAGAGGAAACAAAGAAAATAAAACTACAAGCCTGAACCAACAAATGAAATCTCAGAGAGGTAACAAGGAACCGCTTTATTGAAGGCAAAATTGAAAACTGAGGATACCACAGGAGAGAGTAACTTTTGAAGATTCTATTTCTTTTGCCTTCAAGAGCTTGGTAGAGTTCAAATCCCACTTGCGGTCATCTTTACAAGCGCAGAAAAATATCTGACTTACGTTACCTCATTTCTGTCTCTGAAAAACATGTAGCACCCATACTCCCCCTGTTCATGTGGTAGATGTCAGGAAACACAAGCTGTGCATGTCCTATGCAATCTGCACAGGAGGAAGGAAGAGAAGCAACATGGTGAAGCCAAAGCCTTTGCTCCAATTCCTTGTCTCCATTTTCCTTTCCCGTCCCATATAATGCTTTAGGGTTAGCTTAACCATGTAAGTAAGCATGTGTCTACATGCCAGATTCTGGATTTCTTTCATCACTTTGCCCCATTTTACTGTATTCAAGAAATGAGAATCCAGAGGAGGATAAGTACAGATGAAGCGGCAAGACTAGAGAGGGTGATGGGCTAGTTTCTCTGTGGTTCTCACTGAGTTCAATAGACAAAGGTTGCAAGTTGCAATCCAAGTCAAAAATTGCCATATCTATGTTGGAGTGGTAGGGAGAGAGCTTCCCCTGAACTTCTCTGCTGCCTCCACCCATCATAATGATAGGCATTTTCTTCAGGACTCTACACAGCTGTAGCTGTGGGAATGTTCATGGTGGCAGGAGAGGATATATTGTTTATTAATATCCTTCCTAACTTGCGCTAACAAGTTCCTTTACTTAGCAGAGTGCATCCCCCTTTACACAGCAGAAAGCAAGCTGCAAACATGCAAGTTTCTTGAGACAATACACAATTCAATCTGGATTGTCCAGATTGAAATGTGTTCTAATATTTTCCTGGTAAGACCCCTTGAATCCCTCCTAAAAGAATAAAGACACCACAGTCTTATTCATAAGCAATAAAAAGAAAGTTTGCTCACGATCAGGCAGGCTTAAGGCTTCAAGTTACAAACGTATAAAAACAGGTTTACCCCATAAGGGAGATGGCCTGAGGGACCGCTTGGGTGGAGGTTCGCAGGACGAAAAGAAGATGGAAAAGGGGAGAGAGTGGTAGCATGCCTTGGCCTTTTACCAGGTCTGGAAAGATCAAGCCCACCCACTAGTCACATGCAAGGAAGGATGCTCCAGGCCAAGAGGAACAGTTTCGACTGGCTGGACCATGAGTAGGCAACCTAAGGCCCATGGGCCACAAGCGGCCACGGGGATTGTTTAACCGGCCCACGAGCCGCCACCAAACTGAGCCGCCCGCTCAGTGATTCCCCTCGCACTGCGCTAAACCGGCACAGTGTGGTGCAGGGACTCACTTCCGCAGCACCGGAAATCGCATCTGCGCAGACGCCAGAAATCACGGGCACACAATCTGGCCCACAGAGGGATCTCCACTGGAGTGAACCAGCCCAGGCGAGCTAAACCTTGCCGACCCCTGGGCTGGACCAAACATTCCTTTGCATGTCCACTCTAGGAAAACAAGGAATGTTGTACTTGACTGCTCTCGGTGGATTACATCCCATAATAGCAGTAATTAAAATAAGGGGAAACATGGCCTTGTTTATCATAGCTTCATCGGTAGCTTACCTGTGTTTCTGCTTCTATTTATGTATTAGGCTCACACTTCATTAAAGTGGTGTTCAGCAACAACCTCTGAGGTAGATAGCTCAACTGGTAGAGAATGAGACTCTTTAATCTCAGTGTCATGGGTTCAAGCACCATATTGGGTAAGATGACCCTAGTGACCCCTTCCCGACTCTACAATTCTCTGATTCCATGTTTGGCTGACAGATAGTGACTTGACTGAAGCCAACATGGACGCTTTGTGAGTAGGGGTTTCAATCTTGTGTTTCCACCACTAAATGCATATGAGGTGGCTCTGGACAATGGATAGTCAGAAAACCAAGGAAAGACTACGCCAAAATAATAATCTTATGCTATAAAACAAAGAGGTTTTGTTTTTGTTTTGTTTTTTAAAAAAACTTCCTTTAAAAAATAAAAAGAAGTAAAAATTAAAACTGCCTAGGAAACCTAATTGTATCTCCTTTCCAAAGAAATGTTTATTTTCCCAACTATACTGAGAAGCTGAACACAGTATTTCTGTGTCATTGCACACCAAAAGCAATCCTGCTCAGAAGATCTCTCATTAATTTCCCTTTTAAAGTATGGGGTATATTATTTCAGGCTTGTCCCTGCACAGAATTATCTGGAAGCTGGCTGTTCAACATTGCCAACGTTTTTATTTTTAAAAAGTGGAAAGTAACTTTCACGTTTTAGAGTTAATGTCAGCCCTTGGCATTAGTAAACACTTTAACCACTTTTATATAGCTGACTACTGAGACCTACAGCTAATGACTGTGGCTGTCATTTTGAGGCACAGATTTTCATTTCCATAAGTGCTCTCTGGAGAACAATCATTTCTGTAAATGCTAACTAGGATTCTGTTATCCATTGCTGTGTGTCTTATGTTCTCATTTACACCCAAGCAAAGCAAGTGCGAAATGCTGCCAAGTGAATTCTCCACCCACCTCACTAGATTTTTTTTTAAAACATGTGTTTCACACTTAACATGTGCCGCAACGGCAAATCAGGCCCACAGTGACCAATATCAATAAAATAATGCATCTGCTAAAGTAAGATGTAACTCTTTGTGTCATATGGATACAATTTTGCTATTCACTTGACTAACTGCTATCCTTAATCATTATGCATAAACCACATATGCTCTATAGCCAGTTGTCTTCTTGAAGTGTATGTTACTTCAGCAGGGATTTGAGAAGTGTAACAAGAGCCCTTCCACTAATGAGAAATGCCCTGGACAAATTCAAATGGCATATCGTTTAACACTTGTCAGGCGAAACGAGCAGCACTGGTGTAATGAAAAGGAGCTCAACATGATACTAATATCAATAATCTGTGTTCATGTTAGTGAAGAACCCGTTTTGACTGAAATCAAAACATGTGACAAATTCAGCGACAACTTGTGACAAGTGTTGCATTAGATGTAACATTGGCTAAGTTGAGTCGTTTGTATTTTTTATTTAACAAAGGGAGCACTGTGATTAAGGGAGCCAATGTCCTGATCTCACTACCTTCTATCAAACAGCTGCTTCAGTAAAACTATGAATCTCAACAGTCTATTTATTCTTATTTATTGCTGAGGTTTCTAATAAGGAAATTCATAACAACATGTCATCAGCGTAGTAGTTTTTAGGGGCTCTTGCGGTTGCTTACTACTGTATTATATTTGTATTGCACACTTCTCTATAGCAATTATGCATGGATCCGTGGTGTTTCTAACTTTGGTCTACAGACTAGAATTATTAATTACTTTTTGGTAGATGGTAGAAGTATGTATTTCCTGGTTGAAAAGCAAATGTCATCATGTAATGAAGCTTCCTAGTCAACAAATTAATGAGGCCATTTCTTGTTTTTTATTCTGATCCTGGTAAGCTACTTTGCATCTCAATTACCCTTCCTTGGTAAAACTGTCACACTCTTCATCCCACCAAGAGAAGCATTCTGACTTCACATTAAAGCCCTTCAAAATAAGCTGTTAGTTACAACTCCAAATATTTTATTCTTGCCCATAATGGCCTCTTCTTGCGTTGATCAAGTACAATGCCTGCTGCCCATGGTTTTCACTAGCAGAACATTTGATTATTTCTTTGACACCGCAGGATATTAAGATCAGCTTCCATGTGATCCTTATGAGAAGAGCTCAAAGTCTCATGGACTCCAGGATGGCAACCTTCTCAAACTGCC
Organism: Podarcis bocagei; assembly: GCF_964188305.1. Lineage (NCBI taxonomy): Eukaryota > Metazoa > Chordata > Lepidosauria > Squamata > Lacertidae > Podarcis > Podarcis bocagei. Next base: position 19,807,673 of record NC_138134.1, on the reverse strand, counting down.
AGATTGTAGATTACTTAAAAGGCATGTCCTAAGCTGCCTGCAGGGTCTTCAGTCTTCAGCCGTGCCTGACAGAAAATGCTGCTGTAATTGGATTCTGTGAGTCTGACACTGGGTCAGGCTTGAGTTTTGCTCTCCAAGGTTGAAAGAGTAATTACTACTGGAAACAAATGTGTAAGTGCTAGTTTGATATCTTGGACCTTTACCTGGACTGATATCTCACCCCGACATGGTTGCTTAGTTTTTCCTGTACGGAAATGAATCGGTAACACACCATGTGTGTGTCACACATTTGTGTACCATGTGCTTCCTGAAAAGTCAAAATGCCATTACTAATCTTCTTTTGAGTGACTCTTTCAGAAACAGTATTTTTTTCCTCTTCCCCTCCCACAATCAATGAATTCACCTCTTCAAGCACATAAGCCTCATATGCCTGTAAACATCCTTTATAGCTAAGCTATGTTATCTTTGTTATTAGAATCAGACCGCTTGTGTTCTAGCCCCAATTTTAATATATGCATTTAGAGAATGGTTCATTCTTGGAGGCTGAGAGATCTCACTAAATGTTCCTCAGCAGCTTACCAATATATATTGCCAGTACACAGTACACAGTACACAATATATATTGCCAGTGATGGAAGTTACAGCTAGTCTATTATTGGAACGGGAAGCTGCCATGCTCAGTGGCTGATTCTCATTTTCATAAAACTAGAAGCCTGAAGTCAACAACACTGGCTGATAAATTCCAGCACACCCGTTCTCTCCAACATCCCCACCAGATAGTCCATCTGCAAACTCATTCACTTTATACCACAGTGGCTACAACTGAAAATGAGGTTGGCCAATCAAAGTTCCTCATCTTCATGGAGCTTTGTTTGATATGGCATGGCAACTGGCCCTGAAGTCTGGAGTGCGCCTCTGATACTCAGATTTCATAGCCGTGCCTTGGACGTTCCTGGCCATCATCAAGATAATACAGTAATACAATTTAGCATACTGGTTCCTTGTGAAATTTCTGTAAAATGGCTGGGGGTATATATTTTTAACAAAATAATTTAATGCCAAAATTTATTTTGCTTTGGGGAACTCACCATGTCTGTATCTGAAACTGGTCCAAAGCTGGTCACATATATGTTTGTGAAGACTTCAGTTGTACTGTCTGGCATAAGAAAATAAGAACAAATGTGAGGATGTAGGTTTCTCCCTTTTTACAAGTATGCTGAGAAAGGTCCTATGGTGTATTTTCTTCAATAAATGCAACAATAAACAAGCATTTTATTATTATTATTATTAAATACAGACATGAGTAACTTAGTGGTCACTGTAGAAACCAACCCTAAAATTGGACCCAGTTAAAATTCTGGACTTCTTGTTGCAAGAAACTAACAGCCTTAAAATACCATATTTGCATAAATACATTGAAAAGCAAATCACTCCAAAGGCCAATAGATAGGTAGACTGCATTCATGTTGTTCTGTATCTCTTAACTCAGAATGTGAGGTATCTAGGGATAGCCTTCTTAAAATGTTGTAGAAATCACAATATCTTATATAATTATTTTGGGTTCTAGCTTTTGAGATTCAGAATATGTATTTACTATAAGCATATGCCTGGAACAGTAGGAGATGGAGCCTTAAAGTAAAATTTAGGAAAATCAACAAGAGACCAAATATGGCAGAAAGGTAAAGTGAGCATGTTTCCTCCCTTTCAGGGTACAGTTGAAAAATTCCAGACTTTTTCTCACTCTCAGATGCTCCAGTTTAGATTAACATATTTCCCATTTTAACCAACACCAAAATAATTTTCAAGTCTAACTGTAAATATTATTATTATTATTATTATTATTATTAACTATTAGTTTAATTCAAGCAAGAAAACTTACAAGCTAATTTTCCTCATTAATGGCTATTTAAGCATCACACACTTTTTTGGATTTTGGACATAACATAAATGCATTAGGTCAAAGGCCTGTCCAGTCCGGTATCCTGTTCTCACTATGGCAAATAAGACGCCTGTGGTTGTCCGCAAGCAGGAATGCGTGTAAAAGCAGTTGTGATTCCCAGATGCTGGCATTCAGAGACACATTGACTCCAACAGTAGAGATAGAAGAGATCCATCACGTACACTTTGCATCACGTACTGCAATACAATTACTCTATCTAAACCACAGCTTTTTACATGTTTACAGACTGAGCTCCCCCCCCCCATCTTCCTCCAGATATTCATGTACTCCTTTGCACACTTAGCTCCTTCAAAAATGAACTGTTCTATTTCCTTCTATTGAGGGGGAAGCTCTGTTTATGCATCCATAGGCAGCTGGTGAGGCTCTGCCGAAGAAGCAGAATTCATGCCTACACAGATCCACTGATCAAGATGTGAATGTTGGCTTTTAAAATACCTGTTTATGCTTCCTCAAATATTTGAAACAAAGGTAGAAATAAAATGGGAACCCTAAATTTTATTAAAATGTAATGTAAGATAAATATTTATGTTAGTGAGAAGGTAAGATTTCAATTACAGAAAGAGATGTTGCTATGAGGTAGATACACAGAGAAAAGCAACTCATCATTTTACATGTAGCTTGGTGCAACTGATGATAAGACTTAGCTAGCACTGACAAGTCACATTGACCATTCTAGTTGGGATTCTTGGTTCCATTCATTTTTTGAGCTTTTACTTTTTCTTTATCCTCCCTTTTTTCTGCCTTTGTTGTTTATTTTCACTCAGCATACCCTCCAACACTTCTCCGATGAAAATAGGGATGTTCTATTCAATAATAGCAATAACAATAACAATAATACAACAATAATAACAACAATAATTTTACTATTTATACCCCACCCATCTGCTTGTGTGTTGCCCCAGCCACTCTGGGCGGCTTCCAACATATATGAAAACATAATAAAACATTAAACATTAAAAAAAAAATCCCTATACAGGGCTGCCTTCAGATGGCTTGTGGGGAGGACAACTGCATCCTCACGAACATTTCTCCTACCATACCCTCCAATACTTGTCTGTTGAAAATAGGGATGTCTTAAGGAAAAGCGGGACATTCTGGGATCAATTGCCTTTATCTAAACCTTTTTCAGTTTGGAGTCATTCTTTTGAGTTGAAGCAATCTAAACTGCACACAAGAATGAAGTTTTCTGTAGTGAAAGGAGAATCCCAGTCCCTAAGTTTAGGAAGCAGCTAATCTAAATGGTAAGATAAAATGACGTTATACCTAGGCAACAACTATAGAGCAATTCCCTTCTCCTCTACCTGCCCATGGAAGGGGACAAAAATATCCTTGTTGGAAACAGGCATGCATAGATGTTTCTTTAAAGCATGCCACCATTTTCTTATCTTTGTACACAAATAACTGATTAATTCCTTTCCCAAAGATGCCAATATATTTGCACTTATCATATGGGAGCCATAAATATATACTGGAAATGAAGAGTATTTGTATCATCTATGATAGTTCATTAGCACAGAGAAAACGTTCTACACTAGCAGCTATACAAAGTGTTAGGAAATGTATGAAAATGGCAATAAAGGGCGGGAGGGAAGAATGGAGCACAAGAGACTGTGAAATCTGTCTTCTCCTGTAGGCACAGTTCACAGTACTGCTTAACAACTGGATAGGGACGCGGGAGGCATTGTGGTCTAAGCCACTAGCCTCTTGGGCTTGCCGATCAGAAGGTGGTTCGAATCCCCGCAACGGAGTGAGCTCCCGTTGCTCTGTCCCAGCTCCTGCCAACCTAGCAGTTTGAAAGCACGCCAGTGCAAGTAGATAAATAGGTACTGCTTTGGTGGGAAGGTAAACGGCATTTCTGTGTGCTCTGGATTCCGTCAAATTTACGTTGTGCCAGAAGCAGTTTATGACCCACATGACCCAGAAAGCTGTCTGTGGACAAATGCCAGCTCCCTCAGCCTGAAAGCGAGATGAGCGCCGCAACCCCATAGTCGCCTTTGACTGGACTTAACTGTCCAGGGGTCCTTTACCTTTACCTTTACCTAACAACTGGATGCAAGAGAAAGGAAGTAAAGCAAGCAGATTTAATTTTATCGCCGTCATACTAGAACAGTAATATTAAGCAAAACCATAAAAGAGAATGTAATAATTCAACATTTACTCCACTGTAAAATGAAATCTGAACATGAACCAGTAAAGAAAATTCACAGTAGGAAGTTCTGTCTTTCCATGTGTTTTATGAGCCAGTAAAAACAGATAAAATGCATCCAACCACATCTCCCAAAATAAGACACTAATTATACATTGCAAATAAGCCCTCTAGAACCATGATGAGGAGCCAAATGAGGATCAATTAGTCTTTAGGTCTGATTTGACTTGGAGCAATAAGGTTCCCTGTTCTTCAATTGTAACTGAGCCTCTACCTTAGCCACAGGTTCTAGATACCTTAGATACATAAATGCTCCACATAAAGAAATCAACAAATTCAAAAATAACACAGATATGATGTAAAAATAATAATACTGCCTATACTTTTGAAGTCCATGGTGGTGGGGGACAAGGCTAGATCATTTAGGGGCAGTCTATCTAGCCCAGGCTTCCTCAACCTCGGACATCCAGATGTTTTTGGCCTACAACTCCCATGATCCCTAGCTAGCAGGACTTGTGGTAAGGGATTATGGGAATTGTAGTCTCAAAAACATCTGGAGGGCTGAGGTTGCAGAAGCCTGGGCTAGATAGTCTGTCCCTCAATGATTACTGAATAGCAATGGATTCATGATTGTCTCTCTTTTTAGAGCAGAGATGGGGAACCTGTGGCCTTTCAGATGTTGTTGACCACAATTCTCATAATCTCTGGCCATTGGTCATGCTGGCTGGTGAGACTGATGGAAGCTGGAATCCAACAGGGTTCTCATCCCTGACTTTAAAGAATTGGGGGGAATTGGATTCAAAGGATACCCATCCCATGGGTTGTATATACCAGAAGACCAAGTCTTTAAAATACAAGGAACATGCTTGTTTGTTTGTTTGTAAAGCCTTCCATTTATATACCCGGCATACAATTAAAATGATGATGATTTAACCTCTGGTGCACAGAGCTGTCCAGGTTGCCACTGAATCCTTCCCTTCCCTTGCAGAGGCAGGTCACTCAAAACAGAACATCCCCAAACATTTTCCAAGCAATAATAAAACTGTTCTCAAGAAATCTACATTAACTCCCAATATGTTCCTTTGTACACTTCTCTCTCTTTGTTCATGCACTTTTTCCTATGAGGCTAACACTGTTCAGAGGGAGGGAGGGAGGGAAATGTTGCTGGTCCATAGAAAAATGCCAAAAATCTACAATAGGACAATACCTTTATTAGGACCTTACAAAAAGTCCCAACATAGTCAACTAGCTTTTGCGTTTTCCAAAACTGTTCATTTTCCTACATGTTAGTCTAACAAGAAGGATGAATAAAAAGATGGCATGATGTGAAAGCCACAACTCTGCAAACTGAAACAGTCTTAAAATGGATTCCAGCAGTTGTTGTGCAGACCTAATTAGATTAGCCTCTGCTGGGTGATGAACAGATTTACAGGTTGCACGAAGGGCTACTAGAACAAACAAACACAAAAGACTGATTCTGCCATTTTAAAGATCTGCCTATAGCACTAATCGGAACACAGAGATCCCTTGAGAGGCAGAGAACAAAGGTAAGTAAAGATTAACATAGTATTCATTATGTTAGCAAAGCTAGAGATTAATTTCAGGTGTTCACTAGGTAAAAAGTCAATAGAAACTAAATTGGGTTGCCTAGGAAACAGCATCTCCTTCTTTCTTGCTACCTGATACGGATCGCAAAGCCAGTATAGAAACATCACAACATTGCCATACAGCCACTCAGATCTAGTGATCGACAGACTTATTTATTATATTTATTTGGGCTATTTATATATCATTTTCAAGCAAAATTATTTTTAAAGTAGGGAACAATTAAAAATAACAGCAAATGGGGAAAAATACAATACAAGAACATAATAAAACCATAACCTAGCATTAAAACTTATCATTCAAACTCTGACCATAAATGAAGATATTATGTGCCTGTTTAAAAAGGGCGCACTCCCACACATGCCACACAGTATTGAGAAGATGGGGTTTCAAAGCTTAGAGGCCACCACCAAAAAGGCTGTGGCCACCAACTTATGGCAATTGTCCAGTTAACCTATAATGCTAAGCCAAACTGTGAATGTGTGAGCATGAGAGTACTCACAATAATAATTGTGGCACTTTGCTTCTTTCCCAGTTGTTCTGTTACCATACTACCCAGAGCTAAGCCATGGTGTGGTTTAGCATTACTTCTGAACTTGGGGCCATAGTTTGTCTCACTCCACACAAACCACAAAGATCATTCTTGGCTAAGCACACATAGTAACCAAATAACCAATCAGATTTAGCTACATAATGAAGCCAATTCAGAGTAAGAGAACCAATCACAAAACTGGAACACAGGCAAAAAGGGAGGGGAGGAAGGAGAGGGAAGGAATTCCAGGTGTTTGAAATGATATTTATGTCAGGCCCAAAGCGTTTCAAAGCAAAGCTGTCCTTGGGGAACATTTTTAGCAACTATTCTTACCAAATGCACATGGGCTCTGGAATGAATCTTATTTAAACATCCATTCTTCCTTGGTTTTAGTTTATGTTACCAATTCAGAGTAAGGGCAGGAACCATTGCCCATGTTATAAATTGGCTCTGTGGGTTAAACCACAGAGCCTAGGACTTGCCAATCGGAAGGTCGGCGGTTCGAATCCCAGCGACGGGGCGAGCTCCTGTTGCTCGGTCCCTGCTCCTGCCAACCTAGCAGTTCGAAAGCACGTGAAAGTGCAAGTAGATAAATAGGTACCACTCAGGCGGGAAGGTAAATGGCATTTCCGTGTGCTGCTCTGGTTCGCCAGAAGGGGCTTAGTCATGCTGGCCACATGACCCGAAAGCTGTACGCCGGCTCCCTCGGCCAATAAAGCGAGATGAGTGCCGCAACCCGAGAGTCGGTCACGACTGGACCTAATGGTCAGGGGTCCCTTTACCCTTTACCTTATTCTTCCTTGGTTTTTGTTTTTGTTACCAATTCAGAGTAAGGGCAGGAGCCATTGCCCATGTTATGAATTGGCATTATATTAGAGGCAGCATTGGGGTTGCTGCATTGTGAAGACTTCCGCCTCTGTTCATAGCCTTTTTTCTGTCCTCATGAAAAATCATCAAAAAGTGACAAATGTTTCACACGGAGTGAAAATGTTTGTCAATTTCCTTTCAGCCACTTCAGAGTTCAACCCAGAAGCAAAAATGGAACCCACCCCCCTTTTTACAATGTCCCTGGAGCTCTTGAAGAAGAACAAATGTACAATTTGCAGCTTGTAGTACAAAGGGAGGAACTGGTGCTAAATTCACAGCTTGGTTTTAATTAGGGTTGAATAGGTGGAGTGAAGGGAAGAACACAGAGGGAAGGGGGAGAGTTGCCAGTTTTCTTTTTCATACCGCAGCTTCAAAATAATGCTTGGTGATCAAACTTTCTCCCTTTGCCTCTTGGCTCCCAGGCAAAGCCAAGCAGAGCATGAAGAAGCAAGGCAGGGAGAACAGCTTTTTCGGACTGCTGCGGATTACCACTCCACTGCTCACCTCTTGGAATTGCAGGGAAGTAGTGTTATATTATAGAAACAAATGCACTGTTTCACTTCTTATCTAAGTAATATCAGTTGGGTGGTGGGGGTTTTTTTTGGGGGGGTTGTTCCAGGAAGCATACGTGGTTCTCCCCATCTTCATTTTACCCTCAAAAAACCTCTTGTGTGATAGGTTAGGCCAGGAGATAATTGTTAGGATATAGTTCCATTCCACCTTAAAAGGGAACAGGCAGGACTGTTGTGTATCACATGCCTGTTTACATTCCAGCAGTCTGCTGGGAATGTCCGTCTGTATATTGAAGAAGAAGAGTTTGGATTTGATATCCTGCTTTATCACTACCCGAAGGAGTCTCAAAGCGGCTAACATTCTCCTTTCCCTTCCTCCCCCACAACAAACACTCTGTGAGGTGAGTGAGGCTGAGAGACTTCAGAGAAGTATGACTAGCCCAAGGTCACCCAGCAGCTGCATGTGGAGGAGCGCAGAAGTGAACTTGGTTCACCAGATTATGAGACTACCGCTCTTAACCACTACACCACAGCTTTTAGCTGTTTAGCTGGACACGAAGGGAAGCAGACATGTTTTTTTTCCGTTGTTCCTATGCTGCACAAAATGTTGTAGAGAATGCTTACACATGGCTCTGTCCGCCACTTCCGTTGTGAGAAGATTTATTCACTCTGCTGGTAGAGCGTGCACAGCTTCTAAACGTATCTGAGGCACGTGTCGCTGATTGATGCTGTTCCAAGGGAGACCGGTGATCGCCCGGCTGCCGGCCGGTGGCTGGAACCAGCTGGGGGCCTGCCTGATACCCCCGTCTCCCCGGCAGTATCCCAACAATAATGACTGGCCCAAGGGCACCCTGTGGGCTTCATGTGGGGAACTGAACCCAGGTCTTCCAGGTCCTGGTTCAACACTCTAACTACTATCACACACTTGCCATGGCAAACAGCACAACTAGAAACATGAAGTGCTGGTGGGAGCAGTGCCGGATTTACGTATAAGCTAAACAAGCTATAACTTAGGGCCCCACTCTCTTGGGTGCCCCCCAAAAAGTTTAAAGGGAAAAAACCTATATGTACATTTCCAAAATATAAGATAAAAAACAAATAAAATAAAACCTACATACAGCAACAGTATTTTGTGTTTTGTAGGCTACTACAGTGGTACCTCGGGTTACATACACTTCAGGTTACATACGCTTCGGGTTACACACTCCGCTAACCCAGAAATAGTGCTTCAGGTTAAGAACTTTGCTTCAGGATAAGAACAGAAATCGGGCTTTGGCGGCGCGGCAGCAGCAGGAGGCCCCATTAGCTAAAGTGGTGTTTCAGGTTAAGAACAGTTTCAGGTTAAGTACAGACCTCCAGAACGAATTAAGTACTTAACCCGAGGTACCACTGTACTTGTTATGTGCAAATGGCTTTAGATACCTATGAGGTCCATAAATTACCATATAGCATATATTCTACACAAAAAAGCAGTGACAATTTGTTGTTGACAAAGGACAGCTGGACATAGAAAGGGCCCCATTACCTTCAGTAGCTTAGGGCCTCTCAAACCTAAACCCCACCCTGGGTGGGAGCAAGGAGAGTCTGCAGGGAAAGGCAACAGCAACACATGTCAGAGGGAGTCAGGGTGGGCATGTGCCCTACTTTATAGAAGACACTCCTCTCTTTAAAGGACTGTCCAGTTTAAAGGTAAAGAACCATCAGAAAGGAGATCAGGGGCTTTGAAATTGCCCATCCATAGTTAGTGCTTGGACAGCAGGCATACAAGTCTTCTCCCACTATGCTGAGTTCGTATTTATTAACCAATTTGAGTTTTTTCACAATCAAGTGGTATATAAATTTTATGAAATAAATTTGTTGTTTTTTATTCAATTTATATACTATCCTTCATCCAAAGTTCACAATATCTGTAGTCATTGTTTCTTTTAAAAAAAAAAGCACATGTAATTTTTTATGCCAATCTGCACCTGCTTTGGGGGTGAAGAAGAAGAGGAGTTTGGATTTGATATCCCGCTTTATCACTACCCGAAGGAGTCTCAAAGCGGCTAACATTCTCCTTTCCCTTCCTCCCCCACAACAAACACTCTGTGAGGTGAGTGAGGCTGAGAGACTTCAGAGAAGCGTGACTGGCCCAAGGTCACCCAGCAGCTGCGTGTGGAGTAACGGGGACAAGAACCCGGTTCTCCAGATTACAAGTCCACCGCTCTTAACCACAACACCACACTGGGTGATGTGGCTCAAATGGCTACCCCAAAGGGAGTTCTTGAAGGAACATAGGAAGCTGCCTCAATAGCTCAGTGAGTAGAACATGAAACTCTTAATCTCAGGGTTGTGGGTTCAATGCCCACAATGGGTAAAATATTCCTACCTTGCAGGGGGTTGGACTAGATGACCCTTGTGGTCCCTTCCCAATTTTACAATTTTATGATTCTAAACGAAGTCAGACCAACTGCCCATCTAGCTGTGTATGTCTTTCCAGCATGGTGCTGGCTCTGCAGGGTTTCAGGCAAGTTTTCCTTCCAGCCTTAGCCACGGTTGCCAGGAATTGGACCTGAGACCTTCTGCATACAAAGCATGTGGTCTGCCTCTGGGCAATGCCTCTTCCTGATGTGCTACCCCATTCTGTTTGTTCAGCATACAAGTCAAAGGAGTTTGGCAGCCTTCGTATTGATCTGCAGGTTCATCGGTCAGTGGTGCTGCAGGAGAAAGAGAGCGGCCCTATCGTATTAACACTCATGGTATTAACACTTATTTCCACCTTCTGCCTGCACAGCAGCCTCCAACAGGACAGGGAAGTGATGGTGAGGTAAGAGTGAGCCATCAGGCTTCATGGATTGGAAGCTTAGTAATAATAATAATAATAATAATAATAATAATAATAATTTATTATTTATACCCCACCCATCTGGCTGGGTTTCCCCAGCCACTCTAGTATCCATGAAGCAGTCTTGATTCTGCGACTCGCCACCTGCTGTGTAGCACTGTGTGTGCTGTTCATGGTTTTAAAAAAAAGAAATTTAAAATGGAACATCTGGAACACTATCTGAGTAGTGATGTAGTCAAGGAAGACATCACTGCTGGGAGACTATTTTAAAAATAATAAATAATTCAATATCTGCCTCCTGAAACAGCCTGCATCAACCAGCTACCTCAGACGGCAAGTTCATGCATTCTTTACTTGATGACCTGGCTATCAAATGATGACATGCATGTATCTGTAGAATGACATTCCTGTCAAGGTATGGCAGGTGCCCGTTATCTTCACTTTCTGTAAACAGCTGAAGACCTCTTCTTTTTTGTTCCATCAGCCTTTCCTAGCTGGGTAAATGGGACTTTGCCACAAGTGTGAACTTGTTAGGGACTTAATCTTGCTTTCAAGGTATTTGTTGCTTTTGTGTGTTGAACTGTTTTTAATTACCTTATTTTTTGCTCTATAAGATGCACCAGACCACAAGACGCACCTAGTTTTTGGAGGAGGAAAACAAGGAAAAAAACCTGAATCTCAGAAGCCAGAACAGCAAGAGGGATCGCTGCGCAGTGAAAGCAGCAATCCCTCTTGCTGTTCTGGCTTCTGGGATAGCTGTGCAGCCTGCATTCGCTCCATAAGATGCACACACATTTCCCCTTACTTTTTAGGAGGGAAAAAGTGAGTCTTATAGAGCAAAAAATACGGTATTTTATGTTGTTTAGAAGGTGATTAGTAAATCAAGTCTAAAGTAAAGGTAAAGAAACCCCTGACCACTAGGTCCAGTCACGACTGTCTCTGGGGTTGCGGCGCTTATCTCACTTTATTGGCTGAGGGAGCTGGAGTACAGCTTCCGGGTCATGTGGCCAGCATGACTAAGCCACTTCTGGTGAACCAGAGCAGCACACGGAAACGCCGTTTACCTTCCCGCTGGAGCGGTACCTATTTATCTATTTGCACTTTGACGTGGTTTCAAACTGCTAGGTTGGCAGGAGCAGGGACCAAGCAATGGGAGCTCGCCCCGTCGCTGGGATTCGAACTGCCAACCTTCTGATTGGCAAGTCCTAGGCTCTGTGGTTTAACCCACAGTGATGATGATGTATGAAAACTTCCCTCACTGGTGGAGCTTTCGTAACACCACAAAACAGTACTTTCCGGCGGAAAGAGTTCAAGGGCATGACGAGATATCAGGTGATGGGCATGCCTTTGCGAATCAGCTTACAGGCACCACTAATTCTAGCCCTGTCTGCTGGCACCCAACTATGTTCCTACCGAACACCAAGCCCCTACCAACCAGACTTAAAGGCCAATGACACAGTTGCACTTGCTCGATTTAATTTCACTCATGGTGAGTGCAAGTGGCAAGGAATTAGAGATGAGAGTAAACTAACATGACAAGAAATATGAGGGAACAAGGTTAAAAGATACAGAGAGGAAAGAGGCAAATCAAGAAATAAACAAAGAGAACAAAGGAGGAAAGTACAAAGGGAAGGAGGAGGCAGCATGCCAGGTATACATCTCTGCTCCTCAGTACTCCACAATTATTTAAATAAACAGCGTAAAAGCACCATTTAGCAGGGGAAATAGATGTTTCAAATCACGTGTGATTATTTGTCAGGGAGATCTATATTGATCACGCTGGTGTTGCACATTGAATGGCTATTGTAAAAAAACAATAATGTGGGTGGCGCTGTGGGTTAAACCACAGAGTCTAGGGCTTGCCGATCAGAAGGTTGGCGGTTCGAATCTCCGTGACGGGGTGAGCTCCTGTTGCTCAGTCCCTGCTCCTGCCCACCTAGCAGTTTGAAAGCACGTAGAAGTGCAAGTAGATAAATAGGTACTGCCCCGGCAGGAAGGTAAACGGCATTTCCGTGCGCTGCTCTGGTTTCACCAGAAGCGGCTTAGTCATGCTGGCCACATGACCCGGAAGCTGTACTCCGGCTCCCTCGGCCAATAAAGCGAGATGAGCGCCGCAACCCCAGAGTCGGCCACGACTGGACCTAATGGTCAGGGGTCCCTTTACCTTTACCTTATGTATGCATACCCAAAACACAAATATATTTGCTTTAAAATGGAGTGACTCTTGTTGCATTTATTGCTAGAATTGTTATAATTCGTTTTTTAAAAATAAATAAATAAACACAACACCTGAGCTTTAAATGATGGTAACATATGACCAGGAATGGTCTTTGATACTTCCTGTGAATCTTGTAGCCTCCTCCGTAGAAATTTCTCCTCCCCCCTCTCCAAAATTAGGATTGTTGTGCCTGGTACACTGTTTCCTTTACTATGTTGAATATATTCACTGTGAAGGAAAATGGTTGCTTTCTGAATACTACCCAAATTGTTTTGCTACGCTACTAGAAAATTAAATGCAATAGATTTACAACTGTGCCCACCCTTTGCCTGTGATTAAGTCCAGTAAGTTGTTTAGTAGGAACAAGAACTTAAGTAAATCTTAGGGAAAAGATTCAGTCCCTATTTTACAAAAGATGGCAAACACTTTCCATGCTGCACTAGGAAATGGAGAGTTCTAATTTCAAAGGGTGATGTAAGAAATAGAGAAACAGATGAGGAAGATTCCACACCCCACGCCTTTTAACATACACTTAAACTAAAATAAAATAACACAGATTTCCAAGAGTTTTAATGATCACACAGGCATTGACAACCATTGCAGTTAATGCAGAGCATCAGTTTTCACAAATTATGGTTTATTTCATATTTCACAGCAACTCCTTCAGCAAGTGTGAGAAAATATGTTTCACTGCTTGCCTGCCTGGATATTAGCCCATGCCGCCTTGCAACTAGTATTGGATTTAATCCCATAATGATTGACAACAGTCTGAAACTCCCACCAGCCTGTTCTACCGTTTCCTTCACTATCCCTTATTTAGGTCTGATAAGAAGGCTGATCGCTGAAGAATCGATGCTTTGGAATTATGGTGCTGGAAGAGACTTTTGAGAGTCCAATGGACTGCAAGAAGATCAAACCTATCCATTCTTAAGGAAATCAGCCCTGAGTGCTCACTGGAAGGACAGATCCTGAAGCTGAGGCTCCAATACTTTGGCCACCTCATAAGAAGAGAAGACTCCCTGGAAAAGACCCTGATGCTGGGAAAGATGGAGGGCACAAGGAGAAGGGGATGACAGAGGATGAGATGGTTGGACAGTGTTCTCGAAGCTACCAGCATGAGTTTGACCAAACTGTGGGAGGCAGTGGAAGACAGGAGTGCCTGGCGTGCTCTGGTCCATGGGGTCACGAAGAGTCAGACATGACTAAACGACTAAACAACAACAATTTCATAGAAAGCCATGTACATTTCACCCAGTGCCCTCTCTCTGGTCTATCCTATAGCTTTAAGAGTTATGGAAAGCTATATTAATTTCACTGACCAGTGTTTTGTTTTGTTTTGTTTTGTTTTATTATAAAATGAAAATACTACTAAGTGTAGTAACACGGTGTGCTTATACACTTTTGATACATAGGGACACATGAACTTCTATATAAATTATACTGACAAGCCTTTTCTCCAATCTTGTCAGTTCTACTGACAGTGGAAGACAGTGGAAGTAAATGGCCATACCATAAATGCCAGTGAGCATGGAAAAGGTGGGAAAATTGGGTAAAATTGGGAGCTGTGCATTGCAATAGTGACCAAGAGAAACTTCTCTATGGAGACAAAAAATAACATGAGAAAAAGTTCTTCCTAAATGTGTGAAAGTCTGTTGGAAGGATGGTGGATAGAAGAAGTGCTTTTAGGGATAATGCATCTGTTCACAGGGCAACCAAAATTAAATGTGTTTAAAATGTGATTATAAACTGTCCTTCCTCCATGCACATCAATTTAAAAACCTGAAACATATACATTTTAAATTACATTTATAACAGAAGGAAGTCTCATAAGTGCTTTAAAGGGCACATGTGAAATCTGTCTGTTTCATAATTGTCATGTTTTAAATATCATTTTAAAAGACTGTAAAATTTCAGAAAGAGGAGTCTTTCTGAATGGGAATTACTATATCAAAGCATAGTTTAAAGGTTTTTTACAATTAAGGGTTGGGGGAGTTCTCCAAAATTACACTCTAAATGCAGAACGCCTTACTGCAGTAGTGTTTCATTGCTTTAACAATCTGTTATGCAATCTGGACACAGTTGGATTTGATGTCTTTGAAAAACCTCTTTCCACAGAAGTGCAGTTCTGCCCCACTTTTGCCTCTCAGCTTTTTGTCTCTCCTTAGGAAAAAAATCTGCCTTTCAAGAGTAGCATATATTCTGCTGTATCTGATAAAAATCAGTGGGATATTACTGATGTTTTGAAACATGTGAAACATCTATGTCTTGAGAAACAAAAAATATTTACGATTACTAAAATGTTATGAATGACCTGATTGGAAATACTTCCCTCTGAATAAGATTCAAAGTCTTCCATACTTTAATATAGATACTTTAACATAAACTGTATCCCATATTATACTTCCCTTCCTAACATTTTGTACACTGATAAACTGTTCTTGAAATCACACATATATTCCACAGAATTCACTGAACAAAGAAAGTGGGTATTAAAATACATAACCCAAAAATGCTCTTTTTAAAAAATGAAGAAAAGCAATCAATGGCCCTTCTGGAAAGAACATTTTGAGAAATGGATGCCCAAATATATTTCAAATTACAACAACAACAACAACAACAACAACAACAACAACAACAACAACATTTATATCCCGCCCACCCTGGGCAGCCTCCAACAAAATATTAAAATACAATGGTGTGTTAAACATTAAAAGCTTCCCTAAACTATGAAAATGAAATATCTATATTAATAAATTATCCTGTTTTTGTTGCAAAATGATGCTAAAAAATTCCACTTGCTGATGTGCAGATTTGAAAAATTATATTAAAAAATCAAAGTAGGGACTTGTGGTGCAAGTTGTCCTACCCAGGAAATCAATATTTACCCAAAGTTTGTATTAAAATCGGAAACATCATCTGTAATAATGATATTTGAACCTGCTTATCCTTGCATGGTCTTGTTGTTTAACTTCTCAACCAATCATAAATTTTCTACTGATCTCCTGTCACTGGAAGCATGGAAACACTGTGCCTTCAAACAATATCAAAAGCTAGCCTTTTTAAAAAAGAGACTTCAGGCTTAGACGAGATATTTCTGCCTCTGCTTGAGTACACAGAGTATTCTGTGCATCTCAAAAGCTTATTTCCAATTAGTTTACACACTATTGATAGCCCAGCAAATCCTAAATTTGGACTGACTCCTTCTTCTCTTTCAAGTGGAAGATAAATCAGTAATGAAGTATAAGCCTTTGTTGCCAGATTGTATCCATTTATATTCTTGATGCTCATCCTCACAAATAAAGGCCTGACATTTGTATCTGCATCTCTTGGTTAAAAGGTGCATATACTTCACACATTTGGAGGCAAGAACAAATACTATCTTTGTATGGCTGAAGAGTGGGACACAGGTGGCGTTGTGGGTTAAACCACAGAGCCTAGGGCTTGCCGATCAGAAGGTCAGCGGTTTGAATCCCCGCAACGGGGTGAGCTCCTGTTGCTCAGTCCCTGCTCCTGCCAACCTAGCAGTTCAAAAGCATGTCAAAGTGCAAGTAGATAAATAGGTACCACTCCGGCGGGAAAGTAAACGGCGTTTCCATGCACTGCTCTGGTTCGCCAGAAGCGGCTTAGTCATGCTGCCCACATGACCCGGAAGCTGTACGCTGGCTCCCTCGGCCAATAAAGCGAGTTGAGTGCCGCAACCCAGAGTCAGCCACGACTGGACCTAATGGTCAAGGGTCCCTTTACCTTTATGGCTGAAGAGTACCGCGTTTTCTTCTAATAAGGTATGGATGGTGGCAAACTAACATCTGGATGAACATCACACAACTACAGCTTCATGGAAGTCTTACAAAGAATTGTGTCCGACCAAAAATTGCAACGGCTGGTAAAACCCTAACAAAGGATTCTCCAGGCTTTTGCAGACGCTTCCACTTCCCATACCATTTTAGTTATTTTTCTTTTCAAATCCCCAAGTACTATTTAAGTTCCTTTGACATTGTTCTGACATTGTCATATGATCTCCATGGGCATACTTCACTAATTCTGCCTACAAGTAGTGAAAAATGTCGCTCAAAATATGTTCTCAAAACTGTACAGGTGCAACAGTCCAATCCTTAAAACAGATTCCCCCTCCCAAATTTACTTCTGAATCAGTTCACTATGTGCAATGCCCATCTGGCAAATTTGTAAGTGTGGCTGTGTATGTAGCAATTTGCAAGCACCACAGTAAATAGATCAGATAATTTGAAATGGTGAGGAAAACAAGGATAATGAAAAGCTTCATATGCAAAATATTGTTAAATCAGGGGTTGCCAACCTTTCCATGTCCATTTGCAAACTGGAGAGACTGGTGTTGGCACCGCAGGGCAAGGCACAAGCTATTCTATTGGCTACAAGATAATAATTCTTTTAAGCCAAATTTCAGTGTGGCATGGGGCTCTGTGGGAGTCAGGGAAGGGTGGTCCACTGCTGGTGACTTCCATGTTCACTTCACATAGAACTAATGTTCAAAAGTTAGCAAGGAGAATCATGCAGTTGAAGCTTGTTGAAAGGTATGGCAGTCTTTTTCTAAGACATTTACCTACAAGGTTTCAAGGACAGCATATTGCTGTGATGTACATGTACCACAGATGTACAAAGAAGTATGCTTAAACATAGCAGGAAGCAAGACACTGGAACTACGATAAATATGTTTGGGATCAGGGTTTAGATCCAAAATAAATATCCTCTTTGGAATGTCAGTGTGCCTATCTCATCCACAAGATGCAGAGTGTTATAATCCTTCAGAACTGCAATTTTATATCTCCCCCCAAAAAGATGAGAAATAGAAATGTGTTTCTTCTTGGTGTGTTTGTGGCTAACTAGCTTCCATTTTATACAGATTTCTCATTCCAAGATTTATGGTGGCTACTTGGCCCCTGTTCAATTTGGCCGTGAAATAAAAATATTAGCTCCTTAAATATGAAGTGGGATGGCTGAAAGCATATTTGCCTAATGCTCAGTATGCAATACTGCCATACTGAAGTTTGAGAAATAGCATAGGCACATTAACAGAGTTTAACCAGGATGGAGTATCGTGAATCAAGGAACATCCATTAGGTACTACTTTTGATGGCAACAGACCTATTCGTTTGAACTAGGGGACTTCTCCAGTTACGTATAAGGTAGAACATATGTATTTTAACATGAAAGGTCCCAAATTCAAGGAGGTCACATAGCAGTTGATGGGAAAGACCTCTGCTTTAGACATTGTAAAGCCATTGACTCTAAGAGTAGATAACCAAGTGGTATTATATATGGCAGTTTGCTCCAAGACGCCCAGATGACCCCTCCTTTGATAACATACCACTCTACAATTTTGTTGAGATTTTGGCTTGTATGACAGAATGTTGTTTCTTTACTTCCTGCTGAGCTTTCATTACAGCTTTCTGTGCCTGTCAGTGATGTTTTGAACTTTTTTCGGATACTTATTCTAGACCCTCCAAGTGTCCCTATTTTCAAGGGCCAGTCACAGATTTACAGAAGCTATCCTGGTTTCTGAATTGATCCTGGAATGTGCCACTTTTCCTTAAAGGTAAAGGTAAAGGGACCCCTGACCATTAAGTCCAGTCGTGGCCGACTCTGGGGTTGCAGCACTCATCTTGCTTTACTGGCCGAGGGAGCCGGCGTTTGACAGACAGCTTCCGGGTCATGTGGCCAGCATGACTAAGCCATTTCTGGTGAACCAGAGAAGCGCATGGAAACGCCGTTTACCTTCCCGCCGTAGCGGTACCTATTTATCTACTTGCACTTTGAGGTGCTTTTGAACTGCTAGGTTGGCAGGAGCAGGGACCGAGCAACAGGAGCTCATCCCGTCACGGGGATTCGAACCGCCGACCTTCTGATCAGCAAGTCCTAGGCTCCCTCTTTTCCTTAGGACATCCCTATTTTCATCAGAGAAATGTTGGAGGGTATGTTACTGTCTTATGGTACATTAGCAATGCAATCCTATGCATGTTGTCTCAGAAGTAAATCCCATTATGTTCAGTAGGCCATCAGTTAAATGTACAAAGAATCACAGCTCTGTTGCTTTTATTGAGACTGATTCCATCTTGAAAGTGAACGATAGTGACAAGAATAGAATTTATTTTTTTTTTCCTACTGAAGAAATAGTATTCGCAGGTTAGTAAATATTGCCAGACTTGTTGTAGAGATGTGTCACGCCTAGCTAACTGTGGCTGTAATAAAAGAAGCCCACATAGCCATTCAGGTGAAGGATTTCCTGTCACTAGAGGTCAGCATGAGCACAACATTAGATCAGTGTATACAGTACTAATCCCATCTTTAGAAAGCTTGCAGATCCTATTCTGGAAAACCTCACTTAAGGAAAACAACTTCAGTAGTCCTATGTCCTATGGACAGGGCAATTTTAATATGTCTATTTAGGAACTGGATATTGTATTGATCAGTACACCGCAACTCATAAATCGGTGAGTGATCTTATTTCAGTGCTTCAACTAGAGCAAAGGTATTTTGATCATATTTTAGGCAAATAAATAAATGTGTAAGAGTGGAAGATACCATTGCTTTTAAAGCTGGCTTCATTTGTTAGTTCTAAAATATTGTAAAAGTAAAAAGTATGACAATTCAGGAAAATAACTTCTGAATTCACCCATCAGCTTCAGCGGCACGGATTTGACTAAAACAACATGTAGGCTTGCAATGCTAAACTTTACACACATCTTTTTGTTAATTTAAATGTGAGGACCTTTGTACAGCCAACTTCTTTCTCACTATGTCTTCCTTAACTTGGAATGTTAGCTTTGGATTCCTCAGGTGGATCTATACGAACACTGATATCAGCTTGGACACCAAATTCATTTCAAAATGTTTGGCATCGTCAAAGCTGACAGCACCAGCACTAACCATGTATTGAACAGGGAAGGCCTCATGTACAGCAGCGTGCTTGCAACAAATTACTTCATACCAGGATTTCTGGAACTAAAATGCTTTTTTCTGACCACACCAAGAGCCTAGAACTGTGACACAAATTGTCCCGAATGCCCATAGGAAGCTCACAAGAGAGCATGACGGAAATTGCCATTCCATTTTGCATGCCCAAAGCATCAAGTACTCTGAAGTACACCGTCTCTGAATGTAGAGTGTTCTTTTAACTGTTAGCAATGGACAGATATGTCCTACGCTTGAACACATCTAATCCTTTCTTAGACAATGTTTTTCACCAGATAAATATTGGAGCAATTACATATAATCAACCAGTTTCACAAAACTGGCTTTGATGGATTTTGAGCCAGTGTAAAAAACAAGAATGTCTTCTCTCTATTAGCTGATTAAAAAATAAAATAAGTCATGCATTAAAGAACATGAGCAAAACACAGAACAAGATGGCAATTCTCAGAATCCTATAATTAGAAATAATTAGACTATTTAGTAATTTAGTTCCAAAATGCCTTGCCTATTGTTATAAACAGGTTATTGCATAGTCAGTGTGTTGTAGAGCAACCCAACAGTTCAGCCATTGTATCTTACACAGCTGCTTGGAGACTGAGGCGCCTTCATAAAAAAATAGTCAGTGGCAAAAATGAAAATGTATATTCAGAACTTATTATACAGACTCTCTAAACTTTCCAGTTTGACATTTTCATCTGTTTGCTTCAACATGTGATCACCTCTCATCTGCCAGAGACAAATTTGTCTATGAAGACAAACAGCAGCAAGGAATAAGAGGAATGTATACATATAGTAAGGAAAAGATGATGGTCTACTGTTTGGGAAAGTTATTGGACTTCTCTTCTAAAGGGTCATGATTAGGGAGAAAATAAATCAGCAAAACAGCTAATGCCATTTTTTAAAAGAATCCTATTGCCTACTCAAAGATAGAATTTACGGCATAGGGCCATAGATAGGGGACAATCAATGAGGTCCCCTCTAGATGTTACTGGGCTCCAATCAGCCCCAGCCACCATGGCCAACAATCTGGAATGATTGTAAATGTAGTCCTGAAACATCCTGAGGTTCCTATGTTGGCTACCCTGGCATACATTATCAAAAGATGCATTTTAACAGTTGGGAGACACTTCACGTTCATGCTTCCATCTCATAGTGACACCTAGTAATTTGTGTATAATGCAACACAACACAGAGGCAAAGCATGCCTTCCTAACCCATAGGCCATGCGGGCAAAGGTTTAAAAAACACCTAAGTTGCTTCCAAAAGCACACTGGCTTTTCAACAGTGAATTCTAGTTTACTGGCTGTCATGAGCATTTTAGCTTACACCTGAACCAATTAATTGTGGTGGAATCTACGCACATATATTTTTTTAAAAAAACAACCCGCTGTGAAAATCCTTTTTTAAAAAAAAAGTTTTGAAAAATACATTGAAGTTGGCGTGGCTCACTGCCACCATCTAGTGTCACGTTTGTATATTGCACTTTACAACACATTTAAAACGTTTTATTTGCAGCTGTATAGCTGAGTCCTATTTTTCTTCTTCATACTGCAGAAGCAAGATATCAACTTAAAGTGAGCGTTACTATAGGCAAGCAGATTAATGGATCTGGTTGCAGGAAACTTACGAGAGAATTCCTTCACATTGATTAATTTAGACATGAGTGGTTTCCTACTTTGCACCTGCACCTTTGCAATCCCGCTCCAGAAAGTGGCAGATTCTGTAGACTGTACCATCCATGAACAGTGCTCTCTACCTTTCCTATATGCCCTCTATATTCCAGTGCCACCATTTTGAGTAGAGCTGTGCAGAATTTTAAAAAACAAAAACCTCTTTAAATAGAGATTTAAAGATGCTCTCAAGGCAAATCTAAAAATAAAAATAAAAAAATGCAGCATAAGCACCGATAATTGGGAAACACTAGACTGCAAGCTGGGATGCGGGTGGCGCTGTGGTCTAAACCACAGAGCCTAGGGCTTGCCGATCAGAAGGTTGGCGGTTTGAATCCCTGCGACGGGGTGAGCTTCCGTTGCTCAGTCCCTGCTCCTGCCAACCTAGCAGTTCGAAAGCACGTCAAAGTGCAAGTAGATAAATAGGTACCGCTCCGGCAGGAAGGTAAACGGCATTTCCGTGTGCTGCTTTGGTTCGCCAGAAGTGGCTTAGTCATGCTGGCCACATGACCCAGAAGCTGTACGCCGGCTCCCTCGGCCAATAAAGTGAGATGAGCATTGCAACCCCAGTCGGTCACGACTGGACCTAATGGTCAGGGGTCCCTTTACCCTTTACCTAAGCAGAGGTTGGGTGGTCATCTGTCATGGGTGCTTTAGTTGTGATTCCTGCATTGCAGGAGATGGGACTAGGCAACCCTTGGGGTCCCTTCCAACTGTATAATTCTATAATTCTATGGTTCACTTACCCTAGCCCACTGCCCTGCTCACAGTTGTGAAGAATATTCTTATGTTATGAATGGTTTGCATCGCCATTAAGAAAAAGAGGTCAGAGTAGGTCAATATATATGTGGACTGTCCCTGGATCTTCTTCAAGTTCTCAAAGCTCTTAACCTAGATCAAGATTGTCATCTGAACTAGCCATATGTTTAACTGATAATCTGTCAATCAGCCCATCATTTGAAAAATAAGACTTGCACAAAAATGACAACTAGACATTCTGTTTTGGTGACTGTAACCTTGGTTTGAGGAGGTATTTGGCACCTAGATTATATATCTGAGTTTCTAACTAAAACCATCCTGTTTAGTTAGCCTTTCTGGCCACAAAAGGCTTTTAGATCCTGTACTGATATGTTTTGGTATTTTAAGTTTGTTATACTGAACTGTTTTTATTGCTCTGGTGATTTCTTAAGACTACAGCTAAACCCCTGATTAACCAACCATGCTGGTGATGTATCTGTGTGTGGTTGGATGGGGGAAGAAACAGCTCTGTCAACCTCCGCTGGCCTCCACCATGCCTCCAATGTAAAGCTCTTTCACGTTCTAAAAACATGGTGGGTAGATTTACTGCTGCTGAAATCCCCCCTACTGGTAGCCCATGGAAAGCTCCAAAGTTAGGCATTATGAGGGTAGACCCAGCCCAGGATCTACTGCAGGCTTCCTGAAATTCAGCCCTCCAGATGCTTTTGGCCTACAACTCCCATGATCTCTAGCTAGCAGGACCAGTGGTCAGGGATGCTGGGAACTGTAGCCTCAAAACATAGAATCATAGAATCATAGAATCATAGAGTTGGAAGAGACCACAAGGGCCATCAAGTCCAACCCCCTGCCAAGCAGGAAACACCATCAGAGCACTCCTGACATATGGATGTCAAGCCTCTGCTTAAAGACCTCCAAAGAAGGAGACTCCACCACACTCCTTGGCAGCAAATTCCACTGTCGAACAGCTCTTACTGTCAGGGCCGAG
Organism: Podarcis bocagei; assembly: GCF_964188305.1. Taxonomy (NCBI): domain Eukaryota; kingdom Metazoa; phylum Chordata; class Lepidosauria; order Squamata; family Lacertidae; genus Podarcis; species Podarcis bocagei. The sequence goes on along the minus strand of NC_138134.1, from coordinate 19,784,647 downwards.
GTTGAGGAAGCCTGATCTACTGGAACTTGAGCCATCCCTACTGCCACCACTTGACAGCAATGTGCTGAATGTGAGCCTGGCCAGTATCCAAGCTCCAGGCTGGCGCAGCGAATAGCAGGGTTTTGCCTCCCAACCCAACCTCCATCCTGGTCAGTGTGAGCAATGGGGCTACAGATGCAGTACGGCTACACTGCTCCACCCTGGAATTAAGATTGCTCTGTAGTTGTTTTTAAAGCTATCCTGTGTCTTTTTGTATTCAGCTGCTATGGGCACTTCTCGTTGCCATCCTCACATTTATTTTTATTTTTTTTACAAGGTCGGTTCTAAATGTTTTTAATAAATAAATGCATTTTCGTGGAAATAAAGATGGTGGTTACAACTGGAGCTATCAAGAAGGCCAAACCGGGGCACTTATTCAGTGATGAGGACCATACAGTGGTACCTCGGGTTACATACGCTTCAGGTTACAAACTCCGCTTACCCAGAAATATTACCTCAGGTTAAGAACTTTGCTTCAGGATGAGAACAGAAATCGTGCAGCGGTGGCGCAGCGGCAGCAGGGGTCCCCATTAGCTAAATTGGTGCTTCAGGTTAAGAACAGTTTCAGGTTAAGTACGGACCTCCAGAACGAATTAAGTTCTTAACCCGAGGTACCACTGTATTGGTGTCAGACATTTGTCTGGCACCTCCAGATGGTAGTGCTAGGCCTGGCTGTGCCCATATTCACACATCCATCTCAATTGCAATTTTAAATTTTTGCCATGAATAGTTAGGATAGCACAAAGTATCTAGCTTTAGAACTTAACAGTAAGGCAAGCTTCTGTTTTTTTGTTTTTGTTGTTTAAAGAAACTGGGTGTCCCCCTCCCAACAGAAAGAGAATAAATCCAAAGAGACAGGGGGGGGGCAGGAAATTACTGAGCCCTTTGTAGTAACACCATTATCAGTATGAACAAAACGTTAAGACTGTGAGAACATATTAAACCATCTACTTTCTTAAACAAAGAGCCAGGAAGTTGTGACAAAGCCGTACTGCAGCAATACATGGAAGAATACATCGGTTCTCCATGGCAACAGAACTACTTGGTAACTGGAGTGAGCAAAAGCAACCACAGAATACTACAAAAAACAGGCATAGTCATCTATATTGCTGCACTGTAACATGCTTTGGCACACTTCTAAGAAAAGAATGAAGAGGCTTCCCCACAAGGAAAACTGGTTTTCTATATTCACCCATCATCAAAGAAGAAATCAATCAGCTTTTTCAAATTTGTGCACCAACAAAATATTCTGTTTATTTTCCCCACCGTGCTAAATGCCATACATTTCCAGCACATGCAGAATAGCTTTTGCCTCGCCTCCTTGCATAAAAATAGCACTTGTTGGTTTCAGTTCTATTCTCAGCAAAACTGCTCCAGAGACTGCATCTAAGTGAGATTGCTTACAATTTTTCTGTTTAGATTTCATTGCAGGATTTCCATCAATAAGCAAAAAAATAAAATAAAAAAATAAAAACCAATGAAGGTTCATATATAAGGAGTTGGCATTTCATTTCAGGTTTCCACCCCCACCCCCCGTTTTTTCAGTACTCCTGGGTTAGAAAATTCACCTAACCATAGCAATTTATCTAAATTTTATTTAAGCCAGCATAGCAAAAGTGATTATATGATCATTATCCCTTTTTGCCCACATTGCACATTTATGGTATCATCATCTTGACATGCACATTCACTGCAACTTAAGTACTTCAAAAAAAAAAAAACAACCAGCTTTCACCCCTGCATTCTATTATAACAGCTGGTGAACCCAGCATCTGGTGGGGGACAGATAGTCCTCTTGTACATTTCTGATTGCGGACTGTGGTAAGCAAGCTTCTTGGCGTGGTTTGGTTTTGGATATATTCAAGATGAACTTGCAACAAACAAGCCACACTGCATTTTTAAAAGTGTATTTTATGCTTACTATTCTACACCTCACAACAACTGTAATGGTTTCATAAGAACCAGTAAGTCATTCATTTTAATGTAAAGGGATCTGTGTCTTTGGTACACCGGGGAAGGGAACCTGTGGTCCTTCAGGTAATGTTTCACGCCAACTCCTGTGAGCCCCACCAGCATGATTAAAGGTGAGGAATGAAAGCAGTAACATCTGGAAGGCCACATGAGTGTTCGTGCTCAGGTCAAGTGCAGTGAGGGCCATATATCTTGAGTGTCACCATTGCTTCATGAGAATTAAGAGCGACTCTGCAGCTGTGTGTTGCAAGGGAGGAATTGATAGTGGTGGTGGGCAACTATCTTTGAGGGAAGCTTTAGTCATCTTCACATTGAGGAACTCCTGATCAACTTCTGAGGAACACTAAGATTCCTTGGAACCATTTGAAAACTACTTAAAGCTGGGGTAGATTATCTTGTTTCAGCTAACTGTGCCTCGGCTGCTTTGCTTTTGATCCTTGCACAAGGATGAAGAACAACAGCTGGAGCCCTTTTGTGCTCAAAGACTCTTCTGCTGGCTGCAACTGTATTCGCTGCTTCCCTCCCCCCTTTGCTTTGCTTTTGGGGATGACTGCTGTTTCCAGGGCTGCCATCAACAGTCAGCCTTGCCTTGATTTGAGAGCTGCTTGGGCCAGAGGCTGGTGTGGAAAGGGCAGGAGTGGAAACACTTTGAAGCTGGAAGCTGAGTTTATTTGTCTTGCTCCTGTCACCCTGCAGGTAGGTAGGTAGGTATGTATTCATGTATGTATGTATCTGAGAGCTGCTTGAGGAAGAGGTGAGAGCCAAAGGGCTCTTGTTCTGTAGATCTTTACCTATGGGGCCTGTGACAAGAATCTGAGGAACCTGATGCTTTGACACCGAGCTCTGCAGTTCTAGCTCAAAATACTTTTGATCTTGAATCTATGGCAGTGTTTCCCAACCTTTTTTGGGCAAAGGCACACTTGTTTGATGAAAAAAATCTCGAGGCACACCACCATTACAGCCCCATGACGTCAGCGCGCAGCGTCACGCCGGGAGGGACGCACGAAAGTGTAAGTTTCAATTTTTTTCCCTCCCCCTTGCCGGGGAACCTCCAAGCTTTGGGGGGGGGGAGGAGGCAGCAAAGCGAGGCAGGAAGGAGAGCGCGGCTTGGCTGGGTGAGCTTTGGCAGGGGCAGGGAATGAGAGCCGCGAGGCGGGCGCTGCGGACGGAGGCGCTGCCCGCCGAACTCGCAGGCAGGCAGACGGCGAGAGCCCCGCGCTGGGCGGCCTCTCCTCGCCGCCACCGCCCCGCCTCTCGCCGCCCGACTCGCCCGCCTCCCTCCAGGCAACATCTCGCGGCACACCAGGCAACATCTCACGGCACACTAGTGTGCCGCGGAACAGTGGTTGGGAAACACTGATCTATGGCACAAGCAGCTCTGTGTCCTCAAGATGAAAGAGGTTTGGGTAACCTAAACATCTTGCTGTGGATAAACAAGTCCCACAGGATTGGAAGGGGGAGTGACCTAGTTGAACAGTCTGTGCCATTAGCTATTATGTTTATACACTATTAACCATTGTAATTGATGGAGGCAATTGAATAGCAAGAGATAGGTTGCCATTAAGAAAGTTTAGCTTTTTAAAAAGAAAAAAGAAAAGTTGTTTGACATCTAGGAGAAAGATGGACATGTAAACAATTTGCAGGAGCCATTTCCAAATTTCACCCTCTTTCTTTCTGAGCTAAAGCAAAGGTAACCCATAACAGAGCTGCCATTTATTGACCTTAACAAATGCTTATAAAGGAACAAAACCACACTGTTATTTCACCATGATGTTATTGGGAATCCTTCCAATGATTTCAGTGGCGGTTTAATGGTCAGAGGCTTGACCCCTGTATAATACAAAGTACCCACATCAGACCCTTGGGGTGATTATACTATTTATACAGGATTACTCAGCTGTAATGATCTCCTGTGCAGTCAAAACCAAATAGATGTACCTTTCCCTGTTTATTTGTTTTGTAACATAAAAACCCTTAGTAAAAACTATTATCTTTAAAAAAAAACAATCAAAATAATGCAGGCTATGAACAAAATGGCAAACATCAAATGCTACAAAGTTGTCACACTTTCAGAAATATAAACAGATTCAATTTTCCTAAACCTAGTATCAAAATAGTAGACACTATTTGGGTTGAAGAACAGGTCAATATTCTCAGGCAAAATTATCAACATGTTAAGCACCAGAATTCTAATTACCCAATGAGGTCTTTTGTTTTTCAAAATGAAGTGTTATTCATTACCTCCTAATCCAGGTCTCAGACGATTATCATAACCATCCAGAAGCCTATCTAGAATTCTTGTAAAGATGGTGATGTTATTTTTTGCTTCATCTTCATTGGGGTCAACCGATGATGATCTAAACAGACATTTAAAAAAAAATGTTAAATATGTTCTATGTACATTTACTACACTGTTAGTATTTATTAGCTCTGAATATTCTGTATATGCATTTAATACAAATTATTTGAAGATGCCACCCTTTTCTTAGCAAATAATCAACATTCTTTAGCTTTTCATTTTTAGGACCCAACTTTAGCCACCACACTTCATCATGTGAGCAATGTTAATATTTACCATTTCCCTTTTCTTATTCATTCACCATGTCCTTCTCTGTTTTAGGTATGCTTGCTTCCTCAGCCAAGCCTATCCAAAACTTTCCTACTAGATATTTAAATTCCCACCCCAGCTGGGTATGCTTTTTCTCTTTCTTCCAATTTCTTCTCTGGCAATCAAAGAAAATAAAGTGGCTGACCACTGTTGGAGGCAGAATTCCGGCCAACTTGGACCCTTGGTATGATCTAGCAAGGCAACATGTGTGTTTGTGTGTGTGCGTGTGTTTAAAAAACTTAAAACAAATGAAAATAGTGGCAAAATCACTGGTGCAACCCATATCACTTTTGTCCACTTCCTTACAACTTCTCTGAGAATTGATTACAAGCCAACACTTGAAATAAGTGCTGCAAACAAGAGATGCATCCAGTTGTATTTACCTGCAATACCTGAAGCACATAGTAAGGTGAAACCTGTAACAGCAAACTCAAGAGTAGATCTTTGTCCACTAAGCCCAATACACCATGGAGCACAGGAAGTTGCCTTATATGGAGTCAGGTCATTGGTCCATCTAGCTCAATGGTGTCTGCCCTGACTGGGGATTCTGCCATCCCCAATCTAGAGATACGTACAGGGATTGAACCTTCTGCATAAAGTAGATGCTCTACTGCTAAGCCACAGCTCTTCTAATAAAAGTTCAGGTCCTTCCAAGAATTGGATCACTGTCAGTCAGGACCTCCTGCTACCCACTTCCTTTCCCAAGAAACCTTGTAGCAAAGCAGGGAACGAACACTGGAAAGAATTAGCCGGTAGGGACCTTATTGGACTCATAGGCCTTGATGCATTCACTGAGTGACAAGGCCTTGGAAACAATTCATATGCATCCCAATGACACAGGTTGCAAACTGTAAGGTCTTTGCCATTGACACCTGCTATTGGTGCTCCTTCACAAGGCAATGGAGAAATATAAATATATTTGGGAAAGTGGGGCGGACCAGCAGGTAATATTTACATGCTTATTTTTTCTATAAAAAGTTTTTAAAAAATAAAACAGAACTGCAATGTAACTGGGGCACATACATTTGTTGATGAGAAAGACATAAAATACTGGAATTTCGGAAAAGACTGGGGAATTCTGGTTTTCTTCATTATGGTTAAATACAATTGTACCGTTAAATACAATTAAACAAAATACTGCAGCTATTTCTTTATAATGAACGCCTGCATGGGAAGGAATATCAGGATGTGAAAAGCATGGTCTTCATCCTGGACCACCTTTGCCATCTTCTGAGAAGGCATTCTGACTATGCTTTCACTCAGTGACCATGTAGCACACAAGACATGGAGAGAAGCTGTCGTGATAAAACTGGCTTCTGATGTTTGTAAATCATGGGTAGTTGCAATGAGACAGAAAAGCAGCAAACCACAAGAGAGTCTAAAATATGTATGGATCTTAAAACAAATCCTGTTAAATTATTGTAGCGGTTGTGGTAAAAATATTAATTCAACGGATTTCCAGGATAATAAACATTGGGGGCAAAGAAGAAGGAAAAGCTTAAAATTCAGTTTTGAAGATGCCATGGAGAAAAAAAGGAATGAAAAGTAATCCGATCCTCCTTCACCCCATTCTGAAAAGCAGCAGCAAACACAGTGACTTCCTTCATTTGTTGTCCACTTAAGACTGGTGCTGAAAAGCGAATGTCTCTTAAACTGGGAAAATCCAAACCAAGGCCCTGTTGTATTTCTTTGGACGTCAGTTCTGCTCCCTGTATGGATCTTTCCCATGAACCTTATAGTAACAACCAAATTTTTGCTTCAAATTTATGATGCTTAGATGCCCCTTTCATACAAGTTCCAAATATTCAGCTAGCATAAAAAGAATATGATATACATTGTCTTTCCCCAACAATCTACAGTTATTTCTGACATTTGGTTTTTTTGAATGCATGATTAATGCTATCCTCCTTCTGAGGCAATTTCTGTAATGTGAGCACAGTCTGAACTAAAACAAAGTAAATAATCAAGTAAAACAATGCTACTTTTATATGGATAAAACATTATTGAGAAATTAAGAAAATAGGAATATTCAACAACATGGACAAAGCATTTAAATGTTTATGGGTTGTTGTTTTTTGCAGTTTGTGGTATTTCAGGAACCTTCGCTTACAAGTAATTATTTGACTTTAGTATTTCACATGTGAGCTGTCAATAAGATTTAAAATACTATTGTTAGCACTTGCATGTTGTATACAAGCAGATATTTTTACCAGTATTAAAGAAATACTAGTTTTGTAAGCAAATTATTAGATAAAAACTAACACTGATATTCCTATCAGAGTCTAATCCTGAAAATTATAGAAGAATGTAGTAGTCTTTAGGTACACATGTTGACTCATTGGCAGCAATGAGACTTACTCACTTGAGTAAAAGGACCAGGCCCACTGTGGCTTAACTAATACTGCAGCATCCTTGCTGGCTAGATAAACCGAAAACATCAAAACCTCAAAGCAGCATTTAATTCTAGCCACTGAAATATATCGCCAATTACTTGGCTAAAATTGGATGCATTGCTTTTCACTATCAGATGAGTTTCTTATGATTTTGAGGAAAATAAAATGCAAAAATATGTTATAGTCAGAATGCTACTGCAGCCCAAGCTGTGATCTATGAGCAAAATGAAGTTAGAAATCATCATTAATTGGATGCATAGAGGTGCCAGGTAAAACCAAACCTAAGCATGCATTTTAAGTTGCCTTTTATAATGCCATCATTTTAGATATATAGTTTATTAAGCAACATCAAAAGTTGATTAATGAATCAGGTTATTGTTTTATTTTATGGGATTGTGGAATTGTATACTATCTCCACCTAGAGGTTTAAATATTAAATGTCTCCGTGTTCTGTTATGTTGACCAAAAATACTCCCCATTCCAACCCACGTCCACATGCAAAATATCCCATTATCTTCAGTGTTTTGGTTTCTTTCCTGTTCCTTATTCTCCATGAGGACTGGCGTGATATAACTAGAGTGACACAATGACTCCAGAAAACATTGCATAGCTTCAAAGGCTGCACAGAAAGATTGTACAGTGCTCTTCTTTCCAGAGGCATCACGAAAACTGTCATTTGGCTTTTAGAAAGACTTGTTTGACACAAGTTATTAACATTTCAACAACCTCAGGACTTCCTCCTTTACTTCACCTGTGCTGCGTACCAACTGATCTTATATTTAAAGAACAGCTTTCTTGCCCAAACCCCAGTGTATATGAGCGGCACTAACTAGCAGCAAACAAGGCAATCTCTGTTGCCGTTGATCAAGAAGCAGAACCTCCTCTCACCTTGCAGAGAAGCACGCCAACAAAACGAGAACCAACTGCATCATGTAGAACATCAGTTTCCTCTTCATAGCTGCTTCCTTTCCTCTTCCTAGCGATGTAAGAGGAGGAAGAGAGAGAGAGAGAAAACACTTGGCTTTGAATCAGTTCCCAACCAAGCGATGCCTTCAATTCAACCCGACAAAAAGATGCCACTTCAATGAAGACTTTGGACCCATGGGTCGCTGAAGCACTCCCCCGCTTAAAAAAAACAACAACCACCCCACACTAACAAGTTATTACATCTCCGTCCTCCTCCCAGATCATGTGTTGTTCTACATGCAGTGCATAATCAAAACTGACATATGAGCAGATGCAGCAAATGTTGCTGTTCCTCCTCACTCCCATGCAATAGAAAGAAATCCAAGACTTCCCCCTATCTTTTTCTTATATATTAAAAAAAGTCCATCAGTAATTCCTCGGTTGGTTTCGCTACATCTTCAAGCAAAAATTTTGTTAGGAAGATGTGGCAGGTGGGGGGGGGGGTTGGAGAGAGGCATTTGCAAAGGGGTTCACTGACACTGCCGTGAACCGAGGCAGCCCAGCTCTTTCCGAATGCTGAACATGTTTGACAGCTGCTTAAAGATAATAACTGCCACAGTCACGGAGATAGATGTCCAGAGAGAGAATTCATAGAGAGGCGGAATTCGCAAACAACAACAACGAAAACAGTCGCGGCGCAGCGCAAAGTTGCAGAAGCCTCCTCTCCCCCCCCCCAGCTTCCAAATGTCTCACTCAAATAGGCTGAAGGGGGGAGGAAAGGTTCAAAGCCAAAGCATCCTCTATCACCCCCCTCCCTCTCCCCAATGCAAACCACCCATAATCACACATCTCCTTTTCATTCTGGTACATACCCCTGGAAACCACTCATTCCAAGGGAGGGGAGGGAGAGGGACAGAGAGAAGAAGAAGGGAGGGAGAGCAAGTAGGGAGCCTACCTTGGGAGCACCAGGAGGCGCTCAAAGGAGCAGCCAAAACATAAAGGATAATAATAATATTAATAAGGACTTGGCGAGCTTGAGGAGGGAGTCCTCCCTAGCGAGGCTCTGGAGAGTGGGGGGGGGGGAGCTCAAGAAGAAGGAAACTTGGCAGAGGGAGGGGGGAGGCTTCCAGACGACTGCAGCAGCCCCTGCGAAGAGAAGCGGACCCAGAGCAGCGGTGTGTTTGCGTGTGTGTGCATGTGCGCGCGCGCGCAAAGCAGGCGAGCAGTAGCGCGAGGCGGGCGTAGAGCAGCAGCAGCAGTCAGTCAGTCAGTCAGTCCGGGGTATATGGGTATGTCTCTCTCTCTCTCTCTCTCTGCGTGTGTGCGACCGCGTGCGTGTGCGTGTGTGTGAGGGAGTGAGGGCGAGCGCGCCAAACGCGTGCTCGCGCAGGCAGCGGATGCAGCTGGCACGCGCCCCCGGGGGCTCCAGCGAGGAAAGGCGGGAGGAGGAGGGTGCGTGGCGTGGGGGGGGGGGGACGGGGACAGTGAGGGGGCGGAGCCGCAGAGAGAGGGAGAGACACCGTGAGGGGAAAGAGCCGTTTGTGGTCCACCGGTGCCACTGCTGCTGCAGCTGGAGCACCGCGGGGCAGGAGGAGCCCCGAGGCACCCGGGAGCGGGGCGTGGGCTCGGCCGGGCCCTAACGCAGGGCGTCGTATCGTGTCTCCCCCCCCCCCCGCCTTCCTCCTTGCCTAGCAACCGGGCGGCGGTGGAGTCGCCGTCTGGCAGGGCTTTTTTTTTGGTGGGGGTGGTCTTTTTTCGTTGTGAGGTAGACGCCTCCGCGGCGTGCGTGGTTCTAGCTCGCGTGGCAACGGCCCGGCCTGAGGCGAGCGTCGTCTCCCCGTGAGGGAAGGAGGAAGCAGCCGGCGCCGTTCCCACCCCCCACTCCTCCTCATTTAGCCCGTGGCAAAGCGGGCAGAGGCAGCGGGGTTAACCTCCCAGGGGGAGGGGGGAGAGATGGGGAGGCCTGTGGGGAGAGTTGCGCTCCCCACCGCTGCCCAATTGCAGCTGCTCGCCCCGCACCCCCAGCCCCCTTGGCGCTTGCTCGGCTGCTTCCTCGCGCATCCCTTTTTTGGCTGATCCATCCAGACAGGTTACTGCAATCCCGGCCGGCCGCTCACACACCCAAGAAACGTGCTCTTCCCAGAAGTTTGCATCGGCACGAGATTTGGGGCGGGGGGGGGGAGAGAGAAGCTGGCTGGGGGGAGAGACACGTCCCTCTCCGTGCCTGCTTTGCACTAGCAGCAGTTGCTGGAGATGTTGGAGAATAGATGGGCTGGAGGAGGAGGAGGCGGCTGGGGCTGTTGCTTAATTTAGCCTTTCACTTGTCAGATCCATGTGCACCAGAGAAGCTGTTTCAGGCTCTCTGGGTCTCCGCCACCCTGTTCTCCTCTGCTGTGCCTCTCTTTGATCTCGCTCCTCTGGAGTCTCGGTGTGTTTTGTGTGTTTTTTTCCCCCAGGTGATGAAATGCAAACGAGGGGAAAGTGGGTCTTGCTTGCAGCAATGTAGACTGGCATTCATAAGGTGCACGCAGAAGGGGGGTGGGTGAGCAAAGTATAGAAAGAGCTGCTTCCATTGCCTCTCTCATTCATCCCCCCAACAGCATAACAGGAAGCTGTAAAACATGCTGGTGGTGAGAGAACACAAGACTTAAAAAAAGAAGTATTTCCCCATAAAAAACAGGTCATTATGACCTCCATAAGTGCTGCTGATTCTTCATCAATCTAGTAAACCATGAATATTGTATAAAATGGAATAATATTGTTGCACCCCACCACAATCTCTGAGTGGTGCAGGATTCCAGGGGTTCCAGGTGCATTTTACCCAGGGTTTGTGCTTCCTTTTGGAAATGAGGCACAGTGGAGACTATGGTGTCTTTATGAAACATGGTTTATTTAAACATACAGTGGAACCTCGGGTTGTGGACATAATCTGTGACTGAGCAATGTCCGCAACCCGCAGCATTCGCAAGCTGAAGCGCTGTGTCTGCACAGTCACCGGAACGATTTGTCACTTCTGCGCATGTGTGAAGCGCGATCTAGCACTTCTGTGCATGCACAAGCGGCGAAACCCAGAAGTAACCCATTCCGGTACTTCCAGGTTTCCCACAGTCCACAACCTGAAAACACATAAACTGAAGCGGGCGAAACATGAGGTATGACTGCATATACAACTTATGATGGAGGGGTTCACAGCATTAACACCCAAAAAGGGTCTTGCTTATCCAATAGTTGCAGTCTTGAATCCAAACAGAAATCAGCCATGGTACTCTTGACCTTCTACTCCAGCTTACTGCCTTTTACAACCAGCAGTTTTTTGCTTTCGGCTTCTACCTGACACCAGCAAAAACTCCAAGGACTCTCAGCTTTTGTCTTTTTAACTAACTAACTAACCAGGTGCCCCTCCTATTTGTCCAGTCACAAAGCCCCTCTCATGTAGCTTTCTCAATGGGCCATTACCTTCCTTTTGTCTTCTGAATGGATCATCTCCCATGCCATTACCTCTTCAAGAAAATGGCCTGACTTATAGTTTAACCTTTGCTAAATCCAGGGGTTCAGTGTTTGGTACCCAGAAACTCACAACAGGTGGGGAGTCTAAAACCCATAACACAGGGAAGTCTAGCACACACAAGCTCATAATAAAATATCCCCTTTTAAACTTGGATGCAATCCCCTCAGTGCCTTTAAGTCAAGAGCAACAAGTTTGGATGCAGCAGGAATTAATTCTTATTAATGCTCCTTAGCTTTTGTGTTATGTGTCCCTATACCAGAAGCCTCAAAGCCAAGGATAGGGAATTGGGAGTTCTTGGTAGTAAAAGAGAATTCAGAAATATTATATAGTGTGTATATCAGAAACTGAGTATCAGTGAGATACAGCTGTGCCTCAATATGAAATCTATTGAAAGAAGTGTGAAGTGCATATTAAAGGAAGTATAGCTCTGTGTGTCAAAGGGTATGTGGAATCCCATAAAAGGGAACAAATACCATTATGTGATCTTCATGGGTGGAAATACTAAGCCTAAAAAATAATATAGTACTGGAAACATATTATTGCCCCCTAACCCAATCTCTCAAGGTGGTGTCACTGTGGAGAAAAATATTAGGGAGGTAACTAAATAAGAAATAATGGGTGGCTTCAACTACCCACATGTTGAGTAAATGTTCATTCATGTTATGGCAAGCAGACAACATTTCTAGATTGGACAACATACAGTATGAGTTCTCCATAGAACAGTGACTTATGGAGCTAATGAGAGGAAGAGATATTCCTTGACATAATCTTAACTACGACCAGGGTCTGGTACTGAAATGTACATGTAACCAGTTACTTAGGAATGATGAGCATAGTACTGTCAAGTTCAACATATATGTAAATGGAAAATAATCCAGGAACTCTAGCATTATACCTTCTTAAAAAAATTAAAAGAGGGAACACCAGCTTCTTTTTTGGCTCAGATGTTAGTGTTTATTAAAGCAAACATTTGATAGGGTAGGCCAAAAAGCTTTCGAACTTCACAGAACTGTTCACGGAGAGGCGGGTTGGGGGGAAAGGCTCTGTGCTGCTCAAAGATTTACTACCCGCCACTGATTCCAATAAAACATCATTTGAATTACATTGGATTCCTTTTGTATTTTGCATTGACTCCTATCTTATTATTGTATCTGTATGCTGCTGTGATTATGATTATAGTTTAGAATTCTAATTCTTTCCCCCCCTTCTGTTTAAGAACAGTTTAAGGCTTTCCATATCAAAGAAAAGGTCTTTAATATGAAGGAACAGTTGAAAGGAAGGAGACTGAAAGTGTTAGGATACTTAAATCTCTTCAGAATGGTTGAAGGCTATTTAAACAGTATTAGAAAAGGTAAAACAAAACCAGTAAAGATTAAACATAGGATGTTAGCAAGTCTTGCCCAGATGAAGAAAATCAAAAGGGGCACAATCTCTGGCAAAAAAGGTGTAAATAAATGTTAAAGGAAGCAAAATAGAATTTGTGGGGCACTTTACCAAAAACATTAACATAAGCAATAAAAAGTTGTTTTATGTATGAAGCAGAAAATGGATGGGGTAGGTGCAAACTAGTTGTACCATTATTTGAAATGTGATGAGATGAAAGGGGATAGGGAGATTGCAGAGAAGCTGGATCATTATTATTTTTCACCATGGATCTTCACTGAAAAAAAGCTTGAAAGATACACTTGGAACAGAGATGTCACCAAGTTTCATAATTTTTTGACTGAGAATATGAAACTCAGCAATTTGTAATGTTTACCTTAAAAACAAGATGGATTATTATGCCCCTAGAGCTCTTTACAATGAGCTGGAGACGAACTCCCACACATACACTCACTCTCTTAACCTGGCTGGTATTCTCCAGCTCATTCTTCCCCAGTTTAGATCTCTGATCCCTGGAATACTGTTACAACCGTGACTCAGTTGCACTGCACCGAGCAGTATTGGATTTTCATCAGTGCCAATATTATGAACCAGAAGAGAATCCTCAGGAGTCAATGAGCTGCTTTTCTGAATACTCACTGGAACAGCTTGTAAATACTGAGCCAGTTCTGAGCAGGGCTGAGGAAATCTCCTGTCCATAGAGGGAAGTAAACATTGAAGTTGATTAAGGCGCTGTGTTGGGACAGGGGCTATTCAATCTATTCATAATGGTCTGGAGTCAGGAGTAACTTAGCCAAATTTGAAGATGATAGCAAATTACTCAAAACGGGAACCCCAAGCAGAACTGGATTGTAAGGGCAACAAAATGGCAAATGAGATTGGATTGTAACTAGATGCAAAGAGATTCATAGTGAAATTTTAAAAACACCAGCTTCACATATAAGTGGAAGGGGTCTGAACTAAGGCAAGATGGTTTGAACATATAGCACTGATTCTGGCCCAACTGCAATGGCAGCCAATTAGTGTCCGGGCCCAGTTCAAAGGGCTGGTTTTGACCTATAGAGCCTTAAACAACTCAGTACTGCAATACACCAAGAATGGCCTCTTCCCATATGAACCTATATGGACATTTCCATCATCATTTGAGGCCCTTCTTCACACGCCTCCTTTGCAAGTGGTCCAGAGGGTGGCTCCCTGCTTATGGAAAGCACTCCCCAGTGAGGCTCACCTGACGCCTTCATTACATATCTTTAGGCACCAGATGAAACTGTTTCTCTATAACCAGGCATTTTTGAAGTGGGTGGTATATTTTTAATGTATTTATCTTTCCTCTTGGTTTTAATGTACCTAGGTGGAGTTTAATGTACCTAGGTGGGTTGCCCTGGGCAGGATAAAGCAACTAACAAACTTAATAATAATAATAAGAACGGCAACTGAATTATCTTTTATTTTTGCATTTTTTAAATTAATTCCATATCAACAAAACAAACTAAAACAGTGCTAACAGAAAAGTATCTCTAAAGTAAATAAGAAGTGGCATTGTTAGAATATCAAAGAATCTGCATACATTCAAAAAATAATAATTCCTTAACTGATTTCCCAACCCCTCTTTCCATGGTTCCTCTTATCACCGCTTTTTCTCTCATTGTCTTGGTTCACCCCCTCTATTGCAACTACTTTTGTAAACTTACATTATTTCTTGCACTGCTGAAAACCTTAGAAATCCTGTTGATTGTTTGCTTATAATACTTTTCCATATATTCAATAAACAATATCCAGTCCTCCTTATATCTTTTGTCATTTTGATTTCTTATTCTAGTTGTCATCCCTGCTAGCGCCGCATACTCTAACAGTTTAATGTGCCATTGCTCTTTTGTCGGTACCCTATCTGTTTTCCACTTTTGTGCTAATAACGTACAGCCGTTGCTGCGTATTGGAACAGATTTCTCTCTTTTTTGGTAACTTCTGTTGTTATTAACCCCAACAACAATGCTTAGGGGTTTTCAGGAAAGGATTCCCAAAACTTTTTGTAGTAGCTGACCAGGAGCCCATCTGGTCCCTGGGCTTTTCCAGATTTCGCCTGACTTATCACCTGATGTACTTCCATCCTGGAGATGGGCATATTTAATAGCTCTGTATTTTCACTCTAAATATTTCCCAACTTACTTCCCTCTATATTCTCTATAAGTTTAAAGTCTTATTTCTCTTTTTTTATACAGATCTGTGTAAAACCTCACAGATTCCTGTCTGATTTGTTTTGGATTGTTTATGTGTACTCCGTACTTTATCAGTTCATTAATTACTCTTTGTCTACTCTCTTTTTAAAGTTGCCAGGCCAGTAACTTTCCTGGTTTATTTGCAAATTCAGAATTCCTTTGTTTTACAAACTTAATTCTCCTTTCTATTTCATGGTTTATAAGCATTGAATATTGTATCTGTAATAATTTAATCTATTGGAGATTCTCTTTATTTCCTGGGCCTTTAACCAATTCTTTCTCTTTCTTTATTAATTTGTCAGATATTTCCAATTTCTTACATTCCCTTACTTTCCTCTGGTATGCACTTTGCTGGATTAAGTAATCTCTTAAAATTGCATCCCAAACGGTTTTTAAATCAACATCTTGATTACAATTCAATTCAAAATATTCTTTAATAATTTTCTTGCCTTTCTCTATCGTATCTTTATTAATCAGTATATCTTCCTGTAGCCTCCATCTTTTATATGCTAGTTCTTTTCCCTGGAATGTAACTAGTATTGGGTTATGGTCTGAGAGTGTTCTCGGGTGTATTTCTACTTTCCTTGCTCTAAGGGCCAGATCTTTTCTAACAACAACTGAATTATCACGGATGAAACCTTGTGATCTTGGGGTATGTCTTGGTCATGAAAAAAGCAAATTCCATGTTAGGGATTCTTTTTAAAATTCCGTGTTTGGGATTATAAAACAGCCAGAAGAAGAATAATAGCTAAAATATAAATCTGCTACATTTGAAATAAAGAACTGAACTTCCCACCTCAAAGAAGATTATAGATCTGAAAAAAGGGTACAAAATCAATGAGCCTTGTTCATGTGTTTATCGTGTTGCGGTGAGTGTGGGTGTGTGCAGTAGAAAAACATGCGTGCATAGCCCTGTACTAGGGATATGCACTGGATATAGACAAATTCTGAGATGAAGCAGAATCTGGGATCTGGTACATTGCAGGTAGCAAAAATGGGCCGAAAGGTGCAGGGAGATACATATAAGTGATTGCTGGAAGTGAAAGTCATATCACTTATTAAAGCTTACTACAATGTCAGGATGGAAAGCTAGGGAAAGGGAGAACAAATGTCATTGTATGGGGGGGGGGGGCAGAGGAAGAGACAAGTCAACCTTGTAACCTGAGATAATGACTTTACCCAGAAAACAATCTCTCTCTGTTCTTCCCAATCCAAAATCAACTTTAAAGGCGGCTAGCACTAAAACTGACGGACCTATTTGTTTCCTACTGGCCAGTTTTTTGCCCCAGGACACCTGTCTGACGGTTGCAATTTTCAGACCAATTGCCCACAAAGCAGTCAGAGACACTGTGATTTACCAACCATAAAAACTGTAGTGGCTGCCTAGGTGGGAAAACCATGGGATCTAGGCTTCTGAAATTTGGATGTGATTCATGCCCAGTGGCGTAGCGTGGGGGGTGCAGGGGGGGCCGGCCGCACCGGGCGCAACATCTGGGGGTTAGGGTTAGGGGGCGCAAATCCACGGGTTAGGGGGCGCAAATCCACGGGTTAGGGGGCGCAAATTACTTGCCTTGCCCCGGGTGCTGACAACCCACACTACACCACTGTTCATGCCTGCAGAATGGACAACCTTGCTTGCAAATTTCATCCAGTTCTGCCAAAAAACCCAACAACCACAGTTATATACATTTCCTTTTAAATAGCAAATGTTAAAGGTGTTCAGCACAAAAACTCCTGGATCTATTTGTCTGTGATTTGACAAACTTCTTTCCACACAGAGGTGGATTATAGTACTCAGAGTGGTTCCTGATAATAATACTATCCTGGGCTCCCTTTAACCTTAAACTGGCCTTTTGCATTCCTGTGCAACATGGTCTAGCAAAAAAAAGACGAATGCTCTATAATTAGCTAAACTAAAATGTTTCTGAAAGGTTTTGTTCTCATCTTTTATGAAACTTACTGTGCCAATTAGCAAAGATGCATTAAACATAATGGGCTTCAATAGAATCAATAACATTAAAAGTATGAGTCCTAGAGAAATAACTGGATTTGTATAAAACCCTTATACAAAATTCCAAGAGACTGTTGCAATCTCCCTCCTTCCCTCTACACACACACACACACACACACACACACACACCCTGCTCATGTTGCTTGCCAACCCCCCACCTCACCCCACTGATACCTCTCAGTCTCTCCATCTCATCCCTTTTCATTCCCCCACCCACCCACCCACCCACCGCTCACCCCTCTCCCATGACCTCACTGCTCACCATACCCCATTGGCTGGAGAAAGGGAAACAGGGTTTTCTCCCCTTCCTCTCCCCACCAATAAATAAGGTGATAAAATAAAATAAATCAGGGCTCAGAATCTCTTCCAGACATCTCTGTCTCAAGGCAAGGGACAAATTTCAGCAGCTATTAGCAGTCAAGGGACTTATATGATGTGCCAATGTACCAGTTTTCCAAGCACTGACAATTTATGTCAAATGATGAACGTTTTGTGCAGTAGAGGGCAGTGCAACACACACACACACACACACACACACACACACACACACCAACCATCATGAAGGGTGGTGAAAAAGACAACTGGGTAAACCTCCTTGATTCAAATTGATTTCCCCAGATGTCTTTCCTGTAAAGCATGGGAGAGAGTAGGTGGACCTGTAAATTCTCATCTAAATATTTCTCTGTTTACTTTTTACACTTGCATACCAAATAAAGTTCAGGGAATTGTAATTAGGCAGCCCACACACCAAGGCACATTTTGATGTAAAATTACAGCATTAAGATGCCTTTTTCATAGTGCAAATGAAGCCCAAATTGGTTTTTTTAAAGCCCACTTTCTAGCGTTTTATCTGCCATCTATCTATCTATCCATCTATCTATGGAGAAACAGTAAAAATCTTTGTTAAAAAACAACATTGTTTTCATTGTTTCCACTAGCCCCACTTGGACTTAGTTGTATGCTGCTCCTAAAATAATTACCAATCGTCAATTTCAGCTATGTGTCTGAAACTCTTCTCTCTGAAGAACAGTTTTCTGAATGGAAGGACCTTTTTGCTTAGATGAGCATTTACTTCCACGATCCCTTACCTATATTCTGAAATGGTAGAGTCCAGCTATAGATTTGCCACTTAAGTGCAACAAAAGTAAGTAAAATATAAAACTAAGTTCAGTGTTTAGTCCATCCCTAGACCAGGATGTTCATCTTGCAAAACCTGAAGAACTTAACTTTATGCTCTGATTCAATATGGTGCATATATACATGGTGGACAAAAGGATTTGTGACAATCTCTATTTCAAAGATGCAAAAAGGATAATCCTGCATTTAAGCTTCTTATCTGAGATGCACACAACAGATCAGGAAGAATCAGCCTTCATGATTTGCTTCATTTTGCTGGGTAATCCATTTTTTTCAAATTGAACACAAAGGATAAGAATATATTTATATATCTACTTCTTTCGTAGAGTCATTGAAGAATTGCTGTTGGCTTAACTTTGTGAATGTTCTTTTTAGGGTGGAGACAATTTGTTTTTTGGACAACACAAAATATATCCCACTGATTCAAAATCCTATGTCTTTGCATTGTAACTACAGTCCCCCAACTGGTACCCACATACAAGCTGAAAGAAAAGAGATAACAGTTGATTATCAATCATTATTTTTAGATTTTAGATTATTTTGTGTTCTTCAAAATGTCCTCCTAAGCTAGATGGATAGATGTTAAGGCCAGGCTGACACGTCATAAAACAAAACTACATTCCATTATCAACTATGTTGTTACAGGAGGGCAAACAGTGGTACCTTGGTTCTCAAATGCCTTGGTTCTCAAGCACTAAAAACCCAGAAGTAAATGTTCCAGTTTTCAAATGTTTTTCAGAAGCTGAACATCCAATGCAGCTGTCGGCTATTGTTTCTGGGGCGCCTGCACCAATCAGAAGTCACTCCCTGGTTTTCGAACATTTCGGAAGTCAAATGGACTTCTGGAATGGATTAAGTTCGAGAACCAAGGTACCACTGTATTTGGCGCTTTTGGTTTTGCTATTTATTTTGCGTTTGTGTTTTTGAGGCTTTTTCAGTTAATTTGTTTTTATGACTGTGTGGAACCCAGTTCAGCTGATTGATTGATTGATTGATTGATTGTGTGACTGCGGAAATGGATAAAAGTCCTCCCTCCAAACAATGACTATCATCAGAGCAAGTAAGAAAAAAAATATTTTTAATTTTCATCATCTACAATACTGTTTTATTTATTTTATAGTACAGTACATTGATTATTGCTTTCATTTTATGGATCAATGGTCTCGTTAGAGAGTAAAACCCATGCTGTTTTAGGGGTTGTTTTTAAAAGTCTGGAACGGATTAATTTGTTTTGCATTACTTTCTATGGGAAAGCACACCTGGTTTTGGAACGCTTTGGTTTTGGAACAGACTAACGGATTAGGTTTGAGAACCAAGGTACCACTGTATTCAGATTTTACCATGTCCTATTGCTGAATTAGTGAAACTGCTTTTTGACCAATCATTTGGGTATGCATAATTTCACTTCTATTTTTTTATTTCTACAGTGGTACTTCGGTTTAAGAACAATCCGGTTTAAGAACGATTTGATTTACAAACTCTGCAAAACCGGAAATAGTGTCTTGGTTTGAGAACTTTACCTTGGTCTAAGAACGGAATCTGAATGGTGGAAGGGCACCGGCGGCAGGAAGCTTCATTAGGGAAAGCACGCCTCGGTTTAAGAACGGTTTTGGTTTAAGAACAGACTTCCAGAACGGATTAAGTTCGTAACCCAAAGTACCACTGTACCAACATGTGGGCAGACAATGCTTTGAACCACTCTGATCTATTCTGACTTGTCTTACATTTTATCTCTCAAAACCTGACGCTTCTTCAGCCCCTCTTCCAGAATCTGTTCTTGATTCCAAATTCCCCAGTTCTTACTGAAATGCAGTAGAGTCTGAAATCTCTAGAGGCTTCTCCTTTACTGGGAGCCATGGCTCACCAACATGGTGCATGCAAGTGCATCTATGATAATAATAATAATAATAATAATAATAATAATAATAATAATAATAATAATAATAATAGGACCCTCATACCTATGGGACCGCCTCTCCTGGTATGCCCCACAGAGGACCTTAAGGTCCATAAATAGCAACACCCTAGAGGTCCCGGGCCCTAAGGAAGTTAGATTAGCCTCAACCAGAGCCAGGGCCTTCTCAACACTGGCTCCGGCCTGGTGGAACGCTCTGTCTCATGAGACCAGGGCCCTGCGGGATCTGATTTCTTTCCCAGGGCCTGTAAGACAGAGTTGTTCCACCTGGCCTTTGGCTTAGAATCAGTTTGATTCCCTCCCCCACTTTCTTCTCCCTTTCTCCTCCTGTGAAGAGGCTGCATCCTAATGTTGTATTTTAATCTTGTTTTTTTAATTGTATTTTAATCAACTTGTTTTTATTACTGGCTGTTAGCCGCTCTGAGGCCGGTCTTGGCTGGGGAGGGTGGTATATAAATAAAAATTATTATTATTATTATTATTATTATTATTATTAATTAATTAATACTCTATGCCCATAGAGTTCCCCCCTGGAGTCTGCAGGGGCTCCCCTGATGCTGAAGTTGGAGCTGAAAGAAGAATTCTAGAATAAGCAATAGAATAAGTTGCAGCCTATGCTTGGTTGTGGGGTGTATATGGTGCCTATTTGGGACGCAGGTGGCGCTGTGGGTTAAATCACAGAGCCTAGGACTTGCTGATCAGAAGGTCGGTGGTTCGAATCCCCATGACGGGGTGAGCTCCCGTTGCTCAGTCCCTGCTCCTGCCCACCTAGCAGTTCGAAAGCACGTCAAAGAGCAAGTAGATAAATAGGTACCACTCCAGTGGGAAGGTAAATGGCGTTTCCGTGTGCTGCTCTGGTTTGCCAGAAGCGGCATAGTCATGCTGGCCACATAACCCGGAAGCTGTACGCCGGCTCCCTCGGTCAATAAAGCGAGATGAGTGCTGCAACCCCGGAGTCGGCCACGACTGGACCTAATGGTCAGGGGTCCCTTTACCTTTTTATGGTGCCTATATCAGTTTTGCCCATTTGCAAATGTGGCCATGGGCTTAAAAATATTGCTTGCCACTTCCTTCAATTCTGTTTTCAGCAGAATAGAACTAAGCCAAAACTGTGAACCTAAACTCATTAGTGCTACGTACATCCAAGATGATATTTAAAGTCATAAAAGTTCAAAGGAGCTAGTTTGTTTCCTCTGTTGGACCTCAGCATAGTGCTATATTCCTTTAATGCACAATGAAAAAGCTCTGCATGAAAGTGTGCCCCAGATATAACTGCAGAGTAAGCCTTCATTCTCAAATCTAGTTCATCAGAGTACTTAAAAGAGATCGTAACCTGAACTTTAATTCCCAGTTAGGATTTTCTACAAGCCATTTTAGGATATAAAGCCATTGTCTCCTCGGTCGTTTCCAACATCACTGCAAAATCCCCTGTTGATGAACTAGATTAATTTTTTTTGCAGCATATAGGATTTTTATGTCAGGTGTTAATGTTATGTAACTACGACACTAATGGCTTGCAACTGATCAGTCTTTAAAATCAATCACAGAAGTGACACAGATTAAGAAACTGCAGTGTTCATAATGTTGCAAAGTTCTCTCTGTAGCATTTATTAAGCTGTTAATCTGCTGATATCTCTGGCAATCTCTGTATTGGGTGGGGAAGGACTGTAAAATAAAAACATTAACAGATCAATCACAGCTGGGAAATTCCTTTATGGCACTAAAGCATTAAAATACTGCTACTATATCAGGGGCAGATTTGGCGGGGTTGTATTTGTTTTTTTTCTTTAAAAAAACAACAACTATTAATGTGGATTTTTTAAATGTAGTTCTCAAGTCACTGCATATCTCTGGAGTTAAGATGGGGAGGATGTGGGTATCCAGTTGTCATTGGACTCACCCATCACCCCCAGCCGGCATGGCCAATGTTTCCCATCACTGCTCAAGATGAACAGGCCAGTGGGAGATAAGGACAGTAACAGCGACACTGAATAAGAAGCCAGTTCAGCATGGAGACTCCATCCAGGCAACATGATCAGACATCCCTATGCACTTGTTCTTTTGATAGCTTCTTTGCTCAATACCAGCCTTAAACTCAAGGCAACTACGACGTGGTCAATGCAAGATTATAGCAGACCTTCCAAGTGTCCCTATTTTCCAGGCACAGGTCAATTCTGTGTCCAGGGCAGCTGTTTACCAGCTCCATCTGGTACGCAGGCTGAGACCCTATCTGCCTGCGGACTGCCTCGCCAGAGTGGTGCATGCTCTGGTTCTCTCCCGCTTGGACTACTGCAATGCACTCTATGTGGGGCTACCTTTGAAGGTGACCCAGAAACTACAAATAACCCAGAATGCAGCAGCTAGACTGGTGACTGGGAGCGGCTGCCGAGACCACATAACACCAATCTTGAAAGGCCTACACTGGCTCACAGTACGTTTCCGAGCACAATTCAAAGTGTTGGTGTTGACCTTTAAAGCCCTAAACAGCCTCGGTCCAGTATACCTGAAGGAGCGTCTCCACCCCCATCATTCTGCCCAGACACTGAGGTCCAGTGCCGAGGGCCTTCTGGCAGTTCCTCATTGCGAGAAGCAAAGCTACAGGGAACCAGGCAGAGGGCCTTCTCGGTAGTGGCGCCTGCCCTGTGAAGCGCCCTCCCACCAGAGAAAAACAACTACCAGACTTTTAGAAGACATCTGAAGCTTTTAATGTTTTCAGGGAAGCTTTTAATGTTTAATAGGTTTTTGTATTTTAATATTCAGTTGGAAGCCGCCCAGAGTGGCTGGGGAAACCCAGCCAGATGGGCGGGGTATAAATAATAATAATAATAATAATAATAATAATAATAATAATAATAATAATAATAATAATAATAATAATAATTCCTTCAGGGATGCCCCTGATTTAGAGAAGCCATCCCAGTTTCTGATCTGATCCTGGAATGTCCCACTTTTCCTTAGGATGTTCTTGTTTTCATTGGAGAAATGTTGGAGGGTATGGAGTTATCTGACCCCCAAACTGTCTGAAGGCAATCCTATATAGGGAAGGTGGTTTTATTTAATGTTTAATGTTTCATTATGTTCTTATATATGTTGGAAGCTGCCCAGAGTGGCTGGGTCAACCTAGTAAGATGTATGGGATATAAATAGTAAAATTTTCATTGGAGAAATGTTGGAGCGTATGGAATATATATGACATTATGATTTTTATGTATTTTTAATCTTTTGTTAGGGACGCGGGTGGCGCTGCAGTCTAAACCACAGAGCCTAGGGCTTGCTGATCAGAAGGTCAGCAGTTTGAATCCCCACAAGGGGGTGAGCTCTCATTATTCGGTCCCAGCTCCTGCCCACCTAGCAGTTCGAAAGCACGTCAAGTGCAAGTAGATAAATAGGTACCACTCTGGTGGGAAGGTAAGCAGCGTTTCCGTGTGCTGCTCTGGTTCGCCAGAAGTGGCTTAGTCATGCTGGCCACATTACCCGGAAGCTGTCTGCGGACAAATGCCGGCTCCCTCGGCCTATAGAGCGAGATGAGCGTGCAACCCCAGAGTTATCGGAGACTGAACTTAACAGTCAGGGGTACCTTTACCTTTAATCTTTTGTTGGAAGTCACCCAGAGTGGCTGGGAAAACCCACCCAGATGGGCAGGGTAGAAATAATAAATGATGGTGATGATGATGACAAGTGTTGACCAGAGTTTGTAGCAATGTTTACAGCCAACTGTTCTTGTGAACATTTGCGGCAGTGCCGAATTACAAAATAGGTAGGCTTCCTTATACAGGACTGCCTTCAGACAGCTCAGGAGTCAAATAACTTGTTTTGTCTTCCAGTGTGGAAGTTACCTTTTCTTTTAGATTAATGTGCCACCTATAGAACTCAACGTTGTCACTGCATGTTGCTGTACGTGGCTATCATTTGAATTAATTATAAGAAAATGGCTTCTTTAGCAGGGTTCACACAAATTAAACGTAATGGATTGAAATTAGATTTAATCATAATAGTTTGAGTGGGCTCACTGATTTTGATGGGTCTACTGGATCAGTCTACTGGAAGTGAGAGCTGGACCATAAAGAAGGCTGATCACCGAAGAATTGATGCTTTTGAATTATGGTGCTGGAGGAGACTCTTGAGAGTCCCATGGACTGCAAGAAGATCAAACCTATCCATTCTTAAGGAAATCAGCCCTGAGTGCTCACTGGAAGGACAGATCCTGAAGCTGAGACTCCAATACTTTGGCCACCTCACGAGAAGAGAAGACTCCCTGAAAAAGACCCTGATGTTGGGAAAGATGGAGGGCACAAGGAGAAGGGGACGACAGAGGACGAGATGGTTGGACAGTGTTCTCGAAGCTACCAGCATGCGTTTGACCAAACTGCAGGAGGCAGTGGAAGACAGGAGTGCCTGGCGTGCTCTGGTCCGTGGGGTCATGAAGAGTCGGACACGACTAAACGACTAAACAACAACAACTGGATCAGTCTGCATCTGAACCTGTAAGATGATTCCAGTATAAATGTTTCACATTGTTTGTCTAACGTGCGGGGGGGAATACACAAAGCATTTTAGACTGAGGGCTCAAGCCACGCTTTCTCCTGCATTTTGAACCCAGCCCACTTTGTTATGGTGTGTCACACAGCATTGGAATCGCATGCTCGCTTGAGGGCATGAAGCATCCTCTGAATTATCAGTCATTATTCACCACGGTTATCTTAAGTTCGAGCTGAATCACTAGAATATCACGACTGATCTGGTGTCCTTAGATACGTGATAAAGCTTCCTTTGAGAAATAATTATAAAACAAATCATAATGTAGGGTATGAATTATGTACATTTTCTTCCATCTCTCCACTTAAGACTTGCACAGAAAGTAATTTACCCAGTTCAACCATTGTGGCTCTGAAGGGATCTGCTATCTTTCCAGTTTGAAGAAAAATTGCCACAATTCCATTTTGTGGGCACCTCTGCTATTAGGATCGAGTAATAAGAACTGTAAAATGTTTCTCAGTTGAGCTATTTAGAAATAACGTTGACCTCTAGCTCAACAGGAATCATTTAAAATGAGCCGAGAGTCTGTAATGTAAAAATTACTTAATTTTATATGAGGAGGGCAACATTCAGGTCACAAGTAAATAGTTTTAACACTAGGACACTTAAATCTCAAAACCGCTGGAGGCAGTAGTTATAAAATATATCTCTTTGGAGCACCCTTAGAACATAATGCAGAAAGTTGACTTGTTATGCGTTTCTGGCTCCAGCCTTTGTAAATCGAAGTGTAATCGTATAGGCACTTTCACTTGCATATGCTAGTTTGATTCCAGCTTACCTTCTGAATTTTCTCACTATTCACTTGCATATGCTAGTTTGATTCCAGCTTACCTTCTGAATTTTCTCACTAATGATTTCTCAATCATTATCCCCACGAGACTGCTCATGTTGCCATCTCATGAAGAATGTGGTGGTCCTGGAGAGGGCTTTCCGGAACCCAGAAGTGTTTAACAATTATCACTCACTGGTGAATATCCCCACTTTGGTCAAGGTGCTTGGAAGGGTGGCTTCAGGAATTCTTGGAGCAAAAACTATTATCTGGACCTATTCCAATTTACGTAGTTTCAGACCAGGTTGGGGCACCGAAACTGCTACGGTCACCCTGATTGGAAACATTTGTTCGAACAGAGATGCGGATGTCAGGACAGGAGGGCATTTCCTCTTTGATCTTGCAGTGGCTTTTAAGACAATTGCCCAGGGTATTTTATTTTATTTTATTTTATTTATTTATTTATTATTTATTTATTTATTTATTTATTTATTTATTTATTTATTTTATAAATAAATAAATAAATAAATAGATGGTTCCAGTAGTAGATAGGTAGCCGTGTTGGTCTGCCATAGTCAAAATAAAAAAATTTTTTTCCAGTAGCACCTTAAAGACCAACACGAAAGCTCATACCAAGAACTAACTTAGTTGGTCTTTAAGGTGCTACTGAAAAAATTTTTTTTATTTTAAATAAATAGAGTCTGCTAATATGTGGATAAAATATCAAAGCTACTGTACATAAAACTGGTAAAATTAAAAGCATACCAAAAAGTTATAATCAGAAATCAAGAAACTATTGGGATCCTTTTGGAGCAGCTCTGGGAGACGGGGTATTGACTTACAGTGTCTCCACTATTACCTTAGATGCTGCTTCCAAAAAGTAGTTAGGAGGCACTATTGCTTTGCCAGGAACGTGGGTGGTGCTGTGGTCTAAACCACTGAGCCTCTTGGGCTTGCCGATCAGAAGGTCAGCAGTTCGAATCCTCGCAACGGGGTGAGCTCCCGTTGCTCGGTCCCAGCTCCTGTCAACATAGCAGTTCAAAAGCACGCCTAAAGTGCAAGTAGATAAATAGGTACCACTCCGGTGGGAAGGTAAACAGCGTTTCCGTGTGTTGCTCTGGTTTCAGTGTTCCGTTGTGCCAGAAGTGGCTTCATGCTGGCCACATGAGCCGGAAAAATTGTCTGAGGACAAACGCTGGCTCCCTCAGCCTGTAAAGCGAGATGAGCCCCACACCCCATAGTCGTCTGCGACTGGACTTAACTGTCAGATCCTTTTATTGCTTGGCCCCATGGGAGTTGTCTTTCATCATCCAAAGGGTTCCATCTTGTCTCCAAGCTACCATATTTTTCCATGTAGAAGACACCCCGGTGTATAAGAAGACCCCTATTTTCTTAACCCAAAATTAAGAAAATGCACTATGCACTATCAATGTATAATACGACCCCTTATTTTAAACTTCAAAAATTTAGGGAAAAATATAGTCTTATACATGGAAAAATATGGTATTTAACATGTATTTGAAGCCACTGGGATCTGTCATTAGGAGATCTGGAGTAAAGTGTCATCAATAGGCAAATGACACCCTGATCTATCTCTCTGTTCCATCTGAATCAGGAGAGGTGGTTGAGGTGTTAGACTGGTGCTTGGACGTGCTGATGGGATAAAAAAGGTAAAGGGACCCCTGACCATTAGGTCCAGTCATGACCGACTCTGGGGTTGCGGCGCTCATCTCGCTTTATTGGCCGAGGGAGCCGGCGTACAGCTTCTGGGTCATGTGGCCAGTATGACTAAGCCACTACTGGCGAACCAGAGCAGTGCATGGAAATGCTGTTTACCTTCCCGCTGGAGTGGTACCTATTTATCTACTTGCACTTTGACATGCTTTCGAACTGCTAGGTTGGCAGGAGCAGGGACCGAGCAACGGGAGCTCACCCCATCGCGGGGATTCGAACCGCTGACCTTCTGATCGGCAAGCCCTAGCCTCTATGGTTTAACCCACAGTGCCACCCGCGTCCTGTGATGATGGGATGGATGCGGGCAAATAAATTGGAGCAGAATCCTGAAAGACAGAGGTGTTATGTGCCCCAGGGTCTTACGTTAGGAAGGTAGGGAGACAGCCTGCTGAAATGGGGTTGCACTCCCTTGGCAGGAGCAGGGCTGCTGCTTGGGGCTGCTCCTGGATTCAGCCCTGTCACTGGAGGTTTTCAGGTGACCTTGGTGACTAGGAGTCCCTTTGTCCAGATAGTTGTGCTGGTTTACCTTAAAACAGGATCACTCCATGTATGAACCTCCAGCCAGAATGTAGCCCATTATTCATGCATTGTGGCATCTCAGGTGCTTGAAGGTGCCCCCTGCAACATAATTTTGCTGTTTTAGGTAGGCAGTGTGAAATATTCCATGTAGACCCTGGAGAGGCACCATACATGGTTGTTGGCCTACATCTCCCCGGGGCTAAGATCCAAGATGTAACTAAACGACTGCAAGGAATCATAAAACCCACTGACAAATACCCCTTCCTCTTGGTTCATGTGGGAACCAATGACACTGCAAGCAATAGCCTCCAGAAGATCAAAAGAGACTACGAGGCTCTGAGCAGAAATTGAAGCAATTAAATGCACAAATTGTCATCTCATCTGTCCTCCCAGTTGAACGACGTGGCCCAGGGAGAGAAGGAAAAATAGTGGAAGTGAACAGCTGGCTTCGCAAATGG
Source organism: Podarcis bocagei (assembly GCF_964188305.1). Lineage (NCBI taxonomy): Eukaryota > Metazoa > Chordata > Lepidosauria > Squamata > Lacertidae > Podarcis > Podarcis bocagei. The sequence continues at coordinate 19,756,544 of NC_138134.1, read as the reverse complement.
TGTAAACAGGAACGGTTTGGATTCTTAGATCACGGACTGCAGTTTCTTGAAGATGGACTTCTGGCAAGCGATGGGCTGCACCTCACAACGGTTGGGAGGAATGTTTTTGCCAAAAATCTCAGAAACCTCATCAGGAGGGCTTTAAACTGACTAATGTGGGGGAGGGAGACAGTGCTCCTGAAGGTAGGAGTCTATCAATTGATGAAGATGATCATCCAAATGTCATAAACCAAATGGAGCAAACAGCACGCAGACCTAGTGGTGGGAGGAAAAAATCCTTAAATAAGAGACACAGGGGAATGATTAATGGACTTCAATGTCTGTACACTAATGCGCAAAGCATGGGAAATAAACAAGATGAGCTTGAGCTCTTGGTACAGCAAACTAAATATGACATAATAGGCATCACTGAAACCTGGTGGGATAAGTCCCATGACTGGAATGTAATAATGGAGGGATACAATCTATTTCAGAGAAATAGACCAGACAAGAAAGGAGGAGGAGTGGCATTATATGTCAGGGATGTGTATACCTGTGAAGAGATCCAAGATTTAGAACCTCAAAGCCAAAGTGAGAGCATTTGGGTCAAAATTAAGGGAGAGAAGAATAACAGAGACCTCATTGTGGGAGTTTACTATAGATCCCCAAGCCAAACGGAGGACATAGATGATGCCTTCCTGGAACAGATGGCCAAGCATGCAAAAGGAAGGGAGATAGTAGTAATGGGGGACTTCAATTACCCGGATATTTGTTGGATGTCAAACTCAGCCAAGAGCATAAGGTCAAACAGATTCCTCACTGGCCTTGCAGACAACTTCATTGTCCAGAAAGTGGGAGAAGCAACAAGAGGAACAGCCATTTTAGATCTGGTCCTAACTAATGTTGATGACCTGGTTAGTGGGGTAGAAGTGGAAGGATCATTAGGCGCAAGTGATCATGCTCTTCTGAAGTTTACTATACAGCGGAAAGGAGCAGCCAAGCATACTAGGACTCAATTTCTTGACTTTAAGAAAGCCGACTTCATAAAACTTAGGGAAGTGCTGGGTGAGATCCCATGGACAGTAATACTAAAAGGAAAGGGAGTTCATGATGGCTGGGAGTTTGTTAAGAGGGAGATAGTAAAAGCACAACTTCAGGCAATACCAATGAGACGGAAACATGGAAGGTGCCTAAAGAAGCCAGGGTAGCTATCTAAAGAACTTTTAACTGAGTTAAGATTAAAAAAGGATGTGTACAAAAAATGGAAAAGGGGGGAAACCACCAAAGAGGAATTCAAACAAATAGCCAGCACATCTAGACACATAGTCAGAAAAGCTAAAGCACAGAATGAACTTAGGCTTGCTAGAGAGGTTAAAAGCAACAAAAAAGGCTTTTATGGGTATGTCCGTAGCAAAAGGAAGAACAAAGAAACATTGGAGTCACTCAGAGGAGAAGATGGTGAAATGCAAACAGGGGACACAGAAAGGGCTGAACTCCTCAATGCCTTCTTTGCCTCGGTCTTCTCCAATAAAGAAAACAATTCCCGACCTGAAGAATTTGGAGCAAATGATTCAGCAGAGGAACCACAGCCCAGAATAACTAAGGAGATAGTACAAGAATACTTGGCTAGTTTAGATGTATTCAAGTCTCCAGGGCCAGATGAACTACATCCAAGAGTATTAAAAGAACTGGCAGATGTGATCTCAGAACCACTGGCAGTCATCTTTGAGAATTCCTGGAGAACAGGCGAAGTTCAAGAAGGACACTGACAAACTGGAACGTGTCCAGAGGAGGGCAACCAAAATGGTCAAAGGTCTGGAAACGATGCCTTATGAGGAACGGCTAAGGGAGCTGGGCATGTTTAGCCTGGAGAAGAGGAGGTTAAGGGGTGGTATGATAGCCATGTTCAAATATATAAAAGGATGTCATACAGAGGAGGGAGAAAGGTTGTTTTCTGCTGCTCCAGAGAAGCGGACACGGAGCAATGGATCCAAACTACAAGAAAGAAGATTCCACCTAAACATTAGGAAGAACTTCCTGACAGTAAGAGCTGTTCGACAGTGGAATTTGCTGCCCAGGAGTGTGGTGGAGTCTCCTACTTTGGAGGTCTTTAAGCAGAGGCTTGACAACCATATGTCAGGAGTGCTCTGATGGTGTTTCCTGCTTGGCAGGGGGTTGGACTCGATGGCCCTTGTGGTCTATTCCAACTTTATGATTCTATGATCTAACTGAGAGGGTCACAAGTTGTGCAGATGTGTTTCAAATACTATTACAGTAATGAAACAACAGGTTGCAGCAGCACTTGGATCTTGCAGAATAACCTGTGCTTTGAAGACCATTTGAAAAGTGATTGGGAAAGAGGGTGCATCAAAAAATGTCCACCCACATAACTGTAAGTTCTCAAAATAATGGTCTTTACTGGATGATTTGTGTTAATCTAGTGACTCAGAGGCATTTACTTTTGCAAGAGCTCAGGATGAATTATTGTCACCATTGACTAGGGTGAATACATTTTATTACCCCTGTTCTTGCACTTAGTCTGATTATTATGCTGCTTCAGACTTCTGCTACCTCTCTCTTGTCTTATGTTTTGGCTCTAACTACAGCAGCCTCATAAAAGCTTTGCCTTCTACTTGTCTCATTTGAACAGAAGTCAGCTCTTTTTCTTCTTCTCTTTCTGGTTTCTCCTTTCCCCCCTTTACATCCATGCCCATGTGGATTATAAAGCAGAAGTCTGGGAGCCATACATTGGTTCCTTTCTTATTTCAGCGTGTCCTCATTTACAAGGGCATTCAACAGTCATGAAGAACAAACAGAAATTTTAAGAGGCAGAGAATCAGCTTTCACTATTTCTGAATCTCTTTCTCTGCATTTACAAATGCAGTATGACTTTCAAAGGTACAAGAGAGAATTGCTGCTCCTGCCACTTGCGTGGTGGACGACAACAAGTTACCTGGACAGGAAGACGGCATTCTCAGCAGCTCCACCCAGGAGGTAGTGAGGTGTTTAGAGTATTGGACAAGGACCAGGGAAACTATGGATCAAATCCCTACTGAACCATAGAGCTCCCTGGGCCAGTCACTACATCTCTGAATTGCAGCCTCACCTATCTTGCAGGATAAAACAGTGCGGGGGGGGGGACCACGTACCTATTTATCTACTTGCACTTTGACTTGCTTTCAAACTGCTAGGTTGGCAGCAGCAGGGACCGAGCAACGGGGGCTCACCCCGTTGTGGGGATTTGAACCGCTGACCTTCTGATCGGCAAGTCCTAGGCTCTGTGGTTTAGACCACAGCTCCACCTGTGTCCTCTACTTAGAAATAAGTCCCATTAAATTAAATAGGACCTATTCCCAGGGGTCAAGATTGCTGCCTTGGTAATTGTCTTATACAGTTTGATTTTGTTAGCCACCTTGAACAATTGAACAGAAAAGCGGGAACCTTTTTTTTAATAAAGGAAGAAAATGTGGTGCTCTCTCTATTTGGGCGGCCGTCCGAAGCCTCACTCATACACCTTGAGCCTGTTAGGAGCAGCTGCTAGGGGATGTGTGCTAGGTTTGTTTATGGAACAGAAGAGTAGCAGTTCTGAAACTGGTTTCCCAGTGAGCTAGATTGGGAAGAAGAGAGGGTGTATTCTGGGCTGGCCTTCTCCTCCATCCTTCTCCTCCCTCCTTCCCCCTGCCACTTAGCAACCATTGATTTCTGTAGTCATCCAGTGATGAATATGCATACATGAATCAGCTCTAACACAGCTTTAAAAGAAAGAAAAGTAGAAATAAATTCAATAACAGAAGCTGTAAATACATAATAGCAGAACTGCATGTTCTGAAACTTGGGCGTTTACACGCTTGTGTGAAGTTAATGCTAATCACCCTGGGGGCTTGCTTTCATCATCTTCGCCTTCAGCAAGAATAAGAAGCGAATTGTTTCGCCTTGCAGTATGTTGTTTTCTGAGTCCATCTAGCGCACAAGTCTATTGGTCTTTATTAATCATTGATTCAGTCTGGCTGGCTACAGGGGGGGGGGAAGCTTTCCCTTTGTCAATATTTGTTTCAAAGATCTGTCTCTCATGTACTGATGTATTATTTGCCATTTCCAGTAATTGGTTGCTTTGCATTCCATTTGTCAACCCACCAATTTTCAGGGAAAAGGTGTGGTATCAAAGTTACATCGGGCCACCAAAGCTCAGTTATTCATTTCCTGAAGGATTCTCCCAAGTCTTTAAATCAACCCTTGTCAAGTGTTAATCCCTTCTTCCTTCATGGTGAGGAACTGGAGAGAACTCCACTTCAGCAGCAGAGATTGGCACGCCCAACTATATGCCATACATATTTGCCTTTCTACACCTAGCTGAAACAATCTGCTACTTTGCCAAGTCAAATGAAGGCCACTAGCCATGTGCTCTCGCCTGCCAGGTGATACCCCCCTTTCAGGGGGTATAGAATTGAAGCCTTACAGCAAGAATGCCTGGCTTGCGTACCTTTCCACACTTGTTGTTATCTCTGAGAAACGTAGAAAATAACAGGATATATTTATATGAATTCTTCAAACTTACACGACCCTTTAAAAATTAGGTAAGGAACCAAAAGTTATATAATACTGTTTTATAATTTATGACTGTTTTACAATTTATGATAATTTAGAATTTAAATTTATTTTCATGTCATATTTGATACTTCCAGCTGATGAAGGTGAAAACATCGAAACAGGGCCCTGTCCTGGTTTCTGATCCATAATTGACTTCTAACTTCTGCTCAATGATTGAAATGAAGACCTTCACATCGAATCTGACTATGGACTAACATGAACTTACTAGTTTCTGACCCATAATTGGATATATCCTTATGAGTTTGAGTTTGTAATTTCTATTTAAGTTTGTAATCTCTATTTGAGTTTGTAATCCTTGTCAGAATACATACTTTTGAATGGATTAGTTTTTGTTACAAGTGACTATTGATTTGTGAGTAGGGACCACACCCACTATTGAAACTTATATTGGCCTGAGTTCTTGGTGTGCTCTTTTCTCTTGGTATAAAGGAACATGTTAGCAGAAGTCATGGGCAGGGTGGTTGAGAGAGTGTTGGCAGGTCAACCGCAGACACACCAGGAGGATATAGAATATCTAGACCCATTTTAGCCTGGCTTCAGACTTTGGTTTAGTTCGCCTTACTCTCCTAGATAGATGACTTTTTTCCAGGAGGCAGAGATGAGGAGCACCATCATGTTGATTGTTGTGGATTCCTCAGTGATGTGCCACACTGTGATATCTTCCTAGAACAGCTCAATGGGCCAGGAGTTGGTGGCACTGTATCAAAGTGGCTTTGCTCCTACCTAGGATCTAGGACTCTCGGTTGACCACAAACTTGACATGAGCCAACAGTGTGACGCGGCAGCTAAAAAAGCCAATGCAATTCTGGGCTGCATCAATAGGAGTATAGCATCTAGATCAAGGGAAGTAATAGTGCCACTGTATTCTGCTCTGGTCAGACCTCACCTGGAGTACTGTGTCCAGTTCTGGGCACCACAGTTCAAGAAGGACACTGACAAACTGGAACGTGTCCAGAGGAGGGCAACCAAAATGGTCAAAGGCCTGGAAACGATGCCTTATGAGGAACGGCTAAGGGAGCTGGGCATGTTTAGCCTGGAGAAGAGGAGGTTAAGGGGTGATATGATAGCCATGTTCAAATATATAAAAGGATGTCACATAGAGGAGGGAGAAAAGTTGTTTTCTGCTGCTCCAGAGAAGCGGACACGGAGCAATGGATCCAAACTACAAGAAAGAAGATTCCACCTAAACATTAGGAAGAACTTCCTGACAGTAAGAGCTGTTCAGCAGTGGAATTTGCTGTGTGGTGGAGTCTCCTACTTTGGAGGTCTTTAAGCAGAGGCTTGACAACCATATGTCAGGAGTGCTCTGATGGTGTTTCCTGCTTGGCAGGGGGTTGGACTCGATGGCCCTTGTGGTCTCTTCCAACTCTATGATTCTATGATACCTGCAATGTCACAACCAGAGAGTGAGAATGGATGAACCCATCAATTTCAATTTCTCTCAGTTTCTCATTTTTTCCAAATCTTAAATTCAGTTCTCCACATTTCTGCATAAGTTTGGGATTTTTTAAAAAAAAGACCTAATGGAAATCCAGCAGCATATTGGTGCAAACTGGTTCTTATATACACATTTTTGATGCAATAGACACACCTTTGCAAGCTCTTTCCCCTAATGTAATGAATTTTAGGCTACTTTCACTAATATGTGAATTTTGATGCACACTTTCTCCTAATATACACATTTTATTTGGCTGTAAACCTGCATCACAAAATTGGGAGGAATGCAAAATTTGAAGGATAGGTATGCCTTGGTTTGCATATTGTTGGGGCAAGTGCCAGTTAGGTGGGTTCTCATTAAAATTCAAATTGAATACATGTTCTCCACCTCCTCGACCAGAACCATAGCATTGGAGGGCTTCTGTCAGGATCTTGTGCTGGTAGCCCCACAGGGATCATCTTGACCCCTGTGCTGGTTGACCTCTATATGAGACCACTGTAAGATGTCACCCAGGAATCTGGGCTGTAGAGTCATCAATAGGCAATATGCTATTTTTCTAGGAAAAGAAGTGCCAGATCTCACCATGAACATGCCACTTGTTCTCTTATCATGGCAATGGCATCCACCTGAGAGGGGCCGGAACTGAGTTCCGGTAGGTTCTGGATGGAAAAAAGCCAGGTCAATATGTACTGTATATGATACTCTTCTCAATTTCTCCTTTCCCTTTGAATCAATATAGACTGTACCAATGCCTGCAACCAGTAAATGGCTGGATAAACTGAAGCTGAATCCCAACAAGATGGAAGCATCATGGGTAGGAAGTTCTCAAGACTCTGAATTAGGAAAGCAGCTTGTTCTGGATGGAGTTGCACTTTGCCTGAAGGATGAGGTACATAGCTTGGAGGCTCTCTTTGAGACTGGCACTCAGTGGCAAGGAGTTCCTATGCCCAACATTCCCAAGTTTGCCAGCAACAGCTGTTCTTGGATTGAAGCTGTTCTTTGTCCTCAGTAATCCACACTCTAAATGACCTCATTGTTATTTATTGGCTGGAGGTGTAGAAAATAAATAGGGAGACTCGTCTCACAGAGACAGCCTTTGAGCAGGGTTGGCCCATCTACGAGGCATACTGAGGCAGCTGCCTCAGGTGGCAGAATCCAAGGGGCACCTCTTGTCAGGAGCTCAGTCTACACTTGAGTAGGACCCTGGCAGAGACCCTGGTTGATCGTTCGGGAGCTTCAAAAGCTTTCTTCTGCCTGAGCATCACAGTGACCGATGCCAACTGACACCGGCACACTTAGGGATCCGCAGAGTTTGTGCACCTTGTGTGACAGACCTCAGCAACTCAGCATTTTGGCTAATCTACTTTATTTACATATAAACACACAGAGAGCACTGCAACATGACTCCCTCTCTCTCTAGCATCAGACAGCAAAGAGAAAGAACAAATGACAATAGTCCCACTTCACGGAACACAGTAACACAAACATCCTGTCTCCATCACTTCCCACTCTGTGGAGTCAAAACATATAGATCAGGAATTCTAACATCTCTAGGGGTGTGTCCTCCAACATCACTGGAGAAATGAGAAGCAGCCTCAGCGGCTTCCAGGTTCTAGCATGATCTCACAAGAGCTCCATGAAACTGCATATGAGATCTCACCGGAACCCAGAAGCTGCAGCTGTGTGATCCCTGTTAAGTGAGGCTTTGGCAGGGCCCACAAGGAGCACATGGTGCATGGCACACATGTAGGATAGCATCTTCCTGATTTGCCTCAGGTGGTGAAAAGGGATGGGCTGCCCCTGTCTTTGGGAGACTGTGAAAAATATTAATCAGGCAGTTTAAGAAGATACTTTGAAGAGGTAAACGTAGAAAGAGTCTGGAACTGGAAGCAGTTAAAAGTCCAGAGAGGGGCTAGGAGCTGAGGAATCCTTGTGGCAGCAGGCAGCTGATAAAGGGGAAGGAGCCAAGTCTTCAAGCTGAAATCACTGAAAACAAAAGCTAATGTTTGCAAGAGGAGAAAAAAAGACTCCAGCAGCAGTCCTTTGGGAAGAACTAAAGCCAGTGTTTCACCAGCTGGCAGTTAATCTGAAGAAACAATAAGTCCCTGACCAGAGGGAAGACTTCTGGTAAATATTGCAGGGACTTCTGAGCATTTGCTCTATTCCGACGGAATACTATAAAAACAATCATCATGCTATGTAGACATAGCTACCTGTTTCATCCTGCCCTTAATGTGTCTTGTTTGCTCACCGTGACATTCTTGCATAGCCAAGAATGACTGCAGGGTTGTGACGTCATCATGATAACTGCATGGTCCCCTCATTGGCTGGGATCATGTGACCCAAAAAACAAAAGTTTGCTATTCCAAAAGAGCAGACAGGGGAAACAGCCATGAACAGTAGTGAAAAAGGACATAGGATTAAGGATTATTTTTGAGGAAACCGTTGAAGATATTTTGAAGATCTGGATTTCCCTGTTGGGAACTGTTGCAAAGTGTGGTGAATCAACGGACTGCAGCCTTCTCAGTGAAGAATTATTCCAGTTGTGAACTGACTCCACCCACCCAGATCCTCCTGGGCAATAATTCAATGAGGTTTACGTACTTCTGAGATGCATAGGCTTGTGATACGGTATACCATAACTAATACATAAGAGTCAAAGCAAGCTCTCTTAACACAAACTGTAATCTGAAAGTAGCTTAACGTGTATTTGCTCAAGTCTTCCTCATTTGCACATTGTTTTTTTCTCTCTGCCTTTGGCACCCAAGCAAGATGAGGTTAGACAATAATACAATCCCATGCTTGTCTCATAATGTTAACATGGCTGTTGGATCAACAGACATCTTCTGGTCTCAACAATGGTAGTCATAATTTATAATAGGAGTCACATTTAATGTCCTCCTGAGGGAATACTCTTTCTACTCCGAAACCTCATCTGTGAACTGAATGTGGCATTCATTAATCATTTCTACTTAATCACACTTTCATATAATTGAACCTTGAACTAAATGGGTGCCAATAGCTTAATTTCCCCCCCCAACTGGCTAGTAACAACAAAATTATTTACCAGTTGCATTTTTAAAGAGGTGCTATCATTTCCAGTGCTTAAACCCCCCCGCCAGCTATGCTAGAACTGTTACTACTGCTTACTATTATTGCTGCTAGTGTATGGCCACTGCGGGGGGCAGGGAAGATTCTATGTTAGAGATCATTAGGAAGGATATTGAAAATAAAATGGCTAATATCACCATGCCGTTATGGTGAGATCTCACTTGGAACTCTGTGTCCAGTTCTCGGCTCAAAAAGGATATTGCAGAGGTAGAAAAGGTTCAACAGGCAACAAAATGATCAAGGAGTTGAAGCAACTCCCCCTACGAGGTAAAGTTCAATATTTGGGGCTTTTTAGTTCAGCAAAAAAAATGTTAGTAAAAGGGGACATGATAGAGGTGTATAAAATTATCTGTGGTGCGGGAAATGGGATAGGGAGCCATTTTCAGCACTCCTTCATAATGCTAGATAGAACTCAGGGTCATCCAATTGTTAGGATTCTTTCTCCATGTTTGCAGTCATGAGATTGTTGGCTATCACATGACGGTGTATGTTTTCATTCCACAGTGTGGGAAGTGACGGAGACAGGATGTTTTGTGTTACTGTGTTCCATGAAGTGGGACTATTGTCTTTTGTTCTTTCTCTTTTTGCTGTCTGATGAGAAAGAGGAAGGAGCTAAGTGAGAATGCTCCAAGTGTATTATATGTAAATAAAGTAGATTAGCCAAAATGCTGAGCTATTGAGTCTGTTACGCAAACCACCAATTCTCTGCAGGATCCTAAAGCGTGCTAATGCCTCTTGGCATCGGTCGCTGTGATGCTCGGGCTGAAGAAAGCTTTTGAAGCTCCCGAACGATCGACCAGAAGGGAGAGAACATGCCAGTCAGGCATGTGTCTCTACTAGGGTCCTACATGCGAGTAGGATGATCCTAACACCAATGAGGCTGAATGTTGGAAGATTCAAGACAGACATAAGAAAGTACTTATTCACACAGCACATTGTTACATTATGGATTTCACTCTCACCAGAGGTAATGATGGCCACCAACTTGGATAGCTTTAAAAGAAAATTAGACAGAGTGCTGGACTACATGGGCATTTGAACTGCTTGAGCAGGACTCTTCCAATGCTATTATGTTCTACTACTGTACTCTTAACACCTAACATTTATTTACTAGGCTGCAGTCCTATACACATTTACCTTGTACAGTAATAAGTCTCATTTGACTCAACTTGGCATACTTCTGAGTAAATATGGATAGGATTGCACTGTGAAATAGTTATTGTCCTGAAGGAATGGGTTTCCCAAACCCAGAACTGATTGTACAGACAGTTTGAAACTGCACCAAAATCCCTATTTTTCCTTACCTAAAATCCATTAACTTGAACTACAAGTCAATGTGTAAACAAGTGCTTAGAGCCCTCTCCTTTATCAGTTTGTGACAGCAAGGATGATCTTGGCTGTTCTAGTGGAACAGGGATGACACTCTGGGCCTTATCTTATGTCCTGACCACAAAAGACGCACAGACCTAAGTCCGGGAACAAAGCCAGAGTGTGTTGTCAGAGATGACGACCTCTTCCTCCAAGATAAGACTAGGAAGAGGAAGATCCTTTTATGGTCAGAAGTACAGGAAGGAATACCCTTTTATGGTTAAGAATACCAGAGCAAGAACATATGTGATGTCAACCTGCGTACATAGGCTGACGTGGTTGGATTCCTGGGGAAGGAGGGAGAGGGTGCCTGGAGGATATATATACTGCATGTGATCTCTGATTTCTTTGGACTTGCTATGGACTGACCAAGCAAGTGCCTTCTGCTATCCGGAGAGCAGAATAAACTCTTTCTTGGAATCAACCTCGGTGTCATTTGACTTCCTTCCTCCTGTCCCGGAGCAACGCAGACCCAATCGGTGAACTCCAATAAGGCTACAGTCCAAAAAATATAGGTGTAATATCGTCCCCTGGAGGACTTGTAGGCACTAGCTGGCTATCAACATGCCACCAGTTTAAATAGTCAGTGTTTTCAGCTCTGATAGCAGTAACCATTAATTGGAGAAGGAGGATTAAGTCAACCCTGCTGAATTAATCAAGAGAGCGACATTGAAATGAATTTTTCAGGGATGGCCACACCTTCTGAGGACACCTTCTGAATCTGGCCTTCAGAAGGATAGCTGCAGTGGTTTCCCAGCAAGGGCAACCATTACATTTGTAGGGTAGATAAAAAGGGAAGCAATTTCCCCTAGGGTTTCCTGGGCAATTGGTCTGAAATGTTAATTATTTAACTTGACATGGGATGACTAGAGAGTCAGTATGGTGTACTTGTGAGTGATGGACTTAGATATCAGATATGTGGGTTGAAATTGCAGGTGACTCTTGAGCCTAACCCAGGATTCCTTGAAGTTCCTTGAAAGAAAGTTTGGAGACATGTGAGAAATAAAATACTCAGAGTTAATAAAAGTAACAAAGAATTTTGAATAACAGGAGTATTGAAAACGGAGTTTCTGCTGTGAATCAAATGTGAGAAATATGGATGAGTATTCAAGTTTGCACAGCATGGACATGTAAATGCTCAAATCCTGAGAAGATTAATTTCAGCTATATGTCAAATATTTTCCACACTATATTTCTCCTGGCTTTCTAATATCTCCTTATTAGACCTTCCTTGACTTCTAACTATAAACTACAGAGAAAATGTGATCTTGGTGACAGTTATGCGCTGGCATATTGGCCTGTGGGCTAAGCTCATCCCTTGTGTAAGAGCAATTGCAATGAATCTATACTGAAAACTTGAGTTAAATTCACAGCTGGTGCAAGTCATGAAGTACTACTATACAGTGCACACTGATTTATTTGTCAGTGAGCATGCAAAATGAATAAATTACATCCAAGATCGCTGAAGCAACACTTCACAAAACTTATTTCACTTTAGAAAGTGCAACTCAGGCTGAGGTTTCAACCATGCTGTCTCTATAGTTTTTTGCCTGTGGGGTCAAATACTCAAATTCTGCAGCCCCCCCACCTCATGGGGTAGTCTTTATCTGCAAAAATTGTTTCTTTTAAGTGGAGGAACCACCACTTAATGGTAGAGTATGTGCTCTGCATAGCAAATTTTCCAAGTTCAGTCCTGGTGTTTCAGGTTAAAAGACTATCTGGTGGCTCCCTCACTGTGAGAAGTGAAGTTACAGGGAACCAGGCAGAGGGCCTTCACAGCAATGGCGCCCTCCCTGTGGAACGCCCTCCCACCAGATGTCAGGGAGATAAAGAGCTGCACAACTTTTAGAAGACATCTGAAGGCAGCCATGTATCAGGAAGTTTTTAATGTTTCATGTTTTAATATGTTTTTATAGGTGCTGGAAGCTGACCTGAATGGCTGGGAAAACCCAGCCAGATGGGTGCGGTATAAATAATAAAAGTGTTGTTGTTGTTGTTGTTGTTGTTGTTGTTGTTGTTGTTGTTGTTAATGGATCACCTGCTAGGTGTGTGTGGAAGGCTACCTCACCAGCGGCCACACCTGATACAGCACTATCAATAGCAGGGCTGAAGGAAAGAGTTTCATCTTCCAGCTTCACATGCAGTTTCACAGATTGGGGTTACAGTAAATATGCTGAGTATTCTGAACATATATCCAAAATTAGAATACTGCATGAAAGTGCTTTTTCCTTGCAGGGGAGGAAACAAGTAAGGTTGGCTTTCCTTTAAAATATGTGTCATTACCAAGGGCAAATCGGAGACCGGATAAGGCACTTTATTATAAATTTATTGCACTTGGTAGAGCATGCTAAGTCAATTTCACCTTGAAAATTATAAATCCCGGTAAGCATGATATTAATTTATGTCTCGGCAGCAGTGTAAAACACTTTTTCTAGTGTAGAAATATTGATGTGAAAGGACTTTCACTGGAACAAAGTTTCAATGAAAGTTTCTTCTAGCCTATCTAGAAGGCTCAAAACAGTGTGCGCCTATGCAACAGGTGACCCACCAAGCTGAATGCAGTCCACAGGGTATTTATTGTGGCCTGCCACAGGCTCAATGTTTTTTAGTGGGGTTTTTTAGAAGTCTTATATCCCACTTTAGGGGATGCGGGTGGCACTGTGGTCTAAACTACAGAGCCTAGGGCTTGCCGATTGGAAGGTCGCGGTTCGAATCCCCATGATGGGGTGAGCGCCCATTGTTTGGTCCCAGCTCCTGCCCACCTAGCAGTTTGAAAGCACATCAAGTTCAAGTAGATAAATAGGTACCACTCCAGTAGGAAGGTAAACAGTGTTTCCGTGCACTGCTCTGATTCACCAGAAGCGGCTTAGTCATGCTGGCCACATGACCTGGAAGCTGTCTGCAGACAAATGCTGGCTCCCTCGGCCTATTGAGCGAGATGAGCGCACAACCCCAGAGTCGGGGTTCCCTTTACCTTTACCTCTTTCTAAGTAAACATGGCTAGTATCACCCTGCAAGTTAGTGCAAATTAAGAAAATGAGGGCAGCCTCCTTCGGTAGCTGGCTGATGATGATGACTAACATTTGCAGACAGCATGGCAAACTGGGTTTGGACATAAGAAGGCCTAAGTCTACGGTGGAATGGGTCCATTGCCAATAGGGAGTACACAAACGCCAGCTCCCTCAGCCTATAGAGCGAGATGAGCGTGCAACCCCAGAGTCGTCCGCGACTGCACCTGACGGTCAGGGGTACCTTTACCTTTACCTTTTATATCCCACATTATGTCATGCCCACCTCAAAGCGGTTTCCTTATACAAAATACTTCAATTACAACCAAGTCAAGAACATAACATACAAGACAAACATAATAATTCATACCAATTTCATTCCATTTAACAACAGTACAAAAAAAGGGGGAAGAAGAGAGACAGAGAAGCTGGAGAAAAACAAAGTTGGCCTGCAAAGGCAGAGAATCCCTACTAGCAAAAGAGAACAGAACCTCTTGGCAGAGAGTTTTCCTTTCTTGGCAGCCATCTTGGTTGTCAGGCTAGACAGTAAACCATGGACTGCAGATCAGAAGAAAGAGAATCGATTCTACAAGGTGCAGAGGGGCTGACATAATCACTGTCGGTTACCAAGCAAGACCTTCACCCCATGTGGGTTGCAAGAATAGCACCGTAATCACGACCAGCTTGCTAGATCTCCACTGCTTGCTGGTTTGAAATAATTCCATTTCCCATTGTTTTTCTGGGATGGCACAAGCAATTAAGGACTCAAGTAAGCCAAATCACTTTCCTCCACTAATCCCGCATTTTCCTACATACCCACATTCAATCCCGCACATACATGGGTATGTATGAATATTTTTAAGGATTGTATGAAATGTATGTCTGTTTGTATATCCGTAATATGTATGTATAAATGTATCAATGTTGAATTATTTCAATAAAAATTCTATTTTTAATAATAATAATAATAATAATAATAATAATAATAATTTCCCCATTTTCCACTTTTCCTTTCCCATTGACACTCAAACTTCTGTGGCTTTTGGGGGCGATTGAGAAAGCTCATGTGTGTCTTGCATATTGATTTCTGGTTTTGGAGCATGCCTATTTATTTATTTATTTATTTATTTATTTGGAGTGGGCAGTTTTGTACTTCTGCATAACTTGAGATTCACCTGGATAGACTGATACTTCCCACTTCTTTGTTGGTGGCCCCAATTTGGCATGGGGGGTGGGCACTGAGTCCAGTATTATAGGGAGTGATAGCACCATCAATGTACATAGAGCTTCCAAACAAACAAGAGGACAGTAACCAGATCTCACTTTCTGGTCTAATGCCAGATCCAATGGGGAAAGTGGCAAGGGAAAGCCTGGCCAGATGCTTCTGAATCATGGACAGCTCCAAGTCAGCCACTCACTCTGACCAATGAGACCTGATTTTTGCAGCTGAAGGCAGGCAGCAGAAACCTGGACTGAGCCCCTGACAGGCTATCATAAATAGTTAGGGAGGCTGTGCTCAGGCCCTTGGAACATGTATTGTGTGGGACTGACATAGTGAATAATAAAATGTGAATGATTTTGAGGACATTTTCTGCAAGTGTTTCCCCTTGTAAAATGTGGGCTTTGTGTTTGTCTTCTGACTCCACCAGCAATTTAATGAATATTATACATTATCCTGGATATCTGATTATTTTTCTTTTTTTATATATAAAATTTTTTATTGGTTTTACAAAATTTTTAAAGACAAACAAACACCTATAAAGACATACAAACACGTATAGTTTCATAACATTTTTTCATAAACCTCTTTTCCGGGACTCCCCCATACCCCCCCTTTCTGCATCCCAATGTCCATAATTTTTTAGCAACTTCTAAGTATTCCTTTCCAACCTCTGTCGTCTTAATCTTTTCTTTAATCTAATCTTATATCACTGTAACCCTTTTTTCCTAAAAACCTCGACATTCTAGCATTCATCAAGTTTATATCTGATTATTTTTCTTACTCTGTCCCCAAAGCCTGTGTGGTGATCACACAGGGTCCACGGACGTTTAATGGTCTATTGATCCCTGCGCCACCACTGTGCTCGCTTCCCCGCTGCCTCCAACCAGTTAAGGTAAAGGTAATGGGACCCCTGACCATTAGGTCCAGTCGTGGCCGACTCTGGGGCTGTGGCGCTCATCTTGCTTTATTGGCCGAGGGAGCCAGCGTACAGCTTCCGGGTCATGTGGCCAGCAAAACTAAGCCACTTCTGGCGAACCAGAGCAGTGCACGGAAACGCCATTTACCTTCCCGCCGAAGCGGTACCTATTTATCTACTTGCACTTTGATGTGCTTTCGAACTGCTAAGCTGGCAGGAGCAGGGACCAAGCAACGGGAGCTCACCCCATCGTGGGGATTCGAACCGCCGACCTTCTGATCGGCAAGTCCTAGGCTCTGTGGTTTAACCCACAGTGCCACCCGCGTCCCCTCCAACCAGTTACTCTCTGGTAAAACACTGAGTCCAGACAGTTGTTAAAAGTGAACAACTTTTATTGTTTATTTTACAGACATTAACAAGTTTGTGGTTTCTCCGATAATATTCCTGTCAGTATATTAACTTTAGTTTCTTTACCGGCCTGTACCTTCCTAATACCTTCTGACTCTTTATCTCAACTGTTTGACTGACTCCTCTTAACAAATTCTCTCACTCACTCACACCAGACTAGCCCAACCCACAGACTTATATTATCTGTCTCTTCTAATTCCAGACTGTCTTCTCCACCCCAACTCTAACTCTCCTCAAAAAACCCTCTGTGCTTAAACCTTATACACAGTTAACTCCACCCCCTGGGTTCCCATTGGTTAGTCATTTTACAATTAGTTAACCCTTTCCCTATGAACCCAGTATGATGTCACACACCTAGGAGGACAAACGCCACAGCCTGCAACTTAAAAGTTATGGTAAAAAATAATTTCAGCCACATGTGGTCGGCAAAGTGCCTTCTCCCATTTCTTCTGCCCCAGACTCTGCGGTCAGCAGGGGAATGCAGGGCCTGCTACATAAAGCTGCATGGTGTTCCTGCCCAACAGTAGAAATCTATTGGGATTCTGCCAACAAGTAAAAGCAGTCTTGTTCTCCTAGGCATTTGGAATCAAGGAGTAAAACCACTCACTGGATGGTTGCATAATTACATAGGTGGATGGATGGTTGGGTTGGTAACTAGGTAGGTAGAAGACTTCTGTAATTAGGACTATCACTGTGAGCTCCCTTATGGCAATACTTGACCAGAGTTTTGAACTTGATAAAAGAGTGTTAATAGCCTGTGGTATTCAGGTGATGTGTCTCCATCAGAGCGAACTCTTAGATAATTGCTTCTTCATGCAGGACCACTCTGGAATGCTCAGAATAGGAAAAATGGTAAAAAGGGAGGGGGAAGGGCATACTTTTCCTCCCTCATCAAAGGTTGATGTAAACCATGGGTAGGCAAACTATTTTTTTTAAAGATATTTATTAAAAGTTTAATAGTTACAGAAAAAAGAAGAAAGAAACAGTAAAAAGTTCACAATACATCAAAAATAAAGAGAAAAAACAAAACAACAAAACAACAAGAAAAGCAAAAACATTTTAAAAAAACCACATCCAATATCTCTATATCTCTACCTTTCATTTACTTGTATCATCAACCTCCTCACACCTCCCTTTTTTGTATTCTTGTTCAATTAGCTATTCAGCAAATCCTTTCCATCTTTCTCAATTTTTGTTCTATAATTTATCTTAATTTATTTTAACCTTATCTTGCCATAAAAAGCCCTAAAACTTAAAACTTATTTGCACATAACTCCTTATAGCATTTCTACTAAAGCCAAATAGTTTCATTCCAACATTTTTTCTAACACTCATTAATTTTACAATATTTCTCTAAATGAATTTTTAAACTTTCTTCCAATGTTCAACCACCGTCTCTTCTTCCTGGTCTCGGGTTCTGTCAGTCCTTTCTATCCATTCCATTTAGTCCATCAACCTGATGATCTTCTATCCGAGGCTCTTAACTCTTTTCCATGTCCCTTCTGCAGGTCTTCTTCATATTTATACCTGCACTTTACTTTGTTTTCTGCTGATCTTGTTCTTAGTTTCCTTCCATTATCGCTGAGGAGTAGATCTCGGGGAGACTCCAACCTAACAATGTCTTTATCCCTTCTCGACAGGTCAGCCCATTCTCCATAGTCAGCACTAAAATCCAAAAGATATTTCAAGGCATGTTTCAAAGTCCCTCCAAAGTTAAAGGCCCCCGCAACTCCAGACTCCCCCTGGCGCAAAACCAGATCCCAGAAGCCAGAACAGCCCTGCATAGGGGGATCTATCCAATTTCCCATCTCCAATCCAAACAAGACTCCATCTCTCCAAATCTGACTTTCTCCAGGTTTGGTCATCAAAAACAACAGCTTATGTTCCTGCAAAGCCTCGGTTCTCTCCACATGTATTTCTTGAGGTTCAACAGCAACCTCCTCCTTTGTCTTCTGCACAACTTGCCCTGTCAAAGCAGATTCCTGGGTCGGTTCCTGTGTGGTTTCTATATTCACTGTTTGTCCAAAATTATTAACTGCAACTGTCATCAAATCCATCTTCTCATGTAGCTGTTCCAATAAAGTGCTTGTCTTGCAAAAAGCAATCACTAAGGCTTCTTCTGGGCACATTCTTGTTCAAGGTCAATGTCTGGTTCTCACGATCTTTAATCTCTACAGCTGGAGGATTCCCCAGATCGACTCCAACAACAGTTTTCAAAGCTCCCTCTAGGGGAAACAATTTCTGTTTGTATCCGTCCTTTTAAAAGCAGATCCAGCAACAAAATTACTTTTGTTTTTCAAATATTTTGTTCCTTTTAAATGCAAAAGGAAACATTGGAATCAATATGTTTCTCTTTTTTAACTATCTATCAGCAAACGTTTTATTCACAGTCAATGGACTTTCCCAAAACGTCTGTCTTCCTAGCAACCCGTTCCCAGGTTCAAGGCGGTGGAAATTTATCTTTCTTTACTCTCTCTCCTGCAGGCTTGAACAATCTAAGATTTCCCCCCTCTTCTCCTGCTTCCAAGGGGGGTTTAGTAGTTTCAGCCGGTGGAAATTTAGATCTTTACAAAAGACTTTCCAGACTTTAGCTTGCAATGTCTTTGCTTCAATCTATTTACAAAAGCGGAAGGCAGACTTTAGAGCCTTCCCGCTTCGGTGCCAAATTAAGATATTTCATAGTCCAATTTTCTGTTCTACTCACGGGTAGTTGTTTAAAGTCCAATTGTCCACAGGAAAAAGTCAGGCCCGGGGGTCGGATCTGGCCCAATCACCTTCTAAATCCAGCCCGTGGATGGTCCAGGAATCAATGTGTTTTTACATGAGTAAAATGTGCCCTTTTATTTAAAATGCATCTCTGGGTTGTTTGTGGGGCATAGGAATTCATTCATTATTATTTTTTCAAAATATAGTCTGGCCCTCCACAAGGTCTGAGGGACAGTGGACCGGCCCCCTGCTAAAAATGTTTGCTGACCACTGGTGTAAACAAACTCAGAGGATGAGCCTTCTTGAGAAGCGCTCTCTCTCTCTCTCTCTCTCTCTCTCTCTCTCTCTCTCTCTCTCTCTCTCCGTCTGTCTCTCTCTCTCTGGAGATCACCACTTGGAAGATCTCACCATTTGGAGAAGTGGGGTAAGCGTAATTCCATGTATATCAACATATTTTGTTATGCTCACCCCACTTCTCAGGGGACACACACACACACACAACTCAAAATCTACTGCTACACACTGATATCAACATTTTAAAAAGATAATTGGAATAATTCACATTAAAATCATAATCACTGCAGTGGAACTGATTGAGGTGTTACAAGGAAAATATCTATTAATTCTTCTCTAAGTGACAACAGTTAATTTGATGTTCACGGTAATATTATCAATCACTATTAAAAATGGCAACTTTGCAATGTGCTCCTTCTACCAGTTAATGTCCCATAGTTTCAATCTTTTAACAAACTGAATGAAATAAGATGTTAAAAATGGAGCTAATGGTGGGATTTTCTGTAATAATAATTTTGTGATAATAATTACTTCATTTCCAATTACAGTAGGTGAAAAACTTGTTCCTGAGATATCTTGGTTTATAAATCTCACCTCTAAGGATCAGAGTTGAATCGCCTCACTGGTACCTTCTTCCATTTCTATCGAACACATACACACGCAAACTTATATATTCACACTTTATTTACAGCCCAACAAAATTAACTTTTTTTTGTTGGAACAACATTGGAAACTGAAAGGAATTGGAAAGGTTGAAGTTCTGGTCTAGTCTGTAATAATGCAATAATAGTACAATCCTATACATGTCAAGTTAATATGAATTCAAAGGTCAGACTTGACCCCATAATAATGGTTAGTTTACTACTGTATCCTTCACCTGATTTCTTAAGTCCAGCAACCAAAACTCAATCTAGTCTACCAAAGACCATTTTCACCATCTATTAGATAGCCCTTGACAAACTCAAAACCAGTCTTTGTAAGGCTGCTGAAGGTCAGCAATCAGGAAATGTGGGCACAAGTCACCTGTTCATTTCTATCCCTCAACCCCATAACCCCAACTCCCCGTAACCCAACATACCCTCTTCTTACCCAGACATTGACAGACAGATCTTGCATTCCAACTCCAGGTCAGTGGCAACAAGTTTGATCTTGGAACAAAGTGGATAGCTAAATGAAAACATTAACTTTGTGTGCTGCAGCTGTAAAAAAGAAAAAGGCAAAATTCATTTTAGGAGCTGTTGGGGAAAGAACTGACAATAAAACTGTCAATTTTGCAATGCCTTTGTAGAAATTTACGGTGCAACCACCTTTGAAATACTGTGTGCAGTTCTGGTTGCCACCTCTCAAAAGGGATATTTTAGAGAGGTATAAAGTGTAGGTGAAGGGAAATCAAAGTGATTAGTGACACAGGGTAAGTCCCCTAAGAGGAAAGGTGACAACATTGGCAGCTATTTAATTTAGAAACAAAGGCCAGCAAAGGGGACATCTCAGAGGAATAGAAAAATATGCATGGGCAGAGATGTGGGTCTCCCTCCTCTTGTAATCTTAGAATCTGGGGTTATCCAGAGAAGCTGAATGGTGGAAGACTCAGGACAGACAAAAGGAAATAATATTCCAATTGCACATAATAAGGAATTTGGTACCATAAGCCATGGTGATGACCATGAACTTGGATGGCTTTGAAAGAGAATTATACAAATTCATGGAAGATAATGCTATCAATGGCTTCTAGCCATCTATCTTTACTGTCGGAAGCAGCATAACTCTAAATACCCGTTGATAGGAACAGCAGGAAAAGCCTATTGTGTTCATGTCTCACCTATTTTGTGGAATGCTTGTATATGGGCTTTGCAAGACCTGTCAACCAGGTGATAGCTGGGTCATACTAAGCTCCTTTTAGAGAGCTAACGTGTGCAGTGCTTTGCAAAGGGCTCTGCAAGACCCATGCAATAATAATAATAATAATAATAATAATAATAATAATAATAATAATAATAATAATAATACAGTCATACCTCGGGTTGAATGTGCTTCAGGTTGAGCATTTTCAAGTTACGCTCCACGGCAACCTGGAAGTAATGGAGTGTGTTACTTCCGGGTTTCGCCGCTCGCACATGTGCAGACGCTCAAAATGACATCACGCGCATGTGCGGAAGTGGCAAAATGCGACCCGCACATGCGCAGACGCACAGTCGCGTCTTACGTTCTATTCAGGATGCAAACAGGTCTCCAGAACGGATCCTGTTCGCATCCCGAGGTACCGCTGTAATAATAATAGAATGCTCACCTGACATCATTGTGTCAGCAGGTGATTAACAGGTGGGCAGCTCTGTCAAAATTGTCCAGTCCCCTGCTTTACAGAGTCCAAGAAGACATGCTCCAGCACCAAGAAGCTTACCATCTAAAATTAAACACAGAGGAAACAACAGTGGAGAAATGGGAAAACAATATCCCATTGTTTCAGTTGCACGGACTTAGGCTTAATTACAGTGGGAACAAGGGGGTCCATGAAAAGGGGTTTTTAGAAGGATGATTAGAGGGGCACATCAGACAGTTCTGAGAAACAGCTCCAAGAATACGAGGCAGCAAGGGAGTAAGAACAAGAGCCCATTGAGGGAACACTGCTTGCCAAATATCCTCCAGGTGCTTTCTCGTTCATAATGTGTAGATTTTGCTGGTAAATGTGCTTTCAGCATAGTATTAATGATGCTGGGAGACAAAAGCGCTGGCAAGTTTCAGTACACCATGGTCTTCCAAAAACACATTAAATCCAATGGAGAAGCATAATGGAATTTGGATCAATCATCGGTAATGGACTTATGTATAATTCAGTTTCTCTGAATTACCTGAGCCTTGCTATGCCATTTAGCAGGGGTGATATTCCACTGACATTTATCAGCAATCATACTGAAAAAGCAGGACATTCTGAATGGGAAAACGTTTTTTTTCCATGGGAGAGTGGGTAGTAGATTTTATGCCAGTACAAAGTCTAGATTTGGGGGCTTGATTCTAAAATATTTCACCAAAAAGAACAAAACTGGCAAATTTGGGGTTAACACCTGGCAAGGAATGCGAGCTTTGAGAAGATATTTACAACAAAGGTGTGCTGCAAGGAAGCAAATTTATGTTGCATCAAAAACAAAACAAAAACAAAACAATTGCAGAAAGGCAATGATTAAGATGGAGCAATAATTTGAAACATAAAGGAAAAGGGCAGAATATAGAAACAAGTGAGTTAATAATAAGCAGGTAGTGTTGCCTTATGGTTGCTAATGGTAAAACCTAAGTGTATTTGAATCATGCAGAATCTATGGCAGGGGTCAACATACCTTTTCAGCAGGAGTCCGGTCCACTCTTCTTCAGACCTTGTCTGAAGGCCAGGCTATATTTTTTGGGGAAAGAAAAGAACGAATTCCTATGCTGCACAAATAACCCAGAGATGCATTTTAAATAAAAGCACACATTCTACTCATGTAAAAACACCATTTTGCCGGATTTAGAAGGCAATTGGGCCAGATCCGGCCCCCAGGCCTTAGTTTGCCTACCCATGATCTATGGCATTAGCAGAGTACTTTAATTTTTTTTATTACATTTTTATCCCACCTTTCCTCCACGGAACTCAAGATGGCTTACAGAGTTCTCTTCCTCCCCACTTTATATTTTATATTCACAATAACCCTGTGTGGTAGGTTAGGCCGAGGGACTGTAAATGGTATTAAAGGCATTAAAAATGTGTCTTTTAGGATAAAAAGTATGTACACTAGGATAAGAATATTATGATGGGTTTTAAAAAAATATATATTAATGAATGAAGAAATGGAGCTACAAATATGTGAAATTGACAAAGACCAGAAATAGTCTGTTCCATCCACTCCTACAGGCTATATGGTAGTCTGTTTTGGGAGGTGAAAGAAAGGAAAGCATAATGTTCTTATTTCTTCCACTGTAATATAAAGGGACCCCTGACCACTAGGTCCATTCGTGGCCAACTCTAGGGTTGCAGCGCTCATTTTGCTTTCTTGGCCGAGGGAGCCAGCGTACAGCTTCCGGGTCATGTGGCCAGCATGACTAAGCCTCTTCTGGCGAACCAGAGCAGCGCATGGAAACAACATTTACCTTCCCACCAGAGCGGTACCTATTTATCTACTTGCACTTTGATGTGCTTTCGAACTGCTAGGTTGGCAGGAGCAGGGACTGAACAACGGGAGCTCACCCCATCGCAGGGATTCAAACTGCCGACCTTCTGATTGGCAAGCCCTAGGCTCTGTGGTTTAACCCACAGTGCGACCAGCGTCCTTTCCACTGTAATATACATTCATCTTAAACCCTGAGTCAAAACGAAGTGAAGTGGAAGGCACTATGAGGTGGCAGTGGTGGCAGGAGGAGCAATAGCGGCAGTAGTGGTAGTAGCAGGGGCAGTTAGTGCAGCCGTGACAATGGAAAAGCAGTGGTGTCATGGACTGGTTGGATGCAGAGAAATGGTGGAAGGAACCAGCTGGGGAAGGAACCACCAAGGCTCAGAGCCTGGGGAGTAATGGTGCGACAATGATGAGTGGTCAGAGGGAGAAGAGGGAGATGACTGGGGGGGAGGTGTTGGAAGCTGAGGAGGTTGTTGGGATGCTGCCGGGGAGACGGGGGCATCTGGCAGGCCCCCAGCTGGCTCCAGCCACTGGCCGGCAGCTCGGTGATCTCCGGTTCCCGGAACAGCATCAATCAGCGACAGAAGCCTCAGAAGACTTCAGAAGCTGTGTACGCTCTTATCAGCAGAGTGAATAAATCCTCACAACGGAAGTGGAGAACAGAGACATGTGTAAGCATTATTTAAAAGCGTTTATTCGCCATAGTTCAGGAACAAAGGAAAAACATGTCTGCTTCCCTTCATGTCCAAGCACACAGCAAAATAGCAAAAGCAATATACAAATGGAAGTTCCCATAAGACTGTGCTGGAAGTAAACAGGCATGTGACACACAACAGTCATGCCTGTTCCATTTTAAGATGGAATGGAACTATATCCTAACAGAGGTATCAGGGCTTAGTGAGCAGGGTGAGTCAGACAGAGAGAAGTCCAGAATCAGAGGCAGAAGCTGAAGCAGGAGGGTGGGAAAAGAGAGGCCAAGAGGCAGAAATGAGTCAGGCTGGTCAGTCACGGGTCTCGCCCCCTCCGGCTGCGACAAGGTCCCCTCCCTGCTCCTTGTCTCCCAGCACCAGAAGAGGGTGGAGAAGAGATTGGTGACGCTCAGACCCAGTCTCTGATTGCTTGGGGAAAGACTTAGGCAGCTGTGGAAGGATGAGGACCTTCATGCAACCATGGCTGCATGGATGTTACTAGCCCAGAGATGGAAAAAAGATAAAAGTTCCTACCAGAGAAGAATGGCAGATGGAGTTAATGGACTATGCTGAAATGGCTAAAATGACCAGAAGAGTCAGAAATCAGGAAGACCAAAATTTTAACAAGGAATGGGGAAAATTTATAACTTATCTTAAAGACCATTGTAAACAGTTAAAATCGTTAGTAGGATTGGAATATCATTTGTAGTTTAAGGTTGAATTCTGGACATAATGGAAGAGGTAAAGGGTTCGGATTATCATAAAAGATACAGGAGGAATTGATTAATAATAGGACCCACAAAGGGGAGGATGGGAGTCCAGGAGATTCCTTGGAATCTTGTTGTTATGACTTATGTTTGAAATATTTCTGTAAAATTTTAAGTTGAAAAACCAAATAAATATTTTTTTAAAGAAAGAAAGATGAGGACCTTCAGTCTCAGCAACTGGTTCATGGGGGCAAGAGCTACCAGAGATGTGTTGCTGTGCTCATTAGGCCTGACACGCCTGTGAAGAACGTATTTTTGCTGATAAAAGAGTTAGCTCCTGCTTGCACAGTGTGGTTTATTGCTGGCTTGCTCCGACAAGTGGCTACCTACAGCAGTGGTACTCTCCAAGGTGCTGAACTGAAATAAGCATCAAAGGCAGGTCCCTACTATGAGAAGTTTGCGATCTTAATTTCAGCCTGGGAGCGGAAGATAAGGGAAGGGAGAGGCAAGGATAACAAACAACAGGCAGTGGAGAAGAATGAGAGAGAGAGTTAAGATAACATAGTTCAAATGGAAGAAGTTGCTGGTCTTTAAGTTTTGTTTCAGTTGAGGAGGAAGAGTAAGGGCCAAGATGGGGGAACTTTTTGTGATGGTCTGGGATTCGGACATGGATGCTGAACCTGAGGGATCCCAGCCTGCACAGGATTCCCCGCCTCCAGAACCAGCTGAGCTGGGGCTGGGGCATGAGCCTGAAGGGTCCTCACCTGTGTTGGATCCTCAGGTCCAGGCATCCTCAGGTGCTCTGGCTCTTGAGGTGATGGAGGACCCATTGCCTGCAGGTGCTCCACTCTCATCCCCGTCAGAGGAAGCTGAGGTTGCCTCTGGGTCTGGTAACCCTCTCCTGAGCTGCAGAGGCTCAGGGCAGAGAGGCGGAGGGAACTAAGTTCCCGCAGGAGGAGTGCTCGCCTCCAGGCCAGGAGAGACAAGTCACCAGAGGATCGGGGTCGCCCTATGTATGCCTCAGGGCAGATAAAAGCCGGCCACCCCCAGTCCCAAGTTGCAGGAGCAACATTGTTGGTTGCTAGTTCCTGCCTGAACCCTGTCCTGCTTTTCTGCCTGAGCTCCTGACCCGCCCTGGCTCCCTGCTTGCATGCCTGTTCCTGACTTCACCCGGCTCCCTGCCCTGCACCCAGCTTCAGCTATTACACTGCCTCCACGTTGCACCTTTGACCACAGACCGGACTTGGACCTCATCTCTTGGGTAACCCATAGGACCAGCACACTTTTTCAGTCTGCGGGCCACATGCCAGTGGTGGTCAGAGCCAGAGGAAAAAGTGGGTGGAGCAATGAATGCAAATTTTACGTTTGTACAGTAGGCTAATTTCTACACACACTCACACATCCCATTCCATCCTCCTTCCAGGCAAGCAGGAGCACCATGAGAGTTCACGGACACATTCCAGCCAGCCAAAAGCAATCAAGGAGGGTGCAAAGCAGGGCTGTTGAGGGATGTGGCTTAGGGAGTAAAGTTGGGGAGGGGGTGCAGCCTGGGGAGAGTCCTGAGGGAAAGATAAAAAGCCATGGAGGTTCTCCATCACTGTGTTAAGGACTATGCCCAAAAAACTGAACATCAAAAGGAGGGAAGGAAGAGAAAGAGGTGATGCTGCTAGGCATTCTGGGAGGAAGTCTCATTAGGAGAAGCAAGAGAACTGTGGCAGAGTCTAATAGAGCAGAAGAGCTTTGGGCATGTCTGTGGTCCAAATAGGCAACTCATCCACGAGAGAGAGAGAGAGAGAGAGAGAGAGAGAGAGAGAGAGAGAGAGAGAGAACCCCACTGATCTGCTTTGTGAATGTGGTAGAAGAGACATGAGAGAAAATTGGCTCTCTGATTCCCTTTATAAACACAAGCCAAGCAGGTACTTTTCTTAATCTCATCCACTGTATTCTTGCTTTTAGAGGAAAGAAAAATGAAATGTGCTCTTCCCTTCTGCTCCTTTCATTTTTTTTTTAAAAGCAGCCTGTGCTCTTCCCATTGCATTGCTGTTAAAAGCTCCCTTGCTTTTAAGTTCTCATGTGACTAGAGGTCCCTCTTTCTCTTTCTTCTTCATCTGTTCACTGGGTTTTGTTTTATTTTTATTTTTCCTCCATCAAGTGAAGATGCAGTTTGTGGACCCACGCTTAAATAAAAATTAGCAGAGCTCAGTAAATTGGATATCAGTTTTCTGTTTTCTGTTTTTCGCCTGCTGCTAGAATGACCAGACTTAGGGAAATATCAGCAGTTGCTGGCCTCTCTTCCCATCCCCACCACCCCACAATAGAGACACAGTGATGTAAAAACATGGAAACCCACCACAATCTAATTCATGTAGGAGCAATGCACAAGGTCACCTACTTTTCACCACTTAGCCTAACCAAACCTGTCTGGTCTGCATTAAAGAACAACACATTCAGTAGCATGGACATGATCCTATCAAAGTCCAGCACTTACTGCACATTGATTTCAAGTAGGAAATGATTAAGATTGGCTAGCTGTCCCAATACCACAGCCACTTGGAGCATAATAGATGGTCTTCAGTTCTATATTTCACATTGCTTTCTGACATACGGGTTCCTCCTATTTCAGACAATTGAAAGAAAAAGTATGAACACTTAAAATTGACTTTATGCTTTGAAAATGACCCAGACTTCTATTTCTCACTGTAATCCTTGCTGTTGAAGCTTGGGGTGTGAATGGATTGGATATGGGCGTGGGAGAGGGGGCTCCATTGTTCATTCTGACAACAGAAATCCCAGATGTAGTTCTTGGGTCAATAAGCAGAAAAGGATGTGTATAATTTCACAGTATGAAAAAGTGTTCTAGTTGATATCTTGTCAGATGAGTTACTTTCCTCTTTGCAACTCTACCTATCTGAACTCGTTTCAAAAAAAGCACCCCACATATGCTGGAAGTGTGAGAAATCTCATTCCTTTTTCACAGCAGGAGCACAATCCTGCCAAGGTTATCAACACTTTGAAGATCCATGGATTTCAACGGAAGGGCTAGAACATATTATTGCGCAGTGAGAAGATGTTTCATTGGTGGCGTTTAGGGGTTTGGTTCCCCTAAGGGAAGAGGAATCACTGGGAACGTGAACACTTGAAATATATATATATATTCTATCATCTATCCTATGATAGACTATGCTGAAATGGCAAAGATGAGTGGGAAGATCCGTGACCAAGATGAAGAAAAGTTTGTACAAGACTGGGGGGGAAATAAAGAATACCTTAAAGTTCATTGTAGAGTTAAAAACATTAGCAGGATTGATATAGCACCTATGAAGTACCATGAATTAAGGTTATTAATGGATTTGAGATTGAATGGAAAAGATAAGATGTGTAAGGAAACAAAGGGGAGATACTGGAAACCAGGGGGTGGGGGAGGGGCAAGTCCAGAAGGGATAAATAATTGATTAGTTTTAATTTGTGTTATGTTGAAAATTTCAAATAAATACTATTTTAAAAAGAAAGAAATATATATACGTATATTAAAATACAAAATCAAAAACATCACAGAACCAAAATATCACTGAAAATATGTATGAAATATTGAAGCAGAAACAAAGAGGGGACCAGAGAAAACAGTAGTACATTCCAGACTTTTTATATAATAGAAAATAATAGAAATTATACCAAATCTATAAAAATCCATTGACATGGATATCCCTTGTTTTCCAGGGGAATGAGTTGCATGCATTGCCAGCAAAGCTTTGTTTCTGAAGATCTGCACATATTGCTACTTTATTGTATTATCCTGAGTCATCTATAGGTTGAGGTTGGGTGGGGAGATTGGCTATGTTTTGCATTATTAACATAAACAATAAAATCATATCAAAAAGAAATGAATTTGTACTTACTTATTTGATCTCTAGAGGGTCTCAAGTTATGTGAATTTTTCTAGGAGGGCTCCTTCCCATACCCACGTCACATGTACCAGTAATAAATATCTACTCCAACTAGATCTCTCCAAAATCAGGCCATTATGGAGTTAACACACAGATAATCAACTTATTACACTGCAATCATTTATCATTCACTTCAAAGATGTTTAGAAGAGCCAGTAGTGGGGTGAATGTTATGTTACAATTGGTAATTGCATTAAATAATTATTCTTTTGGAACCAAATCTGTGGTCAGCTTTTGAACTTGGGTCATTTCAACTTAATCCTTTATTTCCATCCTCAGCAAGGCAGAGTGAAAATTTATACAGCATATACCGTATTTTTCGCTCTATAACACGCACTCGACCATAACACGCACGTAGTTTTTAGAGGAGGAAAATCCGTAGGCATGCCACCCGTAGGCATTCCCTCTATAACATGCACAGACATTTCCCCTTACTTTTTAGGAGGAAAAAAGTGAGTGTTATGGTGCAAAAAATACGGTAAGTTGTTGTGACAACTCAAAGAAACTGCAACATCTATTCTGAAGGCAGTTCTTTGCCTTTTAGAGACCCCTTCCCCACCCCCACCCCAAAATAAAATATGTCCCAGGGTGCTTTTCAGCTATCCAGCATCCTTTGCAGTTTGCTTTTTTCTTGATACTGGTGTTGCAAGGTCTTAGAACAGGGAAAAAGCCATTCTTGCTGCCTGCCCACCTTGTTCCTAAATGATATTACTGATTCCAGAGGAGGAGAGTGTGCTTTAAAAGTGACCCTGCCTTACTCAAGATGCCCCTAGGTTTCCCTTGACCTGGATGAAAAGGTTCCCAGGTTGTTGTTGTTGTTGTTGTTTAGTCGTTTAGTCGTGTCCAACTCTTCGTGACCCCATGGACCAGAGCACGCCAGGCACTCCTGTCTTCCACTGCCTCCCGCAGTTTGGTCAGACTCATGTTTGTAGCTTCGAGAACACTGTCCAACCAACTCGTCCTCTGTCGTCCTATTCTCCTTGTGCCCTCCATCTTTCCCAACATCAGGGTCTTTTCCAGGGAGTCTTCTCTTCTCATGAGGTGGCCAAAGAATTGGAGCCTCAGCTTCATGATCTGTCCTTCCAGTGAGCACTCAGGGCTGATTTCCTTAAGAATGGATAGGTTTGATCTTCTTGCAGTCCATGGGACTCTCAAGAGTCTCCTCCAGCACCATAATTCAAAGCATCAATTCTTTGGCGATCAGCATTCTTTATGGTCCAGCTCTCACTTCCATACATCACTACTGGGAAAACTATGGCTTTAACTTCCCAGGTTAGGTTTGTCTTTTCTCTGGGAAAAGACTGCTCTCATCATCTCTGACCATTGGCCATGCAGGCTGGGCTGATGGGAATTGTAGTCCAAAACATGTAGAGCACCATATTGGGGGAGTCTGCTGACGCTTCTTTTCTGATATTCACTGGATATGAAATGTGCCCAAGTTGAATGTATTAAAAAGGATTTTTTTTTCTATCCTGCTCCTAGACCATCTTCTATTGCCACTTGCTGGATTTTCTTTCTTTCTTTCTTTGAATAAATTTTTTATTGGTTTTAACATACTTTCCAGACTAAACAACCATCCTTTCTCATCTTATACATTTATGGCTATAGTTAGCCTATGACTTCCATCAATCCTGTCTAATGGTTTTCAGAATTCACCTACTATTCCTGCATTTTCTCTCATAACTGTTGCTTGGTCATCAAAATCCTCTAATCCATTTTCTTA
This sequence comes from Podarcis bocagei, assembly GCF_964188305.1. Classification (NCBI taxonomy): domain Eukaryota; kingdom Metazoa; phylum Chordata; class Lepidosauria; order Squamata; family Lacertidae; genus Podarcis; species Podarcis bocagei. Next base: position 19,726,284 of record NC_138134.1, on the reverse strand, counting down.
CACACTTGCTGGGTTTTCATTCAGGCCCAGTGGCTTATGCCTGCTACCCTGGACATATTTTTTGTTTTTGCAGACCCCTAACAACAAAGTAAATTTGAGGGTTTCCAATGGAAGAAGCACTGTGCCTAAGACATAATCCCTGCTAAGTCTACTAAGCAGAGGACTATGCCTTCATAATGAGATTCCTATCAAGACGATTGATGTTACACATGGAGCAGCTGCTTCAACTAATATATCTTTGCTCTGTATTTCCAACATAATTTTTAGGGCAAACTATTCCTAATGCACTTTCCCCCTGACTGAAGTTCTGAAACTGGAATAGCATATGGATGCAATATTAATGAATCACCGAAGCTAAGATTCCTTTTTCTTTTTGTTAATGTCACCGTGTCTCACGAGACAGCATATCACACGTTTCTGTTTCCCCTGCGCTCACTCGCTACCCCCACCTGAAAAAGAAATCTAGTTAGCTTCAGAACAGCAGAGTTCAAAGCCTGCGAAAACAAGAAGCTCCAGCTTAATAAACAACTCTTTGAACCTTCTAGCTGAGATGGAACACACTTCCAAAACAGCTGTAAAGCACTGTCATCCCAGCTATTTCCTACATAGGAGTTGAGCAAAATGTTCCATTTTGAAAATCAGTAATGAGCTTGAGCAAACTGGAACAGTTGAGTGCATTCCAAAAGCATTGTCTTAGAAAACTCTGTGAGTGCTAAGAATTTCATAATGGGCTTCTTGGACTATGTGGCCTGTATCACATTACAGCCCCACTAAATTGGTTGTCAGCTCCTCGCTCCTCACCCCACGCCCGCTTTTAATTATATATGAAAAAGTAGTGCAAAAGTGCAGGACAAGATGCTCAAGAGATATTAAAGTATCTAAAACAACAACATCCATCATTCAAATCAGTTTAAGAAAATGCAAATCTGATTTTAGGTCAAATAATCCAGCTCTTAAAATTATACTAAAAAAACTAGCAATACCAAATGCATTCATTAGGAAAATATTATTAAAATAGTATTAAAAGCATTCGATTCCTAGCAAATCTTGGTCATGTTACCAGCTGAGGTTTTCATATGTGGACTCTTAGCAAAGCAAAATTTCTCCATTATTATCATCATTATGCCTTTTTCGTTCTATCTGTTTGGCCTATTTGCCTGTCATGACCTTCTCTTCTCTGCTGTGATGCTGTCATGGGGTTCTGCAAGCAGAAGTCATAGTGTTGTTGTTGGCACCACAAGTGGCCTTTGACCAAGCTATTCAGATGCCACAGAAGGGTAAGCAGCATGGTACGAGGCAGATAAGTGCTCAGTAAGAATTCGGTGATCTTAGAATGTGAACAATTCAGTATCATGCAATCAGGGAAGTTTTTAATGTGTGACATTTTAATGTATTTTTAATCTTTGTTGGACTTAGGGACGCGGGTGGCGCTGTGGGTAAAACCTCCGTGCCTAGGACTTGCCGATCGTATGGTCGGCGGTTCGAATCCCCGCAGCGGGGTGAGCTCCTGTCGTTCGGTCCCAGCTCCTGCCCACCTAGCAGTTTGAAAGCACCCCTAGGTGCAAGTAGATAAATAGGTACCGCTTTATAGCGGGAAGGTAAACGGCATTTCCGTGCGCTGCAGCTGGTGCTGGCTCGCCAGAGCAGCTTCGTCACGCTGGCCACATGACCCAGAAGTGTCTTCAGACAGCGCTGGCTCCCGGCCTCTTAAGCGAGATGAGCACGCAACCCCAGAGTCGGTCACGACTGGCCCATACGGGCAGGGGTACCTTTACCTTTACCTTTACCTTTACCTTTACCTAATCTTTGGTGGAAGCCACACAGAGTGGCTGGGGAAACCCAGCCAGATGGGCAGGGTACAAATAAATTGTTGTTGTTGTTGTAAATAAAAGGTAAAGGTAAAGGGACCCCAGACCATTAGGTCCAGTCGTGACCAACTCTGGGGTTGCGGCGCTCATCTCGCTTTATTGGCTGAGGGAGCCAGTGTACAGCTTCTGGGTCATGTGGCCAGCATGACTAAGCCACTTCTGGCGAACCAGAACAGTGCACGAAAATGCCGTTTACCTTCCCGCCGGAGCAGTACCTATTTATCTACTTGCACTTTGAGGTGCTTTCGAACTGCTAGGTTGGCAGGAGCTGGGACTGAGCAACGGGAGCTCACCCCATTGCGGGGATTCGAACCGCCAACCTAGACTCTGTGGTTTGACCCACAGCACCACCTGTGTCCCTATTATTAGAAATAAACACCGACCTTGCAAAGAGTTAAAATTTCAAAAGAAACTAGTGCAGGATAAACCCACCTCACCACACACAAGTTCTGTTTTAAAAACATTCTTTACATACAGTTTACATTCTTCCATAAATTTGTTTGCTCCTGGAACCTGAATATTAGTTGCAAGCAAACGAATGGGTAGCCATTTTGCTTTTATATTAGGGCTGAGCTGAAAAGTAGCTATTTCCTCAAAAATTTCTTCCTTGTTCTTTTTCAGAAAATGTGGATGTGGGAGAGAATTAAAAGAGGACAAGAATCATTGCCCTCCCTTGACTGCATAATGTATTCATTTAACAAATAAAATGTGGCTACATGTTATTATGAAGCTAATTCAAAGACGGCAATCTATCTCATCCATGAAATGATTGGTTTGGAGCACATGAGCTAAGAAAAAATGGCGCTGAAGCAGATGATTGGGGAAAGGAGCAGTCATGAAGAAAGAGAAAGGGGAAGGAAATCAAGAAACATCTTGCCCATGAAAGCCCTCCCTTGAATATTTAGCAAAATACTAGTTTATATCAATGGTAGTTAAATCTAAAACTCTAGTTTGAAGGATCTGGGAAGATTGTGAAAGACAGCGAAGGTGATGTTTGTCATTGCCCTGTCTTTTTGACCTCCATGCTCAGAACTTTTGTTGGCAGCAATTCACAAGAAATCCACTTAAGTGCTGACAAGAAACCAGATTTCTTTCACTTTTGTCTTGAAATTACCATTGATTCAATGCACATCAAAAAAGAAGACAAACTCATGCTTTCTTCTGTTGTTAACACACTATTTTGCCTAAAGCTAAAATTTCAGACACATTTAGAAGGTCTTGCTTAGGACACAGAGTGTTCTTTTTCACTTTGCTTGCTTGCTTGAAAAACAAACACTCTCTGATTTCTTTCTTGCAAAACAGAACACTTACCATTCTGGAGAATGCCCAATGCCCCCACAAAGGTAGAATCAAGCTAATCTCTAAAGGAGGAATAGCCAGCTTCTTAAGGCCAGGTGCAAAAACAGCTTTAGCACTCAGCTGACAGGGGGACAGTGGGTTCATTCAAACATCATGCTAAGTGGAGTATTAGAGGAGCACTCTGAAATAGCCTTTTAATATCCTAGGCTCACAGAAGATGTGTGGAACCTAGTAGCTACTGAGAATTGAGGCAAAGGTTGTTGCTACTGGGGGAGCAAACGGCTTCTGCAGTATGAACCCAACACAGTTTTGCTTCAGGCTCTTGAAGACTCATAAGAGGGCCCTGGGATGAGGAGGATTTGATTCAGTTCACTTTTAAAGGTGAACCTCCGTAATTCAGTTTCTGTGACAATATGAGAACCAAAGCACATTGTTTGAAATTCACGCTTCCCCAGATTTTGAACTGCATTTCTCTGGCCAAATAGTGTATACAAAATTGCATATACTGTGGTAAGGTATGCATAAAAATGCATGTATTAGTAAAAATAACATTAAAAATGCATTATATTTGGGAAGTTGTTTTGCAAAAATGTGTATATTAGCCACATTTGCATGTAAACGTGAATATTAGGAGACATTTGCACTAAAATGCTGATAACTTTTTATGAAGACTTTCAAAATAATGATGCTGATCATTGCAAACAGATGTGGAAAATATGGAGAACTGAGCATAAAATTGGAAAACTGAGAAAAACTCAAATTAACAGATCCAGCCATCTTTATGACAGGCAGATTTGGTCCACAACTGGCCATCCTTGGTTGAAATTTGCTGAAGCCATTCATATGTTTGAAGAAACCCCATCTAAGCTGGGAGGAATGCTTAGTTAAATTTCTCAGGGGATAAGGAATATAGACTGTAGGGTTTGGAATACTGAAATACATAGCACCTAGGAAGTTTTATTCCCTCTTTTATATTGGTGCCCCTGATATGTCCTTGAAAAATACTGTAGGTCTTGGATCAGGTTTGCGCCCCACAGCCTGTAGGAGGTTAATAGGTCTGCTAACATCTGAATCAGAATCCAAGTAACAACAGTCAGTAGGCAGAGTGATTTAAAACAGCCTTCACTTGACAGCTATCACATGTAAACTTCCCTAAGCTGTCCATTTAAATTTCTATTGATGTTGTTGGAGGAGGGTGAGAAGTCATCTGATATGAAAGTAACTGGTCCAGTGAATGGTCTGAGCAAATGATGCCATTTTACTGCTGGAGCTATGTGAAAGTGGTCCTGAATGCATAGGAGACTGCCTGAGACCCATCTGCAAATGGTTGACGCTCTAGAATAAACAGTGGCACATACATTCAACTAATAATAGCTGTAGTAAGATCTGTGTGCAGATATTCTAAACCTGGTTACTGAATATCATGTTTTGCAGTTCCCAATTCCACCCAGGCCTCATAGGAAGACCCAGATGTGGGCGTGCTAAATAGTGAAGTTTCTGTTCTCAGCTCTGGGATCCTGCATAATAATAATAATAATAATAATAATAATAATAATAATAATAATAATAATATCTTTATTGTCATTGCCCCCTCTCGGGGACAACGAAATTACTTGGCTGCTCCATCCACCCAGGTAGGGCACTCCACACAAAATCAAAACAACTATAAAAACACTAATTAAAACAATACAGCATAATACAGCAAGGAAGATTAGATGACTTTCAAAGTCCAGGCTTCCCATTCAGGGCTGAGATCGCTCTGGAGAAGAAGCTGTTCTTAAGACGACTCGTTCTTGTCTTCATCGTCCTGTATCTCCGTCCCAACGGCAAGAGCTCGAAGAGACAGTGACCAGGATGCGATGGATCTTTTACTATGTCCAGTGCCTTCCTATGGCACCTTGTGGCATAAATCAGCTCTAAGGTGGAGAGTGGGCAGCCAACAATGCTCTCTGCTGCCTTAACAACTCTGCACAACCCCAACCTGCCCTGGGTAGTACAGCTTCCGTACCACACACATAAGCCATAAGTGAGCACGCTCTCAATGGCACATTGATAGAAGGCAAGCAGCAGTTTCTGCGGAAGAGGATGTTTTCATCAGGCACCTCAGACTCACAAGATGCCTTTCCAATACATTCCATGTTGTCCCCATGGAACAGGAAACAGTGCCACAACACTGGACAGTGGTCCCTCAGAAGCACTCATAGTTTCTCAGAAGAGACAGCCTTCCAAAGACTGCAAAAGGTCTCTGTGCTCTGCTGAGACAACAGTTCTGCTCCAGACAGAAGCTACACTGCTCTGTCCAAGGTCCTGATGTGACTCAGCCTTGCTGGAAGTGACGCTGCTTTGCCTCATAGGACTCTGCCTTGCCTGCTTGTAAGTGCCACAGACCAAGGCTTCCCTCTGTGAGACTCAAAGGGGGCAGGACACTGAACATGCAAAGAAGGGGGATGTTAACTGTGCCCACACCTTCATTCAGATTTAGCACAACACCTGAAAGAGCTTACACATGAATGGGGATCCTGCTTTTAGGAGGTTGACAGGCAAAGCTCATTAGTGTCTGTATATACATATGCTGTAAAAAGTCATGCCAAATGTGCCCTCCCAGCAGATGTCAAATAAACAAATAAACAACTATGTGATTTTTAAGGCAGGCCTGTTCAGGGAAGTTGTTTAGTGTTTGATGTTGTATTGAGTTTTTACTGTTTTTGTTGGGAGCATCCCTGCTCCAGAATCAGGTATTTTTGTTTTTGCCCAAAGTGGCTGGAGCAACCCAGTCAGATGGGTGGCATATAAATAACTTATTATTATTATTATTATTATTAATTATTATTATTATTATTATTATTATTATTATTATTATTATTATTATCAGTGTGTTTCTGCTCACCCTCTACTCATTTAATATCCACACATGTCTCGAGATACGCTGCATACAGATACATGCATTTAGAGAGGGCCCAAATTTGTTAAATTGGCTTTTTACTGGAGAGGCATGACATTACAAGAAAGCAGCCTCTGCCAGCAATTGCTCACTTGCTTGATGGAAAGTCAGATGCATAAATAACAGGCTAAGTGAATGAAAGAATCACATGCAGCGAAGAGAAATAGCAGTGAATGCAGACAACAGAAGATGATGCTGGATGTTGTCTGGGATTCCAGAAACGTGTCAGTTTAAGCTACAAGCCAAGAGCTGTGAAGGAAACTGTAAAAAGGAATCAGCATCAAGGACCAAAAAGCAACTAAGTGTCAGGAAGGTAATTAAAATCCATAGTGATGGAGAGATGAAAATGGATATAGTGAAAGTTAAAATGATGTTTTGTGCCAGAAACATGGTGGGGGGGGTGTTATTGGAGAAAAGGATGCTGAAAAAATCCTGTTTCAATAAAAAAGACATTTGAACAGACACTGGCCGTCATATAATGATTTGTCACTGATGTTCCCCAAGGACTGTGGTGCAATTCATCCAGCTACTGCACTGACACCAAGCCACCTCAAATGCCACCTACATTTGGTGTTAAACCTGCTGACCCTCGGAGACACAGCTTTGAAGCAAAGTAGTTTTAGTAGACAGGCATGCTATTTGCTTGCTTGGTCATCTAAATTGCCAGACAGACATGTACTGGTGTCCTCTAGAGGCCTGGCATGGAAGCTGCTTAAGATCTTGCCAGATGTGCTTTGCTAAGTCTGAGCTGTTTCAATACGAGCCGTAAATGGGTGGCAGGCTATTTCCGGCCAGGAGCTGTAGCAACAATTTCAATTAACTGTAGCAGTGTTAGTGGTTATTGCCATCCTTAAAATATCCTGGCTCCTAGGTATACCTGGCTTTTGCTTTATGTCTTCAAGGCCTTGTGTCGCATCTTTTCTCCAGATGGCTTTTCTCACTATCTCATTCGTTCCACAAGATGATTCTACAATGGCTTTTCCTGTCCTCATTTCTTTTAAATGTTTATCTCTCTCATCTGAATTTCCCACTGCTTCCCTCTTGCTTCATACTGCCACACTGTCCTATTATATCCCTATTTATTTGGCTATTTCAGCTGGAATTTCCACCAGCTTGCTTCAGAATCAGGTGTTTTTGTTTTTTGTTTTTAAAAGCACTCTGGAATATTTTTTCCCCTATGTACTCTGGACACTAGAGACCCGACTTATTTGCCCCTATATGCTCTGGAGCATGTAAGTTTACCCCTGGGATCTCCACATCCTTGGTTATCGTAGTGTTTGTTCCTTTCTCCTGCTGCCAGTCAGCTGCCACACCCTGTTGGCTCATAGTGCTTGAGGGAACATGTCACATCTCTGTGCCTCTCAGACTAAAAGCCCCAGAGGAGTGCCAGGGCTAGCAGCTCACTATTCAGAGAGTTGCTTGTTCTAACACTGTTACAAGATCTGGAAATACGGATGTGGGGAGAGGAACAAACACAAACAAAATGAGGCTCATTTTAGCCTCATCTTCCTCTTCATGTTAAAGGGCAACCAACACATACTGTGTCCCATCCAACCTCTGAGCTTCAGCAAAGTGTATCTGTCACCCAGCTCCATGCTTGGTCTTTCCACCTCCCACTGTCCTTAAGCAGCATTTCTTTCCCATCCAGACTGACATTTCGTTTCTTTTACTGCATTGTTTCTCACTGTAAATATTAAGTTGTGGGTGGACAGAGCAGTCGACACAGAGATTTCTCCAAGTGGTTCTTTATAGTAAGCTGGAACTGAACTGAACTGCAAACAGCTCAGCCGGCCTGCTTTTATAGGCAGCCAGCTGTCAACACTGTAACAACAACAACCCAGGGTTTCCCGCCTAAAATAACTGACGTGGACCTGAGTGAAAACTATATACACAATACCCCTGGTGGCCATGGTGAGAACCTCAGTACATAACAGTAAACTAATTCATGCTCTGCTGTTGCAGTTTCTCATGTGGTCTCCATGTGTGCCAATGTGCCTGCGGCACTTCCTATAGCACTCCCAAGAGGTCTCAGTAAATATCCCCTCAAAAACACACAGTGCGTGAGAGACTCTCTGCTCTTCCTGCTCATTTCCTATTTGCATTGGTGCAGTCTCTCCTGCACTGAGCAGGGATGCAGGTGGCGCTGTGGTCTAAAGCACTGACCCTCTTGGGCTTGCTGATCGGAAGGTCAGCGGTTTGAATCCCTGCGACGGGCTGTGTTCCCATTGCTCTGCCCCAGCTCCTGCCAACCTAGTAGTTCGAAAGCATGCCAGTGCAAGTAGATAAATAAGTACAGATGTGGCGGTAAGGTAAATGGTGTTTCCATGCGCTCTGGTTTTCGTGACGGTGTCCCGTTGCACCAGAAGCGGTTTAGTCATGCTGGCCACATGAACCGGAAAACTATCTGTGGACAAACGCCGGCTCCCGTGGCCTGAAAGCGAGATGAGCGCCACAACCCCATAGTCGCCTTTGACTGGACTTAACCATCCAGGGGTCCTTTAACTTTACCTTTAGACTGAGCATATCCCCTTACACTTGTCAGCATTGCATTGGCTGCTGGGACTGGACGCCCACGCTCCCCCGACCATCAGAAAATAGGCTGAGTGCAAAGAGTTTATCTCTGTCAGCTCAGTGGTGGCCAATGCAGGTGCCTTTTTTCCAATTAATTGGGCAGCTGGTGGGAAGTCTTGCCCACACTATTTTGTGTTCCTGTCTCTGTTTCTGCTCTTTTTGATGTGGCAGCCATTTTGTATTATGCCACCACCTTTGGCAGCCATTTTGTGGCTTAAGATGCATGAGCCATAAAAAGGTTAGCCATTCCTGAGAGTGTTCAGAAACATTCCATGGTACTACAACAGCAGAGTCAATGGCTAGGAAGCTCACACACACCAAGCAATGGCCATAAAGGTAAAGGTACCCCTGACAATTAGGTCCAGTCATGGCCAACTCTGGGGTTGCAGCACTCATCTCACTCTATAGGCCTAGGGAGCCGGCATACAGCTTCGGGTCATGTGGCCAGCATGACTAAGCCGCTTCTGGCAAACCAGAGCAGCGCATGGAAATGCCGTTTACCTTCCCGCCGGAGCAGTACCTATTTATCTACTTGCACCTTGACGTGCTTTCGAACTGCTAGGCTGGCAGGAGCAGGGACTGAGCAATGGGAGCTCACCCCATCGCGGTGATTCAAGCCGCCAACCTTCTGATCAGCAAGCCCTAGGCTCTGTGGTTTAACCCACAGCGCCACCCGCGTCCCGCAAGCAATGGCCATAGATCTAAGTTATTGTATATAAATTATATATTAATGTATGTATTCTATTTGGGGTTTTCTTACCCCACCTTCTACTCCAAATCAAGTTCCTATGATGGTTTACAATGTTTAAAGCAGAACATTTAAGTATATATATATATAACAGATTTATATAGATATGGTAAATATTAAATTTAATGCTATCTTTCTTCTGCTGCTCTCAGAGTTATGGAACTGTTTTTATTACCTTTGAATTTTATTTTACTGTATTGCTTTTATATATTTCTATTGATTTAAACCACCCTGAGGCCTTATTGGCAAAAGGAGGTATATAAGGTTGATAAATAAAGTAAATACTGCAGTAACATAAATAAAAGCAGAGAACTAAAAACTGGAAACATACACTGTAGTATATATAGGACATGCATTAAAATAAATCTAATAATTATGCAAAGCATCAGATTTGAGTTTGCTTTTTAGATCTGTCATGGGAAGAAATAGAGTATGGAGAGATACTATTACTATATAGCAATACCTATTTTGATACTGTTATGAAAACCCTTTGTCTTCCTTGGCTTTAAGGGATATGAAGAGAGATTCGGTTTTCTCTGGCCCTTTTGCGTCACTGTTAATGTTATTCATCCTCTGATTCATTTCCTAATTTTCTCAGATTTGGCCAAGTTCAGTACTACCAAAGGCAAAGGTTGGATTATACTGACTGACTGACTAATTGCACTGAAAAGACCATGGCAACTCACAGATAAGTGGCAAGGGAGAGCAGTAGCAGAAAGCATCATCCTCTTTAACAGGGCCTTGCTGCAATCCGCATTGGGCTGACCTGGGTTACGGTGTAATGTGATCAGAGTTATGGAGCTATTTATATATAAAGAGCTTCTCCAGCACATTATTCATCATTCGTATTCCATCTCCAGCCACTCTTCTTCCTGGGCTCAAGTGCTCTTATTCATCACTTGGGGGCGTCCTTGGCTGATCTGAAAGAGGTGGTAGGACACAGCAAAAGGCAATCGCTTGGCTATGTATTCTGCATCTGTTGTACGGCTAACATTTCTGCCCCCACGTTTTGTTTCAATTCTTCGAAAGAGGACAGTGTATAACAGGAGTCAGCAATCTTTTTCAGCAGGGGGCCAGTCCACTGTGCCTCAGACCTTGTGGGGGGCCAGACTATATTTTTTTTTGGGGGGGGAATAATGAACAAATTCCTATGCTCCACAAATAACCCGGAGATGCATTTTAAATAAAAGCACACATTCTACTCATGTAAAAACACCAGGCAGGCCCCACAAATAACCCAGAGATGCATTTTAAATAAAAGGGCACATTCTACTCATGTAAAAACATGCTGATTCCTGGACCATCCGTGGGCTGGATTTAGAAGGCGATTGGGACGCATCCAGCCCCCGGGCCTTAGTCTGCCTGCCCATGGTATATAACATATGCAGTATCAACATACAGTAGAAAATTCAAGCACAACCTAAAGAAAAGAAGGGGAAAGATTACAGAATCAGACTCACAAAACTCTGAGGCAGTTTACACGTCACATTAAACCATAGTTAAAAATAAGCTTTGGTTTAATGTGAGTGAGTGATGTGCCAGGAAAGGGGGGGCAGAGGCAGACTTAGGGCAGTATGAGCAGGGTGGCTGCTAGGTGCACAGCCAAGGAAGGCACCTTCTCAAGACTTGGTAAGCATTTGCCCAGCTTTGGGAAGGAGGCGTGGGGGCTCTGGAAGGGTCCTAGAGTCTTCTTGCCTCCTTCCCAAAGCTGGGCAATGACCAGGCTTTAGGAAGGTGGTTGGAGGGCTCTAGGACCCTGCCAGAGCCTCACACCTCCTTCCCAAAGCCTGGCTTAACCAGTGCCACAAAGGCTTGGAGAAGGGTGTCAAATGTTTGCCTTGTACAGGGAGGGAGGGCAGAGGCTGGCTTTGCGTGAGAAGATTGGCTTCTAGATTGCAGTTTGCTTGAGGAAAATAAACCGCAAGTGCTGGCTTCACACATCATCATCATCATCATCATAATCATCATCATAATAATAATTTTTATTTATACCCCACCCTCCCCAGCCAAGGCCGGGCTCAGAGCGGCTTACAAGCAATAAAAAAGCAATAAAAAACAAGTTGAATGATTACAACTTAAAAACAAAATTAAAATACAACATAAAATATTGAAACATTAAAATATTAAAATGTAGCCTCATCGCAGGAGGAGAAGGAAAGGAAAAAAGAAAGAGAGGGAGGGAATCAAATTGGCTCTAAGCCAAAGGCCAGGCGGAACAACTCTGTCTTACAGGCCCTGCGGAAAGAAATCAGATCCTGCAGGGCCCTGGTCTCATGAGACAGAGCGTTCCACCAGGCCGGAGCCAGAGTTGAAAAGGCCCTGGCTCTGGTTGAAGCTAATCTAACTTCCTTAGGGCCCGGGACCACTAGGGTGTTGCTATTTATGGCCCTTGAGGCTCTCCGTGGGGCATACCGGGAGAGGCGGTCCTGTAGGTACGAGGGTCCTAGGCCGTGAAGGGCTTTAAAGGTCAAAAGCAGCACCTTAAATATGACCCTGTACTCTACCGGGAGCCAGTGCAGCTTGAAAAGCACTGGGTGAATATGCTCCCATGGCAGAGACCCCATGAGGAGCCTCGCTGCAACATTCTGCACCCTCTGGAGTTTTTGGGTCAGCTTCAAGGGCAGCCCCGCGTAGAGCAAATTACAGTAGTCAAGCCTGGAGATGACCGTCGCATGGATCTCTGTGGCCAGGTGAGAAGCCAACTTCTGCTTAGCTTCCTCCCCAGCATGGCTGCCGCAGCCGGAATAGCAAAGGAGCAACAGGGCAAGGAGTGAGATTGGCATGGTACGCTACCAGAACTACAAGACTGGCTCTGCTAGTGCACCTGAACTCTGTTGACCTCACCACCATCCTGCCACACACCATCAGGGTGTGCAGCAGTGACACCATAGTCAGCTCTGCGGTGGCAGTGGTGGACTTTGGGCTCTCAAATTTGGCACCCCCACCAATCACACTCTGTTCTACATTACTGTTGCGGCACTGGGGTCCAGTGCAGCCAGACCAGTTGCAGTACCCTCTCTGCTGACAGGGGGCACTCCTTCTCATTGGCTGCTTCTAAACCCAACACATACTTTCCTGGAAGTAAGCCACACGGAACACAGTTGTAGTGATCTGAGCAAACTTGTGCTGTGTAAATGTTTATGATCATCCTAGCAGAATCTGGGGAAGAGCTCTCACTGGACTCTTTGGGAATAGAAGTCCATAGCTCAGGGGTGGCTAACCTATGACCCCAGATGCTACTACAGCTCTCACCATCCCTTGCCATTGCCCATGCTAGCTGAAGCCAATGTGAGTTGTAGTTCAACAACACCTGGAAGGTCACAGTTAAACAACCCTACCATATGTCAGGGAGTCTTGATAACAAAACGAGCAGAGTTGATTGAAAGGAAGATTTATTGCAAAAACAACAAAGTTTATCAGAGCGGCAAGCACAGCCGTCCGTCCGTCAATCAAAAATGTCTCTTCTAAGGCGGGTGTTTCCGGCGAGACCAGAAACAGGCAAACTTCCTTTTGTGACGTATTCTGTCTTGAAGAGCCCCCATACACCTAGACCTTAGGGAGAGGGGGTCAGCTCCCACCTCTTCCTCATTCTCTGAGAGTTTACTTCCATGGACTTTCCCGCTTTCTAAGTTGGGTTCATTTCTAACCCCTGTATCTTGCTCTTTGCTAGCATGCTGGCAAGCTACTGGCTGGCTCTCTAATAAGCTGCTATCAGTTGGCATTCCTACGGGTTGGGGAGTTGACTCATGTCTATAATCCTCTTGTCTTGTAGTTAACCCTCTCTCCTCCTGGTGCCTTCTTTCACTGGGAGCTAGCTGCAAACTTCTCTTGGGGTCTGGCTCATTCATGACACCTTGGCTGGTATGCACGGTCCTAGCTTTTGAGGGCTTGCCTGATTGCATCCTTCAATGGTTGTGAGCTGTTTCAGTGCAAGCTAAAAGGAAATCTGCCTCTCCTTGAGACAGCTATATCCATGCTCCTGCTAATTCACACACACTAGCTAGGAATACTTTTTGAAGGAGGAAGCAGCAAACATCCTTTGAACTCCAGCATTGAAGTAAGCCGAGCATTCCATGCCGAAGCTGGATTTGTGCATTACTGCTCAAATGGTAAGGAAAGGTCATGCAGTTTAGGCCACCACACACACCAATGTTCACAGGAGGCAGAAGCAGCCTCACACATGGTGCTATGTGCCAGGAAGAGGTGAGGAGATGCTGAAAGGTTTCTAGGGTCCTCTGCAATGCCAAGAGTTTTGCTGCCCAGTAACTGTTTGAACTGGGGCCAGATCTCAGAGTCTTGCTTGATAGTTGCATATTTGTAGATAATGTTGAGCATTCTTTTATACTACGTTTCTGAATGTATAGATATGGGAATGTATTAGAATGGGAAAGAAGATTCCACGATTCCACTCAGTAGATCAAGTCTTGAGTAATTTAAGCGCAACTGAGGTTTATAAGCACTACTAAGATAGTGTTATGTTCCTAACATCCATTGTAATGATATAGAACCACACAATACTTTTAGATCACCATCTCAACCTTTCTGAGCTGTTGAAATATAGAGAATTCATCCGACTACTATATGTCATGCACAGTTCTGAAATTTACAAGCTGCCCATTATCATTAGATCATATTATTCAAATGATGCCTCTCCATTTTTTAAAATCAAATTTATGTCAGGAATAAAAACACTTTAACAGACACATTAATGGATGTTGAAGACTGGACAATATGAAATCTCAATTAAAATGGGAAATTCATTTAAAATATGGGAAACACATATATTAAGAGTAGACTGCTGCTATTACATTCCAGGCAGATGATGACTTGATTAGTCTACTATTTCTTATATCACCTTTTCTTTTCTTTTTAACCTGGGCAGTGATTTTGCTTCCATATATGAATGGAGTAACAGCAAGTTATCTTCTGCTGTGATGGAAATAATTATAGATTGCACATGTACATAAAATTATGTTAGGGACCAGGTGTTCTTCATTGGGAAACATTAATGAGTTATCCCGAAGGCATCTAATGATGGAAATGTCAGTAATATTGATCAAGAAGATTTAGAATTCAAGAGAACCACAAATTCCACCACTGTGAGCTGTGGATTCCTAATGAAAGATTAAAGAAGACCTTGCATCCCACTGCCGCACAGTAACTATGCCATTACAGCACCCATAAAAACAATTAGATGGCTCCTGATCACAGTCCTTTACCCAGAGCAGCTCTGCTCCACAGTTTCCCAGCTCAGAGAGTATAAATCAATCAATCAATCTCCTTTATTGGCATAAAAAAAGTGCATCGTATACATGGATCAGAACACAATATAGTTAACGAAGCATAGTATGAGATACTTTAAGATACAACTGTCCAGACATCATGAGGTACAAAGATGGCTCTTAGGAGCTATGGTGACGTAATTTCATAGCGCCACTCAAAAATCTTGCCACATTCTCCACAACGTCCTTACTACAATTGTTCAGCAGATAAGACACCCTGGAAGAGTCAGTGCGATAAATCCCCTCCTTCAATAAGGGGGTCAAATGCTTATCATATATTTTTTGCATAAAATGGGCAATAAAATAAAACATGTGTGATGGATTCAACCTGTTTTGTGCCACAGGGGAAGGATCTTTCAGAGTATGGGATTGTCGAGAATCTACCTTGCAAAACTGCAGACGGTAAGACGTTAAATCTTACGAGGGAAAGAGCTCTGCATAGATGGGGATCGTAAAGCTGGTGTAAATATGGAGTGTCCTGACCAAACAAGGGTGGAATTCCCAACACCAATGAGGAACCAGGTTTTGTTGGCTGCACTGCAAAAGGTTTGGAATTCAGTCTCTAGGATTCTGCACTTGTTTGTCGGGAATGCTTCCAATTGCGAGAGCATAAGCAGTGACTCTGGTGATAGGCCACAGGTTCTGATTTTGCTCTCAATGCAAGCTAGCCATTTGGAGTGGTAGGATTCTGCCAGCATGTGGAAAGTTAAAGATGGATCGGACATGAAAAGTAGGCATAGCCAGAATTTTATAGTGGGGAGACATGCTTTTGGAGAGTATTTTAATTTATTTATTTGTGCAATACAGTGGTACCTCTGATTACGTACTTAATTCGTTCCGGAGGTCCGTTCTTAACCTGAAACTGTTCTTAACCTGAAGCACCACTTTAGCTAATGGGGCCTCCTGCTGCTGCCGGTGCACGATTTCTGTTCTCATCCTGAAGCAAAGTTCTTAACCCCAGGTACTATTTCTGGGTTTGCGGAGTCTGTAACCTGAAGCGTATGTAACCTGAAGCGTATGTAACCCGAGGTACCACTGTATGTTTATACTCCATGTTTCCTTCCAGGAGGAAGGTAGGTTTGGCTGAGAAGTATGACTGACCCAAAGTCACCTAGCAAACCTAATGGCTGAGTAAGATTTCAAGCAATGTCTAACACTATAACCACTATGTTATACTGGCACAATCCAAGGCAGGGTATCACTGGAGATCTAGCAGCTCAGCACCTGCTCTCTAAAGCACTCCAGTGACAAGCTGATAACAGGCAATCCCTGACAACATCAGTACATCAGACCGTGTTTCCGAAACCTCTGAGGTGTGACGGAAATAGATTTTGCTGATCTGGACGGTGTGTATGGAAGTTGCTTTTATAGATTTGTTTTGTATTACATGAACATATGAACTCTTGCTTGGGGATTATAGGGTTAACTTGCCAGTGTGGTGTAGTGGTTAAGAGCGGTAGTCTCGTAATCTGGGGAATCGAGTTCGCGTCTCCACTCTTCCGTATGCAGCTGCTGGGTGACCTTGGGCCAGTCACGCTTCTCTGAAGTCTCTCAGCTTCACTCACCTCACAGAGTGTTTGTTGTGGGGGAGGAAGGGAAAGGAGAATGTTAGCTGCTTTGAGACTCCGTCGGGTAGTGATAAAGCGGGATATCAAATTCAAACTCTTTCTCTTCTTCTTGCTATGCCTGCCCTGGTGCTCAAATGGAAGGAGAGAAATTCACTGAGGGTGTAAAGGTGGCAGGGCTGGCCCAGGACATTTTGGCACATGAGGAAAACCACAAAATGGCATCCCTTTCCTCACCTAGGGAAGAAAAGGTGAGTGAAGATCTACATTACAATCTGCTGTATCTGTAGTTTCCTGGTGCCTGAGGTGGTCACCTCACTTTGGCTTGTGGCCCTGAGAGGTGGGCATGTAGCTGGCCTGAGAGCTGGGAACTAAAACCCACAAAAGTTACCAGAGCCTGTGATCTGCAGGGACAGGTAGGTTGAGGTTATTTCTAGAAGTAGCTTGCTTTGAGAGAGTTAGTTCAAGGCAGATCTCAACAGTATAAGGCGGGAAAGCACACCGTTTAAAGAACAAAGAAGGAAGAACTGCAAAGATTCTTTAGAGAGAATGTTACTGCAATATATCATTTAGTTTTCAGGGAAAGAGGATTTGTGTCTAAACCTTTGTTTGGTTTTGTTCCTTCGCTCCACGGGAAAGCTACTCGTATGCTAGCAACCTTTCCTGGTTATGCCTATATTATAAGAACCTCTTTATTTGTCTCGCTCCATTACAACCCTGCAGACTCCATTATTCCACCACTTGTGCCTTAAGCCAAGATCTATGCTACTTGAGTTGTTCTTGGGGAAGACACAAGGGAATTTTTTTAGTCTGATAAGGAAAAAGGGAGACTTGTAGAAATACTTCCCCTTTTTCTGAAGTTCCTGGATGGGGAGGGCACACTTTGTTGTCGCTGGATCTCCCTCCCCATCATGGCACAATATCTAGGGTGGCTGGGGTCCTGTCACAGAAGCCATTTTTTCCCCTGAAATAAAATAAATTGGAGACACGCTGTGCTATTATCCCCAAAATATTAACTTTTTTAAGTGTGTGAAAGTAAGAATGAGCAGTGACTGGAAAGAGACAGGCCATCACCAATGATAGGCGCCTCATCTGAAGAAGAATTCAGTTGAATCTCTTTATCGGGAATGATGTAGTGCTGCCAATCACAGCAAAGAATGGTAATGGATCAGAAATGGGCATCTTGGTGGTGGAACATCTGCTCTGCAGGCAGAATGTCCCAGGTTCAATCCCCTGTCTGAAACCCTGGAGAGTTGTCACCAGTCAGTGTAGACAGTACTGAGTAGATAGACCAATGGTCTGACTCAAATATAAAGCAGCTTCTGTGGGATGTGAAACACAAGAGCAGTCAAGTACAACATTCCTAGAGTGAACATGTTTACACATGGGGAGGAATGTTTGTCCACCCAGCAGGTAAACTTCCTGTTTCCTTCTGGGCTAGGACAGACTTCCTCTGCATGTGACTAGAGGTGGGTGTGGCCTCACCTATGCAGGTAACGACAATAGCACAGGGCAGGGCAGCCATCTCTCTCTTTGACTACATGCATCGAAGAAGCAACATCTGCTTAGCCAAAGATGCTCTCTTGGCTGGGACTGTCTCCTCATGAGATAGTTTCCAGGTGTATGTTACTTTTCTAAGCTAAGTCTGCCTTGTGGGATCCGACTGTGAACAGAATGTGAGTAAACTCTTTTTATACTTTTATAGAAGACGGTGTTGTGTCTTATCTTTTATGAGGGAATAAGGGGAAAATACCAGAGCAGTTATTATAGAGGCTTTAGCGAGCCTGGGCAAACACATCTGCTGCAAGTTTAAAAAGGGGAATGTTACTCTGCTAAATTTTGAACTTGTTAACACAAGTTGGAAAGGCTATAATCAAAAATATATATCCTCTCCTGCATCCCTGAACATTCCCACAGCTTCCTATGTTCCTGTGACTTGCGCAGGCGTCTATTCACACATACGCACGAACCCATAACAACAACCAACAAACACCTATATAAACGAATACCAAATGTTTCATTTGCGCAACATGGCAGTCATTTTACAGCTTGAAATGCCAGTATACAAATCAAACCTAGCAAGATAGTTAGTTGTTATGACTTGCACAGGCTACCCAACCCACTTTGCATGGACAATAAACTTTAGTAGTTCCTGAGATAGGGGATAGAAATTGCCTTATTGGGAGTGTAGGCAGGTGCTAGAGAGCCAAGCAACTTGCTCTGAAGGCTTAGCTTTGATGCCTCCAAATTTGAATTTGGGCTTTCAAATTCATTTTATTGATGCTCTGAAAAAAGATCACATAGGTTTCTCCTTGTGCAAGTGTCCAATCCTTTGCAACTTATTCATAAATAAGTCCTAAGTGTGCCTAGAATTGCAGTGTTCGGCAACTTGACCACCCAGATATTATAAAAGGAGGCCTTTCTAACAGAGTTACCAGTTATGTTGGAGGCAAGAGAACCCCAGCTATAAGCTATATATTGTGATCTACTTATAACTTTTGTTGATATCTTTTCAGATGGATATGGGCCAAAAGCAATGCACTCGTCGATAATGCATTAGCTAAAAGCTTAATAAGCACAGTATAATCATGAGATAGGAAGTGCTTTGACATCGCGGGCTGTAATATGGAGAGTTATGCTACTCATTTCACACAGAGTTGGGGGACCGATTGTCTCAGTCCAGCCGAGCTTATTCTGTGTTTAGAATCTGGCTTCCTCAGGCATAGCTGCAAGCACAAACAAATGCAGAACCATGACACACTCACACACATACCTGCAGTCCAACACTTGGACCTACGCTTTCCAAAAGGTTAACGCTTTGCTGTTCGTTTCTTAAGGAGTGGGGCTAGATCCAGCCTCCCTTGCTCCTCTTTATGCAGGAAACAGTTGACTGCTAAGTGTTCAACTTATTGGAAAGGTATCACACACATGCAGAGAATAAGATAAGACTCAAAATAGAAGACAAAACAATAAATAGTACCCATGGGGGGGGGGAGATTGTGTACATTACAGAGAGAGAGGAGGGACTTGTTATTGTAATAAAAGGTAAAGGGATCCCTGAACGTTAGGTCCAGTCGCGGACGACTCTGGGGTTGCGGCGCTCATCTTGCTTTATTGGCTGAGGGAGCCGGCATACAGCTTCCAGGTCATGTGGCCAGCATGACTAAGCCACTTCTGGCGAACCAGAGCAGTGCACGGAAACACCGTTTACCTTCCCGCCGGAGCGGTACCTATTTATCTACTTGTACTTTGACGTGCTTTCAAACTGCTAGGTTGGCAGGAGCAGAGACTGAGCAGCGGGAGCTCACCCCGTCGCGGAGATTCGAACCGCTGACCTTCTGATCAGCAAGCCCTAGGCTCTGTGGTTTAACCCACAGCACCGCTTGCATCCCGTTATTGTAGTTAACCAGATCTTAATCTAGTATGGTATTTATAAAAATGAATTCCCAGTATTGTTAAAGTCGTCCATGGCAAGTCTACATTTGTACACAACTTGTTCAAGTGTAGCGAGTTTGTACATAGCTTCAATTGGAATATTAAAGTGAGATTTTAAAGCATTTTTATTTTTACAGTTTACCAGTCTTTTTGCTGTAGTAAGGGTATGGACAGTCCATTCATATTGTCCCATTGTTAGATTCCATGTCTTGGGAAACACGATGAAAATTAAAGTGGGGCTTCACATGGCTTTGAGCCAATTTTCTCTTCTTCTTTTTTTGAAATGAAAGTTGCCAGAAAATAAGTTACACTGAACACCATCAGCCTTGAGTTTTTGCAGGGAAAGCTCTTGGGCAAAAAAAATAAAAATAAAAATGTGGAGGTTTAAAACAGGGACCATACCTGGAAAGTCTGGAGGAAAAGTAATCATGGCTAAGCCCTTAAACAAAAATGTACTTTATTAGGGAGATCTGCTTTGCAAAAATGTTTATATTTGGATAAATTTGCAATAAAATCCTGATGCATTTCCATGGGGATTTAAAATAATGATAATCACAAACTTATATGGGAAAATGGAGAAGTGAATTTATGTTTGAAAAATGAGAAACTCGGATAAAACCAAAACTGACAAAGTCACACATCTCACACTGCTAGTGCTGCAAAAGGGTGTTAACCATCTTTTTTTAAAAAAATAATTTTTATTAACTGGCCAATCAAATCAAATTAAATCACATCACATAAGCTCCGAATTACAAAGCCGAATTTTAAATTTTGTTGGGGGGACCCATATTTCAAGATCCAAAGGGGGATTCTGATCATCTTCTTGCTACTGCATTAATGTCCAAATCAGACCAAATCAGTCCAAACAGAGTTCATAATTCTATCCAGTCTTATCTTGCTGTTTCCACATCACATCTTGTTCATATATTTTCTCTTTTTTCTTTATGATCTCTTCTGATAGTCTCCTTAAGCCGATAAACACCAATATTAATCCTGTGTGAATTTTCCCGTTCTTCCAATCCTCAAATCAAGATGGTTTTCATATATCATCACCTTCATAGATAATATCACTCTTTCCATCATTATCTCGCAAAACTGTCACTCTTAAGTCCCTCTGAGGAGTTTCACCCACAATATAAAAGCAGCTCTATTTCTCTATTTCTCCTCCCAGACTCAAGACCTCCGACAGAACTTCCCAATATGGCGACGGCAATTTTAACTGCGTCATTCCAGAGCTCTTGTACATTCCACGCTCTTCTTAAAACATGCTTTGGTTCGAAAGTTTATCTCTACACAGTCTTAAATCCACAGCTTAAGTCCTTAAAATGACATTTATGACTCATGAGGGGAGGGGATTCTTGTTTAATCACATAAAGAAAGAAAGGAAAGTTTTCCCCCCCTCCCCCATCAGTCATTTGCCATACCGTATCTTGGCGTATATTCTCATGATTAATTCTTGTCTTGTTTTATCAGAGATCTCTTCTGTCAGCAGTCTTTACTCCCCCTTCTTCGTTGAAATATGTGCAATTAGCTTCATCCAAATTGTTTCTTTTGAAGTTCTTGCAGCTAGTGGCGCGGATCAGGGACGGCGTCCAGGAGTGCCGGAATCCCACAGGAGGGCTTTGTGCCTAGTGCCCCCACCCCCACAAATTCGGGGGTGGTGTAGGGCACAGCAGGCAAGGGCAGTCCCCCCCACCATCCTGGGGGGGGGGGTAGGAGGCTAATTACCCCCATCATAGCCTCCAAATTACCTCGTGTGGGTCGGAGAGATGTTATTGTCAGCCATCTTCCGATGCGCCCCGTAGTGCCCCTCCCCAGGGTGTTAACCATCTCATGCACATATGCCAGACACAGGCACCAAACCAAATGATTAAGGTTGCCATCGATTTACTGGGTCTCTTGATTTACTGGGTCTCTTGAAAACTCCCAGGCTCTAAAACTCCAATAGACACCCACAACTTTCTCTGTTAGCTGAAGAACTGAAAATCACATTACTATTAGAAGCCAGCCACCTTATTAATAACAAGAGAATGATGACATATTATCCACACACCGTGTGCCACCATCATTCAGGCACACCTTACTGCCTCTGCTCATATTTCTTTCTGTTTTATTTCTAAAACAGGGGGTTGGGAAACGAGTTCCTCCCCAGTAAGAACAGCGATGAGATGCTTTAGCAATTACCCACCATGCTTACGGACTGGAGGGCAGAGCCCTTATTCAAAGGCTGCCAAATTATGCACATCCATCAGACAGATCTTTAATTACCATTACAGCAAACCACTTGACACATCTTTAATTAAATCTCTGTCACTCTGGTGATGTACAGTTCTAATCACCCAGCACTCTAAAGATGATGTATAATAAAGGTAGTTGTCTCGATAATATGCAAGCGGCCAGCTACAGACTAGGGATAATGATAATTAGACATTTTCAGGTACATCTTTTGGAGATGAGTGGCTCTCAGGATTGATCTTCTAACTTTGTGGGTCTGTGCGTGAGTGAAAAAGTCTACTCTCTCATATGGGCTGAAATAATAATAGGCATCTAGTTAGGGAGGCTGTGGCTTAAAGAGCCTGTAGAGCAAGAATGGAAAACCTCCAGCCCTCCAGGTGGCAAGTTTTCAAGGCTGAGGCCTAGTGAGCCTGGCCCTTCTACCTGGCTAGCATCATCCACTTTGTTGCTCTACAACCACAGCAGCTTTTACTGCAGGCTTGCTTACCTGCAGCTCTCAAGATAGGAACTTAGGAAGCTGCCTTCTTCTGTGACTGGCCATTTGTCCTCCTCCTCCTCCTCCTCCTCTTCTTCTTCTTTGCGATCATTCGTAGCTGAGTAAGATTGTCTTCCATAAACACCGTTTTAACCGTGAGTCCGTAAGTGACTGTGGAGGCCAATTCTGGATCCACACATCCTTCCACAGTGGGGACATAGGTTTCTGGGCGGGAGTTGATCACGGTGTGGATTTGCCAAGCGTGCCTTCCTCTTTGCACGTTTCTCCCTTTCGTCCTGAGTTTGAGTGTTTTCAAAGCCCATGACACCTTTGGTAAAGGCTGTTCTCCAGTTGGAGCACTCGCAGGCAAGTGTTTCCCAATTGCTGGTGTTTGTACTACAATTTTTTAAAAAAATTGCCTTGTGACTGTCTTTAAACCTCTTTTGTTGATCACCAGCATTACGCTTTCCATTTTTAAGTTCGGAATAGAGTAGTTCCTTTGGAAGATGATAACCAGGCATCAGCACAACATGACCAGTTCAATGAAGTTGATGTTGAAAAATCATTGCTTCGACACTGGTGATCTTTGCTTCTTCCAGTACACTGGTATTAGTTCACCCGTCTTCCCAAGTGATGTGTAATGTTTTTTGGAGACACCACTGATGGGATCTTTTGAGGAGTTGGAGATGGTGTTTATAAGTGGTCCATGTTTCACAAGCATATAGTAAGGTTGGTAGTACAATAGCTTTGTAAACAAGCATTTTGGTTTTCCTTCGAATGTCCCGGTCCTCAAATGATCTACACTGACTGGCATTACCTCCCCAGAGTTTAAGGCAGGAATTATTCCCACGCCTACCTGCAGATGCTGGGGTCTGAACCTGGGACCTTCTGCATGCAAGGCAGATGGTGTGTCACTGAGCTTCACCCCAACGTTGTTGGACTCCAACTCCCATCAGCTCTATGAAGAATAGCCGGGGATAACGGGAGGTGTGTACCCCACACCTGCAAGAAACCACATCAGCCATCCTAGTGCACATTATTCCCCAAAGATGGAGGAACAGAGGACCTGGAGATGATTAGCTTAGAAGAGGAGGCAGCCACTGGGTGTTCCAGTGTCAAGCACAAAGGGTCTTTAATAGAGCCATTCCACATCCTGCTTCCTCTGCTCTCTGTTATCAGGGGAGATGCCCTTTCAGGTTCTTTGCTGACTTAGAAAAATTACTTCAAGTTATCGTGAGCCATATAGATTGATTTTTTTTTCCTCCCAGAGAGAGAAAGAGAGAAAGTGAAGACTCACAGAAGGAGACTTCCAACACAATGACAGCAACACATTAGGGAAATTATTGCTTGCTAGTGTGGTCATCATTGTTCTTTCTTTGTATTGACTTGAAACTAGCAGGTTCTAGGCCTTGTCCCAAGCTGAGCAATGCACACAGTGGTGGGGGAATTGCCCAATATCCTGCCATACAGCATAAACCTTTCCAAACTGAGTAATACCTATGTCCTTCGTATAAATAAAGCGATGACAAAAGAGCGCAGCTTAAATGCTATTTTAAAAGTCACTGGTAGCAATACATGCAGGTTCCCTGGAGAGTGTGATTTTCGACTAATCCGCAAAACATACAATGAAAAGGAACTGGCTTTTGGAGATAATGCAAAAGATGCAGATTGATTAACCTACACTCTCAGCAATGATGGGCACTGCTCTTCTCTTCCTTTGCCCTTTCCTTTCCTTTCCTTTCTTTCTTTTGTGGAAATGCAAAGCCAACAACGTCTCACTTTTGCGTGAGCAGAGCAGGGATGGAGAAGCTTTTTCAGCTGAGGGCAGCATTGCCTACTGGACAACTTTCCAGAGGCCACAGGCCAGAGATGGGCAGTAGGCCACAGGCCAGAGGTGGACTCTTTCATCCATCCAGGTGAAACAAGAGCATTATGAGAGTTCAAAGACATGTTCCTGTCAAGCAAAAACACTCAAGGAACCCTCCTTGAACAAAGAAGGCAACTGGGGCAAGTCCCAGGGGGCAGGTAGAGAGGCCTAGAGGGCTGAGATCCATCCTTCTCCCCAATCTAGGCCAACTATGATTCCAGATGCCTCTTCAGGGATGTGACAGCCACATCTAGCTCTTCTATGAGTGCTATTCACCTCCTGTCTGAAATCAGCTGCTAAGGGGTGCCATTTCTAATTTGGGGTGTTAAGGAGTCGGTGAGATTAGAAGCAAGATTCAATGGATTGTTCTCGTGTGCATTTAGGATTAAGCTGCAAATGGTTTCAGAACCTTCATTGTTGTCACTTTTTTATATCTCATAATCACTGCAGCAAAAATATCAACAGAGGTCAAACAGTCCGATAAAGAGAGAGAGAGAGAGAGAATTTATGCACCTGATTTGAATACCTACAACACAGGGCACCTTTTATTGTTTATAACAACACTTACTCGGATTATTAAAGTGGTACCTTGGATTACAAACACCTTGGGTTACAAGCACTTCGGGTTACAGACTCTGCTAACCTCGGGTTAAGAACTTTACCTCGGGATGAGAGCAGAAATCGTGTGGTGGCGGTATAGCAGCAGCGGGAGGCCCCATTAGCTAAAGTGGTACCTCAGTTTCAGGTTAAGAACAGACTTCTGGAACAAATTAAGTTCATAACCAGAGCTACCACTGTATTTTAAAAGAAACAAACCAGTAGCATGGCCTGTGGTGATCTTCTAGAATCAGGTCAATGTGTAATCTGATAGAATATGGAAGTCATTGCTCCTCCTGTGCCCCTTAAATGGTGCCCTTGCCAGTCCGCAGTAATTTCCAGTTGAAAAGTGTACTATTTTTGTTACTCGTGTAGGGTACGCCCAGTCGTGCTTAGCAATCTCGATGCTCAACATGGCAAAGTATTCAGCACTCCAACTTGTTGCAGGTAAGTGACAGAGATGGAATATCTGCCTTCCATCTGCCTTCCTCAAATGAGGCTGAACTGAGATTCTTCAAATGCTGATATAAAAATATATCTTGTCTCTGCTGCACACTGACCTGACTGCTGTGCTATTTGTTTCTTCAACAACACCTGAAAATAGGGGCAGAACAGTAGGTGGGGAAACCCCCAGGACTTGGTGGAGAAGGATCACAACATGTCATGGGGAAGGAAGAACTTAATGATACCATTTGTGGCAGCAGTCTCATGCCTCTTCCAACATTTAGTTGCTGGGTGGCCAAGGCAATTAGCAAGCTGTTCTGCATGGTTTCCCCGGTGGTAAAATGGGAGCAATAATAACCACCTACCTGAGAGGATGGAAATGAAGACTGTGATGTCTTTGGCACAGTCAAAGTGCAGTATAAATGATTAATCACAGCACAGAGACTGGAGAGACCTAGCAATCTAGTTTACCCTATGAAATTGGGACAGAAAACCATGTGGTTGAACAGCACGACATCTGCAAATCACCCCACTTACCAGAGGTGACAGAGGTCCTTTGCTGGTGGAATTCTGGCTCCCTCTTTCAACTTGCATTGACCTTTTATATTTAACAAATTGGAAACTGCACCGCTCCCCCGCCCCTCTAAACCTCAAATCTGGAAACCATAGAAACCAAAGCAAAAGTACAGCTAAGAAGTTCGTCATTTGACTCGTTTGCCGATCTCCATGGAAACGTTTTGGTTGCCTGTTTTAAAATAGGGAAACTGAAAGACTTTCAAAGCAAACACATGACTGTTGCTTGAGAGGCCTATGATGTCACCAGAAAAGCTGTAAGCAGAAGTAAATAATGCAAGGTATTCCTGGAATGCAAAATGCCTCTCACAGCTAAGAGCTATTCATAACTAAGTTTTAAATCGGTAATTATAACAATAACCTTTTTTGTGTTATGCAAGTTTTCAAAGAAAGGTCTGGAGGAAAGACGTAACGCCACTTTTAGACTCGGCCTACTAATTGCGTGCCATGTATTTGTGGAGGCATTTTTTTAAAAAAATAGAAATAATACCACATTTATATTTTCTTGGTGAGTATTATATCTTTGACACCAGGTGACGGAACTGCCTGTAACACTCAATAGTGGACACTTAAAATAGCAGTCCTCATGAGGTTTTTTTCTCCTTCATCATAATGTTAGACAGGCTTCACATTCTGTGTTTCTACCAATATAGTGGCAGAATGGTGGGAAAATGCATGATGACAACATAACCTAAGTAAAACTGTTGGTGCTCCCTAGGGAGCAGCGGACTTAATTTGTAAATGGGTTGTGAAGAGATCAGAGCCGGATTTAGGTTTGATGAGGCCCTAAGCTACTGAAGGTAATGGGGCCCTTTATAAGTCCAGCCGTCCTTTGCCAACAACAAATTGTCACTGTTTTTATGTGTTGAATATATGCTAAATGGTAATTTATGGACCTAATAGGTATCTAAAGCCATTTGCACATAACATTTGCAACCAGCCCATGCAGAATGTAGGCACCCTATATATAGAAATGAGCAAACCAGTGATATTTCAGGGAGCAGGCTAGCAGGCGAGGCCCATTACTTACATCATAGGAGCCTACACAACACAAAAAAACTGTTGCTGTAGGTAGGTTTTATTTTATTTGTTTTTTAACTCATATTTTGGAAATGTACATCCAGGTGTTTTTTTCCTTCAAATTTTTTTGGGGCCCCCAAGAGTGGGGCCCTAAGCCATAGCTTGTTTAGCTTATACATAAATCCAGCACAGGAAGAGATCACAAGCCAGTCATTGGCAGCAGGTGTCCATTCCCCCCAAATTATCTGATTTACCCCCTAGATTTCCAAGAGAAACCCCATGGAAGGTTCTGATGTTACCTTTTCCCCACTGTCTAGTCTTCCTACCAGTGCTGCTGCTGCTGCGCTTATGGGGACAAATGGGTTTTGTCAAGTGAATTTCATTGACTGGCATTCATTTCTGTTGTTTCTTTCGTTCCGACGAGAGGGCGGGGCTCTAGTAGTGTGCATTCTAATCAGGGACACACTTCACTGGGCATTTCCATAGCAACTGAAAACACTTCAACTCTTTTTTTACATGTACTTTTCTCGCAGAGTCACTTAACCAGATCCTTTCGTAGCCAAGCTAACCATAAACAAATATTTAGCATCATAAAGGAGATGATATTCATGGAAAGATGAAAACCGTGGGGTTTTTTATGCATCCGTTGTCAATGATGGAATTTTTTCTCTCAGTTATAGAAGCTTTGTTTAAGGTTATGTGGTACAGTTAATATGGTTTTAGTTGTTTTATCTTGAGCAATTATTTCAGAACTTCTTTCACTTTAATTCTGCCTGCTTGTCTGCCTATTCCTGGGGTCCCCAATATGGCACCTGGACATACCACAATGCCCTCAGAAACTCCCTTAGGTGCTTGCCAGTGACTTGTGACCCTCCCAATTTTATTTTTATCTTTTTAAAAAATGAGATTGTGGTTTTTGCCTGTTTGGTGGGGCATTGCCTGGTTTTTTGGGGGGGTCTCTAGGTTTTTGGTTTTGTTTTAGGGGCTATTTGCCTGTTTATTTTGGGTTGGAGTGGGGAGAGTCTGATCATTGCCAGTTTTTCTTCTTTGAAATTGTGTTTTGTGGTGTCCCCAACAATTTCTTAAATTTCCAAATACGCTCCTGGGCCCAGAAAGTTTGAGGATTTCCAATCTCATCTCGTTATCTTAAACCACCAGGCTCAATTTGACAACACTGCTGGCATCCAAAATCCAGAGCAAAAATTCTTAAAATGTTTCTGCACTCAGAGGTACAATTTGTTACCAGGATGTCCAGGATTTAACTGGCAAAAATAGCATCCTGCAAAATGTTCAGGATTTTGGGGATGACAACAGCTTTGTTTTTCCAGAATTTTACTTCTAGAAATATGGCAGCCCTAATAAAATAGTAACCATTGGATGTTGGATAAAGAAAGTCTGGGCAAGTGGCTAACTGATCAGGTTAAGGGCTAGGAAACAATTAAGATCCATATCTGAGGAAACATAGCTGCTTTCCTTTCTTTAGTTTTGGGGGAATTAGATATAATATTAAGATCAACTGCTTCTCTGTTATAGGATATAGGTGTTGGCCTGGAAGGATATTACTAATATTTATTACATTTTTTCATGTTTATTTGAATTCATCTGGACTTGATATAAAACAGGAATATGTTTAGATTATTTTTATATTTTCATACATTGAATCACACATTTATATATTGATCAAATTAAAAAAAACAAACCAGCAGGAATAATTTTTAACATGACACCCTCTTCTTGTGTTTGATAAACCACCACCATTTATGGTTTTGAATGGGTGAGGCATCCGCTGTTCCCAGTGCCTTTTTGTCCAACTCATCTTTTTCTCTTGGCTTTTTGAGAGAGCCTGTGATTGTTCATTAATGAGATACTTTAGTCCATTCAAGCAGACGAGCTCCCAGGCCTCTACTTGCCTCTGACATTAGTCATCCATTCAACAATCCTTTCTTTCCCAGTCAAATAGCACTGATTGTAAGTGCAGAATCTTTTTAAAAGGGAAAGGTGAGCTTCCTTCACTTTACTGAGGTTTATCCTTCGAGAGATTGCAGAAAACTCTTTGCCACTTCTAAATGCCAAAAAAGGCTATTGTGTGCCAGACTCGCACACAATTCATTTCAATCCATTCAGAATTCCTTGAGAGCATAAATTTGCTAAAGTTGCTCATTGATAACTTTCTTCAGGCTCTTTCCCCCCCACCTATCCATTCATCCTTTGTTCGGCTGCTTTTCCTACCCAGCTGAAAATGACCGGATCTTTACTCATTCTTTTCTTTCTCGTTGGCATGTGATTCTGTCTCAGGGAGGAAAGTATCTTCTTTTATTACTTTGGAGTAGGATCTGCAGTATCCCACCCACAAATGGAGGCTCTACTTTTCTTCCCAGATTCATAAACCTGAAGTGTGAGGTTTCAAGTGGAGCACAAATTGAGAAGAACAGGTTGATCTGTGCAAGTGATGAGCTTTGGAAAGAGGCAGCTGATGAAGATGAGATCCCGCAGGGTAGCATGTGAGGAAGAAGGAAAACCCACACAATACCAGTATTCTGGCACCATACAAGCGCAGATCCAGCTATTTGCACTAGGTCATAACAGCTTTTAGGAGTGACTACAACAAGAGCAAATATTGGAAATCATCATCACCTGGGCTGAGTCAAACCATTTGCCCATCTATGTCAGTACAGTGGTACCTCGGGTTAAGTACTTAATTCATTCCGGAGGTCCGTACTTAACCTGAAACTGTTCTTAACCTGAAGCACCACTTTAGCTAATGGGGCCTCCTGCTGCTGATGTGCCACCGGAGCCTGATTTCTGTTCTTATCCTGAAGCAAAGTTCTTAACCTGAAGCACTATTTCTAGATTAGTGGAGTGTGTAACCTGAAGCATATGTAACCCGAGGTACCACTGTATCGTCTACACACCAGGCAGGGCCAAACTTGGCCCTCCAGCTGTTTTGGGACTACAACTCCCATCATCCCTAGCTAACAGGACCAGTAGTCAGGGATGATGGGAATTGTAGTCCCAAAACAGCTGGAGGGCCATGTTTGGCCATGTCTGGTCTACACTGTCTGATAGTGGCTCTCCAGGATTCCAGTCAGGATTTTTCTTCCAGCCCTACCTGGAGATACCAGGAATTGAATCTGGGGCCTTCTTCACACAGTGTAGATGCTCTACCATTGAGCCACAGCCCTCCCCCAGATGCTCATCTCTGAGCTTTGCCAGTTTGCCTTCTGTGAAATGGACATTTTATTGTGTTGTGTGGAGGTCAAACATGTGGTTACACATTCGGGGCTCAGACCCAGCCTTTGCCTTGGACTCAGCTTCTTGTGCTTTGTGACTTGCCGTAATCCTCATGGCAGCCATTTTGTGACTAACCACACTCTTCACGGTGGCCATTTTGTGATGGTGCCCTTGATACTTCCGGAGATTTCTAAATGTGCTGGTGACCCCATTCTGGACATTCTCCCCCAGTGGTTTCATGTAGATGATAATGTTTTCCTTGCCTCAGTTCTCCAGTGCTGAGAATTCCAGTGTGTATTGTTTTTCTCACCCTTGTTGTCACTAGAGCCTCGTTTACACACCTCCACTACGGAAAGCACTTGGGGGAAAGCCCCAATAGATGTTTGTATTTTAGGGTGTGTTTAACATTTCAAAGGAAGGTAGCAAAAAAGGAACTTAACTTGGAATGTTAAACTAAACCTGGCCCTTGCAATTGCCAGGCCAAGGCAAATATGGAGCAGCTTTAAGGATTCCCTCTATGAAGACAATAAGTCTAGGAGATAATGTAGGGGGTACTTAGATTGGTAGTGTTAAAATAAGTTGCATTGCCCCTGAAAACTGATTGATAAACTTACAATGTGCTGTATTATCTATAGCCGTTCATTTCAACAAGCACCTGCTGAGATCCTTCTCTCTGTATTCTTCTGCATATAGGTTATCCCTCCGGTTTTCCTTTGAAGATTGTAATGCAGCATTTTTAATTAAAGAAAACTGTCCTTGATTGATCAAACAAGAGTGGTGTTTTATTTACAGCCATGATCCCATTTCCAACAATTGTCAGCATCTTCACATTTTTTCCCCTTGCTATTTGTCATCACTAAATCCATTCACCTTTGATTTTTCAAACTATTCTTCAATTTCTTTTCATTCTGCATGGAGGGATTTACCAAGTACAAAGGAAAGAGCTTTCTAAATTGCCTTTTTATGGTATAAGAAATCAATGTGCTTTTGTAAATATACTTTTCTTCATGTCCTCAACATCCAGTATACTAAATCTCTGTAGCCAAAATGCTTTAACCAGTGAGACATAAAACTTTTGCAGAATGTGTATGATATCAAACTAGAAGGCAATTTTCTTGCCTAATATAGAGACTCCAATTCCCACCAGCTCCAGCCAGCATGGCCAGTGGTCAGAGTTGATACGAACTGTAGTCCAAAATATCCAGAAGGCACCAGATTAGGGAAAGCTGATCAGTCCAACCCTCTGCTCAATACAGGATCTGCAATACAGGGAAAAACCACATCATCTCTATCAGATGTCAATTCAGCCTATAATGACCGCCACCTATGAAGGCATTCTGCTCCACTGCTGCCCTTACTGTTACAAAGTTCATAGAATCAGAATCATAGAGTTGGAAGGGACCACAAATGTCATCTAGTCCAACCCCCTGCAATGCAGGGATCTTTTACCCAATGTGATGCTTGAACCCACGACCCTGAGATTAAGGTTATCATGCTCTACTGACTGAACTTCTCTTACTGTTTTGCTGAAAGGTGCTTCCTTGTATTTTCCTTGTAAAATTATTTTAAACATTTAAAATATGACTAGACCACCCTTCATCCACTCAAACTCCCATGCGGTATACAATGGGCATAAAAAAAATTATTCATTCCACATACAGAGTGCAGTAAAACAATAAAATATAACAATGCATTCCGAAGTCAGGGTGCCATCACAGAAAAGCCCCTGTATTGTAAATCCAGAACACACCTCCACTACGGAAAGCACTTGGGGGAAAGCCCCAATAGATGTTTGTATTTTATTCTCAAGAATACATTGTATGTAAAGCAACAAGAATTAAACTGGTTGGCCTTTCTTTCCTATCATTCCTCACACCCCTATCCTTGAATGTCTAGATTTCTCATTACCTGCATTCCGTATCAATTCCATACTTGTTTGGATGTTCACATAGTGTAACATAACTCATCTTATACAGTATTTATCTCAACAGATCCCTCATAATTGGCAAGTGTTGCCGGTGGGACTCCACTCTACCCCGTCTTCTGTTTATCCAATGGGGTCTCTCTTCTCTCTATAAGCCCACAGCTCTGATGTTGTCAGAGACAATGGGCTTTGTGCTAATTAACTGTGTGCTACTGTAGACTATGTGTGCTGAAGTCTCATAACCTCCTTTCAATCTAAATGAATCAAGGTTGTCAAGATCAGTCTCAGAAATTATCAGGTAATGGTGGAGCCGCTGGATTGGCCAGACCTATGTGAAATTCTAGAAACCTGGCCTTCTCCTTTTGCTTTGGCAATAAGGCAGTAGCTCCTATCTGCTGAGCTTCCAGCTTCTCTGACTTCCATCTCAGGGACTCTGAGCAGAGGAACACAGACTTCAAGACTGGAGTGGGCACGGTTTAGCCATGACCCTAACCCAGCCCTAATGACGACACAGCCACTCAATTCCCAATGCAATCCCTTGTGCTCAGACATTTTATCCCCTTTGGTCTCAGTGATCCTGACGTAAATAATAGATGATGGATATGTGAGAGAAATAGTAAGTCTAGAGGATAATATGGGGGAAAGATATGGAATAATGAACAGACAGCATCCAAAGTAAATCACAGTGAGACAAGCTGTCATGGGAGCTGAAAGAAAACCTGCTGGTGCTTTTTTGAAATATGGATGAATGTTAGAAAGATTTTCATGAATTATAGAGTTATAGGAATCAGCAGTCACTTGTTTTATAAGCTCTCACCTTGCTGACATTTACAGGTCTTTCCATCCACATGAAGGTGATATCTATCTATCTGTCTATCTATCCATCTATCTGGTACCAAGATAAATAGTCTGTTTAGAAGAACAAAATAATAGGAAGGGCAGAAATCTAGTACTATTGTTTTTCTTTAAAACAAACACAGCAGTCTGTGTCTACTCAGAACTAAGCCCCACTGAGTTGAAAGGGACTTATTCCCTGGTACAGGATTAATATTTGTTTAAGGAATAAAAACAAATGAATGACCTGAGATAGTCCTATAAACCTGGGCTGAGATATGGAGAAGAGACGTTCCAAAGAGACAGCCTCTACTAGCAGCTGCCACACTTTAGAAACAAACTGCTCAAAGATTGGCATCAATTATATGTGTGATAGATATAAATTGGGAAAGGGGCTTTGTCAAGTGGTGGGCAGTTCAGGGTACTCTTTAACACAGCCCAACAGCGTCTTCATAGTAAGCCATTCTGGGTTATCCAACCTGATCTGTGGCTACCCGTGGCTGTCTCAACCTACCTTGGTCAATGCCAATATCCTTCCAAGTAAACCCATCTAGGCTCAGCCCTAATAAGCAATGCATCTCAAAATTCAGAAAAAGTGTGAAAACCAAAGGGTAACTGTATTCTGAACTATGTATTTAGTCCTGGAAGTGTGAATCAGGTTAGTTCACTTTTAAAGGTGGACTGAACAAAATCCGTGAACGTCCCAAGATTCTGCATACGGTGTTTGTGGTTGCCCACTGAACTATAGTTCTTCTATTGACGTTTCAGTCTCTGATTATTCTAGTCCTCCTCAGCAAATTGCCCTCAGCTTTCCGCCACCCTGGCATTGACTCTGGGTGGTGTCGAATTAGTGGAATGTTACAGTGGCCTCTCATCTATATTTTCGGTTACCTAAAGCTTTCTCTCCTATTGAGTCTGGGGTAGAGCAGCTTCTTGCAAGGTTGAATAAGGCCTACAGCAGATAACTCATCCATCCATAAATTTTTAATGCATTATGACAACATATGAGCAATCCGAAGGCAAAAATAGATTCCCTGCTGTTTTTATTAATCCATTCATTTTGTTTCCGTGACTATAATGCAAGAAGGTGAAAGAGATACTATTTGTCTAAAATGCTGACAACAAACCTTTGTCGAGAGTTAAAACAAGTGTTGTGTGTTGCTTTCGCCCCTTTTTAATAGACACTTTGAATTTTGTACAAAATTCGCTTCTTATTGTCTCTTACATATTTCCTTTGCAAGACAGCGGATGTCTCCACATAATTATATCTTAGGATATTTTCAGATAGGAAGCTCTGGGTGCCATTGTTGAAGAATGGAAAGGGCTGTAAATAACATTTTTAGCTTTAAGGGATGAGAATGATGTAAATGTCATGTCAAGCACATATCTTATAAATGTAACTTTAGACTACTAATCTCTTCCTGTTGAAAAATGCAAAAACTTCCCATCACCTGTAAAATGACACCAGCTGAATGTAAGACTGCAACTGGGAGGTACAATTTCTAAATCCCTGCACACAACCCCATACCCTATATGCAAGAAAAGACCTGCCACAATCAAAATAATGTGCATCGTATACTCTTTTCTCCACCATTCTAGTTCTTAACTTGTAGGATTTCGGGGGTGATGTATTTGTTTTGAATGCTCATCTGAGGTGTCAAGTTGTCCACTATTCTGTCATCTTAGGAAGATTCTACCCCATGCCCTCCTAATTCTGTGACATGTGTGGATCCAATTTAGGGCACAAAGAATTATGAATCTTTTAGCTTTAAAGCTGTGTACACATTGGACTGAGTCACATATCACAGCAAGCCACGGTTTAGCATGAGATGTAAGGTAAAGGACCCCTGGACGGTTAAGTCCAGTCAAAGGCGAATATGGGGTGTGGCGCTCATCTTGCTTTCAGGCCGAGGGAGCCAGCATTTGTCCACAGACAGCTTTCCAGGTCATGTGGCCAGCAGAACCAAACCACTTCTGGTGCAACGGAACTCTGGACAGAAACCAGAGCGCATGGAAATGCCGTTTGCCTTCCTGCCACAGCAGTACCTATTTATCTACTTGCACTGGCGTGCTTGACCCCTGCCCAGCAGTTTAACTATGGTTTGCTTACTGTCAACAAACCACAGTCTGAAGTCATGGTTTGTTGTCAGTTTACAAACCTTGGTTTTTACTACAGTGTAGCATTATGTGTTAACTCTGTACCCTTTCTTAACCATGGCTTGTTTGCCAACCTCACCACTGACACCCACCAAATGACAAAGGCATGAAGCAAGAGTAGCTGGAACACAGAACACACTTT
Source organism: Podarcis bocagei (assembly GCF_964188305.1). Classification (NCBI taxonomy): domain Eukaryota; kingdom Metazoa; phylum Chordata; class Lepidosauria; order Squamata; family Lacertidae; genus Podarcis; species Podarcis bocagei. The sequence goes on along the minus strand of NC_138134.1, from coordinate 19,691,076 downwards.
GGAGAAAGAAGCCATGGCCTGTTTGATCATCTGGGGACAACTCGAGGTTAAGCCATGGCTTAGCATTATGCATGAACACAGGTCACTTTATTCTTCTTGGGCATTTACGGCTCTCATCTGATATCACAGACTCTGCTATGTCATCCAGAGGCAAGAAAAGAATCTGGACCAGACCCAGTAATGATAATGGGGCTCATAAATCCAGTAAAGTGGAGAAACCGATGAGGATGGACTCCTATCTCACCACCGTAAGGTCAACGCCAAACGTGAGCAAAGGAATAACAGCTACAGAACCCCCTCTAACCTCAAAGAATAAGACTCAACAGAAGGCAGCTACAAGCCAAGCTTCTTCCCCGACCCTAAAAAGCTGCAGCCCAGGTCACTCCCCGGAGGAGGAGGGATGCAGAGATACCGTATTTTTTGCTCTATAAGACTCACTTTTCCCCTCCTAAAAAGTAAGGGGAAATGTGTGTGCATCTTATGGAGCGAATGCAGGCTGCACAGCTATCCCAGAAGCCAGAACAGCAAGAGGGATTGATGCTTTCACTGTGTAGCAATCCCTCTTGCTGTTCTGGATTCTGAGATTCAGAATTTTTCCCCCCTTGTTTTCCTCCTCCAAAAACTGGGTGCGTCTTTTGGTCTGGTGCATCTTATAGAGCGAAAAATACGGTAATTTCCCGGACCAAGTCTCCTGCACTCCTCACAACTATATCACCCAACCTCTCCAAGAGGTTTGTTTTCTGTCTGTGGAAACTTTGATCCTTATATTGCAACAGCTAAGTAACACAGACTGTGTTGCAAAACAGTTGCAAATGAACACAAGTGCAGCTGTTTGGGCAATGAAAATGGGCATTTATTTTGAGAGCTGCTGATATTGCGGGAATGGTGTAGTGCGGAAGTCATGACCACCTCTTGATTACTGCCTGAAAAGCATGACAGGGTTTTTGATATCGCTGCCAGAAGATCAGGAAATTCTGAAATTGCAATATTTGACCACAGTGCCATTTATTGTTAATTTTGATAACGGGTCTAAATAACCCCACAGCCGCATTCGTGTTTTGCTTGTGCGCTGTCTGCCGTGATTGGTGACTCTAGTTCTCACTGTTTTGTTTTTGGATTTGCATTGCAAAAGCAATAAAGGCTTGAAAGAGAAGAATTTGCTAATTGCTATCTTAATGAGAGGCATTCGCAGAAAGTTAATTAGGTCATTCCCCTGAGCTACAGTAATTATGTTTGGGGGTTTCTTTAAGAAAAGAAAATCTTTACAAATGTCTGTCCTGTTGTTTGTCAAGGAAGAAGGCATCAGGTTCATTGCAGAGACCCCTTTTATCAGGGATAACAGTTGCCAAGCTGAGAAATCATTGTTAGAAATATGCTATTCAAGAAAATGAAATCAGACGTGCTACTAGTATATGCAATGTTTATTCTCGAAAATTCAGGAGCTAGCAAGGCAATGGTGGTAATTCAAGCAAATATATCTTAAAATTCAAGGTGCTGCAGTCCTATACCCACTCTCATGCAAATAAGTCCAAATGATGTTAGAATTTTTATCCACCGGTGCTGCTCCAGTACGTAGCACTATGTTGTTTATATCATGTGAGTTTCTGAGAGCGTGAGACAGGAAGTCTCAGCAGTGGCGTAGCGTGGGGGTGCAGGGGGGGCCGGCTGCACCGGGTGCAACATCTGGGGGGGCGCTCGCACTCGCAGTGCTAAAATCAGTGCTAAAATCCACGGGTTAGGGGGCGCAAATTACTTGCCTTGCCCCGGGTGCTGACAACCCACGCTACTCCACTGAGTCTCAGTACTGTTGGGAAAGTTAGTTTCACTTCTGTGTGTGATGCTTTTTCTGTACTGATGCTGAGAGAGAACAGGCATGCTGATGGATTCTTTGTATATGTAAAATAAAGTACAGTGGTACCTCCGGAGGTCCGTTCTTAACCTGAAACTGTTCTTAACCTGAAGCACCACTTTAGCTCATGAGGCCTCCTGCTGTCGCTGCACCACCGGAGCATGATTTCTGTTCTCATCCTGAAGCAAAGTTCTTAACCTGAGGCACTATTTATGGGTTATCAGAGTCTGTAACCTGAATTGTATGTAACCTGAAGCATATGTAACCCAAGGTACCACTGTAGTTTAGAGCTACTGATTGACTCTTTCTTCTGCTATGAGATGCAAGAAGACGAGTGTGCTCCTCTCAGGAGGGAGGGGTCGCTTATCACCAGCCTCTCTGGACTTAGGAAGATTTACAGCCAGAGAGTGACCACTGGAGAGACACCCCAGTGTCTTGGGAAGTTGGTGGTCTTCCTGGGTGCTTTTCACAACAATGAATTCATAGAATCTTAGAACTGGAAGGCACCCCAAGTGTCATCTAGTCCAATGCCCTGCAATGGAGGAATCTCAGCTAAAGCATCCATAACATATAGCCATCCAACCTCTACTTAAAAAGCTTCAAGGAAGGAGAGTCCCATGTCTCCTGAGGGAGACCGTTCCACTGTCAAACAGCTCTTACTGTCTGAAAGTTTTTCCCTATGTTTAGTCAGAATCTCCTTTCTTGTAACTTGAAGCCGTTGATTTGAGTCCTACTCTCCATAGGATTTAGTTCATAGGCCCACATAGGTATGCACTGTAAAGGGCATATAGTACAAAACCTCAAGGACCTACTCACTCATCATTATACAGTTCTATCATTTTGCAAAGTTTGATATAAAGAATTGGGGGGAGGGGGAGTTGAATAATTGGCTTGAGCAAACAGATGGGGAATAGGCTGCTGGTTTTCTCTCCTTGGGCTTTTCCACACTTCTGCTCGTCGCATGCCTAGGATGCACAGGTCTGAGCAGTTTTCTGTTTCTCACATGATTTCTAGGCAGTTTTGCACCTGCCCCACAGCTTTCCCCTGGAAAACGCACTCTTTGCAGCTGAATCAGAACAAACAGCAGTCACCATAAAACTGGATTCTTTTGATTCAGGGGTAAAAAGTGTGTTTTCCCTGGGTGAAAGCGGCAGGGCAAACTGAGGTGTGGATGAGACATATCTATCTCTATCTCTCTCTCTCTCACACACACACACACACACAGAGAGAGAGAGAGAGAGAGAGAGAGAGAGAGAGAGAGAGAGAGAGAGAGAGAGAGGTGTTAAAGTGGTTTTCTTCCATGTCGTCTGGTAACAAGGCTGATTTTAGACACAACTTGCATATTTTTATTAGAAGTTCAATTTTTTCCCTTTCAGGTTGAGACAGGTTGATGGTGCCTGATTTAGGTATTTGAACTGTGAACATGATATTGGACAGTATTTCAACAGCTGGAATGCAGTGGCATTTCATATTTAATGGTATTGACCATTTAATGTTAGATAGCCACTGACGATCAAAAGAATAACCAGATGCCAACAAGAACTCACATTTGGAGATAAGATTTCATTTAAAATTCACATTCAAAACCAGAATGGCAAAATTGGGGAGTCGGGAAATGTTTGAAGAGTCCTAGATAATTGTTTCAGCTCTAGAAAAAAAAATACAAAGAATACCCCTCTGATGTTTAAAAGCCCACCCCATGTTTTCCTAGGAGAACCTGTGTCTCTTCAAATGTTGTTGGACTCCAACTTTAATCATCAACCTCAGCTAGAATAGCAAAGAGTCAGGGATGATGGGATCTGTACACTTAGCAACATCTGGAAGATCATGAGCTCCTCAATGCTTTTCTAAGATTTCAATCACAAACCTGCTTTCCCAGCCTTGTCACCTTCGATCCCTAAAATAGGAAAACTAGGAACTGAACCGTAGGGCTTTATGATGCAAAACATGTGCTCTACAACTAGAAAGACAAGTATGAAATGATGCTATGAAATTTATAGTTCTTTGCTCCTGTTTCTCCTTCCAAATAGGGAAGCTTTTGTGGCACAACACATTTTGTTTTTTGTTTCCCCATATTTCTACATGTAAAATGTTGTCACATTCTTATATAAACTCTCTTCAGCAAATCCTTAGAGAACCAAACACCTTTTTGCAGTTGAAACCATGCCCAGAATGTCTTCCTCTTTATATTCAGAGCAATGTAATCTTTCCATTTCCCCAAGAATGCTGTACATAATTACACCTGGATTATTTGTATGCCATGAAGATTTTTTATAAAGCTTCATTTGCTAGGGTTGCCAACCAGTGCCACTGTCCTGGAGATATTCATAAAAGTGATGGCATTTCTCATGGCCTTGTGATGCCTGATAAAACCACATTGTAGGCAGATGAAGCTGGTGAGAATGGAAGAGGAATTTCTGGAGAGTCTTGGGGCCCAGTGGCGTAGCGTGGGGGGTGCAGGGGGGGCCGGCCGCACCGGGCGCAACACCTGGGGGTTAGGGTTAGGGGGCGCAAATCCACGGGTTAGGGGGCGCAAATCCACGGGTTAAGGGGTGCAAATTACTTGCCTTGCCCTGGGTGCTGACAACCCACGCTACGCCACTGTTGGGACCAAACAACACTTGACATGGAATGCAAAGCTTGCACTTGTGTCGAGAAGCAGCAGCAACAGCTACCCGAGATGCCCAGTCTTGATTGTGACCATGGCAGGGGTGTGTTTAAGAAAAATCCTGGACAGCTGCTGTTTGCTTGATTCAAACATATTTGGATATCCCGCAAGGGTGTCAGGGATAGGACTAGATTTTGTTCAATATTCCAGGTTCAGTGTCATACTTGCAGATGTGAGGGTATTGGCGGCGAGCCTTCAGCTCGAGTGGTTGTTGTTGTTGTTGTTTAGTCGTTTAGTCGTGTCCGACTCTTCGTGACCCCATGGACCAGAGCACGCCAGGCACTCCTGTCTTCCACTGCCTTCCGCAGTTTGGTCAAACTCATGTTAGTAGCTTCGAGAACACTGTCCAACCATCTCGTCCTCTGTCGTCCCCTTCTCCTTGTGCCCTCAATCTTTCCCAACATCAGGGTCTTTTCCAGGGAGTCTTCTCTTCTCATGAGGTGGCCAAAGTATTGGAGCCTCAGCTTCAGGGTCTGTCCCTCCAGTGAGCACTCAGGGCTGATTTCCTGCACAATGGGTCGGTTTGATCTTCTTACAATCCATGGGACTCTCAAGAGTCTCCTCCAGCACCATAATTCAAAAGCATAAATTCTTTGGCGATCAGCCTTCTTTAGGGTCCAGAACCTTGTTTGGGGGATGGGAGGTGTGGCCATCACCTGCCCCTCCATACTAAAGGGTATGCTGTTAAAGCAGGCATGGCCAAACTTGGCCCTTCAGCTGTTTGGGGACTACAATTCCCATCATCCCTGACCACTGGTCCTGTTAGCTAGGGTGATGGGAGTTGTAGTCCCAAAACAGCTGGAGGGCCAAGTTTGGCCATGCCTGTGTGAAAGGAATCCTGGGGTAGTGGTTCATGTCCGAGGCCCGGGTGGAGGCTAGGGCCATGGCACAACCTTCTGGTGACCCGGGGGGGGGAGCTTCAAGTTGATGTGCATCAACAGGGCTCCTCCTACTGGTGCTTAACCCTTGTGAGACTTCCTGCAGGCGGGCAGGAGTCAGATATAGTCGGTTCAATTCCAGTGCCTAAGCCAATACTGCTCACATTCTGTAACCAATAAAGTTGTGGCCTAAATTTTGCCCATTAACCTAAAACATGGTGTCCACGTGTTATTATTCAACATAAGGGGGAGGCCTCGGGGTCTTGACACGCAACAGTAGTAGCCCTTGCAGCTGACTGAGCAGGGCTCCAACTGCTGGCCGCAGTTAAATTGACGAAGGGGAGCCATTCCGGGCCACAACCGCTACCCACCTGGAATACCAGTGCGTGGTCCCAATGTGAAAGGGCTGCCCACGGTTTCTGGTGTTTTTAAAAAAGGTAAAAGTAAAGGTAAAGGGACCCCAGACCATTAGGTCCAGTCGTGACCGACTCTGGGGTTGCAGTGCTCATCTCGCTTTACTGGCCGAGGGAACCGGCATACAGTTTCCGGGTCATGTGGCCAGTATGACTAAGCCGCTTCTGGCGAGCCAGAGCAGCGCACGGAAACACCGTTTACCTTCCCGCCAGAGCAGTACCTATTTATCTATTTGCACTTTGACGTGCTTTCGAACTGGTAGGTGGGCAGGAGCAGGGACCGAGCAACGGGAGCTCACCCCGTCGCGGGGATTTGAACTGCCGACCTTCTGATCGGCAAGTCCTAGGCTCTGTGGTTTAACCCACAGCGCCACCCACGTCCCACGATGTTTTTTTTTAAACGCACAAAAAAGACACAATGGAAAGCCACACGTTTCAAATGATGTCAAATGCCTCTCCAAAATGCCTCTTGTTCGACACAGAAGAAAAACTGCCTTAGTAGCACTCATTTGTGCATGTGATTCATGCAATCCATCTGGGGAAAAGCACACAGAAGCCTTGTCTTGCACCCATCAGGCTCCACAATGGCCATTTTTTTTAAGCTGCCTTTGAACAAAAGGCTTCAGACAACAACAGCTACTATTATTTATTGCAATTTGTTTCTATGAGCAAATTATCTGCATTACACATTGTCTAATCTCCTTGTCAAATAGCACAATCCAATATTCCCCGGGAGGAATATAAGGAAGACCTAACCTAATTCTGAGCACATTTACTTGGAAGCGAAGCTCATTAATTTCATTAGACCTTACAATGAAAGGCTTATACCAGGCACTTGCATTGGAGATCAAAGCTCTGTCTGAGAAAAGAGAGTCGCCACTCATGCAAATGGCAAATGTAGCCTTAATAAGAATAAGAACACACAAACTATTCCCCAGTAACTTTTCAGGTAAACTTTGTTTTCTGGGTGTCTTGAATTCCTTTGGTGATGAGCTGAAATCCAGCAGAGTAAAGGTTGTTCCCATTACTGCAATTGTTTCCCAGGAAAAGTCCAACTGTTGCATCGTTCCCTGGTCCTAAATTCCCTGGTCCTGAATGGGGTAACTGTGCCCCTGAAGGACCAGGTGCGCAGCCTGGGAGTCATTTTGGACTCGCAGCTGTCCATGGAGGCGCAGGTCAATTCTGTGTCCAGGGCAGCTGTCTACCAGCTCCACCTGGTACACAGGCCAAGACCCTACCTGCCCGTGGACTGTCTCGCCAGAGTGGTGCATGCTCTAGTTATCTCCCGCTTGGACTACTGCAATGCGCTCTACAGGGGGGTACCTTTGAAGGTGACCCAGAAACTGCAATTAATCCAGAATGCGGCAGCTAGACTGGTGACTGGGAGTGGCCGCTGGGACCACATAACACCGGTTCTGAGAGATCTGCATTGGCTCCTAGTATATTTCCGAGCACAATTCAAAGTGCTGGTGCTGACCTTTAAAGCCCTAAATGGCCTCGGTCCTGTATACCTGAAGGAGCGTCTCCACCCCCATCGTTCAGCCCGGACACTGAGATCCAGCGCTGGAGGCCTTCTGGCGGTTCCCTCATTGCGAGAAGTGAGGTTACAGGGAACCAGACAGAGGGCCTTCTCGGTAATGGCGCCCACCCCGTGGAACACCCTCCCTTCAGATGTGAAGGAAATAAGCAGCTATCCTATTTTAAAAAGACATCTGAAGGCAGCCCTGTTCAGGGAAGTTTTTAATATTTAACGCTGTACTGTTTTTAACACGTGATTGGGAGCCACCCAGAGTTGCTGGGGAAACTCAGCCAGATGGGCGGGGTATAAATAAATTATTATTATTATTATTATTATTATTATTATTATTATTATTATTATTACTTTTCACTCAGCTATTTATGGAAGAGGAGCCCTGCCGGTGGAATAGCTGGCAACCCTTGTTGTTTTGTGAACAAATAAGCTATAAGGATTCCTGTGCAATGGAAGGCTTGCTGAGATTCACTAAGCAGGCAAAGGTGAAATTGAAGGAATAAATTGATTCTACTCAATGCAGAATCAATTTCCTACATTGGTTTTCTTGTTAATTGAGTTTTTAGCAGCAAGAAAGCCAAAAGAAGAAAAAACGGAATAGGAAATTTTAATCTGAGTTTATTACAGATATATTAAGCAGAGAACACTAAGCCTTTGAAAAAGTACCAAAAATAATTCCTTTTTTATACAGAAAAAAGCACCTCACTTTCCTCCCCCAACATCGTTCCCACTTCATTATATAAAACACTTTGCATTGGATTATGCACCATTTTTGGTGGTGAAAGTACTGCCAAACACACCAGGAGACTTTTTCTCTGATTAGTGTGATAGGGGAGGGTGGGGTGGGGAGAATATCTGTTTCCATAGCAAATACTAAACTTGCTGCGCTGCTGTACCGTTCTGTCAGTATTGGGATTATATAAGAACCTGAAGCATAAAGGTTGAGCAATACACTGGAATCATTAAACCCCGTCTGTGAATTGGAATAATGATGGCTTTTTGTCATTATGGAATTTAAGTCGTGCAAGCCCCCTTCGTAAGGAGTTGACATCGCACAGTAAAGCTATTCCAGGCCTCAGCTGCTTCAAATTACAGCTGTTGGTTGGGGTTCTTTATAGTATTGTTTCAGTCTTCTATGGAAAAAAACCTCCTTGTATATTGAAAACTAGTATTTCGGGGGAGCAACCTAGACTAGGTTACTGCCCTTTCCCTTGATACCAAGTTTCTCTCTCTCTCTCTCTCTCTCTCTCTCTCTCTCTCTCTCACACACACACACACACACACACATTCCTGCTTTCTTTCAGATTTCTTTTAAAAACTGCTTTATTCAGACAAGCCATTCAAACCATATCTATGGTGCTGGAGCTGTCCATATATCAAGTGCTGAAAAATTGTGGTAAACTGCTGTAACTCAGTGCATCATAAATCTGCCCTGCTTTTAAAAAGGCAGGAAGACAGAACACCCTTTATGTCAGCAGATATTGGCCATAGTTCTTAAGTGCAACTATTACCAACACAGCACCCACAGAGGCCTTCCTTAGTGCCCAGAGGGTCCCCCTTCCCTTGGTAGTGGTGATCAGGACAGGTGGGTTTGAAAATATGCCCTCACATCCCCAAAAAGTAGGCAACCCTTGCTTTAGTATGTTGGTTTTCATTTCTGGAGGTAAATTGACAAGCTTTTCCAAAACAAAACAAAAAAACTGTGCTGTGCATTGTTGAAAAGGCAAAGCATGTGCAAGTCACACACTTAACTACAGTGGTACCTCAGGTTAAGAACTTAATTCGTTCCGGAGGTCCGTTCTTAACCTGAAACTGTTCTTAACCTGAAGCACCACTTTAGCTAATGGGGCCTCCCACTGCTGCTGCGCCGCCGGAGCACGGTTTCTGTTCTCATCCTGAAGCAAAATTCTTAACCCAAGGTACTATTTATGGGTTAGCAGAGTCTGTAACCTGAAGCGCCTGTAACCCGAGGTACCACTGTATATTACACAGGTAGAGTTGCCCTTTAACAGACTTGTGCCAGACAGGAATTACCGTACTTTTCCGTGTGTAAGACTATGTTTTTTTCTTTAAAAATCATGCTAAAAAGTGGGGGTTGTCTTATACATGGGTACTGCGTAGAGTGAACATTTGATTGGTTGCTGCTGAGGCTGTCAGTGGCTATTGTGCATGCTATTGGTTGCTTCGTCAATGGGTGGTGTTGACTGGCTGATGTTCCGGCAGTTGTGTGGGCGATTGGCAGCTTCTGCCGGCGATGAGACAGATGGGAGGTGGATTATGCGACGCATGTGGATGAGCGATTTTCAGCAATCCCCCTAAAAAAGCTCAACTAACCCTGGGTAATCCCCCCAAAATGTTCAACAACTCTGTGCCATCTCCCCCAATTTTCTTAAATCTGAGTCCCCAAATATAGGGGGCATCCTATACATGGGGGCATCTTATAGGCAGAAAAATATGGTAAGCATATAGTTTTGGATTAGACTGAATGGTTTGGCATGTAGGTTTCCAGAGACCGGCTTCTTATGCTGTTCACTTACTTCACTACATTCCTGGCAGCAGCACCTTAGCTCTTTATGTACAACGTGTTACTATAAGTACTATAAGTAAGATAACACCTTGTTGGACTATATAACACATGACATGACAATCTGACCTATATAACACATAAAGTGATGCTCCGTGGCTTGTTGTTCTTCCCAAACTGTAGTGACACTTGTGCTCTTATATAATGCCTTTTTTGTGGGGTATCTGGGCTTTGAACAGGCTGTTTCCCTTGCACAAACCAGAGGTGCCAATTCCTAGGGGCAGAGGTATGTTCGGCCCCCTCAATATCTGCTGGCAGGGGACTGGGCCCCCTCAAAGTTGAGGGGTGCAGAGGTTATACACCATCGTGGTTCGCTTGGGCAGCATTCTTCTTCCCATTAACCATCCACTCCCCCTATGTTATTCTGTGCATTTCCCTGTAACATTCCTGACTGCAAAATGTCTTTTTTCAAAAGTAAATTTGTTGTGCCAAGGGTGAGAGGGCACCTTGTTGTTGTTGTTGTTGTTTAGTCGTTTAGTCGTGTCCAACTCTTCATGATCCCATGGACCAGAGCACGCCAGGCACTCCTGTCTTCCACTGCCTCCCACAGTTTGGTCAAATTCATGCTGGTAGCTTCAAGAACACTGTCCAACCATCTCATCCTCTGTCGTCCCCTTCTCCTTCTGCCCTCCATCTTTCCCAACATCAGGGTCTTTTCCAGGGAGTCTTCTCTTCTCATGAGGTGGCCAAAGTATTGCAGCCTCAGCTTCAGGATCTGTCCTTCCAGTGAGCACTCAGGGCTGATTTCCTTCAGAATGGATAGGTTTGATCTTCTTGCAGTCCATGGGACTCTCAAGAGTCTCCTCCAGCACCATAATTCAAAAGCATCAATTCTTCGGCGATCAGCCTTCTTTATGGTCCAGCTCTCACTTCCATACATCACTACTGGGAAAAACATAGCTTTAACTATACGGACCTTTGTTGGCAAGGTGATGTCTCTGCTTTTTAAGATGCTGTCTAGGTTTGTCATTGCTTTTCTCCCAAGAAGCAGGCGTCTTTTAATTTTGTGACTGCTGTCACCACCTCCAGTGATCATGGAGCCCAAGAAAGTAAAATCTCTCACTGCTTCCATTTCTTCACCTTCTATTTGCCAGGAGGTGATGTGCAAACTTAAAATTCTGATGTGCATTTGAGCCCCTCCTACAAAAGAATGATAGCCTGGAGGCCGCCAAGTCTTCCATTCAAAGGTTTGTCTGCTGACTTCCAATAAAAATGTGAACATCGGCCAACCTCTGACACTCACAGGCATATGTACTTCGCCTCTCTGCCCAGTGTCCATAGATTTTGTGCCTGAAATTGCATTTCCTTCCACATGCATAAGCCCTTACCTTCCTCACCTGAAACCATATTTCCCTCCTGCTTCCTGTTAGGGTCATGTTGCCACAATAGGCACAATAGCTACCAGCATTACTCTCAGCAGAGGTCAGTAACTAAGCACAACAGCTCATTTTTTTAAGCAGAACTGTTTCTCAGTCAGAGTTGCATGGTGTCCCAGTCACTTCACAAGTATGTGTGAAAGAATGAGAGAGTAGAAGCATAATGCGTTGCGACTGGAGAATACTTGGAAGCATCGCCATGACCAAACAAGACACAAAGCAGTCTGCTACCAGCTTTTTGCTTCTTTAGAAACATCCCTCTTTTTAATAACATTTCTCTACACCAAGGAAAATAAGTATTACTAATAAAATTCACAGCTGGTGACAGTTAGTGGGGGACCCAGTACCCCACAAACAACATAATGTTTTGGCTAGACCAAGTCTTTTAAGGAACTGCTTGTATTTTTCTCTCTGTCATTTTTAGACCTTAAGTTCAGATTCCTATTTCAAGTATGGTTAGTGCTGTTTAGGAAAAATAATAATATTTGCAGTTATTTTTGAGGCATTTTTATTATTTCAGTGTGCTATTGTGTTGTTGTGCTTGAGGGTTTGTTTTTGTTTATAGCAAGAAACTATAGTCTTTTTAATGAAAGGGTGAGATAGAAATACATTTAATAATCCTTGGTGATGTCAGTCTAAGTCCATTGATTTCAATGGGCAGTGTGATTCCAATTTATGATTGATATTGGATTAGTGATGGTGGTGGTGACAACAGCGAGGGGAAACAGAGTTGTGATAACGCACTGCAGCAACGGAGGAATGAGAAGGTCGTCATTCCATAGCAACAAAACTGATCAGTAACTAAGGATGCAGCAAAAGCAAGCACAACATCACTTGAAGCCAGCCACAGTTATCTCTATTACTGCACCTTATCATACCTTTAAGAACCAGACAAATTTCCTCATATTCCCCTCATATTAGGCGGGCCCAATACATTTTGCCAGCTGAAGAGAAAGGGAAGATGTTGCCTCCCTCATTCCAGACACAGAACCAACTGAACTAGCAGCTGAATTTTATTTTAGACAACATCCCCTTCCTGAGGGTAGCTGGCTAGCCTAGGGAGTGAAGAAGAGGCCGTCTGCCTGCTTAAACTGCCCCGGACAGTGCCAAAACAGTCCTAAAGGCAAGCAAAATCTGGTGAGCTGCTAAGTTCTGATCCACATATTAGCCCGAGAACAGCAAATCAGTTTGCTTTTCTATAAGAATTTGTGAATTCAGTTTGCAAATCAGTTTGCTTTTCTATAAGAATTTGGAATTCAGTTTGCAAATCCGTTTGCTTTTCTATAAGAAATTGGAATTCCTCCAGCATTCTTCCTCCTAATCCTTCATTATCTAGGCTGAGGCTTAAATGGTTACTTGTGGCTATAACAAGACCTTTCTGCAACACACTGAATTTCAAAAATATTCTACAGGAGTTTTTTTGAGGGGGGTGGCAGTGATTTTCTTTCTGGCTCCCTCATCACCTTTGGCTGCCCAGTTTCATTTGTCATTTCCACCTTTCTCCAGGCAAAGTTGGACGAAGAAGAACTTAACTAATACAGGAAAGGTCTCCCCTGCCGTCCAGTCAGAAATAGAAAGTATCAGAAGTATCGCCAGAGAGACTCCCATTAGTCTCCATCACAGAACTATTAAGTCTGTGCAGCTCCTGGAATTCAGATGGTCTGGCTTTTCTGAACTTTCCCTCGCTTAGAAATGGATGTGCAGGACAATGTTGAAGGTCAAGACTGAAGCACACAGTGACTGAGAATATAGGCAGGTAGCAAAAGCCTGCATCACTATCGCTGCACCAGAGAAGCTGGGAGAGGATGGATGAAGTGCTCCCCATTGACATCGCCTTTACATAAGCACTTGGAGACCTGATTGACCTTCTTACTTATATCCTGACTCCTGAATCAGCCGCCAGCAACATCTGTGGAAACCTTTTAAGGACCTGAGAGTTGAGGGTGCAGGGAGGGCACTGAGAAATCGCCAAGAGCAGAGAAGTATTATAAAATATTTAGTGTTTCTAAATTAGTCTTGAGGGTGTTCCTGGGGGCAGGAAGGGACAAGATGAACTTACTGAAGTCACAATCTCAGCAATTCATATCTACTGGTTCTCCAAGTGACCCTATTTACCTCTGAAGTCACTATTTTTCTGGAAACTGACCTGGTTATGAGTCGGGGAGATTTTGGAGGCATCGTTGTTGTTTTTCTATTTAAAAACATCATTTTAGTGTATGTACCAGAGTTGTCAATTTTCAGGTTCCATTCACTTCCCATCTCTAGAGCAGGGGTAGCTAACCTCACCTCAGGGGCTTGATCTTCCCACCTACCCATTTGTTCTGCCCTTTCCAGACCCCACCAATTTTGGCAAAAAGAAAGAAAGAAAATAATAATAATAATAATAATAATAATAATAATAATAATAATAATAATAATAATTTATTTATATGCCACCCTTCCAATTGGGTTACCCCAGCAATGCCAGGCGGCTTCCAACAAATTAAAACACAGGAAGACATCAGACATTAAAAACCTCCCTATGTAGGGCTGCCTTCTAAAAGTTGTTTATTTCCTTGACATCTGGTGGGAGGGTGTTCCACAGGGCAGGCGCCACTACTGATAAGGCCCTCTGCCTGGTTCCCTGTAACCTCGCAGTGGGGGGACCACCAGAAGGCCCTCAGAGCTGGACCTCAGTGTCCGGGCTGAACGATGGGGATGGAGACGCCCCTTCGAGTATACTGGGCTGAGACCATTTAGGGCTTTAGAGGTGAGCACCAACACTTTGAATTGTGCTTGGAAGCATACTGGGAGCCAATATAGATCCAATGTAAACACAACTGTGGGTTGGGTGGAAAGATTTAAATCTCTCCACTGGATAGGGATGTAAACTGCCCTCTCCTCCCCTCCCCCCCATCATGAGATCAGTCATTGGATGATAAGGGAACAGGTGATAAATGCCATCTGTATGCCTACCACATATGGAAATGGATCGCTAGGTGGGAGTGTCTGTCCTCTGTTAAACTGAGTCTCTGGCTTTTGCTAAATTATCTTGGATGTTACCAGTATAAATAGTGTTCATCTTAGACATGACCTCTTTAAAATTCACTGTAATTCAGAATAAAGCAGTTGCTTCCTCGTTCCAAGGCAACAGAGTCATGACCATGTTTACAACCATAGTAAAATGCACCGAATGCTGAACTGCCAGCAGGGTGTCTTCTGTTTTACAGAGGATTTCAGGGACAGAACAGTAGGAGTTCAGTGCTGTCATGCTTTAAACTAGTCCGGCTCATGTGTCTTTAATAGCGGCCTGATTTAATAGCAGGAATTTAAGAGACAAAAGTTCTTTTCCTGGCATGATGGAGGTGCTTAATTTCAAGGAACAAGGTGCTGTAAAAGACCCAGGAGCGAGAGCGGTGAAAGGAAATGGCATGGTAGATAAGGCAGGTGGGAATCAGAGAGGACCTTAGCAGATAACTCCATTTGTAGGCGAATATTGGGAGAAAATGTGATGTATGAGCCAGAGACAACTGGAACCCTAAAACACAATTCAACCTAAGTCCCCACCTCCTTTTAGTATGCCTCTGTGGGCGTCTTTTCATGTTACATTAGACTTACTTTTTCGTCTTCATTTTTACCAGGCCCTCTTTCCTCCCAAAAAATAAATAAAAGGAAAGCAATGCAGCTCACAAAAATAAACATTAAAAACAAAGATAACAACATGGATAAAACAACCTAAAATGCATAATTAATATAGGTGTATAAAAAACAGATCTGACTTCATGCACTCCCGGTGCCCAGAAGTGGAGATTTTGAGTTATATCCAGTGTCAGTCCTACCCAGAGTAGACCTATTGAAGTTAAGTGATGTGAATAATTTCGATAAGTTGACTCAGAAAAGGACATAGCTGAATTCAACTCTTTCTTCCCTTCTCTCTTTGTAGCAACTGCCTGTAAGTGGGTGGTACTACTCACACCTAAATCTCTCTCTCTCTCTTTTGCCCATGGAGGATCTCTGCCTGCTGCTTTGTGGCCGTTCAGATATTTAAATAATCTCCAGATCCGAGATGATAGAAATGCATCTGCTCCCCCTGCTCCTGTTATGCAAAACATTTTGCACATCTGGACCTCAAAAGCATCCTTAAATGAGATTGGCACTAGAGGGAGTAGTAGCTACAATTTTTATATCATTTAACTTTTAAATTTCCCCCTCATCCTTCTCTGTGTCACAGCTTGCTCTTGTTCTGTCACATGCACACATTCTCTGTCTGTTCTGTCTGTCTCTCACTCATTCACACACACACCCCAACCCCACAATGTGCACCAGGCTATCAGACTAGCAAACAAAGCACAGATCTTTCCATTCAATGGATAACCGCAGCTCCAACGCCACTTCTGACAGCTTAATTGCAGGCTTTAACTAAGCAACCTCTGGGCACTTGAAGTAAGCCCTGCAGCTAGGGCTGGATATTGACGTTTCTAATCTATAAGGATTTCTCACTATTGCACAAATATGGCAATCAGTTAATGAGTTGTGTGTCGCTGCTCTTTCCGGAATAGCCAGAATAAATTACTGTTATGTCAACGACACCATTTGCCTTGCAGCAGTGGTAAATTGAAATAACAATTAATGTGCAAGGGGAGCGATTTGGTTGGTCTTCTTTAAAAAATATCAGCCTTTTGAAAAGCCAGGAAATGGAGAGCCTGGTCGATGTAGGGGTGCCCCTAAAAATGGCACAAAGGTTCAAAGGGGAGGAGCTAAAAAAAATCAAATCCCCCCCCCTCGCTCAAATGAAGTCTGACTTCAACCCTGGATTGGTTGTAAGTTAAGAGGATAAGAAGAAGAGAAGACGACTTTGGATTTGATATCCCGCTTTATCACTACCTGAAGGAGTCTCAAAGCGGCTAACATTCTCCTTTCCCTTCCTCCCCCACAACAAACACTCTGTGAGGTGAGTGGGGCTGAGAGACTTCAAAGAAGTGTGACTAGCTCAAGGTCACCCAGCAGCTGCATATGGAGGAGCGGAGATGCGAACGCGGTTCACCAGATTACTAGTCCACTGCTCTTAACCACTACACCACAGCAGGTTGGGGGGTTGACTGAGGGCAAACTGAGGTTGGTGGTGCCCCTATCGACCAGCTTCTATTGACTTCTGCTTCTATCCACCTTCCTTTGTGGGGGGGAGCTTTATCTTTATAGATGGGGGATAATTTCAATTCAGTTGTCATTCTTACTTCCTAAACCAATACACAAACTGGAACGTAAAAGATAAAGGACCCCTGACAGTTAAGTCCAGTCACAAACGACTTCGGCGTTGCGGCGCTCATCTCGCTTTACAGGCCGAGGGAGCCGGCGTTTGTCTGCAGACAGTTTCCCCGGGTCATGTGGCCAGCATGACTAAGCCGCTTCTGGTGTAATGGAACACCGAAACCAGAGCAGCGCATGGAAACACCGTTTAACTTCCCGCCAGAGCAGTACCTCTTTATCTACTTGCACTTTTTGGCGTGCTTTCAAACTGCTAGTTTGGCAGGAGCTGGGACTGAGCAACGGGAGCTCACCTCGTCACGGGGATTCGAACCGCCGACCTTCTGATCAGCAAGCCCAAGAGGCTCAGTGGTTTACACCACAGCGCCACATAGTACGCTTTTAAACTCCCACCTCTGTGAATTTTGCAATGTAATTCTCCAGCCAAGTAATGTGTACAATGCATATACTGGAGGAAAGTGCTTGTGAAAATGTGTTATCTTAGAGGAAGTTGCTCTGCAGAAATGTCATGTTGGGCAAAATAGCATACAAAAAAAATATGTGTATATTAGGAGAAATTCATACAAAGGTGCTGTTGAATTTTCAGGAGAAATGCTTTCATATTCCGAAGAATGAACTGTTTCTGTTGCATCACAGAACAGACTTCTATGCAAGTTTTGTCTCTGGTGACCACAGAATTTTATTTTTCAGTGCTGTTGCTATTCACCCACTGGGTCTGTTTGACATAGTATGCCTTCATTAGCCCTTAACCCTGCCCCATGCTGCCCTTTGCTTATTTTCACTTTAAGCTGTTCTACTTTGTTTAAAACTGTTGCTAGGAGGGAAATCCCCTTTCCTCCCCTATGACAAGAAAGTTATTGACATGCCAAGGAAGATAGATGCAATGGCCAAGAGCAGGAACAAAAAAGATCCCGCCATGGATGCTAAGAGGAAATGGACTGCGCTGCAGAATTAACACTATCAGGGCAACAAATTTCACTAGAGACCAACTCTGCCATTAGTTTCTTGGGTTTCTCCTGAGCTGTGCAGCATGGCCGATTGACTAGAACTGGGTTAGCCAATGGGGTGCCTTCTAGATATTACATTCCAACTCCCATCAGCCCCAGTCAACATGGCCGATGGTCAGAGATTATGGGAATCCAATAACATCTGAGCAGAGCACTGTGTTGGCTGCCCCTGGACTAGAATGAATACTTGATTTTACAATGACTCTTCCACTTCCAATCCTGCACAGATAATATTCATGAGAATTGTATCCTTAGCGTTGTTTGTGAAAAACCCTGTAAGCTGTTGACTTTCAACTGGTAGGTGGGTCATGACAGTGGCACTGCAAACATTTTCTTTTGTGGTGATGTTGCTTAGATTTTTTAAGAGGAGGAGAAAGGAGGGAAGAAATGAAAAAACACCAAGAGAAGGGGAATAATAGTCGTTAAAGCAAGAGAGTAGCAGGTACTTATGGCAACCAATGATAAGTGGATTCACCATTGAAACTTGGGGTTAAACATGGGCTTCAGATATGAAAAGCTTGACACTTATAAAGGACTAAACTTTCATGGCAACAACAGTGATTCTTGGATATCTGACAAGCCAGGCATTTAAAATATAGCCTTCCAAAATTCTGCATTCAGTTTATGAGTGGCACAATCAGGGAGGAGTGGATTTGGTCAAATATCCTTGGGGAGAACTTCCCACCATCTCCCAAGAAAATTATCTTCTGGGAAATTTCTGCTCACATTAGGAATGAATGAACCTCTACTTCACATTGGTGGGTGAAGGAAGGAATGGACTAAGGAGGGATGCTTCCATCAACCATATTAAAGGATATGCAGTTGCACCCAAAATTCATGAATGCAGAAAATGAGGAGACCATTTCACTGAATATTCTTCAGGGAAGGCCTGAGATTCCCCAACAGTTCAGGAAGAGCTCAAAAAAGAAAGAAAAAGAAAAACCAGCATAAAACATGGGGGGAGGGGGAATCTAAAATTCATTCACATTTTTAAAAGGCATGATTAAAGCATCCCACCCATTGAAAGAATCCACAGTTGACTCAGAAATATTATCATTACCATTATTTATATTTATAAGCCAACTTCCAATCTGAAGGTTTTCAGGGTGGTCCACAACACTTAATTAAAATGCAACACCAGAAACACCACTAAGGCAATAAACAGCATAAGACAGTAATTCAGCACTGGAGAAACCAGTTCTTTGGCTGTTATTTGATGTAAAAGGAGCTCTTCATAGTTCCAAAGGGACTGTTCATAATGGATGTCAAACATCAGTTGCGACAAAGGGGGCATTTTGTTATAGGTTGCAATAGGGTGACGGATTTCCTAATTAAGCAATATAATTCATTACAGATGTGTCTCAAACACACACACACAAGAGCCTTGCTGGAGCTCCTGCGTTTCTCCTGGCTAAACTCCCTGTGAATTTAATTGGAGCCTCAGTTGCAGACAACAAATCAGGATGATGATCCCCAGGAAAAGAACAAAAGATGAATTATAGGGAAAAACCAAAGCCAGCTTTCATAGGAGAAAACTGAAGTGCCAGGCACATTAATTGAGACAAATACAAGCTGTAGCATCATCAAGCATTTTGAGTAGACAAGAGCGTTCAGGTAAGAGTGCCAAAAACATCCCCATATGTAACTTTCTTAACCAAGCTATGGACAAGTACAGAACTGAAGGCTTTCCTCAAAATTGCTAGAGGGGAAAACAAGAATAACTCTTCATGCAGCAGAAATGTAAAGTTGTTATCTATTTACATCCATAGTAGCCGTAGTCATAGGAGTAGTAACTTTGGCTGTTCAAAATGCTTTACACCAAGGGTCAGCAAACTTTTTCATCAGGGGGCTGGTCCACTGTCCCTCAGACCTTGTGGGGGGCCAGACTATATTTTGAAGGAGGAAAAATTAACAAATTCCTATACCCCACAAATAACCCAGAGATGCATTTTAAATAAAAGGACACATTCTACTCATGTAAAAACACACTGATTCCCAGACTGACTGACTGCGGGCCGGATTTAGAAGGTGATTGGGCCGGATCTGGCCCCCGGGCCTTAGTTTGCCTACCCATGCTTTACACACATTATTTTCTTGTGAGTCTTACGACGACTCTGCAGAGCAAGTGAACCTTTTCCATCCTCTTGTGGGGGAGCTTCTGTGGGGGACCACTTGCGTATAAGGGACAGGGCCAGAGACAAAAGTGGGTGGAGCAATGGATGTGGCTTCTGTCTCTGTTGAATAGGCAATACTGCAGCAGAGGGAGGGAGGTTTCTGTGCAAACTCCTGCCTCCATCCGGACAAGCAAAAGGCATTCACCAATCCAGGAGACCTTGCAGCTAGACCAAAATGTGCAAGGGAGCTTGGGAGCAGGTCCAGTGAGGCCTTGGGCCTTGGGAGAGTCTGGGAGGGGCAGACAGAGATACCTGGAGGGCCCCTGTGATGGAGATTCCCCATCACTGCTGTGAAGTATGTTAGTACAGGTATGTCCCGACTTGCACACATTGTATTTGTGTGTGATCGCGTATACACATGGTGCCAAGAAATCAATCAATCAATTCAAACCCGGAAATAGCAGGAGAGAGTGGGAGAGTCCTTGTGGCTCGTGAGGAGACTCTCCTGGGAGTCCAAAGGGGACATCAGTGAGGTCGGAGGAAGCTAAGGCACCATGGAGCTTTCTTTAGACTGCTCCATTTCCCTGCCTAACAGCTGGCACACAGGGTAGCACAGCAGCAGATGACAACAACACTTTCCCACATGTCCTCAAGCCTCCAGCCAGCCCCAGAGCTTCAACTGTAGATATTTTGTTCTGGATTGGAGAGAGAGCTGGAGAGCAGGGGGAAATAGGCATTTAGAGGCTTTTCAGAGGGTACTCCCAACTTTATGCCATTTCACTTATGGGTGTAGAGTCCCAGAATGTAGCCCTTGTTTAAGTGGGGGGCACACATGTACTATTATTCTCATTTTACAGATGGTGGACTAAGGTGACTTATCTACTGAGTTCAGGGTAGAGATGAGAGTTGAAGGTGGACCTGTTATACTTTAAGTCATGGACGGCTAACCTGTGGCTTTGTGAATGTTACTAGACTGCAGTCTGGCTAGTGTACAAGCTGGATACAGCATCTAGCTCTAGCAGGTACATTCTGGTTACCCGTAATCCAAGTGATCAGGAGACGGCCCAAGGGAGAGAGAGACTGCACTTTGTGCCTTTAACATCAGTCTGACATGCAGAAATCACCAGGGGAAGCTTTTCATTGCATGGATATCAATGTTATCACCGGCTCAAATGACACTTAAAAGACTAACAGATAAATTGTGGTATCGGCTTTCTTGGTTGAAGCCAGCTTTTGGTGCATGGAAGTTTATTACCTAGCTTTTTAAGGGCACCACAAAGCTCCTTGTTTTGCCCGCATACTGCCCACATGTTGGAGGAAGCTCCGAAGTGGGGAAGCGTTCTGAATGTGCAGAGTTCCACCGCATGGAGACAGTCTGTGTGTATTCAGTAGACTTATCCGCTTCTGACCTTTTTCCTGATGCAGGGGCAGTGTGGAGGTGGGGCCAGCAGTGTTAGTGCAGTCTCACTCTTCCTTAATCAATCCTCTCTCTTTTCAACTACAATTGGAAAGCAAATGACTCACCATTCTACAGTTATTCAGATGTCCTGGCCAACATGTTAGAATGTGGTGCTGATAACACCAAGGCTGCAAGTTTGATCCCCCTAAGGGACAGCTGCATATTCCTGCATTGTAGGCAGTTGGACTAGAATCAGTGGTGTCCAAACTTTTTTCAAAGAGGGCCAGATTTGATGAAGTGAAGGGCCTTGAGGGCCAACCAAAGGGCCAACCAAAGTTGTTAAGGATTGAAGTTGTTGAGCTTTTTTATGATTTTACCCCAAAATAGTTGAGCTTTGGGGGGGGGGATTGAAGTTGTTGAGGTTTTGGGGGGATTTTACCCCAGGAAATGAACTGCCACAGGGGCTGGATTAAACTGGCAGGCCGGATTAGGCCCCCGAAACCGACTTTGGACATGCCTGAACTTGATGATCCTCAGGTCCTTTGCAACTCTATGATTCTGTGTGCAGCAGGACTGTGGACGGAGCAGTGGCCCTGGGGGAGAGATGTCAGGATCGCTCAGGTGGCTTGTCTTTCTTTGAAACTGGTAATTCTGAGCCAAACACAAGCTACATTATGATAACAAGAAACCATCAGGGTACGATGGATCTTTACCAAGGGAGCGTTCAGGAAATATGCTAAGAACAGCAATCACTTCATGGTTTTTGGTGAGTGTGTGTGTGTTTCTTTTTCTTCCCCAAGATTCTGCATTGCAGTAGATTTTTGGCTTTGAAAATCCCGGGGAGGCGAACTTGCAACTGATGAGCATTCAGCATTAGATAACCTGCATGTGTCCTTTCAGAGCGACTCTGAATTGTTGTTAGCTTTTGTACTCCCACTGGCTGGGCGACAAAGGCAGCGATGTCATTGTCAGATGTAGAAGAAAACGGAGAACAAAGTCAAGGCGGCAGGAAACATAATTGAACAAAAGAGGCGTTTGACTAGAGAGGAATCAGGTATAAGTGGCTATCCATTTGCACAAATGAAGTAAAGGAGAAAGGAAAGGTAAACAAGGAAGTGGACCAGAATCCTTAGATATTTAAGCTTCCCCTCCTGCTTCCCCACCCTTCCATCTGCCCCTGAAGCATGTCAGGCTTCTGGCAACAGCAAGAGAGGACCATTGCTCTCATGAGCTGCTTTGAGCTTGCAGGAGACATCTGGTTGGCTAATGTAGGAATTAGACTGCTATGGCAGTCAGATGCAAAAGAGGGAGCTGCTGCTTCTTTAATAGCTGTGTCAAATTTCAGCACCTTGCAACCCAATTTGACTCAGAGGAGGAGGAAGAAATTTCAGCAGCACCTTGCAATGCTATTGAACTCCAAGTAGGAAGAAATTCCAGCAACTTTGGATTTGATATCCCACTTTATCACTACCCGAAGGAGTCTCAAAGCGGCTGACAATCTCCTTTCCCTTCCTCCCCCACAACAAACACTCTGTGAGTGAGTGGGGCTGAGAGACTTCAGAGAAGTGTGACTAGCCCAAGGTTACCCAGCAGCTGCATACGGAGGAGCGGAGACACGAACCCGGTTCACCAGATTACGAGTCTACCACTCTTAACCACTACACCACACTGGCTCTCTGAAGTTCTGAAGCTCTCTGAAGTTCTGAAGTTCCCTCTTCTACACAATTATTAAAAACATCGTATTGGGCCACAGTCTGAGAAAAGATATGATGCAAGAAAACAAAACAAAAAAGAATGCCCCCCACCATTACTAGGATTGTTCTGCAGCGTAATAACATAAAGAGTAAGCAGGCAGTGAAGTATTTCTTCTGCTCTCCACTCCCTGTTTTGTTGCTTTCTAAGAAAGCATATTTGTAGTTCCTGACATAAGGGGATTCATTAAGACTTAATAGGTTTGATTTATGCCAGCAATGGTTATCTGTTTCACAGTTGTTGAGTGAGAAAGCGGTGCAAGGTTTCACAGGCTGCTATAAATTGCGTTTGTTCATTAAGAGGTTTTCTAAAAGTTTTTGAGGCATTCCAATTTTTAAAAGAAATTCCACTTTATCATTAAAAATGAGCACAATAATATCAAGCAGCAATCAACAGCACATTGTACAATGGTGAATCTTGGGGTTGAGAGAAATAATGAACAGCATATGCAAATGCAGTCAGTCGTACCTTGGAAGTCAAAAGGAATCTGTTCTGGAAGTCCGTTTGACTTCCAAAACGTTTGAAAACCAAAGTGTGGCTTCTGATTGGCTGCAGGAAGCTTCTGCAGCCAACTGGAAGTCGCAGAAGCCCCATTGGATGTTCAGCTTCCAAAAATAGTTCACAAACCAGAACAGTCACTTCCGGGTTTGCGATGTTCAAAAGCCAAAACATTTGGGAACTAAGATGTTTGACTTCCAAGGTACAACTGTAATGGTCACATGGAAGACAAAATAGATTAGGATTGGCAATTTATAAAGTTATTTCTACTCAGAAGAACAATACACAAGATTAAAATTAACTACGACTCGTTAAATTGGCCTACCTAAACTCCACTAGCCCTCAAGTTAAAGCTTACTACATTATCCCACCCAACCTCAAGGCCTTTTAGTCTAAGAGAAGGACACACCTACCAATCCAGAGAAATCCAACAATACCTGGAAAGCTGCAAGAACAGCTTTCATATACACACTCATCCCAGGCTGACCATGCAAATATATTCCTACCAACTTCAGAGTCTGAGGAGTCTCTTCTGAGGAAAAAGATCTGTTTTTCTTTGTAAGTTCAGAAACAGATTTCTCTCTGTATCTCTCTCCTGCTGACTCCATTTCCATTTGCCAGAACACACCAAATCTGCACTCGGTTGGAAACCTAATTGTGTTGTGTTTCTCTCCCTGTTTCCTTATAATCAGTCAAATATGTACAGCTGGTGTTCTATCAGTAATAAATTTATTGTCACTTCCACAAGGTCCCTATTTTATTTTTTATTAAATCTGATTTCAGCGTAGCCCCAGTAGGCAGTGAAAATTGTAGGATTTTCTGGGAGAGCAGAGAGTGTGCAAGATCTGGTAAAAGATAGTGATTTTCAGCTTTCTGACGATCCCAGGCAAGGGATTTGTCAGATTTCCCAAAGAGCAGCATATAAATGAAATGGTGGATGGATGGATGGATGGATGGATGGATGGATGGATGGATGGCATCCTCTTCTTCCTAAAAGGAGCATTTGCATTGGATAATTCTTGTAAAACACCCACTTGCACAGAGGGCTGGCCCACCCATCAGGCAAGGTGAGGCAACTACCTCAGGTGGCAGGATCCACAGGGACAGCAGATCCCAATGTGGATCTTCATTCTCTCCTTATTCCTGATTTGGCTCGTCACTCATCCCTCCTTCCATATGTATGTATGTTGTTGTTTGGTAATTTAATGTTGTGAACTGCCCTGAGATCAATGGGTATAAGGTGGTATACGATTATTGAATATTACTTGGATTATTGAATATTATTTTATTTGATATAAGTTGTTTATTTTAAGGTTATGTTTTTATTATATTTTTGTATTGGATCAGGTAGTTACAAGGTGTGCAATCTTTGTTGTTTCTTCAGCTGGTAAACCATCTTGTGCACAGAAATACAGAAAGGTGGAATACAAATTAAAAGTGAAGTGAAGTGAAATGAAATTAAATGAAATTGTTATTATTATTATTATTATTATTATTATTATTATTATTATTATTATTATTTATTATTATTATTTTGTGGTTCGCCTGGGTGCACAGAACATCAATTTCATACTGGGAATTCTGGGGCTTCTCATCAGAACAAAAGACACTCGGCTGTAGACTAATCTACACTGGTGAGTTATAACTTTAAAAATGCGTTATAAAAATGTGACACCATGCAGCAATCCATCGCCAATGGAAAACTGCATTGAGAGCTATATTTTTAATAGCGTTTTTAATAGCGTGTTTCAGATCAGTGTAGATCCAGCCATCACAACTTGCCAGGGCTGGTTCAGCTACAGGTCAGCATGAAGATTCAGAGACGAGCAGTAAAGTTGAATCCTTATTCATGGAAGTGGAATACAAACAGAAAAACCTGTGGACAAGACTGGCCCACAGTAAAATAGTTGCCAGAACTGACGATCTGAGCCTCCCACTTCCCTCTGCGTCTCCTAATCGTCTGGATGTTTTCCAAGCAGTCTTAAACTCCTTTGAGGAGGGGGCCTCTCTGTGCTCTTTGTTCTGCTACATGCTAGGCCCTCTGTGACTTTAGAGACAAGGAAGGAGGGGAGCTGAATATTACCCTTCTCTGCCTGAAAGTTGAGTTTTGGGGGTCTTGGGGCAGGGGAAGAGCGTGCAACAACTTACAGAGATGAAGTCATCACAATCATGCTTCCAGCATGCTTCAGGCACCGCTGGGTTTGCAATCGTTCATTTATGTGTGCACCCCTGCTCAGACACTCACAGCACCTTCTGCTTTCTCTTTAAAGATTAAAAAAAGTGGATAGATTTTCTAGCTGTAAAAGCAGACAATGGTTGCTGAATTCTCAGAAGTCAGAGGAGTAATAATAACTGCACAAGCTTTTTAGTAGTGGGGTCCAGGGCTTCAGCGCTCTTCATAACCCTTTGCCCATCTCCATGACTACAAAATGCAGAACAAATGCATTCATAATAATACAAGAAATTATAATTTCACATCCACTCTGTGTCCGTCTGTTCCATATTTAATGCTGTGTTGCCCTGCCAACAAGGGTATACTTTTATTGTTTCATTTAAATAACATGTAGCCAAAATGATTGCCACATTAAGTGTGACTCATCCACAAAGGCAGGGCCAGCTCTGCAATGTAGCAAAGTGAAGTGGCCACCTCAGATTACCAATAGTAATATTATTAGGATTTCTTTACCGTGGTGAGTTCAAAGAATATAAAAATACAATAATTAAAACAGATATTGGACATCAGCGAATGGTAGAAAATTTGCTTTTGCATTGTTGTTTTTAACCAAAAATAATAATTTTGGCATATTTGTGCACATGTGTGAACCTAAAGGTATTTTCTTTGATGCCTTTCAAGCATTTCCACCCCCAGCTCTCCTACACACAATGTTAAATAGTGGTGTTATAGTAAAATTAAATAATAAATACCCCATGTCTGTTCTGGGTTTTCTCCAACTCTCTTGAGCAGATTGGGGAGAGGGGAGGGGGAGGGAAAGTTCCTTTGCAGAAGTGAAAGTTCTTGCACAACTCAGAAATTTGGTATTGAATTGCCCTACCTAGGCAGCGAGAAATGCTAAACATTCAGGTTACTCCTCTGTTGCTTTAAAAAAAAAAAAGTTTCAGCGGCTTCAGATCTCAACAGAAATTGTACGAGAGCACACAAGCTCTCACATGACTTTGGGCGAGATCTCACCCAAAACTGGCCCAATCCTTCCCCAAATCAGTGCCGATAGTGGCGCCACTTCTCCACCAGCAACGGATGCAGCTGGGCTCATGGTGGCTACAGGAGCAGGCAAGCAGGGGTAGCAAAGGCAGGGCAAAGCAACACTTCCTGTTTCATCACTGTGGGAATGTTCAGGGAGGCAGGAGAGGATATATTGCTTGTTAATATCCTTCCTAACTTGCGCTAGCAAGTTCCTTTACTTAGCAGAGTTTCACAGTCCCCTTTTAAATGCACAGCAAGTAGCTGGTTGCAGGCTTGTGTAAGCCTCTCAATATCAGGTTCCTGGTAAGTTCCTTTATATCCCTCTTAAAAGAATAAACACGCCACAAAGTATATAAAAGTAGTTTACTCACTTTCAGTTCACAGATGGATCCCTGAAGGCAGACTTAGTTACAAAGTATATACATGAGGGGCTATCCCATATGGGGATAATCCCAGTGTCCTCTGTAGGCTCAAAGCCAACAGAGCATCTCTAGCGAAAAGCTGTTCCAACAACGGAGGAAGTCAAAAAGAGGGAAAGTGCTGTGTGCCTTGTCCCTTTTGTTACCTGGACAGGTAAGGTCATGCCCCACCTCTAGTCACATGCAAAGGAAGTATGTCCCAGCCAGGAGGAAACAGGAAACATAAAGGTGACTGACTCTGGGGTTCTGCGTTCATCTCACTCTATAGGCCGAGGGAGCCGGCGTTTGTCCGCAGACAGCTTCCAGGTCATGTGGCCAGCATGACTAAGCCACTTCTGGCGAACCAGAGCAGCGCATGGAAACGCTGTTTACCTTCCTGCCAGAGCGGTACCTATTTATCTACTTGCACTTTGACGTGCTTTTGAACTGCTAGGTTGGTAGGAGCAACGGAAGCTCACCCCGTCGTGGGGATTTGAACTGCCAACCTTCTGATCGGCAAGTCCTAGGCTCTGTGGTTTAACCCACAGCGCCACCCGCATCCCAACATATAAAAACATAATAACACATTAAACATTAAACAACTTCTCTATACAGGGCTGCCTTCAGATGTCTTCTAAAGGTTGTATAGTTTAGGGTTGCCATATTCCGGGGATCAAAAACCCAGACGTCTACACACACACCATCAGGACACACACCCCACCATCCCGCATCTCCCTCGCTTGCCCCCTCCCTGCCGCTAACCCCTTCCTTGCCTGTTTGCTACCCCCTTCTTTCCTCCCCTCTCTTACCTTTGCTGTCTTCGGCCTCCTGCTCACGATGGGAGGCTGAGCGGCCCCAGGGACATCGCGCAAGGCTTGGTGATGGCCTGGAGCGGCACAGGGCCCAGCACTGCCCCAGGAAAGCCATGCCAGATTTGGCAGCCACCGGGAGCAGTGCAGGGCCTAGCACGGCCACAGGATGGCTGCTTCAGGTCACCCAAAGCCCGCTTCCTGTTCCAGGGCACAGCGCCTTCTGAGCATGTGAATTTAAAAAACATAAACGTAAAAAACAAAAAACCCCAAACCCAGACATTTATTCCAAAATGCAAAAATCCACCCGGATGCGGGTGCTGGCCCCCCAAAAGTGGACATGTCCAGGAAATCCCGGACGTATGGTCACCCTAGTATAGTTACTTGTCTCCTTTTCTCAGGGGCTGCATAACTCCATACCCTCCATACCATCCTAAGGAAAAGAGGGACATTCTGGGATCAAACCAGATACTGGGACAGATTCTGTAAATCCAGAACTGTCCCTGGAAAATAGGGAGACTTGGAGGGTCTGTGATTCTGCAGGTCCTTGCCTATCTTCCAACTTTCTTACTTCCCATCTCTCTTTTGCTTCTCCATCTCAGTTTGGTTTGGCTCTCTTTAAGAATGTTCCAGCAGTGCCTCTTTGGCAGCCTTTTGTTTTACCTCCACGCGGCCACACCTGCATCTCATTTTTGCGGCACAATCACTAAAATAAGGCATAGCATTAGTTGGTTGACATCTGTCATCATCCCTGGGCTTCTTCGCTCATCATTATATTTCTTAGGTAATTGCTTCAGAATATTTCTGCTCCCAGAATAGTCCTGCTATTCATATTTGTTCCTGAATGCTGCGTACCGATTTAGAAGGGCCTATTTTCAGCTCGCATTACTTTGTCATCATGTGTCAGCCGTGTCAGGATCCCTCTCAAAAGATAAGGCTTCTGAATGATTCAGTGCATGGTGGTGGAGGAGGAGGAGTGGGACTGGAAAAGAACTCAGCCCCTTTAATTACCCCCGGTTTTTGGGGGGGGGGAGTGTATACAGTTCTGAATTTCCTGAAATGACAATCCTTGCTGTCACTAAGTCATTCCTTGGTAGTTGCAAACAAATATGAAACTTATGTGATATACCTTGGCCTGTTGCATCTCAGCAAGAATATGTGGGGCGACTTAGGAAGCTGTGGGGAGTGGGGAGGGTGAGCTGAAGAAGCAAGATTGCCTTCCTCTAGTCTTCTTCCCCAGAAAGATTCAGGGCAAGCAAAAGGAAGGACTTCTTCATGCCATGCCTAGCTAAACAACAGCATTTGATCTTGCATGATATAGTGATGGCCACCAACTTAGATGGCTTTAAAGCACGATTAGACAGATTCACTAAGGATAAGGCTAGCGATGGCTACTACATAAAACACTCTAGCTTGCAAAATATCAACTGAGACCAAATGTATTTTGACCTTGGCGTTTCCTCTGTGGTTTCTGTTGTGTGTACGTAAATGTTACTTGGCATGAAAGCAAATGTAAATGTACAAATGCGAAAACAAATTAGATAGATAGATAGAAGATAGATGGTAGATGATAGACAAATACAAAAACAAATTAGAAAGATATAGGATAGATAGATAGATAGATAGATAGATAGATAGATAGATAGATAGATGATAGATAGATAGATAGATAGATGATAGATAGATATAGATAGATAGATAGATAGATAGATAGATAGATAGATAGATAGATAGATAGATGATAGATAGATAGATAGATAGATGATAGATAGATAGATAGATAGATAGATAGATAGATAGATGATAGATAGATAGATAATAGATAGATAGATAGATAGATAGATAGATAGATAGATAGATGATAGATAGATAGATAGATAGATAGATGATAGATAGATAGATAGATAGATAGATGATAGATAGATAGATAGATAGATAGATAGATAGATAGATAGATAGATATAGATAGGTAGATGATAGATAGATGATAGATAGATAGATGGTAATGATAGATAGATGATAGATAGATAGATAGATAGATAGATAGATAGATAGATAGATAGATGATAGATAAATATAGATAGGTAGATGATAGATAGAAGATAGATAGATAGATGGTGATGATAGATAGATATAGATAGATAGATAGATAGATAGATAGATAGATGATAGATTAGATAGATAGATAGATAGATAGATAGATAGATAGATAGATAGATGATAGATAAATATAGATAGGTAGATGATAGATAGATGATAGATAGATAGATGGTAATGATAGATGATAGATAGATAGATGATAGATAAATATAGATAGGTAGATGATAGATAGATGATAGATAGATAGATGGTAATGATAGATAGATGATAGATAGATGATAGATAGATAGATGATAGATAGATAGATAGATAGATAGATAGATAGATAGATAGATAGATAGATGATAGATAGATAGATGATAGATAGATAGATAGATAGATAGATGATAGATGAT
Source organism: Podarcis bocagei (assembly GCF_964188305.1). NCBI lineage: Eukaryota > Metazoa > Chordata > Lepidosauria > Squamata > Lacertidae > Podarcis > Podarcis bocagei. The sequence goes on along the minus strand of NC_138134.1, from coordinate 19,660,859 downwards.
AGATATAGATGATAGATAGATAGATAGATGGTAGATAAATATAGATAGGTAGATGATAGATAGATAGATAGATAGATAGATAGATAGATAGATAGATGATAGATAGATAGATGATAGATAGATAGATAGATAGATGATAGATGGTAATGATAGATAGATGATAGATGATAGATGATAGATGATAGATAAATATAGATAGGTAGATGATAGATAGATGATAGATAGATAGATGGTAATGATAGATAGATGATAGATAGATGATAGATAGATAGATGATAGATAAATATAGATAGGTAGATGATAGATAGATGATAGATAGATAGATGGTGATGATAGATAGATGATAGATAGATAGATAGATAGATAGATGATAGATGATAGATAGATAGATAGATAGATAGATAGATAGATAGATAGATAGATAGATAGATGATAGATAAATATAGATAGGTAGATGATAGATAGATGATAGATAGATGGTAATGATAGATAGATGATAGATAGATGATAGATAGATGATAGATAGATAGATAGATAGAGATAGATAGATATAGATAGATAGATAGATAGATAGATAGATACACACACACACACGTCAAAAGCAACACCACTTGCAAATGCAAAATATAATGGTTAAGATATGGTTGAACATTTAAAACGAAACTCTGGTTTAAAATAGACAATTATTCAAATTTAAAGTTCTATAAGATAGTTCAGAAGTCAAATCCTGCTGATTTTAGTGGTGCACAGTTCCAGGTTCCAGGTTCCTTTTTGCTCTCAAATAATAATATAAATTTTACTACCTGATTCTAGCCTGGTTTTCTCCAAAGTATGTCCCACTGATTTCAATGAGACTCACTTCTGAGCAAGTATGCTTTTGATTGCATCCTTAGTAATACAGTGGTACCTCGGGTTAAGTACTTAATTCATTCCGGAGGCCCGTTCTTAACCTGAAACTGTTCTTAACCTGATGCACCACTTTAGCTAATGGGGCCTCCCGTTGCCGCCACGCCACTGCTGTGCAATTTCTGATCTCATCCTGAAGCAAAGTTCTTAACCCGAGGTACTATTTCTGGGTTAGTGGAGTCTGTAACCTGAAGTGTATGTTACCTGAAGCGTATGTAACCCAAGGTACCACTGTAATTCAAAAATTCCTGGGTACCTTGTTCAGAGGCATTCCATACGAAACAAAAATGAGCATGGACTGGCTTTTGAGGGAAAGGTACTGCTGTTTTATCAGCCCCACTGCAGAAAACAAATATCCACTACTGGAAAAGGACTGAGAAGAAGGAAGAAATTAAGAGAAATGAGGTGTCTGCCTGCCTGTGAAAACCGCTATTAGGAAAACTGACCCAGAAGGATACAAAGATGATAACCCGATGGAACTGTTGCCTTGATTTGAGTTTATTTACTGTAAATTGAAACACAGTCTGTAGTGCCCGTTTCTTGCCATAGGGTTTTATCTCATACATATGACCTTGTCTCCACTAAATACAAAATTATGGCCAATATGTTGTTTGGTCTAGCTATAAACAGCTGACTTCTATGACTTCTTGTTCTACCAAGTTAAGTCTTCGTGCTAGGAGTATATCATCTTCCGTGAAAATGTTGCACACAACAGCCACCCTCTCTGTCCAACTCCTGCTTTTGAGCCACTTTTTTTTGGTAGGGTTGGGAAAGAGACCCTCAGAAAGGTGTGAGGCTGCCAAATTTCACTAGGAAGAGACTCCGCCACCACAAAAAAACCCTCTTCCTCTTAGGAATAGGGAAATATCACTGCTTCCCCATCCTTAAGGATGACACTAGTGCCATTGTGACATCAGGAGCCAATCTACCTACCAATCCCCACCCTCATCTCTGACCTATTTGCATGCCTATAAGGCTACACACCACAGACAGAAGCTGTGTACATGTTAGCAGCTTAAAATGTAGCAAGGCCCCCCTCCCAATGGCATTTCAAATAACATTTGTACATTGCTGTACACATCAGTAGTTTGATGTGTTTGTAATTTGCCCACAATCTGTCCAAACCACTGGGTGGAGACAAGGTGTGGATGTCTTTGTGTTGCTTTCACTGTCGTATCAGATCAAAGCTGGCTTGAGGGGAAAGGCATGAAGATGCAGTATTTCTTAAGGAACTACAAGAAATACCGTATTTTTTGCTCTATAAGACTCACGTTTTCCCTCCTAAAAAGTAAGGGGAAATGTGTGTGCACCTTATGGAGCGAATGCAGGCTGCACAGCTATCCCAGAAGCCAGAGGGATTGCTGCTTTCGCTGTGCAGCGATCCCTCTTGCTGTTCTGGCTTCTGAGATTCAGAATATTTTTTTTTCTTGTTTTCCTCCTCCAAAAACTAGGTGCGTCTTGTGGTCTGGTGCGTCTTATAGAGCGAAAAATACAGTATGTGTCTTGCAGCTAACTTGGTGCACACGCTGCTTCACAAACTAGTAGCAGGAGTGCGCCAGAGGCAGAGTAAACAGGGGTGTGCATACAGCCTTAGGGTAAAGCAGGTGTAACGATAAGCATGCTTTTGATCTTATGCTTCTGAGTGGCCAGATCTTCTTCTACTACTACTTTTTTTAAATGTATTTTTATTAAAGATTTTCTTGATTTACAAAAGTATGTGCAATGTCTCTCTCTCATTTTCCCCCCTTTCCATGTAACATTTTTACAAATCAGTTTCATTTGTTGAGACATTAGGAAGAAAAGGAGGAAAGAGGTGGGGGGAAGGATGGATGGGGTCGGGTGACGATGTTTCTATTTTACTTAATATATGTAGGGTTTGGTGTCAGCGTTGCTTGTGCAGGTTCTTTGCTGTTCACTTGTGTTCCTTTGGTGGTGAGAGAGGTTGGGGTTGGCCTAGGGTGTGGTTGTTCATTTGTGGTTGGCTGTGGTGGTCTTTGTTTTCGTGTGTGAGTGGGGTGGGTGGGTATTTTGGATCAGGTTAGCCATATTGATTTGTATGCTGTGGGTGGATTTTTGTCATTGTCTTGTTGGGCTGTGTGTGTGATAAAGGGGAGCCATACTGGGGTGAAGGCGTCTTCTTTTATTTGTTCCTGTGTCAATTTCAGTTTATTGGTTAGTTTTTCTAGTAAGGCTGTTTCCCATACTATTTGGTACCATTGGTCCATGCTTACTCCTGACAGGTCTCTCCAGTGTCTGGCTATGATGTTTCTGGCTGCTGAAAGTAGGTGGGTTATGAGTTCTTTTTTTTTAAGCAGGGTCCCCTGATCCAGAACTCACATCTCCCACCCACCCACCCACACCCTGACATACTATGTTTGTTAGCTTTTAATGGGGCATATATATTATCTATCATTTTCACTTTATCACCGTGTATCAAATTATAAGAGGATATACTGCTGGTATTTTTAACTCCACAGCAGTTTGCAAATATTGATCCTATTATAAGGATCTACATGTATTTAGCAAGGTTAGGTTCTTTCCTGAGCCTCTCTAATATCAGGAACAATGCAGAAGTCTAGGTATGAGGCAGTGGTGTGTGGTCACTGGACTAGGGGGACCAGGCTGGTCCCCTAAATATTCCTGGTAAATTAGAGTATTAAAGTAGTAAAGCCAAGTGCCTCCTTCCCAAGGCCTGGGAAGCTTCTGTCCAGTTCTGGCCTCAGTCCAGTATATCTGAAAGAGCATCTCCATCCCCATCGTTCAGCCCGGACACTGAGGTCCAGCGCCCAGGGCTTTCTGACGGTTCCCTCACTGTGAGAAGCCAAGTTGTTACAGGGAACCAGGAATAGGGCCTTCTCGGTAGTGGCACCTGCCCTGTGGAACGCCCTCCCATCAGATGTCAAAGAAAAAAACAACTACCAGACTTTTAGAAGACATCTGAAGGCAGCCCTGTTTAGGGAAGCCTTTAATGTTTAATAGGTTATTGTATTTTAATATTCTGTTGGAAGCTGCCCAGTGTGGCTGGGGAAACCCAGCCAGATAGGCAGGGTATAAATAATAAATCATCATCATCATCATCATATTAGGAGGCAGGTGTGATGCTCCAACAGAGTCCAAGAGCCCTTCTGCCACCTTCCCAAAGCCCATCCAGTTTGGGGAAGGAGGCAGAAGGGCTCCAGCATCCTGTCAGAGGGCTCCAGCATCCTTTCCAAAGCCTGAGAAGCTTCTGCCCAGCTTAGTGAGGGAGGCAAGATGCTCACATGCGTGACATTGTGATGTTGCCCCCACCCCCAATTACCCTTGCAAGCTGGCACCTCTGGCATTACTGTTCCCCTACAAAAAAAAAAAAATCACCACACTCCACTGGTATGAGGAATTCGTCCAGATTTTTTTTTCTGTCCAGTTCCTCTTCTAAGACAGCAAGTTCTTCAACTGGGCTGTTAAAAAATCACATCAAATGTCATGCTTACATTTATTTCAGTTGAGCCATGCCATCTCAATTGACATTCACAGCTCTCATGATTTCCAATGGGCCTTCAGATAAGGACTCGTTGTTTTCAACGGGCATTCTTGCCATTTGCTGTAGTATGTCCCCTGTCTGTGTGGTGCTGTATGCAGTATATTTTGGAGAGGGAAGTGTGAAAAGGGCATTGTGGGGCAGTTGAGTTTACTGAGAAGGGCACAGGATGTGACAGATGGCCAGAGAAGCCCATGTCCTCATACTCAAGAAGGAAACCGAGTTAACTGGAAATGACACTTTACTGGTGCGGAAGTTTGAGTTCACTGGCGGGGAATTCATGAGGGCTGGCAGGGAATTTTCTCCACTACTTAATATATTTTATATATTTAAAAAATTCTTATAGATTCTCTGAAAACTGAACCGTGACTAAAACATTCTATTTTAGCTAGAAACTTAAGAACAAGGGGAAATGTTAATTGGCACCACATGATGCACACTAATAATGCCCACTGATGAAAGTGTGGTTTAACAAAATATGGTTTGTCACTATGATGTCCAAGCTTACAGAATTTGTACAGCTTAAGATATAGGAAAGAGAAGCATTTGAAACATGTTGGTCTTCCTCTATTACTTATATAAAACAAAGGTTTTATTGGGAGCTTTCTCACTGCTGAAGCAATATAGTAGATAAAAGAATGTATCATGGTAACATAAGAGAAGATATATGTTTCTGTTTTCTAGGGACAGTCCTGGATTTACAGAAGCTGTCCTGGTTTTTTATTTGATCCTGGAATGTCCTGCTTTGCCTTAGGACGTCCATATTTGCATCAGAGAAATAAATGTTGGAGGGTATGGTAAGACATCCCTATTTTCATTGGGAAAATGCTGGAGGATATGGAGTTATGTGACCCCTGAGCAAACTAAATAAGGTAACTATACAACCTTTAGAATGCATCTAAAGGCAGCCCTGTATAGGGAAGTTATATTAATGTTTAATGTTTTATTATGTTTTTCTATATGTTGGAAGCTGCCCAGAGTGGCTGGGACAACCAAAACGGATGGGCAGGGTAATAATAATAATAATAATAATAATAATGAAATGGGACATGCCAATTTTCATTGGAGAAATGTTGGAGGGGATGGGAAATTAGTGAACATAGCTTCAGGGGGAATTTTAGCAGAGAACAGCATGGGAGAAAGGATTAAATCCCCCTTCCCACCTGTGCCACAGTTTCAGTTCAGTTCAAGACTGCTTCGAAGGGAGGGGGAGACATGGGACTCATCTACACAGCTGCAAATAAAACGTTTTAAATGTGTTGTAAAGTGCAATAGGATTGCCTTGCGTGCTCTGGTCCATGGGGTCACGAGGAGTCGGACACGACTAAACAACAACAACAAAGTGCAATATACAAATGAGACACAAGATGGCAACAGTGAGCTATGCAAAACTAAACTTGTTTTTCAAAACTTTTTTTCAAAGAAAAGCATTTTCACAGTGTTTTTTTATATGTGTGTAGATTCCACCATGGTCTAATAAGCATGATTTTTAAAAAATGCTTAAGGCCATACCTGGTGTGACCATCAATAAAGGCTAAAAGAATGGAATGGAATAACTGAGAATGCTGGAACGGTAGCAAAAGAGAGAAGGAAAACTATAGGCATCTGTAGCAGTCAGTGTGGTGGGACAAAGCTGCCAAGGTCCCTTCCCAACACTTTCATGCAGGATGGGACTGGATTGGGGCAGTGTAATGAACACACTGGTGGGTCAATCTGGTGGGTCCACCTGGCACTCTTGACTGTGCAGTCGCAACCTCGCTCCACTCCAGTCACAATGATAATAGTCACAGTGTCCAGCCCAAATTCCTTTTGTTTGTTTGCTGACAAGTCTGTGCCTTCACTGCAATATTCAATCTTCTTCCATCGTTTTGTGCTTCTCCCGCCACTAGAGGACATAATGAGCATTATAAAACAGGGGACATTTGACAAAGTGTCGCCTCTGACAGGAATAACTTCAGCAACACTAATCACTGTTTTGCTTCAAATGTGAGGCATTATTTCTCCGTTCTTTGCTCTGTAAATCAGGCAGAAAAGGTGTACCCCAACCATTCTGAAACTGGAGGCAAACTAGAAATTGTGTGTGTGTGTGTGTGTGTGTGTGTGTGTGTGTGTGTGTGTAGATAGATAAATAGATAGATGAGAGAGAGAGAGATGATAGATGATAGATAGATGATGATATAGATAGATAGATGATAGATAGATGATAGATAGATGATAGATAGATAGATAGATAGATAGATAGATAGATAGATAGATAGATGATAGATAGATAGATAGATGATAGATAGATGATAGATAGATATAAATAGATAGATGATAGATAGATAGATAGATGATAGATAGATAGATAGATGATAGATAGATAGATAGATGATAGATAGATGATAGATAGATATAAATAGATAGATGATAGATAGATAGATAGATAGATAGATAGATAGATAGATAGATGATAGATAGATAGATAGATGATAGATAGATGATAGACAGACAGATAAATGATAGATGCAATAGCCTATGTTGCATACTAGAAAAGTCAAATAATATGTGTTCACTGATAATGCTTACACATTTTTGTATGTGGATGCAACCTTTATTAAACAAGGTCACCCAATTTGCATTTCCTGATCTTGATTCTGCTTCCACCAACCAAATCTCTATAGTCAATGCACTTAAGATTTTTTTTTTAAGGTACACAACCAGTGTGTCCCACTGAAATAAATGAAGCTGGTGTCTGGTTCATGCACACATGGTCACCACTTAATAATTTGCAGGGGAGAATGGGCAATCACAGTTGGCACACCACAGACAGATATTATTCAATGTCCTCTCTTAGACACAGTGCTCGGTTCATTTACATTCACTTGCTAGTCATCAAATGCATAGAAATAAAGTGATATATGTGTGTATCAGAGTTAACTATATTAGTACATGTTAGCAAAAACTCTTTGGGTATCAAAGTAGAAGGGTTAATAAGTGAAAAGCATAGGAATCTATATGGCATAATCCATCTCTAAAAACAATTATGGCTCGCCTTCAGGAAATTACCCTTAAAATTATCTTACGGTCGCATTGGAATCCCACATGCCTTGCAACTCCACCCTTAAATCTAAAGAATGAATTTCTTTCCTGTTCACAGCAGCTAGACTACTTATTGCCCAACAATGGAAGGAAACCTCTAATATACCAGCAAAGACGTGGGTTAATAATATCTGGAGTATTGCTCTATCAGAACGCCTCACATACCATTGGCGACTAATCGAAGGCATCTCCAAAAAATATACCTTTGCTACAATCTGGTCTCCCTTTTTCTCTTTTATTGAAGAAGGGCAAGATATTTTAATACCACCATCACCACAGAGGTGTCTGTGGAGGGGATATATTCATTGAAAATGTTGCCTTTTTTCCCTTTCCTTTTTAAAAAAAGGAACCTACCTGTTAAGTCTGGCTCCAGAGGTCCTTCTTTAAACATCCTTGCTACTCTGTAGGCTTTCTTAATAATAATTACCACCATTTGTATGCCACCAAGGTTGCCTGGAGAGCCATGTGTGTTGTTGTTTTAAAAAAAGATTGCCCAGGATTTAAACTAATTTTATATATATTGCTTTTTTATTTTCACTGTTGCTATGATAACTGCTTTTGTTTCTGAAGTTTTTGATCTGTTTTATATTTGTTTTATGGTTCTCTTTTGTAGGCTATCTTGAAAACCTAGATGAAGAAGAAGAAGAAGAAGAAGAAGAAGAAGAAGAAGAAGAAGAAGAAGAAGAAGAAGAAGAAGAAATAAAGGGTATCAAAGCAGAGAAGGGTCGATATTCTGTCAACTGAAAAAGGTAGGTGTAGATGATATGACATGCTACTGGACAAAAAAATTACACAAATTTGCCACAGTTTTAGCTGAAGCAAAATAATCTGAAGGGTAAATTGGTAGTTCCTGTTTCAGTAAAACATTTGAAGCAATTTCCAGAGAAACTGGTTTTGGTAAGCTTAGGAACAAATGCGAGGGGTCTGAGTATCTAGACTGTGCCCTAGATTGACTGTGCCCAAGATTGTGCCCATGTCTGCAAGCTTCCAATCGAGAGGTTTGTCCAAGCTCACAAGAAGCCTCCCAGATGGAAGAAAGAATCAGAGAACTTGACTGTCATCTTGTCTCCTTGATGGCCTAACTCTGAGAGAGGCATAGACTATGGCCCTATTGCCTGAAGTGTCAATTCAGCTTTTTTTATAATTCTGGATTAGTTTCACACATAATGCATTCCTTCTCTCTCCCTCTCACATAAACCCCCTTATGTGAGAGAGCCACTATTTAAACGATACAAAGAGTTATTTTTAACCTTAATTGGCTGCTTTTAAGGCACTCTAAAATTAGACCTATTTGTAGGGATAATGCACGTCTGCTGAGCAATGAAAGCGGACAGAACCTGGAAGTAGAAAAAGGCAACGGAAGTCTCTTTTGTTAGATCAATGTTTTTCAAACTGTGTTTTGGAGAATGCTGGAGTTACTTAGAACCTTGTCACTGTTCTTCTGTGAGAAGACCCACCACTATAGGGCAGTGTTTCCCAACCACTGTTCTGCGGCACACTAGTGTGCCGCGAGATGTTGCCTGGTGTGCCGCGAGATGTTGCCTGGAGGGAGGCGGGCGAGTCGGGCGGCGAGAGGCGGGGCGGCGGCGGCGAGGAGAGGCCGCCCAGCGCGGGGCTCTCGCCGTCTGCCTGCCTGGCTGTCTGCGAGCTTGGCGGGCAGCGCCTCCGTCCGCAGCGCCCGCCTCGCGGCTCTCATTCCCTGCCCCTGCCAAAGCTCACCCAGCCAAGCCGCGCTCTCTTTCCTGCCTCGCTTTGCTGCCTCCTCCCCCCCACCCCCAAAGCTTGGAGGTTCCCCGGCAAGGGGGAGGGGGAAAAATTGAAACTTACACTTTCGTGCGTCCCTCCCGGCGTGACGCTGCGCGCTGACGTCACGGGGCTGTAATGGTGGTGTGCCTCGAGATTTTTTTCATCAAACAAGTGTGCCTTTGCCCAAAAAAGGTTGGGAAACACTGCTATAGGGCATAGATTGCCACAGTAGAGTGTTGGGTATGTTGTTGGACATACCCTGAATTTTTAAAAATATAATTTCCATGTAACATTGTACATTCACATCATCTTTATCCATTATACCGCCTTGGCTCTTAGAGCCTATCAACTTCCTTCCCTCCCGCCTCATGGCTTTCAAAATTTACCTTTATATCACTGCAATGTATACATTTTCCAATTCTAATTACACTCACTACAGAATATCTTTAAAAATTAAATAAATACGGAAAGATAGAAAATTTCTCATTACATGTCTTCAGACAACCCTGCTAGCAATGTTAATTGCTTACAATGATCTTTCAGATATCATATAAATTTACTCCAGTCTTTTTGGAAATACTTGATCTTGCTGGTTTCAGATTTTTCCTGTCAGTTTTGCCAGTTCTGCAACTCTTCTTCTGCCACTCTTCTTTCGTTGGCACTTTCTTATTATTATTGGCTTAATATATATATATATATATATATATATATATATATATATATATATATATGTAGGTTTTGGTGTCTTCGGGTGTCTTCCCGTGTAAGAGTTGGGGTGTCTAGGCGACGTTTCGACGAGGTCTCACTCGTCATCTTCAGGCTGGTGCTTTCGGCTTCTTGTTCTAGTAACAAGAAGCCGAAAGCACCAGCCTGAAGATGACGAGTGAGACCTCGTCGAAACGTCGCCTAGACACCCCAACTCTTACACGGGAAGACACCCGAAGACACCAAAACCTACATTCCTGTACCCGTGAAAATCTACGAAAGCATATATATATATATATATACAGACAGCAAAACAAAGAAGCTTAAATTAACATTGCCTTCTACTGATAAGAAATAATAATAACTATTACAATAATGAAAATACCAGAAGTACATTTACTTCCCCTTTTAAACTTCTATTCTGGTTACAATATATTATTATTCTATAAGAATCTATTATATCCTTTGCTGTCCCATATATTATTTTATTTCCCAAATTCAACCTAACTCTCCCCTCCTCCCCACTGCTTCCCTTCACCTGTGTGAGATCTTCCCATCATAATATTTCTTTTCTAGTTGCCTTGATAAAATAGAATAACATCAAAACTGTTAAATTATAATTACTTCTTTTGTCCTTACACGCTTAACAATTGCATATTAAGAGTTCTGCTTTAACACCGTATTTCTTCATGTATTCCCCTATGCATTCCCATTCTGGATAGAATTTTTGATTGGAGCAGCCCCTGATTGCTGCAGTCATTTTTGCCATCTTTCGTTGGTACTTCTTGTTGTTTCCATTTTGGGGCTAAAAGAATTCTTGCCGCAGTTGTTGCATAGGACGTACACTGAATTTACATGGGAAGGATCAGGCCAGTGATCCATCTAGGTCAGCATCCTGTTCTCAAATGGTGAACCAGATTCCAAATGGGATGCTCACGAGCAGAACCTGAGCTCAAGAGCAGTCTCTGTTGGGAAACTGTGTACGTGCAGCTACTCACACAGAGTCAGTTAAGGTTTGGCAGACAGCCAGAAGGTCATGTGAAGGAGTAAGTCTGCCTGGTGATAACAGAGACATGGAGACTGCTCCCTGATTGGTCAAGCTCTCTCAAGGGAGTGATAATTAATGGCCTACCAACTGGTAGTTCGTGAGTTCAGAAGTTCAGTGGTTCGGTGTGTCAGTGTAGGAGTTGTGAGTCGTGTCAGAGAGAGCTAGCTAAAGATCCGTGTTCTGTTCCTGTAAATAGTCCACTGTATATAATAAACACCTAATTACAAGTTCCTGGTTCCTGCTTCATCTATCCTGTTTGCAGCAACTCTGGGGTTGCGGCACTCATCTCGCTTTATTGGCCGAGGGAGCCGGCGTACAGCTTCCGAGTCATGTGGCCAGCAGGACTAAGCCGCTTCTAGCGAACCAGAGTAGTGCACGGAAATGCCATTTACCTTCCCGCCGGAGCAGTACCTATTTTTCTACTTGTACTTTAGTGTGCTTTCGAACTGCTAGGTTGGCAGGAGCTGGGACCGAGCAACAGGAGCTCACCCCATCGCGGCGATTTGAACCACCGACCTTCCGATAGGCAAGTCCTAGGCTATGTGGTTTAACCCACAGCGCCACCCACGTCCTATTGCCCACCTAGGTCATGCATATTCCTACCCACAATGTTAACCAGGCCAGTGCTGTTCAGCCTGATTTCAATTGCAAAATATCTTAGTAAGGAAACAGCTGTCAAGCAAGATTTAATAAACAGGCTCCTGGGTGGCTGTGGTTATAAATCTGAAAGACAGCTTGCCTTTGAGAGAGGAGCCCTTAAATATTCTACCAAAACTGGGACCTAAAATAACATTTACATTTATTTATATGTTTTTTTGTTGAAAGAGAGGCTGGAGAAATCTTCCCGGGAAGAAAGAAGCATTAATGAGTCAGTCAAGAATGAAACTTATCTAGTAGTTTAGAACTTGACCTATTTAAGCTTTCTGGCTGGATGAATGGAAAAAGCACTATAACTGCAAACTTCAAACAAGAAGTAGCAAGATACCAGCTAATTAAATGACTACAATAGATGGATAAAGATGCAAACTCCTGCTGAGATGGCAGCTGGCAGCGGGGAAGGAGAGAGCCCAGGATACAGGCAGTAAAACTATCAACGCAATCCTAGGCATGTCTGAGTTGCATGGGGCTTACTCCTGGGCAAGTGTGCATAAGATTGCATCCTAACTAATCTTAAAGTACACAGTGTGGAAATGACAGGTGTGTTAAAATGGTGGGCACTATTTTCTCAATAGGCAAATTTTGAAGAGCAAAATATAGGACACACTTACCAACATCTACTTTTAACTATGGATCGCTATGACGCCTCTCATTTTACATACCCATGAAAAAGAGGACACGTTCTGGAAAAAGAGGACATATGGCAACCTGCCTGTGAATACTTTAATGCAGGGACGGCCAACTTCCAAGAAACTGCGATCTACTCACACAATTAAAACTGGCAGTGATCCACCCATTTTGGGGGGTTCAGGTCAAAGTTGTTCAGCTTTTTTGAGGAAGGAACATCATGTTTTGGGAGGGTTGAGGTCAACGTTGTTGAGCTTTCTTTAGGGAACAAAATCAGGGATCTGGGAGAATGGAGAATTTTAAAAAGTCGCTCACCAAGAGAACTAATGATAAGCCTCACAACGGGAGCTCCGTCTTTTGGTATAGCGATCTAGAGGGTGGGGCGAGGGGCCGGGGCCGGATGGAGGAGCCGGCGATTGGCCACAATCTACCAGAGCCTCCCAGGGATTGACCAGTAGATCAGGAATGAGCAGTTGGAAAATGTGTGAGTTTGTGCATGTATGTGTGTGTGTGTGCGTGTGTCACATACTAGTGAGAGAAAAATGAATAGACAAATGTGGTCATTTAGATGGCTCTGTAGTCAAGGAGATAGGGACGTGGGTGGCGCTGTGGGTTAAACGACAGAGCCTAGGACTTGCCGATCAGAAGGTCGGCGGTTCGAATCCCCACAACGGGGTGAGCTCCCGTTGCTCGGTCCCTGCTCCTGCCAACCTAGCAGTTCGAAAGCACATCAAAGTGCAAGTAGATAAATAGGTACCACTCTGGTGGGAAGGTAAATGGCGTTTCCATGTGCTGCTCTGGTTTACCAGAAGCGGCTTAGTCATGCTGGCCACATGACCTGGAAGCTGTACGCCGGCTTCCTCGGCCAATGAAGCGAGATGAGCATCGCAACCCCAGAATCGGTCATGACTGGACCTAATGGTCAGGGGTCCCTTTACCTTTACCTTATAGTCAAGGAGAAAGCCAGTGGCAGTTGCTCCACCTTCGCCCAGACCTCTGCTCTATCTATCCCATGAGACCATGTTTTTAGGTGTTCTCGATGTTTTCAAGTGATATTAAAACAGTTTAAATATATATTTATTTTAAATTGTATTGTTTTAACATTTTTATGTTTGGTGCCCTCTTTGGGCTCTTTGAGAGGAACATCAAAGTACAAATTAAATGAATGAATGAAACAATTCAGCCTCTTGCCTCTTAATGTGAAATGAGCTATGTTCACAGGCATGCAGATAGTTCCAAGGTGAGGGTCTGCCTTGGAGTAATGGCTGCTGCTGCCACAAAAGCGCTGATATAAAAATATAACATAGTATTCTTCTAGGAAATAGAGGTGGCGCAGTTCCGTCCCAGAAGAATGGATTGCAGGTTCCTCAAACACTCTTTGTAGACAGGCCTAAGGTTTCCCAGCCCTGCGTTAAGGGAAGCAGGAGACCTTCAAATGGCTGAGGTTGGTGGAGCTTGAGGACTGAAGGAGCTGAAGGGCCACAGGACGCATGTGCAAGAATACAGAGCATATAGAGAATACAGAGCCGGAGTGGGGATTTAAGAAGGGGCACCATGTGGTCAGATTGTGGTGATGAGAAAGACGAATGAATGGTGTGACAGGGTTCCACAGAGGTGAGGGAACTGAGAAGAGACAATGGGAGTCTCCAAAGGAACGAATCGCGGTAATGAAGGTGAGAGATGAACAGAGGCTGAACCAGAGTTTCCATCAACAGGGTGGAGAGAGTGTGCTGTAGCTTTGCAGTGTTGTAAATGGAAAAGCAACATGACTTGGCAATTGCCTGGGAACTGAAGGGAGAGAAGAGAGTCAGGGATAAAGCCAAGGCTTTAAGAATATATAACAGAATGGAGTGTGGCATTTTCAATGGATATGAAGAATATAAGGTGAGAAGGGCCTGGGAGAAAAAGATGAGATGTGGACTTAAATATATCGAGCCTGAGAGTGGAATTGATCAAGAAATGAAGTTTTATCTGCCGTGCTGTATTAACACCTCTCAAGCATCAAGCATGCACTGCTGGAAAGGAGAGCAAATCAGCCATTTTACTCATAAATAACTACCATGATTATTTGACAGAGCAGTAGTTTGTAGAGGAGATGGCTAGATCTGTAGTAGATCTGTAGTAAAGTGCTTTATTTAGAAATGCTGTTTGTATCTCTGTTATGACTGAAAATGGTGCAAAGTGTAGGAATCCACATCCTGAGATTGGCTGGTCACAAAAGTGTTTCCACTGACTGCAGGTGTTGGTTTCAATCTGTTAGAACATTCCCCCTATTCTAAGAGCACTGGTTTTTAAGGGTCCTGGGTGTCGCTGTTTGCTCATCCTTCAACTGTTAAGCAAGGACAGCAGGGTTTGGATCGATGATTCCATATTACCTCTCCTTGCCCTGATCTGGATGCACAGGCAAAAAGAAAAAGTATCAGAACCATGGATAGCTCCTAAACCTGATGATAGACCTCCAAGGTCCTAGTAACTACACATGTTTGGAAGCCGCCAATGGGGGGAGTAGCTTCTAGGTGCGTGACTGGGAGCTCAGAAGAAAATAGAGAAAGAGTTCAACACCCTTGCTCTTGCCACCTTTCTGCTCCAGATCGTCCCATCCCAGAGGTGCATTTGCTTACAAAAGTGATGGGTGGGAGTTGAAAAATGTAAATAGATTTCTGCTACTTCAGAATATCTATTCAATGCTACTGGGCTAAGATCCCTCACTAAGCCTAAGCTCCCATGCATGTTGCAGGTCTTTAAGGTTGTATGTCCGACAACTTGACGCACGGTTGCCTCTGACCTGTGACCATGTGGCCCTTGTCTAGAAGGGAATGGGCCAAGAAGGATAATGCAAGCAAAGAATAGTGTTTTCTGGCTCAAAGTGATGAACGTCTACAAAATATAGTTGCTAAATTCCACACGTCAGGGCTTTTGTTTCTGACCCATGGCAGAACCTGGACCACAGCGATGGGTAATCTGTAGCCCTCCAGATGTTGTCAAACTCAACTCCAAATGGTCAGGTATTATAGACACTGTGTAGATCAACCACATCTGAAGGGCCAGGGGCTCAGCCAAACTTGCTGTACTGAGTCATTTTGAAGATGAAATATAGGTCCTTTCTAGTTCTGGTTCCAAACTTATTATCTTGGACATTCTAAGTTGTACATTTGAGCTTAAACTCTCTGAGCACCGCAACAGGATGCTTCAGCAAAACAGGGAGAGAATAGAATCCTTACAAAGAATGTAAACAAGATGATTTAAAGGCTACTCCTATGGTGGTGGTTGTTTTAAGATTTATATTTCAAAAGCTTGTCACTGTGGCAGCAGCTAAAATGGAATATTTTATAAAATAAAGGAGGGAAATTAAATAATCAAAATAATAATACTGGATGCGGCAAGCAAGCTGTCTCCAGTCCTGTCAGTATTGCTTTAGATGATGTCATTCCAGACAGAATGTAGCTATCATCGGGGGAAAATAGAAGGTTTGCTTATATTTGTGTCGCTTAAACTTTGCTGTTGGTAGGCATTACTTAGATGTGCAGCTTTTAACCTCTGTTTTGAATAGGTATAAAGAGGTGATGTTGGAATGCATACAGGAGCTCTATGCATTCATCAAAACATGTACTTTCCGGCTAAAGCTGTGTATATAAAATGGTTGTTTATCATTCTTGTCATCAATTTGAATGCATCTCTCTGTTTCAAAAGGTTGGGTGTGAGTGTTAACATGTATAAGGGTGCAAGGAAGTTGCTGTGCTCCAGAATTAAGTGATGGGTTATGGGAATGCAACTCTGTTGTGTCAAGGGAAGAGGTGACCCCTCTTTGTTCAGCTTAATTGCTTGCTTTAAAAGCCATTGGCAGCTGAGAACCTGAAGGTCACACCCACCAGGCAGGATGACAGGGGGAAAATCTGCTTCCTGTATGTGTCTGTGTGCCATAGGAAAACAGTTTGTGTTTAGGCAGTGAGAGAAGACAACCCAAGTTTTACAAACAGTGGGCAAGAAGCAAATTTGGGAAGTTGTTTGTTGTTTAGTCGTTTAGTCGTCTCCGACTCTTCGTGACCCCATGGACCAGAGCACGCCAGGCACTCCTGTCTTCCACTGCCTCCCGCAGTTTGGTCAAACTCATGCTGGTAGCTTCGAGAACACTGTCCAACCATCTCGTCCTCTGTCGTCCCCTTCTCCTTGTGCCCTCAATCTTTCCCAACATCAGGGTCTTTTCCAGGGAGTCTTCTCTTCTCATGAGGTGGCCAAAGTATTGGAGCCTCAGCTTCAGGATCTGTCCTTCCAGTGAGTCCTCAGGGCTGATTTCCTTCAGAATGGAGAGGTTTGATCTTCTTGCAGTCCATAGGGCTCTCAAGAGTCTCCTCCAGCACCATAATTCAAAAGCATCAATTCTTCGGCGATCAGCCTATTTTATGGTCCAGCTCTCACTTCCATACATCACTACTGGGAAAACCATAGCTTTAACTATACAAACCTTTGTTGGCAAGGTGATGTCTCTGCTTTTTAAGATGCTGTCTAGGTTTGTCATTGTCACTGCCTTGCCAGGGCAAAGGGGCTTGAATAACTCAGAGAAGCTATGAGCTATGCCGAGCAGGGCCACCCAAGATGGACAGGTCATAGTGGAGAGTTTTGACCAAACGTGATCCTCCTGGAGCAGGAACCGGCAAGCCACTCCAGTATCCCTGCCAAGAAAACTCCATGGCCAAAGACAACAGGCATATAAAATTTGGGGATAGTTGCAAGTAAATGCTGTTGCTTTTGGGGAAACGAATGCTGCTGCCTCCAGACTGAGATGTTATACCTCTGAATTGCTGGCAGCCACAAATGGGAGAGTGGTGTTTCACTCAGATCATCCCTGCAGACTTTCCATAAGCATCAAATTAGCCACTGTGAGAACAGGATGCTGGACCTGATAGGTCTTTGGCTTAATCCGGCAGAGCTCTTTTTATGCTCTTCACTAGCATTGTGTGTCACAGTCTTGGCTTGTTCTCCCAGCTCAGCATCAATATGCAAAATAAACAGCTATCACAGCAGTATCAAGCCTGCCAAGGGGACTCTCCCTGCTAAAGCGTGCCCCAAAATGTCCTGTTAGTCAAGGAAGTGGAGAACACAGTAAATAAACCAGTCAGTATATGCTGTGGTTGATAATGAATGTGTTAATACTGAATTGGGGGGATCGAGCCAATCTCACATAAAGCCATTATTATTATTATTATTATTATTATTATTATTATTATTATTATTATACCCCACTTTTCCCCCTCACATGAACCCAAGGCAGTTTACAGAAAAAGTAAGAAGAGGTAAAACACAGAAAAATAATAATTAAAAAACAATTAAACATTGATCAAATATATACATATACATTCAAAGCAGTCACTTCCCCCAAAGCCTGCTGGTACAAGAAATTCTTCAGCTGTAAGGGAAGGACAACAAGGAGGGAGCCAGCCTAACTTCTCTAGGGACAGACTTCCAAAATCTGGAAGCAGTGTAACTTTGGGATATACTTGGGTCTGGATATTCAGTAAATATGTTGCAGTAAACCTTGAGGTGCATCAATTAGATGGCACTTTGGTTCGATAGACCTCTTTTTGTTTCTGGCTCACGCCCAATTCTACCCAAATAGATCATATTTATTGGTGAACAACAGCGTGGCGCTGTTTGCCGGCACCCAGGACAGGAGTGTGTGTGGATGCGCCCCCCCCCCAGCAGGGCAGAGCACTCTAAGCTAGCCCCCACTGCTTCCGCTGCCTGGCGGCTGCAGGCCTTAAGAAGTGCTCTTCACCCTCCACACCCCACCCAGCTCGCGGGCAGGAGCAGGGCAGGGAATTGCACTCACCCAGACTCACTGCTGATGGGTGGGCGGTCTCACTCTGGTGCCTGGTTTGTCTGTCCCCCCCACTCTGCACCTGGTTCCCCACGCTACGACAGTGGCTGTGAGCCCCCACTCTTTCCCACATTATTATTACTAAAGTGGGTGACCCGGAAGCTACCTCTGCCTGGTTCCCTGTAGCTTTGCTTCTCGCAGTGAGGGAACCGCCAGAAGGCCCTCGGCGCTGGACCTCAGCATCCGGGCAGAACGAAGGGGGTGGAGATGCTCCTTCAGGTATACTGGGCCAAGGCCGTTTAGTGCTTTAAAGGTCAACACCAACACGTTGAATTGTGCTCGGAAACGTACTGGGAGCCAATGTAGGTCTTTCAAGATAGGTGTTATGTGGTCTCGGCGGCCGCCCCCAGTCACCAGTCTAGCTGCCGCATTCTGGATCAGTTGTAGTTTCCGGGTCACCTTCAAAGGTAGCTCCACATAGAGCCCACAAAGGCTCCAGGCAAGTCTCCCTGGGAAGAACGTTCCACAAGTGAGGAGCCACCACAGAAAAGGCCTGCTCTTGTGTTGCCACCCTCCAGGCCTCTCATGGACATGGCACACAAAGAAGGACCTCAGATGATGATTGCAGGGCCTGGGTAGGTTCATATGGTGAGATGCAGTACTTGAGGTATTGTCCTTCTGAACCATTTAAGGTTTTATCATCATCACTTCCCATGGGCGTAGTGATTCCCTCAAGATGGAAAAGATTAGCCAAGCCTGCAAATTCTAGAGGAAGCTCAGTGTCAGAACACTGGAGTCTATTTTGCTTCACAGCTAAATTTGCAAAAGCAGCTGTGGTAAAAAGAGATGCAAAGCAGTCTAAAATTAATGGACTGCTTTTCAAGGTTAGTCTTTCTGGGGGGGGGGAATAAAAAACCCAAATCCTTATGTTTTTCATCCTGCCTCTCATATTACAAATTCTGGTGACAGTCAGGATTGAAAACATCAGGATTTGAATTTTTAAAGATTACCCTCGCAAAAGTGTAATAGGATTCAGAATGTATCTAGGGCATTTTAACTTAGGTCTTATGTCATAATGTATCACACCTCTGAAAGTCTGTCCATCTCATCCTCTCAAAGTGTTTTTCAGGTGTGGATAGAAGAGGCATTGTCTGAAAGCTGAGAATGGGGAGAAGGTAATGGTCTGGATTTTGAGAATTCTCAGTCTTTCGCTTTGCCAAGAGCACCTCAAGTGCTATTTTTCTTGAAAAAGAGGTGTCAGAATTAAACACAAACGCCTCCCTTGTTCTCTTCTAATGGCAACGGCGCCCACCAGAGAGGTGCCAAAACTGAATACCAGTGAGTTCTGGCTGGAAAAAAAGCCCTGGGCCTCCCCCACTAAGATTTGCTTTGGAAAATTGCACTGTTTTCCTCTGCTTAAGGGAAACCCTAGCCCCTCTTATGATATCAGCAGCCATTATACCAATCATTCACCTCCTCTCAAACTTATTTGCATGCCTAGCAATCAGCATAAAAGGTAAAGGTAAAGGGACCCCTGACCACTAGGTCCAGTTGTGAACGATTCTGGGGTTGCGGCGCTCATCTCACTTTATTGGCCGAGGAGCCGGCGTACAGCTTCTGGGTCATGTGGCCAGCATGGCTAAGCCACTTCTGGCGAACCAGAGCAGCGCACGGAAACATCGCAAATGGAGCTCATCCCGTCACAGGGATTCGAACCGCCGACCTTCTGATCGGCAAGCCCTAGGCTCTGTGGTTTAACCCACAGTGCCACCTGCGTCCCTAGCAATCAGCATACTTCATGTTAAAGAAAGGAGCTAGTAAGGAACACATTCTGCAAGGCTTTGACAATTAAAGTGGGCATCTTGTGAGAATGGCCACAGAGCTGGGTTGAATAGGACTGATCTGGAAAAGAGGAAGGAAGGATGGATGCAGATGAGGCAAGGGTGGAAGAGGGCCCCAATGGATTGAAAAAAAGTGGACAGTGGGAAGGAAACTGAGGCCAAGCTGCCTGGGAACAGAAGCTGGGCCACATTTTATCTCCATTATCTATAGTTACCTTTATTATCTTCTGCCATCTTCTTCCAACAAGCTTTTAAATGGAGGTCTTAACCCTGGTCTTTTATCTGCATTGGACTAGAAAATGTGTGTGTTTTTACTGGTGATGTTTTTACTGTTAATTGCTTTGGGGTGCATCATGGCAAACGATTCGCAAATGAAATAAATAATACAAATAATTCATGCTTTAAATAATACTGTGCCTTGTTCTGTGGAGTACTATGCAGTCAGGTCAAACTTTTAAATGCCAGGGATAGTTGGCTATTTTAGTATAACACCTAGAAGTGGCAGGGGAAGGGAAAGGATGTGAAAAAATGTTGTCTGGCAGGGTGAAAGCAAAGAATGTGGAAGAAAATCTTCTTGGTAAAATTTCTTAGTTCCTAGCTTTACGGTGCAAGCCACTGAATATCAATTCAGAAGTAAGCCCCAATGAGTTCAATGGGACTTACTCCACTGTAAGTGTGTATAGGATTGTGGCCCAAGTTGCACTGCTGTCATTTTGGCAGCCCCTATCAGGGGCAAGAATTACTCAGCTCAGGAGGGTGACTAGAAAGAAAACAAAGTCAGAGTTTTGAATCCTGCAAAGATGCAGTGATCAGCCTTATCTGTCAGTTGAACTTCGGGCTGATTGGAGCTGTTAATATTTCTTGCAGCGGTTCCATCACAGAACACAAGTGTGCTTGGCACATGGTTTGGGGATTCCTGTGAGAAGATTAATCAGGAGGAGGTCCTTACCATGTTGCTGTCGGGAGGCAATTCTCAGGGCCACCTGGTGACATTTAAGAGAGAAAGCATTGAGACCAAATGTGTCTTCTCCCTCCCTCACTGCTCTGCATTCTCCTGAGAGTTGCATCCAGGTTGGGATTACCAATTTCTTCCATATCTCTCCACTCCCAAAATGGCATATCCGTTTGTCCAGGAACTAACATGACTAATTTCTCTTTCACACACATTTTATACGGTCTATTTGTCTAGAAAAAGAGGTGCCAGAACTCACCATGAACGCCCCTCTTGTTTCCTTATAATTGCAATAGCGTCCACCTAAGAATTGCTGGAACTGAGTCCCGGAAAGTTCTAGCTAAAAAAAACAAACTCTGATTTTATAATTTGTCATCTCTGGCCAAGACAAAACAGCCTCAGCCCAGTATACCTAGAATCATAGAATCATAGAGTTGGAAGAGACCACAAGGGCCATCGAGTCCAACCCCCTGCCAAGCAGGAAAGGAGCGTCTCCACCCCCATCGTTCTGCCTGGACACTGAGGCCCAGTGCCGAGGGCCTTCTGGCAGTTCCCTCATTGCGAGAAGCAAAGCTACAGGGAACCAGGCAGAGGACTTTCTCAGTAGTGGTACCCGCCCTGTGGAACACCCTCCCATCAGATGTCAAAGAGATAAACAACCACCTGACATTCAGAAGACATCTGAAGGCAGCCCTGTTCAGGGAAATTTTTAATGTGTGACATTTTAGTGTATTTTTGGTTTTTGTTGGAAGCCGCACAGAGTGGCTGAGGAAACCCAGCCAGATGGGCAGGGTACAAATAATAAATTATTATTATTATTCATCTTCTTTTACGGATATTTTTAGTGATGCTAAATAATGCCTCCTTTCCTTAGTGCTTTGGAGTGGAGGGGTTGATGCTCCTTTAAACAATATTATTTATTTAAACTGCTCTCAGTTACCATTACTTCCCCCATCATTCCACAGCCAAATCTGATTTCGTTTCCTCTACTGAGGACAATTGCCTTCAACCGGGTGATATTCTGTGAATTCTGATTGGGTGGGATAGTCCATGTGACCACAAATTCTGAAAAAGAATGGAGCAGTAAGGGAGGAGGGGGAAAAGGACCAAAATGGCAGAGAGGGTTACAGTCGCATTGAGCAGATTTGGGGCAGAGGGAGGGTGAATATCCAAACACCGTTGCACAGGAGGAATTCTACATCAAATCTGCAGCATTAAAAGCTGAAACTGAAGTGAATATTTAGCACAGATCTAGGAAATTTGCATGGGAGCATTGATCGTGAACTAGTTTCAAGCTGAGAGGCAGCTTCTTGTGACAACTCAGCCAGAGATATTGGTTTACTCATACTGCTCTTTCCTGAACACATCTTCAGATTGCGGCACATTATTTTCCTGCTCCTTCTGAGACTCTGTCCTGTAAGAAAGACAAACTGTAATAATACTTTCTGCCTAAGGGATTTGTTCTACCATCGTATGGAGCTACCAAATAACTTTAGCCCAACAGAGTTCATATCCATAGCCAACTTTTATGTCCATATTACAGATAAAGAGGGGAAATTACAATAGAAGGAGGCTGTACAATCATTGCTTATTTCAATTTACAGGAAGGAAGATATATTAATACTATATTTTCACACCCAGCTTTAAGACTACTATGTTTTCTTGATCAGCTGTGCCTCACAGCTCCATCCACTACTAGAGGACTTGGAGAGGCCAAGTGTAATTGACGCTTCATTCCAAAACTGGTCATTTTCATTCCAAAACTTCATTCCAAAACTGGTCAATTGACGCTTCATTCCAAAACCAAAGCAGACTCCTAATTTGAACTTCTGCATCTGGATTTAACTCTGGACTGATGCCTTTGGAAACAGCAGGATATGGCAAATATCATATATTTCAAATTCACAAACTTGATAGAGTTTGCGCACAGTTTGTACACAGTTTGTACACTTTCAGGAGGTGGTGGAACAGAGTCAGTGTGGTGCAGGAAGAGTCCCAAATGTCAAACAGAGAGACCTAGGTTTATGATGGACTGGGAGAAGGGAGGAGGCAATGAATTTTCTTCTCTCTTTAATTCTTTTAAAGCTTCACCTGGCATCTGCAGGTCATGACCCCGCACCCCAAAATCTCCATATTCTGTTCACGTACGAGCCCTGCTTCCAAGTGGTCAGACCAGGAAGTGAGACAATGAAATGACCAAAGGGAGCTTGTTTGAAATTAACATGCATTCCAGCAAGGACATCAAATTTCTCCTAATTAGCTTGCAAATAGAGATGATAGCACGCATCTTAAAAAAAACACCCATCACACCTCCCTTAAAAGCTCTGAACAGAAAATGAACTTCTTAAAAGTAATTGGGAGAGGGCAGAGAAGAATGCAATTAGTGCCCTCACATTAGAGACTGCACCTCAATTAATACAACACTAGAATTATCAGTCTGGTTCAGCAGCAACAAAAAGCCCCGAAGAACAACGTGCCACCTTAAAGACTGTTAAAATGTATTGTGGGATAAGCTTTCAAGAGCCAGATCTCACTAAATTAAAGCAGGGATGGGGAATCTATAATCCTGTAGGTGCTCTTATCCCCAGTCAGCTTAAATAGATATCACTTGCCAAAATGGCTTCTAAGCAGGTAAATAAGTAAAGGTAAATGACCAGTGGATGGTTAAGTCCAGTCAAAGGCTGGTACAGTTTGTATACCATGGGATGTGGTGCTCATCTCACTTCAGGCCGAGGGAGCCAGCATTTGTCCACAGATGGCTTTCTGGGTCATGTGGCCAGCATGACTAAACCGCTTCTGGCACAATGGGACACCGTGATGGAAGCCAGAGAACACGGAAACACTGTTTACCTTCCCACCGCAGCGGTATTTATTTATCTACTTGCACTGGTGTGCTTTTGAACTGCTAGGTTGGCAGGAGCTGGGACAGAGCAATGGGAACTCACTGCTGTTGCACAGATTCAAACCATTGACCTTCCAATTAGCAAGCCCAAGAGGCTTAGTGGTTCCCTCATGGTGGTCTGTGGGTATACATACAAAGAGGGAACCAGAAGGCCAGATCATATTATTATGTGATCAGTTTCATTCTGAAGAACTTCACTGTCCAATTTTGTGACCTGCCAAGTTTAATGCACCATGACCCACCAGTCATAATGACGTCCTATGTTCCTGAAAGCTCCTCTTCCCAGTTTTACAGTTCCCAACCAAAAATGAAAAACTGGAGACTTATGGAGCCATTGATGAACCACCACACGCGGCTAGTGTGCTGCTTTTACCCTGTGCATCACAGGATATGCAGGCTTGCTGCAGAACAATATGAAATGATAGTAACTCATGCATCTAATTTGTGGACAACTGGCACTCAATGGGACATGGATGTTGTGAAAGGAAACAACAGCCCATAGCCACAAATCTATCAAGCAGACAGGGTGTCATCTATATTGAACACTAATTAGCATCAGGGTGAGAGAGAACATATTGATCCTGAAGCAAACCACAGAGAGAGGCATTCAGTAGCATTTCTAATTGTTTGGCTTACCATTTTTCACGCTGGCTGGCCTTGAGTGTACCAAAGAAACTTCTTTGTTTCTTTATTTGTAAGATTTCTACCCTGCCCTACTGGATCATGCCAAAGACCCATCTAGAAAAGCACTCTGATCTCACAGAGGCCAACATGGGAAGCCCATATGCAGGACACAAGTGAAGTGTAACTGCACTCTCACATAATCATGTTCTCTGGTATACAGAGGCATACTGCCTCCAACTAAGTATTAGCTCATTTCCTGTGCTCCTATGACATCAGAACACTTAGCAAATTGCACTACACATTACAGAGGCAGAAATCAATATTGGGCTACTACATTCAGTGGTAGCATGGAGCATGCAAATAATAATAATAATAATAATAATAATAATAATAATAGAAGTATAAAATATTGAAGTATAAAGCATTGTTTTCAAATTTCCCTTTTTTAAGGCAAAGGATGTATAAATGAGAGATGTGGAGAGAGAATGAAAACAACAATAACAGGAAATGTATTTTTTTCAGAACGATGTTGAAAATGCACATTTAGTGGTTTCAACTGCAGGCATAGAATTAGCTTAATTTGTTTAGCTTTTAGCTGATTAATGGACCGAGTTGCATCTTGACAATAATATTAGGATGCTCGCCAGCTTCTGTGCCACTTCAATAAATTATACAGCACTTTAACATTCATCATCTCACTGATGAAGCCCATCCTCTTACCTGTCCATCTGCAACATCTTAGTGATAAATCAGTGGGATGTAGGATTTAACATGACTACAAAAAGGAGCTCTGAGTCCCATGGTTACAGAAGTTTGAGCAAAAAATTGTATCCTTATGAAGAGAAAGGAGATACTGCAAGAAGACAAACTGCACCCCTAGACGGATCCTATCGTTGTAGGCTTTGTCTCTGTCCTGATGCTGATCTCCAGAGCAGATGTTGGTGGTGATGATGATGATGATGATTTTCCATAGGACAGAATAGCACTAATTCCCTTACATGGGGGGAAATAAAAGGATGTACTCTGAATAGATCTGCACAACTTGTGTTTCACCAAGCCAAAAACATGCACACACCAGAAGGGACCCTTTGATACAAGTTCCCTGGAACTGCAGACTCTCCAAGTGCCTCTATTTTCCAAGGAC
Organism: Podarcis bocagei; assembly: GCF_964188305.1. Classification (NCBI taxonomy): domain Eukaryota; kingdom Metazoa; phylum Chordata; class Lepidosauria; order Squamata; family Lacertidae; genus Podarcis; species Podarcis bocagei. Next base: position 19,635,294 of record NC_138134.1, on the reverse strand, counting down.
AGTCCTGGATTTACAGAAGCTGTCCCCGTTTTTGATTTGACCCCAGAATGTCCCACTTTTCCTTAGGATGTCCCTATTTTCATGGGAGAAATGTTGCAGGATATGGAATAGGACGTCCCTAGGGCTTTTTTCCCAGCCAGAACTCACCAGAACTCAGTCCCAGCACCTCTCAGATGTGCACCATTGCCCTTCTAAAAGAAAGAGGGATGTGTTCATGGTGAGTTCCAGCACCTCTTTTTCTAGAAGAAAGAGCACTGGGGCTGTGTCTAGACACATCGAAGAAGTGTTACACGCGTTGTAAATTTAAACAGGGAAAACAGGTAGAGACAAACAGGACTCCACTGCACCATCTGGTGGCACAATGTTATATTGCATATACAACGCATATAAATCGCTTTTTTTGCCAATCTAGCTGAGTCCTGGGTGTCCCTATTTTCATCAGAGAAATGTTGGAGGGTATGGCCATAGGATGTGCTTTTCATTGGAGAAATGTTGAAGGGTATGGAACTGCCGCAGTGAGGGGGTGGACTCATTTGGGGAGAAGGTCCCATGGAAGATGTCTTGACCAAGGGCCCTCCAGAATCTGGAGCCGACACTGGTTAAGAACTCTCACAATATAGTATTTTATTGACATCAGCAGCATACATTGGAATATAATAGGAACAGTTTTGCACAACCTCTCCCCTTTCAAGATGGATTTCTTTTTTTTTTTCAAAAGACACAGATGTTCATAATACAGGTAAGGTAACAATTAAGCTGCACAATACCAAAACAAGTTTACAGTTATTTTCACCACTCTGGATTTTTGTGGTTTGGGTCAGGTGACCGAGACTGAATGTATACATTCAGATTCAATAATTAGCTGGGCTATTTTATCATCGTCGTTATTATTTACTCATTAATCCTCTGGGCACATTGCTTTACCATGCAATCCTACACTCGGATCTACTCAAACATTAGTCCCACTGAGTTCAATGGGCCTTACTCACCAGTAGACAGGTATAGGATTGCACATGTACAGTGCAAATCTATACATGTCCATGCAAAAGTAAGCCCCATTTGATTCAATGGGACATATAGGAAAGTGCGTATAGAATTGCAACTTGTGATGAATGGACTGGGACACTTTTGGACTTGATGACTCAGATGAATGTGCTGTGTCCATTTCAAACAGCCCCCAAGCTCCATTTTAAGAATCATCCCAGCTTGAAACTAGCACAATCAAACTAAACTGTGCAGAAGTTCGATTTCCTCTGCATAATTCAGTGCTGGATGGACCTGTCACATTTTTCTTCTTGATCAGGTTATTTCTAGGATGTGGTTGTGTATTGTCTGCCTACCAATCTCAGTGTTTTCTCCCTTTTAAATGGAAATCTGCCTTGGTTAGTAAGCTGAGATTCAGGTATCCAACTTGATGTTATGCCTTAAGCTGTTCTGATTGGCTTTTCACAAGCCCGAAAATCTTCACACACTTGAATAGGGCATGAAGAAGAAGAAGAAGAAGAAGAAGAAGAAGAAGAAGAAGAAGAAGAAGAAGAAGAAGAAGAAGAAGAAGAGTAGTAGTAGTAGTAGTAGTAGTAGTAGTAGTTTGGATTTGATATCCTGCCTTAAGGAGTCTCCAAGCAGCTAACAATCTCCTTTTCCCTTCCTCCCCCACAACAAACACTCTGTGAGGTGAGTGAGGCTGAGAGACTTCAGAGAAGTGTGACTGGCCCAAGGTCACACAGCAGCTGCATGTGGAGGAGTCGGGAAGCGAACCCGGTTCACCAGATTACGAGTCCACCACTCTTAACCACTGCACCACGCTAGCTCTCTTTACATGACAGTAAACAGGGCTCTCTTTTTGCTAATTGTGAAGATTTTCCTTGTCATGAAGCAAGATTCGAGTGCCTGAAAAATTCAGAGTTCATATCCATATAAAGTTTGGAGTTCAGTGACGCCGTGGGGTACAGTGCTACCTCAGTTTATGAACAACCCTGTTTACGAACTATTCGGTTTACAAACTCCACAAAACCAGAAGTAGTGTTCTGGTTTGCAAACTTTACCTCAGTCTACAAATGGAAGCCAAACAATGGAAGGGCCCCAGCGGCAGGAGGCCTCATTAGGGAAAGTGTGCCTCGGTTTAAGAACGGATTTGGTTTAAGAACGTACTTCAGGAACGGATTAAGTTCATAATCCGAGGTACCACTGTAATTTCTTGCAGTGCTGGGCCTACCATCCTCCAGAGTGAGATTTGTCAATGTGACTGCTGAAAGTGCTATAAAATGGCCAATATTAGAAATCTCAGCTGTGGCCTTCCGTTTTCAACAGCTCCTCTTTTACTCTGCCACAGTTCCAGGTCTTCTGTGTTCTTTCCCCACCCCGTCTAACATTTCAGCATATAGTTTTGTGTGTATAACATCACTGGAACTTCCAGTTAATGGCTATTTCAACATACAGCTTCTTGTGTACAAGATCTCGTCACTGGCATCTCCAGTTGAAGAGGCCTGATCTAAGGGGTTAAGATAAGATGGCAGATCCCGGAAATGGTAGAGTGAACCAAACCACTGCAGGTAGTCAGTGCCACTTTGAATGGTCTTTCACACTAAACAACAACACCCTACATATACAAAACTATCACAGCAGGGAGAATGTTGTGACACAGCCCATTTCTACTGTGCTAATTCTCTAGCTGTGCAAGGTGCTTTTTTCTATACAGGGCGCACACCAAAATGTGGCCTTCTCTGCCTGCAGTGTAGGGCATCTTTCCCATCGTGCCACAGATTCTGCTGCACGTGTAAACCAGACTTCAGATAGTAGAGCAGGGAATGGCTTCGGCCTGAGCCCGTCAAGAGCCGCTGGAGCCAGTCCACATCAATGTGCTACTTGAGGCATTGGTCTGAGTCAGTATTAAGAAGCACCTTTTACCTCTATTTAAAATACACATTGACAAATTAAAGAGTTGTTTTTGTGCTATTGATTCCAGCAGGCATGTAACTGGGCATAGGACAACTCTTTTTTTCTGACTGTCAACACAATCCGCCCTATGGAATGCCCTCCCATCAGATGTCAAGGAAATAAGCAGCTATCCCATTTTTAAAAGACATCTGAAGGCAGCCTTGTTTAGGGAAGTTTTTAATATTTAGTGCTGTATTGTTTTTAACACTCAATTGGGAGCCACCCACAATGGCTGGGGAAACTTAGCCAGATGGGCGGGGGTATAAATAATAAATTATTATTATTATTAAAAAATATTCATATTATTATCATGCCACCTGTGCAGGTTCAATGGGAATGAATGGGTGAATTGTATTAAAATGCTACAGTACTCTCGCCCAAGAGTTGTTCCTAATGAACATGGTACAAATATCTAGTTGCACACATTTGCAGCTTGTTCATACAAGTTGTTTACTGGCTTTAAATCCATGATAGTGTAGGTGAACCACATTTGTGATGTATTGGTGACAGCCACATGCAGAAATCCTGCAGGTTGTGTGGATCACGCTGAACGTTTTTGCTGGGGGGGAGGGGGGAGGTAAAAGTGTTTTCTGTGGACAGGATTCAACCAATGAGTCCTGTCAGTGGAAGTCCTGAAGAAGGGCTTCTGCTAGGACAAGGGGCCTTTCCCACTTTTCCTCATCCTGCACCCCTCAAAATTGACTCAAGGGTCAAGAGAACCACTGGAACAGCAAACAGGGGGAGGGAAGGGAGATTGTTCCATCTGGCAAGCCAAAATGTTTTCCCTGATGGAAGGATCGCCTTAAGGCAATGTTGAATTCCTCCTTCCATCTTCAGTATAACAACCGTTTAACAGTGTGGGATATAACAAGGAAACATTGGCTGTGCCCTGTCCTCAATGGACTACCACCATAGCAAGATGGAAGCAACACCAGCTGATGTCTAAGAATGAGACCAAACACTTTGAATAACTATAAACTAAGTCTTATTTTTAAAAGTTTTTGTAGTGCTTCAAAACCCTGCAAAACCAGTTGGGCCAGAGGCAACAAGGAGAGAAAAGAAACCACAAATGCCTCTATCATGCTACTGTCAGCTCCTAAAACGCTCTTGTCTCCAATATTTCCAACCCTAGATTTGAAAGGAACAGCAACAACAACAAAATAACCCCAGACAATAAGATTGTCTCTCTTCCAATTCCACCTAAACAATGAAGCACATACATAGTCATCTTTTCCCTTCTGAAAATGCATTATTCATGGTTCCTCTTGCCATGAAAGTGAATATGCTCTGAGCTGCTGGGGAGGGAGACTCTGACATTAATTGGCACAGTGATGAGGTTTATAAGCCCCTCCAGCTGAAATGTGGAAGAAAGCAAAATATTCATGATTTCCAGGCTCCCTGGTTTCTTATGTTCTCACATAAGAGGACAACAAGCTGTCATAATTAAGAGTCAACAAGCCAAGCTACAATATTTTAACACGTAAAGTGACTGAGTTTGGGAGTCCTGTTGAGCAATTCATGCAGATTTCTGCCTTCTCCATCAATCTCCATTCCACCTCTCTCTCTTTTTTTAATAATAATAAAAAAACCAATAAACATGCTTATAAATAACAGTGACTTGAAAAGAAACACCTTTTGTTCTGTATGACAACCACAGTTATACAGTCCTTGTTTCTTTGTAGAAAAAAACAGTGGCTTTTGATAAGTCACTCCAGAAGACAATGTGGATACAGAATTTTGTTAAGTTGTACAGCAAGCATGCTGAAACCAGATAATCGGAAACAAGTTTAAAAAATAAGAGTAGATCAACAAACTAATCAAAGTTAATTATAGCAGTACACATAATACACATTAGTTCTCTTGTCTCATTATCTTCCACTTCTCAATGCCTGCAAGACATTTGATGTTGCAAATAGAAGTGTGGGGGGTGGGGAATAAAAGGAAAGTTGCAAATGAGCTTCGCTTGGTAAGATGTACAACTTGTGGGTGTGCACACACTTTGTAACTCTACGTATTGGGAGAAAGATAGTTGTACTTAGGTGCATTGAAACCAGTGGGGGAACTAACTCAATGCTCATTCCTTTTGATAGGACTTAAGCATGGCAAACCTTCATGGGCTCCAGGCCTGCTAAAGACTATGAGTTGGATCTTGCCCTCTTGAACAAGGGTGCTGCTGCTTGGAGGAAACTTTCCTTCCATGAACTTCCTTAAGTTGATTTAGGAGCCAGTCTTGTTTGAGGTGTTTCCTCCCTCTCCCACCTGTCCTCCCCTCACATTGCTTTGGAAGACACCCACCCACCTGCAGGGGGAAAGAAGGGATGGGGAAATTGTCTTCAATTCAATCAACTTATCTTAGGGCCCAAGCCAATGGCCCTAATCCAACTCCTATTAGTAAGGACTAAGCCCCATTAAAAGCAACTATCCTTAGTCACTACTATCTTGTTCCATTGATTTCAAGGGGAGTAAGTCCTAACTAGCAATCTACGGCTGGACTGAGAGCACTGTTGATGAAACATTCTACATTGGGCTGATCCCAGATATTTAGGCCCAGTTCTGTAGGCAGAGGGAAGATTCACTAGGTAATGCTGGTTGTGATGAAGTTAATTTATTTATTGTTGTTGTGTTTCTACTCCCAAGAAGAGGTGCTAGTGAGATTTCCTCTCCTCAAGTGCTGAAATAACTTGACCACACTTGGGCTAGATCTACATTGATCCGTAAAAACATTATTAAAAATAATGTTATATAATGCTCAATGCATTTTTCCATTGCTGGTGGATCGCTGCTCTGCAGCACCCTCAGGTGTCACGTTTCTAACATTATAACCAACGGGTGTAGATGAGTCCTTAGATTCTATGCAACGTGACTTGCTCTGGCCAGGACATTTGCTGTGAAGGCAGCAAAGTGTATTTGTCAGGGCCCTGGTGATAGCCCCCACACCTTGTGGAAGCTCCTCTCAAGAAGCATCATGAGAAGGCACCATTTGTGAGAACCAGCAGTGCCCTGTTGTGTGCTCTTTGTGCGGCTGGAATTGGAAAAATCACACAAAACATGCTAAGCACATACACTGGAGGCTGGTCCACTTGTCAAAGAGGTACTGAGTCACCAACCTCACTTTGTTCTCAGCCAGCCCTCCACTTACTTACTGGAGGCTGGGGGCGGATACTGTCTTTCAGTTTCCTTCTCCTTTCCCATGCACAACTCAAAAGGGAGGAAAATGGGGACAAAAGATGAATTAGTTGGCCCTGCCTGTTGATGTGCCTCCACCTACTGTTGGTCTCCCTACCTTCTGCCCTAACATTCCCATTGAGCACAGGCCACAACTGATCCTATATTGAATGCCTATGTGAAAGTACCAGTCTTCACAAAAGATGCCTTTTTATGGATGGAACCGTCTGGAGGACCCCTTCATGTTCCCAAGGGGCTCTTGATAACAAGGAGATCTCGTTTATATGAGTCATAGGTATGATTTTTAAAAAAAAAAATTCACACTGTTTCACACTGCCCTTTGAAGAATCTCAGTCTGGATTTGAGAAGTTTTCTGAAGCCACCTTCACAGAATTGCATCTGTTCTTGATGCATTTGCTGATTTACAAAGGAAAAGAAGCTAATTTACAAAGAAAAGCTAATTTACCAATTAAAAAGGAGGATTCTCTCATTGCCTTCTTCAAAAGGATTGAAGACACAATTCAACTTCAAATTTTACATTCCAATAGACTGGTTTGCTTTGAAAATCCTTATAATGCAAGAACACAGAAAGATGTCCCCCAAAAGTAAATCAAATTACATATTACAAAGCAACACAATAGAAAATATTTTTAAAGCATATCTGTTGCATCAGCAGATTCAGTACTGGAAACCAAACATGCTCAGCTGGCGGTGCTTATACATCAACAAAAAAAATACATTTTGCTTCTCAGAGACTTAAGCTCAGAACACTTAAAAAAACACTGTATAAAAATGATAAGGATGGTTGTTCCTTCTTGACTTGGAATAGAATTATCTTTATCTGTATTTTTTGGATGTAAGCACACAGGTGTTGAGAGGTATTTATATGATCTCTTGTAAAACGACAGATTAAAAGGAAAAAGATTTGAAAATAGCCTCAGAAACTTTCTTAAGAGGGAAAGGAAATCTTGCTCTGTATTCAAATCTATAAGGGGCTACTTCCATTCTCAAGTTGTACAATTCCAGGGAGATATTGGTTGCCCTATTCCTTTGCCACTTCCTAGACACTGCTGTGTTTGATCTTCCCAGAGTTGGGAGGTGGGGAACTGTAGGGAATCTGGGGCTTTACTCATGATTTCCCAGCATTTTTTAAAATGGCCATTGGTGAAGAATGACAGCATGAAAGGACAATCACCATTCAAATGAAGAAAGAAGTACGAGAGGGAGGGCGCATGTCAGATGAGGGAAGAATGTAGATTGGTGATGAAAGCAACCTTAACAGCAATATTGCAGGCTTCTGAGGCACCCAGAAAATCTGTGTCTCCTCTGACTAGAAACTGCTTCAATGAAGCCCAGGTCATCTCAAACAGAGGGGAAGCAAGCAATTTTGCATGCTTTATTGGAGTAACCAGTAAACAAGTTGTATTTGTGGGTTGTGACTCTGTCTGGATAGCTGAAAGAAGGAGACTTGATTGTTAGTTATTAACTGCAGTGGGCCCAGCTACTTGTGGAGCTGAAGACAGATATGGTGCAAGAAGAATATGAAGAAGTCAAGAAAGATGGCGCCCATGGTGGGAGCATTGAGTGTAGGAGGCTGGGGCCTACTTCACATGAACAAACTATTCTTTTGCCACACACAGCAGTGTACTTGGGTGTCTGGCCATGTAAAGAAACTTCAGTGTGAACCTGCTACTTACTCAAGAACAGCTGCAGCCATCTTGATGAGTGAATATAAGCAATTAGTTGATTCTCAAGAGAGGTCTGCACAACTCGCAACCCACCAAGCCAAACACAGCCCACCAGTCATGCACTGTGGCCTGCCAGATAGCTGCCAGCATACTACAAAAAATGATAATTTATCAAGCCCCTGGTAGCCCACTAACTACAGCTAGCAGACTATATACAGCTTGTTTGCTTAGTCATCGTACAGGCCCAATTCCCAAGATGGCATGGAGGAAATGAACAATGTGATTTCATAAAGGCAGAGAAACAATAATGTAACCCAACCAAAAAGCTTTTACTATCTACTACTTGTAGGTCTTTGAAATCTTTGAATCATTGTTATGTACTTTCAGCAGAGTCCAAAATTCACAAGGTGTGACAGAGAAAAAGGCTTCTGTAAGTGCCATCTGTAATGCATTGATTTCCCAGTCTTTGCTTCATAAATGTACTACATGACTCAAAATAAATACAAAACATTCCAACTGGACAGCTACAATATTGAAATTTCCAGAATGTGGAGGCGGACACAGACACGTATTTTACCGTGAATCTGCACCTGAATGATTCAAACTAGTTTGCCTCAGAGAGAGAGGACTCATTTAAGGACAATTTGATCACCTGTATGGGCTCAGGCTTAACTCTGACTACCACACACCCCTCTCAGAATCTAACTTAAATATGGGGCAATAATAAAACCATTAATTCATTTCACTAGTTCCACCATCTGTGGAATTCTAATAACATTGGGCTTACCAGTTGTAGAGTCTGTTAAGCAAGAATGGCGTTATCTAAAGATAGTATTCTAGCTAGCTGCCATGCATAGAGCCGTCTGTACCACAGTCGGAGTTACTGCCATGAAGGTAGAGACAGGTCACCTGGTCACACCTTTAGCTCTGCCTATTTTATTGTGCCGTTCCTTTTGACTGCTCTTCTGTTTGGCTACTACTTCTGAAGTGAGGCCCCTCCTAAACTCACAGAGATGCCCCACATGTTTTAAAACCCTAGAAGATCAGGATTCAGAAATGCATGGGGAGCCTCCATTAGAACAGGAGGCCCCCCATTTCAGAAGTAGAATTGTTGTTGTTGTTGTTGTTGTTGTTGTTGTTGTTGTTGTTGTTATCACGGTAATACCCCACCCATCTGGCTGGGTTTCCTCAGCCACTCTAAAAACACGATAAAAGATCAGACATAAAAAACTTTCCTAAACAGGGCTGCCTTCAGATGTCTTCTAAAAGTCAGAGAGTTGTTTATTTCCTTGACATCTGATGGGAAGGCGTTCCGCATTGCGGGTGCCACTACTGAGAAGGTCCACTGCCTGGTTCCCTGTAACCTCACTTCTCATGCTGGGGGAACCACCAGAAGGCCCTCGGAGCTAGATCTCAGTGTCTGGGCTGAACGATGGAGGTGGAGATGCTCCTTCAGGTATATTGGGCTGAAGCCGTAAGAATGCAAGTAACTTTAATATCAGACCAAGCACCCATCTAGCCCAACAACCTGTTCTTACAGTGGCCAGCCATACCTGAGTGTGACAACACTCTTCTCTGTCCTGAACCTTCCAACTTTCAGCTTCACTGGAGGACCCCAACTTCTTGTATTTTTATGGGAAAGGGAGGAAAACTTGATTCAATTCACATTCTCTGCACTATGCATAATCGAAAACAGTCAAGAGTTACGCAGTGATGGGCAGTGCTTCTTCATTGCACTGTAGAAGGCTCTTTTTAGAACAGTATGAAACCAGGTGAACTATAAGAAGAAAGCTTGGAAACAGGCTTTTTTTAAGGGACTTTGTCAATATATCTTTGGAAAACATGGGCAATAACGGCTGCCTGCTTTTAAAGGCACTGAATACACTACTAGAGAGAAGACAGAAGTACAGTGGTACCTCGGGTTACAAACTTAATTCATTCCAGAGGTCCGTTCTTAACCCAAAACCGTTCTTAACCTGAGGCGCACTTTCGCTAATGGGGCCTCCCACTGCCGCTGCACTGCTGGCGTGCGATTTCCGTTCTCATCCTGGGGCAAAGTTTGCAACCCGGAGCAACTACTTCCGGGTTAGCGGAACTAGCAACTACTTAGTTAACTACTTACTTAGTTAGCAACTAGCAACTACTTCTGGGTTAGCGGAGTTTGTAACCTGAAGCGTTTGTAACCCGAGGTACCACTGTAGTGTTCTAGGGGTGATCCTAGCAAGTTATTCATTCACCTGAACCTTCACAACTTGCAATACAGACAGACATACCAAAATGTTGAAGGAAGTATTCATAGTTATTTCCCATGCCAATGTTCTGACCTACCCCTCTTGTACCATATTGGCTGACTGCCTTTTGGTGAAATATGGTGGGGAGTGGGGAGACTCGTGGACAGATAAAGAAGAAATGCAGAAATGAGAGGAGACATGAGGAGAGATACAATTTTGATGGAAACAATACTTTCCGAGCTTGATCTTTCTTTTCTTTTCAGAGCTGTAACTCAAGAGAAACACAAACGGCTCTCCAAAGCAATCCCGTAGGACTAGCTCACAGAAGTCGTAAATGTTTGCTCCAGTGCAATGTTATCATAATGTTGCTGCAGTGCTGCCAAAATTTAACATTTGTAGTTTGTAGCTGTCACTAATCCACATTCTAAATATTTATGGGTTGGTGCTGCAGGTTGTACAATTCGGCTAAACCAGTAAAGTGCTTAAAACACGGTACTCTCAGAATTGGCTCATTTCTTATGTTCTGACACGGGTATGGGAATCGCTTTGCCATGACCCAGTTCCATGGTCAGATAGAGTCTGTTCAACATTCATGTGGGAAACATAGGTTCCTACATACAAATGTCACAGAAGTACCTAGGTTAAAATCCACAGGAAGCAGCCTCAGTGCCACAGTGGAGAGACCTGAAGTTACTGTGATTAAGGCCACTGAAACAGGAACAACAACCAGGCCCTGGTTCAATATTCACATATTCAAACTAAGATGTATTAGAAATCTAAGCTAAAGACATCAAAGCAAGTGAAGAGGGGAAACATCCTGGCAAGCGAGGGAAGGAAAAACAAAAATATCACGGAAAGTAGAGGGGCAAATCCATCCATTTGGTACTCCTTTTCTATAAAAACAACTGTTGAAGGGTAAACATTAAGTGATCTTGAACCTAACATAGCTTAAATGCAAGAATGATGCTTAAATGATTTATGGAGGATGCACATGAAATGCAGGGCAATGCAACTAGCAAGTTGATTTAAATGATGCAAGTTCCAGTTTACTTAGACAGGTTATATTATCCAATTCAAGCTTAGCACTATTGTGTCCCATTCATATTAGTGGAACTGACTTAAATTGGGCTTGGTCATGACCCTAATTTGCCAGCCAAAAAGATTTTGTGCAAGTGTTTTACCTTAAGACCCACCCAAGCTTAGTTCAAAAACATAATTGCCTGTGCATTTTGTTTAGTGGAAATTATCTACCCCCTTATTTGCATAGCTCTTTTCTCCTAAAGCTTCCCCACGTACAACATTTTTTTTTTTGCTTTGCTTTCCACTACATGAATGCATTTTTTTTCAGGGTGTGTCTTTACCAGCAAAGGTATGAATAACCTCCAATTCACAGCCACCCCAACTCACAGGAGAGAATACTATCCTGAAGCTAGGCCATGAAAACATCTGCTTCTACTTACTGAGGCACACTTTCGGGAAAGCCAGACCACATTTATTGTATACATGTATCTGTATATCACTATAATATATTTGCTTCCCATCTCTGTTCTTCCCAATGGCCCCATGCATTTTTGTTCAAACAGAACACCATTTCAAAAAGGCCTGGAAGACAGTGTCCATACTCCCTGCCCCTCCATTTTGCTGCGTTAATTTTTCTTATAATACCTGCCCTTTACCATGGGAAAACGAGCACAGAGCTTTTTCTCTCTCTCTTTTTTTTATAAAATAAGCATTAAAGGTTTCTTTTTTAAAAAATAGCTTTAAAAGAAGAAACTCTGCATTCAAATGTGTGTAGAATAAATTTCTGAAAAAACCTACTACATAGCAGCAAGACTACATTAGACTTTTTGATTTCTCCATCGTGTCCTTGGATAGATACACCACCCAGTAGACCATATTAAATGCTCCAAAGGTGACGGGGAACAAAATGCGTGCATATTTGTCTATCTTACTGGTGCCAGAGCTTGAGGGTGGGGGAGGAGGAGGAGGAGGAGGAGGAGCGATGACTGACGACTTGGAAGGCGCCCCCAAAGTATTTGCTGTAGTCTGAATCTGCTCCAGTCTAGATCCAAGTAAACGATGAATGGTTGGAGATCCAGCCGTGGCTTGCTGGGGTATATATCCTGTTAAAACTGGGGTAGAGGGAGGAGCTGAAGGAGTAGCTCTTGCAGAAGCCAATGTTTCTGATATGCTAATTCGGCTGAAGGGGTTCGGACTTGATGCTGAAGGAGATCGGGGCATAACGTCCGAAGGCCCCTGAGTTACCGTTGAAGGTGGCATGGAACTGTTTCCTGTATCAATTCTCCTGACGCCCTCCGTTTCCGCCTGTACGGTAGTATTAGTTCTTTTTCTCACATTTGAATTTGAGTCCGTACTCTGCAATATGAAAAAGAACAACATCAGAAAATATCATGAGCAGATGAAATCGCGAACAGGATTTGAAATATGAGCAGGGGTAGAAAATTTGATAATATATGAAATAGAAGAGAATGTCCTAGGTGAAAAGTTTATTAAAATGCAATATGTAAATGGGATGGGATTAAGAACAGCAGGGGGGGAGCAGGAGGTCAAAGTTTAAAGAGAAATGTATAACAAATTTGGGATCTGGAATTTATATCTAAAGATTTTAAAGTTTAATAAAAAATTGACACAAAAAGAACATCTGCAGCTTTAGAAAGAATTTTGCATGAGCAAAATCCTGAAATTTAGGAATGTGGCTAGGGCATTCAGTGCAAATTTGTTGGTCAACATGAAATCTCTTATTTCCATTACATAGCAACATATTCATATGGCCAGTTAGACAATCATAGTTAGAAAACTATCTCACTGAATTTTCGTTGTGATGTGTCAATGTAGACACTATTTTGCTTGGGTTGCTGACGATTGAGAAGCTATTCGGCATATTACATAAAGTTATATCACGGTAGAATTCCAGACTGTAGCATTTCATACTGCAGAGTACAGGGAGTTATATGGTCCCCTACATAAAGACCTCCCAAAATGTAATAAACCAGTCGATCAAGGTCATGCTAAAACTTTCAGCCTGAAGAGCTACTTTGCATAGAGTAGACGGAGGTTACATACAATGGACAAACCTCTCAATGTGTGGGAATATTCCAATGTGTAGTCAGAAGTGGTACAGTCCATTATTCTACCACTTCTGTCTACAACCTCATTCTTGTCTGACAACAGGGACAATATCCATGGGAAAGATCCATGTAAAGCAAGCCACATCGATATTTCTGGAAATAGCCCAGGAACTCAGCTGTGTTCTAGCACAACTCTATGCCCATTTTAATAAAGCCCCGGGTGGGAAATGTTATCAGCACACTGTAGTTTGCATAGTTCATGCAGACTGAATTTCAAATCTGAATGTAAAGCTTGTTCATAGAGATTGAACGTGCCAATCTTCCCTCTGGCAGCGCTTGTATGCTTAGCCCAGTGTGAAATGGTGCAGTGTGACTGACCTTAATACTCACAGCTATGGCTAAATGTGGCTCCAATTTTCAGGGAGTAAAAAAAAACAAAAATCTTAATTGAATAAACACCAATGATGTAACTCATTTGAGCATTCTTTCTTCCTGACAAAATAAATCTTGACCCAAAGTAATGCTCTCTCTCGCAGTACCAAAGAACATAGGAATTTGATGAGTCTGTGAAATTTTTTGAACACTGTGGATATCTTTTTGTATCCAGCATTGCTTCTGATGACAAATGGTTTTACAGCAGAATTCTGTATGTGCCTACTCAGAATTAAGTGTCTCTGAGTTCAAAGGAACGTATTTGCAGGTAAATGGGTATAGGTTTGTAGTCTTTAGTTGCAGCCATGCATACATTTACGTCCAAACACACTGCCCAGGCCTGCAGCCACAGCAGGCGCTGTGATTCTCCAGCAGTTTCAGAGGTGCACTCCATTGTCTTGTGAGACAAAAGGATGCCACCAACCCTCTACATGTACAAACATGCAATTTGATGTATAAATCCATCTCCAGTTTTCCAGTGTGCTGATTTGTTAAGGCGTTCATGCTGTTAGACTACAACTCCCATCATCGCTGATCATTAGCCATCCTGGCTGGGACTGATGGGAGTTGGAGTCCATCAACATCCCAAGTACCACATTGGTTATGCCTTGGCTTGAGTAAGTGGAATGGGGAGGGGAAATAAGCATAGGCAAAGTTGAGGAGAGTTAAAAGAGTGGCATGCCTGCAGAATGGCATACACTTAGTAGAGTCCCTTTGTTACACGTACAACCTAACATGTGGCAGGATATACACGTATACAACTGAGCTTCACAATTCTTTTATCTCGAAAAGGGGGGAAGAGCAATGTACCATGTGGGCGTACACACAGGTTGTGTAATTGTGCATAGAAGTTTATAACACTCTGAGAACAGAGCATTCACTGCTACTTAAGAAATCCTTGACAATACAGTGGTACCTCAGGTTACATACGCTTCAGGTTACAGACTCCACTAACCCAGAAATAGTACCTCGGGTTAAGTACTTTGCTTCAGGATGAGAACAGAAATCGTGCTCCAGCGGCACAGCAGCAGCAGGAGGCCCCATTAGCTAAAGTGGTGCTTCAGGTTAAGAACAGCTTCAAGTTAAGAACGGACCCCCAGAACGAATTAAGTAGTTAACCCGAGGTACCACTGTAAAGCACTTTAAGCCTTCAAACATGCAGAGAAATCCAGTGGCAATGTGCACATCTTTGAAAACACAGAGTAATTAAATGGTAAGAAAACTCGGTTATGCCATTGAGTGCTCTACATGATGGCACAATGGGAGTGGGGATTTGTTAGGAAGGAAACATAATTGTTTCCCACACAAATCATTTACATTTGAAGAGGAACCCAAAAATATGATTGTGTGCTGCCACAATAATGTATAATATACAGGAAGAGCTCTTTAATGTGGTCTTTTGAACCCTGTTCCTATTAGGCCTACTGCCAGCTTTTCGGCCACTTGAGAATGCACCGCATGAAGAGACAGAAGAAGAATAACAGTGGAAAATAAAACCGTTTAAAGATAAAGGTTTGTTTCAAGGACCTCTGCCTGATATGTTATTATTGTTTATTTACTAGAATGGTGATTATGCAAGGTTGGGGTGTTGTTTTGATGAACAGGATGGGTTTTTTTATGAACAGGGTAACCTTTGATACTGTTCCCCACAGAAACTGATACAAAATACATTGCAATGTGTCAGGGAACTGCCATCAGTGCCGGAGGGAGAGAGCAAGATCCAGAGGGATTCCAGAGAGCGTCCCGGGATTGGGAGAGGCAGCCCATCTTCTGGGGAAGAGAATCAGCGTAGCACCAGTGGAAAAGGGGGGCAGATGGGGGAAGCGGCGAGGCGGTCCCATGACTCCTTGCTGGGGACTAGCAGGGAGAGTAGAGGTCCGCTGCTGCCTACGCCCTCCTTGCGCAGAAGGCTTTCGCGCAGGGAGAGTAGGAGGAGACTAGGCGTCAAAGAGCTTCTTTGCTGGAAGAAGTTTAAGAAACGCCCACTGACGGATTCTGCCAGCGATTGAGACAGCCACGGGTGAGTGGCTGTCCGGACAGAAAAGGTTCACTCAGGCAACCCAGCCAGGTGTTTGCACCGGCTTACGCACGAGCAACCCCTAGAACCATTACACAATGCAAATGCTTTCCTTTCAAAATGGAATCCGAAGCACCTTATTGTGGAAAAAAAGAGAGTTTAATTTTCCTCAGAGGTGTTCTCTGTTATGCATTCAGCTGACAGTGTGTTCATGGCCTTCACTTCAGGTAGGCCAAAACTTGCAGTATTAAGCAGAATTTACTTCTGAGATCTCCCCTTCCAGAAGCATTTAGTCATTACCTATCCAACACAATGTTTTGAATATTCTTTGTTTTGAAAAGGTGTGTGTGTGTGTGTGTGTGTGTGTGTGTGTGTGTGTTTGACAGCCAGAAACAGCAGACTTTAAACTTTTTTGATTTCTCCCAAGGGCTCGCACAAGATGCTCTTTTCATCAGCACAGTCACTTGTGGAAATCTTATCAGCTCTATTTGGCACAAAGGTATGATAACTAGGCAAACTTCCTTGCAGGCATGTATAAATATTGTAATTAATGCTGCAGCCGTCTCTTTCCAAATGGAAGCACATTTAATTGACCGTGTGTAATGCAATGGAGTATGCCGTTGGCATAATTTGCTGCAAATCTGTCTAATCTATTGTTAAACATTATGGCAGCTCTGTTCAATAAGATTGTGTGTCTCACCTTATGGTTCAAAATCCATCTTGATACAATAAGGGGCGGCGAGGGGTGGGGGGAGAGGAGCTACTAATCTCTGTTTGCAAAAACAACTCACAGATCCTCCGCTGCTTCCTCCTCACCAACTAAACTCTCTAGGTGTGACCGCTTGTTATCAAGCAAACGTGGTGCTCAAGTATAAGCCAACCCATGCGCTTTGATTTTTAACAAGGTTTGCCCATTAGAAACAGCTGTTCACCTGCAGTGCAAATTTTGAAGAAGAAGAAAGTCCTCTGAGCCACCATAATCCTCCACTTGAGCCAGAAAAAGAAGTATTATATTGTTTTGCTTGTATTAGCAGCTTATGACAAGCAAGCCAATTTTGCACTCCAGTGAAGTCAGATTGCAAATTTAGCATGAACTGAAACTGTGCATCCCGGCAAAAGCTGAGATTACAAAAGCTGAGATTTGCAGCAGGTAGCTCACCTGCCTATTAATCAGCACCACCAAAATTACAAACAATGGAAACAAATGAACAAGTAAAAAGCATACCACAGTAGATTTAGAGAGCAAGACACAGAATTCCAGAATATAATGGAGATGGTATATCTAAATGCTTCCTCATATGTGATGGCTTACAATGTGTAGGAAATATTTTACATGGGGGAGCATGAAACATAAAACCATAGACTTAGAGGGCATCTCCTCCAACCTTCTGTTCAGTGCAGAAAACCCAAAGCTGAATCATGTTCAACTGATGACTAGCCTGCTTTGAAGTCCTTCAGCAAGGGAAAGCCTCCTATCAACCCTCTAAATCAGGGTTTCCCAGATGTGTCTCCAGCTGTTTTTGGACTACAACTCCCATGACCCTTAGCTAGCCAGTGGTCAGGGATGATGGAAACTGTAGTCCAAAAACGGCTGGAGACACAAGTTTGGGAAACCCTGCTCTAAATCAAAGATGAGTGTTGTCATCCAAAAACATCTGGAGGACCACTGGTTCCCCATCTCTCCTCTACGTAATCGGTTCTATTGCTGAACTGCTCTAACCATCGAAAGGTTTCTCCTAATGTCCAGCTGAAATGTCCCCTCCAGTATATGGGACACTGATTCCCCCCCCCCCATGTTTGAGTAATGGCTTCAAGTTACAAGACAGGAGATTGTCAGGAAAAACTTTCTGACAATAAGAGCTGTTCAGCGGTGGAACGGTGTCCTTCAGGAGGTTGTGGACTCTCCTTCCTTGGAGGTTTTTAAGCAGAAGTTGGATGGCCATCTTTCATGGATGCTTTAGATGAGATTCCTGCATTGCAGGGGTTGGAGCAGATCACCCCTGGGGTCCCTTCCAACTCTACAATTCTATGATTCTATGACATCCAATTATATGAAGATAAGGAGTAAATATTTAGCTCTTATAATGCTGGAGATCAATGATGATGAGGATCCTATGTTGTTGTTGTTGTTTAGTCATTTAGTCGTGTCCGACTCTTCGTGACCCCATGGAGCAGAGCACGCCAGGCCCTCCTATCTTCCACTGCCTCCCGCAGTTTAGTCAAACTCATGCTGGTAGCTGCGAGAACACTGTCCAACCATCTCGTCCTCTGTCGTCCCCTTCTCCTTGTGCCCTCTATCTTTCCCAACATCAGGGTCTTTTCCAGGGAGTCTTCTCATGAGGTGGCCAAAGTATTGGAGCCTCAGCTTCAGGATCTGTCCTTCCAGTGAGCACTCAGGGCTGATTTCCTTAAGAATGGAGAGGTTTGATCTTCTTGCAGTCCATGGGACTCTCAAGAGTCTCCTCCAGCACCATAATTCAAAAGCATCAATTCTTCGGCGGAGGATCCTATAGATAACTTTAAAATTAAGCACTATACCAAAGCTAAAAGAAGGCAACTCTGCCCACAGACATACAATCCAATATATGTATTATGATCATTAGCTCTCACACATTGAAATAAATGGGACTTAAGCATGCTCAGCTTGGGCTGGATGATACTCCATGCATTAAGAGCTGCGGGGCATCTCTTGCAGGCATAGCTTGCAGGCTTCTGGACAGAATGTGCTCAAGGCTTAGACACTAAAGCAGCCTAGAGAAACATTGCAGGGATGCAAGGCTGCTTCAGATATGTATCTGCCCCACAAGCTGAACAACTGCAGAATTTAATATTTGGAGTCTTCCTAGCACAAAGCAGCCAACACTCTTATTCTTCATTCTAGAATCTACCCTCCTGCCCTCCCAGTCTACTTTAAGTCCTCCTGGGAAAGACTACCCAGCCTTTCCCAACCTGGTGTCTTCCGGATGTTATTGGACTCATATCTGACCATTGGTCATGTTGCCTAGGGGTAATGGAGCAACATCTGGAGGGCAACAGGCTGGAGAAGACTGGACTAGCCTATGATTATTCTAAAATGGTACCTTGAATGAAGGAATGGCACTGTTGCAGTAGTTAGAGTGACACCACATTCAGTGTTTTGCTCTCCGCCGGAAGCAATATGCACTGAACTGGCAAGGAGATGGATGGATGGATGCCAATACAATGGCATCATGTTATTGTGGGAGATTAGTAGCCAAACCTAGCATTCATATTCTTGCTAGTTAGCATGAGAAGGGGTTAATACAACAGAATTGCATTGCTGATACTCAGATACTCAAACCATAGAAATACAATTGGGAGGGTGGGCTTTGTGTGATGCCATTTCCACTCCGCTGCTGGAAAGGAAGGAGAAAATGATATTTCCTGTTCCTCTCTCTCTTCCGTTGACCAGCAGTGGATGCAAGACATGCCTCCACTTGCTCCAACTTTAGGTACATGCCAAAAGCTGTACCTTTACCTTTACCTATACTGTAAGTATTTTCGCTGCATAGTTTTTACTGCTGCCATTGTAATATTATAAGTGAGTAATTCATCTTTTTAAACTTACTTCCCAAGTCGTTGCCTGATTCTTTGTTAAGCAGGGTGAGATAGGGAGAGCCACAGCTCACTCCATAGCTGGACTTGCTCAAAACAAGGTTTTACAGTCTGATTTCTATGCTTTTAATTTTGCTGCTAAGGGTGGGGTTTTAAAACTCCACTCAACCCCCACAAATGGGCACCTGGAGGGATAAATCACAATTAATATCCTCTCCTGCCCATTAAATCCCATCCCACAGTTATGTGTTTCTTTTACTAGACCTTATTTTTGTAAAGCGCCTAAAGGTTTTCTTACAATCAGGCAGCATATGCAGTTTATTAAATAAAATAGATAAAAACCAGCAGGGAGATGGGTGGAATACTGATAGCAGACACATATCCTTCCAAAGAACTAGTTAGGTTCCCACTTGGGATTTTTCATGAAAATCATTATTATATTCTTCATGCTCCTGAGTTAGGTTCTTCTTGTTTTTATTCCAATAAATTGTATATTTAAAGATGTATGGATTTTCTTTTAAAAAAACAAAACAAATTCTTGTGATAAAGCATTTCCTTGCGAATCAGGTCAAGGCAAAATGTTTCCTTTGCTGGTAATCTCCTAATCTTTATTAGCACAATATTTAACCCTTGTCATGTACCCCTGGAGAGTGCAGCTTAGAAACTAGGTCAGCTTCCCACAAACCCTCATCTAACATTCGGTGTCTGCTTCAAAGTAAATGATAGGATTCCCCACCCCCCAAAACTAAAAGTTAGTGGCAATTCAAACTAGCAGAGTTTATTCTCTGATTATCTAGGCTGCTTTCCCATGTAGCAACTACAGGTTGGGTTTTAACTTCTGTTCCGAAGCCAGCACAAAAGGAAGCATGCTAGTTCAGAGTGTTTCCAAATGTTTCCCGTTATGCTCATTATCTTTCCCTCACAATTGTCCTCCAATGCTCTGTTTGTTGGAAGTCCTCACAAAGAAGCCCCCTTTGGTGGCTTCGGCAGGGCAATTTGGCATGGGGAGGCCAAGGTGGGACTGGCATGCACGTTCCCATGCTCCCTGCTCATGTCTTCATTCACTATTCAGGCACAACTAAAGGGTTAATTCCATTAGCACTGAAGTCAACTAGCCAAAAGGGATACGGCTGGAGGTGTTGCTTAGCAACCAAGAAGAGGGGCATAAATTTGCTGAGGTGCCATGTGTCCTGATTAGTTCTGTAGTTCAGAGGGAGTTTTCCCCCTTGTATTGGTTGAATGTCTCTCTCTGATGTACAAAGTCCAAAATAAGAAAGACAAGACCTCTCTGTTCCTTTCTTCTCAAATTATACCAGTGTCCTCAGTACTGGTGCTGACATTTAAAGCCCTAAAAGGCCTTGGTTCTGTATACCTGAAGGAGTGTCTCCACCCCCATCGTTCAGCCCAGACACTGAGGTCCAGCGCCAAGGACCTTCTGGCGGTTCCCTCATTGCGAGAAGTGAGGTTACAGGGAACCAGACAGAGGGCCTTCTTGGTAGTGGCGCCCGCCCTGTGGAACGCCCTCCCTTCAGATGTGAAGGAAATAAGTAGCTATCTTATCTTTAAAAGACAACTGAAGGCAGCCCTGTTTAGGGAAGTTTTTAATATTTAATGCTGCATTGTTTTTAACACTCGATTGGAAGCCGCCCAGAGTGGCTGGCGAAAACTATTCCCTGTTTAGGGAAGTTTTTAACGCTCAATGCTGTACAGTGGAACTTTGGGTTACATTACCGGGCCCCCCGGAAGTGTTTTGCTGCGTGCGCAGAAGTGGTCTACTGCTGTGCGTGCATGCACAGAAGCAAAAAAATGCTTCTGCGCATGTGCAGAAGTGCTAAATCGTGCCATGCGCAGAAGTGGCACCTCCAGTAGTGTAAACTTCAGGATACAGCCGGACCTCAGGAATGGATCCCATTCGCAACCAGAGGTACCACTGTGTTGTGCTTTTAATATACGATTGGGAGCCGCCCAGAGTGGCTGGGGAAACCCAGCCAGATGGGTGGGATATAAATAATAATAATAATAATAATAATAATAATAATAATAATAATAATAATAATAATAATTATTATTATTATTATTATTATTATTATTATTATTATTATTATTATTATTATTTGCTATAGGTTTTATTTTCTCTCCAGTCTCCACCTGCATCATTTAAGTGACTTTGCTAACACTATTTACTCTCACACTATACATTATGACTCACCAAGCCAGACTCACATGGCCTATCAACCATCTATTGCGGCTTGTGAGATACTTAACAAACTTCCTTTCTGAAGTCCAAGCAAGGCAAAAAAAAAAACAACCTCTCAACCCCTAGGAGACTCATTGAGCATCTCTGTAGCATCCCTCTAGGGCAGGGGTAGCCAATGTGGTGCCTTCCAGATGTTTTGGACTGCATCTTTCATCGGCCCCAGCCAGCTTGCTTAATGAGAAGAGATAACGGGAATCCTGAATACTGCGAATAATTCAGAAAAGATTTTTAGGTGAACACTCAGTTCATCCTGGCTACTGGCAAGGCTTCCTTGATTTCACCCTATATAAACAGAGTGCATGCCCTGGAATAGAATTATAAAATAATACCCCATATTCCCTGCAGATGCACATTGCAGGAGATGATGAATAGTGATAGGCTTTTTGGAATAACTTGCTCAGCAATTCTGATCTTCTCATTAAGGATTCTCAATAGGCTTCGGAGGAACTCCAGGGTTCCACAGAACATAATTTGAAAACCACTGGGGAAGCCGCAAAAGATTGAGGGGTGTGTGTGTGTGTTATAAGACTGTTGGAAGGGGCAAAACAACCTTCCTCCAGGTCAAACCCCTTGTCACAAGGGAGGGCATCCATCTATCAGCCTCACACACAGTAATCCATACAATCCAAAGCATGGTGTTTATAAGTAGCAAGTAGCAAAAAGGTACTAACCCTCCAGATAGCAAGTAAGTGCTTTCCCTTCTTAGAAACTAAATGTGGGAAGGACTGTAACTCAGTGGCTCAGCATCAGCTTGCATGCAGAAGCTTCTATTGCAGGTACCTTCAGTTATGAATGGGAGCGACCCAGGCCTCCAAGTGTCCCTATTTTCCAAGGACAGTCACAGATTTACAGAAGTCATCCCTGTTTCTGATTTGATCCAGGACAGCTGTCTACCAGCTCCACCTGCTACGGAGGCTGAGACCCTACATGCCTGCGGACTGTCTTGCCAGAGTGGTGCATGCTCTAGTTATCTCCCGCTTGGACTACTGTAATGTGCTCTACGTGGGGCTACCTTTGAAGGTGACCCGGAAACTGCAATTAATACAGAATGCGGCAGCTAGCCGGTTGACTGGGAGTGGCCGCCGGAACCTCGTAACATCTATCTTGAAAGACCTACATTGCCTCACAGTACGTTTCCAAGCACAATTCAAAGTGTTGGTGCTGACCTTTAAAGCCCTAAATGGCCTCGGTCCTGTATACCTGAAGGAGCGTCTCCACCCCCATCGTTCAGCCCAGACACTGAGGTCCAGCGCCAAGGACCTTCTGGCGGTTCCCTCATTGCGAGAAGTGAGGTTACAGGGAACCAGACAGAGGGCCTTCTTGGTAGTGGCGCCCGCCCTGTGGAACGCCCTCCCTTCAGATGTGAAGGAAATAAGTAGCTATCTTATCTTTAAAAGACAACTGAAGGCAGCCCTGTTCAGGGAAGTTTTTAATATTTAATGCTGTATTGTTTTTAACACTCGATTGGAAGCCGCCCAGAGTGGCTGGCGAAAACTATTATCATTATTATTATTATTATTATTATTATTATCCCAGAATGTCCCGCTTTTCCTTAGGATATCCCTATTTTCATCAGAGAATTGTTAGAGGGTATGGAGTTATGCGACCCCCCCAAGCCAATGAGATAAGGAACAATACAACCTTTAGAAGACATCTTAAGTTTCCTGTGTTCCTACAAATGGATTAACAAGCCTAATTCGAAATGTCACCATAAGTGACCTTCAGATCAGTCTTGTTGGGTCCGTATTTCCTATCACAAATCTTCTAAGGCATCTTCTCCCAAGCTACACTCCACCTGTGTATTTTCTTTTCAATTATCTTCAAACTGCATACTATAAATATGAACTCCTGCAAGCCAATTACTTCTTATGACTTCACCCCAGCAAAGAAACTCTGAACCTAGAAGCAATCAGAGGCGAAATGAACTCTTATATGTAACCCATTTTTATTTCAGATGAAATCAAGTTTGTTGCTGGAGTGGAGAATAGGGCCCATGAATTTTGCATGATTTTCCAGTTCGTGGAAACCAATTATTCACTTGTTGCCTCAAAAATATGGGTAACGAAAGAAAAACAATTTGGATAAAGCAGCACGGCAAGCTTTTGTTTTAATGCTATTATTTTATGAGAAGCTGGGGACAAATAAAAGAGGGGGGACCTGGGGGGAAATGCAAGAAAGGGTGATTGCTTTTGCAGTGCCCATAAGGAAAGGGCTAGTAAAACCAATGTAGGGCAGTGTTTGTGCATATACAATGAGGTAACCAAAGTTAAATTAGCTTACGAAGGGACATGTGAAACTTATAGCCTTTGGAGGCCTGTTTGGAGAAGTTATTGCATTGGGTTAACCAAGAAAAAAATTTTAATTGCTTATGCTTTAGGCCAAATGTTGGTACTTGCGGTGGATAGAGCAGGGGCAGGGAAGAGTTTAATTACAGGAGTACAAGTAAATCTCAGAAGCAACCAGAAGGTTTAAAATTATTTCCAAGCCCCATCAAACTCTTTCATTATATTTGCATTCATATCACATGAGACTGGCCATGGATGGCTCTAACAGGGTGCCATTGCATCCTGCTTTACAGATGGCAATCCTTTAACTGAAGAAGACCTCTATCTGAAGGGCAGCCTGGCCCAAGTCCAGTTTAAAAATGAGGAGCCATAAAAACTTCTGGGAAATGATATATAACGAGATGAAGAAAATGTTGAAATATACATTTATTAAAAAACCAGAAGCATTTTTATTAGGCATTGTAGGAGATGATATAAATAGAAATGATTGTAAGTTGTTCTTATATGCAATGACAGCAGCAAGAATCTTAGTGGCATAAAAATGGAAGCAAGAAGAATTACCGACGAAAGAAGAATGGAGGATGAAATTGATGGACTATGCAGAACTTGATAAACAGGAAGAATTTGAAACATTTGTAGGTTTGCAGGAAGTTTTGTAAGGGGAACAATTTAAACTATTGCCTTATTGAACGAAAGGTTGACATTGGTTATGATATGAAGGTAATATGAATTTAAGAAATGCAGGAGAAATTATAAAAACAGGAGATCATCAGAGGAGCTGATGGAAGTCCAAAAGATTGTATAAGAGGTGGAAATTTGTAAAATGTATGACAATATAAATGTTTTAAAATGAATAAAAAATTATTAAAAAATAAAATAAAAATGAGGAGCCATAAGAAAGGAGAACAAAGGCTTTGAAGTTGCCCATCAATAGCTCCTGAATAGGCATGTGGGCCACCTTGCCCCAGTCTCCTCCACTGCGGTGAGATGTGTTCTTATTTAAATTATAGTAATTATATCTGGGGGATGCGGGTGGCGCTGTGGGTTAAACCACAGAGCCTAGAACTTGCCAATCAGAAGGTCGGCAGTTCGAATCCCCGCAACGGGGTGAGCTCCTATTGCTCGGTCCTTGCTCCTGGCAACCTAGCAGTTCGAAAGCACGTCAAAGTGCAAGTAGCTACCGTATTTTTTGCTCTATTGGAGCACCGGACCATAGGACGCACCGGACCATAGGACGCACCGGACCATAGGAGGGGGAGAACAGGAAAAAATAATAATTTCTTGTTCTCCCCCTCTAAAACAAGGTGCGTTCTGTGCGTTCAAGGTGCGTTCACCCGAAGCCTCCAGAGCCCAGTGGGAGTTCCCGCTGGGCTCTGGAGGCTTTGGGTTCCTTTTGACCTGCTCTTTGGGGCTGGCGGGGGGGAGCGCTGCTTTCCCCCATCACCAGCCCAAAAGACCAGGTCAGGGAACAGCGGGAAGGCGGCGCTCCGCCTCCCCCCTGTCCCCGAGCTTGTGGGGCTGGCGGTGGGGAAAGCAGCGCTTCTCCCCCACTGCCAGCCTCCAAACCAGGTTGGGGAAGAGCATATGCAAATCCATGTCCTTTTCGCTTCCTATTTACTTTTGTACTTCTTCTTTTCTGATGATTCCTTTTTTAAAAGCTTGCCACCACATCAAGCATCATCTTGCCTGGCTGCAGCAATCTTGTGGCTTTCCTGGGAATAAAATACCCTTGGGAATGATGCTATGTTATCATTCCCAGGAGTATTCTTCGGGGGGGGGGAGGTGGCTGATCCCAAGGGGAGACTTTGAACACTGAGTGTGGGGGCTGGGAGTGAAGAAGAAGGAGACTAGAGCTCCATGACATGTAGGATTTATCAGCCCTGTTGTGTCTCTCTTCTTGGCTGATTGGCAAAGGAACCTTTTCCTCTTGTGATGGATCGTAAACCCTTGTTCCTCACTCCTGAGCTGAGCATGCGCTGGATATGTCAGCTGTTCTATTGCTGTAATATTTTGAGTCTGAGTGTAAAGTACATGCCCAGCCTTTTCGGCCAGTTCAGATGGTGTGATAGCACTTTGATGATGTGGCTTTATCTCAGAGTCAGCCTAAATGAGCTGAGGCTTCATTTTATACAGCAATGTCTCATGTGGATGTCTGCTTCCGATAACAGTTTAATGGAGGGTAATTTCCTTCAGATGCGTCAAGTGAAAATAAAAGCCTCTGCATTTCCTGTTCATTTTATCTCACCCTTAAAACATGGCACTAAACAAGGACTGTATACAATTCCATCTCTGCCTGTAGTGTCCAATCCACTTTCTTAGGACCGGGCCAGGGAAACTTTTTGAGAATATGCAGCCTGAAGAATGGTCTCGGAAAGGATTTTCCAAAATGTCATTGACACATGGTAGGCACCAATTTGAAAGATAAAATTGTGAGAAGCCTTCCCAGCTTCAAAGCTTTCTAGCCTTGAAAATCCTAGTTAAAAGTGTACAGAAGAGTCACACCATGAGTCCCAGGATCATAGGTTGGAGTCAGTCCCAAAAACCAACCCCACAGCAAGTCCAGCATCCAATCTTTAAAGTAATCATGGCGGTGCAATGTAGACTGAGACCACAGCATGCAAAGAAGGGAAGTTTAATCGTTCCTTTTCCCACTATGATTTCCCCCAGAATCAGCCCCACACCAAGTAGTGAAAAGTGAGTGGAAGCTCCCATTGGTGCCCATGGGAGATTTTTTCTATTTGCTACTTAGAGCATGGAGGCGGCTGGGAATGATGGTACAGGAGATAATAAACAAACCTTTCGTCCCCACATGCAGTGATCCTGATCTGGATAAGGGCCCCACAAGCTTACTTTTAAGTTTAAATATGCTACATGGAGCTGCCTACTCTTTAACATAATCTATAATTTTGACCTTCAGACCTCCTTGCCTATCTAGGAAAATGGCAACAAGGAAGTAAAGCAAAGAGGTCTGGTTTTACGGGGAGAAAAAGAGTGTACAGGGGTATCTCAGTTTTCGAATGTCTCCACTGACGAACATTTCGGTTTTCGAACACCATAAACCCAGAAGTACATGCTTCGGTTTTCGAACACACCTCAGAAGTCAAACATGCCACGTAGCTTCCGCTGAGTGCAAGATCCTGAGGCCTAGCTGCTGGCTGTTGAGTTTTTGGTTTTCAAACGTTTCAGAACTCGAACTGTCTTCCGGAGCGGATTACGCTCGAAAACCGAGGTACCACTGTAATTGCTACTGGTGTTGCAGATGCACTACTTTCTGCCTTAGTAACACTGAAATGTTACTGTAGTAACACTGAAATGTTACTGTAGCAACACTTAGTAACACTGAAATGTAAGACTGAAGGGAAATGACAAAGAAGTCAGTTTAAGTAAGGGTGCAGTCTAGGCTGTGGACAAAAGTAATAGTCTCAAAGGAAGCTAGAGGGCAATGGAAAGCAAGATTGGCTCAAACCACCCTAGAATGGAAGCTGACCATGCACTTCAACCCTGACCCAGCTTTGAATGCACTTTTGGTCAACATTTCACTAGTCATGTTTTAATGCGTATTAAATAGACTAAGTACCGTGGGTGCCTCTTCTGCACAGTTTTCCTTCTGCATGGGAGTCGCTGGAACTTCAGGGGCAGATCTCGCAGCCTTCCTTTTGGCTTTCTCCATCTGAATGTTAGTGAAATAGTTGACAGCTGCAAACTCAATCAGCGCAGAGAAGACGAAGGCGAAGCACACGGCAATGAACCAGTCCATGGCAGTGGCGTAGGAGACTTTGGGCAAAGAATGCCGCGCACTGATGCTCAGAGTTGTCATGGTCAAAACCGTTGTTATCCCTGTAAAAAGAAAAGAAGCAAAGCAACACTGCTGCATTTGAGAATCATATCATTTTTTAAAAAAAAAAATCACTCCAATATATTTGGGGCCATAGCCGAATACAAAATGGCGCAAGCTGAAATAGTTTGGAAGTGTTTCAACACTCTCCTTACCAAAGGGGGGGAGTGCATGTGAGGATTTCATTAAAAAGCATTGAGACAAATGAGACCCCAGCTGAAATTAAAGTGGGGAGGATGAAACACTGTATGAGTGAGGTATTGATTGATTGATTGATTGATTGATTGATTGATTGCAATCATATCCCTTTTCCTAGCCCAAGGAACTCAAGGTAGTGTCAGGGCTGGGTCCAGATGTCGGTCAGCACACAGGAAGCAGAGACTATTGGTGCAGTTAATTCTTTATTCAAGAATATGCCATACAACTTAGCAAAACTCCCAGCAGGACTTGCTCTGCTAGTTCCCAGGACTGACAGTCCTCGCCTTCCGCTTCCTCTAAGGCAGTGTTTCCCAAACGTTTTTGGGCAACGGCACACCTGCTTACCGGAAAAAAATCTCGCGGCACACCACCATTAAAGCCCCGCCCCGTGACGTCAGCGCGCAGCGTCACGCCGGGAGGGACGCACAAAAGTGAACGTTTTTCCCCTCCCCCTTGCCGGGGTGGGAGGAGGCAGCAGAGCGAGGGCAGCTGAGGCGGCGGCGGCAGCTGAGGCGGCGGCGGCTGCGATAGCGGGCGGAGGAGGAGCCGTCGCCGGGAGTTGCTGCTGCTGCTGTTGCTGCTGCTGCCCGGACATGCCGGCCTCCTCCTCCTCCGCTGTCTCGCGCTCCTCCCTTTTGCGCGCGCTGCCCCGCCGCTCGGCACGACCACCGCGGAGCCGCCCCCGGCTCGACGCGGATCCTCGCCGCCGCCGCCTCTCGCCGCCGCCTCTCGCCCGCCTCCCTCCCACGGCACACCAGCCGGTGTCTCACGGCACACTAGTGTGCCGCGGAACACCGGTTGGGAAACACTGCTCTAAGGCTCCTCCTCTGCCAGATGCTTTCCAAGCAGTCTCAGACTTCGCCTGTGCGCCTGTAATCTCTGCTCCACTCTACACATCACATTGCACGTCCTTGGAGACTAGCAGAGAGGGGAGCTTGTCGCAGTAGGAGAGGCAGGCCCCTGGGATTTTTCTGCAGCCTCTTGCCCCCACCCCCTCTGCTTTAGCCTCTGAGTCAGAACAGTTCCCGGTCACCAACTCTCCTTGCTCCCTCTATCCTGCTGCCTCTCAGCCTCCAATCCCTCCTCCCACTCTTCTCCCTCTGACCTCCATCAACTACCTGGCTCTGAGCCTTCCTCCTCTGGGGTTTCCCATGGGGGTCTCCCGCCTGGTGCCTCCTACCACTCTTCATCATCCAGCCAGTCCATGACAGGTGGCATACATGGTTCTCCCTCTCCTCAGTTAATCCCCACAACAGCTCTGCAAAGTAGGTTTGGCTGAGAGGCAATGAGAGGTCAACCAACAAGCTTCTAGGTAGGTTTGGCTGAGAAGTCACCCAACGAGCTTCATGGTCAAGGGCAGATTCGAACCCTCGGTCTCCCAGGTACTAGTCCAGCACTCACTGGAGAGCCAGTGTGGTGTAGTGGTTAAGAACAGTAGACTTGTAATCTGGTGAACTGGGTTCGTGTCTCCGCTCCTCCACATGCAGCTGCTGGGTGACCTTGGGCTAGTCACACTTCTTTGAAGTCTCTCAGCCCCACTCACCTCACAGAGTGTTTGTTGTGGGGGAGGAAGGGAAATGAGAATGTTAGCCGCTTTGAGACTCCTTAGGGTAGTGATAAAGCGGGATATCAAATCCAAACTCTTCTTCTTCTTCTTCTAGCCACAATGCCACACTGACTGTTAGTGTCTAAGTTACTCTAGTGTGGTGAAAACTCTCCTTTAACAGCACCATAACTATGTTAGATTAATGCAGAAGTTAAAACTATGGCCTCACCCATTCCGTATTTTTATTCCTAGCTACTAGAGATAGCCAGGATCCATGAGACATCACAGGAATTAACATGGGGGCTGCCATTACACACGCACGCTAATATCATCTGGATAAAGTTGCATGCACTCATTATAAGCACTGAAAACAAATTCATAATTTTACATTAAAATGGAGTCATTACTTCCGTGAAAGAATGCGTAGAATTCTGATTGTGGTCAAAAAAGTTTTCATACTTGAAAATTGATCAAGGTCTTGGTGGACCAGTCAACTGATTATTTTTCCGCCTGTTTTAGCAATTGAAACCTGCTGTGCTATGTGCTGTATGATTTTCCAGTGTATTTTTAAAGACATACCACCACAGATTGAAACCCGGGGTCCAATACATCTTGTTATTGCTTTTTTAAAAAATCTTACTTAGTTGTGGTCTACCTGACCCCAATAGCAATTAAAGTGTATTATCCAAGGAGGGTGTGTGTGTGTGTGTGTGTGTGTGTGTGTGTGTGTGTGTCAAAAACCTATTTTTTGCAAACCTAAAAGGCTCCACTGAAGCTCAGAGCTCTAAATGACAGTGATTCCACTGCAAATTCTGTTTATGGCTCTCTCTCTCTCTTTCTCCACCAGAAGGCAGAGAGGAAGAATGAACTCAATATTGCTTTAAAATAACATGAGAGACTATACATTTTAATAAAGCAGCCAAGGAGACAGCGGTATGTGATCAAATACAGCAGTACAGTGTTCCTCCTGACAGTTCTGTAATATAGCTCTAATGATATGGAACAATCCACTTACAGCTCTTGGACTGAGGCTGCAGCTTGAATTAGTACAGAGCATAACCACCTTGGGGAAAGGCTCTCTGTGTTCTGCAATGCTGTGTGCATGTGTGTGCATGCACACATGTGCTCATTCCAGCAAAAGGAAAGCTGTACATGGAAAGTTTGTGGTTAGA
Source organism: Podarcis bocagei (assembly GCF_964188305.1). Classification (NCBI taxonomy): domain Eukaryota; kingdom Metazoa; phylum Chordata; class Lepidosauria; order Squamata; family Lacertidae; genus Podarcis; species Podarcis bocagei. The sequence goes on along the minus strand of NC_138134.1, from coordinate 19,604,869 downwards.
CAATACAGTTTCAAAACTGTATCTGTGTCACAATGCACACTGGAGACATTATTATTATTATTATTATTATTATTATTATTATTATTATTATTTATACCCCGCGCATCTGGCTGGGTTTCTCCAGCCACTCTGGGCATCTGACAGCACATATAAAAACATATTTAATGTGGATTCAGGATCACCTGAAGTGTGGGTTTGATATGCACATTCCCATCTGCCATGCAATGCAGAAGAAAATAAAGAAATTAAGAGAAGCAGAGAGGAGGTGACCTCAACATTTGCTAGACCTACACTGAAAAGACCTACACTGGCTCCCAGTACGTTTCTGAGCACAATTGGTGCTGACCTTTAAAGCCCTAAACGGCCTCAGCCCAGTATACCTGAAGGAGCGTCTCCACTTCCATCATTCTGCCTGGACACTGAGGTCCAGCTCCGAGGGCCTTCTGGCGGTTCCCTCGCTGCAAGAAGCCAAGTTACAGGGAACCTGGCAGAGGGCCTTCTCAGTAGTGGCACTCGCCCTGTGGAACGCCCTCCCACCAGATGTCAAAGAGAAAAATAACTACCAAATTTTTAGAAGCCATCTGAAGGCAGCCCTGTTTAGGGAAGCTTTTAATGTTTAATTGGTTATTGTATTTTAGTGTTTTGTTGGAAGCCGCCCAGAGTGGCTGGAGAAACCCAGCCAGATGGGCGGGGTATAAATAATAAATTATTATTATTATTATTATTATTATTAAACTACAGTCCATTGAAATGAGGCTGAGCCCAAGGGATCTTGGGTAGAAAACTGTCATTTCGGAGCAGCTTTCCTTACTCAAGATTGATGCCTCTAACAATGGCAGGCCAGATGCCTCATTAAATAAAGATCAGATACTGTAAGGGGCGCAAATAAGGTTTCAGCAGTCGACAGCATCAACAATCTGGCCAAACTGAGGGCACTAAGAAACAATTCAGGGTCACTGAGGACCATTGGCAATGCACAATAACTGTCCCCCCCCGCCCCCGCCCTGAGGTATGAACAGAGACATGGAATTTGGAAGGTTGCCATGGTAACTGGGTGTGATGTCACAAGAAGAGGTTGGGGTCTTTGGCACGAGGCTTGGGGACAGCTGAGATCTTGGATGAAGGCAGGCCGGGTGAGATACCTTGGACTCCAGTGCTGTACGGCTGTGGGGAACAAGCCCCTCTTGAGCTGACCATGCTGACTAAAGGTGTAAATATGTGTAACTAAACCATATTTCTGAAGACACATCCTAACTCTCATGGGAACACAGGCCCTGGAATCTTGCCACAGCTTAGCAGAGTTTGGGGGCGGCATCCAACCTTTGTAACACGATGCCCAAGTTGCTGCTCTCCTTGCTGTGTCCAGCAGGGCAAAAGTTTGGAGACTTGGCCTCAGATCCATGAGGGATCACCCCAAAGAGTTGCTTCCCTTCTGGCAGCCTCCAAGAGGCAGCCACTTTCCAGATCTCATGCTGGAGAGTTGGGCAGTACAAGCAGAAAACACAGGGGAGGGGAATTGTGTTGCATTATGTAGACAAGGATTGTATCCTACTGGAAGACAATTCCTTTATTTGGGAACTTACACATTTTATTTTGAAGGGGCCTTTCAGATTAAAATAGTAATTCCAAACATAACAAAAGACTACTGTTAATCCTTCTGATTCTCTCTGGGTATATACACAGAAGCACAGCAGAGAAGTGCTCCCCGGATATTTAATTGTTAAGTATTATCCTATCGCGTATTTCATTAAAAACTCAAGTCTTTTTAAAGAGAGTATCAGATTGCCTAATTGGCATATGAATGCTAATATATTTATGTTGTAGCCTAAACGGTGACTGTTCTTATTCCTCACGTAATCCAAATAAAACTGGTGACATTGATATTAATGGGAACAATTCACTTTGCTGCTTGGAGGGAAAATGGCAGGATTATCACTTGGCACTTTTTAAGGAAGCTCTTTATCTGTTAAATCTTTCTGCAGGAAGACTACTAGGAATGAAATTCAACCGGGAATATGGAAAGAGAGCATACCCTCCAACATTTCTCCAAAGAAAATAGGGACATCCTATCCCATAATAATAATTTTATTATTTATACCTCACCCATCTGACTGGGTTGGCCCAGCCATTCTGGGTGGCTTCCAACACATATAAAAACACAATAAAGCATTAAACATTTTTTAAAAACTTCCCTATGAAGGGCTGCCTTCAGATGTCTTCTGAAGGTTTATAGTTACTTATCTCCTTGGCTCGGGGTCACATAACCATACCCTCCAACATTTCTCCAATGAAAATAGGGATGTCCTAAGGCAGACGTGTCCAAAGTCCTTTTCGGGGGCCTAATCCAGCCTGCCGGTCAATTTAATCCAGCCCCTGTGGCAGTATATGTCCTTGGGTAAAATCCTTTAAAAAGCTCAGCAACTTCAATCCTAAAAAAAGTTCAACAACTTTGGCCGGCCCTCATGCATGTTCACTTCATCAAATCTAACCCTTTTGGAAAAGGTTTGGGCACCCCTGTCTAAGGAAAAGTGGGACATTCCAGGATCAGATTAGAAACCGGGACAGCTTCTGTAAATTTGGGACTGTCCCTGGAAAATAGAGACACTTGATTAGTCTGCTTCTGGTGAGTAGAATGACATAATATTCGCCTCAGACAGAGAAATGTATTAGCTGGCCCTTGCCCTTCCTCTAGTGTCACACCTAGAACATCTCACTGTTTCATAAGCATTTTTTGCAAGGGAGGGGGATGATGAAACCCTGATCCATTGTTCATGTTTATTTTACATGAAACTGGCTCACATTAGCTATCCCTGGCTCTTGGCATCAGCTGTACTTATAAGAGTTTCCTATTGAAAACTTTTCACCCAGACAAAAGCTGCTGGGTCTCTGTAAACATTAAAAATATAAAGAGCTTCTTCATGCCTGCTTGAAGATGGAGAAATGTAATCTGAATGGCTACGCAAGACCCTGCTTCTCATATAATCAAATCTAACAAGACAAAGGCAGGCCACTGGGAGCCTGAAGCTCCTTTGATGGGAAAGAGAACAAACAAAGCAGGAAACACTGAACTGTACTTCTTGGAACGATGGAATTTTCCAAACTTGCTGAAAGACTGCTAGCTGGAAAAAAAATCCATAGAAACTATAAAGTATTTTTTTTTAAGCATTTTCACCTTTGAGCACAAAGACCAGCAAATGATGGTTTATTGCTACAAATGTATCACTTCAGGGTGCGTTCAGATGGGGACTTAATACCACCAATGGTTTATTGGCAACTAGGTTTTTTGGTCCCATCACCTGCTTGCAAATAGAAGGGGAAGAAATGGAGGCAGTGAGAGATTTTACTTTCTTGGGCTCCATGATCACTGCAGATGGTGACAGCAGTCACGAAATTAAAAGACGCCTGCTTCTTGGGAGAAAAGTGATGACAAACCTAGACAGCATCTTAAAAAGCAGACATCAGCTTGCCGACAAAGGTCCATATAGTTAAAGCTATGGTTTTCCCAGTAGAGATGTATGGAAGTGAGAGTTGGACCATAAAGAAAGCTGATCGCCAAAGAATTGATGCTTTTGAATTATGGTGCTGGAGGAGACTCTTGAGAGTCCCATGGACTTCAAGAAGATCAAACCTATCCATTCTGAAGGAAATCAGCCCTGAGTGCTCACTGGAAGGACAAATCCTGAAGCTGAGGCTCCAATACTTTGGCCACCTCATGAGAAGAGAAGATTCCCTGGAAAAGACCCTGATGTTGGGAAAGATGGAGGGCACAAGGAGAAGGGGACGACAGAGGACGAGATGTTTGGACTGTGTTCTCAAAGCTACTAACATGAGTTTGGCCAAACTGCGGGAGGCAGTGGAAGACAGGCGTGCCTGGCGTGCTCTGGTCCATGGGGTCACGAAGAGTCAGACACGACTAAACGACTAAACAACAACAAGGTTTTTTAACTGATTGGATTTTCCATGGAAAGGGTAAGTCTAGATTAAAGCTGCAATACCTGGTTTCCTGGGAGTAAGCCTCATTGGGTTAGGTGGGACTTCCAAGTAGACACTTCTAGGCTTGTTAGGTAAATAAGGGGGAAAATACAGGCTGGCATTTGGATGACATTGTGTGGAGCTCAAGAAGCTTGCCTGCAGGAGCAGCACCCATCCTACAACAAACAATTCTCTGGCAACACACACAGTACAGCAAACGCATTGCTAAATGCTCATCAGCCTTACTTATACAGGACAGTCAAAGGCAACAATGTTATTTAAGTTACCATGGATCATTTGCAACCTTCTGAACTCCACTTGGCCAACCCCTGTCGTAATTGACAGCCACCCACCACAGCCCATTACAGCATAGACATCATCACCTGCCTGCTAGGTGCACATACAAAAACTATCCCACTAAAGATAGTCATGTCAGCCATGGGGGTGGGGAGGGAATCCAAAATTCCTCCAATTTAGAATCCTTTCTCTCAGGTTATTTGTGTGGGGTGTCTGTGTGTGAGGGAGAGTCTCCAACCAACCCTCTGAATCAGGGTTTCCTGAACTTGTGTCTCCAGCTTTTTTTGGACTACAATTCCCATTATCCCTAGCTAGCAGGACCAGTGGTCAGGGATGATGGGAACTGTAGTTCAAAAACAGCTGGAGACCCAGGTTTGGGAAACACTGATCGAGTCATATTAGGAGTTCAGGGCAACTCAAAAACTTTTGTGACCTTTTGGTTAGCCCAATAAAGGCATTGCCCTAATATGGATTTCTGAATCCATTCCACCATTATTTATTTATTCATGAATTTAATAATCTGCACTTTTGTAAAAATCAAGCAAGGTGGAGTACAACATATAAGGACAAAATCAACAGCTGAGCCATAAAAACATTGATGAAACATCAACATCATCTCTGGCAAAACCTATTTATCAGGCTTTAATTTATTATGGGAACCTGTCTGAGCAGAGACAACATAGGATTAGGTGGGGATAAATCTACGCACCCCAAGCAAAAATGGATCTGTATCAAAGCACTTTCAATTCTGTAAAACCTATTACCTTTCTACAGCCTCAACAAGAAAAGGTGCCACTGGAGTTTTCTTTTGCGATTTCTTGCTGGGATGAAATGGAGGAGGGCTAAGTAATACATACATATTCAGATTTCTCTTTCAGATGGAAAGTCCACCCCTGCCAGGCCTAATTTTAACCTCTTTTATTCATCTCTCTCTGAAAAGTACTGCTTAATAGGTCTTTTGGTTCAATGGTCTCCACTTGATTAATCCTTCTCCAATGCATGGCAATGCTGAGGTTTAGAAAGATAACTTCTTTAGAAAATTGCTTCAGCCGTATCTGTATTCTCCTCTCCTTTGTCAGAAACCCAGATTTCCCCCTCAGCTCCCTGTGCGCTGCCTCCATGCCGTTTGTCTCCTCTTGCTTTCAGTGTCAATTGGAGCATCCTCTTTCAAATTGCATTTTAATGTGCCTCATTCTAATATCGCGTAATCGATTTTCCTAATTGCTTTTTCAATTCACTCTCGCCAAGGCAGGAGGAGAAAGGGGCCTGTATCAGTGAAGCTGACATTACAGATTCAGAGCTGGAGGGCATACTCCTTACTTGGCCAAATCTCTCATTCAAATCAGCTGGGCTCCTCAAGAAGACTAAAAAGACATACAAAGTCAGTGGTGAGACTTACCAAAAACAGTTCTGGCAGGAACAGACTCCTTATTGATCCAAAATGAGACTTGGGAGAGGATCACAGTCATGATGCATGGGATGTATGTTTGTATCATAAAATAACCCATTTTTCGTCTGAGGTGGAAGTGTACTGTCATAACGACATATTCACCTTAAAGGGGGGGAAGCCAAAAGTGATATTTTTAATAAAACAACAACTTTCAGTACACCCAGATTTATTTTTTTATTTTAACATATTCTCCAGCTACTCAAATTGCATTCAGTTCATTTGACTCTGAAAACATGAAGTTTCACTAAAGTGAAAGAAGTTTCAGCCTAGCTAAGACAGCAGTGGGAGCTCACATGAGTCACTCCAAGCTCCACATAGGAAGAACAGGATATATAATAATAAAAAACAAAAGCCATACTGAGTCCAGGGAAAGTAAGTAGATCTTAAAATACTATCCAGGAGGTGGGATGTAAAACATGAAATAATAGGGACTGTTTGACATCCCTCACATACCATAAAGATATGTAGGTATACGCTGGAGGGAGGAAAAAATAAGTATAAGTAAAATATTAGCTGTCTGTTCTGATACTGCAGTATCTGGAAAACATATAATTAGCACTTCAGGATTATATTTTCAACAGATGCACCAAGAAAATGTCTTCCTTTCATTGATTATTTTTTTTAGCCGATGAATACCAAGCATAGTTGTTATTCACCAGGTGAAGTTCTCCCGTTTAAACCCCATTGAAATGAATGGGGATGGCACAAAAGCACTTCTCTGTGCTTGTGTAGTTGAGTACCCACTCATTTCAGTAGGGCCTGCAATGGAAAATTTTCCATAATAGTGACTGTATGGAAAGTATGCTTGGGACCTTGGGACCAGTCCAATGCTCAAAGCAGGAGGGGGGAAATGAAGTGAGGTGGTTATAGGTCCATCTGAATAGAAATGGAATGGCTCTCTATCCTACTTGGAGTCAGGCTTAAAGGTAAAGGGACCCCTGACCATTAGGTCCAGTCGCGGACGACTCTGGGGTTGCGGCACTCATCTCGCTTTATTGGCCAAGGAAGCCGGCGTACAGCTTCCAGGTCATGTGGCCAGCATGACTAAGCCGCTTCTGGCAAACCAGAGCAGCGCACGGAAATGCCGTTTACCTTCCCGCTGGAGCGGTACCTATTTATCTACTTGTACTTTGATGTGCTTTCGAACTGCTAGGTTGGCAGGAGCAGGGACTGAGCAACGGGAGCTCACCCTGTCGTGGCAATTCGAACCACCAACCTTCTGATCGGCAAGTCCTAGGCTCTGTGGTTTAACCCACAGCGCCACCTGCGTCCCTAGGAGTCAGGCTTAGGGCCTACCAAAAAATGCTGCACAAGAACAAATGAGTTTCAAAGCCAAGACAGTAAAGAGCTAAGGATTATCAAACATATTGAAGGCTTGCATGCCTTCTCCCATGCTCATGTCCTAGTCTACAGAGCCAAACATAGTTGACCAGATGTGTTGTAGTTGGCCACCTGCCTGTCACTGTTTTTCCATCCCTGTTTCTCCAGTCTAGGGCATGCATTAAGAACAGGAGGTTTATTAAGCCCATGGTGGGTCAGGTCTGTTCCAAAGTGCAACTGTGTGCAGGATAGAACTGAACCAATGTTCTTCATTCCACACAGTGAAAAGAAATTGCCTGCCAAAACTCAAAGCATGATCAAAATGCTCAATTAATTGCCTCACTTCCGCCCATCTTTTCCTCCCACGTACCACCCAACCACTTAAAGGAAAGCTATAAACAACCTGAGCCTTCTGGTGGAAATTCTGGTATGAAACCATCATTTCGGATTTGGGCTGCTATTCAAACTCAATTTTAAAAGAAGTGGAAGGAAATGTATCTTGCTGGGAAGTCCATTACACTCCAGGATCTAGTTGTTTTATAATTACCATATTTTTTTGCTCTATAAGATTCACTTTTTCCCTCCTAAAAAGTAAGGGGAAATGTGTGTGCGTCTTATGGAGTGAATGCAGGCTGTGCAGCTATCCCAGAAGCCAGAACAGCAAGAGGAATTGCTGCTTTCACTGTGCAGCAATCCCTCTTGCTGTTCTGGCTTCTGAGATTCAGAATATTTTTTTTCTTGTTTTCCCCTCCAAAAACTAGGTGCGTCTTGTAGTCTGGTGCGTCTTATAGAGCGAAAAATACGGTACATACTGAGATTTTTTACCAAAATCATGGAGACACCTTCTTAAGGAGCAATCTAAGAATCTTGGCCTGATATTCCATTATAGATCAGTGATATCTCACTTACAGATAACATCCAATACATTAGGAAAATATTGCTTCATCTTGCTATCAATAACGACACTCGGAAATCTGTCGCCTACATCTGCTCCCTCTGTTGCTTAATTCTGTCGTGATCTCTGTGAGAGCATGTTTCAAACTGCACCAGTAATAGAGCGTTTAGCAATACAATCATATAACCAACCAACAGCCATCATTTTTTAAAAAAATGAAAAACAAAAACACCCACAGATCTTAAAAACTGCCACTTCTCACACTGCTGCCTGTTGCTATTTTTTATCACTACACAAAAATATAAAAAAAATAAAAAACAACCCAGCAGTAATAGCTGTTATGTTTAATTTGTTTGCTCCAACAGCAGTTCTAATAGGGATTTAGTTGGACAATCTGCATGCAATTTGTAGCATGATAAATCACAAAGATCAACACTTGCCAGCAGCACGGCTATGAAAATATGTCGGTAGCTACAATCTTGCATTTTCAACAATTTTCACTTTGCTTTCCAAAGAGAGACAGCACAGCACGCAGCAACAGGCTATCTGCTTTAGTGTAAGCCTGGAGATAAATGGTCTAGGATTTGTCATATGCTTATTATGCCTCTTAGGCTACACTGAGATTTCCAAAACATCTTTGGCTAAAACAAAATTCCACCGCTAACTCCACCCCTTAAGTTGATGATCACCAATTGGATTCTTACCTGTAATGGATTTAACAGTATCAGTGGATGCTGTATGCCCAAGCAGGTCATACTGAACTAAACTGGAAGACTCTTCAGGAACTTCCACTGAATTCTTAGGTCCTTTTGTCCAGGTGTAAATCATTTCACTCTTTGGATATGCATCTGGAAAAATACATACAATTAAAATGTTGGGTCTTAACCTATTCATGCCAACAGGCCTTTGGAGCGCTTCAGTTTTGTTTTGTTTTTACTTTGATTAGCCAGTCACCTTAATAATTATATTTTTATTTTTTTTACTAGGGAGTGAACCACTGCTCAGCTCTGCTTGCCAGACCCACCACTGCCATTCACCCCATATTAACCCCTAGAGCTTCCTCTTCCCACCCCATACAATTACTAAGCTAATTTTTCACCTTCCCAACCCCATTTCTGAAGCAGTTTCTCTCTTCAATTCTGCACTTTACAGCCATTTCCACCTTCACCCCTATATCCATGTCTCCTTCTCCTCTCCCTCCTTCTGTGCAACTTCCTCTTGAACACAAACTACCCTATTGGTAAACTCCTGAATCTTCCTCAAGCCACACATAGCAATTAGCTTCATTTTCACCTTCCAATCAGTTGTGAAACCACCACCCCATTCCATTCTGCATTTCTTTTCATGGCACTTCTTCCTTTCCCTTCTTTTTTTGCAACACCCCATTTTTACCTGCAGCCCACATTTCCTCCCCCTTCCTCACTTTTCTCAGCTCTTCTTTACACCCAGATTGCCCCCACAGCCATCTTTGTGCACGCACCCCATGATGATATATGTTACTGTATCTTTAAGATTAATAGAATTTTAAGAGCAAGCCTGCCATTGAACTTGTTCACTTAGAGAAGGTTAAGTTCAGTTGATGGGTGTTGTACACATATGGGTGTCTTCTTGTTAATGAAATATATATATATTCTAAATTAATACATTGCACCTGGAACTTCACGTTGAAGAAAACACATGGTACCAGGAGTGAAATACATTGTACTATGGAATATTAGAGGGCTCCACAACCTTTATCTCTTTCACATGAGCTGCCGAGAAATGGATGAGGGAGAGCTTTGAGTACAGTGAGAAGGGAGAGAGACTTAAAGGGAGGGGAATGGCTATTTTAAACAATAGCAGAAGTTTGAGTAAGGCAGGGATGAAGAAACACTGACAGGAACATGGTGGTTTTAAATAGCAGCACAGCTTTGAGTAAAGCAGGGATAGAGAAACACTGAGGGGTGGTTGTTTTTAACACACACACAAAGTTTTAACAAGGAGAAATGGCAGAGGTGGGTACCACACAGTAGGCCAACACCAAGAAGCAAAACAGCAGAGCTTTTCCCAACTCCCTTCTCCCTTGTTTTAAGCTGCCATTTCTCAACCAGTCCAGTGATATCCCCTGCTCTTAATTTCAATTGACCTAAGCCATGCAGCTCTGGATATTATCTGACCAGTTTCATACATAAAACGTTAAGTAGAGAAGGTCTGTGTGACTTACAACTCCCAAATTTCAGAGGACAGGCGTGACCATCCATTGGGAAATCGACCAATCTCATGGGGCACTCAGCACTTATGGTGAGCCTATAAGGAACAAAATGGAATTAGCCCCAGAATGATGTGTTCCCTCTCTCACGCAAAGTAAAATAAAAGAACGGAAAGATAGATAAATCAACTACCTCATTGTATAAAGGATGGTACCATTTCTCATGATTCTGAATAGTTTATTTGGGGCTGTCATATTATGTGAGACAGATTTTTTCCCATTCCGGAAGAAAGTGTCTGGTGTCCACACTTTGGTAACCATCAAGTTGTTAAGTCTTAGAATTTCAATGGGACCATCATATCTTAATCTTTTGTCAACCCACGTCTGACGAAAGAAAACATCCATCGTGTATTCCTACAGTAATTTGGAAGAGACACAAACTTAATATGTTTTATAAGCATATCCTTTCTATGAATATCCCTCAAGGACAAATTAGTCACTGGTAACTGTAAACTCCCTAAACACATTTCTATCAATTAAACAGAACTATGTACTCCTTTAATACTTTAATTTTCCACATTAGTCATATAAATAAATTGCTATACATATTAAATCAATCAAAAATAATTACTATAATCTAATAGAATGGCAAGAAGCACGCAATTAAACTTGTACTCTAGCACAGAACTGGAAACAGAATGATTAATTCATTAACATATGTTAATGGTTTTCAAGTCCACGCTATTTTTTTTAAACAGATGGACAAATTAAAATATGCAGTGGGCCACATGATTAATTATATCAGCCAAAATCAAAGGAATATTATCTAATTTCAACAAATAAAACACAGATGGGATGATCCAAATGGGAAGTAGCGTGTCACAAAATGATCATGCAGCCCTTTATTTGGACACCACTTATGAACACGCATGTTTCCAATGGCCTTCATAAATGTGTTCACAGGACTAAAAAAATGTGTGCGTGTGTGGATAAAGATCTATAGGTGCAGGCATATGGCTTGATGCAGAACCCTATGTGAACTGCAAAGGTCATATGGACATCTAGAGCAAAGAGGCTCCAGAGCAAAAGCCTACAAACCTCAGCAGAGAGGGCAAGTCCATATGGAAAAGGATATGCACACGAAGTTGATATTTTCAGCTGAAATCAAGTCCCAAATAAATGTGACTTAGCGAACCCATTGTGAAATCACTGGGCACTTGAAAAACATGCACTGGAAAATGCACGGATTGAGCAAGAGCAAGGCATAGACTAGAGTCACGACTATGCATTTGCTGTGACTTCCAAGCAGGAGGAGAGAAAATGTGTGGAAGATGGAACTGGGTGTGAAACTCAACTACCTGAGAACCTCAGCTTGCACTTACAGTGGTACCTTGGTTCTCAAATGCCTTGGTTCCCAAACACCAAAAACCTGGAAGTAAGTATTCCAGTTTTTGAACATTTTTCGGAAGCTGAGCATCCAATGCAGCTGTCGGCTGTTGTTTCCGGGGTGCCTGCACCAATCAGAAGCTGCGCCTTGGTTTTTGAACATTTTGGAAGTCAAATGGACTTCCGTAATGGATTAAGTTTGGCGCTTTTGTTTTTGCTATTTATTTTGCATTTTTTGTTTTTGAGGCTTTTTCAGTTAATTTGTTTTTGTGACTGTGTGGAACCCAGTTCATCTACTGATTGATTGATTGATTGATTGATTGATTGTGTGATTGCGGAAATGGATAAAAGCCACCTATCCAAACAATGACTATCATCAGTGCAGGTAAGAACAAAATTTAATTTTAATTTTTATCATCTACAATACTGTCTTATTTTTTTATAGTACTGTACATTGATTATTGCTTTCATTTTATGGATCAATGGTCTCGTTAGATAGCAAAATTCATGTTAAATTGCTGTTTTAGGGTTGTTTTTAAAAGTCTGGAACGGATTAATCTATTCTGCATTACTTTCTATGGGAAAGCGCGCCTTGGTTTTGGAACGCTTTGGTTTTGGAACGGACTTCCGGGATGGATTAAGTTTGAGAACCACGGTACTGCTGTATTTGTTTATCTATTGGGAGGATTTATAGTCCTCACTGTTGGAATGAGAACAAGCAATACCTGATGAAACCTCAGAAGATTAATAAGATTTCTAGTAACTGAGGGCACAGCCTTATAGCTCTGCATTAGCTTCTTGCCCCTCCCTGTGACTTAAAGGAGTAGTATAAATTGTGCAAAATGAGGCAGCTCAGGGGAATGGACGTCTTTTGCTTAATATGTACAGTTCATAGACTTCAGACTTCCATGGCTCAGACTAAGTCTTTGATGCCAGTATCCAATACCTCTGTTCCTGCCATTGTTGTCCTTTGCATCCAGCAAGGTTATGAATTATTCTATATTGGGGTGACTATTCTCCAAAGAACTGGCTATATCATTTCCATAGCTGGTGTAAATCTGCTGAAAGTGATTTAAACAAAAACCCAAAAAAACTCACACACATTGGTCTAAATCCAGCCTGCATGGGAGGACCAGAATCAGGGCTTGCACATCTAAAAATAGCCTGAAAATTAGGCTGCTGCTAATCTTCCCTACTTTGCATGATTGACAGCAGTGCACAAAGGCATCTGAATTAGTCGTTCACTCATTACTGGGGTTCATTTCCTCACCGCCACCTCAACCCTACAAAATCAAAGAAAGCGAGTGATACCTACCATCTCTACATCAGAAACAGGTCCAAAACTGGTGACATAGATATCTGTTTTGACTTCAGTTACAGGACCTAATATATATAAAAAGGAAGTGAGCAAGGAAAATTGGAATGTTTCAGGTTTAAAAGCAGGAAAGATTGTACTGGGGGGGGGAGCCACATCTTATGCAATTGTCACTTTGACGATTCATTTGACTAATCGGAGGAAAATGCGCAGGCAGCATGTTCTTCCAACCAAGCCTGCTGAACTTGGAAATTCTTGCATAATGTTGATTTTCATGCCATCTCTTGACTTACGTAAGTACACTGGTATAATTCAGAAATGCTTTTGTAATGCGTTGTCTCGGATTGACATGGGCAAGAAAATACATGCACATGAAGATCTGGGGAAAGCTCTTTTTTATAGAGAGAAAAGTGGTCTGGTCCTTCAAACTTTGCTTCAATTGGGTTAATGGGGAATATACAACTGCATTCACAAAGACTCAGTTCACATATAACACCAAACCATGGTTTGACACTAGAGGAGCAAACCCTATACTCAGTTGCTGCCTTGTTCACACTCCCTATCCCTCTTCCACTTTTGTGCTCCATCTGCTGCAGACCCTGCCATTTGCCGCAGACCATATTTTGCAGTTACATCCAAGCTGGTAAACTATGGTTTGTGCTTGCTTTGCAAATCAGTGTAACACCCTAAGATCAAATACTATTTTACAGTCCCATTCTGCAACGTAGGTACATGCCATAGTTTGCCAGTTTGGATGCAATGGCAAACTGGTTTACCAACAATCAGGAAGTAATCAATTGATAAGGGAGTGTAGAGGGAGGAGGATGGGGTAAAGGTGTGGGCACAGAGTTCATTCCTGCGTGTGAACCTATCCAGAGTGTGATCCAACTACACGAGAAATAGAAAACATAAAGAAGTTAGAATTCCCAATGCAATCCTACCACACCTCGCTCAGAATACACACAGGTCCCACTATCCACCTGCTCATTATGTGAAAATTCACTTATCCAAACACAAAGAATTATGCCAAAACCTTGCTGCACACATGGCTGATTCAGATATCCAAACAGCCAGAGTTTGCCCACTTCCTTACTTTTTTGTGCTTTGCTGGCCAGGGGCTGCCATTTTAAGGTAAAAACCATGGAGAGAGGGAGTGGGGAGAAAGATTCGGACAAATCGCCAAGCAGGATAATTCAGACAAATCAGGGAGCAGGAGACATTAGACAAAATCAGATTTTTCCTCTGCCTCTCTTTTGCTAGTTGGCTGCAGGAAGATAGCTCATGGATTAGAAACGTTCCCATAAGAAATAATGGCTCATCAGCTCATTATGTGAATGCTCACTTAACAAATTATTTCCTGGGAATGCATTGTGTTCAGAAGGTGGGACCTGCATTAATTTATGAGAATACTGTGGCTCCCAAGCATTTTTTTGGGGGGGGGAGACTTGCCCTCCAAGTCATTTGAGTTTAACATCCTTGACCACAATTAATGTCCAGGCTAATCAGTTCACAGCAAAGGAAGGAGCAAAGTGGCCGTGCGTGCCATCAAAATGCTCATACATATTTTGTCTTAATAAGCCAAGTTATGGTTTATTAAGCCAAGTTACATAGCCAGCATGTTCACATACTGAGCTGGAAAACAAGTCACCAGCATCTATTGTCCATTATAGCCTCTTAATACCCTACGCCCCATTTTAGTTTTTCAAACGCCTATAGCAAACAAAATAGCAACAGTGTCCATAATATTTCCACAAAACAATTTATCCTTATTAGATTTTTTTTTAAATCAGCATACTGGCCGGCATTCTTTGCTGCCTCCAAAAGCTATTTTGTCTCAAGTAGGTATATTTGAAAGGCACAATCTATTGGTGCTTGTTTGAGCACATCCTTCCATCCCCTTAAACTATTATCCATAACACATTTATTACTTCAACCCCCCTGAAAGGCACACAGACTTACACTTAGGTAAGTCTGTGATGGGAAGGAATTATTTAGCTAGGCAGGCGGAAACCTCCACCATGCTCTCTCCAGGTTCAAAATCTTTAAAGTATCATGGGGGCAACCTTTGGTCCAATCTAGCAGAGCTTTTCTTATGTTCTTATGACTTTAGCAGGTGGACAGGGATAATAATATAGATGGGTTCTGCTGCAAAACTGTGTATCTTAAAAAAGACCTCAGGCATATAGAATATTTTTTTATTTTATTTGGTTGGTTGGTTGGTTAGTTAGTTAGTTAGTTAGTTAGTTAGTTAGTTAGTTAGCTAGTTAGTTAGTATACACACACACACCCCTTCATCCATAGATTCAAGGCAGTTCACAACATAAACGTCTAATGCAGGAATCTCAATGCTATCAGTGATGGACCTACATTTTGGGGGCCCTGAAGCTTGAACCATCATGGAAGCCCTTTCACAACCAGCAATGAGGTCTGGGCATAGCTGTCAACCGTCCCTTATTTGGCGGGAAAGCCCCTTATCCCAGTGCTGTGTCCCGCTGCTGTCCCTTATTGATGATGTCCCTTAAATTTCCCAGGTTTCAAAAGAAGCAGCTCCTCTCCCTCTCTCCCTGCCGGCCAGGGAGGAGGGATGCTCCAACTGTGTTGCTTGGCTGCATTGCTCACCCAGTAAGGAGTCTAAGAATGACTGGGGGTGGAGCTTGCATGCCTTGTGCCGATCAAATCGGCCGTGTTGCCTGGGGACTCGCCTTTGCTCAGCGCTTCCCAGCAGAGAGGTGACGGTGGTTTTCCTTGCTGCATCCCCTTTGCCGGGTTGCTGCGCTGTGGGAACCACCGCTTGAGGCTTCGTTTGGCTGTTGGCTGGGCTTTCTGCCTTTGGCTTGGAGGGGCTCAGAAGTTGAACATGCCTGTGTTTGGAAAATGCCTTATTTTGGCTGCTGATCCCTTATTTTCAAGGCTGCTGGTCCCTTATTTTCAAATCTGTAAGTTGACAGCTTTGGGTCTGGGTAGCCACTATTATCTTCTGCAATGGGCTTGTTCCACGACAGATCAGCACACCTTTACAACATCTGTGCTACTGACTCTCAAACTTTGGGATGGTTGAAATATATACAACAAATATATACAACTCAGATGGAGTCATGTGACTCTAATTGGGTCGCAGTGTGGACGAAAGTCACTTCTGGGGCGCCACCAGGATTAGGAGCCCTGAAGTTTAACCTTCATTAGTTTCATTGTTGATTCATCCCTGATTGTTATTCTCTTTGGCTATACCAAAGAAGAAGACGTTCCATATATTTCGAAGCCTTCAAACCTCCAGGCTGTTGAGTTTATTGTGCTCTTTTAAACAACTCTTGCAGCCTAGCAGGCACAATGTGACAACACTGTGAAGATTTTGTTGAAAGGTAAAGCACATTTGCCTTGTGCCTAACATTGTTGTGTGCGCAAATGTCACTTAGTGTCAAAATGCAGAAAGGAAGCATAAGCAATGAGAAAAGTGAAATTATTATTTCCCATTGGCCCGATATGGAGGTTTCGAGCTGCTAACTGAACACATAACAAAAGCATGTAAAATTACCTCACTTCACAGTTTGTAAATTACACCTAAGAGTTCAGTTCGGAAGAAGATGAATGCAGGAATCACTAGAAGTTTTCCCCAACAAAGCAGCAATATGCAAGCTATGTTCGGATCACAGTCACCTCAATCAGCTCCTGCAATTTTCTAGTTCAAAAGTCTTCACCTTCTATCTCTTTTTTCTGACTTTCCATTTTTAATTCATAGGTCATCAAGATTGTGCAGCTGCTTGAAATCAACTCCTAAAAGTCCCCACATCTTCCTGTTGGAATGACAGCTTTTCTGAACATGACTTTATTCGCTTAGGGTTGACAAACCTCTGACCTATGGGCAAAATTAGGCTTGCCAGGCCTCCCTACTTCACCTGCAAGGGCATTTTGGACTCACTGTACATCTGGCTTGGATGTCCTTGTTGTAAACTTATTGCTTATTGCAGGGCATTTGGTTCCATGTGTGTAAAGCTTTTGCATTGCTGGGTTCTCTTTTACACACCTGAAGATCTTGTATTAGTGGTCAAGCTAACATGCCAAAGCACACAGAACTAATGCTTCAACTGTCATTGGAAATCCATCGGATTGCTTTTGTTTGATTCAAAGCCAGCGGACCTGATGGGATACCTGCCAAAGTCTTCAAAGTGGGCAGAAATGAACTGACACAACAACTTCACAAGCTCATTGAAAAAATCTGGGGGGGAGAGGAGATCCCAGCAGACTTTAGGGATGTCAAAATTATCAACCTTTTTTAAAAAAAGGTGATAGAATGGATTGCGGAAACTATAGAGGAATCTCTTTATTAACTGCGGCCTGCAGTTAATAAAGATCTTGTAAGGATCTTAGCAAACTGTCTCCTAACTATATCTGAGGCTGCCCTTCCTGAATCCCAAAATGGTTTCTGACTTTCTAGGGGGACAGTGGACATGATTTTCACTGCTTGACAGATTCAAGAAAAATGCAGAGAGCAAAACCATCCCCTGTATATGGCATTTATCAACCTGACTAAGGCCTTTGACATTGTAAATCGTAATGCCCTGTGGACTGTCCTTCTGAAAATCGGCTGCCCAGATAAATTTGTGGATATCCTTCAGCTCCTCCATGATAATATGACAGAAACAATTCCAGATAACAATGGCTCTCAAAGTGAACCATTCACAGTGGGAGCAAGTGTTAAGCAGGGTTGCGTTATTGCCCCAACTCTATTAATTGTTTTCATTGCCATGATCCTACACATTGTCAAAGGGAAACTCCCCACCAGGGCAGAAATCATATATCAACAGATGGAAAGCTCTTTAACTTGAGTAGGGTGGTTACCTACTCAAAGAGTAAGTTACCATAACTTCCATCATAGAGCTTCAATATGCTGATGACAATGTGGTGTGTGCACACTCAGAGGATGACTTCCAAACCATTCTAAATATCTTCACAGAAGCCTACAAAAAGCTTGGCCTATCACTCAGCATCCAAAAAAACCCAAAGTGTGGCACCAACAAGGACAAAACAACCCCTCTGTAGTGCCACAAATCCAACTCAATGGTGTAATGTTGGAGAGTGTCAATCACTTTTCCTACCTAGGCAGTTATCTTGCCACAAGGGCCAACATTGATTCCGAAATTCAGCATTGCCTGAGCTCGGCAAATGCAGCTTTCTCCCAATTGAAGCACAGAGTGTTTGAGCACCAGGACATTCTCAGGGAAACCAAAATGCTTGTTTACAAAACTATTGTACTACCAGCCTTACTGTATGCTTGTGAAACACGGACCACTTATAAATGCCATCACCAACTCCTCGAAAGATTCCAACAATGGTGTCTGTGAAAAAAAATTCATATCACTTGGGAAGACAGGCAAACTAATGCTAGTGTACTGGAAGAAGCAAAGATCACCAGTGTCGAAGCAATGATTCTTCAACATCAACTTCGTTGGGCTGCTCGTGTTGATTGCATGCCTGATTATCATCTTCCAAAGCAACTACTCTATTCCGAACTTAAAAATGGAAAGCGTAATGCTAGTGGTCAACAAAAGAAGTTTAAAGACTTTCTCAAGACAAATCTTTAAAATTGTATATAAACACCGACAACTGGGAAACACTGGCCTGTGAGTGCTCCAATTGGAGAACAGCCTTTACCAAAGGTGTCGTAGACTTTGAAGATGCTCAAACTCAGGACAAAAGGAAGAAACATGCTAAGAGGAAGGCACGTTTGGCAAACCCTCACCTTGATCAACTCCTGCCCGGAAACCTATGCCCCACTGTGGAAGGATGTGTGGATCCAGAATTGGCCTCCACAGTCACTTATGGACTCATTGTTAAAACCATGTTTATGGAAGACAATCTTACTTGGCTATGAGTGATCGCCAAAAAAGAAGACATGTGCAATGATAGAGGCCTGGCTGGAAAGATTAAAACTCGCCACTGCTACACAGGAGATAGAATGAAGAAAAGGAAATATGAATTTGCTCTACCCCATAGCTTGACCAAATGTGGCTAGGAGCTAGGTGGAGTCATAAGGTAAAGGTAAAGGGACCCCTGACCATCAGGTCCAGTCGTGGCCGACTCTGGGGTTGTGGTGCTCATCTTGCTTTTTTGGCTGAGGAAGCCGGCGTACAGCTTCCAGGTCATGTGGCCAGCATGACTAAGCCGCTTCTGGCGAACCAGAGCAGCTCACGGAAACGCCGTTTACTTTCCCACCGGAGCGGTACCTATCTACTTGCACTTTGACATGCTTTTGAACTGCTAGGTTGGCAGGAGCTGGGACCAAGCAACGGGAGCTCACCCCGTCACAGGGATTTGAACCGCAACCTTCTGATCGGTAAGCCCTAGGCTTTGTGGTTTAACCCACAGCGCCACCTGCATCCCTCAAGGTGGAGTCATAGATCTTAACAAAGTGTAGACTTGCATTTTGACTTGATATGTCTGTTTTGAGCTTCTCAGAAGTATGTAAAGGCAAGAAGTGGGTGGGGAGCACTGGCCCGCAATGGCGCCTGCCAGAGAGGTGCCAGAACTGCGCTCCAGTGCACATCAACTGAAAAAACACTGATTAAAGCCTTTATGGATACATTTTTTTAAAGCCCACATTCCTTCTATTGCTTCCCTCCCTCTGCTTCCTGCACTACTGATGGTTAGTTCTTTTTGGCAGAGACCTGCTCTCTCTTTTTTAATGTGTTGTTCTCTGGAATTTCATGTGTCATAAAAGCACTATGAAAATTAAATAATAATATACTTTGAACCACCCAGTGCATGCAACACGTAAACAACCAGCAATGGGAAACATCCATAGTAAGATCTACTAACTGAACCTCAAGCTAATCCTAAGGGAGTACACATACTCTGAAGCGTGAGACCAAAAGTAGTGAGGGAAATGTTTAGGAATTCAAAGACTAATTTAACACCATTTCAGACAGAACAGAACACCCTGGGTGCCAGCTTGCGTGCTGAAGTGTAAGACACAAACATGAAATGCCAGCCAGGACCTGCTTATCCTCAATACCTAAATTTATTTTGGTTTAGAACTTAACATACCCAGGCAAAGTGGCACAACAAGGTGCTACTGAGGGAAATTGTTTTATTACCACATTGAAAAGAATAAGAAAACATCTGCTCACAGTACAGGTGAACATTCTGATGCTAAGGTATACAGTCATTACACAAGAGCAAGCTAATGCTGGGCTGGAGAAAATTAAAAACTGCTTCTTGGTGGACCTTCTAAAAAAATTCCCGTTTGCATTCTTGCCTTCTAGGAACTATTTATAGATTCAGTGGCGAGCATTTTTAATGTCAGCTAAATAGTAGGGGAGCTTTACACACACTGCAATGGGCACTGTCAAGTATGAATCACCGCTCAGAGGAACAAACATTCCAAAGAATGGAAAGCAACTGAGTGCAAAATCCAATTGTGGTTCGAGGACCCGATCCCCGCGTAGTGGAATGAAAACACGAGGACACGTGATATAAGGTTAATGGGCAAGAAAAGGCCACAACTTTATTGATTACAGCAAGTGAAAAGGAATTGGCTTAGGCATTGGATTACGTCAGCTGACTCCACCCCCGCAGAGAGGGGTGAGTCTAAAACAGGGGGGTTTGTTCACCAGTAGGTGGAGCCTGTTGATGCTAATCCAACTATAAGCTCTCCCCTGATGTCACCGAGGGTCGTGCCATGGCCTCCCGCCAAGCAGGCATCGGACAGAATACACGACCGCCAGATTCCTTTAACGGAATACCCAAAAATTGAAGGCATAGGCGATGGCCACACCTAGCCCTTCGACACACCACATTATTCCAATGCCTAACCTACCCACCAATACCACGAAAGTCGTGACGATTGCTATGAGGTAGGCGAAAAAACCAAAAAGCCTAATGCCAAATGGAAAAATTCCTACCAGGTCCCCCGGACAACCAGGGCGACCAACCTAAGGCCCATAGCAAGGCCAAAAGAAAACTGAGACCCTGAGCTCTAAGGGAGTGGAGGGTGGGTGACTCGCGATGGGACGACAAAAAGTGAGGCCGCAAGGCTGGTGCCGCAGCAATTTGGGCTGCTAAACACGCCCCCTCGCAGGCACCTGGTTGGGTGCCTGGCCGAGGGCGTGGGCGCCAGCCAGGTGAGTGGGAGGCAGGGGGCTAACGCCCCCTGCTTGAGGCGGAGTCCAGCTCCCGACCACAACCACTCCCCTCTCTTGCAGGAGGAGAGTCTTTATTCCTCAGTTTCACATCAGACAGGGAGAGTGTCCAGTGGCTTCCCCACCCCCCATCTCACGTCGGCTGCCGAGCCTCACTCTCTGCCACTCACTTTCGGCTGAGATGATAACAGGCAAACTGGGAACAGAAGAACAGAAGAGGGACTGTTTCGGTGTGGGAAAGCACATTTGGAGCAGGCAGATCTGTAACTTCCCAGCAAATTACGCCTTTAAATTGATAATAAATATTTATGAATATAAAATGCTTTTATTGGTGGGCTGGGGGAGGGCAGTTGCACTTCACTCTCTCCTACTCAGATATCTAGGCTGGTTGCTCAAGAGCAGCAACAGACTTCCAATTCATTAGTATTCCAAGTCTTCTTTGCCTGCACTGGCTCCTCGTTAGTTTCTCAGCCCAATTCAAGGGGCTGCCTTGAAAGCCCACAAGAGCCTTTGTCCTGCGCACCTTACGGAGCATCTCTAATATGCTGCTTCCTGTTCTTTAAGAACTGGTGTCACCTAGTGATGCGTAAAGATTATATAACCTATCTGAATCTCTTTGAACACTTGAAAGCACTAAGTAACACTTAGCATTTATAATTCTTTGAATGTGACCTTGGACCATGTCCCATTGCTGGCGCCAGGCACAGAGTCGGGACTTCTCTAAGATAGTATGGTACTTATACTTTTTTCATAATGCATTTAATGCACACAAAAATATTTATATCCTGCTTCCCCAGTTCGTCTCCAGGATGCCCAGGGTGGTGAACACCATCAGAATTTAATAATAATAATAATAATAATAATAATAATAATAATAATAATAATAATAAAATTTATTTATAGCACACATATACAGAGATGCAAGCTTAGAGAAAGAGCAAGTTTTTTTATTTTAAAAAGATAATTTTGTAGCATTCAGTAACCAGAAAGGCCTGCCAGCACGCACACACATACAAAATCCATTTTGTGCAAAATACCAACACAGACAGCTCTCTTGGAAAAGAGAGTGCTGTCAATTGGGTGCTGCCACAGAGACGGCCTTTTCCTGAATCCCTTCCAACAACATGTATGGCAGACAAATGGGGGAAGAAGAAGAAGAAGAAGAGTTTGGATTTGATATCCCGCTTTATCACTACCCGAAGGAGTCTCAAAGCGGCTCACATTCTCCATTCCCTTCCTCCCCCACAACAAACACTCTGTGAGGTGAGTGAGGCTGAGAGACTTCAGAGAATTGTGACTAGCCCAAGGTCACCCAGCAGCTGCATGTGGAGGAGCGGAGACGCGAACCCAGTTCACCAGATTACAAGTCCACCGCTCTTAACCACTACACCACACTGGGGAATCAAGCAGAGCTCCTCAAAAGTCCTGTGTGGGCAGACAGGCTCATAGAGTTAGAGCTAGTAATGGCTGGTGCCCATTGGCAGGATGGGAGACAGGGAGGTCAGCAGTGGGTGGCACCACAGCCAATGACAGGCAAAGCCACCCTCTGACTGGTTGCAAGTAAGAAACGAGGCAGCCTGGGGCTTACTGAGGGCACACTGAAATTGGTGGGTTAATACCTCGTTTGCCCTAATGAAACCCCTTCTATTCCTGGAAGTATTTTAGGGTGTAAGTATGGTGCTCTCCAATCTCCCCTTTTTTATTTAAGTTTTTTATCTTTCAGTTCGCTGTTAGTGTTTCTATGCGATTTTGAACCTGTGCATCGATTTGAGCATGGCTTATACAGTGGTACCTCGGGTTAAGTACTTAATTCGTTCCAGAGGTCCGTACTTAACCTGAAACTGTTCTTAACCTGAAGCACCACTTTAGCTAATGGGGCCTCCTGCTGCTGCCGCACTGCCGGAGCACGATTTCTGTTCTCATCCTGAAGCAAAGTTCTTTACCTGAAGCACTATTTCTGGGTTAGCGGAGTCTGTAACCTGAAGCGTCTGTAACCTGAAGTGTATGTAACCTGAGGTACCACTGTATACAAAATGAACTAACCTACACACACATACAACTAGAAGAGCAAATGTTCACCACAGCCACAAAACTATGAAGTCAGCATATATTTGCCACTTGTTTTGTATAACTGTACACCCTACTCACAGGAAAAAATGATGTTTTGGTCTGCATAGCTGCAAAAATAGACTTGAAATGGTTTCTCCATACACATCCAAGCCTATATATCTGTAGCCACACTGCCTAGAAATTTGGTTGTGTGTTTTTTAAAAAGACAACTGCAGTTCTCAGGAGGTTGTAGTCAAACTGTATGCTTGTATGACAGTTCTTCAGAATCACAGAAGCTCTGTAGCCCTGCTGCTGAGTAGTCTATGCAGTACCAAGAAGATCTACTTTGTTGGTATGGTTTTGAAGCTGTGGCCCTGCATATTCCTTAAGGAGGCAGGTCATAAGAAACCTCCTCTTAAAGTTTGTATGCCATTATTGGTTTTTCTTTTCTGTGGTGAGTAGTCTCAGACAAGTGTGTGGTGTTTAATATGATGGAAAGGCAGATATCAACCTCTCCGCCAAGTTTCCCTCGCAAGCTGACCATTGGCCTGATGGGAGTTCATCTATAAAGCACCTCATTGGCCACCACATGCAGAAATGTGCTGGGACACCTCAATAAACAAATAATAATAATGTCTACATAGAAAGCATCCCCTAAGGAAAAGAAGTTTTAAAACATTGCTGTAGAGGAGATAAACTGAAGATCGCAACCACATCTATGACATCTTCCTGATTCAAAGAAGGTCATTTGAAGAAATTATGAGGTAATTTGCTTTTCACTGTTATTCAACACTCAGCCTATCAGCTAAAGATGCCAACAAGGTATCAACAGGGGCCAATTTCGTGAGCAGGACACCTGTCCACTGGGGACAGTGCTAAGAATACCATCTAATTTTGCCAAGGTCACTGAGCAGTAGACAGATGGTAATAACTTCAGTCACTACCAACCTGGGAAAGAAATCAAGAAAGACAATGTATAGGTAAATACTAGGCCCATAACTTTTTAGCAGTCATCTGAGTCATCCAGTTTTGCCATTTGGACAGCTGCCTGGAAAACCGATCAGCCTCACTTCATGGCTTAAATGACACTGACAATTTTGTTTTTCAGGTAAGCAGAATAAGTTTGTAACAAAAGGATGAAGCCAATTGTATAAATGGCTTTTTGGAACACTTGTTGTATGAAAATTATCTCCTAAGAATCGTAGAAAACCACATTCTTTGCATTTCCAGTTTTTCTCTTGTTTTCTGACAGACTGGCTACCAAGGCTTAAGTCAAAGCTTGCACTGAATACAGGTGAGGAGCATTTCGCATGGGGGTTCCATTCCCAGCCCCCCCCCACATCGACGGAGTGCATATAAGTGTGCCCCATTATACCCCTTCTGCTCCACCTCCATTCCTTCTACAGTTCCACCCTCTTCTGGGTCCAAAAGGACCCCTGTGTTGGTGACTGCATGTCATATATGACTTTAGCTATAGGGCAGGTAAAAATATGACTGGGTCAAAAGCAGGCTAGAGGCTTCATCAGGTGATGAATAGCACACACAAAACATTTTGCAAGCACTAGCAAGTATTATTAAGGGACATGGGTGGCGCTGTGGGTTAAACCATAGAGCCTAGGACTTGCCGATCAGAAGGTTGGAGGTTCGAATCCCCGCGACAGGGTGAACTCCCATTGCTCGGTCCCTGCTCCTGCCAACCTAGCAGTTCGAAAGCACGTCAAAGTGCAAGTAGATAAATAGGTACCACTCTGGCGGGAAGGTAAACGGCGTTTCTGTGTGCTGCTCTGGTTCGCCAGAAGCGGCTTAGTCATGCTGGCCACTTGACCCGGAAGCTGTGCACCAGCCAATAAAGTGAGATGAGTGCCACAACCCGAGTCGGCCACAACTGGACCTAATGGTCAGGAGTCCCTTTACCTTTTAAACAATTATTATTATTATTACCCATTCTTCATTCTGACATCCCAGAGTGAGTGACAGCAATTCAAAATTTTAATTCAATTCAACATTTTAAAAAGTTTAAAACAATCAGCATCAAATGATATAGTTGCTTCCCAGTTCACAAGCTCCTGAACCAGACCTCATTATATTTATCATTAACTGCACCCACGTACGCACCCCTGCTGCAATTATCTGCCTGGTTACTGGTGAAGGAACTTAAGATCAAATCATATATTTTTTAATAAATAAATGAAAGGGTTAGAACTCCTGCAGAAAAATGCCTTTTGATCCAGGGTAAATGCACTCACGTTTTCCAAAGGGTGAAGTTCTTTGGAGTATTATAATTATTACATTTTCTCTGAGCTGTCAGAGCACTCCATGTATAATCATCACAGTAATGGTTAAAAGAAGCCTTCAAGGTAGGTCAGTATATTTAAACCCATATTACAGATCAGGACTGGGGGCAAAACTCCCAGTACACACAGTAATAACTCGCAAACGATCTCCAAAATAATAAATAGGTAAGAAGGAAATCCAGGATTGGGCCATTTTGAGTGCATAAGCAGCAGAGATGGAAGAGGTGCTTAACCCATTTGTTAATGTCCCTAGCATAGTTGTCAACCGTCCCTTATTTGGGGGGAAACTGCCTTATCCCAGCGCTGTGTCCCGCTGCTGTCCCTTATTGATGATGTCCCTTAAATTTCCCTGGTTTCAAAGGAAGCAGCTCCTCTCCTTCCCTCCCTGCTGATCCCTTATTTTCGAGGCTGCTGGTCCCTTATTTTCAAATCTGTAAGTTGACAGCTATGGTCCTAAGCTCCACCCACTGCTACAGGAGCCCACGAAGCTTGCAAAGCCACGATGGGAAAAACCAGGGAGCAGGGAGTTAAGTGGAGCAGAATACCAGTCAGCAGAAAATAAGATAAGCACCCCTCCAACCAGACTTGGCCCTTTCCAAAAATGTTTTTCATTTTCAAATAAAAGAACACAGAGGCTTGGTTAGGCTCATTTGCGCCTAACACCTAGATTGCTCTTATGAGATACGGGTTTCAGTGCCAGATTTACGTATAAGCTAAACAAGCTGTAGCTTAGGGCCCCACTCTCTTGGGGACCCCCCAAAAAATTAAAGGAAAAAAACCTGGATGTACATTTCCAAAATATAAGATAAAAAACAAAAAAAAAACCTACATATAGCAACAGTGTTTTGTGTTGTGTAGGCTCCTGTGATGTAAGTAATGGGCCCCGCCCGCTAGCCTGCTCCCTAAAATATCACTGGTTTGCTCATTTCTATATATAGGGTGCCTACATTCTGCGTGGACTGGTTGCATGGCAACATGTGCAAATGGCTTTAGATACCTATTAGGTCCATAAATTACCATATAGCATATATTCAACACAAAAAACAGTGACTGTTTGTTGTTGACAAAGGACAGCTGCATTTTGGCATTTGTCCTGTGTTCAGTGCAATCCTATGCATGCCTACTCAGAAGGAAGCTCTGTTGTGTTCAATGGGGCTTAGCAACCCTAGGCATACCACAATGTGAGTTCCGCTAAAAATGACAGAGTTTTCTCTAGAGAAAACATTTCTGCTTCTGAGTAAACACATTACAGAATTTCACTGTGTATCATTTTCCTCTTTTCCACTTATCACAAGGGATCGTGTGGGTGTGAAATGTAGCCAGGGAAGGGATCATTCCCTGACAGGTGAAATGTGTGCTCATTGTCTAGGTAGGTTTCTCTGGTAAAGCAAGGCTAAATCCACATCCTTTTTTTGCCTTCTCTACACCATATGCTTAAAGTACATCCAACATGCATTACTTCCCCCAAAGAATGCTGGGAACTGTAGTCTACCCCCTTAGGTAAAGGTAAAGGGACCCCTGACCATTAGGTCCAGTTGTGGCCGACTCTGGGGTTGTGGCGCTCATCCTGCTTTATTGGCTGAGGGAGCCGGCGTACAGCTTCCGGGTCATGTGGCCAGCATGACTAAGCCGCTTCTGGCGAACCAGAGCAGCGCATGGAAACGCCGTTTACCTTCCCACTGGAGCGGTACCTATTTATCTACTTGCACTTTGACTTGCTTTCAAACTGCTAGGTTGGCAGGAGCAGGGACAGAGCAATGGGAGCTCACCCCATCGTGGGGATTCGAACCGCCAACCTTCTGATCGGCAAGTCCTAGGCTCTGTGGTTTAACCCACAGTGCCACCCGCATCCCTTCAGTCTACCCCCTTACAGAACTGCAATTCCCAGCACCCTTAACAAACTACATTTCCCAGGATTTGGGGTGGGGGAGCCATGTGCTTTAAATGTGCACTGAGTGTGTTTTAAAGTACACATTCAGCTTTTCTTGTTAAGGTTGCTTTCATGTGCCAGTCCCCCATCCCTTTTTTGTCCCAAATCCTTCACTTAGAAATTACTGAGCGCTTTGTGTGTGTGGCTATAAGCATCACTGCAGTCCCCCTGATTATTTCCTTCTGAAAGAACAGCAAACTCTAGTGATAAGTGGGAGTGGATAAGCTATGCTGTTGCATTAAATTAGTAACAATTAAAATGGCATGTTAAAGATTAAGGCGACCATCTGGGTAATACTTACAAGCTTGCAAATCCCATTGAAGAGAAGGCAAACTTGTAAGTCGTGTCAGGGCTACATCCTTTAATCAGTATCTGTGAGGAACAGCCACCAAATCCAACCTGAGAACACTTAACACTTAAATAAACCATAAAAAACCTAATTATAGTTATAGAATAACCAATCCATAATCACTCTTGGCATGTATATATCAAACTTCAAGTGGGCAAAGTGCATTGCATGCAACGTCTTCGTAGTTCTTACAACAACCCCAGAAGGTTGGTCTGTATCATCATCATCATCATCATCATCATCATCATCATCATCATCATATTGTACAAGGTTTGTACTCAAGGGGATAGTGGCTTGTCTAGTAAATTGACAGCTCAGGTGAAACTTTTGGTATGAATAATTCAGTAGGACAGGGATATGGAACCTGTGTCCCTCCAAAAGTTGATGAACTCCATCTTCCCTAGCATTGACCTGTTAGGATTCTTTCCCCGTGTTGCAGTCATGGGATTGGTTATATCACATAACGGTCTATGTTTTCATTCCACATTGTGGGAAGTGACAGAGACAGGATGTTTGTATTACTGTGTTTCTGTGATGTAGGACATTTGTCCTTTGTTCTTTCTCTTTGCTGTCTGATGCTGAAGAGGAAGGAGATGAGTTACGATGCTCCGAGTGTGTATACGTAAAGAAATATAGATTAGTCAAAATGTTGGGCTATTGAGTGTGTACGCTGGCTGCCTATACTCTGCTGATCCTGAAATGTGCTGATCCTTCTAAGGCATCAGTCGCTGTAATGTTCGGGCTGGACAAAGATTTTAAATCTCCTGAACGAACGAACGACCAGGAGGGAGAGAACATACCAGTCAGGCATGTGTCTCTGCCAGACTCATACTCATGTGTAGGAGTCTGAGGGGAACTGGGGTCCGATATCGCCTGAAAGGCCACAAGTCTTCCATCCTTTGGGGAAAGCATTGGGAAGTATGGATACAGCACAAGAAGTGGTACTATGCGGTGATTTGGTAGCCTTTCTAGAACTGAGCAATGGGTAATGTATGGAGCCAAATAAGCAGGTGCAATTATAACACTGGTTTACTATGAGCCTGAACAATCAATAAATAGTGAGTGTTTGAGAAACAAGGCCAGAGGCCTAAATTGATATAACCCACGGCCACAAAATGGCTACCCCATTTGCTCCTCACAAATCCATTGCTGAAGTGTTGGGTCATTTTTCTGAATTGCTCAATGCATTTTTTATTAAATTAATAACCCTGACCTTTATGCTTCTTTCTGCCATTACTACGGACTAGCCTTCCTTCTGTTAGGGAAATTGGCCCAAGATGATTGGCTGACAATTCTTTTCCTTACTGAGAGCTCATTGATATTGTTAGACATCAATTTTGAGATGGTGGCATATCTCAGCTATGGGGAAGGAATTGATGGACGTGCGTGTGTGCACCGCACACAAGCATAATCCAAAGGGGGTGAGAGAGAGAAAATTGAAGACGGTAGAACCACTAAGTCTTGCTGGGCTTTTTATAGCCCTCCCTTTCATTCAGGAATGTGTTGGAGAAACCACAAGCAGACTCATGCCCCACCAGCAAACCCCTCTCTCTGTTTATGGAGAGGAAGATCAGCAGAATGCTATGACCCCTGGGATGCCCATCCAGGAACCATAGAATTACATTCTGAAAGTTAACAGTGGCATTGTAAATTTGAACAGCTGTAGTTGAAGGCCCTTAAGAAAATAGGAAGCTGCCCTATACCAAGTCAACCCAATGGTCTATCTAACTCAATATCATCTACTCTAGACTGAATAGCTGTAGTTCTCCAATGTTTCAGGTAGGGGTCTATCCCAGTTGTTCTGCATGTAATGCAGTTGCTTTGCCACTGAACTATAGCCCTCCCCTGCTTCTAAGGTAGAGATATGGCTGATCAGTGAATTACTGCTGAGACGCCAGGCTTTCAAGGACCAATCAATACATCTGTGCACATGGCACCTATAAATATGAGTCATCGTCCCCAGCAAAAATTGGTGGGTTCAACTCCCACTGACTTTAATGTCCACTCTTAATACAAAGCAAACACAGGGCCTGAGAAACTATTAAAGAACTTTTGCTCAGTTTGCAAGTAATCTGAAAATGAGCTAATATATTAAAATAGACACTTTAGCATGTTAATTCATGAAGAACTTTGTTATTGCCTCATCTGTCTTGGCTCTCCCAACTCTAAATATATGGCAAATCCTGAAGACTTTGGGGCATTTTGCTTGTTTCCCAGATTCATATTCCCTCTGTACATTCATGATGAGAAACTCGGAGTGTTTTAGAATTAAAGATAATAAAGCATCGCTGATGTATCAAACTGCTGTTAGCATGATAGCCAAAATACAATAAAATGTTTTTTTATTAAAAAAAATACATAGAGGCTGTAAATCCTGCAGTCAGTAGAAAAGGAAATTTTCAAGTTCACAATGTATGTTCATTATTCATAAAAGCCTTCCTAAATCAAAGAGTATGTACCTATTCTTTTTATAGAGATAAAGCTCTTTCGGACAGTCTGTATATGTGCCTTGTCCAAGGTTCTGAAAGGTTTTTCCAGAGCCTTGCTATACAGAAGATCAGCAGGAGATGGACAGCTCCATTTCCCCCAATTCTTAACTAGGAGGAGCTGGCAGGGGAAGGCTCCATAAACGGAGCTATTTCTGCAGGTCCCGGCACCAGGCACAGAATCAACCATGTGAGGACACAGTATCATCTTCCACGCAAGGAAAGATTAACCCATTGGCAGGAATCTATCAGCAAACTATTCCACTTAAGTTATTTGAGTGAGACTCACGCTTTCGAACTTACAGCTATACTTCATGATTATAGAATGTAGTTGGTGAGAGTCTGACTTGCTTTTGCACGCTGGAATAATGTAGTGTTCTGCTAATGAACAAGTGCTGTGCATCATCCTAAATTGTCTCAGTAAAATATGACATATATATATATATATATATATATATATATATATATATATGAGGCAAACCAAGATAACAACTTCTTCCAAAGCAACGTTGTTAAGCCAAAGATTTTGATGACAAGAAGTCTTTCCTTTTATCTCATCTTCTCTCTTTTTTCTAAATACAACCATTTCCTTAATACTGGGTGAAATATAGCTGGTGGCCAATAAATATTGTTTCCCACGGTTAACCAGCGTTAATGATTTGCTGTGAATGTACAGATCTCACGTGCCTTGCCTCTCCCCACTTGTGTGCAGAAGCAACAAACCCAAATCCCTGGCTTAATGTTACCTTCAAGCTGGGTATCATAATTTGTTTCACTCCAAACAAACCCTGAAGAATAAATCAAGAGCCAACTCTGGCTACAGATTTAGGTTTGATTGGAATGAAACAAATTATGATGCTAAGCCATGGATCACGGTTTGTTTCTCCCACACACCAGTGGGAAGGATCAAAGCATGCAGGGATTGGCATGGCTTACTGTGATGTACAGACCAGGACCATGTTTCTGTATTTCAGTAAAGTGTTGCAATGAAGGACTGATATAAATGAGTTTGTTCCAGATGTTGTGACTCTTTTTAGCACAAACCAATGCTGATTTTAAACAATTACTACTGAGTGATAAATTGACGACTATTAAGGAACAGCAGCTAGCAGATTACAAACATAAAATAGCAAGTGGTATGTGATTACAAAATATAGGCTATCAAATATTGATAATTAAATATGAAACATAGTTATTTTATTATCTCACATCAAGTCTCAAATTCTTATTCCCCCCCCCCTTTAAATTACCAAACTAGTCATGCTTCGTGACTGGCATTTGTTTCACGTTATTATATAAGTCATTTATAACATATACAGTTGAAGGAGAAGCCAGAAATTATATATGTTTCTGAAAGAAACCTACAGCAAATTGAATTCCTTTCTTACTGAGATCAGAAGTTATGATTGACAACATTTTACAGGAGTCACATGAATTTATCTTTATCATATGGCCTGCATCAGCTTATATTCTGGCTAGTTATCCAACAGTTTTTTCCTTAAGCATAGCTTTAAACACAAGCCTAAATCCTTCCTTGGTATCCTGAAAATCACAGATTCAGAACTCTTGGGGGGGGAACTCTTGAGGAAAAAAGACCAAGAAAACATAATATTAAAAAAGGAAAGAAAAATACACAGTGTCAATAAACACTGTCAGCTCACACTGATAAGACAATATCAAGCAGTACTTCCATCCAAGATTGAACTTATAAGTCAATAAAAGCCCTCCAGATGTCCAAACAGGTATCCAACTATAGTAGAACTGTAATTGCACAACAGCATGAAAATCCCAATCACTTACTATCCATCAACATTACAAAAATATTTCAGGTAACAGCGCAGAGAAAACACAACGTAGTTACATTTTGAGATCCTATCTAGTTATAAATTAAAAGCTGGTCCAAAGTGCTGGTTAGGAGCACATGGGTGAGTCACCTACGCCAAAAAAGCAAACAAAGAGTGGTTCGAGAGTTGTCTTACACTCAATGCCTGTCCCATCACAATACACTTCCTGTCAGATGAATAACTGGTGATCTTAAGGAATATCTATGTCCTGAGAGACAACGACTCTTTTCCTGCTTCATTTCCTTTTTAACAATAGAGAAGGAAGGTCCAGCTTCAAAGTTCACTTCCACACCGGCTGGTCACTGCAAGTAACAGTAATGACTGCTCACCTTGCCCGTTGAGGGGGGCAGCGTTTGCGACCCACTGCGCGCTCCCCGGGCTCCTGGAGACACACCTTGGCTGGCTGGCTGGCTGTTGCTCCATCACCTGGGATGGTCACTGAGGCTTCAGGGTTCCTGCCTGACCCTGGTTTGAATTAGCCAATAGGCGGTGACTGGGGGCGGAGCCGGGGGCCAGGTAAGGAGGCTCCTGCCGACGCAGCCCTCACAGTTGGTGCAGAGCATCACCTACCGTAAAGGTAAAGGGACCCCTGACCATTAGGTCCAGTCGTGGCCGACTCTGGGGTTGCGGCGCTCGTCTCGCTTTACTGGCCAAGGGAGCTGGAGTACAGCTTCCGGGTCATGTGGCCAGCATGACTAAGTCACTTCTGGCGAACCAGAGCAGTGCACGGAAATGCCGTTTACCTTCCCGCCGGAGTGGTACCTATTTCTCTACTTGCACTTTGATGTGCTTTCGAACTGGTAGGTTGGCGGGAGCAGGGACCGAGCAATGGGAGCTCACCCTGTCGCAGGGATTCGAATCACCGACCTTCTGATCAGCAAGTCCTAGGCTCTGTGGTTTAACCCACAGCACCACCTGCGTCCCTTATCACCCACCCTACCCTCCCTCTAACTGTTTTAAGGTTGTTGCAGGTTAACCTTTTCCTTTTCAGGTCCGTGGGCATTGCTGCAGTCGCACGATGGTTGCTGTTTCCCAGATTCTGCAGGCTGTGCCTTCCCCATAGCAATTGTCACAACTTTGGTGGTTTTAGGCCTTGGGCGGTATTCTTTAGTCCATCAATGGAATGGAGGGGTAGCGTGGTTACGCACCCCTCGCGCAGTGGTGTTAGCAGGGCCCAATTAGAGGGGTTTTCACAGAGAGTCACTGGCCACGAGTGCTCGGTGTATGGTCAGACTCCCAGAACTGGAGGGGGGCAGCTGCATAAACGTCCATTTTGCAGTCTCCCCCATATTTCCTGCCTTGCCCCTGTCCAGCCCCAGTCTCCAATTGGGAGCTGAGAGGGATACCCGCCCAATGCCTAAGCCAAGGTTTCCTACATCTGAAATTTAATAAAGTTGTGGCCTAATATTAATCCTACTGCGTTGTGTTTTGTTTTTCCTGGCCCTGGCTCCCAGGGGTGAGGGGTCTGTGGCTGGGCACACAACCCATTAGTCTGTCTGATCAAGAGATTTGAAGTAAAATTCACCTCTAAAGGATGGAGGAAGAGAGGGGGGATGGAGAGAGGATTGGAGAGGAGAATACCTATCATGGTTCCAATCCTGTTGTAATTGAATGGACTTCCAAAATTATAAGTTCCAGCCCAGCAAATTATTATCAATGAAGAATCGAAAGAGAAGTTGGGGGGGGGAATTATCATCTGGTTTCTTTTCTGTATTGACTGTCTTTTAATGCCTCTGTCTCTCTATGTTTCCCAGTTAAAATACCTCTTTTGGGTATAAACTCCTAGAAGAAGCAGAGGGTGGATAACCAGGGGGGGCTGGAACTAACAGTGCCTGGGGGCTGGGCTGATGGCTGTTAGAACCATTCATATGCCCACTTTTAAAAAGCAGGGTGGTACAAATCCCCTTCTCTAGATGAGCAAGCTGATAGCACTTCCTACTCATTTTTCAGCCTTTTACCCTACAAATGCTAAGAATTGTACTGACGGGGACTAATTTTAAGAGTCGAAGGCAATGTTGCAGTTGATAAAATCTCTACTGAAGCCAAGATGGTTTCAGATTTCTTTGAATCTGGGCACATGCCATCTTTAGGAAATCAACAGAAAGCCAACAGTATCTCCACATTCCAGGAAAACTCTACGACAAAATTACTGATAAGGAAATATTTATCGGGTTGGGGGGGGGGGAGTTTGGAAAACATCCAGGCTTCAGCAGACACTTCCACGTTATTCTGCTCTAACCTAGAAAGCAGAATGTTACATGATGATTTGTTGCAATAAACCGGTCGGATTTAATTTATAATTCACAAAGGGCACAGTCCAGCCAAGCTGACACATTTAAGGCCCATTAATTTCAGCAGGAAATCCATGTTACTTAAAATTTGGCCAGATCCTTCCCAAGGTGTTTATCAGCAGAAGCCAGCCCATTCTGTTTCAGCCTCTACATTTTTCATGCCAGTGCAATTTTAATAGGGGTTAGGATGCGGGTGGTGCTGTGGGCAGAGCATAGGACTTGCCAATCAGAAGGTCGGCAGTTCGAATCCCCGCTACGGGGTGAGCTCCCGTTGCTCAGTCCCTGCTCCTGCCAACCTATCAGTTCGAAAGCACATCAAAGTGCAAGTAGATAAATAGGTACCGCTCCAGCGGGAAGGTAAATGGCATTTCCATGCACTGCTCTTGTTCGCCAGAAGCGGCTTAGTCATGCTGGCCACATGACCTGGAAGCTGTACGCCGGCTCCCTCGGCCAGTAAAGCGAGATGAGTGTCGCAACCCCAGAGTCGTCCACGACTGGACCTAACGGTCAGGGGTCCCTTTACCTTTAGGATGGAGATTGAAACTAAGCTAAATGGACATAGGCAGAAGTATGATAGAGGTAAAATGTTGGAGTCCAATGGAGGGAGGGAGAGAGAGAGAGAGAGAGAGAGAGAGAGAGAGAGAGAGAGAGATGGGGAGTGGAAAAGTTGCCTCACTGGTAGTCTCTCCCAGCCCCCTCAAGAAAGTGCTTTCACCTTTTCTTTTCTTTTTTAAAAAAAACACAGATACAGGTCTTAAGCCCTTGCAGATAAGTGTGCTCTTTGATATTGGGTGTGGCCATGGTCACATGCTGACAGCTCCTAGGAGTCACAGATGAAAGCTGAGTGCAGGGTGTGGACCAAAGGTGGACAAACTCCCCCACAAGGAGCACAATGTGTCCCCAACAAGAGATACTACCCCTCCCCTAACACTAAATAAAAGGTTGAAATGAAATGAAATGAAACTAAAAAGAAGGTTTAAGCAGAGGCTTCTAAACTGAGGTTGGATGGCCATCTGTCATGGATGCTTTATGGACAATTTCTGCATTGCAGGCAGTTGGGCTAGATGACCCTTGTGGACCCTTCCAGCTCTACAATTCTATGATTCTGTGATTTTATGAATATTAACATCTGCCACACAGGTACTTTCACAGAATCTGTGACATGTCAACCCAGCTTCTGTGAAATCTGTACAGAATTTAACCAGAGCTAAATGTGCTGGAGAACATGATTCAGCAAACACATTAAATATTCCATTGCTTGTCAACCTGGAACACAACTTTAACATTAAATGTTCTCTTCTCATTGAATCTTGCCATGCTCTCTGACATTTGTTTACTTATGTGTTCATTGGTGAATTACATGATTTCCAAAGAAAAGAAAAGAAAAAAGTGAAACACTTTTGGCATAAAAGTTTGTCAGCAAAAAAGGGGAAAAAATGAAGAAGAAAAAGAATATTTTAATGATTAATCAGCTGCTGCTATTCTGAGTTATGTCAAAGAAACAAACCTTTGCACACTGCCATACAATCACGATTAAATCATAATATGAGTTATTTCTAGCAGAAAGGTACCTTTACTACAAAAATGGACAATACAGGGCTAGATACTATCTCCCCAAATCAGAGTCTTCTATTCAATCTGCTTCTTAGGAACTTTTAAAAAAACTGTTCACCTTTTTGAGTTTGGACTCAAAAAGAAGCAACAAAAATGGCCCAACACCCAACTTGGATTTCAAAGGTTTTCTTTCTAGGGCTTTCATTGAATTTTCCTTCCATTCCAAATGTGAACATAAAGTAAGCCCTATCTTATGCATGGTAGTTCTCCAACATTCCTAGTTTACAGGGTTGCTTCATTCATTTACATGGCAGCAACCCCAAGTCTGCTGTTGGATCTTCATTCAACAAGAAACAGCTGCCCCATTCCACACCTGAAGTGGTCTGCCACTGTTTCATCTTGGTCCATTGTGTCCATCCATCATTCCGCTATCAAAACTTTCCACCTTCCTCATCACTCAAGACCATATAAAGCCCATCCTTAAATTCCTACATGGCTTCCTGTTTGTAACGAGATTTTGCACATGTGTCTTGCTCTTAACTTTAGAGTCCTCATCTCTCTGCGCTTGTATCCCAACAAACCTTCACTTATCCAGCTTCACCACCCTTAGCTGTCCAAATGCTCCCTGAAACTCCTCCATCTTTTCTCCCTGGCTGCCTAGAATCCACTCCTAGAATACACCTAGGAAGCCAACTACCTTAACTTCCTCCAGATCCCTCCTCAAAACTCTTCTTTTTCTGCAAAGCCTTTGGAACAAACCCTTATTCACAATACCCTACTACTGCATCTAAGACTGCCGTCCTGTGCACACCCGGCCGGCAATAAGGCTTAGTGGGACTGACTTTCAAGGAGACGTGCCTAGGATTGCATTGTCAGTCACATGTAGCTAAAATAAGTACATGCACTTGAAATAATTGCACATCCTTCTCCTGTTTACCCTACCTAAATTTCCTTCCTCTGCCTCTGCTGTTCTGCTTGGGTCTCTTTTGAGGTTGTAAGCCCCTTGGAGTAGGGCCTACCAAGCCTACAGAGTACAGGGATGGTGTTATAACCCGGGCTTGCCATCAAACATACACCTTTGCCTCTCAAGCGGACATACCTGTACTAGACAAAGTGTTTCCAAGCACATGCTTGTATCATTTACACACATTTCTCCTTAAGGTGTAAACCTATAACTGTAATTGTTGAAGCAGCCCAAATATCCACTATCTGCCCCATGTTGGACCAGGGTGGACAACCTTTTCTCCTTTTAAGGGTCACCATCTTTCCAGGGGGGATGCGGGTGGTGCTGTGGTCTAAACCACTGTGCCTCTTGGGCTTGCCAATCAGAAGGTTGGCGGTTTGAATCCTTGCGACGGGGTGAGCTCCCATTGCTTGGTCCAGCTCCTGCCAACCTATGTAGCAGTTCGAAAGCATGCCAGTGCGAGTAGATAAATTGGTACCACTGTGGTGGGAAGGTAAACAGTGTTTCCGTTTGCTTCTCTGGTTTCAGTGTTTCATTGCGCCAGAAGCGGCTTAGTCATGCTGGTCACATGACCAGGAAAAACTGCAGACAAACGCCGGCTCCCTCGGCCTGTAAAGCGAGATGAGCACCGCAACCCCAGAGTCATCTGCGACTGGACTTAACTGTCAGGGGTCTTTTACCTTTACCTTCTTATCTTTCAGGGGCTGGAAGCCAGCTGTGGGTGGTGTCAAAGCCAGCAGTGAGTAGGGTTAGGAACTGAAAATGGATCAAACCACCCCTTTCCCCCTCTCTCTCTGCCACCCGCTTTTCCCTCTTTCTGTTAGCCCTCCTCCACCCTATGCCTAGCAGGTCACTGGTGAGGAACAGGTCACTCTTCCCACAGGTTTGAACAAATTGCTTGCAGGGGGATTTTGACAGAGAACACCCATGCGCCATACTTTACAGAGAGCACTGCTCTATATGGAAGCACCTTCCTCTGCATAGGAGACAACTCCTAGGAGCTAAGGTCCCTTTTCCCACCACCCAAAAAAAATTTTGAGGGGGGCGGGACGGCCCCCAAAGTTGATGGACATTGCCATTCAATTGGTGTGCGTGCATCACATCCTGTGATTGATTATGTGGGGTGGGCCTTACCTGCCACTCCAATATTTTATTCAAGATGACACCCCTGCTGCCCAGTGTGACCCAATTTAAATATATACTTAAGTGAAGGCAGAACTTGTCCAGCAGCAGTTATCATTAGGAGAGAAGATGAGCAAGTAGACAAGTCACCTGGTCACAGTCTTCTCCACTCTGGTGAGATGTATTTAAATTATAGCAATTATTTCTAAAATGGACTCTATCAGCCCATGAAAATTATATGCGAATCTCTGCCCTTTATAACTATTTTTATGTTATCCATTTACTCTTTTTCTTTATGTTGTTGGTGGTGGCTGCCCTACTTTGAAATTAGGCAGACCGTCATGTGTGCAATCTTTTTGTCACAGGAATCCCACCCCAATCTAGAGTCATCTCAGTGTGAATCCTGTGTAGCAATACTCCTATTTATCTCCAACCATCAAATGGCCCCTGAGGGTACCTCTCAATTATATGACTTTATGTGCCTCAGATAGATAATGTGACATATAATCATTTATGGGACCCTAAAATTGGCATTTATTCCAGAAAGATTAACAGCCTCTTTCTCAGGTGACTATGAAATCTGCACAAGATGTAAAATAGATGAGATCATGCATTTTAGCAGGCCAGCTATGGTTTGTGGGACACATCATTGTGGAGCCAGAAGCTGATACATCTGTTCATTCAACACTTCTGGAGCTGATTCTCAGTCATGTAGGGGCTCTAGTTGCTTATTAATGCAAATGTTTGCTTCACTTTAGAGACAAAAAAGTTATCATTTTGAGTGTGTGTGTGTGTGTGTGTGTGTGTGTGTGTGTGTGTGTGTAAAGGACCTCTGGATGGTTAAGTCTAGTTGAATTTGACTTTGGGGTGCAGCGTTCATCTCTGCTTTCAGGCCAAGGGAGCTGGCGTTTGTCCTCAGACAGCTTTCCGGGTCATGTGGCCAGCATGACTAAACCGCTTCTGGTGCGACTGGACTTAATTGTGTGTGTACACCATTTTTAGCCTTCTAAACATTTTTAAAATACGTGGCCGGGGGACAGACTAGCAGGAAGCAATTCCTTTGAGTTCTTGGGTCAGTAGAATATCATATAACTCAAAGACCTTAAACTCTTTAAGCCCCATGTGTGCTATTCAATAAGCAAACATGCATGTTTGAAGCAATTAAATAGTTGGGATGAAAGAAAATATTCTAAACATTACATGTAGTTGTCTGATCTTGTTCCACATATAGGTAAAAGAACTGTTTTAGGGTTGCAGTCTTAGACTCACTTACTTGACAGCAACCCCCACTGATTATAGTGAGACTTAGTTTTGAACAACATGCATAAGTTCATACTGTGCCTAAGCAGCTGGGTCCAGTATACTTTTTGATTCCTCCCCATCCCTTTGAATTGTAGTCTCCTATGCCATCAGGACTGGCCCTACCATTGGACAGTGTGGGGCAGCTTCCTCGGGTATCCAATCATGAAAGCCAGGGAGTGGCAGCAAAATTGCTGGGGGGCAGAGATGTATTTGCGGCCTAAGAGATGTATTTGAGGGGGCATAAATGCGAGCTAAAGAAGGGGGCGTTCCACTTTCTGGTGCTACCGCATGCAAAGGATGGGGCTTTCGATGTGAACGTTGTTGCCAAGATCATCAGATGCAGGTGCAAGATTTCTTTAAAAAAACACAAAACCTCCCATAGCCTCACTGCCGGAGTGTGCGGGTGTGTTTTTAATCAGAAGCAGCAGCTGCATTTGCTCTCCTTTGACAGAATGCCAAGCGATTGCTGCCCCCAAAGTGGCAGGATCCAGGCAACCAACTCTCAACTTCTCTCCTACCACCA
Source organism: Podarcis bocagei (assembly GCF_964188305.1). NCBI lineage: Eukaryota > Metazoa > Chordata > Lepidosauria > Squamata > Lacertidae > Podarcis > Podarcis bocagei. Next base: position 19,565,203 of record NC_138134.1, on the reverse strand, counting down.
TGTACACAATCTGCAGATGAGGTTGGGCGGGGGGTGGGGAGGGATGGGGGCCCAGCTGCTAAATCCCTGTTTTCTCTGCTTAATGTGGCGGAATCAGAGAGGGGCAGGGGAGAGGAGGTAGCCGAAACTGGCAGGGAGGAAGGTTCCCCGGCGCCGCCTTGCCACTGCTGGATCGCCAAGGATGTGAACTCGGAGGAGGAGACCAAACTTCCTCCCTACTCATGTTAAGCATGTAGCGGAATTTTGATTGACAAGCTGCCGCCGAAATCCAAAACAGGACCCAGGAAACTGGTCTGAGCAGCTGTGCTAGAACCAGTGGGTGGCTGTGGCGTTTCTAAGCATCGAAGGAGCAGCTTTGGGTGCCACAATCTGGAATGTGGTTCTCTCTTTTTTTGTAGGAGGGGGGATGTAAAGAATCAGAAGGCTCTCCCTCCCTTTTCTCTCCCCCCCCCACCTTCCCCATCCAAGTGATCAGATATAGAAGAGCTGGAGGAGGGAAATGGGTTCGAAGGCACACAACAAGAGAAAATCAACCATCATCATTACTTTGTTTTTGTTTTGGTTTGGAAAGGCACAGAAGCATACCTAGGCGAATTTCCCCCACAGACAAGACACACAGGCAGACTCAGCACAGACAGCAGGGACCGTACACAGTAACCATACCCCCAAATCCAGGACGCAGCCTGTTGTCATAACCATCCAGGAGACGGTCCAGGATGCGCGTGAAATTCTCCGGCCATAATTTCTCCTCCTTTTTGAGCTGTCCCGGGAGCACGGTGAGGCTACAAGGGAGTGGGGGGGTGGAAGCACAAAAGCATTTTAGTGGGAATGAGGCAAGAAGAAGGGAGAGGCGGGGAGAGAGAGGTGGCAGCTTTGATTTAGCCCTCGCCAACTCACCTTCTTCCTCTCTCTCTCCCCTTCCCAAATCCGGGGCATCAAGTAAGGGGTGCCAGGGAATTGGACGGAGGGGTGGGGGGGTGGGGATGCTGCCCTGCTACTCACCAGGTCGTCAGGCACAGGAAGTGTAGGAAGGTGACAGACAGACCCCAAGGCATCGCGATCGCTGGCTCCTTGGCAGAAACCATCTTTGCTTGCCATACTTTAAGCCTGGTAGCACGTTCCCCCGTCACTAAACGCCTTGTCCAGAGATCACACAGCCGCGAAAAGGAGGAGAGGCGGGGTGGGGGGTGGAGAGAGAGAGAGAGAGAGAGAGACGGAGAAGAAGAGGAGCGGGGTGGAGTGGAGAGGAGGAGAGGGAGGGAAGCGAACCCACCACCACTGCCACCGGCGCACCCGCTCTTCCCAGCCACACGCTCGATGTGCCTGCTGCTTGCCTTGGAGAGCCAGCGAGGGAGCCTGGCAGACGCCAATCGACCAAAGCAGAGGAGGAGGTGAGGGGGCGAGCCTGGGCTGGGCTGGGGCCCCGATCCCCTGAGCCAAACCCCCGCCGCCCCGATCCTACATCGCGTCGGTTTCTCCCGTTGCCAAACGCGTGGCGCGCTCAGACGCAGGACGCGCGCGCAAGTTGCCTCCGCTCCCAAGTCCCTTTCCCTCCACTCCAGGGGGCAACAGGCTTCCAAACCCCACCTCTTCTTCTTCTTCTTCTTTCTCCTGGCTGACTCCGCCCCGCTACTCCGCCCCAGGAGGATTTCTTATTTTTTATTTTATTCTGCAACATGGTTTCAGGGCCCCTCTTGTGGGTGGGTGTTGTCCTTTTCTCTCTCTAGCGAGAGTTGGGGCGGCGGCGAGTCCTCCGTCAAGAGGCCCGCGCCAGAACCTCGGGGCTCGTATTCTCTGGAAATCTTAAGCGATGGCAATGACATATTGTTGATCCCGCACCTCTGAGCGTGTGCAGAGCGCCTTTTCTTCCAAGTGCTACGCCCTCCCACTTGGGAACATAAGGAGATGGTTTATAGCGAGGAGGCTATTCGTTCTTCTGCCTCAGTATTGTCAACTGGAGACCATGAGTCTCTCTCAACCCTGACTGGAGAGGTCTGGGATTGAACCAGGGACCTTTCGTATTGTGCTCTGCCTCTGAGCTACGCCACCATCCGAAGGACTCCCTTTGCAAACCGGTTTAATTAAAGCGCCTCTTCTTTGCAACTGAAGACTTTCCAGAGATCCCATTTAGGCTTAAACATGAGTCTCCTTATTAAGCCTGTTCCCGTGCCCAAGTTATATGTCCTGAAACATAAGAAACACTCAGAAAAGAGTGGCTTTCAGCATATGCTTAGCATCTTCCCTTCACAAGCCATGGATACGAAATGACCAACTTTTATACACCTGGGATCAGTAGGAAAGACTTCCAAGCGCCACGCTTTGGACAGGCTTCAGACTCCTTAGAAAACGCAACCTGATCAGCAACAGCCACTACTAATCTTCCCTTCCTTAAGGTGGATTAAAAACTGCTAGTAGTATCCCTCAAAAGCATTTTTTCCCCTATGGGAGAGAAGAGAGCACACACATAGCAATTGGCAAGAAAAGTCATTTTGCAAATTCCAGCAAGGACCCTCATTCTCAAACACACACACACACACACACACCCCTGTCAACTGCCTGTGCAGACGCCTCTTTTTGCCTTCCCTTTCCTCCATCACAATGGCCCTCAGGGACCTTCACCCCCCTCCTCCTGTCATTATCCAGCCTCATTGCCTACGGGCAAGGCTACCACTTTCACTTCTGCTTCGAAACCCCACATCCCAGAATGACGCAGACTTGCTGTCACAGTTCCTCTCTAGCTATTCTGCTGTGCATGCCTCTGTCTCTCTCCCATTCCTTCCCAGATGTCCTGGCCGTGATCATGGTGATGAAGTCTTCATTTGTCTTGATTGTCTTTTGGAGGGAGGGGGAGAGGGAGGCACACAAAAAAAGACAATGAAACCAGGGGAGAATAAAGAGCTGGGTTGAACACATGTGCGCTCCTTTGATAGGAGAGGCTGGGTGACAAGGCGATTTCTTCCTACAGAGATCCTGGCATAAAATTAAAGGGGAGGGGGCTAGAGAAAGAGGAGCCCTCCCAGTGCACTGCGATGCTAAAAACAGTGCTCTCCCTACCAAATGCATATAATCCGGCTAATTATCCTTGGCCACTCAACAGAGAGATGTCAGCTTCGGAGAGGGTGGTAGACAGATAAGTGCCTTTAGAATGGCATGATCAAGTCCAGGTTTTGGTGACCCAAATAATTTCCATCACACCAGCGCCAAGGGATTAGGGGACACTTCTCCAGATCCATTTTAGAAAGATTTCAGAGCTTGCTGGATTACTTCAGGGAAATGTGCTTCATGCAAACAGTTTGAGCCAGCCAGACCCACAGCAGGGATTCTTGGATCCAAAGGCCATCCTGTATTTAAATGTTATTTATTTAAATACAGGTGTGGAGGTAGAACTTGAATGGTACAATCCTGTGCACGTCTACTCAGAAGTAAGCTCCACCGAGCCGACTAAGGCTAACCTTCCAGGTAGGTCTGTAGAGAACTATGGCTTAAATGATTCATTTATCCCTGCATCACCAACCAGCACACATGAGCGTCTCATTACTTTTTTCTTTTCTTTTTTGCCTTTGAAACGGAATCTGATTATCTTCAATACTGTTGTACCCTTGAATTCTTCCAGATTGCACTTCAGATCATGTTCCTCTAATGGTGCCCTCCTGAGTCCTTTGGAGAAAGAACACACAGAGAGACTCTGTGATGCTGTACTTAAAATTTACTTCACTTTATTATTCATTCAGAGGGCTTCCATCTAGATAAGCAACTCTTTAAAACAAAGGCCTGTCTGAGTTTGAGAAGACTGCAGGTTTATTTGCTCTGGCTGCATTTCTTTCTTCTTCTTCTTTGGAAATTCAGCTAGGTCCCATCTAGATTTGGTCTCTTTGCATACAGTATTCTGCGTGAATTCTATTGCTGCTATATGGAAGTGTATCAGTATTATTCAAAACAGGAAAATGAGATTTACAGTCTTATAGTCCTGGGTGCACATTAGTTTGAGGATCAGCAACTGGAGGACCTATGGCCAGTTCTGACCTCCCTGTTCCTGCTCCAATGAAGAGGGATGTGGAGAGAGCAGTGACTGGCAACAGGAATGATTAGCAGTTCACTCTGGGGCCACTGCTGCACATCAAAATGTTATGGTAGATCTTGGAAAAGTTCAGAAAATGGGCAACTAAAATGACCAAAGGGCTGGGAAAACTTCCCTGTGTGGAAAAATCTGAAGCTACAATATTTGGGGCTTATTAGTTTAGGGAAGGGAATGAATAACAGTGTATAAATTTATGCATGGATGATAAGGAGAAGTTGATAAGGAGAGGGGTTTTTTGCTTCTCTCATAATACTAGAACCTTACAACTGAATGTTGTAAGTTTTAAGACAGGCAAAGGAAGCAACCTTTTATTGAGCAGTCATCCTGCTATGCTTGCATCAAGTGTAACAGCAATGGCTGTTAAATCAATCATTCATTCTGATTTGTCTGCAGGGAGGTTAGACAATGTTGCCTCGAGCAAATGTTATCATCTCATGCTCCCCAGTGCATTTTGCCACCACTTTCCTTATTGCAAAAAAATGGCGGGTGGGTTTTGTTACGCAAGAGTTCCAAATCAACTTTCTTGTGCAACCTGCCAGTATGTGATTGAATAAGGAAAGAGTGGCAGTCTGGAAATGCTGTGAGTTATTTGCTCATTTGGTTGGCTGAGCTGGGAGAGAGACCTTCTCAACGAACCGCAATCCTTCTCTCATCACAAAAGCAAAGTGAGTGCTCTACTCTGCTGAAGTCAAGATGACTCGGTTCTGTTCTCTTGCCTACAATTTACCCTGATGCTCTCGCTCTCGCTCTCTCTCATGCACACACACATACACCATTCAGGAATTAGAGAAAATAGTGGCCTACATTCTTGTGTATCTGTTTCAGATATTGACACCTGCATACTGCACCTACAGCTAACAGGAAGGCTCCACCTGTTCAAAGAATGTCTAATTTTGACTTCTTCTTCTTGTACCATCCTTTCTGTACCCAAAACAATGAACCGGTATGACTGTTTTCCAGTGATAGATATCATAGCCAAAGATTTCCCCATAAATACAAAAAATAAAAATAAAATGTGCCAAGATCCACTGGAAATAAACTCAAATACCACCAAATGGCATATAAAATTGTTATACTGGATTCTGCCATATAGAGAAAAATGCGACAGTAAATTCATCAAACACATGTGCACTTCACAAGGTGCAATAAAATAAAATAAAAACCTTATTTTAGTTAATTAATTACACACATTAAAAAAAACCAGAGCAGCATACAATGGAATAATGCAATATACCACATGAAATTCAGAATAAAATAAAATCACATTGATCAATGTTGCATGTTGCTGGGGTCACACTTTAGAGAAAGGCCACGGAAACAGAAAACTCTGAAGGAAGTTTAACACAGTTGGTGCTTATCTAAGGTCATTAAGAAGGGATTTCCATAAGGCAAGTGCTGCAACAGTGAATGTCCTGCTCCTAATGCCTTTGAAATGCACAAAGCCACCCATAGACTGTATAATGGGAGGAAGCAGTCAGCTCTCCTTAAAGTGGTGCTAGATTAATTCAGCACTAAATATTGTATGGAGGTGTCCTGACTGATGATGTTAGAAGAACTTGCTACTGGCCTTGTGGTTGCTATGCCTGAAAAAGACTGTGAGAAGATATGAAAGCCATCTGCAAATATCTGAAGGGCTGTCACAGGGCTGCTCTGGAAGCTAGAAGGCAAACCAATAGCTTCAAATTACAAGAAGGGGGAGTCTGACTAAACGTCAGGAGGAACTTTCTGACAGTAAGAGCTGTTCAGCATTGGAACGGACTCCCTTGGCAGGTTGTGGACTCTACTTCATTTGAGGTTTTAAGCAGAGGTTGGATGGTTATCTGTTATGGATGCTTTAGTTGAAATCCCTGCATTGCAGGGGGTTGGACTAGATGAACCTTGGGGGTACTTTCCAACTCTGAATCTATGATTCTAAGTGCTCACAGACTGTTGAATGATCTGTTCTAGGACCTTCCCTGGTGTCATTGTCAAGCACACCAGTTGGTAGTTACCTGGGTCTTCTCCCTCCCCCCCCCCTTTTGAAGATAGGGACAACATTTGCCCAGTCTGCAGGGACCTCCCCTGTTCCCCAAGAATCATCAAAGATTATAGACAGTGGCTCTGAGATTACAGCCGCATGCTCCAGACCCTGGAGATTTAAATTCATTTAAAATAGCTAGGTGTTCCCTTACCACCTCTTTTCCTATCTTGGGCTGCAGTTCCTTCCTTACACTGTTTATTCTCTTATCACCAGGTTGGGCATCACTTTCCTTTTGGGTGAAGACCAAGGCAAAGTAGGTGATGAGCAGTTCCACTTTCTGTCACCCAATAGCAATTTTCCATCTTCTCCATGCAGAGGACCTATCGCTTGCTTCTTCTTCCTCTTGCTTTGACCATAGCCGAAGAAACCTTTTAAAATTATTTTTAATCTCTCTTGCAAGCCTGAGCTCTTTCTGAGCTTTAGCCTACCTGACATTCACCCTGCAACTGTTGGCTACTCGTGTATACTCCTCCTTTGTGATTTCCCCTTTCTTCCATTTCAGGTTACATACATCAGTTTGCTTTCAGGCTCATGCTTCCTCCAAAGGCCGTGTGCTCTCTGTTTGCTCCACCTTTCAGTCTCCAAGTCACTATAATTCTAAGTCAATCATAGGGTTCATATTTTCTGTTCTTCAGCTACACCCATGTATTTTAATGTACTGAAAACATATTTGGCAAAACTATTTTGCTGATGATGGACAGGAGAGAGTAGAGGTGATTATGGCATCCATAGAAGGTGCTGTCATCTATGCATATCTCTGCATGTTATCCTTTGCTTATAACTCCCACTCTTCCTAGTTTATATGTCTGCAGTGCACTCAGAATACATGCTGGGCTGAGGGTTGTGGTAAATGTGTGGGGTTAAAACCTTGCTTCAGATCATGACTGCACTGTACACCTCATGATCCTGCTGACTGAACATAGTGTTGTGAGTTTTGGGTTGTTGGGAGAGACTGTATACCTGAGTGCCTTCTAATTCCTGAATTCAACAAGGCACATTTCTTGGCAATGCCCTCTAAATATGGGTCATTAAGGTAAGAAAGGAAGTGGTTCCGTGTCAGGAAAAATGGATGGGGGCCCCTCCTTCAACTAGCTGCTAGTTAGAAGGACAAAAGCCAGGGCTGAATTGTGTGAGCTAGAGGCTAGAAGCAGGCTGGGCACTTGAGAGACAGAGACATGCCTGAATTCTGCTGGGAGCCAAGGCTGTGGCTATGGGAGAAGCAAGACCTTCTTGGGGTGTTGATGCTCTGAGCCTCTCCGTTGTAGGCTCAGGTTGCATATGTGTGTAAATAAACCATATATCATAATGATACCGCAGTCTCTGCTGTCCCTCATTCTGATGAAACTGAACCTTTGGTGAGAGCCTGAAACCTCTGGAATCTTGCATCGCTCAGAGATTGGGGTGGCAGGCAACACTATCACACCACCCATGCATGGAAGTCCATCAGGACAAGGCTGAATGATAATGGCCTCCCCAAATTGTCCGCCATATTTGTGGTTAGTGAAGCATGGAGGTTTGCTGAGTATACTTGAGGAGAGTGGTAGAATTCTACAATTTGAGAGGGAAACCGTCTCTGAACGTTTTTCGTTGGGGGTGGAGAAAGAGAGAGAGAACTCCTCTATCGTAAACACTTCAGCTCAGTTCATACTGAATGGAACTATATTTCTAGTTCATACTGGCGGATGAAGGAAGTGATATGTACTAAGGGCTGGAAGGGGTGGGCAGCGAAAGTGATGCCAGAACCAATCCTTCTAAATCATCCATCAGAGGTTGATGGATTGATCCAACAGGGCAAGCCAATTGCTTCCTTCAACAATGTTAAACTAATATTAGATAGTATCAAAACTAGATTTGTGGATGCACCTGAAATTCTTCACTCGGTTTTGAGGCAAAGAATTTGCCACCTTCCGGAATATTCTCCTGGGAACTGAAATGCCTCAACAGTTTAGGCAGAGCCTGAAAAAGAAATGAGCCTGAGAGTCCCGACTGGCAATCAAACCAGTTGTGCCATCCTAAAGCCCATCCCCTCACCAGGGAGGAAGCTAAAAAAAACTAGCCTGGTCAGGGAAAGTGGAAGGAACTGTTTTTGGAGTACAGGTTTGTCAAGATAAAAAAAAAACCTGAAAGCTTTTCTAAACTTTCAAAGCCTTGGACTCCAATGGACGGTACTGTTGTTTATGGGCCAGATGCAGATTCGGACTAGGATTGGCTGCTTGGCTGCTGTCTGCTCAGTCTCTGTCTTTCAAACTGAAGGATTATTACACAACATGTCATTTTTGTGCCTTCTTTCTATTCCACGGGAAATGGATTGTGTAAAGTCGCCCTGGAGATTTTACTAGTACTTCAGGTGGGTAGTTTTGGACTCTGGTCTTCAAAGAATTATGAGAAGGGCTCTTTAGATGATAATGTGCCTTCACTGACTTTAAATGTAGCTGGGGAGGAATCCGTTTCAAGTTTCTCTCAGTTTTCCTCCCCATTCTTAAACTGAGTTCTCCACATTCCAGCATCAATTTGGAGAGGGAGGGGGGGTTAAAAACACACGCTTTTTTGCATTCAGTTTTTCCTAAGATGCATATTTTGCAATCAATTCCCCCTAATATAATGTTATTTCCCCTAGCATACGTCTTTATGAACACATTCCCTGAGTATAAGCATTTTTGCACACATTATTTGGTAAGAAAACTCCATGGCAAGCTTGGAGAAGTGTGGACGTTGAAGGATTGCTGTGTTTCTGCTCACATATCATTTCAGAAAGTGCAAATCAGGTTGATTTTTTGCCTATAAATGTGCACTGACTCAGATTTCTTCCCCCATCCATAAATGCAGCCTTGCTGTGTTTTGGGTCCCTTCTGCTCATTCTGCTGAGTGGGGCCCTGGACCTCTGCCCCCCAAGTCTTGCTCCAATGGTACCTCTCAACACTGCTGGCAGTCATGTCAGATACAGCCTCTGTGCAAATCTAGACTTATCCTCAGCGGCAGGTAGCTTGACATCTGTCTCCACCTTGGATTTCTGTGAAAGTCCTGCTAGTCCTGATATTTTGTTTGGCTTGTTTGAAAGAAAATGCAATACGCTTGGCAGTATCCAGGGCAGGGGATCATTTCTTCTGCTAGTGCTCAGGGAAGCTAGAACAAATGAGAAACAGAAGGAAGCCGATGAAACAAAGGAGGCCTAAAGGATATGTCCTGTCTACTTCCTGGTTGCTCCCAGCTGTTTCTTAAATGGCTATTTTGACTTCTGATAGCCTGCAGCAAGAGAGAGAGCGAGGATGTTTGGGAGGAGTCTTGGGGAGAGCTGTTCAGCACACAATGTTCCCCTTCTGAGGCTTCTAAATTATGATGCAAAACGTATCATAAATTCCTGTTGCCCTGAGCAACTGTAACAATCCCTCTACAGTTTTCACACGCTGCTGCAGGGCTGTAGAAAAGGGGCTGGCAGGCAGAGGCGAGGCAGTGAAGGGAAAAGGCCACATTTCCTTCTGTGACCGTGAAGGTGAGAGCAAAGAGTGGGGCGAACAAAGACCTAGAGTTAGCCTTTGCCCTCAGCTAGAAGCAAGAACTGGAGCGGCTCCAGAGTTTTCAACCCAGCTTCCAGCTCCCCTTTGCCTAGAGGAAGTGCCACCTGAAATGTGAACTCCAAGATGGACCAATAAAGGCAAAGCACTTGATTCTCACGCAAATTTAGCAAGGGGAGCGCATTATTGCTCACACTCTATAAATAGAAACTGTGCCCCCAGATCAGGTGCCATTCTGAGCCAAACTCTTAAAATATGATGGCTTCAGGTGCTTCCAGGCTGTTGCCACTTACAGCTGGGATTCAATCATGTTCTGACAATCTCAGGCTGCGCAATCAATTTGGGCACTCTGGCGCAACAAACCCGCTTTCTGCAAAGATTGGGCAAGGACAAGGAAAGTGTGGGGGGTGCTTGCTTAAAGTCATCTAGAGCCTCCCCACAGGCTAATTAGAATGAATGCTTGATAAATAGCTGAGGTCATCTAACCCAGTGGCGTAGCGTGGGTTGTCAGCACCCGGGGCAAGGCAAGTAATTTGCGCCCCCTAACCCATGGATTTGCGCCCCCTAACCCATGGATTTGCGCCCCCTAACCCTAACCCCCATATGTTGCGCCCGGTGAGGCCGGCCCCCCCTGCACCCCCCACGCTACGCCACTGATCTAACCTCCATGCAATCTTCGTGCGAACACATTGGGATGAATGCACAATAAGCCACTCATTTGGAAGGGACCTTTCACTATTTGAGCCAGCAAGTTTGTCTGCAATCCAGATTCGGCACTCTGCTTGCAGGTAACCCCTAGCCATGAGCAGACGAGCATGTTGAGCTCACACATGGACATACCATGCTGCTATCTCCATGGCCCTCCAGCTCACGCAGGGTGACTGCATGAAGCAGGAAGCCTCCATAAGTCGAAGAAGCTACTTGCTTTAAACAATGACATTTAAGAGAGAAGGCTGAGCTTACCGTGCTCATCCATTCCGCGCTCACCTGTGAGGTTTGCACACAAGTGCGGCATGCCCCAATAGCAGGGGTCAGCAACCTAAGGCCCACGGAGGTTGTTTGACCTGCCCACAAGCCGCCCCCGAACCAAGCTGCCTGCTTGCGCGCTGTGCTAAACCAGCACAGTGTGGCATGGGGACTGGCTTCCGCAGTGCCGAAAATCGCATCTGCACACGCAGATGCCAAAAACCGCTGAAAACCGCAGGCAATCCGGCCCACAGAAAGATCTCTGTGGGACTGATCCGGCCCAGGCAAGATAAACGTTGCCAACCCCTGCCCAATATGGCTCTTGAAGACCCCTTGTTTTTCATGGAAGATATAGTTTTGCCCTTATAAGTTTGAACTATGTCCATACTTGGTAAATAGTATTCAGTGGTAGCTGGTGTCTATTAAGCTCGGTGGTGTGGAATACAGGGAACCCGGACAGTAGGTGGAGTCTGACCCAATGACAGGGAGAGTCAATTGATTCTAATTCCCACCCATCCCACATCCACTTCTCTGTTGAGTTTTACAAGGACAGCAGTGAGGCCAAGGAAGAGGAAGACTGACAGGCAAGAAGATTGACAGATTGAGGTCAATGGGGCAGTTCTCCATTTACCCTAATGGACCAAGCTCCATGGATTGTACCACAAAATGTCAAGGAGAAATATTCACACAGCCAGTGCATATAATGGTTAACCAAGGTAATTTGCTATATTGAAGGGGAATATCGGATTTTAAACACTATATATTAGGATAGTTTACCATTTGGCTTCAAATAACATTTTCTAAGTGAACATATTAGGTCCAAGAACCAGAATCCCTTATTTTAGAAAGTAAACACTGTTCATACCTCCATTAAGAGTATTCTGAGAAAACAGTCCAATTTCTTTACAACATTCTGAATCTTACACCTTAAGATTTAATGCCACTATTTTATATCTGGCAGTATCCATTAATACTCACCAGTTTACTGGACCAGCATGACTACTATCACATTTATTGCTTCCTGTAGTGAAGGATACCCTCCCCAGCCCAAAATCTTACCTCTTATAAGTTGTTCGTGATGGAGTATATGTTATGCATTCTCAAATTCAAGCCATTCCTCAGTCGGGACAGGCAATCAGTTGGCTTTGCAACAGAGCGGATGCTTTGACAGCAGATGTAAACTTATTTGACATCCCAGGGAAAAAAAGGTCTGTAATTCCAAATAGGCCAGACAATTCAGACTCCCGTACACTTCAATGAACTAGAAAGAGCTGAGCAATCCAGCATTTAGAACTGAACTTGTAAACTGTAACTTCATTTGGCAAACGCTCAGTATGCCACAGAAGTATTGTGCTTAAATCTCAACGGACAGGCTTCCAATCTGCTCTTGATTACCATCTGCTGGTTACTGAACAGAGCAGTGTTTGCAAATGTAGCTCTGAAAAGAACTCCATTATAGTATCCCATCAGAAAAACAACAGCGGCGGATTTTTCAGCAGTGTGGTCGGCTCACAATAACAGTGGACTCAATATGGGATTTGTGAGTCTGATTCCCAGCTTACAATGATTGCTACAGGATCCTCACTACAAGGTAAAATAATTCCTCTCCCCCCCCCCCCACAACACTGTGCATAATGATCAGTCCCACTATGGGGAAAGGATGCATTGATTGGAGTATTGCACTCAGATGTGCAATTGCCTGGGTTCAGATGTCTGCTCACATATAATAGCAAATCGCCACGTCCCATCTCCAGTGCTGCAAAATAGTAAAATGGTAATCCTAAAAGGCTTTTCTGAAGGTTGTAAAATACCTGCTCTGTTAAAACTTTAATTTTTTTTAACAATACACATAAAATGCCATTCTAACAATAAATTAAAGGAGAGTATAGAATAGGGGTGGGACGCGGGGGCGTTGTGGGTTAAACCACAGAGCCTAGGACTTGCTGATCAGAAGGTCGTCTGTTTGAATCCCTGTGACGGGGTGAGCTCCCATTTCTTGGTCCCAGCTCCTGCCAACCTAGCAGTTCGAAAGCACGTCAAAGTGCAAGTAGATAAATAGGTACTGCTCTGGCGGAAAGGTAAACGGCGTTTCCGTGCGCTGCTCTGGTTCGCCAGAAGCGGCTTAGTCATACTGGCCACATGACCTGGAAGCAGTATGCCGGTTCCCTTGGCCAATAAAGCGAGATGAGCGCCGCAACCCCAGAGTCGGCCACGACTGGACCTAATGGTCAGGGGTCCCTTTACCTTTACCTATAGACTAGGGGTGGGGAGAGGTGGGTTAAGGTATTTTGGCTGCATGGATTTGGAAAGACAAATATATTGGGACTGCTGGCCACAGCCCATAAATACCTGTACTCTTAAGCTGTTCCCAAAACATCCATGCATGCCAAGTGTTGAAGCTGGTTGGTTGAGGCACTAAAGGAGAGTGAAAGGGAGGGGGGAATGAAGTGGAGAGGATCACTGCCATCATAATGGTAATTCTCCATTTGACAGATCCTTTCAATAATCCTTCACACGCCTGAATAGCTGGACCGAGCAGCGGATTTGGGGAAGGGAATTTTTGCTCAGTCTTAGGCACAACCTTATAAGATGAATAATTGTTTAGCATACACTCTACATATTTAAGGCACATTTCCCCCAAAATATCATGGGAACTGTAGATTGCTAAGGATGTTGGGTATTGTAACCCTGTGATGGGTAAATTACAGTTTCCAGGTTCTTGGGGGGGGGCGTGCTTGAAATGCATTGCGTTCCTTAATTTCAAACACAATAAGACTTCAAAGGTCAGTGCATCTTCCTAGAAGAAAACTGTTCATCTGAATCCAGCCAGCCAGCTGATCCTACCTCCTTTTGTTAAAAAAAGTGACAAACTGACCACCAAGCAGCACAAAGAAATTCAAGCCAGATCTGCAAAATGTCTATTAAAACAGGAGTTGCTTAATCACATTACTTCAATTCCCATGCAAACCAGTTTTAAACTGGGAATGTGATAGCTGAAGCACCAGCTAATTCAAAAAGTAGATAAAGGAATCATGTTCATATGCTGGCATACAGAGCTGAATATTATCTCACCATATTTCCATTTTAAAATCAAATTTATCCCATTTTTTGTCTTACTCCTCAAGGGTACATCAATCCAACCGTGTGTGTGTTTGTGTGTGTGTGTGTGTGTGTGTGTGTGTGTGTGTTCATCCACCAGTCCTGCTTTCCACATAGACCAATTCTTAAGCTCCTGGGGATGTCTTTTCCACAGACATATTATTAATATTTATTAATTGCTTTGCCAATAGCCCAGTTTCTGTTTCTCCAACTTTCTCCATTCACACTTCCCTGTCCCCAAAGTGCCAGAATAGATTACTATCTTTTCTTTGGTTTTTCTTCCTTCAGATCCATGATTCTGTTTCATAATCTGATGCTGATCTTGCTAACTTTTTCAGTGATTACCTGACCCTGTTCATCTTCAACCGCATGCTCACTGTCCTTTTTTTTAAAAAAAAAAATTAATCAATTTTAATGCAAAGCAAGCCATATTACCCAAAGAAAAAGAGAGTGAAAGAGAAACCCAGTTAGGAAGCAGAGGGACAAAGAATGGTACAAATCACATATAGTAGTACCTCAGGTTAAGTACTTAATTCGTTCCGGAAGTCCATTCTTAACCTGAAACTGTTCTTAACCTGAAGCACCACTTTAGCTAATGGGGCCTCCTGCTGCTGCCGTGCCGCCGGAGCACGATTTCTGTTCTTATCCTGAAGCAAAGTTCTTAACCTGAGGTACTATTTCTGGGTTAGCAGAGTCTGTAACCTGAAGCATATGTAACATGAAGCGTATGTAACCCGAGGTACCACTGTGTTGCATTCAAAAATGAAAGTTAACTCTGGAGTTCCAGATCTCACAGGAAGGCAGTATAAGTTGTTATTGTTAAGTGGGGTTTATTTGTGTTCAAGATAACATTCTGCCAGATGACATAAAGATTTTCCAGTGTAACTGTGCCTTGCAATGTACAAAGATGGAGTGTAACTTTTTGTAACTCCTTGATGCTTTCAAGCTTCAGCCACATCTACTTCCTGTAGGAAATGGATTATATCTGTAGATTAAAATGTAAACCTCCTTTCTTAGGTGTGTGGGAGACATACAAAAAGTAAGTGGGTTTTGAAGTCTGTTAGCAGAGTAAAACACTTGTAGCTTTGCACCTTACTAAAACTTGGAATTAGGCAATCACACCCTTTTATGCCCTTTTATTTGTGGTCTGCTGACCTCCCCGTCTTCATCGCCATTTTGGCATGATAAACAAAAAAGGTTTACTTACATTTCAATGCAGGCAGCAAATATAAAAAGTAGTATGCAGAAAAATAATTCTAAGTTACAGTAAAATAAATGTTGGTAGTCTCAGAAACACTGGCTGAAGCTAGGAGCATCAGCAAAACATTTCTGCATAGCTTGAAAGCATGGTGGAAAGAGAGACAGAAGGAAGTGTAAAGGATTATCTTGTCTGTTACAGAATTCTCACCCAGAGGAGGCAGGGGAAGTAGGCCACACAAAGGATCCTATCTAGGAAGTTTAAGAACTCTCTGTGTACAATGGATAATTTATGTTAAGTTAGGTAAAGGTAAAGGGATCCCTGACCATTAGGTCCAGTCATGACCGACTCTGGGGTTGTGGCGCTCATCTCGCTTTATTGGACGAGGGAGCCGGCATACAGCTTCCGGGTCATGTGGCCAGCATGACTAAGCCACTTCTGGTGAACCAGAGCAGCGCACAGAAACGCCGTTTACCTTTCTGCCAGAGCAGTACCTATTTATCTACTTGCACTTTGACGTGCTTTCGAACTGCTAGGTTGGCAGGAGCAGGGACCGAGCAACGGGAGCTCACCCCTTCATGGGGATTCGACCCGCCGACCTTCTGATCGGCAAGTCCTAGGCTCTGTGGTTTAACCCACAGCGCCACTCACGTCCCATGTTAAGTTAAAGAATATACAAATATGCAGTCAACAAGGAAATGAAGGACCCATACTGAGGACGACGGAAGTCTCAACATATGGAAGAATTTTATTTTATGTGTAACATTTCTTTGTGTTTGATGGGATCTGTTTTTGTTCTTTTTGTGGTGAAGGGACTCAATATTTAAAATCAATAAAGATTAAATTTCAACAACAAAAGATCTCTCTGTCTACTAGCCCTGTGCTTGCCTAGCAAAACATGCACTTGCGATTTGGCTGCAAACCTCACACTTCCAGCATCTGAACCATCTTTTCCTAGTAACCATTACCAGTATGGTCCCTCAACTGGTTGAGCCGGGGTACTATATACACACTTGGATGGGAGCAAATCCCATTGAACTCAGAGGAAATTACTTCCCAATAGGCATGCATTAGCTAAGGGTGTGAGCAGTTTTTCATTATAGCCCCTTCCCCCATGCCTATCTTCATATCTCATTCATTATCATCTTCACCCATAGGGGAAACATACTGGGGTTGCTGGCTTCTGACAAGTTTTGACGCACTCTCATTAATCAGCTGCGATTCCCCGAAGAGCTTCCTCATCTCCAGTGCTCCAAGAGAGCCAATAACATGCTGATGCAATTAAGGAACACCAGGCTGTTAATTTAATGTTGCATAAAGTAATGATATAGCGTGGTTCTGAACAGATCCTCCAACATGCTCACCATTTGCAGCGAAGTTTTTTTGAGCACCAAAACCCTCTGTCATGGAGTCACTGAACATTAAAGGCAAATTAAGCCATCTTCAATAATTGGGCTGCAGTTAATAAATTAGGCCCCCAGACTCTTCTTCCCCACACTGAGTTGGAAATGTGAAACATGGAAGGCATGTTTCATTGTGATCAATGTGCATACGTTGTTGTTTTTCTTCCCCAAATTGACCCCTGAATTTTTGAATTCTGTTGATATTAATGCTGCATTTTATGTTGTATTTTATGCTGTTTTAAAGTCGCATTCTAATCCATGTTTTATATTTGCTGTTAGCCACCCTGAGCCCAGTTTTTAAACCAGGAAGGGCGGGGTATAAATAAAAATTTATTATTATACCAAAATAGATGCTTTGGGTGATGGTGCAAGGCAGCCAAAAGCCACAGCTAAAGTGGTAGCGTAGCTCAGTGAAAGAGCATCTGCCTTGCAAAAAGTACCAGACTGAATTCCTGGAATCTCCAGGCAGGGCTAGGTATTGCATCGTGTCTGGGACCCTGAACAGCCACTCCAGCCATTGTAGACAGTACTGAGTTGGATAGTCCAATTGATCTGAGTCAGTAAAGGGCAGTTTCTTATGTGTCCCATGCATTTCCTTGCAGAAGCTCGGAATTTAGGTCACATCAAGCCCACAGTTGTAAGTTGCTGACCCATAGGGCAGGTCTTCCTCCCCCATTCTGGCATTTATGAATTTGGCAGTGCAGTGATTGCAGCATGTATAGGGTTGCCATATTTCAAAAAGTAAATTTCCTGACACCTGCAAAGTTGTTGAGCTTTGTTAAGCTTTTTTGGGGGGAGGGGACAAACCCAAATCGAACATTTTGGGGAAAACCTACCCCCAAAATAGTGATTTTAAGCTTTTTGAGCGGTATCTGCTGCTTTTTCCATTGCATTGCCATATATCCGGGTTTCCCCTGACATTTTGCCATTTCAGCAAAATTTCCCCCGGACACCATTTTTACACCCAAAAACCAGGACATGTCAGGAATTTACCTGACGTATGGCAAGCCTAGCATGTAAAGATGGTGCCTTTTGCACACAGTTGCCATTGGCACTGTCCTCTTTCATTTCCAGGAACTAAGCACATTGGCACAGTCGGGAAACAGGAGTGCTCTGATGTTCACATTGTGGGGTGTATTATTACTAGAGCAGTCAAGTACAACATTTTCCTGTTGCCTAGAATGGACACACAGGGGAATGTGGCTCCAGACAGGGAGGACTTCCTGTCATACCTGCTCTGGAGCTTCGTCACCCTGTGTGTGACCAGGTAGATGGACATGGCCCTAGCTGACCAGATAAAAGTGTTGGCCACACAACCATCTCTCTCTTGACCCTTACTCTCTTACTCTTACTCTTGGACTCTTGCTCTCCTGGCTCTTAGCCAGTGCATGGCTCAACCGTCACATAGGATGGAGCCCACAAGCAGAAAGTCTGAGATGTAGCTCCAACTTCTTTTCACTTTAACCACAAGATAAAGCCTGCCTTCAGATCACTGCTGTGAACTGAATGTGAGTAACACTTTATTCTTTAAAGAAGACTGTGTTGTGCTATTATTATTTTAAGATAAGAGGAAAATAAAGGGGAAACTTACCAGGAACAATCCAGACTGGATTGCTTAATTAAAGGACACTAATGAATCATCAACTTGCTTCCTATAAGTTGCAAAGGGGGTGTGCTGTGCTGTTTACTCACTAGCGTGAGTGAGGAGGGATAATATCAAAACAATATATCCTCTCCTACCTTCCTTAACGTTCCCACACACATCACCAGCACTCTGATGCACCAGAGCAGACTCTTTTCTGCTTCCTGAGCACGTTGAGTGTTAATGCACACATGGGTCACACAAATCCATTATTTCCATGTGCACATCCACCCACACCTGAACACTTTCTTTTCCTTTTTTTTAACATGATTTTTATTGAGTTTTCCATATTTCATTACATTTTCATAATGCAAATCCATAACTTAAGACATTGCTTACACAAAGCATGGACCTCCTTCCCTCCCTCTAACTGACTTCCACACATCTTTGCCAATTCTTCACATTTCTGTTACCACTTTTTTACCTTATATCTATCTTTTAGCATTCACCTCCTTATATGTAAATCAGCTCCTTATTTTCACATTACCAAACATTTCAGCTCAGACCTACAAACGTTTTCAACTGTTTACCGTTTTCTTTCATATAAAATATAAATTTGCTCCAGTCCTTTCGAAACAGTTCGTCACACCAATTCCGGATCTTCTCTGTCAGCTTTGCCAACTCCACGTATTCAACCATCTTTATCTGCCAATCTTCCAGTGTAGGAAGTTCCTGCTGCTTCCATTTCTGGGCCAGAAGTATTCTTGCAGCCGTTATGGCATACATAAACAAATTTACATCTTTTTTTTTTTCATTTCCTCACCAACTAACCCCAACAGAAAAGCCTCTGGTTTTTTACTGAAATTATACTTAAATACCTTTTTCAATTCATTATATATGATGTCCCAGAAGGCTTTGACCTTAGTACAAGTCCACCACATATGGAGAAAATTCCCTTTCTTCTCCTTGCATTTCCAACAAACTTTGTCCTGATTTCTATACATTTTGGCAAGTTTACTCGGTGTGATGTACCAACAATACATCATTTTCAATAAATTCTCTTTAAGTGCCACACACACATTAACACTTTCAACTGAGCTTTATCTCACTGTTTCCCATCCTCATTAATGGGTTGTGTTGGCACTTCCCTCAGTTAGTATTGCCTTGGTCTCCCTCAGATCCAGAAACCTGAGATCCATTGTGGGCATGCACACACGAGCAGAAATGCTTTCCAGTGGGGCAAAACCACCCCTGGATGCAATCCCAAACGCCTAATATTTCCAGTAAGAATTCTAAAAGTTTGCCTGCTCTAGTAAATTTAGATGTCTAGTCAATTGAGGGCTGGCTCCAGATTTGAGAGCATCCTGAACAAAGTGCTCTATGGTGGGTCCTTTTTTTCCCTTCATCAGTGGGTTCTGGACAAGCTGGTTGGGATGGCAACATGCTGAGTAGCTGCATCTATGCAAACTTTACATTTCCCACAAGACTCCCGGTACAGGGTTTCTCTGAGGCATTGTGGGAATTTCAAAATGGCAGCCGGAACTGGACACCCACCTCTGTTTAGAGTGCCAGGCTGGGAGGGGCCAGCGATGGAACTTACCAATGTGCTGAGGCCACAGAAGTGGCCCAAGAATGTCAGAGTGTTGATGGAGTGCTCAGCTAATCCATATCCTATGCCTGGCTTTCTACAGGTTGCAAACTGGAGACCCAAAACTATACTTACATAATTTGTAAGGATGCGGGTCAAATCAGAATCATGTGATATTTGTACAGTGACTTGAACATGTAAATGCTGAATGTTATTACCATAGAGGTCGGTATTGAACTCTCCATATTACGAGTTTTGTGCCACCCCTCTGGTTGGTTAATCCGTAATCGGCTTTCTAAACATTTCTTATATGGATATAGGCCATCACAGCACATGAGATTAATGCTGTGCAAGGAAATAAACTGTCTTGGGCTGAAATGGCAGACTTGGAAGGGCTTAGTCACCAGGCTGCCTGCACTAGAAGAAAACACTCTGCCACTTCGCTGATTACTTGGCTTGCTGAGATAGAAGAAATGGTCTGGCTCCCTCTCTCTCTCTCTCTCTCTCTCTCTCTCTCTCTCTCTCTCTAAGATGAAAAAATCACAGGGTACTGGATATAGGACAAGTAAATTATGCCAATCTATTTAAAAAATGCATTTAGAAGTGCCTTGGGCAAACTTTTAACAGGATGAATTTTAACAGCACAGCAGAGTCCTGCATACATGGACCTGTCAGTAGGTTTGCCAACTTTTGATATAAAATGCCAATCCCCTCAAGCGCCATACTTGCAGGCTACCTAAAGGGATACAGGCCAGGCCATGTGGCACACACAGCCCTGTTCTGCAACACCTCTCGCTGCCCCTGCATGCTCCCCCAGCATCCGCCGCCTGAGATGGTTGTCTCACTGCCTAATGGTAGGGCCGGACCTGAATCTTTGACTAGTAAGTAGCTAATGACGCATTGTGAATTGCAAGTGGGGAGAGCACTGTTCCACCTAGGTACTTCTTCCAGGCTTCTTATAATCTTCTGGTTGGCAACTTTGAGAACAGATTGCTGGATTACAGTGGTGTAGTGTGGGAAGCTGCTGGGGCGATTGCCCCAGGCACATTTTCCTGGGGGCACACACAGCTCATGCTGCTATCCCCAAGCTGCTTTGTGAGGCGGGCACCTGGCAAAATGGCCCAGGGCAGGCTCAGGGAGGGCAGCCTAAGAAAGACGCACTGTGCCCTTTGATCCCAGCCTCACCCCCAAGGGGCTGGGATCGAAGGTCGCACTGCTGTTGTGTCCTTCTCACGTTGCCTTCCCCGGACCCCAACCTCGCAAAGTGGGGTCGGCTTGGGGAGCGCAGCGTGAGAAGGAATGCATGAGCCATGCACCCTTCAATCCCAGCCCCTTGAGATTGAAGGGCACATGGGGTGCTACTCACAGTGCCCTCCTTGAGCCACTTTGCAAGGCTGGGATCATTCCAGCCTCGCAAAGCAACTCAAGGCTGGTGTCGCTGCAGCGGCGCAGGTGGCAAGAGCTGAGCTGGCTGGCAGTGCGCTCCTTTCACCTTCCGCACCCCATGCCCCACCCACCTGGCTGTGCACGCAACCCAGGCACCATTAAAGCATGCTTCGCCACTGCTGAGTTAGGTGGGATTTTCTATGTTCTTCCTATGCTCTTACGTTCTCTGTTTTAACTAGTTTGTTAGGAAGTCAATGAAAGACACACAACCTTCAGCGGATTGCTTGGCTGGGGTATCCATATCCCCGGCTTTAACTAGTATCCTTCAAGATGGATAAATCTGACATGGAGGATGTTTCATTCTAATTGCAGTTTTTCGAGGGCAATAAATTAATAAATATTAGTCTGCTCTATTAAGCACTCCAGCTTCCGACGGCTATGTCGGAAACATCTCTCTGCGAGTGATACTTTGAGTAATACAGGCCTTCTCAGGAAGCAATGTGCCATCTGCTAATCAGCCTTGGACAACAAAACTGGGGCAGGGACTAAATAGAAATGTGACACACTTTCTCATATGGGGACAACTGCATTTGCCTTCAGAAGTTTACGTGCTCTGTTAATAATATAGCACGTCAGATAGTTATTAACCCTTTTTTCTATTTAAGTGGAAAATATAAGGAGCTCAATCTAGCCCGTGTCCAACACTTTTAGGTCCTATTCATTTCAGCAATATTGAAATCGATGGATCTGAAAAGTGCGTAAGAATGAACACCAGAAATAAATGAACAAAACACCGATTGAGAATAAAATAGTCTTTGTCTGGCACCAGAATGATGGCAAAGTCAGTGCCAGGCAGCCCCCCTTGGGAAGACGATTCCACAATTTGGGGGACCACCAGAGAGGAAAAGACCTGTTCTTTCATTGCCACCTGTAATGGGTGTGAGTTACTCGTGCGTAAACTGGTGCCTTTCTCGGTTAATTTGCCTTGTTAAAACTTTCTGACTGCACAGCCCCTTCTCATGGTGGCTGCCTCAGTCACTGGCAGAATCCGTCAGTGGGCGTTTCTTGAACCTCTTCCAACATAAAAGTTGTTTGACCCCCAGTCTCCTCCTCCTCTCACTGCGCGGGAGTCTTCTGCGCAGGGAGGGCGTGGGTAGCGGAGGACCTGTGCTCTCCTCACTGATGTCCAGTGAAGAGTCCTGGAGCCCTCTCTCCACTTCCCCCGTCTGCCTCCCTTTATCCCCGGTGTTGCACTGATTGGCTTCCCCCTCTACTGAGCTGTTTCTCCCCCCACTGCTGGGTCCTTCGCCAGCATAATCTGGGAGCCTCCCCTTCGCCTCTCGCTCCGATGTCAGTTCCCTGACACCACCCTATGAACATTTCTCAAAAGCACACAGGGAAGGGCCTTGAATGTTGATATATGAGATCAGATAGGATTCATACAGCCAAAGGCAGTCCTTGTGTCATGGACTGGCTAGATGCAGAGGAGTGTTAAGAAGCATCTGCTGGGGGACCCCAAGGGAACCCCCAGCAGAAGAAGGCTCAGAGCCAGGGGAATGGTGTGGAATGAAGATAAGTGGTCAGAGAGGGAAGTGGGGGCAGACTGAGAGGAGGAGGAGGTGTCAGAAGCTGAAGAGGTAACAGGGTTTAGTGAGCAAGAAGAGTCTGTGCCAGACAGCAGACCAGAACCAGAGGCAGAAGCAGAGGCTGGAGAGGCAGCAATGAGTGAGACTAGTGAGGAAGCCAGGCTGTCTCCCCTCCTGTGGGGACTAGCTCCCCTCCCCACTGGTGTCTCAGAACCTAAAGAGGGACCAAGAGAGTGAGGAGTCTCAGATTGTTTGGGAAGGAACCAAGGGAGGAAGAGACATAGAGAACTGTGGGAAGGTAGAGACCTTCAGTCCTCACAATCGCCTCATTGGGACAAGGACTACTAGCAAGAGTTCCTGTGCTCAATAGACCTAGCCTCCTGAGCGGTTTGTTTCTTCGAATAAAGAGTTGATTTCTCTGTGTGAGTTATCACTGACCTGCTCCTGGCTCCCACTCCAGACACCTTGAGGTATTGAGTTTCTAAGCTGTAGAAGGCTTTATACATGGTCCTGAGCACTGCTGAGAAAGACAGCGGCTACAATTTTATACTTGCTTGCCTAGGAGTAAGTTCAACTGGGGAGGGGGGAGAATCAGGCGTGTAGTGGAAGGATAGCCAAATGTGTGTTGGCTCCATTTGCAAGATACACCATCAGATTCATAAAAACACCACATTGTGTCAATCTGGGTCTGAATGTAGCTGTGTGATAATGCCCTGCAAGAAATATTCTGGAGAGAGAGATTCTGATGTGGCTGGAAGAAATTTATGTTGAGCACTATGTGTTATTAAATAAATCTGTTCCAAGGAAGAGTCTGAAAGGGAGAAGGAAATCAAGGCTTTGTCTCATCTTTCGCAGCCAACCCTCCCACACGACTACACAGACAATTATCAACTTGTCAGCAACCGCATAAATAAAATACATTTATCCTGGAAGAACCATTTGCTGATATCCTTTTATTTTGAAAAGGCTTCAACTTCCTTTTTTCTATTTAAAAGAAAACCCTGAATTTTCTTTTGCATCTAGTTACAGAGCTTAATTAAAAAAGAAAAAAGGAAAGAGGTACTGGGGTCATGCCTGCTTGAAAATCAGCCCACTTCCCTAGAAACCTTTTTCATGGTTTCTCCATTAAAATGTGCAAAAATAGCATATGGTACAGTTGTTCTTGGAGCGAACCACTTTAGAGGGGGAGTTGGATATTTAAATGCTCTCACATAAAAAATGCCCTGAGAGAACTCTGCCTTCACTGTACATGAAGTCCTTTTAAAAAAACATGGGAGAGCTTTCAAACACATTGTTTTACCACCTTCTCCCTCTGAAGTGAGCCTATCTAAAAAGGAATGTATCGTGCTCTATTTAAATTTTTTTATATTAGTGAGGAAAGGGCATCATGTCCATGTTGAAAAGCTATGCTATTAGTACTTCCAGAGAAAAATAGGTCTGGGGATCTAAGCATTTGAAAACTTTGACTCTGCTTATAATTCCATCCTGCTTTTAATTTCCCCCAAAGCAGCACACCACACAAGCAAGTACATGGAAGTAAAGATAGTACAATATAAACCTGGAATATAAACCTGGAATATAAACCTTGGAGCACTGGGTTTGACTGGATTTGTATCTTTCCCTAAAACAACAACAAGAAGAAAAGAGTTGTTGCATATGCTGTATCTTGAAAGTGATAAAGAAAATATTATCAATCATTAGGTGACTGGGAGGTGGGTGTTGGAGAAGGTGAAATCTTTCAAAATCGCAATTCCACATTCTCAGGTCAATGTGCAAGGAATTATATGGTGCATGGATCAGGGAGGTTGAAATTGAGAAGAATAAATGTTATCTCTTTAGAGCTACTGAGCAGGGAAAAGAGGCAGCAACATAACAGATTGTTCGTGGAAACCTGATTATTGGTCAGTATAAAATTGCTTGTAGGAGGTTGGAACATATTGCATAATGCTATATATTGGTGGTGGGTTTTTTGCTCTTGAAGGCAGGAGGCCATTTTTTGCCTGAGAAAAAGATGTTGGGTTCTAATCTACAGCTTTGAGAACTGGCTCAACTCAGCAACAAATTAAGGGTTTACCAGGGTTCAGCCTTTGAGCACTCTTAGTACATGTGGAATCCTGGTTTTCGAAGGAAGCAAGGCTGTATATGAACTCACTTGGGTCACTTAAACATTTGATAATTAACAGTTGGATTTGTGAACTGGGTTCACGGGGGGGGATTTAAGATTCTGTCTGTTGATTATTCTCTCGATGCTGTTCTCAACGAGCTGTACTTAGTTTTCAATCCTTATTATGGTGACAAAAGCTTAAAACCATACAGGCAACTCATTCGTTCCTTCATTCGTTTTCTGCCCATCTGCCTGGGTTGCCCCAGCCACTCTGGGCAACTTGTAATAGTTCATGCATTCTTCCTCCATGCTCTCAAAAACATTAAGCAAAGTAAAACATCAAACATTAAAAACTTCCCTATACAGGAAGGCCTGACCCACTGTCAGGGACTGGGCAAAGGAGGAATGGTGGAGACTGTCTCCCCAGCCTGACCCTTCCAGAGAAGAGGAAGACAGTTTTGATCAGGGGTAGGCAACCTAAGGCCCGGGGGCCGGATACGGCCCGATCGCCTTCTCAATCCGGCCCGTGGATGGTCCGGGAATCAGCGTGTTTTTACATGAGTAGAATGTGTCCTTTTATCTAAAATGCATCTCTGGGTTATTTGTGAGGCATAGGAATTCGTTCATTATTTTTTCAAAATATAGTCTGGTCCCCCACAAGGTCTGAGCCCATGGCTGAAAAAGGTTGCTGACCCTTGGTTTAGATTTACAACAGGGGTTTGAGGGATGTTCACAGCTCAGAGGCAGATGAGTGGAAAAGTTGGGAAATAACAGGAGACGAGGAGGAGGAGGAAGAGGAGGAGGAAGCACCAGGGAGGCGACAGCTGATGGACACAGTGTCTTTAGAAAGCATTCCAGACTCCCCATCTCCCAGAACCCGGCAAGCCTTGAAAGTAGGAGAGCAAAGAGCTCAAAGACAAAGGGCACTTCTCAGCACTCATAGGAGAGACGTTGCGCTTGACAAATGAGGAAGTGGAAGAGATGGATACTTACTCAGGACAACGCCATTATCCAAGAGGCTGGGTTTTATAGCCTCTCTCTGTAAATACGAAATAAAAAGCGGACGGTAAGAACATTCCTTGTCTTTGTACGTTCCTGGGCAACCGGCCATAGGAGTCACTTGCAGCAGCCTGACACCCACTGATGGTCCAACCCCCAAATTCAGTGAAAGAAGTAAAGCCTGGACATTAAGAACATTAATGGCTGTGGTCTAGTTATGGGCCTAAGTGTGCAGAAGCAGGCTTCCTTATGTGAATCCCCAGCTGGATTAAGTACCACGTATTAGAAACTGCTGCTCACATACCTCTAGATCCATCTGAACTATAAGGATGCATTCAAGGCTGACTCAAGCTTTATTGCTATCCCAGACAAAAGCATAATTCAATCCTACACATACATATGTGTTCCAGAGCTCCTCAAAGAGAGGTTGGGATGCACACAGCGTATTGGTGTGAAGTTGGTACCCGTGTGGTTCATCTACTGAAGCAAATTTTTTTAAGCCCTGGAAGGTCTGGCCTAGATGGAAAACCACCTGGATGCAACAGATCTTTAAATAAAATGAGTTATAAAACTGTCTATATATTTTACTATATTAGTCACCTATCCAAGATTGCTCCAAGTTTGCATTCAAAAAAACTGAGTGTTGCTTGAAGAAAGAAATCCATGTTAAATAAAAATGCCAAATTCAGGTGTATTGCAATATCAAACATCCAGAAGTTGAAAGCTCAAGAAAATTTAAATACAGTGGTACCTCGGGTTACATACGTTTCAGGTTACAGACTCCGCTAACCCAGAAATAGTGCTTCAGGTTAAGAACTTTGCTTCAGGATGAGAACAGAAATCGTGTGGCAACGGCACAGCGGCAGCGGGAGGCCCCATTAGCTAAAGTGGTGCTTCAGGTTAAGAACAGTTTCTGGTTAAGTACGGACCTCCGGAATGAATTAAGTACTTAACCTGAGGTACCACTGTACAATGTTCTGTGTCATTGTCTAAGTGGATGTTGTGCTACTCACTCTGATAAATTTGTTCTTAAAGATGTGAATGTTCTGAAAGTGGTATATGGACCTTAATGAAGCCCAGGTGATGCATTTCCTACGTGATATATCAGCATAAGGGATTGCACTGCCAAATCAGACCACCTAGTCCAGCACTTGACAGAGCTGGAAGGTGATATCCAGTGTCTATTGCTTGTCCCAAGGTTCTGGCTCTGATCAATATGCTGCCTCCAGACCAGACTTCACAAATCCAGTGCCTTCCTGATGCTTCAGACTGCATCTTCCTTCAACCCAAGTCGTTGCAGGTTGTGCTGCTTGGGGCAGATGGCAGGTGTAGTCCAAAACATCTGGAGAATGCCAGCTTGCAGAAGGCTGCACTCGGTTGCCCTTTGTTGCAAATATTATTCTGCCCTTTCAACTTCTGCTTTAGGAGAGACAGGGAGGTAAGTGAACATGCCCATGAGGACAAACTGTGGTCATGGATCATCGAAACATCTGGCATCCTGGCAAAAGACAGCTCGTTTTTTGTTATCTATTCCCTCTTCATTAGTATTCCACCAATGTTTGGAAGCAGAAGAATACATTAACCTTTCCAAAGGATGCATTCTTCCTCCAAGCTCTCAAAAACCATGTGGAAGAGTCCTTTATGGCTTCCTCACATTCCTCCTGGAGACTGAACATTACAGGTACTTCTTTGCAGGTATAATTGCTCCTCATCTTGCAGCCCCTCACTTTTTCCTTATCTACTTTGCACCCTCTCAGTCCAGCTATGGCCATGCCCCATCTTTAAAGAAGCAAACACCATGACATATAGACACGTTACACATTATATTAAGTATGTCTATATGAGGCAGGTATTCATGACAAGTATTCATGTATGTTCCTTCTTTATTAGAGGCCTTTAATCTTTCCGGTCAAGTTTCTGAATATAAACTCCACCCATTTTCTTTGTAAACTGCCTTTACCTTCCTTCAATATTGTCCTCAAGTGTACTAGAAGAAGAAGAACAGTTTGGATTTGATATCCCACTTTATCAGTACCCGAAGGAGTCTCAAAACGACTAACAATCTCCTTTTCCCTTCCTCCCCCACAGCAAACACTCTGTGAGGTGAGTGGGGCTGAGAGACTTCAGATAAGTGTGACTAGTCCAAGGTCACCCAGCAGCTGCATGTGGAGGAGCGGGGAAGCGAACCTGGTTCACCAGATTACGAGTCTACCGTTCTTAACCACTACACCACACTGGCTCTCAATGCCCTCAATGCAACACAAGTCAGTTTTGAATGGTGTAAGTAAGACGTGCGTGTTTAAGCACACAAAAGGACACTTTTCTACCAGGAAAGAAGCAACAGGAAATGCTAGCTCTGTCACATGGGTTGGTATTCCAATATCGCAAAGCAAAACTGCTGCAGACGCATTGCTAAGCCTGAAATGCCTAACGTCCTTGGAATCGTAAGAAACCGCATTCAGCCACACCTGCATGTATAACATCTGCCTGGAAGAACACCCCATGACTGGCACATACAGGATCACTGCTGTCTCTCCGACCATGTGCAGACAACCTGTGATCAAGATAACACCAAGTGTGAAGGAGGCATGGGCAAATGAGCTCAACAGCTGGGGGGAAAGAGTATAAGAGCTACACAGAGTCCACTGGGTGTACAATGAATTCATTGGGTGGCAGTCAACTAAGTTCTACTCACTGTAGACCTGTTGGAATTAATGGACATAATTTAGTCATGCTCATCAGGTTTCTGCTGATTAAAACTTAACTGAATGCCACCCATTGTCTTTCTAGTTCACTCTGGAAACAGCGGCTTGTTTTAATGGAGAGCCAATTGGTTGTAGACTTTGACCAAGCAATTTCAATGCTTCCACTTCTTTCCAGATGGCCAGAATGGATGACTCGTCAGTTTCACCACACAGCCAATGGCTTCACACTCCTGCTTCTCTCTACACAGCTTCAACAATGTGATTTTTAAGCAGTTGTTGTCACCCCGCCACGAATGCTCATCTGAAACCACCTTCAGGCTTGATACATATATTCCCATGTGTGGGAGCTATTTTGTGCTCCCAGTTCCCTAGATAGATTTTTTCGTAATAAAATAAATTTTTAAAAATCAGGCTGAAACTCAATTAAAGGATTTTCAACTTTTGAAATCATTGATTTTTAGTCAATTTTGTTATCGATTAAATTTGAATGTCAGTAAAAACGTTTGTGCCAAAGGAAGCTTCACTCATTGGGCTAACAGTAGTTTCAGGTGGGGTAATTTTCATTGACACCATGGTGGTAGGAAAGGGTTAAAGCCCCTTTCTGGCCCTGATCCTATTTGGGCCCTCAGCACAACTATTTCTCTTTTAAAATAATATTATGTGTGCATACTAATTACTTCCCCCGCCACCCTGGGTCAAGCTAGATGTGATATCAATTTCATATAAGCAAACGTCTCCAAAAAACCCCGATACTGGTCTTTAAAGTAGCATCATCCCTAAACCTCACTCCCACAAGCAAGCAACATGCATTGACAACCTCCCCTGCCTCCAAGCTGTTATCTGCCAACTCTGCCAGCTGCAAAACTCACACTTCTGTCTCCTTCAACAGCAAACAATTTCTCACCAGCCTCCACCTAAGCCAGTGGGTTGTCAGTATAATGTAATCATCAGCCATCAATGATTATTTTAACAGATCTCTACTAGCCATCAATGCTCATTAAATAAACATTGTGTGCCATTAGATTCTTTATTTTTTTAAAAAAAAGTTCCTCCTAATAGATAGTTATTTCTTGATATAATGCCATAGCATTTTTCTCAAATTATGAATGAGGCTTCACTGTATCAGAGAGATGCTTAGAGCAGTGTTTCCCAACCACTGTTCCGCGGCACACTAGTGTGCCGCGAGATGTTGCCTGGTGTGCCGCGAGATGTTGCCTGGAGGGAGGCGGGCGAGTCGGGCGGTGAGAGGCGGGGCGGCGGCGGCGAGGAGAGGCCGCCCAGCGCGGGGCTCTCGCCGTCTGCCTGCCTGGCTGCCTGCAAGCTCGGCGGGCAGCGCCTCCGTCCGCAGCGCCTGCCTCGCGGCTCTCATTCCCTGCCCCTGCCAAAGCTCACCCAGCCAAGCCGCGCTCTCCTTCCTGCCTCGCTTTGCTGCCTCCTCCCACCCCCACCCCCAAAGCTTGGAGGTTCCCCTTGGTTGGCATGCATATTTATGGTATGATAAAATCAAGGTGCATAGGGCCTTTAAAAACCATATTGTCAGAAAAGCATTGTTTAATGTCTGGATAAGATATAAAGATTTGTTGGAAAATAAAACCCCTAGATGGTTGTCACCTTTGGAGGCTAAAGCGTTGAAAAAACTCAATATGGAAGCCGAATGGCCAAAGTATTGGGAACAAGATGGAGTATTTTGGAACAAGATGGAGATAAATTGAAATTACAGAGTCATGAGAAATTGAAAACCAAAGTACGAGATTGGCTCCATTATTATCAAATAATGGAGGTTTACAAACAAGATAGAAAAGTTGGCTTCCAGGTGGAAAAATCAAAATTAGAGACTGAACTGTTAGAACCCAATACTAAGAACTTGTCAAGAATGTATAATTTGCTGCTGAAATGGAATACACAAGATGAAACAGTTAAATCGGCTATGATTAAGTGGGCACAGGACATTGGTCATAACATTATGTTTGCTGACTGGGAATGGTTGTGGAACACCGGTATTAAATTCACGGCATGTAATGCCTTAAAGGAAAATATTATGAAAATGATTTACAGGTGGTACATGACCCCAGTCAAGCTAGCAAAAATTTACCATTTGCCTGATAATAAGTGTTGGAAATGTAAAGAAATTGAAGGTACTTTCTATCACCTTTGGTGGACATGCCCGAAGATTAAGGCTTTCTGGGAAATGATATATAATGAAATGAAAAAGGTACTTAAATGTACTTTCCCTAAGAAACCAGAGGCCTTTCTCTTGGGCATTGTCGGCCAATTGGTGTCAAAGAAAGACAGAACTTTCTTTATGTATGCTACAACAGCAGCAAGAATACTTATCGCGAAGTATTGGAAGACACAAGATCTACCCACCCTGGAAGAATGGCAGATGAAAGTGATGGACTATATGACATTGGCTGAGATGACTGGCAGAATTCGTGATCAGGGAAAGGAGACGGCGGAAGAAGAATGGAAGATATTTAAAATCTATCTTAAGGACTATTATAAACTTGATGAATGTTAGAATGTCAAGGTTTTGAGAAAGAAAGGGTTACAGCGATACAAGATTAGATGGAAGGAAAGATTAAAAGGACAGAGACTTGACAGAAATATTTAGAAGTTGCTAAAAATTTTGGACATTGGGATGCAGAAGGGGGAGGTATGGGGGAGTCCGAGAAACAAGGTTCATGAAAAAAAGGTTATGAAACTATACGTGTTGGTATGTCTTTTTATATGTTTGTATTGTTTTAAAAAAAATTTTGTAAAATCAATAAAAAATATTTTTTTTAAAAAAAAGCTTGGAGGTTCCCCGGCAAGGGGGAGGGGAAAAAAATTGAAACTTACACTTTCGTGCGTCCCTCCCGGCGTGACGCTGCGCGCTGACTTCACGGGGCTGTAATGGTGGTGTGCCTCGAGATTTTTTTCATCAAACAAGTGTGCCTTTGCCCAAAAAAGGTTGGGAAACACTGGCTTAGAGCAAGTTTGTCTCTATCAGGATGTTGCAATTTTCTGGCTTTTAATTTGATGCTACAGATCATTTTATAAGCTCTTAGTGCTAGCCATACGAGTGTAGTGGCCTTATGCAAATAAACTGATACAGAGTAACAAATCTCTGTCCAAATGGGCTGTCATCATATTGAAGAAATCTTAGCCAATTAATCATATGATTTAAGTCACTTAATTGATTGGTTGATTAAATTGACAGATGGGTTGAAAGAATTCTGAAGTGAGAAGCATACTTTCATAGAATCATAGATTCATAGAGTTGGAATAGACCACAAGGGCCATCGAGTCCAACCCTCTGCCAAGCAGGAAACACCATCAGAGCACTCCTGACATATGGTTGTCAAGGCTCTGCTACTTGGTGTCTGCTACAAGGCTCTACTTTCTTGGTGTTTATGTTCTGCACACTTAGCATTCAGCAGAAACAGCCCCGCCTACTCTGAGTAGGGTTGGAAGAAGCATTTGTTGCTCACTTTTGTGCGCACACACCTTTTTGATTAGAAGGAGCTGAAGGAATATTTAAAATAAAGAAATCACATAAAATTGTATGTATATCTAGCTTGCTACCTGATTTAGTTGATTAAAAGGTTTTAATTGATTAATGTAACAAATTGATCAATTGCATGCTGCAGCCCTACTCTTGATTGATCTTCAGTGTGCACCTTAATGTTCTCTCTCTGCAAACTCCCTTAACCTCCCAAAGGATCACCTTCCCGCCAGGGACCAAACTTGAATAAAATATTGGAGGGGAGGTAAGCCCCACCCCGCATAATCAATCACAAGATGTGGTGCATTGAAATATACTCAGTGTCGATAGTGGATTTCATGCTCTTTATTCAGCTCATAGTGGTGAGGAGGAATGGAAGTTCCCCCAGAATGTCTGCTTTATATTTACACTATTATTTACACAATGGGCCCCACGTGATTGGCTAATTCCGGGATTCACCTGTAGGCCAATCAAGCTGCGGATTCACTTCCACCTGGAGCTGGATTGGGTGGCTCCAGTGGACCAATCAGACTGCTGCATTCTGTTTTGAAATAATATTTATTAAAAGTTTAAGAATTAAAGGGAAAAAAGAAAAAAAGAAAAAAGAAAGAGAAAAAATAAACAGTACAAATCAACACATTACAATACATATAAAAAAAGAAAAAGCAAAAAACACGATTGTCAGGGGTTTAGGAGCAGAGGCACGGGCAAGGGAGGAAACAGAGAGCGAAGGGGAGGAGGCAGAAGAAAAGATGAGTGATGACGACGACCCGAGATCTCCTAGTCTTTCCAGTGAATCAGAGGATTCACAGAAAGGAGCACCAGTGGCCAGGGCAAGGGGGGCACCCCAGGAAGATAGAGCCAGAAGGGACTCAGGGGGGAGCAGCTGGAAATCGGGACCAGCGTCACCGCCAGGAAGCAGGGAAGAGGAAGGGAGCCAGGGGGGAAGCGCTGGCAGCTCACCACAGGAGGGAGGGCATGAGTCAGGAGTGGCCACACCTCCATCGGGGAGCGAAGAAACGGTTAAGAGGAAGGTGGAAGGTTGGGCGCGCGCGCCAAGTTCAAATGCAGAGGAAGGCGGCGCAGTAAGCAGCCCCGAAAGGGAACCAGGTCCTAAAGCCCGGCGCAAGGAGGCAGGAGGGTCCGGGTCAGCGTCAGAAGAATCCCGGAAGGAGGAGGCCCCGGGGGGTAGAGGGACCCAGAGGAGGACAGTCAGGCGGAAAAGGTGGAGCAAGGCTAGGATATTAAGTTGGTGCTCACGGGGCGGAGACTCAGACGGAGCTTCGCCGATCTAGCTACTAGACGTAGAGTTTGCGCGCAGCAGCGTGAGAATGGAAACTGTAATTCAATAAAGACTTTTACTTAATGATCGCTGGCTAGCGTGATCCTCTGTGAGCTAGGATCTTCAAGCAGCTCTGACAGTAAGCTCCGTCTCACCATTGTGGGCATCTACAGCCTCGAGGAGGGGAGAGAAACAGGTGCCTACTAGCGAGCTCACGAACGGCAGACGACATGACGGCTGAGCAGCAGATAGAGGACCTCAGAAAAGCAGTGGCACAACTGAACGCCGAGGTTCTCGCATCCAGGAAGAGAGAGGAGGAGGCAGCTGCCGCCTGCAGGGATCTCCAGGTCAGGTTAGACGTGCTGACAAAGCAGACACCCCGGCAGGAGGGAATTGGGTTGGCGAGACGGACAGGCGGGCTGGTCTCTCACTTCGATGGGAACCTGCAACAGTATCCCAACTTTAGAGCCGACGTACTGTGCGCACTGCAACTGCTGCATAAAGACTTTAGAGATGAACAAGAGAGAGTGGGGTTCATCATGTCCCATCTGCATGGGGATGCGAAAGCATGGCTACGCAATTTATGGAGAGATAAGGATCCGGCGCTCCAGAATGCGGATGCCTTTATTAAAGCGATGGATGGGTGCTTTTTATCAAGTATTGACGTGGATCTTGCACGGAAGGAGGTGCATGGGCTGAGACAAGGGAGGGCCAGCGTCAGGCAGTATCATGCCCGCTTTTTCGCCTTGGTCAGTGCCCTGGAATGGGACAGAGATTCGGCTCCTGTAAGAGACCTCTTTTGGGAGGGGCTGCACAACTCGATTAAAGATGAGATCGCGAGGGGGGAGAGACCCCGAACCACCCAGGAGGTCGTTCAGAGGGCACTGGCAGTGGGGGTGAGGCTGGAAGGACGTCCGTGGAGCAAGGACGAAGGGCGTGGAGGGCGCGAACCAGCTGGGGGCCCCTCCTTCCTTCCCAGAGAAGCAGCGCGGGCGCAATCCACGCGTCCGCCAGGAGGAGGAGCCGAACCTATGGAGGTTGGAGGTGCAAGGGCTCAGTCAGCAACCAGAGCCCTAGCACCGGCAGCAGTGAAAGCGAAGCCTCCTAGAGGGAACAGGAAGTGTTACGTCTGTGAGGAACCAGGGCATATGGCAAAAGAGTGTCCCCAGAGGCCCCACAAGCTCACTGCAGCCTCAGCAATGGTGACTGCAGCAACGCAGCAAGGAGGACCACAGCAGGGAAACGACACAGTCTGGCTGGAGGAAGAGGCACTGGGGCCCAGCCAGACGTGTTAGTGACGCAGTCCCCAGAGATTTTACAGCCCGTGAACCCCCTCCCGCCCAAACCAGTAGTGAGGCTCACAGCATCTCTCCAGCTGCCCAATGGAATCACCATAGACGTGCCGATCACCATTGACTCAGGCAGCAATGCAGACTTTATAGGGCAGGACTTTGTCGACAGGCACGCTGTGCAGTTGCTGCCGGCCACACTGCCCCTGCAGGTTGTCACGGTGGATGGCAGGGAGCTGCTCGGGGGGCAAGTGGTGAAGCAGACACCACCAATGGTGATGCGACTTGGGAATCACAGAGAAATCATCAGCTTCAACGTCACTCAACTATCTGACACGCCCGTTGTATTGGGCATGAGTTGGCTGGACAAGCACAGCCCAACGATGGCTTGGTACCAGAGGCAGCTGACCTTCGGCTCTTCCTTTTGTGCTGAACACTGCATCGTGCCCAGGCAGGAAGGAGAGGAAGAGGAGTCACAGCTGCTGCTAGGCACGCTGCAAGCGATTCCCCACAAGTACGCTGAATTTTTGGAAGTTTTCTGCGAGAAGGAGGCAGACAGGCTACCCCCTCACAGACCATATGACTGCAAAATTGACCTGCTGCCGGGGGCGGCGCTGCCTAAAGGGAGACTGTATTCCATGTCAGAGGACGAACTGCAAGAACTCAAGGAGTTCATTGATCATAATTTGCAGCGCGGCTTCATCCGGGAGTCCAAGGCAGTGGGGGGCAGTCCCGTATTCTTTGTTAAGAAGCGGGACACGCCCCAAAAGAGACTCGTAGTGGATTACAGGATTTTGAACAGTGTGACTAGGCCATCGGACTTCCCCATGCCCCGAATTGACGACCTCCTCGCAAAGGTACGGAAGGGCAGAGTGTTCACCAAGTTGGACCTGCGGGGGGCGTACAACCTCATTCGCATGCGGGAGGGTGATGAGTGGAAGACAGCCATGTTCACGCCACTGGGGACCTACGAATATAGAGTTATGCCTTTTGGATTGCAAAATGGCTCCCACGTTTTTCAAGCATTTATGCATCACGTGTTGGCGGGACTTCTCTACAAGACGTGCGTCTGTTTCTTAGATGACATCCTGATCTTTTCGGAGTCGCAGCAGGAGCATGACAAACACGTCAAGGAAGTGCTGAGCAGGCTAAAGCAACATAGGCTCTACGCCAAGCTGGAGAAGTGCCAATTCGACGTGCCGGAGGTGGATTTTCTGGGCTACAAGCTGTCTGACAAGGGGCTCGCCATGGACAGCGCCAAGGTTCGAGCGGTGTTGGATTGGAAGAGCCCGCGCAACCGGAAGGAGGTCCAACGGTTTGTCGGCTTTGCGAACTTCTATCGCAAGTTTATCAAGGGCTTCGCGATGCAGACGGCGGCCATCACTGACACGCTTAGCTCCAAGAAAAAGAAGTTCATTTGGACAGAGCAGGCGGAGCAGTCCTTTCAGGCACTCAAGCGTCTCTTCGCGTCGGAAGAGCAGCTGCTTCATGTCAACCCCAGCAAGCCGATGAGGGTGGAGACAGACGCTTCGGACAGAGCCGTGGGGGCGGTCCTGCTGCAGAAAGACCCGCAGAGGGTGTGGCGACCGGGAGCGTTTTACTCCAGGAAGCTCAGCAAGTCCGAGCAGAACTACACCATATGGGACAGGGAGTTGCTGGCCATTCACGCAGCGTTCAAGGCGTGGAGGCACTTTCTGATCGGCGCCAAGCACACGGTGCAGGTTTGCACGGACCACAAGAATCTAGAGCACTGGCGCACGGCACAGTTCCTGAATCAGAGGCAGATACGTTGGGCTGAGTTCTTTGCGAACTTCGACTTCCGAATAGAGTATGTCCCGGGGGACACCAACATCATGGCAGACGCTCTCTCCCGTAAGCCACAGTATCTGGAGGACGCAACACCAGCGGCCGCCATGCACATCTTCGCACCGACAGTGTGGGCGTGTGCCGCGGCGACCGTGGACCTAGAGGCGGTGCGACGAGCGTTGCAGGGGGACTCCTTCGCACGAGCAAAGATGGCAGAGGTGCAAAGGGGCAAGGCAGCGGCCGACGGTTTCCAGCTAAGAGATGGATTGCTCATCCGTAAAGGGGCCATCTACGTGCCGGGAGACGAACTTCGAGCCAAGGTGCTGCAGCAGCTGCACGACGCGCCCACGGCCGGGCACTTTGGCAAGGAGAAGACGGTGGAATTAGTAGCCAGGGATTTCTGGTGGCCTGGAATGAGAGGGGAGGTCGCAGACTACGTGGCGAGGTGTGACACCTGCCAGAGGGCCAAACCAGTGCACAAACCGCCGGCCGGACTGTTGGAACCCCTGCAAACTCCGGTCGAACCTTGGGAAAGGGTGGCCCTGGACTTTGTCACGGATCTGCCCAGCTCAAGGGGCAAGACGGCAGTGCTGGTGGTGGTGGACCTGTTTTCCAAGATGGCCCATTTCATTCCGTGTGCTAAGGTGGCCACGGCGGAGCAAACCGCCAAACTGTTCATAGACCACGTGTTCAAGGTTCACGGTCTGCCACGGTCTATTCTGTCCGACCGGGGGCGGCAGTTCATCTCGAATTTCTGGCAGAAGCTGATGGGCTTCCTGAACGTCAAGATCAACCTGGCGTCGGCGAGACACCCGCAGACCAACGGGCAAGCGGAGCGGGTCAATGCCATCATGCAGCAGTACCTGAGATGTTATGCAAATCAACAGCCTGCGACGTGGGTGGATTACCTGCCGCTTGCCGAGTTCGCCTACAACAACACGAAGCACGTGTCCACGGGGGTCACGCCGTTCTTCGCCAACAACGGGAGGCACCCCAGAACCTTCCCGGGACTGGAAAGAATGGGGGAGGGGGAGCCGCAGACAGCAGATGCGTTCGCGTCGGAGCTGCAGGAAGTCCACGATCAGCTGAGGCGCCACCTGGAGCTGGCCAAGCACGCATACAAGGTACAAGCAGACAAGCACAGAAGGGTTGGAGAAGAGCTCCACGTGGGAGACTGGGTTTGGTTAGCAGCCCACGCAGTGCCGGCCAGGTCGTTGGCCAAGAAGAAACTAGGGCATAAGCAACTGGGGCCCTACCAAGTCGAAGAACAGGTCAACCCGGTAGCTTTCAGACTGGCACTTCCGGAGGGTTCCAGGATGCATCCGGTATTCCACAGATCGGTGCTCACTCCCTACAAGGCACCGCACAGGTTCCAGGAACCCGGAACGGCGCCGAGTCCGGCCAGAGACAGAACAGGGCACGCGGGAGTGGCACAGAAGGAGCGCATCAACGAAGTCACGGAGATTTTGGACTCCAGATGGGGGGAAGAGGGGGTAGAATACTTTCTCGCCAAGGAGGGCACCCCGGCCAGTGCGAACAGCTGGGTGCCGGGCTACGCCTTAGACGAACCTCTGCTCAAAGACGAGTTTCATGCCCTTTTCCCACATAGACCTATGCCAGCAGACTTTTTCGACGACTGGCTTTTCACGCCCACGCTTTCGGCCAGCACGTTCCGGGGGTTCGACTCGGACGAGGAACCGACACGAGACGTCCGTTCCCCGGAGGGGTCACCCTCGGGATCCGCCTCAGAACCCTCGTATTGGTGGGACGATAGGCCAGAGGAGCAGTTCCGCAGAAAGTGGCTGGAATGCTCAGGACGAGCAACGCCGCCAGGAGGAAGTGAGGGAGAGACGGACATGGACATTTTCGGGGACGACCCTGGTTTCGAGCACGGCGGCACAGAGATGGAAGCGGAGGTGACCGTCGTCGACGAGAGCAGGGAGGAAGAACCGGAAGACTTCAGATGGAGGCCCGCCACGGGAAGCGACCGATATCCGACGTTCGTCCCTTTGCAACAGCAGCCCCCAGCTCCAGCACCGGAAGGAGGGGAGGGGGGAATGGGGGGCTTCGAGGGGGGGATGGATGTCAGGGGTTTAGGAGCAGAGGCACGGGCAAGGGAGGAAACAGAGAGCGAAGGGGAGGAGGCAGAAGAAAAGATGAGTGATGACGACGACCCGAGATCTCCTAGTCTTTCCAGTGAATCAGAGGATTCACAGAAAGGAGCACCAGTGGCCAGGGCAAGGGGGGCACCCCAGGAAGATAGAGCCAGAAGGGACTCAGGGGGGAGCAGCTGGAAATCGGGACCAGCGTCACCGCCAGGAAGCAGGGAAGAGGAAGGGAGCCAGGGGGGAAGCGCTGGCAGCTCACCACAGGAGGGAGGGCATGAGTCAGGAGTGGCCACACCTCCATCGGGGAGCGAAGAAACGGTTAAGAGGAAGGTGGAAGGTTGGGCGCGCGCGCCAAGTTCAAATGCAGAGGAAGGCGGCGCAGTAAGCAGCCCCGAAAGGGAACCAGGTCCTAAAGCCCGGCGCAAGGAGGCAGGAGGGTCCGGGTCAGCGTCAGAAGAATCCCGGAAGGAGGAGGCCCCGGGGGGTAGAGGGACCCAGAGGAGGACAGTCAGGCGGAAAAGGTGGAGCAAGGCTAGGATATTAAGTTGGTGCTCACGGGGCGGAGACTCAGACGGAGCTTCGCCGATCTAGCTACTAGACGTAGAGTTTGCGCGCAGCAGCGTGAGAATGGAAACTGTAATTCAATAAAGACTTTTACTTAATGATCGCTGGCTAGCGTGATCCTCTGTGAGCTAGGATCTTCAAGCAGCTCTGACAACGATACATCAAAACAAAAACAAAAGCAAAAACAGTTAAAAACATATCCAATATTTCCATATCTTTATCTTTCATTAGTTTGTTTCATCGACCTCCTCACACCTCTCTTTTTGTGTTCTAGTTATTAATTATTTCAGCAAATCCTTTCCTTCTTTCACTGTTTTCTGTCATTTGATTATCTTAATTTATTTTAACCTCATCTTACCATTAAAATTCTAAAACTTATTTATACTTAACTCCTTATAACATTTCTACTAAAACCATGTAATTTCATTCCAACATTTTTCTAACACTCATTAATTTTGCAACATTTCTCTAAATAATTATATATATATATATATATATATATATATATATATATATATGCAGGTTTTGGTGTCTTCGGGTATCTTCCCGTGTAAGAGTTGGGGTGTCTAGGCGACGTTTCGACGAGGTCTCACTCGTCATCTTCAGGCTGGTGCTTTCGGCTCTGTTCTAGTAACAAGAAGCCGAAAGCACCAGCCTGAAGATGACGAGTGAGACCTCGTCGAAACGTCGCCTAGACACCCCAACTCTTACACGGGAAGATACCCGAAGACACCAAAACCTGCATTCCTGTACCCGTGAAAATCTACGAAAGCATATATATATATATATATATATATATATTTGCTTTCGTAGATTTTCACGGGTACAGGAATGCAGGTTTTGGTGTCTTCGGGTGTCTTCCCGTGTAAGAGTTGGGGTGTCTAGGCGACGTTTCGACGAGGTCTCACTCGTCATCTTCAGGCTGGTGCTTTCGGCTTCTTGTTACTGGAACAGAGCAGGATCTCAGTGTTTTAGTTCCTATAAATACTGTTGAGGGGGTGTGGTGTATAGCCTCCAACGTTCTGGGCAGAGAGGAAGTTTCCAGGTTAGTGTGCCTTTTCTTCTTTTGTTCATTAATTACTTGAGGGATATCTTGAGTGATTTCTTGAGTGATATTCTGAGTACCACTTAGGAGGGTCGTTAGGTGTGGATTAGTTGCTAAAGCTTTCGTGTGAGGTCAAGAGGTCAAGACACGAAAGCTTTAGCAACTAATCCACACCTAACGACCCTCCTAAGTGGTACTCAGAATATCACTCAAGAAATCACTCAAGATATCCCTCAAGTAATTAATGAACAAAAGAAGAAAAGGCAGACTAACCTGGAAACTTCCTCTCTGCCCAGAACGTTGGAGGCTATACACCACACCCCCTCAACAGTATTTATAGGAACTAAAACACTGAGATCCTGCTCTGTTCCAGTAACAAGAAGCCGAAAGCACCAGCCTGAAGATGACGAGTGAGACCTCGTCGAAACGTCGCCTAGACACCCCAACTCTTACACGGGAAGACACCCGAAGACACCAAAACCATATATATATATATATATACTTTTTTCCAATCTTCTTCCACCGTCTCTTCTCCCTGGTCTCAGATTCTGTCAGTCCTTTCTATCAATACCATATAGTCCATTAACCTGGTGACCTTCTGCCCGAGGCTCTTAACTCTCTTCCATGTCCCTTCTGCAGATCTTCTTCATATATATCCATGCACATTACTTTGCCTTCTGCTGATCTTGTTCTTAATTTCCTTCCTTTGGCACTGAGGAGTAGATCTCGGGGGAGCTCCAACCTAGCAATGTCTTTATTCCTTCTCAACAGGTCAGCCCATTCTCCATAGTCAGAACTAAAGTCCAAAAGATATTTCAGAGCGCCACTCTCCCCCTGACCCAAATCCAGATCCCAAAGGCCAGAGCATCCCTGCATAGGAGGATCTATCCAACTTTCCTTCTCCAATCCAAGCAGGGCTCCATCCCACCAAATCTGGCTTTCTCTAGATTCGATCATAAAAGGCAACAGCTTATGTTCATCAAATTGCCTCTGGGAGGCCGGGGCTCTCTCCACTTGAATTACTTGAGGTTCAACAACAACTTTCTCCTTCGTCTTCTCCACAGCTTGCCATGTCAAAACAGATTCCTGGGTCAATTCCTGAGTAATTTCTGTATAGGTATTCCCTTTTTGTCCCAACTCAGTCATTTTTTGTCCCAAATTGTCAATTTTAATAATCCTCACATCCATCTTCTCATGAAGCTGTCCCAATAAAGCACTTGTCTTGCAAAATGCAATCACTAGGGCTTCTTCTGTCAACATTCTTGTCCAAGGTCAAACTCTGATTCTCACGCTCTTTAATCTCTGCAGCTGGAAAATTCCCCAGATCCACTCCTGCAACAGTTCCAAAAGCTCCCTCTAGGGGAAACAATTTCTATTTGTATCCATCCTTTTAAACACAGATCCAGCAACAGAGCTAGTTTCGATTTTCAGTTACTTTTTTCCTCCTTTTTAAGTGTAAAAGGAAACAATGGAAACAATGTATTACTCTTATTTAGCTATCTGTCAACATCGTTTTATTCACAGTCAATGAACTTCCCCAAAACGTCAATCTTACTGGCAGTCCGTTCCCAGGTTCGAAACGGTGGTGATTTATCTTTCTTCACTCTCTCTCCTGCAGGCTTAAACGATAGAATTTCCCCCCTCTTCTCCTGCTTCCAAGGGGGGTTTAGTTATTTTAACCGATGGAGATTTAATCCTTTACAAAAACTTTCCAGGCTTTAGCTTGCAACGTCTTTGCTTCACTCTATTTACAAAAGAGGAAGGCGGACTTCCTGTTTGAAACCTTCCCGTTTCGATGCCAAAGAAATCTAATTTTCCGTTGTTTAGAGTCCAATTGTCCACAGGAAAAAGTTGTTTAGTTGTTTAGAGTCCAATTGTCCACAGGAAAAAGTCAGCGCTCTCCAGCAACAGCAATGCGGCTTCACTCCATGAAAGAAGCAGTCGATTCGAAGCACCGCGTCGCTCACCCCACGTCGCTCCGGATCCCTGAAACCGGGTTTCCCCGTGAGTAGGGGAGGCGCAAAAGGTGCCAGCCGAATTCCACGTCCACAGGCTTCTCCTGCCTGTGGTTTTTAGTGGGTCTCCGCCTCGCCGTGGCGGTCAGACCCTGATTTCCACGGAGCGGATTCCTCCCGATCAGAGGAAATCCGCCATTGCCAGAGGCGCTAACCCGGAAGTCCAGACTGCTGCATTCTGGACCCTATTGTTCTGGGACCAATCAGACTGCTGCGTTCTGAATCCTATTCAGCTCAGTACATAACATGCATATACACCATTTGTCTATTAACTTTGGGGAGGACTCCAGCCCAGCTCCGTCAATTAGTTTATTTTGGGGAGTGAAGGAACCCTGGCCCCTAGAGTTGGTTCCTACACTTTCCCCATTCCCCCCCCCAAAAGCCCACACTCCAAATCACAACATGAATTTGCTCCAGCTGTGGCAGCTTACCTGCTGTTCTCCACTCCCCCACACACACATACCTTCTTACAAGGCACTCCATGTTCTTTCAATCCCAATGCAGTCCATGGGCATAGCCAGTGGGGCAGCTGTCCCCTCTAAATCAAGTAAATAAATAAAAATATGTAACTAACTGAA
Organism: Podarcis bocagei; assembly: GCF_964188305.1. NCBI lineage: Eukaryota > Metazoa > Chordata > Lepidosauria > Squamata > Lacertidae > Podarcis > Podarcis bocagei. The sequence goes on along the minus strand of NC_138134.1, from coordinate 19,522,806 downwards.
AAATTGCATCGCAGATAACTCGGTTCTGTCCCCCAGCATAAACCCTGCCCCCTAACATTAATCCTGCCCCCCTAAAACAAATCCTCCCTACGCCCATGCCCCCCTCCACTTTTCTTCCGGAAAGACCCCCTCCTTTCCCCATTTCCACAACTTCCCATTTATAACGCATGAAACCCTTCACTGTCTTCTCTCCTCCTGTCTCAGAAACAAAACTCTCTGGGCTGGATCCATGCAAAGTGAGTAGACCTGCGGTCCCATTAAAACCAATGGGGCATGTCAGGCATGACTTAAGTTTCCGCGGGAATCAATGGAACTCCCCTTCATCCTTCCCCTGGAAACGAAACCACCAAAAGCCCTTGGAGCAAGAAAAAACCCAAAAACAGTTCATTTGGAGCTTCTCTAAGCAAGCGCGCACGCACGCACACATAAAAAAAATCCACACAAAAGTGCTGCTCGTTGCCACTAGACTTGGGTTTGACAGTAAGGTCCTCCTCTGCAGCTAAAGACCTTTGCCACGCGCCCCACCTCCCGCCAGTCCTAGGCTAGATTCTCCGGTGGGTGAATGGGTGGCGTCTCCTATGTTCTTCTCCTCCTTTCACGGTCACACCTGAACGCTGCCGGTTCAAAGTGCCTGCCTCCTTGGGCATCCCTTTGCTACGGGAAGGGAGGTCCTGGAGGGCGCGCAGGGAAGGCGATGATGGCATGTGGAAGGAGGAGGCTGCGGGTTAAGGTTGGGGAGGGGGCGGCTGCTGCCATTGGACAACTTCCCCCCCGCCCTTGCCCCCGTGGCTTTTCGGAGATCGGCGACCTCTAGCAGCCCAGGCGCTCCGTAGGGAGCTCGCTTTCCCCTTTGGAACCAGCCGGACCACCCTGCCCAGACAGGCGGGGAAAGCGCTGGGTGCGCCCAGGGCGCAGGACGAGGGAACTCCCCAAGGTCCCGCCGCCGCAGCTGTTGCTCGCTTGGCCGGACATTGCTGGCAAGGCGCAAAGGTGCCTTCGGAGACTGGGCCAGCTCGGCGCATGCGCCGCTCTCTCCGGCATCACAGCTCTGCCTGTGGATTGAAAGTTACATCCCTTGAATCTTCGCGGGAGGGGTGGGGAGAGGGAAGGGGGAGAAAGAGGCAGCAACTCTCCACCCGGAGGAAGGAATGTGGGCAGCTCGGCCGCGGGAGCGCGTGGGGATTTTGCTCTTCCCGGCGATGATAGCCATGGTCTGCTATGCTAAGAGGTGAGATTGGCGCTTGGGCGCGAGAGGACGTGTGTGTGTGTGTGTGTGTGTGTGTGTGTGTGTGTGTGTGTGATGGGCTGAATGATGGACCTCATCTTCCGGGGAGCTCAGCTCCGTGGACTTCTTCCTCTGCTGGGAGGCTGGTCGGGATCCTGCTTGTGGCTGCGTCGGTGCCTGTGTGTGTGCGTTCAAGCGCTCGCTCTGAATCCTTTCCCTCTCCCTCAGCCTGAATGAGCCCAGCAACATGTCCTACGTGAAAGAGACCGTGGACAAATTACTCAAAGGATACGACATTCGCCTGAGGCCGGACTTCGGAGGTGAGTCTCCTCGGATTTGTTTACAAGGGGAAATCACCAGGCTGCGTGCCGGTCCCTGTAGGGTCAGAGGCAAGGGCCGGTTAGAATTCTAATCAGCCGGGTAAAGGGGTCCCTTTGGTAGCCAATTCCTTTCCCTCAAAATGGGCACGTTCTCTATTCTCTTCCCTCCCCTCCCCTCATACACACATTCGGACATCTATAGACATGCTCTAAACGTGTGGGCTCTAAATTGATTCAGTAAATCGATGTCCTTATATAAACGGATTTTGCTGGGGTCGGGTGGTAGGCTTTCAGATTTCACACAGCTCTTCGTCAGACATGAAAAAGAGCACACCAACGTTTAAGCACGTGAACAGGTACAGGACGCACTTGAGGCTCAGAAGTCCTGGCCTTCCAACCCTTTTGACTGCTGGCCATTAAAAACAAACACCTGTTTCCGTTTCCAGGCTCTCCCGTTGACGTTGGCATGAGAATAGAGATTGCCAGTATAGATATGGTCTCGGAAGTCAACATGGTGAGTACTCTCTCTTGGAATAAATAACATTGGGCGGAGGGGACGCAAGGCGCTCTCTGAGATTGCAGAGAGATTGGCCGTTTGTCGAGTTTAATGTCGTGGCGTCCTGTTCTGAGGTGTGCTGGAGAAATCAGTTCGGGGAAGACTTTGGCTGCTGCCCCCTCGTTCGCCTCACCTTTTCCAAATGTGGAACGGCGCCACCTGCCGGCCGCCGCAGGTCACGAGCTGGTTTCAGCACCGCGGACAGCGACCTGTGCCTAGGCTTTTAAAATGGTATTTCTACGCTTCTTCCGCTCTCGCCGCCTGTAGCGTTTGATTTGGATAAGAAATTAAACTGCAATTGTATTGGGGTGAAATAGAATAAAAAGAGGGGAGCTGAATGGATAGCCATTTGATCTTTGGGAATCAAATGCTGAAAGGATGCGCAAGCGCAAAAAAGGGGTGCAAGCATGGAGCTTATAGGACTTGGTATGCAACTGGTAGCTTCCTGTAATCTAACGACTGCAGCTCTCGTTGCAGTGATCTAACTTGGTATGCGGGTGATGGAGGGGAATATTTATATTAAGAAGCCATATTTATTTCATTTTACTTTAAGACTGTGCTGATCTTATTTAGGTAACAAATTCTTGCTGCTATTCAGTGATGGGCTAAATCAGTGTTTGGTTCATTAGGAAGGGTTGGCAGCTGAATTGCTACTGGAGATACAGAAGCCTGTTGATTCCACCCCCCGCCCCACAGTGTTTTGACAGTCTCTTGTGAAGATGAACAGTAACTGCTGAATGATGATTGCTGAATATCAGTGCTGACTTGAGGGACTCCTGCTGAGTAATAAAAAACAATGACAAGAATTAAGTATGAAGGTCTGGATGACTTTATTCAAGAGACAACTCAGATTATGGGTTTGAAAGCTTACTAGAATATGTCCATTGGTGTGTCTTGTTTGCAGCTGGGAAATGAGCGCCATGCAATATTTATTGTCGATTTAGTAGATTTATATGCTGCTTTATGACTACAGTCCTCAAATCTTCTCACATTTATTTGTTTACAGTATTTATACTCTGTTCAGTGACAAAAGTTCTCTGGGTGCCTTACAATAAAACAATTATATGGAAAATTAAAACCTAAAAAAAATAATTAAATATCGCATAAAAGATCAACAGCAGCACCAAACATTTCACAGATTTCAAAACTCCAGAAACAACAAATTTATAAACAACAAAACAGTTTTAAGATTTAAAAGCCTGGGAAAAGAAAGACATAGGGGAAGGAAACAAGTAATCACCTGGTTCCATTTTTTCAAAAGCCAGAGTATATGCATAGTATATGCACCATGCAAGACTATCTGGGCTGTTACCACTGGGGTGTTCCCTAGTAGCCAACTACCCAACCTTATTTGTTACAAATATGAAACTGATGCAGCTAGAGACATGCACTTGAAAACAAAGGCCGCCCCACTCTGCTTGAGCAGGAGCTAACAGCTGATGTTATTTCCCACAAGGCAGTTGGATCAGATGGCCCCCTATTGAGTGGAGGGGAAAGTCCAGCTGGCACAGACCCAGGCATTTTGCATGACTCTTGCTCCTGGATTCCTTATCACAGGCCAGTTGGCCTTAGATGGCCCTGTGGTGGGGAAGAGGAAGTCCAGCTGGGGAAGAAGCAGGCTTCTGGTGTTTTACTTTGCCTGCCTGCCTCCTGCCTGCCTACCTCCATATGTTTTCGTTTCCTGCATTGAGTAAATAGCTTTGCACAAAGAAGTCTTGAGGGCCAATTTGTACAACTATTTTTTTGTCAGTGCTGAATTTAATCCAAGATTATTTTTAGCAGTCATGGTTACAGATATAGATATTCACAGTATCCCACCACCACCACCACCATCTTTATTGTCTTTCTATATCATCAGGTCCCCATCCCCTGGATGTTCCTAATTCTAAGCAGCACAAGCCTTTGCAGAAAATGGCACATGGACATCTCTTCTACATGTTCCTGCCCAGAAATCTGTCCTGGCTGCCTGTTGCTTTGGTTATACAGTGGTACCTCGGGTAAAGTACTTAATTCAATCCAGAGGTCCATTCTTAACCTGAAACTTTTCTTAACCTGAAGCACCACTTTAGTTAATGGGGCCTCCCGCTGCTGCCATGCCATTTCTGTTCTCATCCTGAAGCAAAGTTCTTAACCCGAGGTACTATTTCTGGGTTAGCGCTGTAACCTGAAGCATATGTAAACTGAAGCGTATATTACCCAAGGTACCACTGTACATGCACACATGCATACAACTTATCTGTTGTATACCAGCACTTATACAAGACAAACTACCTAACTCACAAGAAAAGCTACCTAGAGTTTTCTAGCTATAAAATCTCATAGGGTTAAGGTTTGAGTGCTATAGCTTGTATGTTTCACCACATGTCATGTGGTACATCCCAATGTTTCTTTCATTAAGAAAACAATGGTCACAGCTGAAACATTTTCCAATCTAGATAGAATTATGTTTCCCAAAGGACAGGGTTTGAAACTATCCCAACCTTTCTAAGGAGCAAAATTATGATTGGTTGACAAAGGTCAGGATCTCTGAACAGGGCAATTGGTTCCTTCTGGCACAATGCTGTAAACAATGCTTTGTTGAGCCTGACATGAGTTTGCATTAACCTCCTTGCCTGGGTGCGTAATTGCACGGTGAAATAATACTGTCCCTAGCAGAGTTAAAGGCCTTGTTATAAGAGATGCTCGTGAACTTCCAAGCATTGGGAGTGCTCTGTTAACTTCACTGGGAGCTGAAGGGACTCAGAATGTCACTGTGGGACTCTTAAGACTGCTGTGGGATTTATTTGTGTTGCTTACACCAGCAATATTTCTCCTAGGTCTTCAGGACAGCATGATTCATAACATGCCTGTCCTATGCCAAGGTTTCGCATTACTCCTTGCTGAGGTGGCAGAAACATGCCTTGTAGCATCTGAGGATGTGTTCACCCCAGGGCAATTAAATTGGTCTAAAAGGACTTATAACATTTGTGCTGCCCAAGCTAGCAGATTAGTTTTACTAGTAGAAATGCAAAGCGCATCACTTCCGCCACAGCTGGGTGCAATTGAGTTTCAAGCGAGACAAAATTAGCTCACTCTTCCCTGTTCCATTAGGCAAAGCTCTGCCCCTGCCCTTGCTGTTGAATATTCCTGGAGCGTCCATAAATTTTTTAATGGATATGCCTGCCTTTTCTACTGGATACACCTGAAGCACGCCTGTCAATAATATTAGATGCACCTGGCCCCAAAATCCCATAGATACTGCATGAAGGAGCCAGAAGAGATCTGCAGAGGGACAGCGCTTCGATATATTTCTTTCTAGAGCATGGGTGGATAAATCTGGGTGCTCCAGGTGTTGTTGGACCACATGACTATTGGCCATGGTTGCTCGGGTTGATGAGAGATGTAGTTCAGCAACACCTGGAGGCCCAAAAGTTTTCCACCCCTGCTCTAGAGGGAATTGGCAGCGGGCCCATGAGTCAACCAGCTTCAATATTTTTTTATTTATACCCTTCCCTTCCCGGTTGTACAGAGGTCCATGCTTTCAAGTGAATTTCTGGTCTACAGGCGAGTGGGAATGATGGCTCAGTTGGTACAGCATGAGAGTCTTAATTTCAGGATCATGGGTTGGAACTCCACATTGGGCAAAGGATTCTTGCATTGCAAGGGGGTTGGACTAGGTGGGGCATGTGGTCCCTTCCAACTCTACAATTCTGTGAGTCTATGCAACAAGCAGCACTCTTCATTCCTTCTCCCCCCTAAACCTACCCAATTGTTTTATGGGCGTTCCCGATTGTTTCAGTTGTAGAGACTTAGACCGAAGGATGCCAAGAAGGTATGTTGCTGCACAAATTGAGAGCCCCGCATGCATCCCCTAAGAATAGGCTTCTCATTTTACCCCCTTCAATGGGAGGAGCAACTATGTATCCCTTTGCATGTACAGTGGTGCCCCGCAAGACGAACGCCTCGCAAGACGGAAAACCCGCTAGACGAAAGGGTTTTCCGTTTTGGAGGCGCTTCGCAAAACGAATTTCCCTATGGGCTTCCTTCGCAAGACAAAAGCCCATAGGGAAATCTCCGGGACAGCGGGGAAGCGCAGCGCTTCTTCCCCACTGTCCTCGGACCTCCTCCGAAGGCTGGCGGTGGGGCGGAAAACCCTTCTCCCCGTGCCAGCCTTCGGAAGGCTGCTCCGAAGGCTGGCGGTGGGGCGGAAAGCCCTTCTCCCCGCGCCAGCCTTTGGATGGCTGTCCTGAAGACTTGCGGTGGGAGGAGGGTTTTCCTTCCCACCGCCAACATTCAGAATGCTGTTCTGAATGTTGGCGGTGGGGAGGAAAAACCCTCCCCCCACCGCAAGCCCCGGGAACAGAGGAGAAGCGCTGCGCCCCTTCCCCTTTGTTCCCGTACCTGTCCTGAAGGCTTGCGGTGGGGAGAAAAGCCCTTCTCCGCACCGCCAGCCTGGCAAGCGGTTTCCATAGGAACGCATTAATTGATTTTCAATGCATTCCTATGGGTAACCGTGCTTCGCAAGACGAAAAACTCGCAAGAAGAAAAAACTTGCGGAACGAATTAATTTTGTCTTGCGAGGCACCACTGTATCCCATTGTACTGCCAGAGCCAATCTTCCACTGGAATGAGTGGCAAAGTCTATGTGTTTGGATTAGACTACAGCTGGCATTTAACAGGTGATACCTGCTCACTTCCACTTTGCAGGAAACGCCAAGTTCAGCCAGAAAATTTTTTTCAGTGGTTTTTTCAATTTTTAGTAGAATTTAAGAGCTGTTGGTTAAATGTTTCTGTGTTCTAACTAGGCAGATAGGTTCTTCACAACTGCTATTGAGTGTAAAGCCAAAAGGCTGGTTTTCTGCAGTAATAGATAGTTATCATCACAGAATATTTGCCTTATGAACAATGCATCATAAAAGTGGAGACACAATCTGTTACTCATCAAAATAATTAATCTGTCACTTAGGAGCAGATGAAAGTGATTGATTCATAAATGGTCTACAGTTAGGAATGGGCAGCCAAGTTTGCTGATGATATCAAATATATCAAATTGTTCAGGGTGGTTAAAACAAAAAGGGACTGTGAAGAGTTCTGAAAGGATCTTTCCAAACGGAATGAATGGGCAGTAAAATGGCAAATGCAATTCAATGTAAGCAAGTATAAAGTAGTGCACATTGAGGGGGGGGAATGTCTAAATTTCACATATATGCACACCTGGAGTCTGTAGTTACAGTAACTGACCAAGAATGAGACTTTGGTGTTGCGGTGGATAGTTTGATGAAAATGTTGACACACTGTGTGGCAGCTGTGAAACGGGCAAATTCAATGCTAGCGGTCATTTGTAAAGCAATTGAAAACGAAATAGGCAATATTATAATGTCATTTTCAAAATCTGTGGTGCTACCAGACTTGAAATAGTGCGCACTGTTCTGGTCGTTTCACCTCAAAACAGATATCGTGCAGCTGGAAAGAGTTCAGAAAAGGGCAGCCGACATGACTGAGGCAATGGACCAAGTCCCCTCTGAGGAGCCATTACAACGTTTGGGACTTTTAAGGTTGGAGAAAAGTCAAGTAAGAAGGGATGTAAGCAAGTAAGAGGCATATAAAATTATGCATGGTGAGGAGAAAGTGAAAAGAGAAAAGTTTTTCTCCTGCTTTCATAGGGTTAGAACTCAGAGACATCCAATGAAGCCAACGTGGTGTAGTGGTTAAGAGCAGTGGACTCGTAATGTGGTGAACCGGGTTTGATTCCCTGCTCCTCCACATGCAGCTGCTGGGTAACCTTGGGCTAGTCACAGTTCTCTGAAGTCTCTCAGCCCCACTCACCTCAGAGAGTGTTTGTTGTGGGGGAGGAAGGGAAAGGAGAATGTTAGCCGCTTTGAGACTCCTTCGGGTAGTGATAAAGCAGGATATCAAATCCAAACGGTGGAAAATTCAGGACAGACAAAAGAAATATTCACTCCCAGAAAGGCAGTGATGACCACCAACTTAAGTTTATTTCCCCCCCAAAAAAAAAATATATTATTCATTTGATAACAGAAAAAAACACAAACAGAAAAACAAACAATACAAACAAATTCTTGCCTTGTCCTTATTTTTTCTAAACATTGTTAGGTGGGTTTCCCCAAATTCCTCCATCTGATTTTCATTTTACCTCATCTTTAGCAGTTGCATATATCATAATTTCTAACCATTTTTTTTATCACACTTACTTTAACCATAAAAATCTTCACATTTCATTACTTACAGATAATACTATTTTAATATACCCTGTCTTCTACTTCTAACCCTACAGCTTATATCCACTTCCAAAGCTATTCTAAGATTTAAATATTAACATATTTTTTTCAAATATTCCTTAAACTTCTTTCAATCTTCTTCCACCGTCTCTTCTCTCTGGTCTCGGAGTGTCCCAGTCAGTTCAGCAAGTTCCATATAGTCCATCATCTTCATCTGCCATTCTTCAATAGTTTGTAAATCTTGTTTCTTCCCATTCTTCGCTAGTAATATTCTCACAGCTGTATGTTGTAGCATACAGAAAAAAGTGACATCCTTTTTGGGGATTTCACCCCCCACTATACCAAGTAAAACCACCAACTTAAGTTTAAAAGAGGGTTAGACAAATTCACGCCCTCCCATCAGATGTCAAAGCAATAAACAACTACCCGACATTCAGAAGACATCTTAAGGCAGCCCTGTTCAGGGAAGTTTTTAATGTGTGATATTTTAGTGTATTTTTGGTTTCTGTGGAAGCCGCCCAGAGTGGGCGGGGTACAAATAATAAATTATTATTATTATTATTCATGGAGGATAAGGTTACCAATGGCTGCCTGCCATGATAGCTGTGTTTTATGTCCATTGCAGTAGGCCTTTGAACATCTGTTGCTGCAAATTGCAAGCTGGGACAGTGCTCTTGCACTCAGGTTCTGCTGTGGACTTCCCATGAGCATCTGGTTGGCCTCTGTGAGAACAGGGTGCTGGATTAGATGGGACCTTTGGCCTCTTACATTCCCTCTAAGAAATTCAAGGTGGTGCACATAGTTCTCCCTGCTTTCCCTTTTATCCTCACAACAGCCCTGCAAGGTCTCAGCACTAGTCAAGGTCACCCAGTTTGTACTAGCTGAGTATGTACTAGTTGGTAGAGCAGGAGACTCATAATCTCAGGCTTGTGGGTTTGAGCTCCATGTTGGGCAAAAGATTCCTGCATTGCAGAGGATGGGACTAGATGATCCTTCTGGTCCCTTCCAACTCTATGGTTCTATGGCTGAGTGGAGATTTGATAACAGGTCTTCCTGCTTCTAGTCCTTTGCCTGCATACACACCTGTATTTTATTCTTTTATTATGAAAGAGGACCTCCATTTAGACTAGGCGCATCAAAAAAAAATCCACTCCAATATTGTGTATAAAAGTATAACAATACCTATTATCTTGGAAACATATTTATTTTTGGCCTACTCACTGATCCAGCATATGGAGTACCTATTATAAACACTGAAATGGGTGTACATTATCAGGTATGAATACAAAAAACACACACCAAAAAACACACCTTTGCTTAAGAGAAGGGTGACCATTTAGTTAATTGCTTTAGTTATTAAGAGCCGCAACAAACATGGTTACCCTACTCTTCTTTTTCACATTTGCAGCTTAACTTTGAATTGGTCCAAGAACGACCCTTGAAAACTTACTGAGAATCTTGTCTGCCTCAAAAAGTTCATTCCCCTCCCTAATGAAATGCTGCCCCCTGATATACCTCATGTTGTTGTTGTTTAGTCGTTTACTCGTGTCCGACTCTTCGTGACCCCATGGACCAGAGCACGCCAGGCACTCCTGTCTTCCACTGCCTCCCACAGTTTGGTCAGCTTCGAGAACACTGTCCAACCATCTCGTCCTCTGTCGTCCCCTTCTCCTTGTGCCCTCCATCTTTCCCAACATCAGGGTCTTTTCCAGGGAGTCTTCTCTTCTCATGAGGTGGCCAAAGTATTGGAGCCTCAGCTTCAGGATCTGTCCTTCCAATGAGCACTCAGGGCTGATTTCCTTCAGAATGGAGAGTTTTGATCTTCTTGCAGTCCATGGGACTCTCAAGAGTCTCCTCCAGCACCATAGTTCAAAAGCATCAATTCTTTGGCGATCAGCCTTCTTTATGGTCCAGCTCTCACTTCCATACATCACTACTGGGAAAACTATACGCACCTTTTGTGTACAATAACATGATGTGGACATAAATGAGATGGCAGGAATATGCTCTTCTACTAGAACTAAGAAATAAGAAAGGAATGTTGGACTTCCATGGATGATTCAATCAGCCTTGGTAACAACGGGCAATCAAACTGCAGCACGGTTGACATAAATGAAAACCGCCTGGGGATGATGGCATGCTAAAATTATTGATGGAAATGCTGCGTAGCTGCCACGGGATTGAGTGACTCAGTTAGTAAAGGCATTAAGGAATCCCTTCAGGAAAGTCCATGAAAAATGGATAAATCCCAACACGCAAGGCCGAGAGAATCCAAAGAACCCAAAGCCAATCACTTCTCCTTTGACAAGGAACATGATTATGGCATCTCTCCTCTCAAATAAACTTGATTAGCATTTAGCTGCTCGGGGCACTCTCAACAATGGAGTCAAATTGATGCTTTAAAAGTTCCAGGGATTGTAGAGAGCAGCTAATCAACTTTTCCATTCTGATGCGTGCATATTCTACGTCATGTTCTGCTTCAGTTTGGCACATGAGACTCTATTGCGGTGCTCTAACGCAGTCCTCTAATGCACGGTCACTAGATCAGGGTTGGAGAACCAGGTGCTCTTAGGCTTCTGCTCCTACCACCCCTGACCACTGGCCATGCTGGCTGGAGCTGATGGGAGTTGGAGTCCAGCAACAACTTGGGAGGGCCACAGGTTCCCCATCCCTACATTAGAGATCCCTGTACTAGTTTGTCAGATGTTGCACAGCAAAGTTATTTGTATAAGAAGGCTGGTATTTATCTGTACCAGCCCCAGTTTCTCTACAGCCCATTCATTCTTAAGGGCCATGCTTCCCTCCACTGCCTCTTCCTCAAATCCCTACTCTGTAGTCTGTGTTGCTTCTGACTTCCGTCTCACCCTGACTCTCAGGCAGCCTTGCTCAGTAGGAGGGAAGGAAGAGTCTGCCAATTTCAGTCCTCTCAGTTTCTGATTTTCCCATCTTTAAACAAGTTCTCTGTGTTTCTGCAGAAATCTGTGGATTTTATTTTTTTAAAAATTATCCTCATGAAAATTCTTCAGAACGTTAGCGTGGATTTTCATCTTTGCCTTCTCGCCCCGTGGAACACGTTCCCACCAGAAAAACAACTACTAAGACAGAGTTGTTCCACCTGGCCTTTGGCTTGGAGCCAATTTGATTCCCTCCCTCTCTTTCTTTTTTCTTTTCCTTCTCCTCCTGCGATGAGGCTACATTTTAATATTTTAATGTTTCAATATTTTAATGTTGTATTTTTAATTTTGTTTTTAAGTTGTAATCATTTAACTTGTTTTTATTATTGCTTGTAAGCCGCTCTGAGCCCGGCCTTGGCTGGGGAGGGCGGGGTATAAATAAAAATTATTATTATTATTATTATTATTATTATTATTATTATTATTAGACTTTTAGAAGACATCTGAAGGCAGTCCTGTTTAGGGAAGCTTTTAATGTTTGACGGACTACAGTGGTACCTCTGGTTGCGAACGGGATCCATTCCGGAGGCCTGTTCACAACCTGAAAAGAACACAATCCATGTCTGCACATGCGCGGGTCACGATTTGCCACATCTGCACATGCGCATGGCGTCATTTTGCGCATCTGCACATGCGTGAGCAGCAAAACCCGGAAGTAACCCATTCCATTACTTCCGGGTCGCCGTGGGATACAACCTGAAAACACACAACCTGAAGCAAATGTAACATGAGGTATGACTGTATTGTATTTTAATATTTTGTTGGAAGCCACCCAGAGTGGCTGGGGAAACCCAGCCAGAGGGGCAGGGTATAAATAATAAATTATTATTATTATTTCATACACCACTTTGACTAATGTACACATTTGCGCAAGGAATTTCACCAAATGTTATGCATTTTTGTAAAGTGATTTTCACTGTTTTCTGAATGTGGCAAACACTTGGAAGCATGTGTGACAGTTGTGCATCCTTAGACACTTATGCATGGTTCTTCGGTTCTTTGGAAACTAGAAGCAGATTAGGAGAAAGTACCCTGTTGCTCTGTACATCTTCCCATCCTCTGATTTGATCAGCCACGGTGACTCATGCCAAGCATACCATCATGAGATCAGGGCAATGTCAGCACAGTTATTACATGGCTTGCTGGCATTGGATGCCTTCAGTTAGTCAACCTGAATAATAAAGCAAAGCTCTTCATGGGCATGCTCCATGCAGCCAAATGATTAAAGGCGTGTCCAAAATCAAAGACAGTATGTGAGCATGAACTTCAGGTGTCACTATCCCTTGCTGTAGCCAATATACACACCCAATGTCCTAGACTACCATGAGACATATGTTAATGTGAGTCTATTTCACCTCTGCTTTCTGGACACTCTCGCTGCCGTTTACAGAGCATCTTTGGAATCTACAAGGTGACCCTTTGGCATAGCATCAATTAATAGCAATTTAACAGAATTTAGCAGTAACAAAAGGCTTGTGAAACATTTACAAGACTCGGAAATGAGTCCATTAGCAGCAGGGTTATGACTACGACAAAATCTATTAGACTCCGTCAACATGAGCTGTCTGCTTTCTGGAAGCAACTTGCTTTGAGTTAAACAGGCTGTTTATAAGAGAAGCCAGTGAATGCTTGTAGTCTTGCTATGCACAAGAGAAAGTAATTGTGTACAGCGGTGGTTCCCAATTATAGCTAATTACCAAGGACCCCCTGTTTTTCAAAAGCCAAGCCACAGACCCCCTACTTTTGAAAGTTTTGATAACTCTATGGCATGGGTGTAGCCAAGGGGGGTAGCTGCCCCCAATCAATACAAATCTGAGGTTCTGCCCCCCAACAAAAGTCCTGGCTACGCTCATGCTCTATGGTAGTTACCTCTGCAAAGCAATTTTTTTAAACAAAATGTGGGCTGGCCCCTAATAAGCAAATGATTTTAGGTATAGTTAAAAAAAAAAAAAGACCATACAATTTGTGATATTACCATGCAAAAATGACAAAAAAATAGTTGTAGGGGGAGGCAAGGGATGGGGCCACGGACCCTCTGGGTGCGTTCTGCAGACCCCTAGGAGGCCCCGGACCCATAATTGGGAACCACTGGTGTACAGAGTTTCCCCCAAATAGTGGACATTTTTAATCACGAAAGCTGTCCTTGTCACATAATTCAATAAACTGCATACATTCAATAAATGATATAACACAGAATAACCAGCCACAGCAATATCTGACGGAGGGGTAAGCAGTTTGGTTACTGGCACAGTAGAGCATTTGTTGAAAGGGAAGGGGTTGGCCTTTTGTGGCTGCGTTGAAAAGGAGAATGAGTAGCGTCAGTGCAGGAGAAGCTCCTGCCCAGTGTTTGGATTTGGTGGTTTAGTTTAAGTTTGTCATTCTTTAATTCAGTGCTCCGCCTCGACCTTGCGTAAGTGAGAAAGTTACTGTGAGGTTTTTTAGTTGTCATGCACATTGAAATGTATACATACACAACACACACATGTGTCGGTGAAAATTTTAGGTTGTTTTTAACCTTGTTTTTATACTTGTTTCTTTGCCTTCACGTTTGTTAAAACAGCTATGAAATAATAATAATAATAATAATAATAATAATAATAATAATAATGTCATTGGAATTTAAGTTAATTTGAGTTCTACGATGGAAGAAAGGTGGAATATGAATGTACTAAATAAATAAATCTAATAAATGACCTTTATCTAAAAGGTGCCTTCTGTAAGGAAGAATGACAGGGCTGTTTGGAAAAGCTAGATAACTGGAAATATGGGGTTGGGGTTCTGAAGAATGGTATCTTGCTCCACTCCAAGTACATATGAAACCTCCCCATATTCTTCACAGATTTCAACAGCCATCGTGTGTGTGTGTTGCATTTTGTATTCCCTAAGGACAAATTCATCTAAGTCCTATCACATCCTCTCCTTAAAAGAATACTGAGGGCAGTCTCTTCCATCTCTCTGGGAGTAAACTGATTTAGAGGACAGTTCTAAACACACTTTTACTACCACCAATCATTGATTCATGACCATAGTTGTGCAGGTTTCTTGAATTTCAGCCAGTTGAATTTGTGGCTACCTTATTCCTTCTGTCTTCCCGTACTTCTTTTTAATGGGGATTGGAAAGGGGTAGAGCAAATCTCTAGGTGGCCATCTGACAAACCTACTGGGAGAACATGGGCATGGTGTTGGTGGTTGTTGTGATGGTGGTGGTTGGTTGGTTATTTGGTTGTGACGCACAATAGAATGGGCTGCTTGTTTCTTTTAATGTGGAGGATGTTTCAAATATTCATCCCCCACTTGCAAGCTAAAGGCCCAGCAGCAAATTACATGAAATGAACCTGCTGGTTATGGATGCTAGTTCAAATGTCAAGCTGACCATCCACATGTCAAAAAGGGAGAAAAGGGGGGAAATGGAAATAGCTTTATCCGTTTAAGAGCAGGGTAGCATTGGAACCTGAACCACTTACCTGGGGCTGTTCTTCATAATCATCGTGAGTCACCAAGTGTTGCCATGGAAACAGCTACATTACATGACACAGTCTGTCTCAGAAATACAAAAATAACTGCGTAGAAAAATATTCATTTATGCATTTTGCAGTCCCCCCACCTGCTTTTAGAAATTGGCTTTCCAGCATTAATTAATTCCACCAAACTTCTGGATGTGATGAGCTAGGTGGGCACTGTTTGCTAAGTGGGCTTTTTGATAAAGATGTGTGGCGTTCTGCAAAGGCAAGTCTGCTTTTTGCTTTTAACAAAAAAGGAAAAAGAAGAATGATGGATTCCACCAAAATCCTGAATGACATTCTAGGATGGCACAGAGCTTTAGTTTGCTGCATGGGAAAGGGCAAAAGATTGAGATATAGGAGACTTAGATAGGAAACTTTCCTTAGTAACTGAAAACACTGGGCAGATTAGATGTTCCTGTCTTCACACAATTAACAATTGTTTCCCCAGTGTTACTGATCAATATCTGCAGTCCTAGGGAAGTGACGTCTCTCAGACCTCCTGGTGCCTGGCATGCAAAAACCAGGCATCAAAAGGTGGAGGGAGACTTTTCTCCCTCCTTTACCTATTGATAGAGCAGCACTAAGGACCACTAGATTATTATTATACAGTGGTACCTCAGGTTAAGTACTTAATTTGTTCTGGAGGTCCGTTCTTAACCTGAAACTGTTCTTAACCTGAAGCACCACTTTAGCTAATGAGGCCTCCCACTGCTGCCGTGCCTCCGGAGCACGATTTCCGTTCTCATCCTGAAGCAAAATTCTTAACCCAAGGTACTATTTCTGGGTTAGCGGAGACTGTAACCTGAAGCGTCTGTAACCTGAAGTGTATGTAACCCGAGGTACCACTGTATTAAGATTCAATCTGGACTACAGCTTTTTGGTCCAGAATACTAGCCTCGTATTTCAGGTGAATATCACAGACTGGCTAGATTCTTATTTTCAGTTCTAGAAATATGAATGTTGATGCCATCTCTAAGAACATGGCCTTTTGGTGGATCAGACCAAAGACCTGAATATATTGTGCGTTCTCTTCTCACAGTACCTAAACCAGATGCCTATGGGAAGTCCACAAGCATGACCTGCAAAAAATAAATAAAAATCCACTCTCTAATATTCCCTTTATATTTCGCTTCCTATCTCCCACCTTTTTAAAGTACCATCGTGTATTATTATTTTTATTTAATCATATTTTAACCTTAAACAAATTAAAGTTCTTCTGAACTTTACGAGGAGGGCGCGGAGAAGAGAGATTCAAGGTGTGTAAGAAGGCCACATGAAAAAGCCATTGAACAAAGTCAGTAGAACTCACTTCTGAGTAAGCCCATTTAGGGTCAGGCTAAAAGGACAGAAGCTGAAACTTCAACATTTTTTGGGGGGGGGTGCTCTATGCATTTAAATTGGCCTGCTATTTAGACCTCTTTTTATAATTGCACATGCACTCATCAGAATTTTAGAGGGACACACACACACATGCAGGCAGAATAAAATGCACAGAAATGATAAGATAGAATGGAATGCTGCCAAATCAGAACGATTTGTCCTCCTGTTACATCAGACAAAGAAAAGCAGACAGGAGGTGATAGGTAGGTTAGGTTTTATGCCTATCGATTTTGACAAAGCCCTGCTAAATGCTGGCTTTGTTTTTAACAGAATCTCAGGCATTTGGTGCCTTTTTCTGCCTCTTATTTTCCCAAGTTCACATTTCAGCTCAACATGTGGCACTATATCAAGAGTTTAAAATATATCAAGAGTTCAAAGATAAAGACAGAACGGACTGTGCTGCTCATCATTAAAAAAAAAATTCCTCGTTCACAAAAGCACATGCTTCGTCTCTTTCTTCAGGTTGTGTTTTCTACAGATCAGTTACATTTCTCGTGAGACACTGGTGTTATATGCAGTATAGGGTTGGGAAGAAAAGGGGGGGGAGGCGGTGGGGTGGTAAAGACTGTGTTCTTTTACTTAGTATGCATGTGGTGGTTTTGTGTCAGCGTCACTTGGGTAGGATCTCTTTCTATTCACTTGTTATGTCTCCTTGGTGGTGAGAGAGGTTGGGGTGGTCTAGGGTGTGGTTGAATATCTTTGGTTGGCTGCAGTGGGAATTGTTTGTGCCTGTGTGAGGGCGGTGGGTTGTTGGGTTAAGTTTTTGTTGGTGTTTAGTCGTGTCCGACTCTTAGTGACCCCATGGACCAGAGCACGCCAGGCACTCCTGTCTTCCACTGCCTCCCACAGTTTGGTCAAACTCATGCTGGTAGCTTCGAGAACACTATCCAACCATCCCGTCCTCTGTCGTCCCCTTCTCCTTGTGCCCTCCATATTTCCCAACATCAGTGTCTTTTCCAGGGAGTCTTCTCTTCTCATGAGGTGGCCAAAGTATTGGAGCCTCAGCTTCACGATCTGTCCTTCCAGTGAGCACTCAGGGCTGATTTCCTTAAGAATGGAGAGGTTTGATCTTCTTGCAGTCCATGGGACTCTCAAGAGTCTCCTCCAGCAGCATAATTCAAAAGCATCAATTCTTTGGTGATCAGCCTTATTTATGGTCCAGCTCTCACTTCCATACATCACTACTGGGAAAATCATAGCTTTAACTATACGGGCCTTTGTTGGCAAGGTGATGTCTCTGCTTTTTAAGGTGCTTGGGGTAAGTTAGCCATATTGAATTGTATGCGGTGGGTTCATGTTGTTGTCTTGCTGGGCTGTGTATGCCAGAGGTAGGCAACCTAAGACCCATGGGCTGGAAGCAGCCCATGAGGGTCACTTAACCAGCCCATGAACCACCCCCGAACCGAGCTGCCCACTCAGTGAGTCCCCGTGCGCTGCACTAAACCGGTGCAGTGCAGCACAGGGACTCTCTTCCGTGGCCCTGGAAATTGCTTCTGCGCATGCCCAGACACCGAAAATCACTTCTGGAGATAACCAGTTGTGGGTTGGGGGACACATAGTGAAGACACATTTATTCCATCTAATAATTTTTTGATATTTCCCCTCTTTGGAGAAAGGAACTCTTTGTATATGCTCAGAGGCACTTAGTCTATAATGCCAGATTGTCCGTGAATGAAATGTAACAAATTGCTGTATAGTGCATCCTTCAGATCAAGTCCCCTGAAAAGGTGTCTCAGTCCTTCAATAGACAGGTTAGCTCCAGTTCAGATATTCATGCTTGCACTTCAAAATAGTCTTTCAGTAATCGGTGGACAAAAATGCACCTAAATCACATTGTGATGTGTGCAATATCTCTACTGAGTATTCTGAAGTCTGGCCACAAACTATATGGCTCTCTTTTACCTTTGTGAATTGGTTACCAAATTAAAGGCCACCATTTAAACTCATTTTACATCATTGTACAGAAGAAATATGAAACGGCAGCCACATATTCAAATGATAGCATTGACACAGATCGTAATTTCTAGCATTATTAACGGGAAGTAAATCTATTTCTGATATCAAATTTCTGATATCAAACAAGATGGAGATTTTTCTCCTGTTATTAGGCAAGGAGTGGCAATGATTGCATTCCATTCTTCTGGGAGAGACAAACAAATGGTCTGTCTGGCATGAGTAACAGATAGACCCTATTTCATTACATCATAGGAGATTTCAGCTGTGGGATGATGCCTGTCAGCATTGCACTTCAAGGCCCCAAGACACACCCCACCCCAAATAACATCACACAGACACATATTTTAGTTTAAGTTATTGGGCAAATTTTGGCCACAGCTTTATTAATTACAAAAGGATGAGTGGTATTGGCTCAGGCATTGGCACAGACTATAACTGACTCCACCTCTCTGGCTGGTAGTCTGAAAGGGTAAATACCAAACGAGGGAGAAACATCGATGAAGACCGACCAAAGCTCACCCCGGGTTCCTGTGGTCCTGGCATGGCCCTAGCCCCTCAAGCGGACTTTGGATGAGAACCAGGACCCCCAGATTCCTTCACTGGAATACCCTTATTCATGGAGGGGCAGGTGATGGCTGCACCTCCCCTCTCACACACTTCAATAAGCCAATGCCTAACAGCCAAACCTTACAAAGTTGTGACAATTGCTGAAGGGGTAGGCGAAAACCAAATGGCCAAAGCCAATCTGCCAAATGGAAAAATTCCTACCCAGCCCCTGTTCCAAAACAGGCAACCCAATCCAAAGCAAGGCCAACACAACACAGCCTAACATAAGAGGGAGGGAGGGCAGGTGTTTGGCAGCGTGAAGCAAGTGCCCCAACTGCATTGCGCTGCTGCCTATATTGAGCCCAGGGATCACGCCACCTCACGCAATTGGCCCAAACAGCCTGGCGTGATCCCTGGGCGGAGGGGGCCGGGGCTAGCCACGCCCCTAACAATTTTAACCCTGCAAGGTTATTCCCGGGGCCCGTGCGCAACCAGGACCCTCTGTAAGGAGGATCCTATTTATTGCACCTTTGTGCGAATTCCAGCAACAAAGGAACGAGAACAGGGTGCACTGGCCAGGGAGTTAGACTGCCCCAGAACGCAGTTCATCAAACTGCCCCAATGATCTTCCACTCAGCAATGCTCACGAGGCTCAGCATGGCTGTTTCCACAAGCTCCAGCACGCAATATTCCTTTTCCCTGACAGCTATTTACTCCCGGCTTTACCTTGCAAGTGATTCCAAAGCAGTGCAATCCTGCCGCATGATAATTACACTCTGCTCGGCGGGGCTGCTGACTGACACGCTGAGATATAGCAACAGGCAACTGTGAAGGTTTAGCTTCGCTCGCTTCAGCTGTCCGCCGCAGCATGTTTACAAGTGAGCACATTGGCAACATGGAGATGAAGAAGAGCTGTTGCTAGGTGCTTGGCAAAATCACACTGAGTCACGTCCCACGGTATCATGCAGCAAGACCAACAGAGAGAATCTTATATGTCTATACAATCGCAAGAAGGGAATCCAAATACTCTATAATAACACAATCCTACACATGCCTACTTAGACATAAGCAAAGGCAGACTTTAGACTCTCAAATTTAAGCAGTGTCCTGTGCAAGGCTAAAATTCTGCACCCCACCCTGCCTCTCATGCTCCATTCTACAGCATTTTTGGGGTGACCCCTGCAACATGGCACGCAGTATACTAATACTAATACTAATACTAATACTAATACTAATACTAATGCTAATGCTAATGCTAATGCTAATGCTAATACTAATACTAATTTATTATTTATACCTCTCTCATCTGGCTGGGCTTCCCCAGCCACTCTGGGTGGCTCCCAACAAAATATTAAAATACTGTAATACATCAAACATTAAAAGCTTCCCTAAACAGGGCTGCCTTCTTCTAAAAGTCTGGTAGTTGTTGTTCTCTTTGACATCTGTTGGATGTTCCACAGGGCGGGCACCACTACCGAGAAGGTCCTCTGCCTGGTTCCCTGTAACTTGGCTTCTCGCAGTGAGGGAACCACCAGAAGGCCCTCGGCGCTGGACCTCAGTGTCTGGGCTGAACGATGGGGATGGAGATGCTCCTTCAGATATAGTGGATCGAGGCCGTTTAGGGCTTTAAAGGTCTGCACCAACACTTTGAATTGTGCTCGGAAACATACTGGGAGCCAATGTAGGTCTTTCAAGACCAGTGTTATGTGGTCTCGGCGGCCACTCCCAGTCACCAGTCTAGCTGCCGCATTCTGGATTAGTTGTAGTTTCCGGGTCACCTTCAAACGTAGCCCCACATAGAGCGCATTGCAGTAGTCCAAGCGGGAGGTAACCAGAGCATGCACCACTCTGGCGAGGCAGTCCGCAGGCAGATAGGGTCTCAGCCTGCGTACCAGATGGAGCTGACCAGCTGCCCTGACCAGTATGTCCATACTGGTCACACTACCACAGTCTCTGATGTAAGCCCCACTGAATTCAAAGGGATTTGCTTCCAGGTGAGTGTGTATAGGATGTGCGGCCTAAAATGCCTAATAATTAAATCTATTCTCCTTTGTAGGGAAGACGAGACTGATAAACGAGCTGTTTTGTCATTCTCTTTGACAAAAGCCAGGCTTGGTGAGAAAGTAGCGCCAGGCCAGGAACTATGCATGAAAGCAGGATGTCAAGTGACTCCATGTGATAATGCGCATTGGCACACAACTGTGTGGAAGGTTTTATTTACCCAGCTAGTTATACGATTTCTTGCCCACCTTTCACAACAAGTTCCCAGGACAGGATACGACGGCTCAATAATACAGAATCAAAATCCGTTAAAAGAAATTGCATTCTAAAAACAACAGGAAAACAGAAGAAAGATGTTCTGTTAAATTGACTTAGCCCACAGCTCATGCCTAGCGATCAGTGAATATATCCATTTCAGTTTCTCATGTTTCTTCAGATTAGTGCTCCTTGTATACAAGTTTGCAATTAAAAAAAGCTAAAAACCTAGTGAAAGTTTGTCAGCATTTTAGTATGAAATTCTCCTACTATACACATTTCTGCAAAGCACTTTCCTCCAATATAATAAATTTTGTATGCTATTTTCACTAATATATGCATTTATATTCACACTTTACCCTTCCTTCCCTCCCTCTCCCCTTTTTATGAAGATTACCCACTCTGGGATCCCACAGCTAATTCTTCCCTGGTCTCCTCGCTGGCCCAAATAGGATTAATTTAGCCAGCTAGCCCTGGTGATCATCTAATGTTTATTGGATGGATTTCCCCCTAAATTGATTTTCGAATTCTCAATTTATTGTTATTCACGTTTTATACTGTTTTTAATGCTGTTTTTTGTTGCATCAATTAAGTGTTTTAAATTTGTTGTTAGCTGCCCTGAGCCCAGTTTTCTGTACCAGGAAGGGCGGGGTATAAATAAAAAGTTATTATTTATTATTATTATTAATATATAAGCATTTTAGTACATGTCACTTGGCTGGAGAACAGAACTGCACAATTTGGAGAAGCGGAAATTCCAAAGAGTGGGTGTGTTTCAGTTCACACATGGTATTAAGGTTACTTTACCTTTTAAAGGGACCCTTTGCCTTTAAAGGGACCCTTTACCTTTTAAAGGGACCCCTGATATTAGGTCCAGTCGTGACCGACGCTGGGGTTGCGGCGCTCATCTCGCTTTATTGGCTGAGGGAGCTAGCGTACAGCTTCTGGGTCATGTGGCCAGCATGACTAAGCCGCTTCTGGTGAACCAGAGCAGCTCACGGAAACGCTGTTTACCTTCCCGCCGGAGTGGTACCTATTTATCTACTTGCACTTTGACGTGCTTTCGAACTGCTAGGTTGGCAGGAGCAGGGACTGAGCAACGGGAGCTCACCCCGTTGCAGGGATTCGAACCGCCAACCTAGGCTCTGTGGTTTAACCCACAGAGCCACCTGGGTATATCCACATTCAAATGTGAGCAGAATCCATCTTTTCTCCCATCCCTAACCCTGCGGGGCACGAACCATACCATTTGCCCTAGAGTGGGCGCTTTCTCTTTGCAGAACTAACCATCGTGGGGTCACCCAGCCCCAATTACCAGCTTCCTGCATTCCTGGGGGGAGCGAATGATAGACAGTGCAGAGGCAGGAGCAAGCTGGGAGGTTGGTTTCCAGGTGGCTGGCCTCATTAGCTTAGAGGGGAGCACGCATGAACACCTGCCTGGCAAGCAAAGCGAGGGGGGAAACCTGGCAGCGTGTAGGGGAAACGCTCAGCATGAATTTCAGTTATGGCTTTTGCAGCGATGCTTTGCCTCCTGTGAGACATTTTGAATGACGTTCAGTGGTTTTATTTGGCCAGGGGGAAAAGACTGATGACATTTTAAAATGGCAGTCGATGCGAAGAAGACAAATGGTAAATAAGCTTTAAGATCAGCAAGCAACACATGGTGCAGCGGCAGACTAATAAAAGCATTTCATTTAAATAATAATTTTTTTAAACCACCTCTCGTTTTCTGCATGCTACAGCATAATAAGGGGAAAGAGTTTCCAATAAAACCATATTGCTTATATTTGTTGACATGCTATTTAGATGTAGAATTGTGGCAGGGAGGTGGTTCACAAATCCTGTCCACGTTTGCCAATAAGAGGGATGAAAGGATTTACATCAAAGGATAGAAGGTACAGAATACAGACTGATACTATGTCTGGTGGGCATTCATAGCTGTCAACTTTTCCCTTTTCTTGTGAAGAATCCTATTCGGAATAAGGGAATTTCCCTTTAAAACAGGGGAAAGTTGACAGCTATGAGGGCATGAGATTGTTGAGACTAGATATAGAACAAACTTACCCCCCACCCTACTCCTCTGGTACCACAGCAAACTCTTTTACAGGTTTCCAGCACCCTCCAAACTCCACTAGGAAATCTCCAGTTCCTTCTTGCAGAAAAAGACAAATGCTGACTCATCAAATGTTTGGTGGCCATTGCGTGCACCTATAGGCTAGCACCTGTGACGCTACAGAGGCTAAGTGACAAACTTCCAATCTATTTCACAACTGGCATTAAAGGTTTTTTTTAAAAAGTTTGTTTATATGTAGATATTGTCAGGAGCCGTCCTACTCGCAAGTAGGACCCTGGCAGAGACACATGCCCGACTGGCATGTTCTCTCCCTCCTGGTCATTCATTCAGGGGCTTCAAAAGCTTTCTTCTGCCCGAACATCACAGCGACCGATGCAAAATGACATCAGCACACTCACAGATCCGCAGAGTTTTCGCAGTTTGCATAACAGACCTCAGCAACTCAGCATTTTGGCTAATCTACTTTATTTACGTATAAAACACTCGGAGCATTCTGACTTAGCTCCTTCCTCTTTCTCATCAGACAGCAAAGAGAAAGAACAAAGGACAATAGTCCCACTTCACGGAACATAGTAACACAAACATCCTGTCTCCATCACTTCCCACTCTGTGGAATGGAAACATACACCGCCATACATACGGAAACATACACGACAACAATCCCATGACTGCAAGCACGGGGAATGAATCTTCAACAGATATACATAAACATTCTTTAGCAAATGAAGAGTGAATGCATATTTGCCTGTTTGAAACATATACAGTGGTACCTCGCAAGACGAACGCCTCGCAAGACGGAAAACCCGCTAGACGAAAGGGTTTTCCGTTTTGGAGGCGCTTCGCAAGACGAATTTCCCTATGGGTTTGCTTCGCAAGACGACAGCCCATAGGGAAATATCCGGGACAGCGGGGAAGCGCAGCGCGTCTTCCCCACTGTCCTCGGACCCCCTCCGAAGCCGGGCGGTGGGGCGGGAACGCCTCCTCCCGCCGCCGCCGGGCTTCGAAACGATGCTCCGAAGCCGGGCGGCGTGGCAGGAACACCCGCCCCCGCCGCCCAGCTTCGGAACGGTGCTCCGAAGCCGGGCGGCGGGGAGGGAACACCCGCCCCCGCCGCCCAGCTTCGGAACAGTGCTCCGAAGCCGGGCGGCGGGGAGGGAACACCTTCTGAAGGCGGGCGGGGGGTGAAAGTCTTTGCTCCCCCCTGCCTGCCTGTCCCGGAGGGCTTTTGAAGGCAGGCGGGGGGAGCAAAGACTTTCGCCCCCCGCCCGCCTTCAGAAGAGGTCCAGGACCTCTTCTGAAGGCGGGCGGGGGGCAAAAGTCTTTGTCCCCCCTGCCTGCCTTCCCAGGGGCTTTTAAATCGCCCCGGACAGCGGAGAAGTCCTCCGCTGTCCCGGGGCGATTTTAAAATGCCGCCCGCCAGCATTTTAAGATCGCCCGGACAGGGGAGAAGTCCTCCGCTGTCCCGGGGTTTTTTAAAATGCTGGGGGTGGGAAGAAAAGCCCTTGTCCCCCCTCCCAGCCTTCAGAAGAGGTCCGGGGACAGACTGTCCCCGGACCTGGTCTGAAGGCGGTTTCCCTAGGAACGCATTAATTGATTTTCAATGCATTCCTATGGGAAACCGTGCATCGCAAGACGAAAAACTCGCAAGACGAAGAGACTTGCGGAACGAATTAATTTCGTCTTGCGAGGCACCACTGTACCGGTATTTGCAAGGCTACTGGATTTCCCATCACAACTATGTGTCCCACTATTTCAAGCTTGTGGCGTCAAAAGTTATTTTATAGTGGACAGCAATGAGAGAGGCAGAAGGGTGGAAGGCAGAAGGGTGGAAGAACAATAGTACATGGAGCCATAGCAGACTAATTCTAGTTTTATCCCTATCTGCCTCCCTGCTGAGTTCTACAGAGGCAACACTGAGACCAAGAAGAAGGAAGCTAGCAGCCAGAGCCACCCTCTGGACTGTCTGAAAGTAAGAAAGTAGGAAGTTGAGAGATGATGAAGGGCAGACTGATGTTGTTGGAGCACTGCTCCATTTGCCCTAATGGTCCAGCGTCTGCTAGTAAATGAAGTGAATTTCCCTGCTTTTTCACTGGAGCTAACTGAATTGCTATGTTTAGGATGGTGGTACACAAAAAGGGGGACGCAGATGGCGCTGTGGGTTAAACCACAGAGCCTAGGACTTGCCGATCAGAAGGTCGGTGGTTCGAATCCCTCCGATGGGGTGAGCTCCCGTTGCTCGATCCCAGCTCCTGCCAACCTAGCAGTTCAAAAGCACGTCAAAGTGCAAGTAGATAAATAGGTACCACTCCAGCGGGAAGGTAAACACCGTTTCCGTGCACTGCTCTGGTTCGCCAGAAGTGGCTTAGTCATGCTGGCCACATGACCCGGAAGCTGTACGCCGGCTCCCTCGGCCAATAAAGCGAGATGAGCGCCACAACCCCAGAGTCGGTCACGACGGGACCTAATGGTCAGGGGTCCCTTTACCTTTACCTTTTACACAAAAAAGGACAGGCCTCTTGCTTCACTGACAGGACTCAGCTACATTAGAATACAGTCATACCTTGGTTGATGAACACCTTGCAACTCGAAGGTTTTGGCTCCTGAACGTCACAAAGCCAGAAGAGAGTGTTCCAGTTTGCAAACGTTTTTGGAACCTGAAGGTCCGACATGGCTTATGCGGCTTCCGATTGGCTTCGGGAGCTTCCTGCAGCCAATCGGAAGCCGTGCCTTGGTTTCTGAATGTTTTGGAAGTCAAACAGTCTTCCAGAACGGATTCCGTTTGACTTCCAAGATATGACTGTATAACAAAAAGTGTTTTAAATGTGTCATAGCACCAGATGGTGCTGTAGAGTTTGATCCTTTGACAATGGGATGTCCCATTATGAGCTTTACAACGCATTTTCCTGAAACTTTTTTTTGATGTTTCTAGATCCAGCCACAGTTGTGCAGAAGGGAGAATTTCACTAAGTGTAGCTTGTTGTGCCCTGGTTCGCCCTCTGGCTTCTCACAGCTCATCGTTTTGCTCTCGTTCAGACATTACTCACAAGTGGTGCAAAGAGTGGTCTTGCAGAGGGACCAAGATTGCTCTTATCTACTCCCAGCGCTTTTTAGCTGTAATGTGACTCATTGGAACTTCTGATGGTGTCTCTGATAGCACAGGCGTGCTGTTCACCATTTCTCTGAAAATCAATGAGAATGCTCTGAGCCACATCATTCTTTTTCTAAGCAGAATAAATTTGGGGAGCAAGTCTGAAGTCACACTGCTCACTGGTTGTTTTGGAGTGTGGAAATGCTCTAATGATGCTTCTCCTTCTATTGGTCATGCATTCATATTAGAGATCTGGCCCTCAGCTTACTTGCTATATATCACAGACGACCATAACACTCATATGTGGCACCTAAATCACAATCACATATTATCTTAACTTGTTTGAAACAAGGCGGACAGAGATGTGGGGAGGGGCCTTTGCTGCAGATTCTAAAAGAATCTGGTGATGATAGAAGGAGCAGAGATAGAAGGGGGAGATATACCCCACAAAGCCCAATTTGCTTCCCAATGCTTCAGTTAGAATCATAGAATCATAGAATCATAGAGTTGGAATAGACCACAAGGGCCATCGAGTCCAACCCCCTGCCAAGCAGGAAACACCATCAGAGCACTCCTGACATATGGTTGTCAAGCCTCTGCTTAAAGACCTCCAAAAAAGGAGACTCCACCACACTCCTTGGCAGCAAATTCCACTGTCGAACAGCTCTTACTGTCAGGAAGTTCTTCCTAATGTTTAGGTGGAATCTTCTTTCTTGTAGTTTGGATCCATTGCTCCGTGTCCGCTTCTCTGGAGCAGCAGAAAACAACCTTTCTCCCTCCTCTATATGACATCCTTTTATATATTTGAACATGGCTATCATATCACCCCTTAACCTCCTCTTCTCCAGGCTAAACATGCCCAGCTCCCTTAGCCGTTCCTCATAAGGCATCGTTTCCAGGCCTTTGACCATTTTGGTTGCCCTCCTCTGGACACGTTCCAGTTTGTCAGTGTCCTTCTTGAACTGTGGTGCCCAGAACTGGACACAGTACTCCAGGTGAGGTCTGACCAGAGCAGAATACAGTGACACTATTACTTCCCTTGATCTAGATGCTACACTCCTATTGATGCAGCCCAGAATTGCATTGGCTTTTTTAGCTGCCGCGTCACACTGTTGGCTCATGTCAAGTTTGTGGTCAACCAAGACTCCTAGATCCTTTTCACATGTACTGCTCTCAAGCCAGGTGTCACCCATCTTGTATTTGTGCCTCTCATTTTTTTTTTGCCCAAGTGCAATACTTTACATTTCTCCTTGTTAAAGTTCATCTTGTTTGTTTTGGCCCAGTTCTCTAATCTGTCAAGGTCGTTTTGAAGTGTGATCCTGTCCTCTGGGGTGTTAGCCACCCCTCCCAGTTTGGTGTCATCTGCAAATTTGATTAGGATGCCCTTGAGTCCATCATCCAAGTCGTTGATAAAGATGTTGAATAAGACCGGGCCCAAGACAGAACCCTGTGGCACCCCACTAGTCACTCTTCTCCAGGATGAAGAGGAACCATTGATGAGCACCCTTTGGGTTCGGTCAGTCAGCCAGTTACAAATCCACTGAGTGGTAGCATAGTCAAGACCGCATTTTACCAGCTTCATTACAAGAATATCATGGGGCACCTTGTCGAATGCCTTGCTGAAATCAAGGTAGGCTACATCCACTGTGTTCCCTTCATCTACCAGGCTTGTAATTCTGTCAAAAAACAAGATCAGGTTAGTCTGACATGACTTATTTTTCAGAAATCCATGCTGACTATTGGTGATCACAGCATTCCTTTCTAGTGCTCACAGACTGTTTGCTTAATGATCTGCTCCAGAATCTTCCCTGGTATTGATGTCAGACTGACTGGGCAATAATTATTTGGGTCCTCTCTTTTCCCCTTTTTGAAAATAGGGACAACATTTGCCCTCCTCCAGTCTGCCGGGACTTCGCCTGTTCTCCAGGAATTCTCAAAGATGACTGCCAGTGGTTCTGAGATCACATCTGCCAGTTCTTTTAATACTCTTGGATGCAGTTCATCTGGCCCTGGAGACTTGAATACATCTAAACAAGCCAAGTATTCTTGTACTATCTCCTTAGTTATTCTGGGCTGTGTTTCCTCTGCTGAATCATTTGCTCCAAATTCTTCAGGTCGGGCATTGTTTTCTTTATCGGAGAAGACTGAGGCAAAGAAGGCATTGAGGAGTTCAGCCCTTTCTGTGTCGCCTGTTTGCATTTCACCATCTTCTCCTCTGAGTGACTCCAATGTTTCTTTGTTCTTCCTTTTGCTACGGACATACCCATAAAAGCCTTTTTTGTTGCTTTTAACCTCTCTAGCAAGCCTGAGTTCATTCTGTGCTTTAGCTTTTCTGGCTTTGTGTCTACACGTGCTGGCTATTTGTTTGAATTCCTCTTTGGTGGTTTCCCCCCTTTTCCATTTTTTTGTACTGATCCTTTTTTAATCTTAACTCAGTTAAAAGTTCTTTAGATAGCCACCCTGGCTTCTTTAGGCACCTTCCATGTTTCCGTCTCATTGGTATTGCCTGAAGTTGTGCTTTTACTATCTCCCTCTTAACAAACTCCCAGCCATCATGAACTCCCTTTCCTTTTAGTATTACTGTCCATGGGATCTCACCCAGCACTTCCCTAAGTTTTATGAAGTCGGCTTTCTTAAAGTCAAGAAATTGAGTCCTAGTATGCTTGGCTGCTCCTTTCCGCTGTATAGTAAACTTCAGAAGAGCATGATCACTCGCGCCTAATGATCCTTCCACTCCTACCCCACTAACCAGGTCATCAACATTGGTTAGGACCAGATCTAAAATGGCTGTTCCTCTTGTTGCTTCTCCCACTTTCTGGACAATGAAGTTGTCTGCAAGGCCAGTGAGGAATCTGTTTGACCTTATGCTCTTGGCTGAGTTTGACATCCAACAAATATCCAGGTAACTGAAGTCCCCCATTACTACTATCTCCCTTCCTTTTGCATGCTTGGCCATCTGTTCCAGGAAGGCATCATCTATGTCCTCCGTTTGGCTTGGGGATCTATAGTAAACTCCCACAATGAGGTCTCTGTTATTCTTCTCTCCCTTAATTTTGACCCAAATGCTCTCACTTTGGCTTTGAGGTTCTAAATCTTGGATCTCTTCACAGGTATACACATCCCTGACATATAACGCCACTCCTCCTCCTTTCTTGTCTGGTCTGTTTCTCTGAAATTGATTGTATCCCTCCATTATTACATTATTACATTACAAACGGAGGCATTCGTATTTAAGTTACTTCCAGGCTGTTGCTTTTGTATGGGTGTGGTTCAATCACATACCAGCAAATCCAGGTTGCACAATTAAAGTTTATTAGTACTCTTGGACAACAATCCTGTTTCTCTCCAAATCAGACTTTTCATGATAAGGAAATTGATGGGGGAATGCACTGGGAAGTTTGTAGGGTAGCACTTGTTTGATGCAACAACCTCTAACCCCGCCACAAACAAATCAAACTGAATGCTTGATAAACAGATGGCAACATCTAATTTCCATGCAAATTGTTTTAGATTTTTTTTTAGTTTTCGAATGTTGATTTTTGTGTGTTGTGTATTGTTATTTTTTGATATCTTTCATGTTGTTGTTGTTGTTGTGTGGAAAATACTAATAAAATTCATTTATTAAAAAAAAAAAATCCATGCAAACAAATCAAGATGAAAGCATAATAAATAGGTTGTCTAGAATATTAAAGGTCTGATAGATGTTGTTGCTGTTGTTTAGTCATTTAGTCGTGTCCGACTCTTCGTGACCCCATGGACCAGAGCACGCCAGGCACTCCTGTCTTCCACTGCCTCCCGTAGTTTGGTCAGACTCAGGTTTGTAGCTTCGAGAACACTGTCCAACCATCTCGTCCTCTGTTGTCCCCTTCTCCTTGTGCCCTCCATCTTTCCCAGCATCAGGATGTTTTCCAGGGAGTCTTCTCTTCTCATGAGGTGGCCAAAGTATTGAAGCCTCAGCTTCACGATCTGTCCTTCCAGTGAGCACTCAGGGTTGATTTCCTTAAGAATGGATACATTTGATCTTCTTGCAGTCCATGGGACTCTCAAGAGTCTCCTCCAGCACCATAATTCAAAAGCATCAATTCTTCGGCAATCAGCCTTCTTTATGGTCCAGCTCTTACTTCCATACATCACTACTGGGAAAACCATGGCTTTAACTATATGGACCTTTGTTGGTAAGGTGATGTCTCTACTTTTTAAGATGTTGTCTAGATTTGCCATCGCCTTTCTCCCAAGGAGCAGGCGTCTTTTAATTTCATGACTGCTGTCACCATCTGCAGTGATCAAGGAGCCCAAGAAAGTAAAATCTCTCACTGCCTCCATTTCTTCCCCTTCTATTTGCCAGGAGGTGATGGGCCCATTCGGTTTTTTTTGATGCTGAGCTTCAGACCATATTTTGCGCTCTCCTCTTTCACCCTCATTAAAAGGTTCTTTAATTCCTCCTCACTTTCTGCCATCAAGGTTGTGTCATCTGCATATCTGAGGTTGTTGATATTTCTTCCAGCGATCTTAATTCCGGCTTGGGATTCATCCAGCCCAGCCTTTCGCATGATGAATTCTGCATATAAGTTAAATAAGCAGGGGGACAATATACAGCCTTGCCGTACTCCTTTCCCAATTTTGAACCAATCAGTTGTTCCATATCCAGTTCTCACTGTAGCTTCTTGTCCCACATAGAGATTTCTCAGGAGACAGATGAGGTGATCAGGCACTCCCATTTCTTTAAGAACTTGCCATAGTTTGCTGTGGTCGACACAGTCAAAGGCTTTTGCATAGTCAATGAAGCAGAAGTAGATGTCTTTCTGGAACTCTCTAGCCTTCTCCATAATCCAGCGCATGTTTGCAATTTGTTCTCTGGTTCCTCTGCCTCTTCTAAATCCAGCTTGCACTTCTGGGAGTTCTCGATCCACATACTGCTTAAGCCTGCCTTGTAGAATTTTAAGCATAACCTTGCTAGCGTGTGAAATGAGTGCAATTGTGTGGTAGTTGGAGCATTCTTTGGCACTGCCCTTCTTTGGGATTGGGATGTAAACTGATCTTCTCCAATCCTCTGGCCACTGCTGAGTTTTCCAAATTTGCTGGCATATTGAGTGTAGCACCTTAACAGCATCATCTTTTAAAATTTTAAATAGTTCAGCTGGAATATCATCACTTCCACTGGCCTTGTTATTAGCAATGCTTTCTAAGGCCCATTTGACTTCACTTTCCAGGATGTCTGGCTCAAGATCAGCAACCACACTACCTGGGGTATACGAGACATCCATTTCTTTCTGGTATAGTTCCTCTGTGTATTCTTGCCACCTCTTCTTGATGTCTTCTGCTTCTGTTAGGTCCTTTCCACTTTTGTCTTTTATTATGGAAATCTTTGTACAAAATGTTCCTTTCATATCTCCAATTTTCTTGAACAGATCTCTGGTTTTTCCCATTCTATTGTTTTCCTCTATTTCTTTGCATTGCTCATTTAAGAAGGCCCTCTTGTCTCTTCTTGCTGTTCTTTGGAAATCTGCATTCAATTTCCTGTATCTTTCACTATCTCCCTCACATTTTGCTTGCCTTCTCTGTCCCGCTATTTGTAAGGCCTCGTTGGACAGCCATTTTGCTTTCTTGCATTTCCTTTTCATTGGGATGGTTTTTGTTGCTGCCTCCTGTATAATGTTACGAGCCTCCATCCATAGTTCTTCACGCACTCTGTCCACCAAATCTAAATCCTTAAACCTGTTCCTCACTTCCACTATGTATTCATAAGGGATTTGACTTAGATTGTATCTTACCGGCCCAGTGGGTTTTCCTACTTTCTTCAGTTTAAGCTTGAATTTTGCTATAAGAAGCTGATGATCTGAGCCACAGTCAGCTCCAGGTCTTGTTTTTGCTGACTGTATAGAGCTTCTCCATCTTTGGCTGCAGAGAATATAATCAATCTGATTTTGATGCTGCCCATCTGGTGATGTCCATGTGTAGAGTCGTCTCTTGTGTTGTTGGAAAAGAGTGATTGTGATGACCAGCTTGTTGTCTTGACAAAACTCTATTAGCCTTTGCCCTGCTTCATTTTGAACTCCAAGGCCAAACTTTCCAGTTATTCCTTTTATCTCTTGACTCCCTACTTTAGCATTCCAATCCCCTATAATGAGAACATCCTTCTTTGGTGTTGTTTCTATAAGGTGTTGTAAGTCTTCATAGAACTGGTCAATTTCAGTTTCTTCAGCACCAGTGGTTGGTGCATAAGCTTGGATTACTGTGATGTTAAAAGGTCTGCCTTGGATTCGTATCGAGATCATTCTATCATTTTTGAGATTGCATCCCAGTACCAGCTTTTGCGACTCTTTTGTTGACTATGAGGGCCACTCCATTTCTTTTACGGGATTCTTGCCCACAGTAGTAGATGTGATGGTCATCCAAACTCAATTCGCCCATTCGCGTCCATTTTAGTTCACTGATGCCCAGGATGTCAATATTTATTCTTGCCATCTCATTTTTGACCACATCCAACTTACCAAGGTTCATGGTTCTTACATTCCAGGTTCCTATGCAATATTTTTCTTTACAGCATTGGACTTTCCTTTCGCTTCCAGGCATATCTGCAACTAAACGTCCTTTCGGCTTTGGCCCAGCCACTTCATCAGCTCTGAATCTACTTGTACTTGTCCTCCGCTCTTCCTCAGTAGCCTGTTGGACGCCTTCCGACCTGAGGGGCTCATCTTCCAGCGTCATAACTTTTATAAGCCTGTTGTCTTTGTCCATGGAGTTTTCTTGGCAGGGATACTGGAGTGGCTTGCCGGTTCCTGCTCCAGGTGGATCACGTTTGGTCAAAACTCTCACTATGACCTGTCCATCTTGGGTGGCCCTGCACGGCATAGCTCATAGCTTCTCTGAGTTATTCAAGCCCCTTCGCCACGGTAAGGCAGTGATCCATGAAGGGGTCTGATTAGATAGATAGATAGATAGATAGATAGATAGATAGATAGATAGAATTATTTATTTATTTATTTATTTATTTATTTAACTAACGAGCCAACTGCCATGTAAGTCAAGACACGCTGAAGCCTAAATAACTGTTGATTCAGCCCCAGTTCTAAACAACAACAAATTCATAATTTTTATTTAGGATATGGAGCCTCAGACATGTTCGCTGAAAGTCTTAGCTGTATGACTGTAACTTCTGCTCCCACTTCCATATATGATTGAAAACAACTGTGAGTTGCTGTACCCCAATTGTAAATTCCCAGCAACTAGTATACAGAGGCAAGGTGTCTCCAACAGTGGAGGTAGAATGTAGCTGAACTGGCTGGTAGCCATTAATATGCTTGTCAGCTATGAATGTGACCACCACATTGACTCCAATGAAACCTGCTTCCAAATAAACACCCTTAAGTGGTAGCTTTCGTAAATAAAAGCAGCCCTCTATATAGTTTCTCGCGGGCTTATTGAAGCTGTGACTTCCCAGTATCCCTCATGTACTGCCCATAGCCTGAACTGGGGCCGCTGTGTCTTAAATGCCAGAGCAGTTTTTAAAATCCTGGGTCCATTGCTGTTCACATCTAGTTCAACCCACATATCAGCAAATGCCTGCCATTCATTCCTACAGGAGAAAGTAAAATGCCATGCTAGGAGGACAATGTTGTTACTACCTGCAGCACTCCATGGCTCTGTTCTAGGGTAGCTAGCTACAAGTCCTACTTAACAGAGGGCAGTGATCTATTTGACTGGTCTGTTCTAGTGGAAGGAACACCCATCCACATCCAGTTTAAAGATATAGAGGGAGCACGGTGGTTGCCCACCAACAATAAGCTTTTGGACAGCAGAGCAAGCAGGTACACACATTACTTGGTCGCAGTCTTCCACCACAATGGTGAGATGTTTTGTCTTTATTTTAAACACCTATACATATAAATTAGCACATGCAAATGTTATGCAACTCCACACTCTCCTTTTTCGGAGAGGCATAAATGGCTGCTCTTCTCAGCTTTCACCAAGATGTACACGAGAAGTGTGATGCGTATCAGCTCACACATTCTAGGGTTCCTATAATCTGAGTCTTCCCTCCACATACTGTATTTTTCGATCCATAAGACGCACCTAACCATAAGACACACTAAATCCTGCAAATATCCTGAGGATCCATGTGGATCCGTGCTTTGTAACCACATTTTTGCACCATTGCAGCCCCAGGAAACAGTGGATGCATGATTTTTTTGGTGCAGACTGTAACCATGGACATGCTATGTGATCTGATGGTGAATTTGGGGTGACCCAATGTAAAAATCCTGAGGACCCGTGGGCTTTTACCTCCCCACTCCCAGGCAGCCTCCTTTATGGCTAGTGCCCCTTATCTCTCTCCCAATCCCACCAATCAGCTGTTTCCTTTCAACACTCCCTTCCCTCTTGTTTCCCTTAGTGTCTTTTCCTTAGCTGGAGCAGTTTTTTTGCTCCTCCTTTTCTTCTAATTTCTCTCCTTATTGCTTTAGTCTTCCTGTTTCCCCCCCTTTGCAAGTTTGCTGTCTTTACCTCCCCCCTCCCAGGCAGCCTCCTTTATCTCTAGTGTCCCTTATCTCTCTCCCCGATCGGCAAACGATCAGCGGCTTTGTTTCAACACCCACTTCCCTCTTTCAAAAAAAAAAAAAAAGCATGATCTGCTTTTTGCCCCTGGGCAATTCAGCTCCAGGGACCACACATTTCCTCCATAAGACGCACAGACATTTCCCCTTACTTTTTAGGAAGAAAAAGGTGTGTCTTATGGAGCAAAAAATACGGTATATACCATCCCTCAAAATGATGAGCATTTTGCTAGCAAGCACAGACCTCCTCCCGCTGGGTGCATCTCTTAGTTTCATAATGACATAAGCCATGTTACTTCTTCTCAAAGGCCTCTGCCTAATTTCACACTTCCTTATGCACATCAATATACATCAATTAGTCTGTCTCTCTGTTAGGGTATTTGCTGGAAGACAATTAAAATAGACATGGTGAACTTTGTGGAGACAGTTTTCAGTGCACAATGGGGCACAGGGAGAGAAATTTGCCAGTGACCTTTGGGAATGTTTCTCAGCTGCAAAATGCATTACTTCCTATGGTAGGGCTCATGTCACCTGTTATAAGATCAAATGAATTAATCATTATCAAATGGTTACAATGAGCACATTACCAGCATGATTGTTTTAAATAGGGGGCACCTTTGTGTTAAGTTGACATGAACTACAGAGAGCTTTCTGACAGCACAGTTTATAAGCACCCCAGATCTCGAGGTCTTCTTCTTTAATGACACGGAGGTGGCAAGGGAACACCTAGCTACTTTAAATGAATTCACATGGAAGATGGCACAAGCTTGCTTTATCCTGCTCCAGAGAACAGAACCTGAATTAATGGCTTCAAGTTACAAAACAGGAGATTCCGACTAAACATCAGGAAGAACTTTCTGACAATAAGAGCTGTGGAATGGACTCCCTCAGAATATGGTGGATTCTCCTTAATTGGGGTGCTGTGGGTTACACCACAGAGCCTAGGGCTTGCCAATCGGAAGGTTGGCAGTTCAAATCCCTGCAATGGGGTGAGCTCCAGTTGCTCGGTCCCTGCTCCTGCCAACCTAGCAGTTCAAAAGTACATCAAAGTGCAAGTAGATAATAGGGACAGCTCCGGCAAGAAGGTAAACGGTGTTTCTGTGCACTGCTCTGGTTCGCCAGAAGCGGCTTAGTCATGCTGGCCACATGACCCGGAAGCTGTACGCCAGCTCCCTCGGCCAATAAAGCGAGATGAGCGCCGCAACCCTAGAGTCGTCCTCGACTGGACCTAACGGTCAGGGGTCCCTTTACCTTTAAGCAGAGGTTGGATGGCCATCTGTCACTGAGATACTTGAGATTTCTGCTTTGTAGGGGATTGGACTAGAAGACCCTTTGGGTCCCTTCCAACTCTACAGTTCTATGATTCTCTGACTGCATCACCAGTTCGTCTAGGGCAGGCATGGGCAAACTTGGCCCTCCAGCTGTTTTGGGACTACAATGCCCATCATCCCTGACCACTGGTCCAGTTAGCTAGGCATGATGGGAGCAACTTTTTCATCTCATTTGGAAACCATGGACCCAGAATGGGGAGGCACACAATGCTAGATGCTTGAAGTCCAGTGTGAAGTTTCCATAGTCTGTGTTGATTTGGGGAGCCATGACATCAGCTGGTGTTGGTCCACTGTGCTTCATTGAGTCCAGGGTCAACACAGCCGTCTACCAGGAGATTTTGGAGCATTTCATGCTTCCTTCCTTCTGTAGATGAGTTTTATGGGGATGCTGACTTCATTTTCCAGCAGAACTTTGGCACCTGCCCACACTGCCAAAAGTACTAAAACCTTGTTCAATGCCCATGGGATTACTGTGCTTGATTGGCCAGCAAACTCGCCTGACCTGAACCCCATAAAGAATCTATGGGGCATTGCCAAGAGACAGATGAGAGACATGAGACCGAGCAATGCAGAAGAGCTGAAGGTTGCTATTGAAGCTTCCTGGTCTTCCATAAAACCTCAGAAAGCCACAGGCTGATAGCATCCATGCCACACCGCATTGAGGCAGTAATTGATGCAAAAGGGGCCCAAACCAAGTACTGAGTACATATGCATGCTTCTACTTCTCAGAGATCCAATATTGGTCTATTTGCAATCCTTGTTTTGCTGATTTCATTTAATATTCTAATTTTCTGAGATTGTTAATTTGGGGTTTTCGTCAGCTGTACGCCACAATCATCACAATTATAACAAATAAAGGCTTGACATATCTCACTTTGCATGTCATAAGTCTATCTCATATATTAGTTTCACCTTTTAAGTTGAATTACTGAAATAAATGAATTTTTCCACGATATTCTAATTTTCTGAGTTTCACCTGTATGTGTTCATAGGTCTGATGAGTGTGTTGGGTAGAGGCTCTGTACATTTTCAGAAGTGAAAGAGAAGCACCACCTGCAACTTTCATCTGTGGTGCAGAATACCCAACCTTCAGTGATTCAAACTAGCCAACAGTTATTCCAGGCATAGGCAAACTCGGCCCTCCAGATGTTTTGGGACTACAATTCCCATCATCCCTGACCACTGGTCCTGTTAGCTAGGGATGGTGGGAGTTGTAGTCCCAAAACATCTGGAGAGCAGAGTTTGCCTATACCTGAGTTATTCTGCTCTTAAAATGTCCAGTTTTTCGATCTGGAAACAGAAGCCTTGCCAGATTTCATGATGTATCTGCTGTGGGCTTATTGTGTAAGAATAGGATTGGAATGAATAAATAATATCAGAGTGAGCGGGTGACTCATCAGCATAACTTTCTGTTCTGATAACTATAGCAACAATGCAAATATCAATTGGGTAGGGAGAAGAAGAAGAGTTTGGATTTGATATCCCGCTTTTCACTCCCCTTCAGGAGTCTCAAAGCGGCTAACATTCTTCTTTCCCTTCCTCCCCCACAACAAACACTCTGTGAGGTGAGTGGGGCTGAGAGACTTCAGAGAAGTGTGACTAGCCGAAGGTCACCCAGCAGCTGCATGTGGAGGAACGGAGACGCGAACCCGGTTCCCCAGATTACGAGACTACCGCTCTTAACCACTACACCACACCGGAGGGGATTGCATGCTAGTCAAAATGTAACTTGGCTTTGGATCTGTATATAAGTGCCTGTCTATTGACTTCAGATTGGTGGGGCTTCTTGCGGTTCAGTCCAAATTAAATCACTTGCTAGGATCACACCTGCCTAGTCCT
The DNA here is from genome assembly GCF_964188305.1 of Podarcis bocagei. Classification (NCBI taxonomy): domain Eukaryota; kingdom Metazoa; phylum Chordata; class Lepidosauria; order Squamata; family Lacertidae; genus Podarcis; species Podarcis bocagei. The sequence continues at coordinate 19,485,008 of NC_138134.1, read as the reverse complement.
CCTCTCATTGGCTTAGGAGTGGCTAAACTCTGCTCCCCATATATTGGTGGACTCTAACTCCCATCAGCTGTAGCAACATCTGAGGGGCCAAAGGTTAAGCCTGCCCACCATAGTTAGAAGACCAAGAGGAGGGCAGGAATCTGTACAATTTCTAAGGGTCACATTTGGTCAAACACCTATTGCAGAATCCTAGCATTTTTATTTTTTGCACAAATCCATTCCCAGTTAGAGCAAAACCAGATGAGCAGAGGCCTCATAGGACACAGTCACTGAGCTGTACCACATCAGACTGCAGATGAGATACTGCATGTTTAAATGATTCACGCATCAAATATTCTTTGCACCTGCAAAATCGACATATCAAAGTTCTAGGCAAGGTTTTCCCCTGCCATGCTAGCTGTGACCCCTGGTGTAAAGAGTATTCTGATGTAATGGCATGGTTGAGCATTCACTTCCCCATCCATGATCTGCAATGAGACATACAGCTCCACAACAGATACATCGCATGTGGGTTTTAAGCTCATCTCCACTTTCCCTGCAAGACCTGCATACATAATTTTCACACGTGTCCAAATTGTGGAACTCTGGGCTGGTTCACAAAATCAGTGGCTGAAAAGTTTGCATGCACAAGGCTTTCATTGGGACCATGTGTCTTGTACACACATACACACACATAGTCTACAACAGGGATGTCCAACAGGTCGATCTACTGGTCGGTCCCCAGGTAGATCGCGGTTGATCGCTGGTTCCTCCATCCGGCCCCGCCCCCTTGCCCTGCCCTCTAGATCGCTATACCGGAAGACGAAGCTCTCACTGCGATGCTGACTGTATCATTAGTGATCACTTTGTGAGTGCCTTTTTTATTATTCATTTGCCCTGATCTCCCCCCCCCAAAAAAAAACAACCCTAGGATTTTCCTTAAAGGGGGGGGCTTTCCTCCCTTAAAAAAGCTCAACAACTTTTATCTGAACCCCCCCCCCAAATGGGCTTTCGCCTTCCTCCCTAAGAAAAGCTCAACAACTTTGAAAGGTAAAGGGACCCCTGACCATTAGGTCCAGTCATGGCCGACTCTGGGGTTGTGGTGCTCATCTCGCTTTATTGGCCGAGGGAGCCGGTGTACAGCTTCCTGGTCATGTGGCCAGCATGACTAAGCCGCTTCTGGTGAACCAGAGCAGCGCACAGAAACACCGTTTAACTTTCCGCTGGAGCGGTACCTATTTATCTACTTGCACTTTGATGTGCTTTCGAACTGCTAGGTTGGCAGGAGCAGGGACCGAGCAACAGGAGCTCACCCCATCGTGGGGATTCAAACCACTGACCTTCCAATTGGCAAGCCCTAGGCTCTGTGGTTTAACCCACAGCACCACCCACATCCCAACAACTTTGATGTGAACCCAAAAAAACCGGCATGTTCCTCCCTAAAAAAACTCAACAACTTTGACCTGAACCCCCAATAAGGGGTAGATCACTGCCAGTTTTTAATTGTGTGAGTAGATCGCAGTCTCTTAGAAGTTGGCCGTCCCTGGTCTACAACAATGGGAGTAGGGAGATGTGACCCTGGAGAGGTTGCAGGACTCTTACTCCCATCAGCATGGTCAATAGTGATAAGACCTGTGGTTGAACAAAATCTGGAGAGTCACATATTCCCATCCCTGGATTCAAACCATGCCTGCAGAGGGACACTTTTCCAGCTTTGTAGGTAGCTTTGCCAATCTGCAGACGAAAAATGTGTCTTTGCAGGCAGGGTTTGGATTCAAACAGCACCTGCAAATACGTAAATAATGTAAGGCTCATTGCGCCCCGAGGCTCCCAAGCCCTTCCCCTGAAAATAACTTCACACTGACACGTAATTTTAGTTTAAGTTATTGGGCAAAATTTGGGCCACAACTTTATTGATTACAGCAAAGTGAGCGGTGTTGGCTTAGACATTGGCAACAGACTATATCTGACTCCTGCCTCTCTGGCTGGAAGTCTGGAAGGGTAAACACCAAAAGAGGGAGCAACATCGATGAAGACCAATGAAGCTCACCCCAGGGTTCCTGTGGTCCTGGCATGGCCCTAGCCCCTCAAGTGGACTTCGGACGAGATCTAGGACCCCCAGATTCCTTTATCGGAATACCCTTATTCATGGAGGTGCAGGTGATGGCCGCACCTCCCCTCTCACACACTTCAATAAGCCAATGCCTAACAGCCAAACCTTACAAAGTTGTGACGATTGCTAAGGGGGTAGGCGAAAACCAAGCGGCTACAGCCAATCTGCCAAATGGAAAAATTCCTACCCAGCTCCTGCTCCAAAGCAGGCGACCCAATCCAAAGCAAGGCCAAAGCAGCAGCACCTAAACTTAGGGAGGGAGGGTGTTCGGCAGCGTGATGCAAGTTCCCCCAGTTATGCCGCACTGCTGCTTTTATAGGCCCCAGGAATTGCGCCAACTGCCCCGATTGGCCCAAACAACCTGGCGCGATCCTTTTTTTAAAAAAAAATAATATTTATTAGTTTTCAACAATTTAAAACACAACACTACAAAAGGAAAAAAGGAAAAAAACAATACAACAATACAATACCATACAAAAAACACTACACAACACTAACACAAACAATTATCAAAACAAAACAAAAACCATTCAAAACACAATCCAATTTCAATATCTTATCTTTCATTCACATGTTTCCACGACCTCCTCACACCTCCCTTTTCGTCTTCCACTTCTATTAATTGTTTCAGCAATTCCTCTCCATCTTCCTCTATTTTCTATCCTATAATTATCTTAATACATTCTAACCTTATTTTTCCCTTTAATACCCTATTAATCTATCTGTGCCTAATTCCTTATAACATTTCTACTAAAGCCATATATCTTCATTCCAACATTTTTCTAACATTCATTAATTTTACAATATTTCTGTAAATAATCTTTAAACTTTTTCCAATCTTCTTCCACCGATTCTTCTCCCTGGTCTCGGATTCTGCCAGTCATTTCCGCCAATTCCATGTAGTCCATCAACTTCATCTGCCATTCTTCCTGTGTGAGTAAATCTTGTGTCTTCCAATACTTCGCGATAAGTATTCTTGCTGCTGTTGTTGCATACATAAAAAAGTTCTATCTTTCTTTAACACCAATTGGCCGACCATGCCCAGGAGAAAGGCCTCTGGTTTCTTCAAAAAGGTATATTTAAATATCTTTTTCATTTCGTTATAAATCATCTCCCAGAATGTCTTAATCCTTGGGCATGTCCACCAAAGGTGAAAGAATGCACCTTCAGTCTCATTACATTTCCAACATTTATTATCGGGCAAATGGTAAATTTTTGCAAGCTTGACTGGTGTCATGTACCACCTATAAATCATTTTCATTAAATTTTCTCTTAGGGCCAACCTGGCGCGATCCTGGAGCCCAACGGTTAAGGCTTGGGCCACGCCCGGCAACAACTCTCCCAGTGGCGGTGGCTATGGGGCCCACGCGCAACCAGGACCCTCATTAAGGAGGATCCCATCTGTTAGCACCAATCAGCTGGTCAGTGCTGGCAACCAGACCCTTTGAACTCACCTGATGTCATAATGGCAGACCCACCCACCTGACAAAGTGGCCCATGGGGGAGGTTAGGAACTGTCCACTAGCTGAAAGAAGTTCCCCATTCCTGCTTAAAGCTATATACCAGTGGTCCCCACACTCCCCCCTAGACCTCTGAGAGTCTTGGCAGACCATCTAAAGATTTTTCTGCCTCTTTAGCAATTGTAATGAACTGTGCAAGATGCAATGTTATTTTCGACTGTATTTTTATTGCTTCTTTTATTTCTTATATTGCATTTTATGATATTACAATTTGTATTCCAGGTACCCTCCAGCTGTTCAGTTCCACAGAATACAATACAAAATGCATTAAGAAATAAGAAGAATGAATAAGAAATAAAAGAAACAATAAATATACATTTAAAAATCAATGGGAATATTTAATACTCTGCACCTGCCACTGCTTCCATTCTTCATTGCAGAAGCACCACTGTTCCCTTAAGCCTCCAGAGGGGTTGAAAAGGATGAAATTTTATTTTAAAAAATATGTAATATTATCAGAACAGATTTTTAGCTTTAAAATATGAGTTACTTTGCTTTTGCTTGTTTCCATTTAGAACATTTGTATCTGCTCAGTATACTAGCCTTAATGGCTACGGATTCCTTTAAAATGTTGAAAAGAGACATCAGGGGACATGCTGTTTTTAAGATGGATTTAAAAATAAATAAAGCTCATTGGAAAATACGTCCCACGATACACAACTGCCTCTGTAGCAGGCTTTGACATATCCTAAACATGTGCTTTATGAGCCTGCTAATCACTGTTCAGATTTGGTATTAAATATTTAACAAATGCAGCGTGGTGAGTGAAAATCACTTACTAAGGAAAGATGCATTCCACTGGGAACTGTTCTCCAACGAGTGCGATTGAAATTAACGGGAGAGTCACAAAAGCATGGTGAATTCTCATTCATTTCAACTAGGGCTGCCTCAAGAGACGGTCCCAGCGAACGGAGCCCAAAATAGCTAGCTCCCCCAAATGAGAAGGCATAGATAATTTGGTTTTGGCATTTCTTCCATCCTTCACCTAAAGTAAACTGCACCGTTTCCATTATTGATATATTGCTAAGCATTCCCCAGATGGCGAGAAGTTCCTGGGGCAATGCTTCCCCAGGTTTCGTTTCCTTTGGAAGGAGGCGTAATTGGGAGACTTGCGGCGTTTTGTAATGTTCCATGTTTATTTACAAATGCACAAGTTGAGCATAGGTCCACATCAGATCTTGAGAGAGCGAGAGGCAGTGAAGTAGAGTACCAAAATGCTTTTTTGGGCCTTCTGCTCACCTTCTCAGCTTCCTTCACTCTGCCTCTCATTCTAAGACTGTAGTTCCCACGTCTCTCTGTTCCCAGAACTGCTTCTGTTCTTTTCGCATACAAACCAAGTTTACATCATCCTTACATCATCACTTGATATTCTGTATTTTCCTTATCAATAGTGCAAATGACCCACCCAACTCGTACAGATAAACCACCAGAATAACAGCAGAGTCCTATAGATATATGTCTACCCAGAAAATTCCACCGAGGCGTATTCTCAGATAAATTGATACAGTGGTACCTCGGGTTACATACGCTTCAGGTTACATACGCTTCAGGTTACAGACTCCACTAACCCAGAAATAGTGCTTCAGGTTAAGAACTTTGCTTCAGGATGAGAACAGAAATCATGCTCCGGCGGCGCGGCAGCAGCAGGAGGCCCCATTAGCTAAAGTGGTGCTTCAGGTTAAGAACAGTTTCAGGTTAAGTACGGACCTCCAGAATGAATTAAGTACTTAACCCGAGGTACCACTGTACCAGAGTACAGGCTGCAATGCTGTACCCACCTACCTTGGAGTATGTCTCATTGAACACAATGGGACTTATGACTGAATAGGCCTGTGTAGTGTACTGTAAATCTCGATTCCTCCCACTGAATTTTCTTTGAAGACAGCAGAGCAGGGAAATTCATGTGATCATAAATCCCACAAAATCAATCCACCCGTGAAGACAGAAAGTTCCTCTTCTTTGTATTATTTTAAGGCTTTCATCTAGGAAACTGAAATAATACTATATGACTGAAATGGCCACGGCGCTCACGACATATCTCAAAGTGTTTGTGACTATCCCATGGGCTGAAATTGGTCACTGAATACATTATTAAAGCCTTTTCCCAATCGTGAATCCATTCGTGAAAAATCAAAGTCTGCTCACAAATAATTCCTCCGTTTGCTGGATTAATTTAGCATCATTGGTTGTCTTCCTTTTTTTTTTAAGGATTCCCATTCAGTCTTTAGGTAGCTATATTTCCTTTCCTTTTCTTTCCTTTCTTTTTTTGCTAGAACTTGCTATATGCTCCTAAAATCTGCTTGAAGCCAGCAAAGTTTCATAGCTCCTATGGCTGGTGTCAGGGCAGGGATCAGGAGTAGGTAAGCAATAAGATGCAAATACCAAATCTGACTGATCTTGTCCAGTTCAGCTCAGTAAGATATGTCTCATTTTCTGTTTCTCATGGTTCAGTCCCCTTGGTTTATCAGGGAAGCAGTAGAGATGGTATGCAGAAGGGCTGCAGCACAGTGGTAGAGTAGCTGCTTTGCATGGAGAATGCTGCAGGAAGTGACCTCTCCAGACAACGGAACGACTTTTCTTTTCTTTTCTTAAATCTGTGGTTGTGATGCACATGCATACTCCATGCATTTCCCTCCCACCCATGCTACACCACTGCCTAGATATAATAACATTGGAAGCCGCCTTATACTAAGTCAGCCAGACCATTAGTCCATCCGACTGGCAATGGTTCTCCAAGATTTCAGGCATGGGTATCTCTCAGTCCTGCCTGGAGATGATGGATATTGTCTGGAGAGATCACCTGCTGGTTCACATGGAGAAGAAGTTCTCAACAGATCCCAGCAATGGGAACGTGCAGCAGCAGCAGGTGTTGAAATTTTGCACCCCTAAATATTTTGTGCCCGGGACAACTGCTCCTGTGGCCCCTCACATGCTTCACCACTGTATCTAGGTTTCCATTTGTCCATGTAAAGTAAAGGTAAAGGTACCCCTGACCGTTAGGTCCAGTCGCAGACGACTCTGGGGTTGCGCGCTCATCTCTCTCTCTATAGGCCGAGAGAGCTGGCATTTGTCCACAGACAGCTTCTGGGTCATGTGGCCAGCATGACTAAGCTGCTTCTGGTGAAACCAGAGCATCATCATCATTTTTTATTTGTATGCCGCCTTTCCAGTTACAAAACCATGCTCAAGGTGGCTTACAGCATAACAAGATTTACATAATTACAAAAGTCATAAACAATAAATAAACCACATCAAAAAATACACAACCAAATGGGAAACAACTTCCACATAAATCAAAATCTAAAACTAAGAATTCAGCATTATCACAGTTTAAAATGACATAGGTAAAAAATAGCAGCAATTTAACCAAAAAATCAAAACAAAATGGAGCCCTCTCTGCCCAGGAGCAGCAGCAGCAGTCCTTTATAGAGCCCATCAGGCCCTGCCCTGGGCCTGGTGTTGAGTGGCAGGACTGGGGCCCTCAGGTGCTGAGCAGGGGAGTCCTCCTGGGTAAGCAGCACACGGAAACACTGTTTACCTTCCCGCTGGAGCGGTACCTATTTATCTACTTGCACTTTGACCTGCTTTCAAACTGCTAGTGAGGCATCTGATCAAGATCTGTATTATGAGGCATCTGATCAAGATCTGCATTTTAAAATGAGCTTAAAAAATATATTTGTAAATGTTTTGTATCTCTCATGCCAGGCAGAAACCAGCTGGGTGCTTTGGCAGATGTTCATCTTCCTAAACAGGGCCCCACTGATCTATAAGCAGGAGATGAGCGCCTCAGGGTTGTAAAAGGAAATTACAGGCTGGGAGCAAAAGGTCACACTGACCATACAAATTACAGAATACAATCAAGCTGCAAAAACCCAAATTAAGAGTTGGTAAATAGTAAGTTTTATTGTTTAACAGAAGACCCGAGTCATATTTTCATAAGGTTAAAAAGGGCAAGAGCTAATAGAAACAGCAGCTGGCTAGGAAAGGGAGTTGTAAACTGAAGAGGCTTCTCTTTGAAAAGGCCTTTCCTAAAAATCTATCTATGTTATGTATGAAATATATTGGCTTAAATGTAATTATGCAAAGGATTTAGTAAGTAAGAAATGTTAGATTCTTATGTTAGATTCTTATTTCATTGATGGTGTGTGAGAAGGTGAACCCAAGATCTCTGTTTAAGATAAAAATTAAAAACCATGCACCATCTGTTTTAGCCATCTGTTTTGGAGTGAATACGGTAATAGGGCAGCAGGGGCCAAAGGTTATCTGGTAATTAAGGTCCCTGGTCGAGGCAAATGTAAGATATATGGCTACTTGTCTGCCATTTATGGATAGAAGGAAATATAGCTCTTTGTCTCCCATAAAAGGTAATAGGAAATGGGTGTATCTTTTATGATTGGTTCTAGCAAACAGCCAATAGGAATTTCAACCAGGCTGATTGGACAGAGGCAGCCAAAGGAGGAGCAAGGGGGCTGGGCTGAGGGAATATAAGTGCTGGCCATCAGTGCTGGAGTGGGGAGAGTTTTGGTAACCATATACCACTGTGTCTCTCATTTATTTGTCTGACAAATAAATTATTATTTTAATTTCTCTATTGCTGCGTTGAATATTTCATTCCAGCTAAGCGTTAACCACAAGCAGGGTGCTACATTTGGTGGGCAGGAGCTGGGACTGAACAATGGGAGCTCACCCCGTCACGGGGATTTGAACCGCCAACCTTCTGATCAGCAAGCCCTAGGCTCAGTGGTTTAGACCACAACGCCACCCGCGTCCATGTAAAGTGAGGTCCCTGCAAATGTGACTGTAGAAGGAAGGCAAATGGAGAAACATTTCTCAGTGAACTGCTCATTACCTACAAAAATCAGAGCAGAAGACCCCAGCAGGTTGCTCCCATTCTCATAACTAACAGAAAATAATCTGCCTGCTGCATAATGCATATTACAGCAGGAGCTGCCTGCCACCCTCTATCTGCTAGCGGTAGATAGAATGAAAAGCAATTTGGACTTATCGCATACGCAGGTGAGAGTTTGTGTATATTTGCATACTATATTTATAATAATCCGTCTGTTGCATCATACTGTTGGTAATGCTAGAGTACTCTCTTCAGCAGAAGGCATTAAGGATGGAGCGGGGGGGGGGGGGACTCAGCTCCAGAGGTTTCAAATTACAGCACAGCTGGGTAAAAGTGATTAACATAAACTATGGAGATTTGCCCTCAGCTGCTGCCGTTTCATACCAGGACTGGAAATGTGAGTAGCATGAGAATGGGTTCCTATAACCGTTTTCTTATTAGGATGTGACTCTGGGGCGAAAATCCTCATCTTGTGACTAGGCTCACTGTGCCTCTACTTGCCATGATCCCGTTTCTTGAACTTCAGAAAGCAACCTGACGTGTAATAACTCTGTTCATAAAAGCCTATTCGAGGCACATTTCCCTGTAAGAAAACAGTATTTGGGTAAGTCTACGCAGGCCTGCTTTTCAGCTGGAACTCGGCGGAACTCAGTTCTGTCACCTCTGCGGTGGGTTCCCAGGTGGGTGTCATTGCCATTCTAAAAGAATGAGGGAGGCATTCATGGTGAGTTCTGGCACCTCTTTTTCTAGAAAAATAGTGTTAGATCTACCTGCAAAGTGCAATTAAGGTAAAAAGGTGAAGGTAATTATTATTATTATTATTATTATTATTATTATTATTATTATTATTATTATTATTATATTTATACCCTGCCCTTCCCAGTTCAGAAAACTGGGCTCACGGTGGCTAACAACAAATTTAAAACACTTAATTGATGCAACGAAAACAGCATAAAATACAGTACAAAACGTGAATAACAATAAATTCAGAATTCAAAAATCAATTTAGGGGGGAAATCCATCCAATAAACATTAGATGATCACCAGGGCTAGCTGGCTAAATCTGTCCTCTTTGGGCCAGCGTGGAGACCAGGGGAGAATTAGCTGTGAGATCCCAGAGCGGGTAATCTTCATAAAAAGGGGAGGGGGGAGGAAGGTGAATAAAAGATCAGGCTAAGTTCAAATTGAAAGCCAGGCAGAATAGCTCTGTCTTACAGACCCTGTGGAAGGAAGTTAATTCCTGCAGGGCCCTAGTCTCATGGGACAGAGCATTCCACCAGGTCGGAGCCATCACTGAGAAGGCCCTGGCCCTGGTGGAGGATAATCTGACTTCCTTAGGGCCCAGGACCTCTAAGCTATGCTTATTCATGGACCTTAAGGTCCTCTGCGGGGCATACCAGGAGAGGCGGTCCCATAAATACGGGTAAAGGACCCCTGGATGGTTAAGTCCAGTCAAAGGCGACTATGGAGTTGCGGTGCTCATCTAGCTTTCAGGCCGAGGGAGCCGGCGTTTGTCCGCAGACAGCTTTCCGGATCATGTGGCAAGCATGACTAAACCACTTCTGGCACAACGGGACACCATGACGGAAACCAGAGCGCACAGAATCAATTGCCCCATCTGTGCTTTCTGCTCGTAATAAATGAGACACAGCTTCCAAAATACGACCAACATAAAGAGGTGGCAATGCTAAGTCACTTCTTACAGGCTGGTCATCAAATCCACCCTAAAACTCTTTGTTACCCATGGCTGAAATGTGGGTAACTCTTTCTTAGGCTCCGCCTGTCCTACTGAGCTTTGCAAGTCATTCCTTTGTATCCTGTACATTCCTTTTTGTAGGGTGGAGCCTTTTGATTTATTAAGAGTGGTGCACTGTTCTCTAGCCCAGATGAGCACTTGACAGTTTACACAGAAATTATTCTCTTGGCAGTGTATTATTAAACAGGACATGAAAGCTTCTTTCTGGAATTAGCTTCTTTGAACATCTTAACTGACTTGGTCCTCTGTTTTAAAAGTGCTCTTCTATCACAGCGATCACCAGAAAGACCACACACAGCCCCTCCAAGTGTCCCTATTTTCCAGGGACAGTCCCGGATTTACAGAAGCCATCCAGGTTTCTGATTTGATCCTGGAATGTACCACTTTTCCTTAAAGGTAAAAGGTAAAGGGACCCCTAACCATTAGGTCCAGTCATGACCGACTCTGGGATTGCAGTGCTCATCTCGCTTTACTGGCCGAGGGAGTTGGCGTACAGCTTCCAGGTCATATGGTCAGCATGACTAAGCCACTTCTGGCGAACCAGAGCAGCGCACGGAAATGCCATTTACCTTCCCGCCGGAGCGCTACCTATTTATCTACTTGCACTTTGACGTGCTTTCGAACTGCTAGGTTGGCAGGAGCAGGGACCGAGCAATGGGAGCTCACCCCGTCACGGGGATTCGAACCGCCGACCTTGTGATCGGCAAGTCCTAGGCTCTGTGGCTTAACCCACAGCGCCACCCGCGTCCCCTATCCTTGGGATGTCCCTATTTTCATTGGAGATGTTGGAGGGTATGGAGTTATCAGATCCCCAATCCATCTGAGGGAACCCTTTATAGGGAAAGGTGTTTTTTTTAATGTTCACTGTTTTATTATGTTTTTATATACGTTGGAGGCTGCCCAGAGTGGCTGGGGCAACCCAGTCAGATGGGTTGGGTATTATTATTATTATTATTATTATTATTATTATTATTATTAAATAGAATAAATATTGGAAAGTATGCAAACAGGTCTGTTTTTCAGACCTGTGTGAACAATTCAAGGAACTGAAGGTAGATTCATAAGCCTGGTGGAGACATAACAAACTTGTTGCTTAATTAATGCCAAAGACTACAGTCAATTGGTAGTAACTCTTTTATTGCCTAAAGGAGACTATACAACAGCCCTAACAAACTCACTAACACAGACCTTCCTTGTGCTTTGGTCCTTACAAGATACCTATAATTGTATTTGTTCACAGTAAGCCACCATGTGATAAATGGCCTAGTTTCCCCCACAATTTGTATGGCTGAAAAAGGTAATAACTATAGTGAACTCTTGCTTATGCACCTGCCATGTTTTTAACCTGACCAAGTTCATGCTCCTAAATTGGCCACAAAGGCCATCTCAGTCCTACTATTGCAGATGACGTGGTCATTGATGAGGGCATTCACAGGATACTGCCAAAGAGAACAACTGGCTGTGAATTACAATAAAACCAAAGTCACGGTGTTCTCAAGAAACTATAGGGCCTATAGTTGGCAAATGGATACTGAGCCAACTGAACAAGTCAAAGACGTGAAATATCTTAGACTTGTCTTTCAGTCAACAGGGTCCTGGGTAGCACATCTGAATCATATAAAGGAAAATGCATCTCAAAGTGGCAAAATCTTATCACGGTTTTTCGACACAAAAGGCGGTAGCCACATACCCTCAGCACTAGAAGTGTTCAAAGCTAAACCCCTGGCCCAGCTACTAAATGGGGCACAGATTTGGCCAAATGTTCACCTTGACTCTATAGAAATTGTTCAGTCCAAGTTCTTAAGGCAAATTTTCTCAGTGCCATCTTGTGTTCCAAACGCTTCATCGCAGTTGGAGGCCAATCTTCCCTCAGTTGAATTACAAATTTCGTACAGGACAATTTACTTACTAGCTTCGTCTGAATTTCACCCCCACCGGTCTATTGCCCTTAATATTTCAGGACCGACACCAGAGTGCTTGGACCAAAGCTGTTACTCAAAAGCTCTACTCCTCTGGTTTATCACCCCAACAGTTATTAACACAAGATTTTGATAAAGCAAAGAATTTAATTAGGCAATGCCTATACGACATTGAGCAACAGAATAACTCAGCCACCATAAGAAAATTTTGTCCTTGGTACCATTTCTTCCGCACCTAGTCTCCTCCACACATCCACATCCTATCTGCAAAACTTAACAGTTTTGGAATACATATGTGACTTCACCTATGCAAGACTGAACATACTGCCATCGGCAATAAAGGGTGGCTTCCATCAAATTCCGCTTGAAAAATGATTATGTCCATGCGGATATGGCAGTATCGAATCTGTAGTGCATGTACTCCTAGCCTGCTCTCTTTATAAAGATCTGTGTGATGAGGTTATTACCCCTCTTCCATCATCCATACCAGGTTGTTCATTCATTGCCACAGTCTCCTTCCTTCCTGAAGACCAAGATTACCAGGTGACAGCAAACACAGCAAAATTTTTAGCTGGGGCAATTGGAATTACATCTGCCCAGTGGCGTAGTGTGGGGGGTGCAGGGGGGGCCGGCCGCACCGGGCGCAACATCTGGGGGTTAGGGTTAGGGGGCGCAAATCCATGGGTTAGGGGGTGCAAATTACTTGTCTTGAGGGGAAGGATTTGCTGAAACAAATTTGGAAATTGGAATGCAGAAAGGGGAGGTATGGGGAAGTCAGTGAAATAAGTTTCAAGAAAACTGGATATGAAATTATACATGTTTGTTTTTTGTGTTTGTATGTTTGTATTGTGTATTGTGTATTGTTTGTGTTAATATAAATTGTGAGAATCCAATAAAAAATTATATATATATATAAAAACAAATTACTTGCCTTGCCCCGGGTGCTGACAACCCACGCTACGCCACTGCATCTGCCACCTGACTAACCCGTTGAATGCCTAGCAAAGAAAGCCCACTAGTTCATATGTTTTACTTACGGTCAAGGACAGTTATTAACTCTTTTATTTGTACAGTTGTAAACTTTACAAATAAAATGCATTTTGAAAATAGAATGCATTTTGTATAGACAACCATCTAGCTATATCGGTATTTGATTGTATTTGATTCCTTTGCTATGGCTTGTGACTGACACAAATAAAGATATGATGATGATGATGATGATGATGATGATGATGATGATTATCCTGAACAGAAAGAGAAAGGCAGACAATCTAAGAGGCTCCAGTCTACCAGAGTAGCATGCACATCTTAGAACACAGGTAGGGTTAGGATGAGAGAGACGGTCTTGCTATTATCCTGTGAAAGAAAATCTCCACAAGTATGCAGGTGTCATTCATAGTGCACTATGCCCATCCAACAAGTGTGATTTAAATATGATAGGGATCAGCAATTTAACCGAGGGATACCAGCTGCTCATGTTATTCCTCTCCCTTCATCCCTCCATTTGCCAGCCTTGAAATAACAAGCGGCACGGAGACAGTGGTGTATGTGGCAACAGGATATGTTGTCAGGAAACTTCGGAAGATAAATATTGAGGTACGGGCAGTGACCATTTTAAGTGCATTCAATCAGTGCGCAATCACCGATGCCCAGGTCCTTTAGGGTCCAGAAGGCAGCAGAGCTGGGACAGAATGGAGAGAGGATCAGGGGCAGAGCAGAACAGAACAGAACGAGGGCAAGGTGGGGCAGAATGCAGCGGAATGGGGCAAAAGAGAGAGGGGCACACTTATGCAAGTTCTGTTGGTGTGCATGGGGAACAGGAATGGAACCCCCGTGCAAAATGGTCACCACCTGTACTGACACAGCGCTCCTCAAAGTGGCCCTCCAAGAAAACTAGTACCTAGGCCAATGGTGTTAGCTTCAGCAACATCTGGCTTTTCTAGTTAGGGCTGATGAGAGATGGAGTCCAACATTTGGAAGACCACAGGTTACCCATCCCTGAGCTAGACAGTGGTATTGTACTATATGGTAATGCCAGGAAATTATTTCTAATCTGGACCTTTCTAAAAAGAAATTTAAAAGCAGTAGTGTGTGTGTTGTGGAGGAGAACATACAGCATCCCAGGGATAAAATATCTTAGGATATGTTTTTAAAACCCTAAAATCAGTTTACTGGGGGGTTTTTAAAAAAAAAATCTTTAAACCATCTGGAATATTCAAGCTAAATAGATGCATACCCTTAATTTTATATTTAGATCCACATACAGTGGTACCTCGGGTTACATACGCTTCAGGTTACATATGCTTCAGGTTACAGACTCTGGTAACCCAGAAATAGTACCTCGGGTTAAGAAGTTTGCTTCAGGATGAGAACAGAAATCGTGCTCCAGTGGCACGGCAGCAGCAGGAGGCCCCATTAGCTAAAGTGGTGCTTCAGGTTAAGAACAGTTTCAAGTTAATCACGGATCTCCGGAATGAATTAAGTACTTAACCCGAGGTACCACTGTACTGGATTTGCCACTTTTTTGCTCTTCAGTTTCTTCACAATCCTATGACTTATTCCAACTCCCAGGTAAAGGACCCCTGGATGGTTAAGTCCAGACAAAGATGACTATGGGGTTGCAGCGCTCACCTCGCTTTCAGGCCAAGGGAGCCGGCATTTGTCCACAGACAGCTTTCCATGTCACGTGGCCAGCATGACTAAACCGCTTCTGGCACAATGGAGCACCGTAATGGAAACCAGAGAGCACAGAAACGTCATTTACCTTCCCACTGCAGCAGTACCTATTTATCTATTTGCACTGGCATACTTTCGAACTGCTAGGTTGGCAGGAGCTGGGACAGAACAACGGGAGCTCACTCCATCGTGGGGATTCGAACTGCTAACCTTCTGATCGGCAAGCCCAAGAGGCCCAGTGGTTTACACCACAGCGCCACAGGTGCTTATTAGTAGGCTGAAGATGCTCATTTATCCTAGCGCTCAGTACCTTCTAAATGCTATACATTTTCACAGTATGTGTGGCCTTGCGAAGTTGCCATGGCAATTACAAAGGAAGGAAGGAAGGAAGGAAGGAAGGAAGGGAGGGAGGGAGGGAGGGAGGGAGGGAGGGAGGGAGGGACTGTACATGTTAGGGGATGAAATAAGAATAAAAGGGAAAGGTTCCAGCTTCAGACCCCAGAAGTTTCTTGTTCAAGACTCAGGGCTCGTCCACACTTTAGCTTGTTCCATGCCTAGAAAGCACAGGTTGAGGAGGTTTTCCACTTCCCCCGTGCTTTCTAGGCACAGGTCTGAGCAGTTTTTTGTTTGTCCCACCGCTTTCCTTGGGAAAACTCGCTGTGAACAAGCCTGCAAGATTGCTGGCATGCACATAGTTTCATCTGCAATTTTAGGTTCTGATTGGCTCCAAGTTATTGCATCTGACTCACTTCTTTGTTGTTGTTTAGTCGTTTAGTCGTGTCTGACTCTTCGTGACCCCATGGACCAGAGCACGCCAGGCACTCCTGTCTTCCACTGCCTCCCACAGTTTGGTCAAACTCATGCTGGTAGCTTCGAGAACACTACCCAACCATCTCGTCCTCTGTCGTCCCCTTCTCCTTGTGCCCTCCATCTTTCCCAACATCAGTGTCTTTTCCAGGGAGTCTTCTCTTCTCATGAGGTGGCCAAAGTACTGGAGCCTCAGCTTCACGATCTGTCCTTCCAGTGAGCACTCAGGGCTGATTTCCTTCAGAATGGATAGGTTTGATCTTCTTGCTGTCCATGGGACTCTCAAGAGTCTCCTCCAGCAGCATAATTCAAAAGCATCAATTCTTTGGCGATCAGCCTTATTTATGGTCCAGCTCTCACTTCCATACATCACTACTGGGAAAACCATAGCTTTAACTAATACGGACCTTTGTTGGCAAGGTGATGTCTCTGCTTTTTAGACTCACTTCTAGCTTCTGCATTTTCTAGCTTAGTCTTCTCTCTGAGACACAAATGGGTTCCTTCGAGAGGAAGGGTGGAATATAAATTCAATAAATAAAATATATTAGTTGGTTGTTGTTGATGATGATGTGGCAGATCAAAACATTGGTCCTTCACCTGTAGCTGGAAATTGTACAGTGCATCAACACAGTACTTTTGACCATGCAACGTGGCTCTTTGAAGAGCGGTAAAAGGAATAGCTACATGCCATGCCACAAAACAAGACATTTACTAAAGCATTATGTAATCTTCTTGCTGATATGCTGTGCCATGGTAGATGTTTGAGCAACCATTTATCACTGAACTCTGCTCTTTGCTAAGAGCTGTCCATAAAGATTTCAATCAAAGGTTTGGAATAAATAGCTTTAGGATGGCCTCACTACCACTCAGTCTGAACAGCAGAAAATGTATGGGAAATTAATTATCACTGTATACAGTGGCATGAACATGCCATTTCCCTGGCCTGCTGAAAAGGGAATGATTAACAACTCTGATTAGCATGTGAACAGATCAGACACTTCTAGCTAAATAATAGTGGCTTTTAAACCAAACCGAGCACAATTCAAAGTGTTGGTGATGACCTTTAAAACCCTAAACAGCCTCAGTCCAGTATACCTGATGGAGCGTCTCCACCCCCATCTTTCTGCCCGGACACTTAGGTCCAGCGCTGAGGGCCTTCTGGTCATTCCCTCACTGTGAGAAACCAAGTTACAGGGAACCAGGCAGAGGGCCTTCTTGGTAGTGGTGCCTGCCCTGTGGAACACCCTCCCACCAGATGTCAAAGGAAAAACAACTACCAGACATCTGAAGGCAGCCCTGTTTAGGGAAGCTTTTAATATCTGGAGGACTGTTGTATTTTAATATTTTGTTGGAAACCACCGAGAGTGGCTGGGGAAACTCAGCCAGATGGGTGGGGTATAAATAAATTGTTGTTGTTGTTATTGTTGTTGTTGTTGTTATCATTCAGTCTTTTGAAAAGGATAAACAAAAAAAGTACAGGCAGTTCCCCCCGCGACCCTGACGTATAGAAAGTGATAGGCAAGCTCAACTAGAATAATTTTTCTCTGCGAAGATAGTCAAGAATCACAGCTGATTCCCACATGATATATTCCATTTAAAGGGGTAACACAAAAATAGTGTAAAGCCAGTGCAAATCATAGCCTAAGGCAAGGAAGTGAAACCAACAGTCCTCATCAGCTCCAGCAAAAATAGCGGAGGTTGTGTTCCTGGCCATTGCATGTACAGTGGTACCTCGGGTTAAGAACTTAATTCGTTCTGGAGGTCCATTCTTAACCTGAAACTGTTCTTAACCTGAGGTACCACTTTAGCTAATGGGGCCTCCCGCTGCCGCTACACCGCTGCCGTGCAATTTCTGTTCTCATCCTGAAGCAAAGTTCTTAACCCGAGATACTATTTCTGGGTTAGTGGAGTCTGTAACCTGAAGCATCTGCAACCCGAGGTACCACTGTATAAGCAAAATTGGGTACAGCCAGAATGACCCATAGAAAACCATTTCTTAGATCGCTGCACATATCAGTGGTGGGACAAATGTGGTTCCTAGTCTTCGTCCTCTTCCTCTCCAACCACCTCTTCCACACCCAAACACTCCCATGAAGGTTGCTCGGATTGTTGGCCATTTTTTCCTGCTCTCCTATCCCATCATTTCCTCCTCCCCCCCCCCCGCCATGCACACAATTTTTAAGGTGTGGAGAGGGGGGGCAACATGCCAAAATCTGCGAGCACAAAATCTGAGAGCCAGTGTGGTGTAGTGGTTAAGAGCGGTAATCTCGTAATCTGGGGAACCGGGTTCGCGTCTCCGCTCCTCCACATGCAGCTGCTGGGTGACCTTGGGCCAGTCACACTTCTCTGAAGTCTCTCAGCCCCACTCACCTCACAGAGTGTTTGTTGTGGGGGAAGGAGGGAAAGGAGATTGTTAGCCACTTTGAGACTCCTTAAAGGGAGTGAAAGGCGGGATATCAAATCCAAACTCTTCTTCTTCTTTAATAAGATGTGAGTGGTGCAATGTGAGCTAGAACCTGGTTGGGAATCCAAGGCTCTGGCTATGGGATAAGCAAGTCCCTTTGGGGTGTTAATGCTGTGAACCCCTCTATCGTAGGCAGGCTCAGGTTGTATATAGGTGTAAATAAACCATATACAGTGGACACTCGGGTTGCGAACGTGATCTGTGAGGGATGCACGTTCGCAACCCACAGCGGCGTGTCTGCACACACGCAGGTTGCGATTCGGCGCTTCTACGCATGCACGACTGCCGAAACCCAGAAGTAACCCGTTCCGATACTTCTGGGTTTCTGCGGTCCGTAACCCAAAAAAACGCAACCTGAAGCGTCTGTAACCCGAGGTATGACTGTATTATAAAGACACCACAACCTTTGCTGTTCTTCATTCCAAAGAAAACACGAACCCTGGGTAAGCACCAGAAACCTCTTGAATCTCGCACCGCTCAAAGATTGGGGTGGCAGGCAACAATATTCTGTTTGTGTTGATGGTAACATATTACTAGGAATCCTGAGCCAGTATAAGCTGTTGATAAGAATGAGTTGTATTAAAAGGTGCACTTCTGCTAAGACTGCGAAAAGAACTAGTTAGGGGATTGGGTTACCGTATTTTTTGCTCTATAAGACTCACTTTTTCCCTCCTAAAAAGTAAGGGAAAATGTGTGTGCATCTTATGGAGCAAATGCAGGCTGCGCAGCTATCCCAGAAGCCAGAACAGCAAGAGGGGTTGCTGCTTTCACTGCGCAGTGATCCCTCTTGCTGTTCTGGCTTCTGAGATTCAGATTTTTTTTTTCTTGTTTTCCTCCTCCAAAGACTAGGTGCGTCTTGTAGTCTGGTGCGTCTTATAGAGCGAAAAATACGGTAATTGTCAGGCTTGCAAAACCTTATTTGCAGTCAAATATATAATCACTGTCAGGGGTTCAGGGACAGAGGCACAGGTGAGGGGGGAGACGGAGAGCGATGGGGAAGAAACCCAGGACAGTGAGGAAGAGGATGACAATGACTTGAGGTCTTCCATGAGTCTCTCAAGTGAATCGGAGGATTCCCAGAAGGGGGCGCCCCTGGTCAAGCCAAGGGGGGTCACAGGGGGGAGTTGCCAGGAGCAGGGAAGCAGCAAGGAAACCCCGAGTGGGAGTGGGAGATCGGGGTCGGCTTCCCAGGAGGAACGGAGTGAGAAGGGTGGAGTTCCCAGTGTGACACACGGAGCAGAGCAGGAAGGAGACAGGGGAAGGAGATCGGGGCAGGACGTCCTGCCGGAAGGGGCGGAGAGTAGTACAGGGAGTAGTGTAGCTGTCAAAAGGAAGGTCAGGGGTAGCGAACGCGCGCCAAGTTCAAATGTGGAGGCGCGCGGAAATGCAGAGAGCCCGGAGGAGGAGCCTGGCCCCAAAGCACGAAGGAGGGGGGAGCAGGCATCTGAGGGATCCGCGTCAGGGGAAAGCAGGAGGGAAGGAACGCAGGGGGGCAGGAAGACCCTGCGGAAAAGAAAGGACAGGAAGAGGTGGTCTAGCACAAGCCTCTTAAGCTGGTGTAGAGGCGGGACCGACTCAGAGGGGACTTCAAACGTCTAGGCTAAAAGACGCGGGGCTGCATGCCTCGGTAGTGGAACCAATAATGAACTGCAATAAACATCCTTGTATATAAGAAGAGCTTGGCGTTGGTCTTTTGTGAGCTGAGACCTGAGGCAGCACCTGACAGTAAGTCCCCTCTCTAAAAGTATGCAAAAAAATTTTTTGCAAAGCTCACGAAGTTTGGCAGCCATGAGTATGGAGCAGCAGATAGCTGAGCTACGCAACGCAGTCTCCCAGCTTACCACTGAGGTAGTGGTCTCCCAGAAGAAGGGGGAAGAGGCAGAAAAGCGGTGCCAAGATCTGCAAGCCAGGTGGGATCATGCATGCCAAGTGGGGTTCCTGGGGGCCAAAGCTGCTGGAGTAGCACTGGGCAGAAGAGGGGGCAACTTGGTAGCCCACTTCGATGGAAACCTGCAACAGTACCCCAGTTTTCGAGCAGACGTAGAATATGCGTTGCATTTGCTTCGCGACGACTTTAAAGATGAGGAAGAGAAGGTGGGTTTCATTGTGTCCCACTTGCATGGGGAAGCGAGGGCTTGGCTGCGCAATCTGTGGCGCGAGGATTGCCCTGCTCGAAGGGACTCTGATGAATTTATCAAATGCATGGACGCTTGCTTCCAGTCTAGCGTAGATGTGGATGTAGCACGCCAACGGATGCATGGTTTAAGGCAAGGCAAGGCTTCAGTACGTCAGTACCATGCTCGCTTTTTCGCCTTGCTGAATGTACTGAGATGGCAGAAGGACTCCCTGGCAGTAAGAGACTTGTTTTGGGAGGGGCTCTCTGGCCCTGTAAAAGATGAACTGGCAAGGGGGGACAGACCTCAAACCCTAGCAGAAGTGGTGCAGCGGGCGCTCGCCATTGGAGTACGCCACGAAGAACGCCCTTGGCGTAATGAGGAGGGTAGCCAGCTTCGCGCACCGTCTAGAGTGCCTCCTTTCCTTCCCAGAGATCTAGGACATCCGCGTCCCTCCCCTCAGTTGCAGGCAGGGGAGGAGCCAATGGAACTGGGTGGTGCAAAGGCTCAGTCAGCTGCCGGAGCCCCAGCGTCCGGAGCAGTCAAGGCGAAGCCTCCTAGAGGGAACAGGAAGTGTTACATCTGTGACAGTGCGACGCACATGGCCAAAGAGTGTCCCCAGAGGCTCCAGAAGCACACTGCAGCCTTAGCAACAGTAACTGCAGCAGCACAACATGAAGAGCAATTTCAGGGAAATGGCAATGCCTGGCTGAAAGCAGCAATGCTGGGGCACAGCCAGGCGAGTCAGTAGGGCAGTCCCCAGCGCTTTTGCAGCCTACAGACCCCCTGCCACCCAAGCCAGTGGTGCAGCTCACTGCAACTCTCCAGCTACCTAATGGACGCACCCTGGAAGTCCCCATTACAATTGACAGTGGGAGCAACGCAGACTTCGTGGGGGTGCAGTTCGTCAAGCAGCATCGCATAGAGCTTCTGCCAGCCACGCTGCCATTGAACGTCGTCACAGTGGATGGCAGGAAGCTGCTGGGTGGGCAGGTGGTACAACAGACGCCACCCATGGTGATGCAGATTGGCAATCACCGAGAAGTCATCAGTTTCAACGTCACCCGCCTGTCAGACACGCCTATAGTGTTAGGCATGAGTTGGCTGGATAGGCACAGCCCGACCATGGCGTGGTACCAGCGGCAGCTCACCTTCGGCTCGTCCTATTGTGCACAGCATTGCATCCAGACCGGTCAGGAGGAGGAGGGCCAAGAGGAGGGGCAGCAGCTACGTCTCAGCATGGCGCAAGCAGTACCCCTCAAGTACAAGGGGTTTTTGGAGGTTTTCTGCGAAAAGGAGGCAGACCAGTTGCCACCTCACCGGCCCTACGATTGCGCTATTGACCTCTTGCCAGGGACAACGCTGCCGCCTGTGAAGCTGTATTCCATGTCCGAGGAGGAGCTGCAGGAGCTCAGGGAGTTCATAGATCACAACCTGCAGCGGGGATTCATCTGAGAATCAAAGGCTGTAGGGGGCAGTCCTGTGTTTTTTGTGAAGAAGAAGGACACGCCCCAAAAAAGGCTGATCGTAGACTTCAGATTCATAAACTCGAAGACAAAGCCCGCGGCCTTTCCCATGCCCAAGATTGACGACCTGCTCGCGACGGTGCGGAAAGGGAAGATCTTCACCAAGTTGGATCTCCGCGGAGCTTACAATCTCATACGCGTGCGAGAGGGTGATGAGTGGAAGACGGCCATGTTCACGCCGTTGGGCACCTACGAATACAGAGTTATGCCTTTTGGTCTCCAAAATGGCTCCCACTATTTCCAAGCTTTTATGCACCACGTGCTAGCGGGACTCCTCTACAAGAAGTGCGTATGTTTCCTCGACGACATTCTGATCTTCTCGGAATCGCCGGAGGCTCACGAGAGCGACGTGAAGGAGGTCCTGCAGAGGCTACGGGAGCACAGGCTCTACGCCAAGCTGGAGAAGTGCCAATTCGATGTGACGGAGGTGGATTTTCTGGGCTATAGGCTGTCCGACAGGGGACTAGCCATGGACAGCGCCAAGGTCCGGGCGGTGTTGGACTGGAAAAGCCCGCGAAATCGGAAAGAGGTCCAGAGGTTCGTCGGCTTCGCCAACTTTTACCGCAAGTTCATCAGGGGTTTCGCCAGGGAGACGGCAGCTATCACGGACACTCTCAGCTCCAAGAAGAAGAAGTTCACCTGGACGGACCAGGCGGAGCAGTCCTTCAGGAGACTTAAGAGTCTCTTCGCGTCCGAAGAACAGCTGCTACACGTGAATCCCGGCAGGCCCATGAGGGTTGAGACTGACGCATCTGACAGAGCGGTGGGGGCCGTCCTCTTACAGGAAGACCCGCAGGGGAACTGGAGGCCCTGCGCTTTCTACTCCCGGAAGCTCAGCAAGTCGGAACAGAATTACACCATCTGGGACAGGGAGTTGTTGGCCATCCACGCAGCTTTCAAGGCGTGGAGGCACTTCCTCATCGGGGCCAAGCACACCGTGCAGGTCCGCACGGACCACAAGAACCTAGAGTACTGGCGCACGGCGAAGCTACAAAGCCAGAGGCACATACGCTGGGCGGAGTTCTTTGCGGACTTCGATTTCAGGATAGAGTACATCCCAGGCGACAACAATGTCATAGCAGATGCGCTCTCCAGGAAACCGCAGTATCTCGAGGAAGCGGCACCGGTGGCAGCCAAGCACATTTTTGCACCGCAGGCGTGGGCGTGCGCTTCAGCCGCCGTGGACCTGGAGGCGGTGCGTCGCGCGCTGCAGACGGATCCGTTCGCACAGTCCAAGATGGAAGAGGTGCGGAAAGGCACAGCGAAGGACGATGAGTTCCAGATATGCGACGGCCTGCTGACCCGTAAAGGTGCTCTCTACGTTCCGGGAGACGATCTCCGCGCAAAGGTTCTGCAGCAGTTGCACGACGCACCCAGCGCTGGCCACTTCGGCAAGGAAAAGACGACGGAATTAGTGGCCAGGGACTTTTGGTGGCCCCAGATGCGAGGGGAGGTCGCGGATTACGTCGCCAGGTGTGACACTTGCCAAAGGTCCAAGCCAGTGCACCAGAAGCCAGCGGGACTGCTGGAGCTGTTGGAGACGCCACTGCAACCGTGGGAGAGGGTGGCGCTGGACTTTGTCACTGATCTGCCCAGTTCGCGGGGCAAGACGGCGGTGCTTGTGGTGGTGGACCTGTTCACCAAGATGGCGCATTTCATTCCTTGCGCGAAGGTGGCGACAGCAGAACAGACCGCCAAACTCTTCATCGACCACGTGTTCAAGGTGCATGGGTTGCCACGGTCCATTCTGTCCGACAGGGGGCGCCAGTTTGTTTCTAGTTTCTGGCGGAAGCTCCTAGGGATCCTGCACGTCAAACTCAACCTGTCGTCGGCGAGACATCCGCAGACCAACGGCCAAGCAGAGAGGGTCAACGCGATCATGCAGCAGTACCTGAGATGTTACGCCAATCAGCGACCCGCAGCTTGGGTGGATTACCTGCCGATGGCTGAGTTTGCCTACAACAACACGAAGCACGCGTCGACGGGGGTGACGCCGTTCTTCGCTAACAATGGACGGCATCCCAGAACCTTCCCGGGGCTCGTAACAACGGGGGAGGGGGTGCCGCACGGGGCCGACCATTTTGCAGCAGAATTGCAAGAGGTGCACGACGAGCTACGGAGACATTTAGAGCTAGCTAAACAAGCCTATAAGGTGCAGGCGGACAAACACAGGAGGGAGGGGGAAGACATCCAGGTGGGAGACTGGGTGTGGTTAGCGGCCCAAGCGGTGCTGGCCAAGTCGTTAGCTAAAAAGAAGCTAGGACACAGGCAACTAGGGCCGTACCAAGTTGAGGCCAGGATCAATCCCGTAGCGTTTTGACTGGCCCTCCCCGAGGGTTCCAGAATGCACCCGGTCTTTCATAGGTCGGTGCTCACCCCCTACAAGGCCCCACACAGATTTCAGGAGTCAGGGACGGCACCAGAACCAAGCAGAGAGTCGCCCAAGAGGGGGAGGTCACCTAGGGCCGAACCAATCAACGAGGTCACAGAGATTCTGGACTCGAGATGGGGGGAAGAGGGAGTAGAATATTTTCTCGCCAGAGAAGGTGCCCCAGCCAGCGCCAACAGTTGGGTGCCGGACTACGCTTTGGACGAGCCCCTCCTCAAGGACGAGTTCCATGCCCTTTTCCCACATAGGCCCATGCCAGCACAGTTTTTCGAC
The DNA here is from genome assembly GCF_964188305.1 of Podarcis bocagei. NCBI lineage: Eukaryota > Metazoa > Chordata > Lepidosauria > Squamata > Lacertidae > Podarcis > Podarcis bocagei. The sequence goes on along the minus strand of NC_138134.1, from coordinate 19,460,623 downwards.
GATTGGCTTTTTACGCCCACACTTTCCGCCAGCACCTTCCGAGGGTTCTCCTCCGCAGGGGAGACGACGCCAGAGTCGAGCCCTCCAAGGGGATCGTGTTCGGGGGTGGACACCGACCCTTCTTACTGGTGGGACGACCAACCAGAAGAGGACTGGCGCACAAGGTGGCGGATGGGGCCTTGGCAAGCAGACCCCACCCAGGCAACAGGGGGAGGGGAGGACGTGAACATGTTGGGAGAGGACCAAGGGTTCGAGCACACATACACTGAACTGGAAGCAGAGGAGATCGACGTCGACGACCTGTGTCCGGCAGCGACCTCCGCAACGATGGAGCTCCCAGAACCTGCGCCCGAGCAGCGGGAGGGGGGAAGGGGGGGCTTCGAGGGGGGGATGGATGTCAGGGGTTCAGGGACAGAGGCACAGGTGAGGGGGGAGACGGAGAGCGATGGGGAAGAAACCCAGGACAGTGAGGAAGAGGATGACAATGACTTGAGGTCTTCCATGAGTCTCTCAAGTGAATCGGAGGATTCCCAGAAGGGGGCGCCCCTGGTCAAGCCAAGGGGGGTCACAGGGGGGACTTGCCAGGAGCAGGGAAGCAGCAGGGAAACCCCGAGTGGGAGTGGGAGATCGGGGTCGGCTTCCCAGGAGGAACGGAGTGAGAAGGGTGGAGTTCCCAGTGTGACACACGGAGCAGAGCAGGAAGGAGACAGGGGAAGGAGATCGGGGCAGGACGTCCTGCCGGAAGGGGCGGAGAGTAGTACAGGGAGTAGTGTAGCTGTCAAAAGGAAGGTCAGGGGTAGCGAACGCGCGCCAAGTTCAAATGTGGAGGCGTGCGGAAATGCAGAGAGCCCGGAGGAGGAGCCTGGCCCCAAAGCACGAAGGAGGGGGGAGCAGGCATCTGAGGGATCCGCGTCAGGGGAAAGCAGGAGGGAAGGAACGCAGGGGGGCAGGAAGACCCTGCGGAAAAGAAAGGACAGGAAGAGGTGGTCTAGCACAAGCCTCTTAAGCTGGTGTACAGGCGGGACCGACTCAGAGGGGACTTCAAACGTCTAGGCTAAAAGACGCGGGGCTGCACGCCTCGGTAGTGGAACCAATAATGAACTGCAATAAACATCCTTGTATATAAGAAGAGCTTGGCGTTGGTCTTTTGTGAGCTGAGACCTGAGGCAGCCCCTGACAATCACCATGTGAGCCTACGATTCTTCTTCTCCACAGTAGTGTCTTTAAATTCAATGCATGTTTATTTCCTAATTCAACAGCCCAGTCTAGCTTTAAAGTAGGATCAGAGATTATCTGTCATTCAAACTACAGTATTCTCTGCCATTTTTTTCCAGAAGAACTTCCACATTTTAGTATGTCTGTTGTACCATAACTGCACCATAATGGCAATTCTAAGAAAGCTTGGTCAGTTCTGGCACAAATTCTACTACTTTGTCTCTAAACCTTCTCAATTGTGAGTTACATTTAAGTTTCATAACACATGTCAGTGGCAACTCTTCAAAGGTTTAAGGTTTTGAGGGATGTAGCAAAGTTCTCATTGAATTGTTAGTACACTTATGAGTAGAGTTGCTATTATATCTCCGTCTATTGTATCATTAGTAGTGAAAAGGTGAGTCAATATTTCAGAGTACAGTACTCTTAGATTTCCTCCTGTTGAATAAACTGTGAAGGAGTCAGCAAAGTGGTAGGCATTATATTTCAGCAGGTAGAAATACTCCTGTTCCTTTCACTGAGCAAGGTTATAAGTTCAACTTCTACTTCCTCACTGTATGGACATAGGAACAATTTGGTTTTTAATTACAAAATATGCTGACAAAAATTTGTCAGATTGACAGTTTTGGACTACAGTGGTACCTTGGATTAAGTACTTAATTCATTCCGGAAGTCCGTTCTTAACCTGAAACTGTTCTTAACCTGAAGCACCACTTTAGCTAATAGGGCCTCCTGCTGCCACCGCACTGCCAGAACACGATTTTTGTTCTCATCCTGAAGCAAAGTTCTTAACCTGAGGTACTATTTCTGGGTTAGCGGAGTCTGTAACCTGAAGCATATGTAACCTGAAGCGTATGTAACCCGAGGTACCACTGTACTTTGTAAGGAGAGACTCCCTTGATTAGATGCTGGCCAGTGAAGGGACTGACCACTGCAAAGTTCACCCGTACAATACTTGCTCCAACTCGGACACCAGCAACCCACGTTATGCCCCTATATGTGGGTGTTTTTTAAATATGAGTATTCAATAATATGAATCCCCATCAATAAGCAGTCTGAAGTGTTACAGCGTACCACTTCATCTGCCGTTTGGGAGACCTTGACCTACTTAGTGCAATAGAAGGACTAATTTTGCATACACTTTGTCTCCCATTTTCTATTCTCATTCAGATTTTAAACAGAGCTTTCTTAATACCTAGCATGTCATTAATGTCATGTTATCAACACCAGCCTCATCTCCACAACTTCCCAGTGGGGTTGGAAAGTTGTCTTAGAAACACAGTTGCCATAGCAACCAGATAATAATGGACGTTATAACAACTTAACGCAGTTTTGCTGAAGGACACTGTCAGACTTTATGAATTTGGTTTATTATTAGAAATACGGCGTGTGATGCTACAATGGCTGCTTGTTGTGTAACTTGCCAATAATGGCGGGGGGAGCACATTCAAATTATTTTTCTCTCCTTCTCTCTCTCTCTTTAAATACTCGTTGCAGCTTTTACAGTTATGATGAACACAGGGCACCTGGTGTCTTGGACTGTATACACACTATGCATTTAAATCACAGGACTCCACCCCTCAAAAAAATTCATAACAATCCTGGGGAACTGTAGTGTGCCGTTGTCAGTTGCTTATCAGCTGCTTGTTCCTGCAGTCCAGGGCAAGGAGCAAAACTGAGCACCTGCTGGGCTATTCAGTTATACATGACTGAGGAGTTGGTGGCTCACAAAATGTGCTGACCAAGAGAAAATTATATGTAAGAAGTTTGCACAGAACTATGGTATGGTCATTATTCTGGATGTTAAAATGTCCAGGAATTTTAAATGGTTATGTTTAGACTGCATTGTTGTTCTGTTGTCACCTCTCATCTTGCTAATTCATCACTAATGCTGATGTGCTATTGTTTTGTTTTGTTGTACAGTGGTGCCTCAGGTTACATACGCTTCAGGTTACATACGCTTCAGGTTATAGACTCCGCTAACCCAGAAATAGTGCTTCAGGTTAAGAACTTTGCTTCAGGATGAGAACAGAAATTGTGCTCCGGCGGCGCAGCAGCAGCAGGAGGCCCCATTAGCTAAAGTGGTGCTTCAGGTTAGGAACAGTTTCGGGTTAAGTACGGACCTCTGGAACGAATTAAGTACTTAACCCGAGGTACCACTGTATTGTTATTTGGAACCAAGTTTCTTTCATGCCCATTGTACATTGCCCTGGCATCTGTTTGCGCTAAATATTTTTAAGTAAAGAAATAAAATGAGGTTCAGCTCAAAGAATGCCTCCAGATGGGTGTTTATTGTAGAATAGCTGCTGATCAGGGTTGTTTTTTCCCACCATCCACACAACATAGCTTCCCCCATGTAATCCATATTCACCCTTTCTGGGGAATAGGAAAACAAAGCCTCCATTGTCAGCATCCAGTTTACAAATTAACCCCCCATCTGGAAGACCCTTAGTCATGAATCATATTAATTTCTTCATATGCTGACATTCATTTTCTCCTCTTTCGAAGAGAAAGTACTCTCTAAGTATTTGTTACCACTTTTGCTTTTATAAGAATGGGAAGTTATTGCAGGGTTGAAAATCTTCCGAATTCACAAAAGCAATAGAAAATAATTTGGTTGACTTAGATGAGTTTTGGATCACACTCCTTTAGGATGAATGTATAATGAGCTGCCTTACATTGTACTCCGAAAGTGTAAGGGCTGTCAAGGAAGTGTTTATTATGATTGCTTTGAATTTTTGACTCTTTATATGGCAAGGAAAGGTTTTGAAAGGCCCCAGTTTTGCAACGGCAACTAAATTATTACATTGCCTTTGATATGTTCTGTTATTTGTCACTGCAAATGTTTCTGCGCCAACTTACGAGCTTTGATGCAGTGTAATGTGTTTTTGTTCCTTTTCCGTCTTTGCCTCAGCTCAGTTATTATGGAGAAAGGAGACACTCAGACATAAGGCTAAAGGCACTGGTACAGGTGAATACTGATATCCAAGCTAAGCTTGTTATGCATCGAAAAATCCAATGAACACGTCAAGTGTTAGAGAATTAGCTTTCAAGTGTTTGTGGAAATTCATCTGCTAGGGCTTTGATATGAGACGGCATTGGCATGAAGGCATAAAAGATGGATGGCAATGCATTGAATATCAAATTAGGGTTGAGAAGCAAACTCAGAATGGCATCTTCATTTAAACTCAGAGAGGGATACTGATTTTGGATCACATCAAATGAAATCACCAGTTTCCAGGTCATAGAAAACAAGTTGCAGGATTTTCTCATCATTGAGGTATTGGTTTTAAAGAAAAATCCGATCTGTTCCTTTGTCATTTCTGGGTGCCAAAAGTTAATTAAAATGCATTCCCTTCTCAGGAGGAGGAGGGAAACCTCTGAAGTTCTCTTAGTTTCATCTTCAAGCACTGACAGATTTCAAAGAACAATGAAGTGTTGGCAGCATTATCAATTGGACCTGGTGAACTCTAGTTCAAACTACAGATTTTTCATCCAGGTCCCTTATCTACTTTATGAAAATGATTCCTTCCTTTCAAAAACATGATCTAAAATGTTTATTCTGGTCTGATGTTATATGGAATGTAAAGGGGCAGGCTGGCATAATATGAAGGGTTTTTTTAATAGTTGTCATAAATTCAGGCAAGTTTTACCAATTTATTTTAAAAGAGAGCGTGAGTTTAGTCACCATCCACAGTTAATATGTATGCAGTGATAAATGTTATAAAATTTGTGAATATTGATGCTTACTGATAATTCTTAAGAACTTTGGAAGCCAGTTGGATGCTAGCTATAATTTTTTGCATATCTTCTCTCTAGAATGTTATGGAGATCTTCTTGGACTCTTAACTGCCATACCAGGCCATTGGCCATCTTGGCTAGGGCTGTTGAGAGTTAATGTCCCTCATTATCTAGACCAGAGCTTTCCAAACTGTGTGTCGTGACAGGTTAGTGTGTCGCCTGCAGTGTGTAGGTGTGTCGCACAAATGCTCCCAGCACTGCTCCCAGGGCTGGAAAGGTGCTAGTTTAACCTCAGGTTGGCTAGTAAAACTGAATCACTGTGTCACAAAATGATGCAAAACTAAATTACTGTGTCGCGAAAAGATGCATAACTAAAAAGTGTGTCAGCGACATGAAAAGTTTAGAAAGCTCTGATCTAGAGGCCACAGGTTTTCTATTCCTGCTTTAATTGAATCACTCTTGTTTGCTGTAACACAATCTGATTCTTCTATGAAATATATTTGCAGTATTTTACAATGGGTCGTGTTTGTTTGATGGTTCATGAGCAGGGCAAGCAGGGCTAAAAGCAGAACAGGCTGACTTTGCTTACAGTTTCATCTGTCAGATGCATAGCTGTCAACTTTCAGATTTGAAAATAAGGGATCAGCAGCCTCACCTGTCCCGGGGACAGTCTACGGGATATCTAACAATCCGGGATAGCAGCCGGAAGCAGCAGGAAACGGCGCTGGAATAAGGGAATTTCCCGCAAAAAAAGGGAAGGTTGACAGCTATTCTCAGAGGCAACCTGCAGTCCTGTCCATGCCATTGATGACATTTAAGCGACACATGTGCAAAATTGCACAATTTTTATAGTAGGTTGTAACTCCAGAAAGGACTAATAGCTTGTTTTGGAGGATGAAACATTTCCCCTCACACTATTCAACTTCCTTTCATCACAGTTCTCCATGTGGAATCGTTCTGCCAATGGGGCAACAAATGGGGCAACAATGGGCCAAAGGTGTCAGCTTGTAGTGAGGAGAAAATAATCACCAGACACATCAAAACAACTTGATTGGTAGCATATTAGAACTCTACCAGCAGGAAGGTGACTATGTCCTTGATATGGAATCTAATATGAGACTCTATGAATCTAAGAGACTCTATGAAAAATGACCCTAGAAATCTGTTATGGATACATATTTCTTCAGCCTTTTGCTTTTTTAAGAACTTGTCTTTAACTGATCTATTCATTATTTTAAGTGCTTATTTTCATCAATATTTGTAATGAACATTTAATATTATTACTTAGAGATCATTCATTTGATTAAGCAATAAATAAAATGTAAAGGGACCCCTGACCGTTATGTCCAGTTGCGGACGACTCTGGACGCCCATCTCGCTTTACTGGCCAAGGGAGCCAGTGTTTGTCCGCAGACAGCTTCTGGGTCATGTGGCGAACATGACACAACCACTTCTGGCAAACCAGAGCAGCGCACGGAAACACCATTTATCTTCCCGCCGGAGCGGTACCTATTTATCTATTTGCTCTTGACGTGCTTTTGAACTGCTAGGTTGGCAGGAGCAGGGACCGAGCAACGGGAGCTCACCCCGTCGCAGGGATTCGAACCGCCAACCTTCTGATCAGCAAGCCCTAGGCTCTGTGGTTTAGCCTGTGTCCCAAGCAATAAATAAATCTAGCTAAATAAATAAATATCATAGGTTGTGCTGCTGGCTTTAATCAGAGACTTCAGGCAGCTCCTAAAAACTCCTAATAAAAATTAGGCAAGAACAGGTAATTAGGTAGGCACCCTGGGTAGGCCAAATGCATGAATAGATTTTTTGATCCATCACAATTTTATAAAGAATATGGAGTTTTGGTTGACTTCTGCACTGCAGCAAGTCCCCACAAATGGGTTTCAGTGCTAATTGCACTGCTATAGGTATATGTAAATGCATCTTTTCATTTAAGGCCATTGCAGTTAATAGCTTTATAATAACAGGGTGAAAGGATGCCAGGACTGGCACAATTCATTATTTTGCACAGGCTTGTGGACCCAGCCTTAAAGCTGGAACATAGTCCTCTCCACCAGCCCCTTCATATCACCACTGTGTCATGCAAAGGGTTTATTATTCGGACAAGACAAGTAGGGGATAAGACTAGCATCATGCCATGGCCAACAGATCATCAAAAATGTTCTTGAAGCAGCCTCCACCCCTTGCAACAGCAGAAGGCTGAAACTAAAGCAACATTATCTTAGGCAGGGATAAGGAGCCTGTGGCCCTCCAGAGATTGTTGGACTCCAACTCCCATCAACTGCAGGCAGCATGGACAGTGGCCAGGGATGATTGGAGTTGTGGTCCAGCAACTTCTGGAAACCCACAGGCATCCCACCCCATACCACGCAACTGTCCCATTTTGAGTGGGACATGCAAGATTTACTAAAGCCATGACGGCATCTGATCGCAATCCCAGATGTCCCATTTTGGCTTCTTCCTCCTCTGCTGTAGTCTCTTCCACCAACGCTGCCACCAGTCATACTTCAGGAGTTGCCACCACACTTCCATAGGCACCAGGTTCTGTAAGTGATGCGCAGGAAGCACAGCAGAGGAGGAGGAAGTGGAGGCTGGAGCCATGGCAGAAGAGGAGGCAGAGGCCGTAGCAGCAGAGGGAGTGGGAGAGAGAGGGAGGGAAGGAGAGAGGGAGAGACCCACTGTTGGTGCTGAGATGCCCGCCCAGGATGTCCCCATGCAGTTGCCATAGTGCACTCACTCTAATAATAATAATAACAACAATAATAAAATTTTATTTATATCCTGCCCTCCCCAGCCGAAGCTGGGCTCAGAGTGGCTAACAATAGTAAAATAATACAGCATTCTAAAATCAATTCATTATAAAATCAGTTCAAATCAAATTAATGGCAACCATTGTGTTAAGTTGTGGGTGAACATATCAGACGACACAGCAATTCTCCAAACAGCTTTTGTTTATTCACAGGTCAGAACAGAACTAAACTAAAGGGTTCAGCCAGCCTGCTTATATAGAGCTCCAGTACAACGTAACTATAACAACTTTCTGTAACTATACAATCACTGAACGTCACTTTTGATCCCTTATTTGCATATGTGGACCTGAACTATCTACAGTATCCCCCTGCTGGCCCAGGGTGAGAACTTCAGTACATAACACACTGGGTTAGAGTTCTATGAGGATTACCAAAGGAAGGGGTCAGGCTGTGCCTTGGCCAAAGGCCTGGTGGAACAGCTCTGTCTTGCAGGCCCTGCGGAAAGATGTCAAATCCCGCAGGGCCCTAGTCTCTTGTGACAGAGCGTTCCACCAGATCGGAGCCACAGCCGAAAAAGCCCTGGCTCTGGTTGAGGCCTTCTAACCTCCCTGTGGCCTGGGACCTCCAGGATGTTTTTGTTTGAAGACCGTAAGGTCCTCCGTGGGGCATACTAGGAGAGGCGGTCCCATAGGTACAAGGGTCCTAGGCCGTATAGGGCTTTAAAGGTTAAAACCAGCACCTTAAACCTGATCCTGTACTCCACCGGGAGCCAGTGCAGCACCGGGTGAATGTGATCCCACAGTGAGGACCCCGTAAGGAGTCTCGCTGCGGCATTCTGCACCCGCTGGAGTTTCTGGGTCAGTCTCAAGGGCAGCCCCACGTAGAGCGAGTTACAATAATCCAGTCTGGAGGTGACCGTCGCGTGGATCACAGTGGCTAGGTCAGGGCGAGAGAGGTAAGGAGCCAACTGCTTAGCTTGGCGGAGATGGAAAAATGCCGCCTTTGTTATAGCTGCCATCTGTGCCTCCATGGAAAGGAAGGTGTTGAAGATTACACTCAGGTTGCCATGACATGTGCCTGTGAAGGTAAGGCAGTGGGGGCGGATGGGAAGTGGCAGGGAGTGATGGTAGGCAGACAAGGGCCATGGTGTGGGTGGGTGGGTCCCAATTTGCCCTCCCAAGATGTTGGATGCCACCTCTGTCAGAGGGAGCAAATCTTAATAGCAGCTGCATCTGTGTTCCAGTTGCCAGAGGCACTGAACATCAATACTAGTCTGAAAAAAACCTGAAAGGATGCCTCTGGCAATACGATGCCATCTGGCAAGATTATGCCAACCTCACATGAACTCATTTTAAATGTGGAAAGCGGGTGAAGAGTAGCCCATCAGAGTTGCAAAATCCCTTCAGTACCTATGTATATTTATAATTTATTATACGATTAAAAACACGTGTACTCTATTTAATACAACTAATACTGGTATGGATAAAATAAAGTAGAATTAAAAGGTGTGTAAGGTGGTGCTGTGGGTTAAACCACAGAGCCTAGGACTTGCTGATCAGAAGGTTGGCGGTTCGAATCCCTGCGATGGGGTGAGCTCTCATTGCTCGGTCCCTGCTCCTGCCAACCTAGCAGTTCGAAAGCACACCAAAGTTCAAGTAGATAAATAGGTACCGCTCCGGCGGGAAGGTAAACGGCATTTCCATGCGCTCCTCTGGAAGCAGCTTAGTCATGCTGGCCACATGACCCGGAAGCTGTACACCGGCTCCCTCGGCCAATAAAGTGAGATGAGCGCCACAACCCCAGAGTCGGCCACGACTGGACCTAATGGTCAGGGGTCCCTTGACCTTTACCTTTAAGCAAAATTGAAGACTTAGGCTAGATCTAGACACATCAAAGAAGTGTTTAAATTAAACATGTTTTAAACTTTGTATGAGAGATTGGGTTGGCAAAAACAGAACTCCACAGCGCCATCTGTTGTCACAGTGTTAGAATGCATAAACAACGCACATAAAGCGCTTTTTCTTTGCCAATGTAGCTGAGTCCTTAGTAATTTAAAGGACAGATAAATGGTCTATGTAGGCCGAGTAGGTAAAATCGACTGACGCATTTTGTAGGCTGTCGTGCAAAATTTTGCAGTTTGTCCGCAATGGTTGCCTTTGAAGAGGTTGCTCCAGTTCACAAGTATGAGAAATTCAGTCAGAATTAGTCACTCATAAAGGTTTTTTGGGAACTATTCCTAAGCAGGACTCTAGATCCACGTGCTACCTCCTGATCACATTTCTTTTCTGGACAGAATTCAAGTGAATGGTGCCTTCTGAAGACACAACCTTTATTAAATATATGTCTTCGTGGAAATAGAGGATTGCAGTAGAGACAAAGACTATGTCAGAAGAGGCCGTCTAAACTACAAATCTGCCCCTAAAACACTGTGGAGGTGCTTTAGAAAGTAGGGACGTGTGAATTAGTAACAGGCAATCCTGAACTAAAGCACAAACATGAAGTAAAATATGAAGCAAAGTAACCTCTTAATGAAGTAAACAGGATCAACTTACATATGAGAAAGGGTTTGATGGCAATGGATGCTACTGGCTCTCAAATCCTCTCTGCATTTTTCATTAAGGAGCCCAGCTGTTCTCATTTCTTTGCCTTTTGGTTCCCAGTTGCTTTTCTTGCCCCAGGCAAGCTGGCGTGGAGCAGGCACAACATCTAGTGAGACGGAGAGGCTTGTCAGGGCGGCAAGAGCTGGCACTGAAGTCCCTTTTCTGAGAAAACCTGAAGAGTCACCATATGGCGGCAACACACATGTTTGGTGCACTTGCAAGCAATTAAAAGGCTCATCATGGTTGCATTAGTTGACATCTTTCCGGGGAAGGAGGCCCAGTATCACTGTAATAAGTGACCTTGCCACTTGTAGATCCAGATTCCTCTGGGCCTACAAGTACAGTTTATCCCCTGGACGACTAAGCACATCCATTTATATAACCCAAATTAGGAGATCCTAATAAACTTAACATACATACACACCCTCCAGAACTGAGGAATGGTTATGAATGAAAACAATTATAAATACACCATAACAAGTTTTCACTCCAAATGCAGTTTATTAGGGCGACCAAAAAATGTCACAAAATAGCGGATAAGATTTTTGAGTTCTGTGATATTTTTGACATTGCCCAAATATGAAGTTGCAGGATGTTGGGGGCAGGTTTCTATTGACCAACATAACTGTATTCACATTTTATGTCGCTTAGAGATAATTTAAAAATACATCATTATTGGGGGGTTTTTATTAACGACATATATAAGACCAGGGCTTTGGATAGTGGAGGTGACAGTACTCACTGGTAGAGAATAACAGCCCCCCCTCCTTTTTTGCCACCCATGACAGCCATTTCATGCTGGCATCCACGTAGGGTTGCCATATTTCAAAAAGTGAAAATCTGTTGTTGAGCTATTTTTGCAAAATCTTCAAAAAATTGAAGTTTTTGAGCTATTTTTAAGGAAATACGCCCAAAAAATCAACACTTCCAGCATAGGTTGCCATTTTTAGCCTGGACGCTATTTCCGACGGATGTATGGCAGCCCTACACCCATGGCACTTTTTATCAAAATGCAAGTATTGTTCTAGCATCTCATCACTAAACACAGTTACTTCTTAAGCTTCCAACACTTCCCCCTCCCAGTCTGCTCTCTCTTCTCCCTTTGACCACTCATGGTCATCCCACCAGCAACCCCCTGGCTCTGAGCCTTTCCCCCCTGCTAGTGCAACCAGTCAGTCCATGACACTCACTGACACACACAACTTTTGAGGGCCGGCACCCATATTAGGACCTCATCCTTAAAAACGTCTGATTGAAGCTTGGCTACAATGTCTTAACTATCTAGTTGAATTCAAAGGTACCTGACATTCTCTGCGTTTGGATCTGGGGCTGTAAGATTTGGGTAAACAATGACGTCAAGCCTGCCTTGTAGCTTTGACCTTAAGCTGAAGAACATGAAGATCTGTTTTGCAAAGTCTGAATGGTCACGCTTAAGGCACTGTGACACCTTTGTACAGGATGTTCTCAGTTACATCTTGGAGTTTAAGCAAGTCCCTCATGGAAAAGGTGGACACAAGATTGTTCATTGTACCACTTGTAAGAAGAAAGCTCGCGTCAACAGGCCAACAGAAGCAGCATTCATGACCCTCACAGTTGTTTGTTTTTTCAGTGAATCTCATTGTACAGTGGCAATAATTGCGCTCTTCAGATCATAAAACGTATTGGAAACTATGCTAAAGTCACACACACTGAATTACTATTTTTCTTTTCTTCTTTGTTCCCAGGACTACACACTCACTATGTATTTCCAGCAGTCCTGGAGGGATAAAAGACTATCTTACTCTGGAATACCTTTGAATCTGACGTTAGATAACAGAGTGGCTGACTATCTCTGGGTACCAGATACATACTTCCTGAATGACAAGAAGTCCTTTGTTCATGGAGTTACTGTGAAAAATCGAATGATTCGGCTACATCCGGATGGAACTGTTCTTTACGGTTTGCGGTAGGTAATGCTGTATTTAAGCTTGCTGTGCAGTTACGTACTGGGGTGTAGCTCATCATAGGAACTGGAATACCTGATGACAGCTATCTCTAGGGGACCCTGGGGCCGAGCACCCTCAAAACTTTTTGTTCTGGGTGTTCTGCATCTGCACCGCAGGGCCTCCGACGCAACTTCTGGTGCCTCGCGAAGCACCAGAAGTCGAATCCGAGGCCTTGCGGTGCCACCAGAAGTCAGGTTCTGAGGCCACAGGGTGCATGACGTCATATCGGCTAGCTGGGCAATGTTTACCTTTAACCTGTTCAGAAACTCCTCACAGACACATAGCCAAGCAGTTTTACCTGGCTCTTGGTAGTCCTAGCAAATTGTGATTTAAGGAATGGGTCAAGTGTCCTGCAAACTTACCGCTTAGAAAATCTGTTCAGGATGGTGACATTCAGTGGTTAGATCGTTGTGTGAGCAATGACAGGTGTCTGCAGTCATTTCAGCAGCAGCAAAATCTTATTCTGGATAGCAAATATATGGAAGCTTGAAATGAAACTGAAGCCACCATAGTAAGAAGAAGAATTGCACTCTCATTAATTTTGCCCCACACTTCTTGCTTCCTCTATGAATGATTCGAGCAAAAAAAAAAAAAATGCTATTAAGTCTCTCTTGGGGAATGGTGGACTACACTGGTGTGCATAAATGGCTTTTCTCAGGGGAGCGGGGAAACTGGTGTTTCAGCAGCAAAAGAGAAAACAGGGCACTGGGGAAATGGCTGATAAGTTCCAGAATGTGGTTATTATTTGTTAAACAGAGCATGCGGAAAATGTGTCTTTCTAATTGCCTTCAATCTTCATTGCTGCAGCTCCTGTCCATCAAACTGGTTAATGAAAAGCAGCTTGTAAGCCGTTGTACACTTTGAGGGATATTTAGATGCTTTTTGGAAATATGCAGTGCTTTTTTTTCTTCTTAAAAAAGGTGTTTAGGGGTACTCTCATTTTGACTCAAGAAAACCACAATTTTATAGTGCAAATTGGGAAAAATAAATAAAGTAAAACTACAAAGATTCACAAAATGTTTAGGGGTATGCGTACCCCTGCGTACCCCCAGAAAAAAGCAATGGAAACATGTTAGTGTGCCTTTGCTGCCTTGCTGTAGCTGGACAGCCATCCAATTATTCCGATACGTGAGATGGGAAGCTCTTAAATTTTTGGTCATGACATTAAAATGGTATTGTCATCCTGGCACAGAAAGGTTTTGATAAATAAAAGTGTACAAAAATGTACTAGGAGGGAAAACATTTCATAGCTTCAAAGCTTACACCATAAGGCAACATAAGGCAAAGTATATGCAAAGTATCAGTTCAGCTGATCTAGTATATTGCCTTGTTGAAACACTTATCACAATGATATTTCAATACGATACAACGATTTATTGCACAGCCCTAGCCCACAGTTTTCCAACAGTCATCTCTGATTTTCCTGTTCCAGGGACGATCTAAAAAGAGTGAAATAAATTCAGTATACCATCACAGCTTTCCTGGAGTGCATTTTGTGGGTAGTTTCTGTTTATGCTTCTGCGGTGCTGTGCATCACCACATCTCCTAGTTCTCTGTTGTTTCTGACAGCTGAAAGGAAAGGATCTGGGTTCATTTGTGCATTTAAAAAATAATAACAATAACCCCAATTTCGCACTAACAACTCCTTTGAATTTTGACTGCTGCACCTGAATCCCCCTGCCTGCAGGGGAAAAGAGAAATAAGGCAGAGCTTATTCACACTGGAATCCATGCTGCTAGATTTCTCTAGATATATATTAGTGTTGTCACCAGTATGTCAGGTAATTGCATGCAAATTGGAAATCCAATGTAAGGTACAACTTTAATTACTGCCCCTTTCATCTTTATTTCTGCAAGTCGGCAATAGATTTCTCTCTCCCCCTCCCCCCAACAATGCTTTTAATGAGTTCTAGAGCCACAATCCTTAAGCCACTGACTCTGGAGGGAGAGGAGGAAAAATCCACTGCAGTAAATGGGTCTTCTCCAAAGTAAGGAATCTAAGAAGAGCAAACTGAGCCGAAGGAAAACATTTGCTATTCATATAACAAATCCATATCAACCAACAATCAAAGGTGATAAATCGGTGATACACCTTGATGCTAAATGTCACAATGAATATAATGGGAAACAGGGATTGTTCTGATGTTCACATACAGCCAATCAATATAGCCTCTTGGAGCCTTTCCAGGTGATATGTAAAAATAGGTTACTTTTGCTTACAGAGTTTTATTGCGAGCACACGCACTGAACCCTGTCCGTGGAGACTATCCCCCCCCCCCCAAAGAATGAGACAAGAGACCAAAGTATGGGCTCAAATTGGCCACAACTTTATTGAACTTGAGAATGTGGGAAACTTGGCATAGGCTTTGGCATGTAACCCTCTCTTTTTCTAAAAAAAAGTTTTTATTAACAATTTTAACATAACAAATTATCAAAACATATCATATTCATTATTTGAAATCAAATAAACCCTCCCTCCCCCCACCAGAGACTTCCCTCAGCTCCTCTCTCTGATTTCTCAGCACATATTATTCTCTGCATGTTATAAAATTATACATATCCTTACATTATCTATCAACCAATAAATTTGTGTATGTTTATTCAAAACCTGCCAAGGAGTCCAATTCATTTTTTTGTATTTTTAAATAAATTGTAAAAAGCTCCCATTTTTCCTTAAAGTCACAGTGGTCCTTGTCCCGCAATTTGTATGTCAATTTAGCCAACTCTGCGTAACTCATCAATTTTTCTTGCCACTGTTCTTTCGTTGGGATTTCCTCATTCTTCCATCCTTGTGCTATCAAGACTCTTGCCGCTGTTATAGCATACATAAATAAGTTCTTTGTTTTTCTTGACAAATCTTGTCCTACAATCCCTAACAGAAATGTTTCTGGGGTTTTTTACAAATGTCATTTTAAACATTTTTTTTCAACTCATTATATATTTAACTTCTCTACGTTCCCACCACATATGATAAAAAGTCCCTTCTTTTTCCTTTACATTTCCAACATGTGTTTGACCCGGTTTTGTACATTTTTGCTATCTGTACTGATGTAATATACCATCTTTACATAATTTTCATATAATTTTCTTTCAAAAGAGAACAAGGGCATGTAACCCTCTCAGTCCGACTGGGACTGAGGATGTACAGGGCAATGAGGTGCAGTGAGAGGGGACTGCAAAGCACGAACTTACACAGCGTGCCCTCCCACTTTACCTCAGCCGAGAGTTTGACCTACATGCCGCCGCTCTAGGGCCAGGGACTCCCGCAATCAACCCTTTAATGGGCCCTGCAGCTACCGCCGCGTGGGGGGGTTGCAAGAAATGCTTCCCCCACACACACTCGAAGATAGACTAAAAGATACCTTGCCAAGGCCTAAAAACCACCAAAGTTGTGACAAAATGCTATAGGGAAGGTGAAACCTGCCAATGCAGGGGAAATTCCTTTCCAGTTCTGAACACAGCAACCATCTTATGACCATAGCAACGCCCGTTGACCTGGAACGCAAAATATTACACTGCAAGAAAATATTATTAATTTGGGAGGGTTGGGTGGCTGAACCTGGAAGAGGAGGAAACAAAGTGAGGTTTGGTCAAAGGGGTCAGCCTCTTTTCCCTTGGCCCTCACCCCACCCCCAGCTGGCCGTCCATTGTCCTCCCAGGTCGGGGGCGGGATGATGGCCACCCTATCGCAGGTGGGAGGCATCCGACCAGGTAAGCTCACTTGGTGTCGCAAACCCCACCCACCTGTTGGGAAGGGAGGGAGGAAATTGCCACCCAACACCAGTGGCATTATAAACCTCCACACATAATTGGGTGGCAGGTTAGCATTACTAACCTTCCATGTTTTTACTCGTCCACCATTGTATAAAAGGTAAAGGGACCCCTGACCATTAGGTCCAGTCATGGCTGACTCTGGGGTTGTGGCGCTCATCTCGCTTTACAGGCCCAGGGAGCCGGCGTACAGCTTCCGGGTCATGTGGCCAGCATGACTAAGCCGCTTCTGGCGAACCAGAGCAGCGCACAGAAACGCCGTTTACCTTCCCGCCAGAGCGGTTCCTATTTATCTACTTGCAGTTTGACGTGCTTTTGAACTGTTAGGTTGGCAGGAGCAGGGACCAAGCAACGGGAGCTCACCCCGTCGCGGGGATTCGAACCGCCAATCTTCTGATCGGCAAGTCCTAGGCTCTGTGGTTTAACCCACAGCGCCACCTGCGTCCCTCCACCTAGTATAGTATAGTATAGTATAGTATAGTATAGTATAGTATAGTATAGTATAGTACAGTGGTGCCTCGCAAGGCGAAAAGAATTCGTTCCGCGAGTCTTTTCATCTTGCGATGTTTTTCGTCTTGCGAAGCACGGTCCGTCGCAACTGCACCTCTTCAAGCGGCTTTTAAAAAAAAGCGCAAGACGTTTTCGTCTTGCGAAGCAAGCCCATAGGGAAATTCGTCTAGCGAAGCAATGCAAAACCGAAAAACCCTTTCGTCTAGCGAGCTTTTCGTCTTGCGAGGCATTCGTCTTGCAGGGCACCACTGTATAAAATAGGAACCGGGAAGGGTCAGGAGGTAAGCCAGACATCAACACAATAAGCTGTCAGCGCTGTCAGAGCACTTGTTGCCTATTTCAGAAGGGCAGGAAGGCCCTTAAGAAACTTGCAGTGCCCCTCCTTAACCACTGAAACAGTCTCCCCATCACTGAGAACATGGCACACACTTCCTCTCTTCTGCCATATTTAACCCCCCGCTCCAACCCTTCTGATCCCTAGAACATAGACAGAGAGCAGGGAGTATATGGACTAAAGGTGCTTGAAGAATTTGGTTCCTGTGAATTCTGATGCAAAAATGGACCTGATCTGCACCTCCCAGACTTCTGTGTGGCCTCTGAAAGTAATTATCCTTCAGCCTTGTTTGGGGAGGAACACACACAGGTGTGCATTATGTTCTCTCAACAGGCCGACACCTCGTAACGTAAATACTTCTCTCCTTTTTATAAATGTGGGCCAATTTTTAGGGTTCCTAAAAAGTCCACCCATAAATGAGGCAAAACAGAGTTGTTGTCTTTTGCAGTGGAAATGAAACCAGCTCGGGACAGTTATATAGGGATCCATCCATCCATCCATCCATCCATCCATCCCAAATTAGGAATCATGCAGGATCTTATAACCATAATGCCTTGGCCTGTTCTGACACACACGGATTGGGGCCAATGTTATATACCCTCTTAGAAATGCTCTTGCACAGATCCACAAAAGGGCTACACCTTTTGCAAAAGCAGGATGACCTTTTCGTGAGCGAGAGTGTCGGCTTGCTGAGAGAGCACAATGCAAGCCTGTGTGTTTTGCTCCCCATACAACCTGCATCTGACGACATAATAGCTCCTGCAATGGCAGAGCAGAAAAGAGAAAGGCTTTGGTCCATTGTTTAGGTGAAGCGCACGGTGTCAAACCAGATCCAGACAGCATATGCCAAGAACAGTGAAATAATTCCATTGTTGGTAACATGGTTGGGTGCCACATTTTCCAGAACAAATACACACATCGCCCTAAATGGCGAGGTGGCATTCAATAGAAATCTAGGCATTCCCACATAAGCTATTTGTCATGGCAACAAAGATGCCCCACTTTCCCAAACTGTACTCCAGCTAGTTTACCTTCTCAGAGTGATGAAATGAAACACATACTGGTTATTTCATATAGAAGTGGTTCACACATAGCACTTGAATTATTGTTTTTTTTAATAACTTGCAGCGAACATGTGGATCGGCCCGGTGTAAAGATGTAAAGCACTGTGCTTGAGACTTTGTGAGATGATCTTTCCTTTTCTTTGGCGATCATTCGTAGCCGAGTAAGATTGTCTTCCATAAACACGGTTTTAACAATGAGTCCGTAAGTGACTGTGGAGGCCAATTCTGGATCCATACATCCTTCCACAGTGGGGACATTGGTTTCCGGGCAGGAGCTGATCACGGTGTGGATTTACCAAGCGTGCCTTCCTCCTAGCACGTTTCTCCCTTGCGTCCTGAGTTCGAGAGTCTTCAAAGCCCAAGATACCTTTGGTAAAGGCTGTTCTCCAACTGGAGCACTCGCAGGCCAGTGTTTCCCAATTGTCAGTGTTTATACTACATTTTTTAAGATTTGCCTTGAGACAGTCTTTAAATCTCTTTTGTAGACCACCAGCATTACGCTTTCCATTTTTAAGTTCAGAATAGAGTAGTTGCTTTGGAAGACGATCATCAGGCATCCGCACAACATGACCGGTCCAACGAAGCTGATGTTGAAGAATCATTGCTTCGACACTGGTGATCTTTGCTTCTTCCAGGACACTGATATTAGTTCACCTGTCTTCCCAAGTGATGTGTAAAATTTTTTGGAAACACTGGAATCTTTCGAGGAGTTGGAGATATTAAGCACCTCTCTGTGGGAGGAAGAACTGGGTTTGAATATGCGCTCTGCGACAAAGTTCACTGGCTGACTTTGGGCCGGCCAGTCCCTCTCAGTCTCACCTACCTAACACAGGGTTTTTATGAGGACAAAATGGACGGGGAGGAGCCATGTGCACTGCCTAGAGCTCCTTGGAGAAAAGGCGAGAAATGAATGTGGTAAAACAAACAGTGCCTTCCATTGTAGCATTGAAATCTTTGCTTAAAACATTAATGGAGTTCATTTAACCACCACCCAACATACGCTGAATGTGTCAATTGTAAGGTTAAATTGTGTAGCACGGCCCACCACCACCAGTTCAGCCTGTGTCAAA
The DNA here is from genome assembly GCF_964188305.1 of Podarcis bocagei. NCBI lineage: Eukaryota > Metazoa > Chordata > Lepidosauria > Squamata > Lacertidae > Podarcis > Podarcis bocagei. Next base: position 19,441,575 of record NC_138134.1, on the reverse strand, counting down.
CTCCTCCATGCAGTTGGGGATCCTGAGCCAATCTAGATCCCCTCAGGAAAGGCAGCTCAACATGTTTGCGTTGGTAGATACATAGGGCCTCAGAAACATCAGGCTGCCCCCAAGATTGAGGGGACCCAGCCTCCTGACAACAAATATTGAGGTGGTTGAGTTGTCTTTGACCCCCTAGAGTTGGCGTGCCTGAAGAGGGGCGCTTGATATAGCCATTAAAAGTGAGGCATGGGCCTTGGCATTGGTGAGGAACCTCTGTGGCCATTTAGCCCCTTCACAATTCTTTTGAATGCATGAAGAGGCTTATTTGAACCCTGATATTTAGATCTTGGACCTCTTGGAAAAGGGAAGAGCTGTAACTCAATGGAAGGGCATCTACTTTGGATGCACGAGGTTCCAGGATCAATCCCAGGCAGCTCCAGGGCTGGGATAGACCCCTGTCTGAAACTTTGGAGAGTTGCTGCCAGTCAATGGCAATACTGAGGTAGCTGGTCCAATGGCCTGACTCTGTATTAATCCACTTCCTGTGTTCTTAGGGCTGGATATGGACCTAGGAGTGGATGGGGGGAATGTATATCCCGGCTCAGATAAGGAAACATGCTCCCTCAGCTCATCTTCCTCCCATAAATTGGAGGGACTGAACTCATCTGAGAAACAGCTCAGTTGGTTAGAGCATGGTGCTGATAATGCCAAGGTTGCAAGTTTGATCCCCATATGGGACAGCTGCTTATTCCTGCATTGCAGGGGCTTGTCCTAGATGATGTTCAGGGTCCCTTCCAACTCTACAGTTCTATGATCCTTTGATCACTGTGAAGATAAAAATGGGAAACATTGGGTAGCGCTTTTCCACATGCATGCTTTATAAATGACAGAACATTTATTTTTATTTTAAATATTTTTATTGATTTTTACACATAATTTCCAAATATCATATAACATACTTTCTTATCTTATACAAAGTTTTGGACTTCCATCAACTGCATCTGAATATTTTTCCATCTTTATCACTTAATCTGCATTTCATTATTTTCAGTATTACATTTAATACTCCTTCACTAATAAGTCTTATCATAGTTTTCTCTGCAATATTTCGCATAATCCTCCTTACAAAACTTCTTGCAATCCTACTAGCGTAATCTGTTGATTACAATTGCTTTTCAAATAATTCATTTATTTACTCCAGTCCTCTGAGAATCTCTGATACCGCAGGTTTCGAATCCTTCCTGTCATCTTATCCAATTCTGCAAAATGACAGAACATTTAATGCTTCTTATTCTCCAGAAGGTTTGAAGTATATTCTTAGAAGCCAGACTTAGAGCCTATTCAGAAGGCCAAAGTAGCTTACCAACATCCCATGCAGAGATGTGCTAAAATGTGTAGTAAAACAGGCACCTGAAGCTGGACCTCATCCATTTTTGGACTCCCAAGCTGCTATAACTGCAGCAAGTTAAACTAGCCGGCCACCTGACATATTGGAATGCACACACACACACACACATTTCCACAGTATCCCAAAGCAATTGGAAGGAAAAGATGGCACGGATGACTAGAGAGATGTATGAAAGCCAGAAAGCCACAGGAGGGCAATAATAATGTTTAATGGTTGGTAAGCAGCTTTCCATTTTCTGCTGCACTCATTTTTGTGTTGAACTGGGGGGGGGGGGAGAGAATGAAATCCTTTAAATATCAGTTTCGTACATCTGGAAGGCATGAAATATCACTAGAGACATAATGGAGCTGCGCCCAATGAGAATTAAACATAGCAAACATCCTCTCTGTTGATTTTATTTGAAGAGTTTCCTTGGAGTGATGGATAACTTTGAAAGGAGAATAAATGAGGCTATTTATAAAAACTTAATAAACTCTGTGCTTTAATGTTGTAGAGAAATGGCTGTTTTTGCTGCCTAAAATTCAGGCGATCATAAATGTCAGAAGAAAATTGCTCAGCGTACTACTCCTGTCTTATTTATTGTTTACTCGAAAGAAAAGTGGAACCCTGCCTGCTATGTTCTGCCTTATATTACTGCTTATATTTTCAACTGTAGATGAAAATGAATGACCCAAGGTATACATTTTCGGGTTGTTCTAGTTTGCTGTAGCCCATCACATCTGTCAATAAAGTCTGGATCCTACACAATGAGCATGAGAAGATGGGGATGAAGTGGTACTTGTCTTGGTGGGGGGCAGAATGGACTGCTCTACCGCAGACTACTGATGGAGGTCAATTTTTTATGCCTATGTAGAAAAAGAAAATCCCTGTGTGTAAAAAGCAGCCAGGGGAAAACAGAATTAGGACTTTTCTCCCTGATTCTTTGTTGGGTTTTTCCTTGCATGGAATCTTGTAGGCAGAGGGGCATTCAGAAATGGCATTTGACACACACATACACGCTCGCAGCAAGTGGCAACATAGATTCTGCCACCTCAAGATTCTGTCACTTCATTCTGCTGCACATACAGACCAGGCATGTACCACATACCCCGCAAGTGTCCCGGAAAAACTGGGACATCCTGTTTTCCCCGCAAGAACACAATGGTCATTTTGGGCACCATGATATCACGTGATTTCATGCCAAGGTCTCACCCCCCCACAGCACTTTTTGGAGGGGCCGCGATCTCTACTTACAGTACCCATTTTGGGGTACTGTAAGAGCATGCCCTCCCCCAAGTGTGTGCTTTGGGCTCCATGATCTCATAAGGGTCACGTGACTCATGCAGGAGCACAGAGAGAGGAAGATGCACGTTGACTGGCTGGGTTCCCCCTGTGCAAGTCGCTGTGGCGGCATCAGCAGCGAGGGCTAGGTTTGCATGGTGGGCTATGTTCACGCTCTGCGGTCCACACTGGCCTGGCATGCATGCACCTGCGTGAGCTCCATGCACCCAGCAAACCATGCTATGCCACTGCAATAGATCAGAAGTATATACACAAATAAACTGGTGCCATTTCCAGGTGCCAATGAGGGGAAGAGCATCCATCATGAGCTGGTTTTTGAGGAAATCATCTTTCAATGAATTATTTTTTTTTAATTGAACCACTAAAATTAAGCTGTGTTTCCTCTGCATTTTCACATCCAAAATGCCTGTTCAGTCCTCAAAGCTTGCTTTTCTCTTCTTGCTTTCTTAAAATTGCCGTTTCCCACTCCCTTTTGGGTTTAAAACACACACATATATCTCTACCATCTATTTGCTCTGTCAAGCAAAACTGTTGTTTGCAATAAATTGTGCTTCCCATTCGCAGACAACCTTTATTACAGCCGCTTGTTTGCAGGAGTGTAGTTATAGCATTGTCAGAATTTCTGCTATAAATGTTATTTGATTGTATTTATAGCCTCGCAGTGAAAAGGGCTAACTGTGCTGAGGTTTCTTCAATAGATCTCAGTCCCATAGGATATTTGGTAAAATAAAAATAAAAAAATAAAACAGTGCAACATTACTTTGTATTTGGCATCTTCAGAACACCTGGTAGGTAGCCTTTATGGTACCTTGCAAAATAATTTACCTTGACCCAGCTATGGGCTCATTCTGTACACACATACAAAATGGGCTTCTGCCTGCTCTCTTTGCCTAGGGCAATGAAGGGATGGAGAACCTGCGAATCTCTAGTTGTGGTTAGACTCCAGCTCCCATCAGCCTCAACCAGCATGACCAATGGTCAGTGTCAGTGAGGATTGTAGCTCAACAACATCTGGAGAGCCAGTGGTTCCCTACCCCTGGTGTGTTGCATTTAAAATGCTATTGTGTGCATGATTCCCAATGCTGAACTAAAAGCTGTAGCTGAACTTTTTCAGGGTGAGATCTGTTTGAATTTAAAGCTTTTATTATTCTCATTCTCTCTCTCTCTCTCTCACACACACACACACACACCAACACCTCATAGAATTGTAGAGTTGCATAGCAGTAATATACAGCTTGAACTTTCAACCTTGGTGTTATCAGCACCATACTCTAACCAACTGAACTATCCAAGCTGATATATAAAGGTAAAGGGACCCCTGACCATTAGGTCCAGTCTTGGCCGACTCTGGGGTTTCGCGCTCATCTCACTTTATTGGCTGAGGGAGCCGGCGTACAGCTTCCGGGTCATGTGGCCAGCATGACTAAGCCGCTTCTGGCGAAGCAGAGCAGCGCACGGAAATGCCATTTACCTTCCTGCCAGAGCGGTACCTATTTATCTACTTGCACTTTGATGTGCTTTAGAACTGCTAGGTAGGCAGGTGCAGGGACCGAGCAATGGGAGCTCACCCCGTGCGTCACGAGGATTCGAACCGCAGACCTTCTGATTGGCAAGTCCTAGGCTCTGTGGTTTAACCCACAGCGCCACCCGCGTCCCAAGCTGATATATGAACATAGACTAAAAACAATAACAGTAAATGCTGTATATATAAAAGCAGCATACAATCATCCTATGTCAAAATAGAACCGGGCAGTCCAATGCATGATCCAGAGGCCACATGCAGCCCTCAATGCCTTTTTTGGCAGCCCCTGGCAACATTTGATACTCCCCCCCAGCACTCACACTACCTTCCCAAAGCTGAATAAGTGAGGCAGTGGTGTTTGGGAAGGAGGTGTGAGGGCTCCGACAGGGTCCTAGAGTCCTCCTCCTCCTTCCCAAAACCTAGTGATTGATGACCGAGGGCCTTCTGGCAGTTCCCTCACTGCGAGAAGTGAGGTTACAGGGAACCAGGCAGAGGGCCTTCTCAGTAGTGGCGCCTGCCCTGTGCTACTGTTGTGGAGGATGGGAGTGATTAAAAAAATCAATCCTTCTGTGAGACTGGGAATATCCCCTCACTCGCCCAGTTTAGGATATTCCACCATTCTTTAGCAGTTTCTTTTCTTTCAGCAAAGTAAGTGGCTGACATATGTCAAACAAAGCTTCAATCATAAAGAAAATTGCAGCACAATAACAAACTGAAAGAAACTAAAACAACCTCATGAGGCGAGAATGACAGTTGGTCTCTCTAACTGAACTTAACTGAATACCTGAAGGGAGGGGCTGATTCCGGAGCACAATACAAAAGCCCCGCCCACCAGATGACAGACATTCTACTAATCCAATTAGGCCCCAGTGTTTTTTCTCACAGGAACATCCTCCCATCAGATGTCAAGGAAATAAACAACTATCTGGCAAAACCATTTAGAAATACAGCTCAGCGTGCCTTATGGAACTGGGGGGTGGGGAAAACCTGGCTCCTTTGGTCCATTAGCAAACTCTTAAGAGATATTACGCAAAAAAATCAATACTGTCAATGCTGAATAAAAATTATTAATTCTTTAGAGAGGGCAATTTTTTTTCTGAGCAAGTCTTAATACATAATTCAGTTTGAACAGCCAATTGCTCCTAATATCCCCAATGTGGCATACAGGGGTTCCACCAAGAATTCCTGTTTCTGCTGATTTATTATTATTATTATTCCTAATTAAGGGTTTGGTCCTTTGTTGCTGCTGCTGTTTGCCTTCCGGGGATCCTCCTTTTTTATTGTTGGTTTGATTTGTTTTGAGGGGGGTGTAGGTGGGTTGCCCTTTGTTTGGGGGGCTTCCCAGTTTTTCTGCTAATTTTCTGTTTTTATGGTACCCAAAACAGTACCTTAGGTTTCCAAATGTACCCGCAGGTCCCAAAAGGCTAGGGGTCTTAAATTAAATTAACTGGCTCTTTTAGTGCTTCTCTACCTTTTCCCACAAAGTAGAAAATCCGAAGGAGCTATTTGTGTAGCCCGTTTTCCTTTGGAGGAGCAAGAACTGGAGATTTATGGGAGATGCTTATAGCTTCATTTGTTTGCTTTAAAAAATGTGCAGGTTGAAAAGAAACGGTAGGGATATGCAGAGCAAGCAGAGACACTGCTAGCCCAAAGGCAGAATCCGAATCACAGATTGATTCATGTACTGCTGCCACTCCGTAGAAATTAATAATAATGAGCCCACACTCACACGGTGCAGTATGCAACTAATTACCTGAGAAACGGCTGCCTTGCATGGCACCGAGGATTCTTCCATTAGCATTTCACACGGCTGGGTTGGAAGAAATCAACAAAGGGAATAGACAAGGAAAAAAATTTCAAAGCAGAAAGGGAAGGGCCACCTGGCCGGGGCACCAGCCAGAGGGACAAAGGCTGTGGGAAGGTCACACAGTTCCACCCAGTGCCAGATTTACGTATAAGCTAAACAAGCTATATAGCCCCAGTCTCTTGGGGGACCCCGAAAAATTTAAAGGAAAAAACAACTGGATGTACATTTCCAAAATATAAGATAAAAAACAAATAAAATAAAACCTACATACAGCAACAGTGTTTTGTGTTGTGTAGGCTCCTATGTTGTAAGTCAGGCATGGCCAAACTTGGCCCTCCAGATGTTTTGGGACTACAACTCCCATCATCCCTAGCTAACAGGAGCAGTGCTCAGGGATGATGGGAACTGTAGTCTCAAAACAACCGGAGGGCCGAGTTTGGCCATGCCTGATGTAAGTAATGGGTCCCACCTGCTAGCCTGCTCCCTAAAATATCACTATCACTATTAATATACTTCTTCTTAACTGTATTTCACTACAGTGGTACCTCAGGTTACATACACTTCAGGTTACAGATGCTTCAGGTTACAGACTCCGCTAACCCAGAAATAGTACCTCGGGTTAAGAACTTTGCTTCAGGATGAGAACAGAAATCATTCTCCGGCGGCTAAAGTGGTGCTTCAGGTTAAGAACGGACCTCCGGAACGAGTTAAGTACTTAACCTGAGGTACCACTGTATTACAGTGAGGTACCACTGTATTAATATACTTCTTCATAATTGTATTTCAGTTCAGCACTTACTTTGATAAAATACATACTTTGTTATGTGCAAATGGTTTTAGATACTTATTAGGTCCATAAATTACCATATAGCATATATTCAACACAAAAAACAGGGACAATTTGTTGTTGACAAAGGACAGCTGGACATAGAAAGGGCCCCATTATCTTCAGTAGCTTAGGGCCTCATCAAACCTAAATCCGGCCCTGACTGCACCCCCTTTCACAGCCTTTGACTGCTTTTTTAAAGTTTGTTTTGATGCCATGTGAATGACTATTTGTCCTGGAATACAACACTTGATGTTTGGTAATTGTTTTTGAAGAAATTCAATAAAGTTTGCAATAATAATTCAAAAAGTTTTTTTAAGATTGTTAAAATGTTTGAGCTGCAAGTCCACGTATCCTTCTTTCTTGATCCTCCCATCTCTCTCTCTCTCTCTCCTCCTTTCTCTCTCTCACTCCCCCTCTCCTTGTCTCTCTCTCTTTCCTCTTCCTTCTTTCTCAGGATCACTACCACGGCTGCCTGCATGATGGATTTACGCAGGTACCCTCTGGATGAACAAAACTGCACGCTGGAAATTGAAAGCTGTAAGTTGTCTCCCCATTTTCTACTGCTTATATAAAAGAACAAACTTGTTTTGTACTTTTGTACAATGTGTGGCAAGGAATCTTACAATGTATACTGCCATCTACATCTAAATTGCTACCATATTTCTGAGCCCAAATAAATTTGCTTATATCTCTTGCCTAATTTGCGATATTGTCTAAAGTATAAAGTATAGTTTGACTATTAATGTTTAAAACATTTTTGAAACATTACACTGCCTCTTTACCGTATCTTTAAAATAGGAATATAACAAGCTGGTCACATATACAGTATGGTGGTGCATCTAGATTAATTACGGTACTGAAATAGTTTAAATCAGTTAAATATACCATGTACAGATAGTACTGAGCTGTTGTTGTTTAGTTGTGTCTGACTCTTTGTGACCCCATGGACCATTGCACGCCAGGCACTCCTGTCTCCCACTGCTTCCCACAGTTTGATCAAACTCATGCTGGTAGCTTTGACAACATTGTCCAACCATCTCGTCCTCTGTCGTCCCCTTCTCCTTGTGCCCTCAATCTTTCCCAACATCAGGGTCTTTTCCAGGGAGTTTTCTCTTCTCATGAGTTGGCCCTTCATGGATCACTGCCTTGCTGTGGCGAGGGGCTTGAATAACTCAGAGACAGTGGCGTAGCATGAGGGGTGCAGGGGGGGCCGGCCGCACCGGGCGCAACATCTGGGGGTTAGGGTTAGGGGGCGCAAATCCACGGGTTAAGGGGCGCAAATTACTTGCCTTGCCCCGGGTGCTGACAACCCACGCTACGCCACTGCTCAGAGAAGCTATGAGCTATGCCGTGCAGGGCCACCCAAGATGGACAGCTCATAGTGGAGAGTTTTGACCAAACGTGATCCACCTGGAGCAGGAACCGGCAAGCCACTCCAGTATCCCTGCCAAGAAAACTCCATGGACAAAGACAACAGGCATATAAAAGTACTGAGCTACACAATCCAATTGCCTGACTCTGTCCAAGGCAACTTCCTCTGTTGCAGTGGGAATTCCTACTCCAGATTCATTGTATCTAATGCTCCACAGCAGCAAATATAGCTTTGCTTCCTGGTTGGTTGATATCTTGCACCTGTTTGTATTAGTTCATTGGCTGCAATACCATTAGATTACTATGAAAAGCAGATAAAAACACTGCCCACCATCCTTATACGGAGCCCCACCAGGGTCTCAATAAACCTCTTGCAGCCTGCGTGGTGTAGGGCTTAGAGAGTTGGACTAGGAAACTTCGGTTTGAATCTCCACTCTGCCATGAAGCACAGTGTGACTTTGTTAGTTGCAGTCGCTTAGCTGAACCTACTCCACAGCATTGTTGAGATGATATGTGCATTTGTGCGTTTGTGTGTGTGCTTTGTGCACCACCCTGAGCTCTGAAGGAAGATAGAATAAAAAAGCAAATTGTACAAATAATACCTACTTAGGACTTCAAGAACAGGGTTGGGGATGTTGTCCTGGGCTACATGAGGCTCAGTGGGTCACAAATTGTGCATTCCTGCATAAGCAATTTTCTGGCTTTCTTTTTGCCCTGACTGGTATCTCTTCTGTTTACAGCACTTTTAGCATCCTTGTCATCTTTCGCAATGTTATCCACCATCGTCAATTACTATCAAATATAGAACAGCAGTCGCTGAATACTAATTGCCAAATGTAAAACACTAAATATCAAATGGTGAGCATTCAGCGGGTGTCGCCATAGAATTGGCTTCCACGTTAAATAAGAGATCGTGGGAGGAATAGAAAATGTCTCATTAAGGCATTTATGTTTCTGGAAAAGCCCGTCGCTGTGTTTTCCTTCTTTCTGCGGAAATAGATGCAATCTTAAATGTACATAATGGCTGAACAAAGGCAGGGGTCAATTTGAAGAGGCAATGGTATGCATCAATAGAAAAATATTCCAGCCGCGTGCTCAGTGGTTGCTTGCCAGGAAGCGGGGGGGGGGGGGACACTCCAATAGCTGCATTCTTATTTGAACCGTCATTGCCACTTACATTGGCAAAAAGCATTTTGACCAATGTGTGCAGAATCATTATCACTCCCTTCCTGAGACAATATACTGCACTGTTACGGTGGCTGCATATACAATACCTTGGGTTGAAAGGGTTTCACAGGAAGCGTGAAAACACACAGCATATCATTAGGGAAGGCCAATTCTGCTGGAAGCTAAAGATTCCAACTGTTTATCTGGGCCTTTGGGAAAGAGTGGATGTGGCTGATGACCTACCTTATTTTTCACTCCCACTACTGCTAATGTGGTATTCTAGAACCCATACACTCTAAGAGCACTGATAAAAAAAGGGTAAAGGTAACTCCTGGGTGGTTAAGTCCAGTCAAAGGCAACTATGGGGTTGCGGTGCTCGTCTTGCTTCAGGCTGAGGGAGCCAGCACTTGTCCACAGAAAGCTTTCCAGGTCATGTGGCCATCATGACTAAACCGCTTCTGGTGCAACGGAACACCGTGACGGAAGCCAGAGCACATGAAAACGCCATTTACCTTCCCACCACAGCGGTACCTATTTATCTACTCGCACTGGTGTGCTTTCCAACTGCTAGGTTGGCAGGAGCTGGGACAGAGCAACAGGAGCTCACTCCATTGTGGGACGCGGGTGGCACTGGGGTCTAAACCACTGAGGCTCTTGGGCTTGCTGATCAGAAGGCTGGTGGTTCAAATCCCCGCCAGCACTGATATCTAGTTATGGGGAACTTGGAAACAGCAACAGCCATATAGCTCAGGAATAATACGAACCGGTCTACATAACTAAGCTTTCCTCCTCCTCCTTCTTCTTCTTCCTCTTCTTCTTTTTGGAAAAAGGCTTAAGGATAAACAGATGTTATTTGTCTATTTATTACATAAATATCCTACTTTTCTTTCAAGGAGCTCAAGGTGGCCCACAAGATTCTCCCTCCTCTCAAATTTTCCTTGCAACTCTGTGAGGGAGAATAGGCCAAGGAGCAGCTTCATGCCTGAGTGGAGATTTGAATTTAGGACGGTGACAATCCCTCACCTGACAGAATATCGCAGCCATCTCAGGAAAACAAGTGCTTAAGGCAGCTCATCAAAAACCTTGTCATGAGCTTAGAAACTATGAATTTATGAATTGTAACTAACTTCTAAATGTCTCTCAATGCACTTTAGTGCTGCTCAGTGACCTGTAAATTCAATGAAAGCCTAATGCAGTCAGATAAGGATTGTCAAGCGATGTGTTAATGAACTTAGAGAAGAGGCCAGGGGGGCCTATGGATCAAGACTGGTCTGGGGGAGGTGGGACAGGTAGCAGTTTTGACTGTTTATGGACCAGGAGAACTTGACTCCAGGTACTGGTGACTGCAATGCTCTCTATTTGCGGGTTCCCTTCTGCTTGAACTGGAATACTGCAGCATGGTTGCTGGCAGGAGTGAGACCTGCTCAAAGATCGGCACTGATTGCCGATTTGTAACTGGTCCAGGTTCAAGCTGTTAATAATGGTATTAGAAGCCCTCAGCTGCTTGGGACTAACTTTCTTGCGGGATGTGCCCACTAGACTGCTTTGGTTTGTGAGCTGACACTCTTGCAATATGAATCAGCTGTCGAACTTCCTGTTAGAAAATATTTAAGAGCCTTTGAAAGAATGCGTCATTAAATTTCAACTCAAGTCCTGTGCAAGGTTACACGCTGAACCTCTAGTTGCTTTGATGTTCATTCATTCTCAGGGTACGACAGTCATACTCCTAAACTCCAAAGGCTGAACCGCCTACGTTTTCCCAGCCGAACCCAGGTCTTTCATAAAGTTCTGGCAAACAAAGCAGATGTTGCAGACAGGCCCTAGCGTGTGATGCTGTAAGAACCTTGGAACTCCCAGTCTGTTGTGTGATAGCTCTTAGCAACTTTTTATTCAGTCAGATCACAATTAAATCTCTATGAGCAGGCAGCTGAAATTGTGAATCTTGTCATTTCACATTTTTTTGTGTGTGGGGAGAAGAGGCAAGGACTGTTTGATGGTAATGCATTCATCCTCACACTGTTGGCCTTTGGCACAGTTTATGCATTTACTGGTTTTCTGCCAATGTGTGAACAGCTGCCTGAAGCACAGACTCTCTAAGCAAAGAATTAATTTAAAGGTTTTCTTTGTCTGTTGGTGAGCTTGCTGCAGCATATGATAAATTATTCCAGTCCTCGCCGCAATGGGGACTCCATTTTCATCCTCCATTTTTATCCTCAACTCTTACTTAATGAATTCAACATGTGTCCACAATTATAAACACTCTTTTTTAAAAATTACAAATGATATAGCAACCATGTCTGAGTGAGGCCACACACTGTATTTGCAGTAATGCTGTGTTTGTAGCAATCCTTGTTTAATGTTATATGAATGTGCCTGCTCACCCCTCCCCTCTGCTATGGTATGGTCGCAATGTGTTGGTCGAAAGCTTTCACTTCTACTTTTACTAACTGCAGTTTAGAATTATGTTCAAACCAAGACAAACGATTGCTATTCTAACCAAGTTTGGATAGCTCCGGTTTACTGAAACAAGCCAACTTCAAAGCATAGTTTATGAAGCTGTCTTGTTTCAGTAACAAAACAGAACATAAGCCACAGTTTAGGGTTCAGAAATAACATTAAATGCAGTTTACTAAAAACAAAAATTTCCGTCTTCTTCCGTGTGGAAGGGGGGACATGTGAAATACACTCTGTTTTATTCACATAATTCCAAACCATAGTTTGGCATTATGATTGAACATTCAGAACATGTTCATTCTCTTGTACAACACTTGTGCGATGCTCACATCTTAATCGTGTTTTGTACTCCCCAGTTTCCTAAGCAGTGGGAAGTTCCAGGGACAACCTTATAGGTTCAATTTTGGAAATGTTGGAGGGTATGAAATCCTGATAGGTGAATATCTTGATGGGCAGCTAAAATATTGCACTCTACAAACTAACAAACAAATATTTATTGTGATTGGATTGGGTCTGAAACCCAGTCAAAGCCCTTTTCTATAACCAGCCATTTCCCAATCCACCGGTACCTGATTCAATCTGGCTGCTATTTACTTTCACTGCGGTTGCACAAAGTGAGTTTAACATGAATCTTGCCTTCAGATGCAAAGTTTGCAAATGATAGTGATGCAACATTCACATGTGGCATGAGTGAAAAACAGGTGTGAAGCGTAAGCAAACCGTAAATTGAAAACTGCAGGAATTTTTATTTTATTTTTAAGTCAGATAGTTCTTGCACAAAGCAGCGAGGTATCTTGCAAGTCATGGCTGCCCCCTGCAGCTGGTCTCAGGGCTCACTCAGATCCTGCTCTGCTAGACAAATGCTTATTTTGCAGCATGTTTGCTAACCATTCCTTACTGCTTACCTGAGCCACGTGTTTCACTTTTCTACAGGGACTAAGAAAACCCTTGCTTTAACTCTGAGTAGATATGCAAAGAGTTTCACTGTTAAATCTGTGAGAGGCACAGCACAATCCTATGCATGTTTACTCAGAAGTAAAGCCCAATTGCATTCAGTGAGGCTTACTTCCAAGAAAGTGTGCATAGGATTGTAGCCTTATAGACATAGTGCCCATCATTCCAGTGATAACTTATGATTCAGGCCTAAATCCCCAAGCCCACAACAGTTCTTCTGTAATATTTCACAGGGCTATCTGTTCTTCATCAATTATACTTATTCCATTTATTATTGTTGTTTTTTATGTTTTATACAATTTGAGATGTATAATTTTATAATTTGTTATAATTGTGAAATTCAATTTTTAAAAATATTTAAATTAAGAAGAATAAAAAAGCCGAAGTCTGAACTTCTCCAGAGAGCTGGAGAAACATTTAAATAAATAGTCTTCAACTTTGGAATGGATGCTTTCTTTTATTGAAATGTTATAAACATTATATAAAAGCACAGCCATAATCTTGTGTTACTTTTGTTAATATTTCATTTGTTTCTCATGAAAAATAAGTGGCTTGGTATAAAATCTGGTGATGAAGCTTATTTATAATTTCTCACTATCAGAAATTGCCCAACAAGAAATAAAATAAAAATGGCAGAAGTTCACAGTAATGGTCAGTAATGTTTTTTCTTATTTTCATTTTATTGACATTTGATTGGCTTTGAGATTTAATTTTACTACTCAACTAATTTATAAAACATTTGGTCAACCAACTAACATGCTTGGGTATATCCTTCCAATTGCAGATGGATACACAACGGATGATATTGAGTTCTACTGGAATGGCGGGGAATCTGCTGTAAGTGGAGTTAATAAAATTGAGCTCCCTCAATTCTCAATTATCGACTACAAGATGATTTCAAAAAGAGTAGAGTTTGCAACGGGTAAGCAGTGAGCAGCCCAAGACATACTCTGGGAATGGCAGTAGAAAAGAGACATGCTGTGGTTTCACTTTTCCCTTTTTTATTTTTTAAATAGGGGCATACCCTCGGCTGTCACTGAGCTTTCGACTTAAAAGAAACATCGGCTACTTCATTTTGCAAACCTACATGCCTTCTACTCTGATTACGATTCTGTCGTGGGTATCTTTCTGGATCAACTATGATGCATCTGCTGCACGAGTTGCACTAGGTAATTTATTATTTGGACAACAAAGCTACTTAAATATCCTTGGTGTGTGAGATTTATTCTTTTCATTTATTAATTCATTTTAGCATGTTAGAGGGCTCTATGTGCTCCGTGTGTTGTGTTGTTTTGGTTTTCTTTCTTTCTTTTTCTAAAAAAACCCATAATGACACATATCATCCTGGCAATTTTATACTACTGGTCATGTATCTCTTTTTTTAAAGTAAATTTCAAGTCCTTACAGTTGTGAAGAAAGTGGGGGAAAGTATGGGGGAAATGCAGTGTATCCCAGAAACTGGAAAGGGTGGGGGGAGTAAATAAGATTTCCAGAGCCATAATATATATGAGTCATACCCTCCCAGTTCTAGACATTGTGTTCTATCTTCTAGTCATTGTGCAAAACAAGCTTAGTTTGTATAATTTATACAGTTGCAGACCATCTCTCTGCCTGGATCTCATGAGAAAATGATGGTGACTCTGAAAAGGAGTCATAAAAGATAATGTGCTATGTTGGCAATGCATCTTTGGCTTACCAAAAACAAAAAGCTTCTCCAGTTACAATAACCAATAGCTGATGGCAGTATGGGAAACTACCTTATATTACCCTTAGCCAGGCTTCCTCAACCTCGGCCCTCCAGATGTTTTTTGGCCTACAACTCCCATGATCCCTAGCTAGCAGGACCAGTGGTCAGGGATGATGGGAATTGTAGTCTCAAAACATCTGGAGGGCTGAGGTTGAAGAAGAAGGAGGAGGAGGAGGAGGAGTTTGGATTTGATATCCCGCTTTATCACTACCCTAAGGAGTCTCAAGGGTGGCGCTGTGGATTAAACCACAGAGCCTAGGGCTTGCTGATCAGAAGGTCGGCAGTTAGAATCCCTGCAACGGGGTGAGCTCCTGTTGCTCAGTTCCAGCTCCTGCGAACCTAGCAGTTCGAAAGCACGTCAAAGTGCAAGTAGATAAATGGGTATCGCTCTGGCGGGAAGGTAAATGGCGTTTCCACACACTGCTCTGGTTCGCCAGAAATGGCTTAGTCATGCTGGCCACATGACCCAGAAGCTGTACGCCGGCTCCCTTGGCCAATAAAGCGAGATGAGCGCCGCAACCCCAGAGTCGGCCACGACTGGACCTAATGGTCAGGGGTCCCTTTACCTTTAAGGAGTCTCAAAGTGGCTAACATTCTCCTTTCCCTTCCTCCCCCACAACAAACACTCTGTGAGGTGAGTGAGGCTGAGAGACTTCAGAGAAGTGTGACTAGCCCAAGGTCACCCAGCAGCTGCATGTGGAGGAGCGGGGAAGCGAACCCACTTCACCAGATTACGAGTCCACCGCTCTTAACCACTACACCACACTGGCCTTAGCAATGTTACTACTTCCAAAAGTCTGCACCCTGTGCTCCCTATGAAAGTGCCATCTTCCAGCATGGGATGTAGCAACCATACTGCTACAGTGATGCAGGAATGCAGGGATTGGGTGTCTATGTATATGTAAAATACATTTGCAATGTACAGGTGGGACCTGTTAAGGATTCAGCCAGATAGTCAGGCAGGATTCAGGATGTTGCATTCCATTCACCCCTCCCAAGTTTTGTCCCCCCTCTCAATAGTTAGTATTTTATGCTTATCCTCATTTAGCTGTTTCTGGTGAATAGGGGATAACTCCAAATGAAGGAGTCTGGATGTGTTGCTGCAAATGCACCGCAGCATTCCTTCCCTCCATACTCCTCCCAGCGGTCATTCCTCCTCTGGTCACTGCTAGGGATACATGACCTGACTGCCTGTCTCTAGGCACTGCGGTCATCTTCAAGGGACTCCCACGCAGCAGGGCTGATGTTGCCAGCCATGTCATGTTTGCGTACATCTTTTTAATGCAGAGTTGGTCTGCCAACGGGAAACCAGCTCCCTGCAGAGCACATCCTTGGGGATCCTGCCATCTTCCATTCTGTGGACACGACCAAGCCAGCGTAGAATGAGTTTGCCATTCGTATATAGGATTTTAGCAGGTTGGTTGGTGGCATCTTTCCACATGAAGAGTTGCCATGTGTACAGAGCTCTTTCCTTCCTCCTAGGGATCACCACTGTGTTGACTATGACCACCATCAGCACTCATCTCAGGGAGACACTGCCAAAGATTCCCTATGTGAAGGCAATTGACATCTACCTAATGGGCTGCTTCGTGTTTGTGTTCCTTGCCTTGTTGGAATACGCATTTGTGAACTACACCTTCTTCGGCAAAGGCCCACAGCATCAGAAGAAAGCAGCTGAGAAGGCCAGCAGTGACAAGAGGAAACTGGAGATGAATAAAGTTCAGGTAACTGGTTGCCTGAGTTTTCAGATATTTCCATTTACATATGTCAGGGAGAGGTTGAGAAGCAGGAAGGAAGCAGCACCTCAGGAAACCCTTACAGAGCTATCCTCACTTGTGCCACATGACAGAATTCCATATGGAATATTTGTATGCAGCACAGGACAGGACAGTGATGAAAATGTTGACCTAGTACAGGGGTCAGCAAACTTTTTCAGCAGGGGGTCAGTCCACTGTCCCTCAGACCCTGTGGGGGGGCGAACTATATTGGGGGAGGACGAATTCCTCTGCCCCACAAACAACCCAGAGGTACATTTTAAGTAAAATCAGACATTCTACACATGTAAAAACACGCTGATTCCTGGACCATCCGCAGGCCGGATTTAGAAGGTGATTGGGCCGGATCTGGCCCCCGGGCCTTAGTTTGCCTACCCATGACCCAGTGTGTGGCAGCTGCAAAAAAGGCAAATTTCATGCTAGGGATCATTAGGAAAGGAACTGAAAATGAGACTGCTAAGGTCAAAATGCCATTATATAACTCTATGGTGCAAGCGTATTTGGAGAACTGTGTACAGTTCTGGTCACCTCAGCTCAATAAGGATTTTGCAGAGTTGGAAAAGACTCAGGAGAGGACAGACGAAATGGTCCAGGGGAAGGCGTGACCTCCCATATGGAAAGGTTGCAGCCTTTGGGACTTCTTAGTTTGAAGAAAAGGGAAATAAGAGGTGACATGATAGTTTATAGAATTGTGTATGGCATGGAGGAACTGGATGGAGACATACCCCCTGAAATAATACTAGCAACATAAAACAGTTGTGCAGGGAATATGCATGTGGACCATACTGTCAACCCCAGCTGCTATCATGCAAGAAGAGAAAATGCAAACGCAAGTCAGGGCAGAGCAAAGGTGAATGCAGACCACAACAGAGTTGGACGTTCATATCAGTCAGGCAGTAGGACATGACCCATTTGGCCTTTTTGCTGTTGAAATGCTTCCTGGCCATCTTAGTGGTGTAACCACAGGCTGAATTCTCACCAGTTGCCAGTCCCGACAACTTTACTCTTTGGTGGAGATACACTGAAGCAGTGGCGACTGGCACCCATTCGGACCAGTAGGGCAAAAGGCAGGGAGACCAGCAGCCAATGCAAGATCGAGCCATTGAATTCTGGGTTGTTCCCCAGAATCCTCCCTGCTGAGTTCTACAAGGGCCAGTCTGAGTCTAAGGAGGACGTAGTTAAGAGCTAATGCTGCCACACTCTGTGCTGGTTATAAGTAAGAAGACAGGCAGGTGGGGAGCTGGTTGAACGCAGCATGAGATTGGTGGGTCAGTGTCCCACCCCCCTAATGGACCAGCCTCCAATAGGGCCATTTTCTTTTAAGTGTGGATTCTGAAATGGACTGGATTGGTGGCCTTTGATCTCCCAGATGGGGCCATTTTGACAATATCATCCTCTGCCTTATTTTTATTTATTTTTTGCTATTGCCATTTCTATTTAGATTGGCCTTCCCCTTTTGTCTCCATTCATCTTTCTCCTTCACTCTACTTTTGTAGAAGTCTCTGAAATATGGGATCTGAAAAGAGCTCTGTGGGTTGGATGTCCCTACCCTTAACCTGCGCGGAAATGTCACATGCTGGATAATTGTGACGTTCTTTCCTTTTGCAAGTTATTTATCAACTGACCTAAGGTTGGAGATAATAGTTCTTCTAGGAAGATGGGCAGTCATTTGTGAGTATGTGGGCAGTTGAATAATAATTTCTCCCTGGTCACCAGGCCATTTAGCCTTAGCTAGGCACATAATTTTCTATCCATAGCAATTTTGTCCTGAACGCAGGACACCCTGTACGTGTTTCCTCACAATGGAAAAGGACCACATTATCTACTGAATCACTTTCTATTGCCCAGTCTGTAACACTGGGCAAGCAGAGAATCTGGGCAAAAAAAGGTGCACCAGAGAAGAAAAATAGAGATTATTATCTCCTTCCGTTTTGGTGAATGTGTTAATTTGTTAGCAATCATGATAAACTCTTTGTTATGAATTGCAAAACTTATAATTCGGAGAAAATGAATAGTCTGATGATTTATACAGAACAGGGGTCTCAAAGTGATTTAGAAACTCATTTTAAAATGTAGCAGGCTCATTCATAACACTTTAAATTAAAGCAGTAATTCATCCAACACTTGCCTTGTAATAAGCAATGAGTGCACAGTACTTTAAATGAGGGGACTCACATGAATCATCAATATAAACCATTAGCATTTGTCAGTTATTAGTCCTTACAATGGAGAAAAAAACAACAGAGAGATATTAATGATATTTGCGCTTCTATTGCAGGTGACTATATAACAAATCTGGGAAGCCCTTTAATTTGCCAGTTGAATTGTTCAGTAATTAAAAGACTATAGATGTGCAGTTCATTCAGGCAATAATAACAACAGCCTACGGGATTCTTGTTGTTCGTTCCCTGCATCTTATATTCCAGAATGTAGTGTCTCTGAATATGGAAGTTTAGCTATCATGGCTTAATAAGCATTGATAAATTCAACTGATGAATTCGTCAAATCTTTTTCTAAAGCTAGACACCATCACTAAGACTTTTTCCTATTAAAAAAAAACCATTCCACCTTGAATTATCTGCCATGAGGTTCCTGCAGAAGATTCTGAGGAAAGTTATAGGGCAGAGGTGGGGAACTTGTAGCTCTACAAATGTTGTTGGATTACAGCTTCCATCATCCCTGACTATTAGCTCTGGTGGCTGGGAGTGATGAGAGTTAGACTTCAGCAGCATCCAGCTGTTGGCAGGGCAGCAATGCTCACATGAGCTCACATCACTGGTGTCACTGTGGCTTACTGGGAAGGAAAGGGCTAAGATGGCAGTGTGGTTGGCATGGTACGAATGCACTGGTGGAGCCAATCCAGCATACCCAGGCTTCACTACCACCTCACCCCTCTCCCTCCTGCTAAGCTACAACGGCACTGGTGATGGGAATTTGGGCAAGTGCCACCACCCCACTGTGATGATCACACAGGGTCCCTGGACGTTTCACCGTCTATTGATCCCTGTGCCACCACTTTATTTCTTGCTGCCACCACCCAGGCCCTACCTGGTACAGTACTGAGTCCAGTCAGGGTTAAATTGGAACATAAACTTCTGCTTATTTACTGCAGTTTAACAAGCATGTGGTTTCATAAATGGTATCGGTCAATTACAATCATCGGTTGCCTATCCAGACCTATAACTTCCGCTACCTGCTCTCACTCACTAAACCACCTCTCAGATATTTGTTTGTCTTCCTAGCCCCTAACTGTTCCTGACTCAGCTTATTTCGCTACACTAACTCAACCTACCCACAGACTCTATCCCAATTCAGTCCCACTCCAACCAGCCACCCAACTCCCAACGAATTCCTCCCTTTGCGCCTCCCAGAGCTGGTTTTATAGTCCCTCTGACTCCACCCCCCTGGGTTCTGATTGGGTAACCTGTTTAACTATTTCACCTCCAGCATTCTCATATGTTAGCGTCACACCCACTAGCAGGTTTCCCATTCAGGCTTATTGGGCAGCTGTGCTTGAACTGAGAATGCACACCGAATTCTGTGGCTGAACACGACTGGGAGAAGCGGGGGGTCACCGTTACTGGGCCAGCCATTCTTCAGGAGAGTTTGCCATTGTTACCGATATTCTCTGCAAATATTCACCGATTAGCTTCTAAGGAATCCCAGAGACTCCCAAATGCAGTCTGGAAAACCACTGCAATAATTACAGGTTGAGCTACTGGTCTGTGGTCAACAGTAATGGCTGCTCGGCCCAGTACACCACTCTGCATTTCAACCAGCACAACATTTACTTCACTGCACATTCCTTCCTTCTTTAGACTGAATCCTTAAATGGATACCTGGCAAGGGCTATGAGGCTGCTGGTTGATTCTAGGTCCTGTTTCTTCGAGGGAGATAATGACTGTGAACCTCACAGAGACTGTAATTGCAACAGTAAACAGTTCAATTACACTGAGCCATTAAGGAAGACACTACTGTAGGTTACATGTGTAGCACAGGTGAATATTACTTACCACCTTCCTACAACTTCACTTACTTCTAGCAACTTCTGTTAATTTTTAAATTTTAATGGGGGGGGGGCCATAAGAAATACAAGTAAAGATTTCATCAGCCATTTGACCGCTTTGAAGCACTAGTACCTTCCTGATGTTCTGTGAAGATAGGCAGTAGGAACCAAAGAATAATCAGTATTATTACAGACAGAAATGGCTGAAAAAGGGGGCGGGGACTGGAAATGCTAAGAAAGGTTACAAAATACAAGTGTTCCCATTAACTAAAACAATCTCCAGGTTCTTTCTCAGATTCCTTTTTCTCATTTCCTCATCAATGTTGGCATTGGAAGGGTTAAGGCTCCCCCTTCTCTACCCTCGTTGTCATTTCCTGTCATGCATTTTGTTCGTTATCATCTCACTCATTTGCCAATGTGCCAAACATAACCAGTGGTGTAGCGTGGGGGCCAAGGGGTGGTTGCCCCAGATGCAAAATTGTTAGGGGGTGCAAAATTTCAATACCCAGTGCTTCCGTTGCTGGGCTGCATTGAAAATGGCTTCTCCATGCAAACCAGGAAGTGACATCTCCAGACAACAGAATTACTCTTCTTATATCTGCAGCTGTGATCTCCTGGGTGACGTAGACAGCGTTAGGCAGTTGAATGTGCATGCATACTTAGTTTCCCTCCCTCCTCAGGCACTGAGTGCAGCCTCGGGCACTGGCAATCCACGCTACGCCACTGAGCACTACTAAGGGATTAAGAGACCTTCTCTAAAGCCATGCTTCTTCTTTAGATTGACGCCCGTGGGAATATTCTTCTTACTACCCTGGAAATGAGAAATGAAGTCAGCAGTGCCAATGTGCTGGCAACTTTGAATGACCCGAGAGCTACCATGTACTCCTACGACAGCGCCAGCATCCATTACAGGAGGCCTGCCACCACAAGGGACCTCTACAACAGGAGCACTTTGGATAGACAGACAACCCATCAAAAGGGACGCCTACGGAGAAGAGCGTCGCAGCTCAAGGTCAAAATCCCAGATTTGACTGATGTCAATTCCATAGACAAGTGGTCCAGGATGGTTTTTCCTATCACCTTTATCCTTTTCAATGTGGTCTACTGGCTTTATTATGTGCACTGAGTTATGCTGTGATCCCTCCACCTGCCTAGCCCAGACTCCTGTTCTCAAATTTGCCAACCTTAAAGACTGTTGTAGCCGCAGTGCTACATATTCAAGGTACAATATTCAGCCATTCTGTGGGTTAGGGTGCCCTTTTAACCATATCCCAAAAATCAAACCATGTTTACTTCAAAAAAGAAGACAGTATCTATTTGAACATGCGCTCATCCTTTTAGATCTGCTTTCAAAGAGCGACACTGAAGACACAAGTGCTACCCCTCTGTTTTGTTCTAAGGTTATTTCTGGTGATCTTTCCTTTCTTTTTTCTTAGCATTTAAAACATGGCGTGAAAATTCTGCCTTATTTTCCAAAACACATACCGGTACATTGGTCCTAACTGTAGGCTTGTTCACACATTACACTGAACACAGGTACCAGCTCTCTCTGCACATGTACAAGTGTTTGTGTAAAAGAGTGTGCAGCTTATTTGTTGATTTGTACATCTCAGCACAGGTATACACTCATGGAATGTTACATGTTTGCGTGTACAGCTCAACTATTTGTGTACACAGATTGCTCGCTCACGAAACATAACGTGTGAACATTCCTAGTACCACCATACTATTTGCCAAACAAAGCTCAAGAAAAGGCAAAGCTACAGCGGCATGCAACCCTAATCACACTTATCTAGGAGTCAGTCCCGTTGAACAAAGTGGTTTCCAAGTAGACATGTGCTGTACACATGTCACCATAAATAGGTTCCCAGATCAAGAACTGATATATAGCTTGAATGCCCATATAGAGTGCTTCTGACACTATCAGGGCAGATTTAGGGTTGTATCACTTAATCTGTTAATTCGTAGATCAAAAACATGTCTATGAACCGGGTAGCTTTTTCAAATTGTTCATAAACTCTAATACAAATGACTGCAAAAAAAAAAAAAATCATGGCTAGCAGGGCGCATCTTAGAAACAGACTTCTATGAAGGTAATGCCTCTTTCAAAACTGCAGGAATGCCTGCTACAACATAACCATAGTTCTCTAAAAGCAAAGTATGCTTTTCTTTCTTCAAAACTATAGCTTCATTTATATCCAGATGTATGCGGATTTAATCAATAATCGATTTCATCTCATACAATTATTTTAAGGAAATCTCTGTTTGATTAGGTGACAAGTCTAGACAGAACACCTAATGTGTGTCTTTGGGATCTGGGCTCGATGGCTGGTCTACAGCACAAATGAAGCTGTACCAACAATTACATAATAAGGGTTGCTGGAAGAAAATAAGTGCCAATTCAGATTTTGCCTTTCCCGCTCTGTCATGGTGTTAGTTTTGTGAGAACACACTGGAGTCTTTATTAGCAATTCCTGGCCCCTATCAGGGGATGTTTTTCTCTCTTTTTAGGAGCTAAAGTAGATGTGGCATTCCATCACAGGTCACCAATGACTGGTGCCTGAAGACACACATCAACTCACAGGCGCCCAAAGGATTCCCTGCTCCCCACCCCCAACTGAAATTAGGCTTGATAAAAGCATTCTAACGTAGGCAATAGAACAGGCTGTGGTGTGCACTTGGCTGTAATGTGTGCTTGCGGTTCCTGTAGCAGTTTCTCTGGTATGCGGGTGTGCCCATGCGCCCGAAAAGGTTGGTGACCCCTGAATTACACAATTGGCCACTGTCTGCTTGGGTTCCTTTTCCCCTTTACTTAATAGGCAGCCATGGCCTTGTGGGGAGAGGGGCAGCAAGGGGGAAGCTTGCAGTGCTGATCTGGATAGTCACCCCCATCTCCATGGCTGCTACTTAATCCTAGGAGGGAAGCTGTCATTGGTACCAGTAGGCGTTTCCCTCCTAGTGCAAATGGAAGTTGCAGGGTGCAATCCAGTAAAGGGTTAAATGCCCCCCTCCGCAACTCCATGGTACCCCAGCCCCACCCCAGGATGCAAGGAACCCAAGCTGGAATACAAATTCCATCACCCTTTATTTTTGGCCATGCTGGATGTTGGTGCAAAGATAGAGATAGAGATGATAGAGACAGAGATAGAGATAGAGATAGACATGATAGAGATGATAGAGATGGAGATGATAGAGATAGATTAAAGGAGAATTCCTGGGTGTCAAGATCCAAGATTGGGGCAAGTATTCTTTGGTGAGAGAACCCAAGCAGGGATTTATTATCACAAAATATGCAGCAAAATTAAATGTGGAGATATAGGCTGTTAGACCTTTAAAATATGTGACCCTCCAAGTGAGTTCATTATTTATTTGTTACATTTATATAATACCTTTATCTTCCAAGATCTCAAGGTGGTGTATATAGTTCTCCTCTCCCTGTTTCATCCTCACAATAACCCTGTGAAGTAGGTTAGGCTAAGAGATGGTGACTGGCCATCAACATGTCCCTCTTCCCCCAGGCATAGGAAAAGGCCACATACTTGGTAATTTTAAAAATGGTTTGCTTACAAACTCTCCAAAGATCAAATTCACCTGCTTTAGAAAGTTGCACAGGCATTAAAACTTGGCTTAGATAAAAAGTGGTGGAAGTTCCTAAATTTATAGGAATAGAGCCATGTGGCTAAACTGGAGTGACCAGCTCAAACCTTTTCACATGATGAGTTCATCAGGTAGATTGGAAGACAACAATGACTTGATTACCTAGTTCCTCCCAAGGTGAGGGGATGTGGGCATATATATACAGTGGTACGTCAGGTTACATACGCTTCAGGTTACATATGCTTCAGGTTACAGACTCCGCTAACCCAGAAATAGTACCTCGGGTTAAGAACTTTGCTTCAGGATGAGAACCGAAATCGCGCGGCAGCAGCGCAGCAGCAGTGGGAGGCCCCATTAGCTAAAGAGGTACCTCAGGTTAAGAACAGTTTCAGGTTAAGAACGGACCTTTGGAACGAATTAAGTACGTAACCAGAGGTACCACTGTATTATATATAACATACCGCACTATACCTGGAGGTCTCAGGGTGGTTCACAGAATAAAATCAAAATATAAATCCACAAAATACATAATCAAAATAAAAACAACCAAATAGCCCCCCACAAGAAAACACGCATTTTAAAAGGGCATAGGATATCAATAAAATCAACCAAAAGCCTGGTTCAAAAGGAACTTTTTTGCCTGGCGCCTAAAGGTGTATAATGAAGGCACCAGGCAAATTTCCCTGGGGAGAACATTGCATAGATGGGGAGCCACTGCAGAGTAGGCCCATTCTCATGTTGCAACCCTCTGGAGAAAGCACACAAAGAAGGGCCTCAGAAGATGATCTCAGGGTACCAGTAGGTTCATATGGAAAGAGGCAGTCCTTGAGGTATTGCAGTATTGAGGTGTTTAAGGCTTTATAGGTCAGAACCAAAACTTTGAATTGGGCCTGGAAACTAATTGATAGCCTGTGCAGTTGGACCAGGATCGGTGTAATATGCTCATACCGTCTTGCTCCGATGAGCAACCTGGCCACTAAATTCTGTACTAGCTGAGGTTTCTGAACTGTCTTCAGAGGCAACCCTACATATAATGCATTGCAGTAATCTAACCCTGAGGTTACCAGAGCATAGACAACAGTAGTTAGGCTATCCCTGTCGAGATAGAGGCATATCTGGGCCACCAGCCAAAGCTGGTGGAAGGCGCTCCGGACCACTGAGGCCACCTAAGCCTCGAGCGACAGCAAAGGATCCAGGAGGACCCCCAAGCTACAAAGGAAGAGCAGGCGATCTCCCACCCATCCAGTCTAGGAAACCACCCACTAACAGTGCCTCAGTGTTATCTGGATTGAGTTTCAGTTTGTTGGCTCTCATTCAGTCCATTACATCCAGTCCAATGTATCACTGAAATCTGTGTGGGTGAACAGGGTCTCAATCAGCTGTGGCCACCTGGGTACTCAGTGCAGCATCAGTCTAGACGTGAGGGTCAGGGAGTGGTAGTTGCTGTGGTTTATAGAGATTCTCTATCTCCAGGCTCTCTGTCCAGTCGGGGGCGGGCGGGTCTAGAGTGTGTGTTCCTGGCATTGGGCAATCACGACAGATTAGGGATTCTGCTGGTTTACTGCCCGCCTCGCTGCCCAGGAGTTTCCTTGCCTGAGCTGACAGAGATGGTCTCAGAAGCAGTGTTGAGGACTCCCCGACTGCTGGTTCTGGGAGACTTCAGCATTCATGCTGAGGCAGCTGGCTCTGGGGCAGTTCAGGACTTCATGGCCGCCATGACAACCATGGGGCTGTCCCAATATGTCAACGGCCCAACGCACATGGCAGGCCACGCTCTGGACCTTATTTTGTTGACTGGACAGCAAGAGGGTGGTTTGAAAGTGGGAGACACTGACATTAGTCCCTTGTCATGGTTCGATCACTTCCTATTGAGATTTAGGCTGTCAGTACCTTTCCCCCTCTACAGAGGCGGGGGACCTATTAGGAAAGTTTGCCCTCGGAGGCTGATGGATCCAGTGGGATTCCAAACAGCTCTAGGGGTGTTTCCGGCTGATATGACTGGCACCTGTTCAAGCCCTGGCCAACCTATCCCAAACACCCAATCACCCAAATGGCTCGGGCGATTGACACGATCACCCCTGAGCACCCTCTCCCACTTCATGGAGCCCATTTGGCCCCCTGGTATACTTCAGAGCTTAGGGCGAGGAAACAAGTTGGGAGACTGCTTGAAAGGAAGTGGAGGAAAGATCCAAATGAATGCAACTGAACACTGGTAAGAGCTCATTATCGAGCCAACCTAGTGGTAGTGAAGGCAGCAAAAAAGCATAATTTGCTTCCTCCATTGCATCTTCATTATGTTGTCTGGCAGAGCTTTTCCAAGTAGTATGAGGCCTTTTACAGGCTAGCCCAAAGGAGGTGGTAGAACCAACAGTAGCTCACTGTGACTTGTTTATCTCACACCAGCTAGGTCTGATGGGAGCTGGAGTCTAGCAACATCTGAAGAGCTACAAATTTCACATCTCTGTTGTATGTTGTTTTAGTGAACTCATGCACATGCGCCCAGATCATGCATTCATCATTATGTGGGACAGATGGAAAGGCGAGTATGTGTATATAACACATATAACCAATGCCGACAGTACTTTTACCATTACCACCCTTTTTTAGTAGGATGGACGTACTCCCATATATGCACCTAGTCATGCATGTTATTTGCAGTGGGGGGTGATAAGTCATCTGATGTGGAGGATCATTAGTTTGGTGAATACATGATCGGACAGTCTCCCAAGACTCTATTGACACTTTCGATTAAGTCAAAAGCTATTTTTGCACATCCGTTTCAAAGCTTGCCATTTTCTTGCCCAATATTGCCTTCAGTTCATGAGCATTTAAGACCTACTTACTCCTGCCCAATTTTTGGTACTGCTACTCTTTTCCAGGTGTGGTATCAAAAGTGGTGACCAGGATAGGTCCCTTGTGCACATATAAATCTGGTTACTGATGCTACACGTGCATCATGAACATGCCAGGGTTCTTTGCCTCAGGAAGGTGGAATGTTCAGTAATAGTTTGGATCTTCAAAACGAATCACCAGCTCTTTCCATGCGTAATTTAAGCTGAAGTCACTCACAACTTTTTGCGTTACTTAAAATGCTATCCTACTAAAATAAGCAGGACTTCTTATTAAGCATCCATGGGGTTGAGGCTGAAAGTGCCTTACTGACAATGGATAATTTGTTCCCAATAAACAAAGCAAGAATCAACAAATATACAATGTTGCTCACCTCTTATCTCCCAGGACATTTGTTTTAGCCAAGCCTCTTTGCTGGAAAGTGATGGACTTCCATATATTCAGTCTCACTAGTGAACATCTTATCAGAGAAGTGAAAACCACAGCTTGGGTTAATGCAATGCTACCATCATCTAGAGGGATGCAGGTGGCGCTGTGGGTTAAACCACAGAGCCTAGGACTTGCCGATCAGAAGGTAGGCAGTTCGAATCATCGCAATGGGGTGAGCTCCCGTTGCTCAGTCCCAGCTCCTGCCAACCTAGCAGTTCGAAAGCACATCAAAGTGCAAGTAGATAAATAGGTACCGCTCCGGCGGGATGGTAAACAGTGTTTCTGTGCACTGCTCTGGTTCGCCAGAAGTGGCTTAGTTATGCTGGCCACGTGAGCCGGAAGCTGTACACCAGCTCCCTCGGCCAATAAAGCGAGATGAGCGCTGCAATCCCAGAGTCGGCCATGACTGGACCTAATGGTCAGGGGTCCCTTTACCTTTACCATCATCTAGACCTAGAGTTACTAGACCAGAAA
Source organism: Podarcis bocagei (assembly GCF_964188305.1). Classification (NCBI taxonomy): domain Eukaryota; kingdom Metazoa; phylum Chordata; class Lepidosauria; order Squamata; family Lacertidae; genus Podarcis; species Podarcis bocagei. The sequence continues at coordinate 19,413,922 of NC_138134.1, read as the reverse complement.
AAGAAGAAAAGAAAGGACATTTTGAAATTGTAATGTCTGAAATCGGAGGCCTTCCGTATGTGACTTGAAAGATTTCCTTAGAGCCAAGAGTAACAAGACACATCATCACCTCTCTCAAACCACACCCAACAGGCATGTAACACTTCCGCTGCATTTCAAATTCCCTCCCAAAATATATTGGGCCAGCCCTGGTTTCAATTCCCAAATGCAGTGTTATCCCAGCAAGACTCCCATTCCTTATTTATCTGTTATAATGTTCTCCTAAAATCCTGACAGCTAAAGAAATACAACCAAAGTGCCAAACAGGAAGCAGAATCTTAAGCTCCTTTTTAAAGTAGCACTAAATTTGAGCCAAGAGGTTTCACTCACATTGTGCCTTTCTATGCATCCATGCTTGAGTAATATCCAAATCCATGAAAAAAGTATCCATGAAAACAACATATCCTCAAAGTGCCTTATTCATACAAACCTTGGTTCAATTTTCTTTGAACTGAGCCAAACTTTTTATTATTAAAATGAGGGTAATTGTAGGGGGGTGGAGGAGGTTTGATTCCTAAAAAGATAGCCCCCCAAAAAATTGTTCTACGCAAATGGACCCTGAAATATTTAATGTAAAAAGCTAATTTACTGCCACGTGCTGTCAGTTTGGAGCATATATGCAGATAATACAGGACAGACTCGGGAAAATGGTCGGACGATATCCCATGAAGTAACTGAGTAACGCCAATATTCTTGACTTTGAAACAGTATGAGGTTTTTCTGGAATTTCAGTTTCAATTTATTATTTTTGAAAGCCTGCTTCTTTTCCAAAATGATTGTACAAATAGGCATGAAAACACAGCATCTTAATCTTCTAAAGCTGACATTTACTGGAACAAATTCTTCTCCATTGCCTAGTTCTCAAATGCTGGACTTTCATCTCTTCCTCTGTTTTTCTTTTTTTTTGTGTGTGTGAATATGGAGATGCTTAAATTCTTGTGGCATTGAGAAAGTTAGCGCATACATCTGGATACACCTCTAAAAACCTAATCAGTGGCTTTGAATTAAAGATTCAGCAACAGGGAGAATAGCTCTATAGCTTGATTCACCATTGCTGCCAGCTTTTGGAAGTTGGGGTACATATAATCAATACAAGGAGCTTAAAAAATAAAGAATTCAAGGAGCTAAATTGGCACTAACGGCTTGCTTTAGAATTTCCAAATGAAAAATGCTCTCCTACGATGATAAAGAGAGTGTGTGCTTTCATTCCTCTTTTATTTACCAACCCTTTGAGAGCCAAAGCTTTCTCTGGTGCCACTCTAAGATTAAAAGCAAAGTGGCACCAACAACTAAAGAAACACATCAAGTTGTATGGTTGATAAGAGTGATAAGAGTTTGAGGAGCATGGCTATACATTCCGACTCTTGGACTCTGACTGTAATATGAGGGGCAGAAGTTTATGGAACAGGAGACCATCAGGGTCAAAGCACTTTAAAATTAAGATGAAGCACTAATCACCATTTGCTAACCTTCTAGTCTCTTCAGTCCCCCTTTCCACCAATTCCTAGCTAGCTGCTTATACAATTGGTAAGGCTGCAAATCCTAAACACATTCATCTGGGAGTAAGTTCCAATGAACTTAACCAGGATTTGCGTCTAAATGGAAATGGTTACATTGCAGAAATGTCCTTTTAAAAAGTCTACCCTGACTAGAATCACTAATGGGCTTTATCTAACATTTTCTCTGCAGATATGAAATCATACAAACGCATATATCTTATCAGCTAATTCCATGAGAGATACATCATTTTGCCACAGATAACAAGGTGGTAAATCTAACTTATGTCGTTTCTTGAATGAGTCATTAGGGAGTCAGGTGGCAGTTCACCCAATATGTAAACCCAGCAAGTCATTACAGCATACATTCTGTGAAATTGTTTAACCATTGCTTGAATGTGAGAGTCCCACGTTTGAAATTACCCATCTTGCATAAAAAAGGAACAAGACACATTAAATATAGGGTAGTAGAACTGAAGGAGGAAAGAATATACGAAAACATTGATTATATAGTTTTATTAGCGTGTGGAAGGAACAATAAAATGAAGCTTTGTTCTTGGTCAATAATCTGCTCTGTATTCCTTTTGCTGCAGATACATTTTCATCTACATGAATGCACACAGAAGAACATGGTAGGGTAGGGTGGTGGTAACCAATACAGTGCCCCCCAGTTGCCAATGTCCAAAAATGAGGGCACCATGTTGGCTTGTCCTGCAGTCAGGTCTCTACAGCTTATGTTCTGCTAAGCCTACAGGTTGTATCAATAATCCTACCTTTTTGTGCAGTCACAGGTAGGCAGCAAAATTTGAGGTCTATCAGGTTCTTGGCTAAACAGCTTGGTGGGTCACAAGTTGTGCAGACAGGTTGCAGTATGATGGTTTATATTCCTATCAAGTCGTATCATTAAGCGATCAGGACCTCCTTGCATAAGCATGGAGCTGCCCATTTGGCACCTGGTTGCATTTGCACATGATGGAGACTTTCTTGGTCTTCCATCACTACTCCTGGTCTACCATTGGTGCCTTCAGACGCCAGTGAATCAGCCTGGTGCAACCCCTTGTTAGCCAGGATAGCTTGGGTTGACCTTGTACAGTGCTTGCTAAGTATCTTGAAGAACAATTCCATAAACCTTTTATGTATAAACTTGCCAACTAATTAAAAATGAAATGGGGAGGATTGCCGTTGTGGCTTGAGCAGCTGATTAATAATGGAAATATTTCAAGGATGGAATCTGAGGCAACGTATCTGAACTCTACAGGCCTCAATCCACAAGAAATCTAAAAATTTGGCCTAAACAATTTAGAGTATTAGTCATCAAAACGCACTTCCAGCAACAAATGAACTATTTCCAAGTAACTGTTTTTCATTTTTGAATTTGTCTAATAAAAACAAGGCCCTAGTACAATTACACACATTACAGAATCTCCTTAAGAAGGTGGGGGGCAGCCTTTCTCTGTGGCTCGTTTCAATCTCATTTACGTATTTTAAAGAACTATTTTGAGTTAGTTTTTCATAAAAACGTATAAATTCCAACTGAATTTTCATGCAAACACGTTTTCCAAACCATTTATTCGACATGAAAGAGCTTTTATACATGCAGTTTCTGGAGTTCACTTGCTAAAAGGATCCCTTTAAATATTTGTTTTCTAAAACGAAAGGAAAGATTTCTAGGAAATAAAATCAACAAAATGCCAAGAGAGGAAAAATAGACTAATTTTTTATGATTAACTTTTCTATTTTGTATACAGATATGCTGCATTTTCTGATTAAAATTCCTGATCTGTTAATGCAATGTGAATTTATGTACTTGCTTTTTACACATCCCACGTCTTAACTTTTTAGAGTGTGCGAATTTTATAATTTTTGTTAGGCTTCTGTTTCCTTACTGTATATAACTGCATGTTTGTTTGTTTTTGCACATCCTGCATAATGTAGCACTAGACTCTATTGCTGTCAACACAAATGTTCTTTCAAATATTTTTCCAAAGGTGTTTTCCGGGAGTAACTGTACATTTTTGTATGTTTTGGAAAAAAAACATGTAAAGCCCACAATACTGTGATTATTTTCATACGCTGATTCAACTGATCTAGTATAGGACAAAGGTCACCAGGAAGGTCTCCTGTACAAGCTCCATTTACTCTTGCTGAGTTCTCATTCATTACAACAGAGCAGTGGTATCTTTTCACTTTGAGGTGCAAAGTTCATTCTTGCTGATCTTAAAAGCTAAACTGCAAAACAAGAAAAAGCAGTGTGTTCCATAGCAGCATTTGTGAAATTTTATTCTAAACCTTGCAACAGCTAAAACAGTGTTATTACCATCCTTTGTTTAAACAAAGGTTTCAATGTTTAATATTTGTGCTAGATTTTTGCCTTTGGCATGCATACTGGACCATGTTTATAACAAAAGTCAGTGTGCAGGTGCTGTGATTTGGCCAAGACGACACTCCTGAGAAATGATCACGTGCGGAAAACAAACCTTTCTGTCCAGCAATGAAGGGCTGGTGCCAGAAAACTCCCTGGTTTGTGACCTTCTTCTTGCAGCCTTCATTCAAAACACTGCTTTGGGGGGGGGGCGTATTTTGTACATATTTTGCAAGCCACGCATCATGGCAAAAGAAACCCACAAGAATAACAGCTGTGTGACAGAGGAATAATCCTTTTCAATAAACGATGTCTATCATATTTGTCACCCCATAACTTACATTTTGTGAAGTACTTAACATTGTAGTATCGAGTGTCTGTAGATAAACAGGCTAAGCACCCATATCCAAGAAAATACGAATCTGCACAGAAAGGGCACTTTTTTAACAGCCTTGGGAGAACTGAAGTTAGTTCACCCAAGACAAAAACAAGCTATATTTCTTCACCACCTTTCATATGTTGCTTATTTGCCACCAAAGTGAATGCACATTTGCTTGCTCCCTAAACATTAATGGATCATGATCCTTGTTAAGCAGACAGTATTCACTCTTCGACACCATTCTTCTCTACTGCTTGTTCTAAACCAAGACACAGTTGGGAGTGGCATTCAAAGTACCGTATTTTTCGCCCTATAAGACGCACTTTTCCCCCTCCAAAAATGAAGGGGAAATGTGGGTGCGTCTTATGGGGCGAATGCAGGCTTTCGCTGAAGCCTGGAGAGCGAGAGCGGTAGGTGCGCACCGACCCCTCTCGCTCTCCAGGCTTCGCGGACCTCTCCCCAAGCAGCGGGAATGCTCCCGCTGCTTGGGGAGAGTTGCAGGCATCCCGAAGCCTGCGCGCGCTGATCCCAGCGCCTGCAGGCTTCGCGGATCTCTCCGCAAGCAGCGGGAACGTTCCCGCTGCTTGGGGAGAGTTGCAGGCATCCCGAAGCCTGCGCGCGCTGATCCCAGCGCCTGCAGGCTTCGCGGATCTCTCCGCAAGCAGCGGGAACGTTCCCGCTGCTTGGGGAGAGTTGCCGGCATCCCGAAGCCTGCGCGCGCTGATCCCAGCGCCTGCAGGCTTCGCGGATCTCTCCGCAAGCAGCGGGAACGTTCCCGCTGCTTGGGGAGAGTTGCCGGCATCCCGAAGCCTGCCCGCGCTGATCCCAGCGCCTGCAGGCTTCGCGGATCTCTCCGCAAGCAGCGGGAACGTTCCCGCTGCTTGGGGAGAGTTGCAGGCATCCCGAAGCCTGCCCGCGCTGATCCCAGCGCCTGCAGGCTTCGCGGATCTCTCCGCAAGCAGCGGGAACGTTCCCGCTGCTTGGGGAGAGTTGCAGGCATCCCGAAGCCTGCCCGCGCTGATCCCAGCGCCTGCAGGCTTCGCGGATCTCTCCGCAAGCAGCGGGAACGTTCCCGCTGCTTGGGGAGAGTTGCCGGCATCCCGAAGCCTGCCCGCGCTGATCCCAGCGCCGGCAGGCTTCGCGGATCTCTCCGCAAGCAGCGGGAACGTTCCCGCTGCTTGGGGAGAGTTGCCGGCATCCCGAAGCCTGCCCGCGCTGATCCCAGCGCCTGCAGGCTTCGCGGATCTCTCCGCAAGCAGCGGGAACGTTCCCGCTGCTTGGGGAGAGTTGCAGGCATCCCGAAGCCTGCCCGCGCTGATCCCAGCGCCTGCAGGCTTCGCGGATCTCTCCGCAAGCAGCGGGAACGTTCCCGCTGCTTGGGGAGAGTTGCAGGCATCCCGAAGCCTGCCCGCGCTGATCCCAGCGCCTGCAGGCTTCGCGGATCTCTCCGCAAGCAGCGGGAACGTTCCCGCTGCTTGGGGAGAGTTGCAGGCATCCCGAAGCCTGCCCGCGCTGATCCCAGCGCCTGCAGGCTTCGCGGATCTCTCCGCAAGCAGCGGGAACGTTCCCGCTGCTTGGGGAGAGTTGCAGGCATCCCGAAGCCTGCCCGCGCTGATCCCAGCGCCGGCAGGCTTCGCGGATCTCTCCGCAAGCAGCGGGAACGTTCCCGCTGCTTGGGGAGAGTTGCAGGCATCCCGAAGCCTGCCCGCGCTGATCCCAGCACCTGCAGGCTTCGCGGATCTCTCCGCAAGCAGCGGGAACGGTCCCGCTGCTTGGGGAGAGTTGCAGGCATCCCGAAGCCTGCCCGCGCTGATCCCAGCGCGTGCAGGCTTCGCGGATCTCTCCCCAAGCAGCGGGAACCACCGCTGGGCTCCCACGGCTTGCAGAGAGCTGCAGGCTTCGCGGATCTCTCCGCAAGCAGCGGGAACGGTCCCGCTGCTTGGGGAGAGTTGCAGGCATCCCGAAGCCTGCCCGCGCTGATCCCAGCGCGTGCAGGCTTCGCGGATCTCTCCGCAAGCAGCGGGAACCACCGCTGGGCTCCCACGGCTTGCAGAGAGCTGCCTGTTTGCGGGCTGGGGTCGGGGGAAGCTCGGGCTGCCCCAACCCCGCGCCTGGGGGGGAAATAATTTTTTCCCTTTATTTCCCCCCCCAAAAAACTAGGTGCGTCTTATGGGCCGGAGCGTCTTATGGGGCGCAAAATACGGTAATCTTCATGTGGCTAACTGGGTCTCCTTGTAATGACAGCCATTTGTAGTTTAGAATTGCTTATTTACAAAACAACCCTAAATCGCACCTTATATTAAAATGATGGCCTGTGTTCACCTATTTCTCTCATTTTTAGTATACACTTTTGCAGTGCAAAGGGACACGGGTGGTGCTGTGGCGCTGTGGCGTAAACCACTGAGCCTAGGGCTTGCTAATCGGAAGGTCGGCAATTCGAATCCCTGCGATGGGGATAGCTCCCGTTGTTCAGTCCCAACTCCTGCCCACCTAGCAGTTTGAAAGCACATCAAGTGCAAGTAGATAAATAGGTACTGCCCCGGTGGGAAGGTAAATGGTGTTTCCATGTGCCGCTCTGGCCACATGACCCAAAAGCTGTCTGCAGACAAACGCTGGCTCCCTCGGCCTATAGAGCGAGATGAGCACACAACCCCAGAGTCATCCGCGACTGGACCTAACGGTCAGGGGTACCTTTACCTTTTTGCAGCGTACACCTGGGATAATCCTCCCAGCAATCCTACAAGACAAGCCAGGTTGATAAATACTAACTTACTAACTTTCTCAAACCCATCCAGTGACCTTCATGACCACGGAAGGATATGGACCCAGGTCTCAACCGTACTGACCATTCACTGCAACATCACAGACTGATCAGGGGCATAATCAGATTGCAGATCTTTAAAATGGCCCAGGATTGCATCATTCTGATCCAATAAACTCCACAAGAGCCATCCTTCTTTCTATCACGCTCTTCATTTACAATGGACTATTTGTTCATCCACATACCGGATGCAACATAACATTCAGGTTCACATATATGGCTGTTCCTTTAACTATGAAGATTTTTCAGCCTCTCCTTTTAGAAGTGTCAACATGCCTGATGCCGTCTCTCACTCCTCTTCCCCAGTCCCAAATTTGGTTTTTCACATATTTTGATTTTAGTCTTTATGTATGTTAGGGGGGAAAAAATCAATTCTGAAACACAGTACTCAGAGAAATTGTGGGGGTCTTTTGTTTTTTTGCTGTAGTACAGAAACTACCATCCCCTTCTTCTTTTACTCTATTTTTTTTTCTGGACATCCCTTTTAAATGCCGCAGGAATGAGCGGGGGACGGGGAAGAGATGCAAACGAAGTAGCATTATTTACGTTTTATCATTAAACCAGTTTTCATAGCTTCTGAAAATGTAATAAAATGTAAATTTCATTAGCTGATGTATTCCTAGTAACCAAATAAACATTTTTTAAAAAACTTTTCCATTGTACAGCTTGAAATTTTATATGGATATTTCAAGCATGCATTATGAGGGTGTGTGTGTGTGTGTGTGTGTGTGTGTGTGTGTGTAAATAAAACCATGAATAATGTGTTCCCCATACCTTTTTTAAAAAAACTCATGAAAAAATGATATTGCTACATCTCTTCTCAGGTCATGTTTTATCAGTCAATCATACAGACACTTTAAGCATTTGAAAAATACTCCTTTCCATACTGGCATTGAAGTACTTGTGTAGCAACACGTGGTAATAATGGATCTTCTCCATAACTCAGAAGCATTTTGTATATAGGAAATGATATATTACTTATTCCAGCAATACTATAGCTATTCGCCAATTTGTGAGTCTTTTCTCTAATTCTCAACAAAATGGATACACAAATGAAAATCTTAAGAGAAGTGTGGCACTATCCATCTACCCAGATACCTTTGCAGCCAACCGAAAGACCAACTCACAGGTAAGTTAGGGTTTACACAGACAACAAAACAAGTGCAATATCAAAAGCCATCATATGATGGTGGCTCTTTGCAGACAGAAACCTTCAAGGCAAATTCCCATGGCCTTCACAAAAAGCACTGACTTTCTTTGAACTAGTTCAGAATGGTGTAGGGTGCTTTGTAAGGTGAAAAGTCAAGTGCTTTGGAAGTTTTCTTTCAATAACTTTCTTTAGTGGGTTACATAGATACATATAGTTTATAGTGCAAACTCTTGGAGTCTATTGTTTGCAATCATGGGCTGACATCATGTACTCACTTAGTCTACCAGCAATTATTCTGATAAGCATATATCAGCTAGATCACACCAATCAGGAGTAGTTGTGTAGGCTTAAACTGTACTGTTTCACAGCCCGACTTTAATATTTAAGATAAATCAATTTATTTCACACAGAAGCACATTACAAGCTACAGCTAGGTAGAATGCTTAAAATGGTCTGGTGATAGCCATGTTCAATCCACTACACTTAATTGTAGACACATTCTATTGTGTTTAACAGAACTCAATCTGCAAAACAAAACCTCTTTTTATGCAGTTCCAAAATATAACAGCAAATTGTGTCTTTGAGTTTAAAATAGTTTTCACAGTCCTAGTCTGCAATGTAGTTACATAAATCCCAGGAAAAGAAGAAAAGGAATGTTTGCATCAAGTTATTTCAGGTAACTGTTGGCTGCTTGTTAGTAACATGATAAGTCAAAGTCCAGCCTATCTTCAGGATCTCCAACAAATGCTTTAACATGGCACTCAAAACTTCTCAGAAATGCAGCAGTCTATCAAAGTTATGTTCACCGGTTAGCCACAATGCGATTTTGCATTTATTTTGGCCTAGCAGAGATCAAGAGTTGTTCTCTCAGTAAGATTATGAATAACATCTTTCCGTCTCTCACTTTAATGCGTCAACCTCAGCACTTCAGAAGCATTTCAGTTCCTTTTGTTTTGAAGAATACACATCTATTTTCTTATCACTGACACTTCTGATGGCGGAATCATTTCAGTTGCAGAACAACCTTCAAGAGGAATACAAAAGTTGGAAGCAGTAAGTCTAAGTAGCAACGTGTAACAACTATGTAGGTTCTCATGCTCAGACAACGGCTTACACAGCCTTTTAAAATGTTTGAATACATTTCAAACTTACACCCACACATTTTTTGCCTTTTTGTCTTCTCATCTAAAGGATAAAATAAGTCTCTAATGGCTTTCACACAACTAAGGGGTGGATTGGTAATCTTCTTCCACATGAAAAATAGTAGGCTTTCACTTTCATAGCACTTTCTTTTTTTCAAAAGATATTTATTAAAGTTTTTTTTAAAATATAGCAATGAAAAAAATAAAAAATAAAAAGAAACAAAATACAAAATACAACATAAAAACAGTTAAAAAACAAATAATTTTCCATACCATATCTTTCTTACGCTTATTTCCCCAGACCTCCTCATACCTCCCTTCTTTGCCTTCCACTTCAATTTGTTAGTTCAGCAAATCCTTACCATTAAGCTTTTACCCATTTATACACTTTCATAGCACTTTCTGCCAGAAGAGACATTTCCAAGGCAACAAACAAGGGCAGGAAGTCAGAACTGAAAGGGACTCCAAATATATTGCCACTCATAGTGAAGTATTAGCAAGCCTTCCCATTGATTTGAATTAAGTTGTGGAGGGCCACAGGTTCCCCATCCTTGTTCTAAGACAAATATCTTCAAACTGATATGACCTAAAGAAGTCTCTCCTAGCCCCAGATAAGGTTCCTATTACATAATGAGGGCTTTTCCCCAGCAAAGTTGTCCTATTGGCAAAAGGACTTCAAACTGTGCAACAGGATTTCCTTTTCCTCTCCCTGTGCCCCCCAATCTGTTATGTGGGTTCTTCCAGCCCTCCAGAGCAAATGGGGAGGGCAAGAGGCAGGCAGGAAGAGGAGAGGGAGAGGACATCCTGTTGCACAGGAAGAAGTCCTTGCGCCAACAGGACAACTTTGTTGGATACATCCCATAAAGTGTACCCTTTGCATACAAATAACTGTTGCTAGTTTTACCAGGGAAATCATTTGGGTAATTTCAGCTTTCTAAAATAATGTGATACACACCTTATTGGCTGCTTCCAGTGAACTTATTAGGTTCTGTAGCTCTTCCTTATTCATTTCTATGGAGTACGGCTTGAGGTTACCATTCTCTGTCAAATCCAGATCAAGGTTTAGAAGCGGCATTTGCAGCATGGATAGTTTATCACTAGAGAGGGCAAGCTATACAGGAGAATAATTAGGAAAAAAACAGCTTAGGCCAGTTATGATAGCACTTTTACAACACAGTGAGCGGATTCTGAAAGGCTGATAAAAAGTTTTTTATACTAACTATATAGTCATGAAGATGTACATTCAGGGTATCCTCCTATAACCGAGAAACCTGGACCAAAAAAAATTAATCAGAAACAACAACAGCAACAAAGATCTGAGCAGCTTTCTATATGGAGCAAATGCACAGGTTTCAAATCAGCTGGAGTGAAATTTCCTCTAGAAATAACCCAGTTAAAGGATGTGAATTTGACTTTTTAAAAACAACAATAAAACAAAGAGGCCAAGAGTTCCCCCACTGATATTGGCAAGGGAAGAGAGCAACTACAACATGTCTTCTTCTAGGAGAATTCTAGCTGCCATCAGGTGAGCTGTCTCTAGGAATTGCTGTGTGATGAGAGAGCCCTCAATGCAGACACGGTTATTAACCTCAGATTTGCAGAAAGGAATCTGCCCCCAGATCTACCAAGGCCAATGCAGCCAGAACCCAAGTATCATAAATGGATCTGTTCCTCTGTTCTAGGGTGGGGAATACACTTGTGGAAGCCCACCCCTGCTATGGAAACTTTACTGAAATAAGATTGTAAGCCACCTTGTACGGTTTGAGAATGTCTTGCCTTGTTGTTGAAGAGCAGTATGTATCCTAAATAAATGCACTAATTCATATTTATACATATAGATTGTTGTGAAGCAGAACTGCCAAAAATATAGCAGGGGATAGGATCCCCAGTATAACCCACAAAACTCCACACATTATGGAATCAGCTGGGCTTGGATACTATGTCCTTAGCAAGGCAGTATAGAAGCACTCAGGAAAGAAACCTTGGCCAGACAGAAGCTGTCCATGTGTAATACATTGCTTATCCCAACCTAGCAAGGAATAATCCATAATAAAGCAAGACTATCTATTCAGAAAACATTCTTACTCCATCAGAGTAATTCTTTGGTTTCCAGGATTCACTGCGATTTGTCACTGGCAGTACTAATACAGTACTCACTGGCAGTGCTAATACAACCTGTCAAACCATATATGCCTCTCCAGCCTGCTCAGTCGCTGTCATAAGCATACTTTCAAGAATAAAAACCCAACAAATACTCCCATAGACTTCAAAGGGTCTCACTTTTAAGGAGGTATTTTTAGGGTTTGGATGCAAAAATGTTTGATGGGGTTTATAATCAACATATATACCTGAAGGTACAGAAGGTGGTCTGGCTGTAGGTATTGTTCACAAAGGCTGAAAATACGCACACATAATGAACTCAAATTAGCCAGAGGGGAAAAAGAACTTCAGATTAACCAGATTTAAAAATTAAACCTTAGCCATAAAGAAAAGTTGCAAGCCCTTCAGAAATGAAGAGTCGTGTGTGGCTACAGATTAAAGGTTCACAATTTCTCAATTAGGTTCCTGCTAAAATGTTCACATTCAACAAATAACGCTTTTAAGAACTCCAATAAGACACAAAAAAAACCTCTCTTTATATAATGGCTTCCAGAACAAATTTAAGCAAGAGGCAATTTATAACCACAGCAAAGCAAGCAGAAGCACATTAGAAGAGTAATCACTCTTCTGAGCAAACATTTTGCATGATGGCCAGATGTTCTGCAAACTACCAGCTGCATAATTCTCATTAACGTGACCAAACTACTTTAATAGGTTTAACACAGATCCTCTTATGCAGATCTTATAAACAACCTGAATGTTCTATATATAATCCAAGGGGAATTGTAGATTATATTGGCATGTTACATTGCTACAATGTATTATGCCATACAGTAAATATGCTGTAAAGCAGTCCAATTCAAGATAGTGAAGAAATGCTGTATTATATAAATCGTTCATTTATTGCATAAGACAGGGGTCAACAACCTAAGGCCCATGGGCCACGAGCGGCCCACAGGGTTTGTTTGACAGCCCCACGAGCCGCCCCCAGAGCCGCCCACTTGGCGAGTCCCCGCCCGCTGCACTAAACTGGCACGCCGCAGGAACTTGCTTCCGTGGCGCCGGAAATCGCGTCTGCGCAGACGACGGAAATTGCAGGCGCGCGCGATTCGGCCCAGGGAGGGATCTCCGCTGGAGTGAACCGGCCCAGGCGAGGTAAACCTTGCAAACCCCTGGCATAAGACATAATAGCCCACTATTCTACGGCTCGTCACAATCTTACGAGAAACAAACTCTCATTATTCTACCAACCGTTTAATAACAATTGTTTGGAACCTTAACTACATACTATACAGCAGGGATGGGGAACCTCAGGCTGCCTCCTCTCCCCTCAGTTGATCTGCCATAGTCTGTTTCAAAGTCTAGATAATAGTCAAAGACTATTTGTCTAGATAGTCAACATGGTACCCTCCAGATGCTGCTGGATTCCAACTCCCATAAGCCCCAGCCATTGTAGCCAATGCTCAGGGTTGATGGAAGTTGTTGTTCAGCAATATCTGAAGAGTCACAGTTTGGCTACCCTTGATCTAGCAGTCTTACACAGCTAGGAATGAAACTGTTAGCCTAACCTTCAGCTGCCAGTCAAAATCCAGGAGGCGTGCCGAACAGATGCTGTTTGTTCTTTCAATCAGGGCATGCCTGATGTCATGTTTTCTGCCTTTCAAGCAAGTCACCACAGCTTTTTGAGAGTCAGAACTCAGCTCGTCCAATGGCTGAAGTGCCTACAAAACAAAACAAAAATGGAACACATAAACCTAACAGGCTTAACAATTGTATGATAACAATTGGCATTGTTTGTACTTGTAAATACGAGTGTTATTTTTTAAAGACCACATCATTTTTGTGTCTGTTTTGTAGGCACAATCAAAACCACCAGAATGCCTATAGTATGTCAGTTCTACCTTTACTCTAAGTACTGACTAAAATATGGGCCTCAGTCTTGCAGCTGAGGACCACATGCAACTGGGTACCACCGATACGCAGGCAAGAGCAGCCCCTACTGCTTTGATAACCAGCAACAAGCAGCTGGGCCCGCAAAACCCTTCATGTGCTCAGCTGTGAAATCCTAAACTGCCTCCCCTTTGTCAAAGCTATGGTGTAGGGAAGTGCCTGAAAGAGAAAATGACTAAGTGGCAGACTGTAAGAAATTCACACTAGGAGTGACATGGCATCCAGCAGTGAATGGCAAAACTCCAACTTGGGAGTGCAGGAGGCAGCAAATGCAAAGCTGCTTGGTTTGGCTGCAGGTGTCTGCACCTGCCCCCCTCTTTCCAGCTGTTTCATCATCCCTGATCATCTGATTACGAGTCTTCTAATCATGTAGCAGTGGAATGACTCTGTGGTTGTTGGCTGTACAATTATAGCAATGAACTCCTTGTTGCGGTAATTTCCCTCCCCCCAATATCATTTTTGGGTTTCTTAAAATATATACATACTATTATTTTTACTTCTGAAAACCTTGGGGTTCCCCATGCATGCTAGTACCTCCCTCTTGTTTCTCAGTGCCCCCATTTTGGCTTCGTTTATGTTGGCACTCACCAGCTGGGTTCGCTATCAGAGTAAGAAATGTTCTAGAGCATCAAAGCAAAATCAGAAAAATGGTAACCATTTCGGGAATAAAAATCAAGTACAGGCAGCTCAACGTGTTTTACCAGCTGTAGGTTAATACACCTAAGAAGAAAGGTCTTTAACTGAACATTATCCCAAATGAAAGATTTAAGACATATTAAACTTCATTAGATTCTTTTCATAATCTACAAGAATTACAGAATACACTGGCTGAAGTACTAATGTATAATCTGTTTTAATTAAATTAAATTGAACTTAACTCTGCTTAATTTTGAAGCAGATACCTGTTGCAGATACACAAAGGCTCAGCTATCGTATACCCTTGACCGAAGAACGGTACACTTCTTCTATCTGGGATGGTCGTCCTCTTCCACTGAGCGCGCAGCTTCAGGAGGGACGCACATGGAGCAGTGAGGGAGGAAGGGGACACCCGCCTAGCCAGCCAGATCAGCCGAATCAACCCTGGCGATCAATGGGGTGACAGATGTCGCAGCCAGATCGCCCTCACATCCAATCCAAATGGAAAGCTACACTGCTGGAAAATCTTAAAGGCTTGGGGATCCCACAGCAGACCCTGATAGCGACAGGCTTCGAGAAAGCTAGGACTACAATTCGCCAACGTATCTGGGACGTAGAATTACAATGCCACATGAGCGAAATGATCAAACACCCAGCAATAAGGGACCATGGGAGAGGTTGCTCTCCAGCTAACTATCTGTCAGGTCTTCAGGTACCCAAATACAGACGGTCTTTTACCCTCGCCAGATTTGAGGGTAAACCATATACAGCACGGGTCTGCCCTTGTGGCTCGTTGGAAGTTGAAACTGCTCTTCACGTACTATTACGTTGCCGTCTTTATGAGGATATACGTTTGACTTTTATTACACCTGTTTTGCAAAAGTCCAGGAAAGAATCGGAAGACCATAGTTTAAAACTACTGCTAGAGGACAAGAATCCCAAGACTACATTAAATGTAGCCAAATTCTGTGTGTCTGCAATCAATCGCAGGAAGCAAGTGGTATCCCATAATGACCAAACCCCTAAATGTTAACTACAGGGAGCACGCTAATAATTAATTTTAATTTTTATATTTAAATCTTTGTTATATACATATTGTCCTTTGTATTTCTGAGATTTTTTTATGATCTGTGATATTGTGTGTGTTGACGCTGGTCTGTGACCGTATTAATAAAATTCAAATTCAAATTCACAAAGGCTCTGCTTATAACTTTCTCATAACGAAAAGAGAATTAAAAAAAATATATATAACTTTCTCATAACGGTTATATTACTACATAAACTAGAATAGCAATACTGAGTCTTTATTTACAAAGTCACAAAACAAGTGCGGATACCTCTTCATCTGAGCGATCTTTGGCAACGGTACTTTTGAAATATGCCGAGGTTTGTTCTAGAACCTCCATCCATTCTGTCAAATTCCAAATAGTGTTATAGTCTTGATATCGAGGGTATGCGCGGCCACAAATCCCATCAATTACTTTGTGAAAGAACTGGAAGAAATGAGTATAAACAAAGCTTTAAGAGACAGCTGGTTCTACTGATGTTGCATTTTGTTGGTTTTATAGATGTTGTATTTTCTGATGTTTATAATTATAAGTAGTGAACAGGATCTTTGCACATCTACTTTGCTATACAACACCACATCATTTGCAATCAACAGTTTGATCACTCCCAAATGATAGCCTTAGCAAAATTAATTAAAATTAATAAAATGGACGCTGGGTATGCCTCTGTCCAGCAAGGGGTTCTGTTGAAATAACTGACTTAACAATCTGATCACCCACCCACCCCATATGGAGACAGTTCAGAATCATCTGTCTTCAGGGTTGGCCCAAGACATTTTGGCATCTGAGGAAAAAACACAAAATGGCATCCCCCTCCCCACCTGGGAAGAAGAGGTGAGTGAAGATCTACATCAGAAACAAGGAGGGGCCATAAATAGATAGATAGATAATACTTTATTCGGCTATAAGCCCACCAGGTAAAACCAATCGGTAAATAAAATAGCATTTTACATTCTAAAATATCAACTAAAATATTTCAGCGCATAGAGGGGCCATAAAGCTCTACGGCAGTCGCCTCATGGGTGGGCCGGCTCTGCCTGTGAGATCACCTGCTGTTTCTGTGCCCATGTCTGTGTTATGAACACACTATCTTTGAGCCTTTTCAGGTGCATTAGTGAAGAACAAGGGGTGCCAACTTGAATAAAATATGGGGGGCAGGTAAGCCACGCCCACATAATTGATCACATGACACAACCCCCCCCCCACACACACTACTTGAATGGCAATGCCCAACAATCTTTAAAATTATTTTATTGGGGGGGGGGGGCGCGACCATTAGGAGTTGACTCCTATTGCGAAGGGCAAAAGAACCAGGTCATGCTGTGGAGGCCATGCAGTCAGTTCAGGGCTCCACCAGCCATCAACCCTTCAGAAGCTGGAGCACTGCTGGCATGAAGCGAATGGAGCCTCCATGAACAGGAGCAGCGCTCCTCAGAAACCCGAGGGATGTTGGGGTCATTCGGGAAGGGGACGGCCCATCTTTTCCACGCCCTGCTTGTGAACCGTCACACATATGCTGGAGGCAAAACCCCGGGCTTTCAGGCATGGCCAAACTTGGCCCTCCAGATGTTTTCGGACTACAACTCCCATGATCCCTAGCTAACAGGACCAGTGGTCACGGATGATGGGAATTGTAGTCCCAAAACATCTGGAGGGCCAAGTTTGGGAATGGACCGCAGTCGCTCCTTCAGAACCACCTCTTTGCCTCAGAGCAAACCCTCCAACGCAGCAAAAAGGAGCGCGCCTTTTTTAACCAATCAGCGGCCAGCCTTCTCCCCCCTCCCCCCCTCCCCGCGTTCTCACCTTCAGCCTTTCCTCGGCCGGCAACTTTTCCGTCAGCTTCATCTTTCTGCCCCACCCATCCAAGCTGCGCACGCGCGGGGGTCTCGACCAGCTTCCCCAGGCGAAAGCTGCGAACGCGGCGGGGCCACGTGACCGCGCGCTGGCCAGGCTTTGCCCTATCAGAGCTCCTGAATAAAGCCGCTTCCGCCTCCGCGTCATCCTCCTCCTCCTGCGGAAGGAGACTGCGCAGCGGCTGAAGCGCCGCCCCACTCTTTCAACGCATCCCCCCCCCGCTCCCAGCTTCAAAGCCGTGGCTCTCCTTAGTATTTGAGTTGAAGTGCTAGTCCGGGCCAGGCACTTCCAGAGGGGAGGGCAGTTGGTTAGTGGTCCTACCCTAAGGCAGATCTTTATATCAATGTGTTTATGTTTCAACAGAACAAGCTGCAAACCAGGTCAAAAAACAGCTGGTATATAATAAAAGTACAATATAAATTAGCAAAATCACAATATACTAATCGATCACATTAGATGATGTGAGGAACTTCAATTAACCTTGTGACAAGAAATAGAAAAGCATCAATCAAGCCACCCCATGTGTCTCACCTAGGGTCTTTCGCCTGGAAGGTTAGGTTATACCCACATTCTCACCTGGGACAGAAACTGCATTTTCCTCTCACTGTTGCCAACCAGCTAGCAGACAAAATGCTTATTAACCCCACACTAGAATAACCAGAGGCTGTTGAAAAACGGGTGAGAAATCGTACAAACCTGACCTACAGCACCCACTCCTGTCTCCTGTAAGATCTGTCTCCTGTAAGATCTACAACAGTGGGTTCTTTTCACCCTGGAGCATGAAACATTTTTCATTCATTCTCCCTCTGCTAGTGTTCCAGCCCTCATGCACAGTTCAGAGTTTTGCTTCATCATAACGCTAGAATTCAAGGCCATCCAGCTAAGCAGAGAAACTCTCAATTAAAATTGCAGGACAAATGTTACAACAAGCTGAGTGCAAATGTGACGTGGCAGCACCAATTTGCATTTTATTTAGTGATAAGATGCTGCTGCATGAAACTGGAAGTTACAGTACAGTGAATGATAAAAAACAAACAACAGCCCCTGCCTGCTTGCTTGCAATCTAGTTCAAGATTGCAAGGCTGAAGTTGGTGCCTGGTTTCTCATCTGAAACAGCAGCTCTTTCTGTCCAATAGACAGCAGCTCCTCTGCCATCCCAAATAAGCTTTGAACAATCCCAGATCCTACACATTCATGAAGTTTGCACCCTTTGAGATGCATCAGCATTCTTTTCCGTCCAAAGAGTTGTTTTTGGTGCTTCAAATATCATGGTATTCCTATGTCAGTGGTTCCCAAACTCCCCCACCAACCACTTGAAAATTGCTGGTGGTCTTGGAGGACCACTTAATAATTTTATGTCTCTTGTCACAATTGTAACGTGCTGTGCCAGACGCTATATTATTTTTCATTGTATTTCACTGCTTCTTTTATTATATTGTATTTTATTGTATTGCATGTTTCATTCCATAAAATTCAAATTACAGTATAATAAAATACACTATAAGAGTTAAAAGAAGTAATCAGAATACAATGAAAAATCAATGTGGATATTTAATGGGGACATGCCACAGGCCACCTGCATGAAACTCTAGGAAAGTCCTATTGGTTTCAGTGGGAGGCATTTGTGAATGTGTTCTTAACTTAAGGTTACCAGATTTTTTTCAATGAATCCGGGGACACTTTTCAAATTCAGTAGGAATGATAGGATTTTGTCAGGGGACTCATTTGTAAATCTGGGGACTGTCCCCAGGAAACGGGGATGTCTGGTAACCTTAGCTTAACTCTCACTGGCATAAAAGGTTGGGGATCTTTTGGGTTCATACTCTCATACTCAATTAATTCTGGTTAGTTATCACTTAACAAACTTAGTACCTTATGATATTCCCAACCAGGCAAAACACACCAAATGGTATTTTATCTGAAATACAACAAATGTGGCATACCGTATGCTTTGTGCCAGGTGGTTAAAGTAGTCTATAAAGTTTGTAGGTATATACCTATTGGGAGAGGGGGATCTTCATAGTACAGCCAAAGAAAATGGCTGAGGATTCTAAAGTGCATTAATGATATTAGAAGTGGAACTAGCATGGTAGTCACTTTCGTTCCAAAGTCATAAATAAGAGTGTGACCTTCTGCTTTTTGCATCAGAGACTACTGATTTGGGAGCCTGACTATCTGAAGGACTATCTGTACCAATATGAGCCTGCCTGTGCATTAAGATTGATGTCTGAAGGCCAATGGGTATTGGGACCACGGCTTTTTGGGGTGGTAGTTCCAAATTTATGGAATTTATTCTCCCTGGAAATCCATCTGGCTCTGCTCCATCATTATTAGTTGTTGTTTTTAAAGAAACATACTGTATTTTTCCATGTACTGTATAAGATACCCCCTATTTTGGGGGACTCATATTTAAGAAAATGTGGGGAGATGACCCCATGTATAAGACACCCCCTAATTTTTTACATTATTTTATAGTAAAAAAAAACCACCCTAGTCTTATACACAGAAAAATGTGGTATTTTAGTTTTCATCTACATTTTTCATAATTGCACTTTGGTTTAACTTATACTGTTAATTTTAAGGGGTTGTGTGTTTTCAGATAAATGATTTCATGTTGTTGTGATTGATTCTGGAGTTGTACACCAGTGTGAAGATTGTTATGCCCTGAGAGTTGATTAAGAAATATTTTAATAAATATTGGTATCCAGATATTAATTTGGCATTCTAGCCAGACTGCCTTGTCATTATACAAGGTGAGGCAGTTACCTCAGCAGGTTTGGGATACCACTGAAAGCAATAGTGTGGGAGATTGTGTCTTGGGAATCAGATTGATTCACAATCTGCCCAGAAGACTCCCACTTATTTGCCAAGGGGTGGTACTCTATGTTAACTAGTCACAGAGGTTGTTGTTCTGAGTGGTGTTTTTTTTTTTTCTCAGGCAACAAAATGACTTGGGTGAGTCCTGATCTTAGTGATTCCCAGTGTGCAGTGCCTGTCTGCCAGGCACCAGGTGAAAAGTCTGGAGAAGACAATTTAGGGGGGCATTCAGGACTGTTAGTCACATAGAATAAAATGCGGAGATCTCATTTCTGTCACAGTTGCTGTTAAATAAAGTGGGGGGACGGGACTAATGGGAACTCCTGGATATTCAAATACAAATATTGTATTTCTAGGAAGGCACTGATCCTAAACAAGAGTTACTAGGATCTCAGCGGGACTTAGAGCTAATAAAGACAGAAGGAGTAAAAAGGGGGCAATTAGACAGAAGTTAGCAGCTGCAAAAAGAAATATGTGAAAGAGAAAAGTAAACACAACGACACAGAAGTTGCCACGGAAGCCAACGCTGCATTGCTCTAAACGGGTCCTCGTGGTGCAGAAATAAAACTGCTTGCACATTTGCAAAGCTGAAGATTCCTGCTTTTTTGGGGGGGGGGGCTGTGGACTAGATGACTCTATGGGTCTCCTTCCGGCTCTACAGATCTGGGATTTCTGTGCTAGAGTTGGGAGAAGAGAAACGCTTGAAGGAAGCGTCAGAAAGGGCGGAGGCCGGGTCCTTGCAAAGATTGGCTTTTGTGGAGGCTATTCGCTGTCCCAGCCTTCCCCCCCCCCACCTCGGTTGGTTCTTCCTACTGCAGCAGGCGAAGTGGGCGGGGAGGGGACCGGCTCCCAGCTGCAGGCGTCTGGCTGCGAGCTTAGGTTTCGGACCATAGTGGGAACAGCGGCGGCAGAGGGAGATCGTTCGAGTGCGCGGGGAGAATCGAGGCCGTTTTTGTGATGTGCCCAGGGGGAGAGGTAGTAAGAGGCATCTTCTCGTGCGAATTCATTCTCTCTCGTCTTCCCCTTCCTTTTGGTGCGTTGCTGATTCCCTTTCTATCCAGAGCGTTTTACCACCCATCCCGCTCTGTCGGAATCCCCTTGACATAGTCAGAAAGTTCTATTCTCCTGGCTTTGCTTTATTAAATCGGGATTTTACTGTACTTGTTATTCATCTAGAAAAACGAACGTAAGTATTCCTCAGACGCCCCTCTCCAACGCTGCAAGTCTTGTGCATCTTTATTATAATATACTGTATACACCTTTCACCCTAACGTCCCAGGGGCAGGCACGTTATAAAATTACAGTACCTGGTACAGGAAGCCGCACTGAACTTTTAGGATTTACTTCTGAGTAGGCAGAAGTAACCTAAGGAAGGTTTTATCACAGCCGCATGAGGTAAACCTGTGCATCGCTCAGAATGATTGATTCTGTTTTGTCTTTCAGTTTTGTATCTTCGAAATAGACCAGGACAGGTATAGGTGTGTATTTGCAAACTAGGTTGGTGTCCCTCTATTTGTTGAACTTTATGGGAAGTTAGAACAGATTTGGGTAAAGTAGAATAAAGCCTCATGTGATCTTTGTAATTATGGACGCAGAGCAGAGCTGTGTGGAGTTTGTAAGCTGCAGTTCAACGTTTGCATTTCATTAGGATGGCCAATCTTTTTGGCGAATGTGTGGTAAGTCAAATCTAAAGTATAAGCACAATACTACATGCCTTGTGTGGCTTTGCCTGTCCAATCTGAGCTGCAGAATAGGTAGCAGCACAGTTTAGGAATGAAAGGCAGGAGAGTTGATTGACTCTTATCCTGTGGGCAGGCCTGCAGGCTTTCCTGCACTTGTCCAGGTGTGCCGCAAATCCCCACTGCCTATTTGCCACAGGTTCTCCATCCGGTTATTGGGGCTTTAACATTTGCCTTCAGTATTAAGGGTTCTGCCTTTGGGAAAGTTCAGCCTGTGGCCTCATGGCACAAGCAAGCTGGATTTTCTTGTTTTGCCCCTATTGAACATAGTGAAGTAAAGAGAGGGAATTAAATTTTTAGACAGAATTCTGAACATTTGTATAGTACTTCCATACATTTAAAGAGCTTCCCATGCATTATCTTGTTGCAGTCCCTTAGAACTAGCAGTTAGTGTTATTGGTCCCCATATTGCATGGGTGGAGGAGATAAAGAATGAGAAAGAGTGTGTGGCTTGCTTTTAGACCGGCAGGTGAATTCATTGCAGAGGCAAAATTTGAACCAAGGAATTCCTGACTTGTAGATCATTCTCTGCTGTGAACACACCATATGATTTCCCCCCAAAGAATCTTGGGAACTGTAGTTTGTTAGGGTTGCTGCAAATTGTAGCTTTGCGAGCGATAAACTAGTTCCCAGGATTCTTTGGGGGAAGTCATGCGCTTTAAACGTATTGAGCCTGGTGGTCTTATGATTTTTGTTGTCGGGTGGGGGGGGGGTTGGTAATGGATTAGCTTTGATGTTAATTTGTACTTTTAGGAAGAGGATTGGAAAAAATTTAAGGACTATTTACAAAAACATAAGTTATACGAATGTTGAGAATTTGCTAAGTTTCTGGGAGAAACATGCTTTAGCATTGAGATTTATAAATGATGGAAATTAAGTTATGATTTTGAAAAGTATAAATTACAGATTATATAACTAAATGAAAGTACCAAAACACATAAAATAAGGTATCAATTTGCTGTTTATTTTTATTGTAAAGAAAGCAGGGGATGGAGGATCTGGGGAAGTCCAGTTGATTACGAAAATAGATCTGGAAAAGTGAACTTTCTTTTATAATTTCTTCTTTTTTTTCTGTAAAATCGCTTTTGTTGTGTTGTTGACGATCTTTTCTGACCTTGGAAAAAAAGCAATAAAAAATTATTTTAAAAAAAAAAATGATGTTAATTTGTACTTTTAATAGAGATGGTTTTATATATATATAATTACTATTAATTGCCCTGTGTTTTGGATTGTAAATTCCCTTGAGTTACTTTGATGATTAGGCAGGGAACTATAAAATATTTATTTTGTAAAAAAAAAAAACCAGTACCCAGGAAGCCATTTAGAGTTCCCTAGCTACAAACTAAAGATTTCCTTTGTGCCTTTACATCTCCTGGGAGATGAGACAGTTTCAGCTTCTCCCGCCTGTTTTTCATGTGGGCACTATCTATCTACTTCCCTTTCCTACCTGTTGCATTGTAGCCTAGAGACCTGTTTGCTACAGCAACTTTAACTAGAACACACTAGCAAAATGGCAGCAATCAGCATTGTATGTGAGTATTTTGCTTGTGGGATTCTTGTAGCAAAAATAACAATAAAACTAGATGCTTAACTCAATAAGCTGAGTGTCAGTAAAGCATGTAGGATCATGCCCTGTTCTAATGCTGAGTGAATAATTATGCGTCAGACCATGCTGCCCTGCACAAGATAATTAGGCTTCCCATTTTCTGAGTTGATTTCGTCAGATCATGTGAAAAGGGTTTTGATTTTGTTGTATCTTCCCCACTCCCAGCCCCAATGAAAGAATCATAATCAGATTAACACATGGCTGATGACAGCATAGAGACCTGAAGTGCCATGTTTGTGCCACAGCTTTAAAGTGGAAGGGTTAATAAGACTCACTATGACATTGAGTTAGGCCTGCATTTCTACTTGGTATACTGGCCTGGTTTTCACAAAATTCTAAACCATGACTTAGTGCGTAAACCACCAGCCCTCTGATTAACAGCCAGATACACAGATCCATTGTGCCACAAGAAGTATCCCCTGAATGAAGTATCCCCTGCCTTCCTCCTGTGCAGTTGGTTTGCAGGAGGTAATGTCATTGATCATATTTTTCCCTTTCTTAAAACACTCTGGGTTCAGTGTTTTGCTTTTAAAGTCTCAGGTCACTCACTATACTGTAGTGCTATTGAAATAAACAGGTGTTAACTATGCTTACATAGTGATTTATCTGCTAAGGTCTAATTAATTATGTACCTCATAACCTTCAAATACAAGACTGGAGTTTTCTTTTTGTTTTGTTTTACTATCTATTATATGTTTGTGTTCTCCCCCCCCCCCCTTTAAAAAAAAATATTGATTTTTTTCCACTAACAACAATCCAATATAAGCCACATTAATACAATACCAAATCTTAATACAATCAAAAGAGCCAATTATCCAATTCCAAATTAAACATTTTGGGTGACTTCCCATTTTCTGTTTCTCAGGAGATGATGATGTTACTTCGTCCTGTTCCAATCCTCTTATTTAATCCAAATAAAACAGTTCTGATCTTAATCCTTTATTTTAACAGCCACTGATGTGATGACTTCCGTTCGTATTTAACTATGCAAGAAGAGTTTATATCTTGTAACTTTCTGTGTGAAATGTTTTGTTTTTTTTAACATTCGTCCTTCCCTTCATGTTGTAATCTATCATTTGCAGCATTCCTCTCCTCCCCCCCTTCAAGGATTCAGTTCTTGTTGCACCACAGCCTCATGCCATCTTGCTTTTCCAAACTGAAAGAGATCTGGTGTCTGTCCATAGCTCCGGGCAGACTTTCAGCATTTTCTTCTTTGATTTCTTTCCCATCTGTTGATTTCTTTCCCATCTGAAGGACCGGCAGTTGTACACATGTGTGTGTGTGTGGCTGAGAGAAGCAGGCAAGTGTGGGAGCAATGGAATTCTGGAGCAGCCATCTTGTGGGTCACATGACTCTCTTTCCAGCTCTTCTAGAATTTGAGAACAGTGGGAGTTAGTTTATAGTTCTGAAGAGGAAGTAACTGAGCTTAAGGAAGGCGGTTGCAGCTCAGGGGCGGCCCAAGTTTCTGTGCCAAAGGAAATCCTGCCAATATCTTCCAATGGTTGAGAGCCACAAGGCACAGCCTCGCTGCTGTTTCTCCTTCTGCAACGATCCCCATACAGTACATTTCCTAGTTATATCTTCTCTGTCGACGGACCTGGCTGTCAACACTGCTTCTTTATTCCCCCTATGATTCCCACCCCCTTCCTTTGCCAGGGCCTTGCTTCCCCCTCTCCCTCTCCTCAACTTCAGCCAGGCATAATACTATTCCTTTCCCTCTGCTTTCCAGCGATTACTGCTTCCTCCTGAGCCTTAAGCCCTATCCCATGCTCCCGGGATCCATTTGGCCACTGTGTGGCTAGGGAAAGGGATGAGAGAAGGAGAAAAGGCACTCTAATTCTCTCACACATTTTTTGACTTACCCTTATAGATCAGCTTCTTCCCTTCATCTTTCTAAACCTGTCAGGAGCCGCACCTGAACTGCACGGCAGCCATATATGATTTGTGAGAAACGGTTTGACCGCCTAGGCCGCAGTCCCGTAATCCAGTATTTTTCCGTTTAAGAATTATGTTTAGAAAGCCTGCTGTGCTGCTCCTTTTGCAAATCCCTTCAGCGGCGATGGCTAAAGAGTCGCTAAATGTTGTTGCATGAAAAATAATGTTACTTTGCTTTGGAGCTGTGTGGATCCAGAATAGGTAAGGTGCTATTTTGCTTAAACCACTTGGTTTGTTGTAGCGGTTGCTAGGCTGGAGAAATCATTATGGGTCTGGTCTCCTAAAATGTGGCACCAAGCATTTGAAAGGCATTCAGCCTTACTAAGCGAGTGGCACTGTTCCCCATAAGTAAGGGGAGCATGGATGTAGCCAAGGGGGGGCAGGGAGGGGCAGCTGCCCCCCAGGAAATAAAAATCAATAAAAATACATAGTGAACTGAGGTTCTTTCCCCCCCCCCCAACAAAAATCCTGGCTACGCCCATGATGGGGAGACCATTTGTCCCCCAGCAAATGGTACCACCCAGGTATCTTTGGCATTGTCTCTTTGGGATAGCTTTGGGTGTTGTCCCAAATGTGGTGGGATGTGGGATGTCTTGTGAAGGTCTTAAGGCCCCTTGGTAGCTCTAGCTACGTACTGAGTTTTGTGAGAAGGCTTTTGAGAGGGGGTAATGTCCCAGTTCAGTGGTACAACATCTGCTGAGCATCTGCTATTCTGATCCCTTGCATCACTTTAGGGCAGGGGTCAGCAAAATTTTTCAGCCATGGGCCGGTCCACTGTCCCTCAGACCTTGTTGGGGGCTGGACTATATTTTGAAAAAATATATGAAAGAATTCCTATGCCCCACATATAACCCAGAGATGCATTTTAAATAAAAGGACACATTCTCCTCATGTAAAAACACGCTGATTCCCGGCCCTTCTGCGGGCCAGATTGAGAAGGCGATTGGGCCGCATCCGGCCCCCGGGCCTTAGGTTGCCTACCTCTGGTGTAGGGCAAGGAAATATTTCCTATCTGAAGCTCTGGACGGCTGCTGCCAATCAGTGCAGACAGTACTGAGCTAGGAGGAGTAATGATCTGGTTCAGTATAAGGCAGTTTCCAACTCTACTACTTGGGTCATTGCAAACATCGAGACAGCAAAGAGGGCCAAGAGTCTTCAGAGAGTGGTCATGGGGATTATCAGTTTGTTTTTGTTCTTATTTTTATTATGTATTTTGTTTTTTATATTGTCATTTTGTGTTGCAAACCGCCCCAAGATCTTTGGGTATAGGGAGGTATGCAGATTTAATAAATAATAAAACAATACTAAATAAAACTTTATGTTGGCCCTTACCGTGTTATTAGCTGGCTGAAAGGGCCTTGCTATTTTCAGGTGTGCTTCTCGTTTTTTAGTCAGCAGTGGCTCTGTGCACTGAGCAGTTTCATTTCTGGCAGAAATGTAGCAGTGGGTGGCTTTCCTCTTTGTTGCGTCTCCTTGAGCTGCACCTGATTTTCTACCTGTTGCTGAGCTGTTGAATGCTCAGAGCTGCCCTCAGGGGCCGGGGAGGCAGCACCCTTATATATACTTCTCCATGGTGAGGTTTGTTATCTGGCGCCAGTCCTCCTCATGCAGAAAGATTGCGTAAGCTGCTTATCGACTTTCTCTGCACACTGAAGAGCAATTCGGCAGCGCTCATTGTGGCAGAAACAACTATACAGTGGTACCCCGCAAGACGAACGCCTCGGAAGATGAAAAACTCGCTAGACGAAGGAGTTTTTCGTTTTCTTAGCCACTTCGCAAGACGCATTTCCCTATGGGCTTGCTTCGTAAAACGAAGCTTGCCCCGCAAGCTCCGGGGATAGCGGGGAAGCGCAGCGCGTCTTCCCCGCTGTCCCTGGACCTCTTTTGAAGCAAGGGGCAGCGGGGAGAAGATCGCTTCTCCCTGTTGCCAGCCCTGCAATCTCCGGGGACAGAGGGGAAGGCGCGCGCGCCTTCCCCTCTCTCCCCGGACCCCTTTTGAACCAAGGGGCGGCAACGGGGAGAAGCGATTCTCCCCGCTGCCCCTTCCCTTGCTTTAAAACAGGTCCGGGGACAGAGGGGAAGACGCGCGGCACTTTCCCTCTGTCCCCGGACGGTCTCCATAGGAACGCATTGATTGATTTTCAGTGCATTCCTATGGGAAACCGTGCTTCGCAAGACGAAAAACTCGCAAGAAGAAAAAACTTGCGGAACGAATTAATTTTGTCTTGCGAGGCACCACTGTATTTGGGTCAGGTTAGGGAATGCAGCCCACCAACAATTTGACTTTCTAGTTCCTGTATGTATTTCCTGAGAAAGTTCTCCACACTTAGGGCTAGAAGGTTACGAAACGGAATCTGCCTTGGTTTAGCACCACTGATTTCAGGACATTGCAGGAGAGATTTGCTGAGTCAAATATTTTGGGTACATAAACAGAAGGGACAAATGTACTGATGTGGTATCTCTGGGTGTCCGCTCAGCTAGAGGGCTCTGAAGTTCCCTTACTAAATGCACATGATAGACTGCAGAGTGGCCTAGAATGAACATATAAGGAATCTGCAGGAAAACCCCAAAGGAATATTTTGGCAAATCCATATTGCTGAGGTTACACCTACACGGCAGTTTTTGAAAGGCACTGAGCTTCGCACTTTACTTGTTAAACAAGTTTTGTTTGCTAAGTAGCCTTAAAGATAAGCAGAGCTGTGGTAAAGAAGTACTATAGATGCTTTGGGTATACCTACTTGAAGACTCGCACCCGTATATTAAAAAGGTACACTAATTAGAATTTGGACTTCAAGCACTCAGGATGTGGGAGGGAGGGAGAGGCAGACTTTCATTATTTTACTTCCCATTATAAATACTAGTCACTCCTTCAAGTGCAAAAGGAGTGACTAGTATTTGAAATTGAATTCTGAGGTACTTATTAGGACACCTAAAGGCTTTAAAAATTACCGTAATAATAAAATATAAGAGCCCCTTGAAACAGGTATTGGCCATTATGTCTCTGTTTTTAGGTATATTATAGTTGATTGTTAATAGGTTATATCTCTTTATTATTGTCCTTTGAAAGACTATGAACTGATTGGGAAGAGTTTGGTATTATCTTCCATTTTAAGTGGGACCAGTTCTCGCTGCCTGTGCTATGTTGCTTTTGGTTTTTCCTTGCTATTCTTATGGTTCTGTGCATGTGTTGAGTAGTGGATCTCCACTGTCGGGGGGGGGGGATTATTTAACCACAATCACATTAATTCCCTGCAATTAATGCAGACCATTGCAGGGAATTTAGCCCTGAGAATTGGCCTTGAGCTGTATGGGACTGATCTCTGTTTCAAATTTTAAACTCACTGTCACAATATGTAATAACATGACTAAGTTAGACAAAACAACACTTTTAAAACATGATAAGTTGCTCTCATACAGGTTAAGCATGTACAGTATTAAGGTGGATAAATAAGTATTTACTAGACTGTAATTTTATGCATGCTAATTGCCAGAGTCACACCATGTTTACTGTACTTAGAAAGTCCAGTTGATTTTATTCTACCTTTATAGCTTTGTCTCAGGTTATAATGACAATTAAGATCAGATAGTATGCTACAGTGGTACCTCGCAAGACGAATGCCTCGCAAGACGAAAGAGTTTTTGGTTTTTTGAGTTGCATCGCAAGACGAATTTCCCAATGCGCTTGCTTCGCAAGATGAAAACGTCTTGCAAGTTTGTTTCCTTTTTCTTAAAACAGTTGTGACTTGACTTCGAGGAGCAACTCGTGCTTTGCAAGACGAAAAATTCGCAAGGCGAAAAAACTCGCAGAACGAATTAATTTCGTCTTGCGAGGCACCACTGTACTTTATTTCTTTTAGGGTGATATCCATCATTAGTCCTGTTCAGAGTAAAAGGTAAAGGGTAAAGGGACCACTAACAATTAAGTCCAGTTGCGAACGACTCTGGGATTGTGGCACTCATCTTGCTTTACAGGCCGAGGGAGCCGGCGTTTGTCCGCTTCCACAGACAGTTTTTCCGGGTCATGTGGCCAGCATGACTAAGCCGCTTCTGGCGAAGCCAGAGCAGCACACAGAAACACTGTTTACCTTCCTGCCGGAGTGGTACCTATTTATCTACTTGCACTGGTGTGCTTTTGAACTGCTAGGTTGGCAGGAGCTGGGACCAAACAACGAGAGCTCACCCCGCCACAGGGATTCGAATCACTGACCTTTCGATTGGCAAGCCCAAGTGGCACAGTGGTTTAACCCACAGCGCCACCCGCATCCCTCCGTTCAGAGTACACCCATCTAAATAAATGGAAATCACTACTACTATGTGTAGGACTAATCTTGGATATCACCATTAAAATAATTCAATTCTGCTCAGTGTATGTTGGTTTAATTTTTAACCTTTAATGGTTTAACCTTTAAAATGTTTAATGGTTTAACCTTTAAAATGCATTAACAAGGTTTATATAAAGACATAATTTGTGTTCATATGGATTGCCGTGACTATGAAAGATGCAAAGATAAACTCTAATTGATGCTGATTAGTATCTGGAATGGTAGGTAGCTCTGGGGCTTGTTAAGACAAGACCTGGGTCAGGTTATCCACAGATGTTTATACAGGTTCCAACATCTCTGTAATGTTTCACAGTATCAGAAGCACTTTTCTATTTAAACCTTGCTTGTGTGTTCAGTTTGGTGATGAAAATTCATGAACTCTTCTGTAGACAATGGATTCTATGGTTTTCCTGAACAACGGAATCTAACAAGTTGGTAGGGCTTTTTAAGGGTGAAAACTTGTTTAAGAAGGGATGAATTTCGGATATTTGTGTACTACCTTTCTGTTTGTAATTAACAGTTGATTTCGATCTCCCCCAGTAATGTAACATTTTTTTATCTCGACCTTCCCTTCCTACACACCCTCTATTTACCCTTCCCTTCATTCATCCTTGCCATCTCTTTCTCTCCCCCTTTGCAAAATAAGCATAAGTTATGCCTCAAGTATTTATATGCCATTTAATATTTCTAAGAAAAGAAAAAGTTACAGAATGGCTCCACTTTCATCCATTGCACATTTAAAATATACAGTGGTGCCCCGCAAGACAAATGCCTCGCAAGACGGAAAACCCGCTAGACGAAAGGGTTTTCCGTTTTTGAGCTGCTTCGCAAGACAAATTTCCCTATGGGCTTGCTTCGCAAGACGAAAACGTCTTTCAAGTGTTGCGATTTTTTTTCGCTCCCCCCCTTTTTCTAAGCCGCTAAGCTGCTAATAGCCTTTTAGCCGCTAAGCTGCTAAGCCTTTAATAGCTTCTAAGCCGCTAATAGCGCTAATCCGCTAATAGGGTTGCTTCGCAAGACGAAAAAACCGCTAGACGAAGAGACTCGCGGAACGGATTAATTTCGTCTTGCGAGGCACCACTGTAAACGTATAGGTCATAGTAGCATCCTAAGCTTCACAAATAAGGTAATGCTAATATAGAACCAAACATCTACCTGCACCACTCAAATTGGTAAATACAGTGGTAGTTGGTAACTGGAAAGACTGACAGCCAAATCTAGAATAGAGCCCAGGAAGTGAAAGGGTAAGTCATCTCCCACCCTCCTTGCTGTTGCAGGCATACTCGTAGTTGCAAAGAGCTCAGTTGCATTGTCATTCCTGAGATGTTGGAGTAGGCTGAACAAAACGTGGCTGTAGCAAAGGCTGTTGGTTTCTGGCAGTTTGCCCCGTCTTCCCTGAATGAGATTAGTTCCTTGAAAGGTTCTTATTTGGCCCTAGGAAGTTATAGGTAACTAATGAGCTATCTGGAAAACTAGTTCATGGGCTGCAGATAGACTGCATTGGTAGTTGTTTCAAACCAGTTGCATACTTCCTCAGAGGCCCTTGTCCACATGTCCTGCTTTCAGAAGTTAGGTGGGCAGCTGCTGGAGAAAGGGCCTTCTCTGTGGTGGCACCCATGCTATGAAACTTTACTCCCAGCCGTGTTCACCTGGTGCCTTCACCTCTCTATCTTTTAGGCATCAGACAACGTCTGCCCTGTTCTTACAGTGGCAATTGGGATAGGGTGTACTAAAAAGCAGTGTTAGAAACTCAGATATATGTTAGATGCCAAATGGCTCCTTGAACCAGGGTTATAGTCGCCAAAACAGAATGCCTAGTTGCCACTAAGGATGGCTACACAGTTGTATTTTTGAATACGACGTTTTGGTTCCTGAAATTCATTCTGATTGTGCAGATAAAATATAATGGATAGAATTGTACAGGATCTGTTGCTAGCGTGTGAAAACAGCCAATAATATCCAAGGATCCCCAGGCATGCACCTCCAGATGATGGAGACATCAGGCGCTATCCTGGCACCCAGGATTCTTCACTTGGTTGCAAGTGGCTGATAGGCAGGTGCAAGATGCACCTGGCGAATTTCAAATGCTGCTAAAAAGAGTGGCAAAAATACCCACCCGAAACAATGGGAGCTGATGAAAGTAAAATCTCTCACTGCCTCCATTTCTTCCCCTTCTATTTGCCAGGAGGTGATGGGACCGGTGACCATGATCTTGGTTTTTTTGATGTTGAGCTTCAGACCATATTTTGCGTTCTCCTCTTTCACCCTTATTAAAAGGTTCTTTAATTCCTCCTCATTTTCTGCCATCAAGGTTGTGTCATAAAAACAGGGACATGGCTCCCATTGGTTCCAATGGACATTCTTGTTATTTTTTTTCATAGATCAAATCTGAAGTAATTCATTTTAATGCCTATTTGACTGATAATGAATTCCTGTCAAGAGACTTGGGCAAGGCCTACCAGCGTTGTAGGGATTTAAACTCGGGTCCCTGATGTTTCAAGTGCAATACAGTGGTACCTCGAGTTACAAACGCCTCAGGTTTTAAACGCTTCAGGTTACAAACTCCGCTAACCTGGAAGAGTTACCTCGAGTTGAGAACTTTGCCCCAGGATGTGCCGGTGGTGCAGCAGCAGCAAGAGGCCCCATTAGCAAAAGCACGCCTCTAGTTAAGAACAGTTTCAGGTTAAGAACGGACCTCTGGAACGAATTATGTTCGTAACTAGAGGTACTACTATATCCTATCCTCTGAACCACACTCAAGACAGATACCGTTCTACACAAACACTGAAGATAGGATAGCAACTGAAGCTACCAAGGATTGGGTTCAGAACCTATCAGTGTCATTCTGTCTAAACTTTATATGTGATTTATTAAAATGAAAACACACAAAAAAAACTTCCCGGTTGCAGGTAAGGGGGTGGAGAGAATGGTGACTGGGCCATTTCAGGAGGATATGGATTACCTGGATCTGTTTCAGACTTGGTTCAGGCATTGTTTGGGACTGAATCAGCCTTGGTCATCCTGGTGAATGACCTGTATCAGGACAGGAGGAGTTCATCTTTGCTTCTGCAAATGTAGCTAGTAACAGCTAAGTATGGGTCTTCCAACAGTGGTGAAGATAAGGTTAAGAAAGGTTAAGAGATGCCAGTGTGGTGTAGTGGTTAAGAGCGGTAGTCTCGTAATCTGGGGAACCGGGTTCGCATCTCCGCTCCTCCACGTGCAGCTGCTGGGTGACCTTGGGCCAGTCACACTTCTCTGAAGTCTCTCAGCCCCACTCACCTCACAGAGTGTTTGTTGTGGGGGAGGAGGGGGAAAGGAGAATGTTAGCCGCTTTGAGACTCCTTAAAGGGAGTGAAAGGCGGGATATCAAATCCAAGAAAAGGGTGATGCTCCTCTCCAATTCAGTCCCAAACAGTGCCTGAACCAAGTCTGAAACAGATCCAGGTAAAACCAAGGTAATTTGATTTTTTTTTCTTTTCTAAAAAATGGATTCCATTGAGTTTTGTACACTCTCAAGTGGTGCAGTAAGGAGTAACGAAAACAACAAAAGCAAAAATATCAGTCTCTCGCGATTTGTTATAAACTAATGCATACACAGGGAGGAGAGAAACAAGGAATGGAAACTAAAGATAGTTAATCACATTAGTTAATCAAATCTCTCCAGAAATCTGAATCTCAGGCTGGTGGTTTGGAACCTGTAGATAAGGAAATCATGCAGGCAGAGGGCCTTCTCGGTAGTAGTACCCGCCCTGTGGAACACCCTCTCATCAGATATCAAGGAAATAAACAACTCTCTGACTTTTAGAAGACTTCTGAAGGCAGCCCTGTTTAGGGGAGTTTTTAATGTTTGATCTTTTACCGTGTTTTTAATGTTATCTTGGGAGCCGCCCACAGTGGCTGGGGAAACCCAGCCAGATGGGTGGGGTATAAATAATAAATTATTATTAGTAGTAGTATTAGTATTATAAATGACTTTCTCCACTGCCTTCTTTATCTCAGTCAAAAGAAGTGTGCATGCACACGAAAGCTTATACCAAGAACTAACTTAGTTGGTCTTTAAGGTGCTACAGGAAGGAATTTTTTTATTAAAACTAGGCATAGACAGTCTGTGGTGTGTGGATTCAGTGAGCTGAACTAATGGCGAGGTTTCATTCACTGGATGCCTAGCTGCCCACAGTGGTTAAGCTGGAGTAGTTCAGTTAAGACCACATTTCCATTGTGGCTTTGGCCTTATAAAGGTGTCATGACTGCCAGCACTTTGTTATGCCTCTTCCCGCCCCCACTCCCCAGTTCATTGAGAAAAGTTCCTTAGGTAACATGATCTTGGTGCACATTTCACAGATAGTGCCTCTAGGGCACAATGTTATCATCTCTCCCTTAACAGCAGTTCCTTGCATTGATGCTGACTCATGGATTTGGGTGACCAGCTGTGAGTTTAAATGGCTTTTCCTTTCAAAATGCTGTTATCAGCTTAGGCTCACACAGCTTTAACAGTGGTGCTATCCAGAGTTGGCTTCGAAGCCAGGTGTCTTTAGTGCTATATCTGCAGGCTATCGGAACAACTGCAGAAGCGAACATATTACAATACCTCATCATGGGGACTATAGCGGGTAGGATATATTCTGCAGTAGGGAAGCAAATCCCCATTTGCCACTGTTTTTGTATCGGAAAAAGCCAAACCGGGTAAATAAAAAAACAGGAAAAATAATTTTGCAAAAAAGAAGAAGAAGAGAGAAAAGTCTGGGTGTAATAATACATTTCCTAGGTATTATTTATTTATACATCCTAGGTATTATTTATTTCCTACATTTTTCTAATGGTTCATGGCCATTAACAGTTTTTTTCCATCTCCTTCATTCTCACAACAACCCTGTGAGGTTGGACGCAATCTGATAGAAGCTGAACATGACCCTTCAGCACTACCCTTGGCCAGGTTGAGCATTGACTTTGGCCTGCACACTTTATTGCAACCTGTTATGTCAAGCAGAGCCCTTTCAGTGCTTTAAATAGGGCGATCCAGCGGTCCAGTCACCCTTTGCATCCTCCCGGTATCCAGGCTGGGTATACCTAAGCAGGAACACAGCCACATGCAGGACCTAAGGACAAGCAGGTTTGCTAGATTATCCTAAGGGAAGTATGCAGTGGTGCCTGCTTGCGATGAAGTGCTAATGTGTGATGGAGCTCTCAGATATATGTATGGTTGTAGCTCACCCATGCGGGACACAGGTGGTGCTGTGGGTTAAACCACAGAGCCTAAGGCTTGCCAATCAGAAGGTTGGCGGTTCAAATCCCCGCAACGGGGTGAGCTCCCGTTGCTCGGTCCCTGCTCCTGCCAACCTAGCAGTTTGAAAGCACGTCAAAGTGCAAGTAGATAAATAGGTACTGCTCCGGCGGGAAGGTAAACGGCGTTTCCGTGCGCTGCTCTGGTTCGCCAGAAGTGGCTTAGTCATGCTGGCCACATGACCCGGAAGCTGTACGCTGGCTCCCTCGGCCAGTAAAGCTAGATGAGCGCACAACCCCAGAGTTGGCCACAACTGGACCTAACGGTCAGGAGTCCCTTTACCCACTCCAGTTCTAGCAATATTGGGTAGGCTCTGTAATCTGTGCACACAGAGATAGATGCTGGAAAAGTAGGTTGCACAGCTGACTTCTCTTTTTTTTTTATTTCAGCAGTTGTCAAGCCACGGGCTACAAGGAAAGAAGAATTTCTTGGTAGGCTATCTAACCTGCTAGTTGGTGGAAGAAGCAGGTTGTGTCCATTCCTGCAGGGAAAGGGGGATGTGTTGAGTGAGAGGTCAGTAGGGGTGTTGGCAGATAATAGGCGAGAGAGTATCTTGTTGGTCTCAGTGATAAGAGAATTTTCCTATTAGGGATCTTGGTCAGTGCTCCCTTTCCCCTGCCTATTAATACATAGAGCTCTCCAGTCAAACACAGAAGGGGGCACATTTTGAAAAAAAACATCTTGCACAAAGACTTTGGCTTTTCTTTTATAACAAACCCATCCCAATAAATAGCTCTGTAATGTAACTGTGCCATTTAATCAATGATTTCTGGTCTCTCTTAAATGGTTAGTATCTTTATTATGGTTTTATATGGGCTGCAAGCCAATCCAGATGAGTGGGGTATAAATTAATAGAATAATAATAATCATCATCATCTAAAATTACACTTCAGTGTTAATTTGTTATCATAAAGTTAAAAACTGGCTTTGGATGAATTGGGTGTTTCTCAACACAAAACAGCAATTTGTCGCCGCTTGTAATGTGCATTTCAACTTCACCCAGCTTATTCTGCAACTCTCTCTTTTTATCCTAACATGCTGCAAAGTAAAGGACACGACTTGGTTTTCACGAGAACATGGAAGAGTCACTTCAGTGGGCCAGGTGCAAATGGCAGCGCATGGTTTCTGGAGAAGGCAGTAATGATGTCACCTTCCAGCAGCCAGCCAAGACCATCAGTAAACACAGGATCGTTATACCATGTCTGGGGCATTTTAAGGAAGAATACGAAAAAGTATCCCACCTGTATCAAAACAACAGAATACGGACTACAAAGTACCGACTTTGGAACTTTGTACCGAAGAACATATTCGAACAGTTTCACAGGTAACGTGCGCAGTTGTGAAATTAAAGGATAATTAGATAGTATTGTTTGCAACATTCAGAGTGAAAGCAATGGTAGTTTGTTACAGTAATGAATTACTAGATAATTTTGGGGACAGATAGTTCCAAATAATCTGCTGGCCCCTTTGAATACGTACCGTATTTTTCGCCTCATAGGACGCACTTTTTCCCCTCCAAAAATGAAGGGGAAATCTGGGTGCGTCCTATGGGGCGAATGCAGGCTTTCGCTGAAGCTTGGAGAGCGAGAGGGGTCGGTGTGCACCGACCCCTCTCGCTCTCCAGGCTTCAGGAAGCTATCCGCAAGCCTTGCAAGCCCGGTGGGAGTACCCGCGGGCTCACAAGGCTTGCAGGCAGCAGCCTGCAGCCCCGCGAGTGTCTGCAAGCCTCGCGCGCCCAGCAGGAGGTCCCACCGGGTGTGCGAGGCTTGGGGCGGCAGCCTGTCGCCCGAAGCACGGGGAGCCCTCCGGAGGGCTCCCCCTGCTTCGGGCGAGTGTCTGCAAGCCTCGCGCACCCGGCAGAAGGTCCCGCCGGGTGCGCGAGGCTTCGGGCGGCAGCCTGTCACCCCAAGCACGGGGAGCCCTCGGGAGGGCTCCCCCTGCTTCGGGCGAGTGTCTGCAAGCCTCGCGCGCCCGGCAGGAGGTCCCACCGGGTGCGCGAGGCTTCGGGCGAGTGTCTGCAAGCCTCGCGCGCCCGGCAGAAGGTCCCGCCGGGTGCGCGAGGCTTCGGGCGGCAGCCTGTCACCCCAAGCACGGGGAGCCCTCCGGAGGGCTCCCCCTGCTTCGGGCGAGTGTCTGCAAGCCTCGCGCGCCCGGCAGGAGGTCCCACCGGGTGCGCGAGGCTTCGGGCGAGTGTCTGCAAGCCTCGCGCGCCCGGCAGAAGGTCCCGCCGGGTGCGCGAGGCTTCGGGCGGCAGCCTGTCACCCCAAGCACGGGGAGCCCTCCGGAGGGCTTCCCCTGCTTCGGGCAGGTGAGTGCAAGGCTTGGGGCGGCAGCCAGGGCTGGGGGGGGGGAATAATTTTTTTAAATTCATTTCCCCCCCAAAAATGAGGTGCGTCCTATGGGCCGGTGCGCCTTATAGGACAAAAAATACGGTAATAATTGGCACCCTCGTGGTCAACATTTGCGATAGTTTAGTTGCATGAGATACTGGCATAATGTCACGTTTTGAATTTAATGTAACTGTTGATGTACCCCCGGGTGTAGTCAATGTGGTGGACCACAACTCTCATCATTCCTAGTCATTGATCATGCTAGGTAGGGGCAGGTGAGAACCATAGTCAAGAAGATGTGGAAGGCACCTGGTTGGCTAACCCTGGTATACCCTGTCCTAAGCACCTACGTCCTGATGTAGGAAGCCTTAGGTTTGGACTGTAATTTTAAACATAATAAAACCGAAAAGAGAAAACAGAAAAGGTGATTTGGAAGCATAATGGTTGTGGGAGAAGGTCTGCATTTTGTGGTTGTTTGTAATGTTGCTTTGATTAATCAAGACACGTTTTCTGATTTTACAGTGGTGCCTCGCAAGACGAAAATAATCCGTTCCACGAGTCTCTTCGTCTAGCGGTTTTTTTGTCTTGCAAAGCAACCCTATTAGCGGCTTAGCGCTATTAGCGGTTTAGCGGCTATTAAAGGCTGAGCGGCCTAGCGGCTAAAAGGGTATTAGCGGTTTAGCAGCTTAGAAAAAGGGGGGGCATTAGTCCCATGAAGTGAATGCCTAGTCATAACATGCATGCCCATAGTTTGCTATAATATCAATTTACCATTCTTAATGAGCTGAATACTAATCTGAAGTCAACTGCTACTCACTTAGGTGTGTCATATCAAGCTCCAGACACTTTTTTTTTTTTACACTCGCTTCAATGGCTGACACTAACATCCTGTGGGTTGTTGTGTTTGTGTTTTCCAGAGCTGCCAATTTATATTTCTTATTTATAGTTCTGCTGAACTGGGTTCCAGTGGTGGAAGCTTTCAGGAAAGAAATCACCATGATCCCTCTCATTGTGGTTCTCACAATTATTGCTGTGAAAGATGGTGTCGAGGATTACGCAAAATACCAGTTGGACAAAAAAATAAACAATATAGTGACTCAAGTCTATTGTAGGTAAGTAAACCAGAAATAATATTACCATTGCCTTTGACAAATATAAATATGACGCTGAATAATTAGATCCATTTCAACCTGGCTTCCAGTCCAGTTTTGAGGCTGAAACTGCATTGCCCCCCCCCCCTGGTAGATGACCTGTGTTGGGAGATTGATGTGGGAATGTTGAGGGTGGCAGGAGAGGATATATTGATTAATATTATCCTCCCTCCCTAACTCGCGTTAGCAAGCTTCTTTACTTAGCAGAGTGCATCCCCCTTTTACGCAGCAGAAAGCTGGTTGCAAACCTGTGTGAGTCTCTTAAAACAAGAAGCAATTCAATTTGGCTTGCCCAGATTGAGATATGTTCTATTATTCCTGGTAAGACCCCTTTAATCCATCCTAAAAGAATAAAGACACAACAGTCTTATTCATAAGTAACAAAAAGGAGTTTTACTCACGATCAGGCAGAACACAGTGTGTTACAAACAGGTTCACCCCATATGGGAGATAACCTGGGGGACTGCTCCGGCGGGAAGGCAGCCAGCAGTACTGTCCAGGTGAAACAGGAAGTTCGCTGGACGAAAAAAAGATCGAAGCGAAGAAGGTGGCTGCGTGACTTCGCCTTTTACCAGGTCTGGAAAGGTCACGCCCACCTACTAGTCACATGCAAGGAAGGATGCTCCAGGCCAAGAGGAACAGGAAGTTCAAGTGAGTGGACCAACATCCCCTGCATGGCCACTCTAGCAAAAGAAGGAATGTTGTACTTGACTGCTCCCAGTGGATTACATCCCACAATTGATGGGTGCAGTCAGAGGCATGGGGGGGGGCGTGGTCCTGGGCACAATTTTGTGCGGAGGTGCAAACAGGCACCCCCCCCCCAGCAGGCTCCTTCATCGGAGCCTGGCTCCGAGCGAGAAGGAGCTGCACCTTGGCTGCAGCACTCATGCCTGGCCACAGCTCCACCCTCGGGTCGGGCCTGACCCAGGGTAGGGGAGCAGGAGAATGGGTGGCGATGCTGCCGCCCACCCTCCTTGGTGCAGGGTGATACCCTGTGGCTCCTTTTGTGCCTCTTTGTGGTTTTCAGTCCTGTCTGCCATGGGTGAGTATATGAGTGATTGTGTGTGGGGCGTGCAGCTGCTGGTGTTTGCCATAAGCCGTCCTACCCCAGTCTGGTGCCCTCCAGGTGTTTTGGACTCTAGGAACTTGATGACCCTCATGGTCCCTTCCAACTCTACGTTTCTATTATTCTATGGTCGCCTTGTAACTTATCTGGACATACAACAAGAGAGGCCTCTGTAGGAGATTCCAGTTCTTGGGTAGGATTATAGAGTGGTACCTCGGGTTAAGTACTTAATTCGTCCCGGAGGTCCATTCTTAATCTGAAACTGTTCTTAACCTGAAGCACCACTTTAGCTAATGGGGCTTCTACTGCTGCTGCGCCGCCGGAGCACGATTTCTGTTATCATCCTGAAGCAAAGTTCTTAACCCGAGGTACTATTTCTCGGTTAGCAGAGTCTGTAACCTGAAGCGTATGTAACCCGAGGTACCATTGTATAGAGGAAGGCAGTCTTTCATGAAACCTGGTTCCAAGACTTTTAAGGTTTGGCAGGTTAAAAATGTGAATAAAAGGTAAAGGGACCCCTGACCATTAGGTCCAGTCGTGGCTGACTCTGGGGTTGCGACGCTCATCTCGCTCTATTGGCTGAGGGAGCTGGCGTACAGCTTCTGGGTCATGTGGCCAGCTTGACTAAGCTGCTTCTGGCGAACCAGCAGTGCACGGAAACACTGTTTACCTTCCCGCCGCAGCGGTACCTATTTATCTACTTGCACTTTTTGGGGTGCTTTTGAACTGCTAGGTTGGCAGGAACATGGACCAAGCAACGGGAGCTCACCCCATCGTGGGGATTCGAACTGCTGACCTGATCGGCAAGTCCTAGGCTCTGTGGTTTAACCCATAGTGCCACCCACATCCCTAGCAATGTGAATAGTTGTAGGAAAAGTATAGGCAGCTTTTCCTGTTTGGGGATGGGGGGAAGAGAATGAAACGGTGCTCACGTTCTCCTCCTGTGCTTAAGCTGATATGCCACAACGGCCATTGACTAGCTCCCCACCTTGCTGCAGTTAAAGGGCTTGAATCCCAATCTGCTTCTGAGGAGACCTAATTTAGATTGGCTATACGTTGAAGCAATTGGTAATTGGCTCTTTAGAGATGATTGTGCTGTACTACATTTCCCAGACGATAATGAACCTGCCTTAGCACTGGGGTGGGGTGGGGACACACATTGCACCAGATCCAGCTCTCCCTCACACTGGGCTGCAAAATGCAGAAATACCAGCCAGGTATGGAGGGTGCCACAGATACCAGCCCCCTTGATTCCCCTTCATACTGGCTTTGCACATTTCAAGCCAAGATTTGGCCTTTGAGAATATATTAACATGCATAACATTGGCTGTGTGCAAACTGAATTTAAAATATTTTCAGATTGAGCTCTTGATAAGGCCTTGAACTCATTATCCGTTTTAGGAAATGTGCGCTGCTTAAAAGTGGTAATTACAGTTTAACGGTATTGTTTTGGGAGGGAAGAGGCTCTTGGCAGACATTAATGCAGCTTTAGTGTGTTTTGTACCTATACTGCTGTATCGATTTTGCACATTGATTTTTATGTCCTCTTAGAAAACCAGTGATAACCATCTAGGAAAGGAAGTAGGCAACTGACTTGTACTAAATATTTTTAGACTGTGCTGCTCCTCCACCCTCCTTTCCTCTGCTTTTGATTCCCTTGCATTTGGGGAAGCAGGAAAATACAAAAAAAGTGAATGTCCTCTGTCCTTTGTGGCCTCTCCTTTTAGGCTTGTAGTCTGCTGAATGTTTGCTGATACAGATTTTTGGCCCCAAGGGGAAAAAACTGTTGTTTGTTTGTTTGTGCAATGGTTGCTCTATCCTCTTTTTAAAAACAAACAAATATACCCCCGAGCCTTTGGGTCTCAGCTAGTTTTCATATTCTAGTTAAGTATAATTAACATGCTTTCTGTCTTGTTTACATATTATTTCCATGATGCTGACAAATGCCAAGTTCTAGTTGACAGATCGGTGGCATGCAATTTCTAAGCAAGTTGTTGCGTTTGGGGTATCAGGAAAATCAAATCTGGAAGGAGCAGGTCTCTCAAATGCAATTGCCCTTTATTGCTACATAATAAAAATAGGACGAGAAACTCTCCAGCATTCAAACTACAGGAGCTCAAGTGGTTTTAACTATTTATTTATTTAAAATAATTATATACCGCTGTATTGTAGAAATGTATCACAGCGGTTTACAACAATACAAATACATAAAACCATACAGTAAAATCATTTTTAAGTGTTTGAAAAATTAAAGCAAAAGTGTTTTTTTAAAAAAACTTCAGTAGACAATTGTGAGGGATGGACTTCTAATTGTCAGATAGGCCGGTCATTTAAAAGTTAGCACATAAGATTTTTAAAAAGCACATAACACTGAAACACAGCACCACCTGGCTAATGACCAAAATAAATCCATTTATTCATTCATTCATAACCCAAGTCTTGTGGGTAGAGTTGCCCACAAGGATTGAATGTGATGGGGACGTGAGCAGAGAGGGGAATGTAGGAATGGGTGGTGTGTTCTGGATATGAAGGTGCCTGTTCTAAAAATCAAACACACATTCAAACATGCTACTTAACATAACCTATCCACTGAGGATGTTGAGCAGTTGGTATAACGAGGTCTTGATTTTGGTCATTAACATAAAGAAAGGGGTCCACGTTTCTTGGAAAATGTCTCTGTTCGTTATGCCTCTATAATTGCTCTTCCGTGTCTGGCGAGATGCTCAAACATTGCTGTATGCCAGATATTATTTCCCCATATGTTCAGGGGTATTTCATTCTGGTTCCTCCATTGTTGAGCTATCCCTAATTGTGTTACGGTCAGTAAGAAGTCTACTAGTTCTCTGTGGTGGAGCCCAAGTCTATGTCCAAAGATAGCAGGGCCAAGGCAGGATTTGGAGGAAGGGGTTGGCCTGTGATTGTGGATGTAATGGACATAGATATATTCTTTATTAGGGTCCAAAGACCCACCAAGGCAGTTTTGAAAGCAAAATACAGCAGGAATACAATAAAAGATTCCAAGATGGTCATTATGTGGATTTATCCGGAGCATGTTGATTTCGAATTCTTAGTACTTCTGAGAGAAATTTGGCTATGGCCAGGGTAATATCATTTGTCTTATCTTCAAGAAGATACTTGAGATAGACAGTTTCAGAATTTCCAGGTAAATTTACCATTAAGTGTTTACTGGATCTAAAGGGGAATGCTCCGTTCCAAAAGTTTTTCAACATGGGGGCATTCCCACCAAACGTGAATAAATGAACCAAGTTTTCCACAGGCCTTCTAAAATCAATCAAAAGCAGAGGGAGGGAGGGACGGATAATTTTTTTGCCAGCTTGACTGGTGTCTAGTTGCCAGTAGAGGGTGACCTTGAGCGAGGCCTCCTGTAAGGGACCAGAGATGGTTTTAATGGGGGGAGTGTTGCGGCACATTCTTCTGCTTTCTCAATGTTTCCTTACCTGCTAATTTACACGTTTTATTATGCAAAAGCCACTTGTGGAAATCTAGCGGTATCTCGCAGAAGTTTAGCACTCATTTCTGCGTTAGTTGTTTCCAGAAAAATCCTGTTAGTTTGGAGAATTGCAGGAGTTGTCTTGTAATCTCACATGGCGAAATTTGAGGTGCTGCCTCGTTCAAATGTAGCCATGTACATCAAACTCTGTATATACCACTATGTATTCACAACAGTGACTTTTGTGTGGATTGCAGAGGTAGTTAATGTCAAGAGGGAGTCAAGTGTCACAGCAATGCTACTGAAACACACACAGAGACTCTACACCATGGGTAGGCAAACTAAGGCCCGGGGGCCGGATCTGGCCCAATCGCCTTTTAAATCCAGCCTGCAAACTGTCCAGGAATCAGCGTGTTCGTACATGAGTAGAATGCGTCCTTTTATTTAAAATGCAGCTCTGGGTTATTTGTGGGGCATAGGAATTCGTTCATTTTCCCCCCTTCAAAATATAGTCCAGCCCCCACACAAGGTCTGAGGGACAGTGGACCGGCCCCCTGCTGAAAACGTTTGCTGACCCCTGTGGCTACACATGGTCAGAGCCTTACCTAAATGAAACTCTATTGTGTGCAAGCTACAGACAATCCAGACTTCATTTTAAAAGGTTTAAAACATTAACACTTTTGAATTTCTTTATACCAGGAAATACTCCGAACATGCATAGTTAGATGTGACTGTTAATATCAGATTTTCCTACGTACATGTAAAGTCAAAATTGAATTGACTGCCTTATAAATGCTTTTGTTTACTTCCTTGAGAAACGGATGGATTTTTAAATGCATGGTGGTTTATTGCTTTTTGTATTTCGTTTTATCATTTTTTTAAAAAAAAAATGGGTCTTGCCACCCCGCCCCCTTTTTTTCCCTCCCCAGAAATAAAAAGGAATATGTCGAGAAGTTCTGGAAAGATGTTAAAGTTGGCGATTTTATCCGATTGTTGTGTAATGAGGAGATTCCCGCTGACATGGTGCTGATATATACTAGTGATGGAGATGGGATCTGTCACATTGAAACATCAAGCCTTGATGGAGAGACCAACCTGAAACAGAGACAGGTTGTGAGAGGATTTGGCGAGCAGGTATAAATGGGCACTTCTTGGGAGAAAGTCTGTGTATAATCCATATCAGGGGGAATCCTATAAACTTCAGTAGTTTTTGACAGTGCTCTTTGTACTGATTTCGGACTCCTGGCTCTACTCATTCTATCTCCAGGATACCTCTCCTCCCAGCACACACAGAAAAACAACACCAATTTTCTTCCTTCTGGCATCAACCCTTGTGATTCACAATGTCATCCCAGAAACACACACAGGGCTTTTTTTTCCAGCCAGAACTCAGTTCCGGCACCTGTCAGGTTGGTGCCATTGCCATTACCATTATAAGAGAACAAGGGATTTGTTCGTGGTGAGTTCCGGCACCTCTTTTTTTCTAGAAAAAACACTGCACACACACACAAAGGCACACACACCTTGGTGAATGTTGACATTCACCACAATTTGGACATTCACTGCAGCTGAGAATGTTCCTCATTATTAGTTCTCTTGTTGTATAAGAAGCTCTCCATGCAGGTGATTTATCCTACAATTATGATATGCACTATTAATATATCCTCTTTCACAGAGGGGAGAACAGTGGCTGAGGGAGAAGTATTCTATATACTGGGGAGGGGAGAGTACGATGTAATAAATAGTCATATGCAATGACTAGATAGATAGTCAAAGGAGTCACTAACAGGTAGACTCTTCTACCTTAAAAATAAAAACTTCTCCCTTCTTAGAGATGGGAGGACCTGGAAAAAATGGGGGGGGGGTCTTTTTTCCAAAGCCGTTTTTCCCTGGAAAAATTGAAAAAAAAGAAGTTTGATATAGTTTGAATATTCCGCACACTTTTTTTCATTTTTTCCTGGAAAAAAACGCTTTGAAAAAAACACAACCTGTCGCCCCCCCCAATTT
Source organism: Podarcis bocagei (assembly GCF_964188305.1). Taxonomy (NCBI): domain Eukaryota; kingdom Metazoa; phylum Chordata; class Lepidosauria; order Squamata; family Lacertidae; genus Podarcis; species Podarcis bocagei. Next base: position 19,369,221 of record NC_138134.1, on the reverse strand, counting down.
TTCTGTCCCTCCAGTCCTTCCAGCACCCACACTTTGGAGCTCCCTGCCGATGGACACCAGGCAGGTGTCCATCGTACTCTTTGTACTCTCACTGTACTCTTTCCAGCAACTGCTCAAAACCTTTTTGTTAGGGCCAGCCCATCTGAACACATAGAAGTTGCATGCGATTTACTTCCTTTTAACCACTGCTGACTTTAGTCATATTTTGAATACTCTTAAATACTCGCTTTTAACTGTGTTTTATCAATCATTTTAATGTTCTGTTGTATATTTTTGTAAACTGTTTAGAAGCTCTCTTACCATCATGCGGTTTATAATATATAATAACAAATTCAGTTTAAAAAAAACACACTCCTTTTCCTTTCAAACAGAGTTTGAGCCTTAGTGCAACTTACTCTTCAGTAACTGGATGTTGGTTACTTCTGGGCCTGGCATGCAAAAAAATTGCCTCATGCTTTTCCCCAACTGTCCTTGAGTAGAGATGGGAAGGCCTGGAAAAAAAACCAGAAAAATGGGGGGGGGGACTGGGTTTTTTCCGTTTTTTAGAATTCCACGAGAAAAATGACAAAGAGGAAGAGGAAGAAGAAATGGAAAATGATAGCAGTAGTTAAGGAAATGAGATACAATAAACTGTGTGTATATGTTGTGTCTTCTGTTTCTCTCTCTTTTTTAAAAGCACTACTCAAAGGGTAGATCTTCTATGGAGCTTAAATATTGAGGTGGACCTTAACTTTATTTGCTGTTGGTGCTAAGGGTCAAATCTGATTATTTTTTATGTCGATGGTTTCTTGCTTTTTTTGTTGCTTTTGAGGGAAAGGGGGGTGGTTACCTGTTTTATTGTGAGCATGATACTTTTATGTACACTGTGTTTCACACAATTTGTAAAACTACTCCACACTGAACTTTTTCTTCTTCAGTTTTTCCAAAATTTCTGTTTTTTATGGGGGGGGGGGGACTTTTTTTTCTCATGGCTTCAAAATTTCCGGAAATTTTACATCTCTATCCCTTCTCAGTGCTTATTTGTCAGTTACATTTCTGTCACGATGTCATAAAGTAACCAACCAAGTCTTATTTATGTGGCATATGGGGCTTGATTAAACCAAGTGAGGCCTTGGGTCTGTCTGAGCCATTTTCTTTCCCTCTGATAAGCACTGGCAGAGATCTGTAACAACAACTTCTGCCCTTTTTTCAGCCATTCAAGAGACTCTTCTCAGTCACCTCAGAGTGGGTTTTACTTTTTCTTTCTACCTAGGATGCAGCCAATAAGCAGGAAAGCAGGCCTTCCTGTGAACCTGCTCAGTTCTCTGAGAATCTAGATTTAGCAGTACCTGGATTTTTACCTCAGGTTGTCATGCCAACCAGCCTAGATAGGCATGCAAAGAAGTGATGCGATAATTCATTACTTTAACGAAGTTGCTGCATCCCACGTTTGAGCTCCATTCCCCCCCTTCTCTCCCTCCCCCCCCCCCAAATTTGTATCTAGGAAACTGAAGTTGATCCGGAAAATTTCGCAAGCAAGATAGAGTGTGAGGCGCCAAACAATGATCTTACCAGGTTTCGGGGGTTTATGTAAGTAATTTGGGATAAGCTCTGTCTGCTCTCTCTGCTTGATAAAATATTATAGCACTCGTGTTAAAGTGAAGAGCAGCAGCTAGCAGTCTCCAGGCCATACCAAGCCACTTTCTGGCTGTTGATTATTCTCCTCGCAGAGGTGACTGGGGTGGAAGGCACAAATGGTTATGGGATGTGACTTGACAGTAGATTGCCTTCACGGATGAATTTTTGGGCCTTCACTCGTTTGTCAAAGTGGCTTCCTGGCAAATCTTGTTTGCCAGCTATGCAAGCTCTTGGTCCCATGGAAAGCCCTCGGCTTCAGAGTCAAGGGAGGCTCCCAGCTTGAAGTTGGAAAGCTTATTAGCAACTTTACATTATTAGGCTACATTATCAAAGTATTTGTATCACGGCCTGACACCGTATGCCAATGAATTTGATTTACAGTGGAACCTTGGTTCTCGAACGCCTTGGTACTCGAACATTTTGGCTCTTGAACGCCGAAAACCTGGAAGTAAGTGTTCCGGTTTTGGAACGTTTTTCGGAAGCCGAACGTCAGATGCGGTTGTCAGCTATTGTTTCCAGGGCGCCTGCACCAATCGGAATCCATGCCTTGGTTTTCAAATGTTTTAGAAGTCGAACGGACTTCTGGAACGGATTACGTTTGAGAACCAAGGTACCACTGTATTACAATTCAAACACCAATGAGGGATTGCACTGAAAGTGCCCTTGTCAGGCTTTCCTCTCAATCACTAGCCCAAACACACCAAGACTCTTCACTTGGAGATGTTTACAACGCAGGCAAGATGCTCTAGGACAGCCTTCACCAACTTGGTGTCTTCCAAATTTGCTGAAAATCAGATATATAATCTAGGCAACAAGTGGCTCCTTAAGCCAAGGTTGCAGTCACAAAAGCGGAATGTTTAGTTGCTGTTTTAGGGCAAGAGCTCTAAAGTCTTGTTTTTCAAATGATGGACTGGCTGTGATTGATTCTCAGTTGAACTTCTGGTTCTAGTTCAGATGGCAGCCTTGAACTGGGTTAACGACTTTGAGAACTGAAAGAAGTTCACTTGATCCTGGGACAGTCCACATATATTTTGTTGTATTCCGCCCTCTTTATCTTGACGGTCTCTGCTCCTGCTCAGGCTGCACAGAAAAAGCCATTTGGTTCCAGAAATTCATTCCGTTTGTGCAGATAAATTATAGCTGATAGAATTCTACAAGGTGGCGTATCAGTTGATGAAAACAGTCTAGATCCAATGATCCCCAGATGGTGGCAATGTCCTAGCACCCAGGCATCTCAACTTGGTTGCAAGTGGTTGAAAGCAAAATATGCCTGGTGTCTGGCTAATTTCGGACACAGGTTGGACTGCAAGCCCCATCAGTCCTAGCTGGTGCAGCCTGACAGCATCTAGAGGGCACCAGGTTGTCAAAGACTGCTCTAGGATATATTCTTTTGAATGTCTTGTCCGTGGGTGTTGGCAGTGTTTGCGGAGCCTTTGTGAACATGAGTGTGTCTTGAGTGTCTCTAGGCAAATAACCATCACACCTGGATTTGTCTTTACAGGGAGCACCCAGATAATGAACGAGTGGGCCTGAGCAAGGACAACTTGCTGATGAGAGGATGCACCATCAGAAATACAACAGTTGTTGTTGGCATTGTGGTGTACGCAGGTCAGTGTCCTGGCTAGATGTCGCTGGTTTGCACGGCCTGAGAAATGAAGCCGTTCATTGCCATCCCTGGCAAAACACAAAGGGTTGTCCCCAACGTTACTCAGAGTAAACCCATTGAAATGATAGACACAGCTAATTTATGCCAATGAATTTCAGGGGATTCTACTCGCATTGAATGCTCTCCCCAGGGAGGTTCGGCCGGTGCCTTCATTACATATCTTTAGGCGCCAGGCAAAAACATTCCTCTTCTTCCAAGCCTTGGGGCTGATTGATATCTGATGCCCTTTTTAAATGGGAGGGTGGATTATTGCTTCGTCATCGTTTTTATTTTTGCTATGTGTTTTAATTATTTTCATATTGTAATTTTACGTCGTAAGCCGCCCCGTGATCTACAGATGAAGGGTGGGACACAAATTTAATAAAAAATAAGTAATAATAAAAATAATGCTCTAAGGATTTGGTTGGGTGCAGCCTAATACTTCATGCGATAAAGGCTATTCTAGGGGTGTAACTGTTAAATATAGAGGATTAATCCATTATGATGCCAAATGAAGGTTGGAAGGGAGGTCCAATAAATAGCAAAGGCTCCTAAAATCAGTATCTCCTCACATCAATTTCCCCTCCTCCCGGTTGTTCCACAGAATTCTTTATATAAAGATCAATATTTAAAAATTCCTGTGCTTTCCTCCAGTTCAAAATGTCCTGGGCATTTCATAGCCATAAAACAGTTTACAGCAATAAAAAGCACAGTGCTATAATTTTATCATAGTGGGTTAAAAAAACAACAACTGCAAAGTTGTTAATCCTTGGGAAATAAAAAGGATTTTGCCAGGCATCTAACAGACGTTAACGTCTTAGGCTCTAGGCTAGCCTCCCTGTAGAGAGAGAGAGTGTGTGTGTGTGTGTGTGTGTGTGTGTGTGTGTGTGTGTTTGACAACTAGGGCACCATAAACAAAAATGCCCTCTTTCCAAGGAGCCACCGGGAACAGAGCCTGCCCCTAATTGCATAGCTTCCAGGTTTTTGTTTTTGTTTTACTTCTTGGTCAAATGGGAGTAGCGATAGGCAACTGGAAAGCCCAAGGAAAGCCCTCAGTCTGGCACAGATGACACAGTGTGACTGGCTGCAGAAGCAACTTCCTCCCCAGCCCATTATTTAACTCAAACTACTTCCTTAAGCTAGCACAGGCCTTCTGCAGCTTTGATTTATGCCTGGCTGGCTATATGCTGACTCTGTGTAACTTCCATCTGGCGTCCAAGTTAGGAATTTTGGCCCTTGGGATTTCCTCCACCCTTCTCCAGTCCAAGCGGCCATTTGTATCTAGTAAGCATCATGGAACTCGGGTGCCAAACTTTGCAAAAGTTATCACAACCAGTGTCTATCCTTGGCGGGGAACAGTTTTAATTGTTTCAGTTTGCATTAAAAGATCCGACGTGTTTTGTGTTGTCGAAAGGTCACGAAACCAAGGCAATGTTAAACAACACAGGGCTTCGGTACAAGCGAAGTAAGCTAGAGAAGAGCGTAAACAAAGACATCATCTGGTGTGTTCTGCTTCTAGTTGTGATGTGCTCTATAGGGGCCGTGGGTAAGTGAAGAGTTAAGATCCACTCTACAAAATAGGATATTCTCTCTCTATACGTCTGTTTAGGACTCTATGCTTTAAGGGTTTTTCTAATGGAGTTTAGCATTTTTTATTTTTTTTGGGGGTCCCAAGACCTTACGTTGCCTGAGGTGAAAAGCAAAATGGCGTCTCTCCCCACTGGGATTCCATGCACGGAAGTTGACCAGTCTGGCAACCGATTCTTATTTCAACACTGCAGATGGGACAATAGGGGTTCGATCTGCATGCTAAGCGGCCTCTATTTGACTCCCGTTTATGGAGAGCTCTATTCTGAAGTGCCATTTTTAGTTGTATGGTTTACACTGGCCATATCCGCACCATGGGACGGGGTGGCACTGTGGGTTAAACCACAGAGCCTAGGACTTGCCGATCAGAAGGTTGGCGGTTCGAATCCCTGTGACGGGGTGAGCTCCTGTTGCTCGGTCCCTGCTCCTGCCAACCTAGCAGTTCGAAAGCACGTCAAAGTGCAAGTAGATAAATAGGTACAGCTCCGGTGGGAAGGTAAACGGCGTTTCCGTGCGCTGCTCTCCTTCGCCAGAAGCGGCTTAGTCATGCTGGCTACATGACCCGGAAGCTGTACGCCGGCTCCCTTGGCCAATAAAGCGAGATGAGCGCCACAACCCCAGAGTCGGCCACGACTGGACCTAATGGTCAGGGGTCCCTTTACCTTTATGCGCACCATACATTGGAAGTAGTCTTGTACTGCTTTTAACTGTCACGGATTTCCCCCAAAGAATCCTGGAAACTGTAGTTTGCTAAAGGTCCTGAGAGTTGTTAGGAGGCCCCTGTTCCCAACTACAGTTCTCACAGTGGTTTAACAGCCAGTCCCTCTTCCCAGGGACCTCTAGGAAATCAGCTGTGTGAGGGGAATAAGGGTCTCCTAACAACTCTCATATCACCTTTAACAAACTACATTTCCCAGGGTTCTTTGCTGAATGCCTGATTCTGCTTTCAGTGTATAATGCAGATGGGGCTGCTATGAAACTATCACTGGCTTCATTTGCCATGTAGAGCACATGTTTTGCCTGTAGAAGCTCCCAGGTTTGATTCCTGCTATCACCAGGCATCAGATGATATAAATATAGCTGCAGTTGCTTTGAAATCTCGAACACTTATTTTATTGTTCTGCTGGTGTATAAATAAAGTGAATAACACAAGCCTTGCATGATTTTTCACCCACATCGTATATTTAAAGCGCACAGCTCTGCCCCAAAGAACCCTGGGAACTGTAGTACATTAAGGGTGCCAGGAATCCTAGCTATGTGAAGGGGTAAACTACAATTCCCATGATTCTTTTTTGGGGGGGATGTTTGCTTTAAATGTACAGCATCTGAATGTGTTATAGGTTTCTGAAAGTATAGCAAGTTAATAGTACCATGTGCTCTGAGGCATTTTTGCTCAGGAAAAAAAGTCATGCTGAATCTAGTGAGGGTTTTTTTAACAAGGGAGCATGTATAGGATTGAGGGACGCGGGTGGCGCTGTGGTCTAAACCACAGAGCCTAGGACTTGCTGATTAGAAGGTTGGCAGTTCGAATCCCCGTGATGGGGTGAGCTCCTGTTGCTCAGTCCCTGCTCCTGCCCACCTAGCAGTTCGAAAGCATGTCAGTGCAAGTAGATAAATAGGTACTGCTCCGGCGGGAAGGTAAACTGTGTTTCTGAGTGCTGCTCTGGTTCGCCAGAAGCGGCTTAGTCATTCTGTCCACATGACCCAGAAGCTGTCTGTGGACAATGCCGGCTCCAATCCCAGAGTTGTCCACGACTGGACCTAACGGTCAGGGGTACCTTTACCTTTACTTTTATAAAAAAATTCCTTCCAGTAGCACCTTAAAGACCAACTAAGTTAGTTCTTGGTATGAGCTTTCGTGTGCATGCACACTTCTTCTGAAGAAGTGTGCATGCACACGAAAGCTCATGCACACGAAAGCTCATACCAAGAACTAACTTAGTTGGTCTTTAAGGTGCTACTGGAAGGAATTTTTTTTATTTTGACTATGGCAGACCAACACGGCTACCTATCTGTAACTTTACTTTTATGTATAGGATTGCAACCTTCATCAGCTTATTTTTTAGATGATTTTTAAAATATAAAGCCAGGGCAGTTTAGAAGCTGATTGATAACTTTGTTGTCTGCGTTCTCCAACCTGGTGCCCTCCAGATCAGCAGGGCCTGACGAGAGTTGTCCAAAGCTTCTGGAGGAGGCACCAGGTTGGGGAAGCCTGTACTACTCTGGTCACTGCCTTGGAACGCAGTGCCATTCATAGTTTTGATTTTGTTAATGGATTCTTTATCTTCTTTTTAAAAAGGTCACGGGTTTTGGCTAGGTGCCCATCCAGACCCACCTCTCTATAGTAGCGGGAAGCAAATTGCTCCAGCAATGGGAGCGTTTTTTATGTTCTGGACAATGATAATTTTATTGCAGGTAAGTTCGTGGTTTGGTTGGTGCTGCGTTCTGTAATACTACTGTACTAGAAAGCCAAAGTAACTTGAATTTAGTAGGTGTGTTCCAGAGCTTCTTCTTTTTTAAGAATTGTAGAACTGTGGAAGGGACATTGGAGCTTGTCTAGTCCTGCTCAGTGCAGGATCTGTAATGCAAGGTGCAACTTCCCTGACATATGGCCATCAAACCATCTGGACGCCCCCTTGTTTCTCCGCACCCTTCTTAAAATGTGGCGCACTGAACCTAGAGGCAGTACTCTGGATGCAACTGAGAAGTACAGAAATAATAATAATTATAAATAGAACAGAACTACTGCCTCTTATGATCTGAGCCCTGTGCTTCTGGAAAAGCAGCCAAAAATTGGATTAGTGTTTTTTCAGCACTCATGTTATACGGGTGGCTCATAGTCAACTTAGGATCGGCTGAGATGCTTAGATCAGGATTAGCCAATGGGCTGCCCTTGGGATGTTGTGGACTACAGCTGCTGTTGGCCATAAGCAGCATGGCCAATGGGCAGGAATGATGGCTGTATCACCTATAAGTTTCATAGTCAACAACATCTGGATGACACCACAATGGTAATCCCTGGCCTAGATCTTTTATACATTCTCTACTTGTTTTCGTTGTTCTTTTGTAGCTAGGACTTTGCATATACAGAGGTCTCCTCGCTTACGTGTGTTTGACTCCCGCGCGTATATGTGCAGTGCTGGGAAATAATTAAATCAATCTATTTTAACTGCAAAAAAGGGCAAAAACGGCCTGAATAGAGCAGAAAAACCAACTACCAATCCAGGAGCATTTGCACCAACCTTTCAGTCTCATTTTTAATAGTGTTTTTCAAGGGTTCCCAGAGGTTTTGATGATGTTGACAAGCTTTTTAAACGGTGTTCCCCACTGTATGTGATTTCACGTCTACATGTACCACCTGGGAATGTAACCCCCGCATTAGTGGGGAGACACCTACATCATAGTTGGGTAACAGTCTTGAGTTCGTATTTTAATCCTGGTTCTGTCTACTGCCAAGCTGGTTGTCCCAGCTTTGATAAACATCTGGCTACAGGATCTGATAAACATCTGCAGGATCTGATTTCTTTCTGCAGGGCCTGTAAGACAGAGTTGTTCCGCCTGGCCTTTGGCTTGGAATCAACTTGATCCCCTCCCCCTCTTTCCCTTTTCCTTTCTCCTTCTGTGATGGAACTCCTATTTGGGGACTTCCCTTGCTTTTTTCTGGCTCATGTAGGACCAGTCTGGATAGTTGGCCTTGGTGAAGACTTGACGTTTTCATCCCCAAAAAAGTTTTTGATATGAGTTTCTACTGAAATGAGGCTGCATTTTAATGTTGTATTTTAATCTTGTTTTTAAGTTGTATTTCAATCAATTGTTTTTATACCTGGTGTTAGCCGCCCTGAGCCCGGTCTTGGCTGGGGAGGGCGGGGTATAAATAAAATTTATGATGATGATGATATTACATCCTTTTCCAAGTCACTTACAGAACCTTGTGGCACTTCACTTGGGACCTTTATCCAAGTTAATGTAGCACTATTAACAAGCAGTAGTTGGGTGCAGTTGTACAACCGCCTGTGAGTTAACCTAACATTAATCTTGGCAAGCCCATGACAGACTTTCTCAAATGATTTGCTGAAATCAAGATACACTATGCCCACAGCCTTCTCATGGTCTGCCAAACCAGTAACTATCGAAACAGCAGATGTGGTTAGTCTAGGGTGACTTATTTTTGATAACGCCATACTGTTCCTCTTCCGTTCTGTTGATTTTTAGCAAGATACACCCTTCCGCTAGCCAACTCCAGTCACGGGTCTCATTCCGCCGAGTCTCAGTGATCCCTGTCGGATCAACCTCACCCCCATCATTTTAGGATTTCGGGTTCGTTTTCTGGTGCAGTTGAGGGCAGGATCTGACCTCGTGAGCAAGCCATACTAAATCCGCTTCTTGCCTTGACAGGTTTTGATCCCGATTTCTCTTTATGTCTCCATTGAATTTGTCAAATTGGGGCAAATCTATTTTATCCGGAATGATGTTGATTTGTACCATGAACCGACGGACACCGGGATCCGGTGTGGATCGCTGAATATTGCCGAAGACCTTGGGCAGATTGAGTACATTTTCTCTGATAAGACCGGAACCCTCACTGAGAACAAAATGGTTTTCCGAAGATGCAGCATTGCAGGGATGGAATACGGTCACAAAGAGAACGGTAAGGCTGCGGGAGAAAGCTGCTTTTGTACCAGGACTGCAGTCTCAGGCGTCAATCCTAAACATACTTGGCTTACACCTAAGCGCAAAAGATTGCACTTTGTTAAGGCTGCAATTCTACAAGTACTGTAGATTCCGTCGTATAAGACGACTTTTTAACCCCAGAAAATAGGTTAAAAAGTCGGGGGTCATCTTATACGCCGGGTATGGCTTTTTCCCGGCACAGAGCCCGCCCGCTGCTGCCCAGTGTATAAGACTGGGCTTATAAGACGAACCCCCAAATTGGCAGCTGCCAATTTGGGGGGTCATCTAATACGCCCAGTCGTCTAATATGCCGGAATCTACGGTAGTCTTGGAAGGAAACCCCCCAGTGGGCTATACTTCTGAATTGTTATTTTTTTCCTAGACCCAACAGTCTAGGAAACTGCATTCCTTAACATTCTTACTTGGAAGGAAATAATACTGCAAGCAGTGTTACTAACCCCTTGAGTAAAAGAGGCTAAGGTTTAGGCTGTTGACCCCTAGTTCTGCATGTGTGTGTACATGATTGCCAAGGGCAGAGGAAGGGAGGTGTGGGGGTGGTCTGACCAGGGTGTCACCACTGAGGGGGGGTGACAAAATGCTGGACTCACAGCAGGGCCTGCAGCGGGAGTGACTCCTGGGAGTGACGCGGTAGCTTGGGTTCCCGCAGGCTCCGCGCTGCCCCAAATGATCCGCCCACCACGTCCCCCTCAGCTGTAGGGCAGCTGAATGGGAGGAGGCAGGCAGACTCCTTGGAGGACCCACGGAGCGTCCTGCCCTTGCTCACCCCACCCCCACAAGTGGCTGGCCCCGCCTCTGGGCACACGCCCTACCCCAGGTGCCTGATCGGCTTGCTCCACCGCTGATGATTGCACTGCCTCTAGTCTGAATCGAAGGAACCCCGCTACTGGTTCCTTGTGTCCAGTGGGACTTTTGGAAGTGCCCCCCTGGGGATAACAGAAGCCGTTTGCAGTGTCCAACAGATCAAGCATGCTGTTCTTGTGGGTGTAGGGGTGGTTAAAAATCACATTGGGCGTATGCAATGCTTTGGAAGTGCCTAAAGCTTGGCTTTCTGTCCTATACATTTAAACAGTATCAACTGTCTCGTTGTTGTTGTTCCCCACCCATCTGGCTGGGTTGCCACAGCCACTCTGGGCGGCTTCCCACACATATACCGTATTGGCCTGAATATAAGCCACACCCGAATATAAGCTGCACCTTTAAAATTCAAGGGGGTAAAAGAAAAAAAATTCCACACCCGTTCCATTTTGTGGTATGTCTATTTCAGCAGCGATATCGTAAAAGCCCATTTTTGTAAGGTCACAAATTTAAGCCGCACTTTAACTTTTCACAGTCTGAATTTTTTTTTGGGGGGGGGGAGGAGTGAGACTTATATTCAGGTCAATACGGTAAAAACATAATAAAACATCAAACATTAAAAACTACCTGATCCAGGGCTACCTTCAGGTGTCTTCTAAAAGTTGTGGAGTTCTATCTGCTTGACATCTGATGGGAGGGTGTTCCACAGGGAGGGTGCCACCGCCAAGAAGGCCCTCTGCCTGGTACCCTGTAACTTCACTTCTTGCTGTAGGGGAACTGCCCGAAGGTATTCGGAGCTGGACCTCACTGGTATTTGGTCTGAACGATGGGGGTGGGGCTGTTCCTTCAGGTATACTGGGCCAAGGACGTTTAGGGCTTTAATGGTCAGCGCCAACACTTTGATTTGTGCTCAGAAATGTATTGGGAGCCAGTTACGAGCATCTTATTATAGCCCCCGTGGCATCTCTGTAGTAGTCCACTTTTTAGTCCACCTTTTCATGTTCTGTGTTCATGACTTGTAGTCTGTCTAAAAGGATGTGCTAGAAAGCAACAGGCATGTTGGGCCTGTAAACACAAAATTCTTTTAAAAATGGAGTATGCCTTTTTATCCCATGCAGGCTCAGACTGCTTTGCCGTTGGGGCCCTGTGCATGCTAAGGAAATTCATAAAACCTTGATTAGGATGGCACCATAGAAACGAAACTGTAAACATGCATATTGCAGGTTTTCATCCATTCAATCATATATATACATATTTATCAGTAAGGCTTGTATTGGGTAAATTAAGCTGTGCTCGTTCATGTACTAGATGTACTTTATAAATCGGTCTAGCTCTGCAGCAATCATTGAAGAAGTTTGCCCTTTCAAGCAGCAAGGCCTAAATCTGCATGAAATCACAAACCAAATCCATGACAACGGAGGATGACTCATGTCATGTCCCCATGTAAACTGGCCGGTGTATCTGAGGCTGTTCATTTAGGAAGACGGCGATGCCCTCCAGTGGCACATTGGGAAATTATTTGAAATCAAACAAGCAAACGCCGGAAATTTAACTCTGGAAAGCTTTGTGTACAAGTTTCAGTAATACTGCTAGGAAATGCATGCAGCAAAATGTGCATTCAAGCACATATCATATAAATATTATCAGTGCTTTTTTCTGGAGAAAAAGGTGGGGGAACTGACTCTGAAGTTAGTTTGTTTGTTTGTTTATTGTGGACCCATCTACAGTGCCTTCCCACCCCACCCTGGGCAGTGTCTAAATGTAAGATGTGATTAATAAACTCAAGCAGACAATGATCCAGATTAGAAATGGCCACAACTGTATTGATTACAGATATAAGTGGATTTTGTGTTTTTATATATGTTGGAAGCTGCCCAGAGAGGTTGAGGCAACCCTGTCAGATGGGTGGGGTTAATAATGTTGTTGTTGTCGTTGTTTTGGCTCTGGCATTGGGTGTGTATCCGTTCCAGCTCCCCATCCCACAACAAAACAACAACAACAACAATTTATTTAATTTCTAAAAGGGAAGGAAATTCCATTCCCCTGAGTTCTGGCTAAAAAACCCAACACCTGAATATTATGATCACGTCAGAATATTTCTGACCGCTATTAAAGAAAAAAATAGAGGTGGGAAGTCACTGTTTTTCTTGTTTTGCAGCTCTTCGTAATTCTGTAACTTGGCAAATGGAAGATGATCCTTGATTGTAGATCTGAGTTTTGACTCCCCCCCCTCCCCACGTCAAATGCCAAATACAGTCGTACCTTGGTTCTTGAACGAAATCCATTCCGGAAGTCTGTTTGACTTCCAAAAACGTTCAAAAAACCAAGGCACAGCTTCCGATTGGCTGCAGAGCTTCCTGCACTCAACCGGAAGCAGTGTCGGACGTTGGGCTTCCCAAAAAGTTCGAAAACCGGAACACTCACTTCTGGGTTTGCGGTGTTTGGGAGCCAAAATGATCAAGAACTAAGCTGTTTGAAAACCAAGGTACGACTGAATGATTTATGGGAGGAAGTCCACTAGGACAAGGAATTCCTTGTCTTTGCTTTCGCTGTTGACTTGGGACTGCTAAAATGGGGGATCAGTTGAGTATCTCGAAGGTCATAATACAAAGACCAGCGGCAAGTGGCGTGCGGCACATAGCTGCTGCTCATAATGGCTTTATTTGTTTATTTTGTACCACCTTAGGCTCCGTGATGCAGGAAAGGTGGGGGTATAACTAATAAATACATTGAATTCCTTGGGTTGAGAATATGGGACCAGTCATAGATTCATTATTTTACTTTAAATAATCATGTGGGTAATCTCTTTCTCTCTGTCTGTCTAGCTAAGAGGCTAGAATCATACCTAGATTATGAAGATGAAGAAGATGAAGAAGGAATACGCACTTCATATTCCTCTTTGAAGCGTCCGTCAAGGTTTTCCACATGCAAATCGGGTCATTTCCTGAGTACAAAGTCTTTGAGCCACTTGTTTAGCTCCAGCTCCGCCTTGCCAACTAGTATATCACGCACGACACAAATGGCCTTCAGCAGCCCAATTGTAAGTGTGTTCCTTGAGCCTATGCGGGACTTGTGTGTGGGCTTCTGGCTGACCTATTCATGCATATGTGTGCAGGCACCACTGAGCCTCTGGGGCAGGGGTCAGCAGACTTTCAACCGCAGGTCGGTCCATGTGGTGGGCCAGACTATATTTTGGAAAGGAAAAAAATGAACGAATTCCTATGCCCCACAAATAACCCAGAGGTGCATTTGAAATAAAAGCACACATTCTACTCATGTAAAAACATGCTGATTCCCGGACTATCCGCAGGCCGGATTGAGAAGGTGATTGGGCCACATCTGGCCCACAGGCCTTAGGTTGCCTACCCCTGCTCTGGGGCTTGCTGATCAGAAGGTCGGCGGTTCGAAATGCTAGAGAACTGGCTTGCGCACTTGAGTTATGAATGAACAAAATTTCTGAAAAGCTGGCGTCATTGCTATATGACCTTTGGGGGAGAGGGAAGATAATTTTGACGAGTACCTTACCGTCCTTGTTTTCGCTTGACCAACAAGGAGACTGATGTTGTGCCAGATGAACTCCTTGAAATGAAGTTGAGGAGGATCACTTTCAAATCCTATACAATATCTGAGACGGTTGGGCTAACGCCAGAGATAGTGTACATCGCTGAATTCTTCATCGCTCTGTCGATTTGCAACACTGTCGTTGTTTCAACGCCTGATCAACCACAACGAAAGGTAAGGCAGGGGAGAAACTAGAGATGCTGCTGGTGCTTATGTATGTGTGTGTGTGTGTGTATATATGTGTGTGTGTGAGTAGTAATTATTATTATTTATTATTTATACCCCACCCATCTGGCTGGGTTTCCCCAGCCACTCCGGGCAGCTCCCAACAAATATTAAAAACACGATAAAAGATCAAACATTAAAAACCTCCCTAAACAGGGCTGCTTTCAGGTGTCTTCCAAAAGTCAGATAGTTGTTTATTTCCTTGACATCTGATGAGAGGGCGTTCCACAGGGCGGGCACCACCATCGAGAAGGCCCTCTGCCTGGGCGGCCACTCTCAATCACCTGTCTTGCTGCCACATTCTGGATTAGTTGTAGTTTCCGGGTCATCTACAAAGGTAGCCCCACATAGAGTGCATTGCAGTAGTCCAAGCGGGAGATAACTAGAGCATGCACCACTCTGGCGAGACAGTCTGCGGGCAGGTAGGGTCTCAGCCTGCGTTCCAGATGGAGCTGGTAGATAGCTGCCCTGGACACAGAATATATGATGCAAATTAACACACAGTAAGAAACCAAGCATTACGAAGTTCCCTCTACAGGGCTGCCTCCAGATGTCTTCTAAAAGGCAGATAGTTGTTTATTTCTTTGACATCTGACAGAAGGGTGTTCCACAGGGCAGGTGCCACTATCCAGAAGGCCCTGTGCCTGGTTTCCTGTAACCTCACTTCTCACAATGAAGGAACCTCCAGAAGGTCCTGGGAGCTAGACTTCAGTGTCTGGGCTGAATGATGGGGGTGGAGACGCTCCTTCAAGTATACAGGGCCAAAACTGTTTAGGACTTCAAAGGCCTACACCAACAATTTGAATTGTGCCCGGAAATGTACTGGGAGCCAACAAAGATCCTTTAGGACCAGGGTTATATGGTCCAGGAAGCCACTCCCAGTCACCAGTCTGGCAGGCGCATTCTGGATTAGTTGTAGTTTCTGAGTCACATTCAAATGTATCGTTATTTGTACTTCTTTTATCTTTTCTTTTCCCATTCATACATATACTTTACATTTTTATTCTAAGCAAAATTGGCATATCTTTCTTAGAACAATACTTTAACATATAGAATCATAGAATCATAGAGTTGGAATAGACCACAAGGGCCATCGAGTCCAACCCCCTGCCAAGCAGGAAACACCATCAGAGCACTCCTGACATATGGTTGTCAAGCCTCTGCTTAAAGACCTCCAAAAAAGGAGACTCCACCACACTCCTTGGCAGCAAATTCCACTGTCGAACAGCTCTTCCTGTCAGGAAGTTCTTCCTAATGTTTAGGTGGAATCTTCTTTCTTGTAGTTTGGATCCATTGCTCCGTGTCCGCTTCTCTGGAGCAGCAGAAAACAACCTTTCTCCCTCCTCTATGTGACATCCTTTTATATATTTGAACATGGCTATCATATCACCCCTTAACCTCCTCTTCTCCAGGCTAAACATGCCCAGCTCCCTTAGCCGTTCCTCATAAGGCATCGTTTCCAGACCTTTGACCATTTTGGTTGCCCTCCTCTGGACACGTTCCAGTTGGTCAGTGTCCTTCTTGAACTGTGGTGCCCAGAACTGGACACAGTACTCCAGGTGAGGTCTGACCAGAGCAGAATACAGTGGCACTATTACTTCCCTTGATCTAGATGCTATACTCCTATTGATGCAGCCCAGAACTGCATTGGCTTTTTTAGCTGCCGCGTCACACTGTTGGCTCATGTCAAGTTTGTGGTCAACCAAGACTCCTAGATCCTTTTCACATGTACTGCTCTCAAGCCAGGTGTCCCCCATCTTGTATTTGTGCCTCTCACTTTTTTTGCCCAAGTGCAATACTTTACATTTCTCCCTGTTAAAGTTCATCTTGTTTGTTTTGGCCCAGTTCTCTAATCTGTCAAGGTCGTTTTGAAGTGTGATCCTGTCCTCTGGGGTGTTAGCCACCCCTCCCAGTTTGGTGTCATCTGCAAATTTGATCAGGATGCCCTTGAGTCCGTCATCCAAGTCGTTGATAAAGATGTTGAATAAGACCGGGCCCAAGACAGAACCCTGTGGCACCCCACTAGTCACTCTTCTCCAGGATGAAGAGGAACCATTGATGAGCACCCTTTGGGTTCGGTCAGTCAGCCAGTTACAAATCCACTGAGTGGTAGCATAGTCAAGACCGCATTTTACCAGCTTCTTTACAAGAATATCATGGGGCACCTTGTCGAATGCCTTGCTGAAATCAAGGTAGGCTACATCCACTGCGTTCCACTGAGTCTTAAACTTTTATTTCTTTCCTAAGGGAGCTCAGGATCTGGTTTCAACATGTTGAAAGGTGTTGGCTGTAATACAGAGGCTTTGCTTGTCTGTTTTGTGTACAGGCCTTTGGATTGTATCCTTTATGGCTGCTGCTGCTGCTGCTGCTGCTGCTGCTGCTGATGATGATGATGATGATGATGATTATTATTATTATTATTATTATTATTATTATTATTATTATTATTCCTGTTTTTACAGAGGCGATGGATTCCCAAAAACCGAGTTCCCACTTCACACTTTATGGACCTGAAGCAAATTTTCCATAAGTTATCTGCCCGAAAAATAAGCCCCACCTCTGCTCGAAGCTCAGGTATAGCCGAATCAGAGTCTGAAAGCTTGCGTTCACAGAAGCTGTCCATTTTCCGTGTGAAGTTTCCGTCGTCTCTTTCGAATCAAAGCTCTTCGTCTGGAAGCCCAACCAGCTCCATACTTTCAGGGCACGACCAAACGGAGACCTCGAGTAGATCAAAAGAATTGGCACCCGGAACCGGGGCTGCGTCATCTCCTGAAGGGGATCTGTTCTATGAAGCAGAGAGCCCTGACGAAGCGGCCTTGGTTTACGCTGCCAGGGCTTACCAATGCCGTTTGCAGTCTAGGAGTCCCGATCTGGTGACGGTACACTTGGAACCTTTGGGACTGTTAACGTTTCAGCTGCTACACATCTTGCCTTTCGATTCCGTCCGCAAACGGATGTCCATTGTGGTGAGGCACCCCATTTTGAACCACATTGTCGTGTACACCAAAGGAGCAGACTCTGTCATGATGGATTTGCTGGAGAAAGACTCAACAGGTATGGAGGGCGCCCTAGTCAGCTTTCTAATAAACACTGGCAAACACAGAAGCCTTTAACCTCCAATCCAGACGTTTCATAAACCTTGAGAGTCTGGACAGTGATGTACGTAATCTGAGAAATAGCCAATGGAGTGTTGTGGTAATCCCATCTAGAGGCTGCCAGTGGATAGACAACAGTGGTCAGGCTATCTCAATCCAGGAATGCCCTTAATGGTCTTACAAACTAAGGGTGGTAAAAGGCATTCTTAACAACTGAGGTCACTTGGGCCTCTAGCCATGGTGTATTCTGATGGAGATATTGTACCCTAGTGAATAGTTGTGCCACTACATTTTACATGAGCTGCTGCCTTGCTGTAGGAAAACCACGTTCATGATCAAGGTATCTCCACCGCCAGGCAAAAGACCTGCCCAATGCAAGGGCCAGTAATATCCAAGGCAACATGATGACCAAGTACAACAATGCAATATCAATATAAACTCTTTATATAGTCTATACGGAACATTGAGCAACATGAGAAACCAAATAGAAAACATAGAACCAAATAAACATAAGTCTTATAAGTCTCTGAAATGCAAGGGCCAGTCAGTCAAGTTTATTTACCGCTGGTCACCACAAAAATGCAAACAATATTTTGGTACATTTTAGCATAACTGGGCCCCAGGGCACTGGACTCCATAGATTGCACAAGTAGCACCTGTCAAAATTTATTCCCCTATTATATCTCAGGATGCCACTCATAATATTTTACATAGCTCCCCACCGCCACCCACCCTCAGGAATTTGATCCTTTTACATAGATGACCCCTATGTTTAGTATTTAACGTTTCCTGCTTCTCATTATCTCAAATATCAGGTATTAAAAAGATTGATGCGCAGATGCAAAGAATTAAGGAGAGAACTCAGATGCATTTGGATGATTATGCTGCACAAGGACTGCGCACTCTCTGTGTAGCTATGAAGGTGATATTTCTCTTAATGGTTAACGGTACAGAATTGGCAAAACCTCGGTGCCAGCAATAAAACCGCTAGCACGTTTGCAAAGCTAAGCAGGGTCTGGTGGGGTTTCAGAGTGGATGGGGGGCCATTGTGTTGAGATTCCTGCATTGCAGGGAATTAGGCTAGATGACACTCACAATCCCTCCCAACTCTACAATTCTGTGATTCTTCTGCTTTTTCTATTCTTGAAAGAATAGGGTGCTATTTATTTTACAGTGCATTCCTAAACTGGGTGGAGGATCAGTTGCTGCTTCCAGAGACCTGCCATCAGAGCTATCTGTGGGTGTAGCAGAAGGCTCCACAATTGCTGTGGTCCTTTGCGAGTTGAGCTCTTCTCTGCTGATGGAGAAGCACCTCTGTTTCTTCCTAACTCCTAGCCAGCAGATCTGGGGTTTAGACTCGTCCAGTTGGGTGGGGGCACCTTTTTCTCGGTTTAGGACGTAGTCAAAGCACTGGTCAGCAGATTATATATGGAATATTTAGAATTTTCAGACATCTCTCTCCATGACCTGTGTCCTAACCACAGTTGAAAGCATATGGATATGGTCTGGCCACATGGTTTCCCATCACAAACTGATTTCAAAGGAAGGGCAAGTTCTCTTTCTACAAAGGGATGGTTAAATGAAGCCACCCCCAACATTTAAATGAACAAGTATCTGCACGTGTCAGGACTTTCTTTAGCTATTTTTTAGTATCAATATTGGGAGGTTTTAGGAGGGATTTGTTGTTATTTTTAAGCCTGTTATTTTACTTTCAATAGATGGCAGTGCTGGATAGGCGGTTATATAGCTTGAACGTTCCCCAGGATTTTGCTCTCAGAACCTTGGTTTGACATAAATTGCATTTGTCAAGCAGTGCTGTGCCAGAAAAAAACTCACTTATGAGAAACAAAAAAATAGGCAACTTGACTGATTTTTTGGAATTTGTTGTAATAGTGGAAGATGCCCGTCTCAGTCGTATAGTTCTGTAGCCAGCCCCATTGTAACACACTCTGTTATTCCCTTTACATGAAGTAATGAATGTTTTAATTCTTGCAGCACCCCCGTTCTCTCAAATACTGAGCTTGGTAGTTATGCAAGTGACATGGAGCCACCTCCAAAATACTGCAGATTTGGTGTGCATGTGTCATTGCTAGGCATACACTCAGTTTATATTCAATCTGAAATAATTCAGCCAGTACATGGTGCTGCGAGGGAGAAAGCAGCAAAGGCCACCGTCTTTGTTGAGTGCAGTTCAGAAAACACATGAAAAAGCAGGGATGGGTGCATTGACTGCCAGGTGGCCAGTCTAGGAGCTGAGAGTGACAAGGCGGAAGGAAGGAAGGAAGGAAGGAAGGAAGGAAGGAAGGAAGGAAGGAGTTGGCTCTGGTGTCACCTCCAGACTTGATTATTGTAACTCACTCTACGTGGGGCTGCCCTTGAGACTGACCCAGAAACTCCAGCGGGTGCAGAATGCAGTGGCGAGACTCCTTACGGGGTCCTCGCTGCGGGATCACATTCACCCGGCTCTATACCAGCTGCACTGGCTCCCGGTAGAGTACAGGATCAGGTTTAAGGTGCTGGTTTTAACCTTTAAAGCCCTATACAGCCTAGGACCCTCGTACCTACAGGACTGCCTCTCCTGGTATGTCCCACAGAGGACCTTACGGTCTTCAAACAAAAACATCTTGGAGGTCTGGGGCCAAAGGGAGGTTAGGCTGGCCTCAACTAGAGCCAGGGCTTTTTCGGCTGCGGCCCCGATCTGGTAGAACGCTCGGTCAAAAGAGACTAGGGCCCTGCGGGACTTGACATCTTTCCACAGGGCCTGCAAGACAGAGCTGTTCCACCAGGCCTTTGGCCAAGGCACAGTCTGACCCCCTCCTTTGGTAATCCTCATAGAACTCTAGCCCAATGGTTGATTTTAGAATGTATTTCAATTAATTGATTGTGATTTTATGTAAACTGTGTTACTTTTACTGTTGTTAGCCACTCTGAGCCCGGCTTTGGCTGGGGAGGGTGGGATAGAAATAAAATTTTATTATTATTATTATTATTTGGTGCATCATGCTTCTGCAAGTGGATGGCAAGTTTTCGCCTCCCACCTTGCGCCAAATGATGCTGTCTTCTTGCTCTAGCCCTTATCTCCCCCCCACACACCTATTGGTATAATTTTCACACCTCTCCTTCTGTCACACATTGTGTTGGCCAAAGACCGCTTGCAAATGGTCAAAGGGACTCTTAAAAAATATATCTGGATATATAATTTGCTTTAGAGAGATGAATGCTGTGAATTCTTTATTATTTTAAAATGGCTTTATTTGCATGACGTTGATCAGTACGGTGATGTCGGCTCTTTGCTGATTCTGCAGGTGTTGACTGATGAGGAATACAATGAATGGTTAAAAGGATATTATGCCGCGGAACACAACATAGAGTGCCGGGACGATCTGCTCCTTGAGTCGATGCAGAAGCTTGAGAACAAATTAACGCTGCTTGGTGAGTTGGGAGGAAGATGGTTGTTTTGCTAAACTCCTAAATATACAGTGGTACCTCTGGTTACATATGCTTCAGGTTACATACGCTTCAGGTTACAGACTCCGCTAACCCAGAAATAGTGCTTCAGGTTAAGAACTTTGCTTCAGGATGAGAACAGAAATCGTGCTCCGGTGGCGCGGCGGCAGCAGGAGGCCCCATTACCTAAAGTGGTACCTCAGATTAAGAACAGTTTCAGGTTAAGAACAGACCTCCGGAACGAATTAAGTACTTAACCCGAGGTACCACTGTAGGAGCCACTGTATAGGCTCAAACCTTATCAATGAATGCAGCTCCATCAAATGCACTTAGCCCAGTGGGCTTGAACATGCTTAACATTTGTGTTGGACTGTATCCCCGTATCACTTAAATTCCCTGAAGTTGCAAAACTAATCTAAACATTTCTTTTGCTGCTTAATGGGGTTCGGAAGGAGGAGCATAAATTTTTGAGATTGAAGAGTAGACGACTTAGGTGCAATCTGGTGGCTCCTGGAAGCATTCCCTGGAGGTGAAAGTGCCGCTGCGCCGCCACTGATTGCCAGCAAAACTTCTCCAGAAATCAGCGCTGATGGTGGAGACAGCAGGGTGTGTGGGTGCCACCTTATGAATTTCTGCCACCTGAGGCTGTGGCTTCACACTGTCTAATGGCTGGGCTGGCCCTGCCTGGGAGGGCATCCCAGGGGCTATCAGATACCACAAAATTCCCCCTCCATGAGCTGAAAGGGGAAGGCCTCTGCAAGGAGTGCTTCTGATCAGGATTCCAGACACTGCATTCCATTTCCCCTCCTACCACCCAATTTCCCAATTTTTACTCTCAGCAGGTATCTGAGGGTACTCAGTACTCATCCGGCTGATTCGGTAGGGATGGAGGAATTCCATCCTGAGGGGTTTTCCCCCACTAAAGGTTGTTTTTGTTACTTGCCCACATAAGGTGGGCCACGTTGCCCACCTAAAGTCCAGAACTGAGATTGCTGTTAGGATACATGATTTTGTAGGCTTTGATTCTGTTAGAGAAACTACTCCATATCCTTTACGGTTCAGACCAAGGCACCACACTCATCCTGGTTCCATATTATTTCTCCTGATTTCTCAGACATTTCGGGAAATTCTATCACATGTAAAATGTGTTAGGTTGCAAATCGGCACATAAGCTGATTCATCATAATTTACCTCATGTTAGGAGTTGGGAATTGTAGCCGCTTTGCCTAGAAACCGTTGGCAATTGGAATGGTAATAAGTCTTTTGCAATCCCACTTGGAAAAAAATTATGAACCTTAAATTTCAGCATATTTTTGCTTAGGAGAAACTTGGCATTTCTCAGCTTTATATATTGCCACTACCAACTGCTGAGTAGTATTTACACTTAATTGCATTTTTTAATTATTTTCTGCTATTGTTATTGATTTGATCTATATCCTGTCCATTATCTAAAAATCCCAGGGCGGTGTACAAAATTAAGAACATAATTTATGTAGCATAATAATAAAAACATAATACAGAGCCTAATAGTAGACATTATTATTATTATTATTATTATTATTATTATTATTATTATTATTATTATTTTATTATATTTGTACACACCCCATCTGGTTGAATTTCACCAGCAACTCTGCATGGCTTCTAACAAAATATTAAAAACACAATAAAACATCAACATAATAATAAAATAATCATAACAGTCTCCTCCCACGCATCTAGCAGGCCATACATTATTGAATGGCCAAGGGCCTGGGTAAAGGGCAATGTTTTTGCCTAAATATGTGTAATTACGGCACCAGGTGAGCCTCTCTGGGGAGAGCGTTCCACAGACGGGGAGCCACCACAGAAAAGGCCCATTATTGTGTTGCCATCCTCCAAACCTCTCGTGGGGAGGGGGCACAGAGAAGGGCCTCAGAGGACAAGCGCAGGGCCCAGGTCAGTTTGTATGGGGAGTCGCAGTCCTTAAGATATTGAGGTCCTGAACCTTGTAAGGCTTTATAGATCAGCACCTGCACTTTGAATTGGGCCTGGAAACCAATTGGCGGGCGGTGCAGAACAGTGCAGTTTGACCTAAGGCCACTGATTGCTGCTTTGCAGGTGCCACCGGGATTGAAGACCGATTGCAGGAAGGTGTTCCAGAAACCATAGAGGCGCTCCGAAAAGCAGGAATTAAAATCTGGATGCTGACGGGCGATAAAAGTGAGACAGCCATCAACATAGCACATTCCTGTAGATTACTGGCGCCGAGTGATTTCATCTTCATTCTGCAGTCTGATCGCCTGGTGCGTGTGGCATTTGGTTTTTCTGTAGCTGGAACTGTTTGCATTGCTGTATGACCGCAGGGCCAGAAAAGACAAGAGCAGCAAACTTACCCACCAGACCTCTTCCGGTTTTTGCTTTGGGTTACCCAATTCATCTTGCAGTTGTCTTTCCCATCTCGCCCCGCTACTGCTGCTGCTCCTCCTTTCCTTTTTGGCCAATGGCTTCACACTGGTCTGTGCAGCTGGGGTGTTGGCAGTGTGTCACGGTTCCCTTCGCTTCAAAAAACTGCAGCCTTTTGTAGGATGACCTTTATAAATTCAGGATTTTTTGCTAAATGTGAGTGTCTAAGCTGTAAGGCTTTGTACAATTGTACTCCTGAACAGAAGCATAAGTGGCAGTTAATTAATGCAGCCACCAATTCATTTGTCCTTCCGCCTTGCGCAGAAAGTTGACACACTGCAAAACGTTGTTATAATGCTTCCAAGGGCTAAATGCTAAACTACACTAGCTCTATGGATGTCGGACTAGGAGCTTTGTCTTGGAAACTGGAACAAGTTCAGTTTTTGCAAGTTGCTCTTTGTCGTATCTCCCTGCAGCCGTGTTTGATTACCATTAATGTGCTAAGAATTATCTCATTAAAATGGTATTACATGCAGCATTCCAGAAAGTTAATCTACTTACATTTCCTAATGCAGAAAAAATCTTGGTGTTTTTGTGTTTTCTCTTAAAAATAGTCAGTGTTTTCAAATGGGAAGCCAGTTCCCTTTTATGTGATGGAAATATCTTTATTCACATTATCCAGTACTAATCCTAGCCATAACTTGTTAAAGATTGCTTAAAAATTGGGACAGAGAATGCTTTGCCGTAAAAAAAGCCAACAGGTTGAAAAGAATATTGTATGATGGCAGGAATGGATATTTTGTTTGTTAGAAATTCAGGCCTTTTTTTTTCACAGATGACTCACTTGAAGACTGATGAACTAATCACAGTAAAAATGTTGTCTAGACAGTGTTAAAGGTAAAGGTACCCCTGCCCATACGGGCCAGTCTTGACAGACTCTAGGATTGTGCGCTCATCTCACTCTAGGGCTGGGAGCCGGCGCCGTCCACAGACACTTCCGGGTCACGTGGCCAGCATGACGAAGCTGCTCTGGCGAGCCAGCACCAGTGCAGTGCATGGAAACGCCGTTTACCTTCCCGCTATAAAGCAGTACCTATTTATCTACTTGCACTTAAGGGTGCTTTCGAACTGCTAGGTGGGCAGGAGCTGGGACCGAAAGACGGGAGCTCACCCCGCCGCGGGGATTCGAACCGCCGACCATATGATCGGCAAGTCCTAGGCACTGTGGTTTTACCCACAGCGCCACCCGCGTCCCAATCTAAACAGTGTTATGTTTCTTTTAATTGCACATTCATAGAATCATAGAATTGTAGAGTTGGAAAGAACTTCAATAATGATCTAGTCCAACCCCCTGCCATGCAAGAATCTCAACTAAAGCATCCATGGCGGATGGGTATATTTAATTATGATTTTTGGGGAGGAAAGGTCCTTTCAGTTCAAACCCACTGTGTATTATTGAGAAAGCAGCATACAACTTCATGTACAGCTCCCATTCATTTTAGTGAGTCGTGTGTCTATAAACTCTCAGAAATTTCCCTTGCACTTCTGCAGATCCCATTTTTTTAGCTGAATTATTTAAGATGAGTTTATTTTATTTCTTTAAATAAAAAAACTAACTACTCACATGCATATGGATCACGATTTAATAATATAGCCCCTTCCATTAATCAGATTTTTAAAAAACAACAACAACACATTGCAAGATATATCTCTTTCCAGTGTTTCCTTCAGCCATTGGATTCCTGCCCCTAGCTAAATGTAAACTCTGTGTGTGGCTCATTTCTTAAGCATTTAACGAACCCTTGCTCACGTGACAGTGAGCTGCTTTGTCTAAGCCATGGTTTATTGCAACAGGAGCAAGCCGCAGTGAGCCTCAGAATTTTAAATGCATTCCTGATGCAGACGTGAAATGAACAGAAACCTTTGTTTCCATTTTGATTAACCATATTGTTGCTTCATCTGAACCTGACAAACAGTGTCTTAAAATATGTTTGAAACAAGCCAAGTTCAAGGCATGGGTTCTGAAGTTGGCTCCTTTCCACAAACCATAGTTAAGGTAGACTATAGTATAGGGTTTGGACATATTGCAGTTAATCAAAAATGGAAGTGAAAGCTTCTGATCTCATGGCTGTGATGGAGAGTTGTTCCTTTGGCTTATTCCCCTTCCATCATAAACCGGTTTATGGTAATATCCAAACTGGCCCAGAATCTTTGTGATGATGGCATTCCCTATCATGGCCTTGCAGATCTTTTGCAGAATTAAAAACGGCGGATCATTTTCATTAATGAATGCACTCAAGATACATCTATAGCTGACAAGCTGTTAACAGCCATTGAGATGTGACTTGTAAAGCGAAGCTTTAATACGTACTCAAAAGAATCTGATCCTAGATAAAACCTACCAATGCCCTTTTCCCAAGCAGGATTCCTGTTCGTTGAAGATGGACAAGATTTTGGAAGACATCAAGTGGAAAGAAAGCTATGAGTCAAACCATTTGAGAATCCCAACCTCATCAGTTGCTCAAATTCCACATTTCACTGCTGCCCTAGTTATAGATGGAGCAACATTAGAATTTGCCTTGCACGACAGTGTGGCGAGCAAGTTCCTGCAGCTCACAACACGTGTACGGGCTGTCATCTGCTGCCGAGCCACCCCTCTGCAGAAGAGCCGAGTGGTGGAAAAGATCCGAAAGGAACTGAAAGTGATGACATTGGCTGTAGGTGAGTCATCTCTCTCTTGCAAGGCAGCAGCATATATGCTATATATATGTAAAGCAGGGATAGGGGATATCTGATCTCCATCATCCCTGACCACTGGCCATGCTGGCTGGGGTTGATATGAGTTGTAATCCAGCAACAGCTGGAGGACCACAGGATCCCCACATCTGCATTAAAGGAACGTTCCTTAGATTTTCCTTGGGATAACTATTGACACAAACCAGAGCAGACCAGCAGGCAAATGGCAGAACGTGGCTGTAGAATCCCAACTGGGATCTGCTAGTTGAAAAGCCCTGCTGCTCCATAGATACATACAGACAGACAGTCTGATGTAACAACTGCATCAGCCAGGCATTTTCACTCTAGTTGCCTCCTTCCGATTGCAGTAAGCAAGGAATCTTGCTCTATGTACGTCAGAATATTTTCAACACTCTCATTCAGAATAACAATTTCAAGGTGACTTTGTATGTTATGTGAAAACACCACAGTGGGACTTCCTCTGTCCAAACTCTTGGGATTATTTGCAACCGGGGAGCGGGGGGTTAACATGCATTTCTGGCGACCACATAACCTTTCTCCTGCAGCCCATGTTCTACATATTTGGGAGATAGGTGAAAAGGAGAATCATGACTCACCTCCATATAAAGTTCACTTGTTTGTTCAAAATATTTTTGGCCCGCCTTCCCATTATAAAAGCACCCACGGGACCTAATTGTAGCAGCAGAACATCCGTCCCATAACACTAGAATTTGTAGACATACAGTGATGCTGAATGTTGGAAGATTCAGAACAAAAGAAAAGTACTTTGTCACACAACACACAGATAATTCCACAGCTAACTCCCACAAGAGGCAGCGATGGCTTCCAGTGTGGATGCTTTAAAAGAGGATTGGACAAATTCATGGAAGATAAGGTTGTTCATGGCTGCTAATCCTGATGGATGCGTTCTGATAGATTAAGATAGATTAGATGGGCTACTTGTCTGATCCAGCAGGCTCATATCTCAAAAGTGCTCATGGAAACAGCTTTACCTGGCACCAAAACACGAATAGCATTGGTGCCTGTTTTCCTTTGCCCGGGGAGCGCATTCACAAATTAGATGCTATCACACAGAAGGCCAACAATATATGATGTCATCATTTCCCATCTGTGCAGGGTAGTAATGCAACCAACAAGCCTCTGAGGTAGATCATGAGCTGTGTTGGCAATATAGTTTTATTGCACTTTTCAAAAAATAGTAATTCGTTTATAAGGTTTCTCTTTACATCAGATACACTAATTTCATATGATAAAAACATTTATCACAATACCCAACATATCTAGATCCAGGTATAATGCAAACTTAGAATTGTCCTCTAGATAAATAGCCACATAAACTATCAATAAATATTGCATATTTTATAAATCTACTCTCCTAAAATTCTCATTATTTCATTAAATATGCCAACATGAACTCCCCCTATCTTCATGTTGCACTTTATAGAGTCCTTTTTATAATGCCTATAACTTGACAATAATTCTAAAACCATTGAACAAACTAGACATAAATTTGCATTTGACGTGCAGCAGTAGGGAAGGAAAAGCTTCATTTCCTCTTTTGATGTCTGCAGTGATAATTACCAGCCCTCCCAGCTGATGACATTTGCACTTGTATTTAACATCGCATCTTGTGAGGCAATGAAATTTGAATTTATTTTTCTCTTTCGTCAAGTCTGTGTGCAGTGCCCCAGCCCAAACCAGTTTCATTGCAACATTGTTCTTTTCCTTCTCCTGGAAGGTGATGGTGCCAACGATGTTAGTATGATCCAAGTTGCTGATGTTGGAATTGGAATCGCTGGCCAAGAAGGCATGCAGGTAGGACGGATTGAGAGAACTGTAAATGGAAGCAGTGTTGCGTATAGATTGATGACCATGAGAGCCATAACACTTATTGGTAGCAGAATACCGTATTTTTTGCTCTATAAGACTCACTTTTTCCCTCCTAAAAAGTAAGGGGAAATGTGTGTGCGTCTTATGGAGCGAATGCAGGCTGCGCAGCTATCCCAGAAGCCAGAACAGCAAGAGGGATTGCTGCTTTCACTGCGCAGCGATCCCTCTTGCTGTTCTGGCTTCTGAGATTCAGAATATTTTTTTTCTTGTTTTCCTCCTCCAAAAACTAGGTGCGTCTTGTGGTCTGGTGCGTCTTATAGAGCAAAAAATACGGTATATTGTTAGTGGAATCAAAAGCTGAATACCCCAAACCCTAGAATTTGCAAGAGGTCTTTGTCAAAAGAGCTGATCTATTGGAAATACAAGTGCTATGGTGTTGTAGGGAACCTGTGGCGCAATGGGACAGTGTGTCTTGGCTGTTAACCAGAAGCTTGGTGGTTCATGCCCACTCAGGGATGTCTGCGGACAGAATTCCTGCATTGCATGGGGTTGGATGACCCTCATGGTTTCTTCCAACTCTACAATTCTATTATACTATTGCAAAGGCCTTAAGAGCCATATTTACACTGTATTAGGTTCTAATATGGACATACATTCCTAAGAAATCAGATTATATACCAGGAGAATGTTCCTTGAAATCAGAGGACCTAGGAATTTGTACAACCATGGGCATCCTCGTGGAGCATGTTTGAAGCAGTTTCAGGTAGATATCTGAAGAGGTTTGAAGAGGATTCATTCCGGCGGCTTTAGTTGTCACAGAAGTCATTGACTCATGGGAACAGTGTAATAATTTATGAGTTGGTCGTGCAAAGATCTCCGTTCAACAACTTCCTTGATTCGTGAGGAACTAAAATATGTTCTCGTGTTAAGAGGGTGGATTAGTTGGCATGTAAGAGACTGCTCAATAAATGATGAATAACGTGTGGAGTCTGAATCAAGGGAAAGAGAGGATGAGTGGAGGATGAGTTAGAAAGGGAGAGAAGTATAACAGTATACACAAGACCATGACTTCTACAAGGAAACCTTTGTGGAGACATATATTTGTATTTTTGGCCAATGGGACTTGTGCAGTCAGCTTCAGTGGGATGCAGGAGTGGTCAATGAAAGCTCCTGACTTCATTTTGTAGCTATTTTCTCGGTTGCTGTATTTCATTTATTTCATGTTTGTTTTCAGGCTGTGCTGGCGAGTGATTTTGCGCTTTCTCAGTTCAGACATCTCAGCAAGCTGCTGTTCGTACACGGCCACTGGTGTTACACGCGATTAGCGAACATGATCCTTTACTTTTTTTACAAGAATTTGGTATGTAGCTTCCGGGGATGCCTCAATGGGTTTGACCTTGCGGAAGGACAGTTTCTTAATGATTAGAAACAGGCGAAGGACGCTAGTAAATTCTGTATTCTGAATCTACAGCAGCAGAAATGGGAGTCTGCCCACCCGCCTTGGGTTAAGGGTCACTGCTCCAGTGGCATTTATAATAAATTTAAATACGGTCTATGCCAAAAAGCTGTCTGTTAGCACTAAGAAGATTGTGACAAGTTGGCTCCACTATTGAAACCTGCAAATTATCAAAGGATTATTTTACGCCGTTTCTGCCTGGGGAAGCGTGTCTGAAGCAGACAGGCCTTGCCAGTTTCAATGTTGAGCGTGGACTTTGAGGTTTACTTCTGAGCAGTAAGAACTCAAAATGAGTTCATTATGTTACAGAGTTAAGACAGAGGCAAGCAGTAACCACATGGTAACTCCTATAAAGCTCAGCTGCTTTGCCACTCACTTAAGAAATTTCCCCCCTTGCAGCTCTAACCACTGGAGAGCTAATAATCTGTAACCTCTGACCATGGAATAAAGTAAGCATTACTAAATATTGGTAACTATTTGAAATTCTGGGAAAGCAGGAATCACTTTTAGCACTCAGCTTAACAAGGCTAGAGGCTACAGCCAGCCCTCTCTCCAGGCAGTTCGTAACAGTGGTGTCTTACTATCTGCATACTGGTAGTCAACATTTTCACCAAATTATCTTAAGTGTTTGGTGCTGAGAAAATGCAGTATTTGCAATCCTGAGCCCTTAGTACCATTTCTAGGACAACAGATTCGTATCATTGGCATTCAGCATTTCTGTAGCCCACTATAAGAACCATTTGACATTGCAGTTCTTTCCCGCAAAGGGGCAGAACTGTACATCAGTAGTGGAGCAAGGAAAAGGTCCCAGGTTAATCCGGGTAGGGTGGAAAACTCCAAAACTCTGGAGAGCTTCTGCCAGTCAGTGTAGACAAAAGTGAACTAGACAGACCAGTGGTCTGACTCAGTATATATAATTCCTGTTGGCTCTTGTTTATAGATTCTCACCTTTTAATTCCCACCTCTGTTCCCAACAGGCATATGTAAACCTCCTGTTCTGGTTCCAGTTCTTCTGTGGGTTTTCAGGAACACCCATGACTGACTACTGGAGTTTGATTTTCTTCAATCTGCTCTTCACATCAGTACCACCTGTCATTTATGGTGTTTTGGACAAAGATGTCTCCGCAGAAGTCCTGTTGCACTTGCCAGAACTTTACAAGGCTAGTCAGAGAAACGAGGTATTTCTTGGCTTCTTACAAATATTTGGAAGCTGAAGTGACTCACATGTTCTCTGTTGTGCATTCCTTACTAGTTAAACGTGAACATTCCCTCCTGTTAAATAATCTGGTGGAGATGAGATGAAAGGCATTATTCTTCACTGGCTTTAGAGCCAATGAATGTAGGTGGCCTTAGGAGGGCAACATAGTTTATACACAAACAGTTATTTGATGGATGCCCTGTTACCATTTTCTACCATGTAGACTGCTGTTGCTTATTTGTGTTTCTCCAGCATGGCGAGCAAGGCCTCAGCAGAAATGTGGGAGTATTGTACGCTGTGTGCTAGACATGCATGCTGTCAAAGTCAAGCTGAAACTCTCTAGGAGGGGTTCCAGATTAGATTGCTATACTGCCTCACCAGCCTGTACTGTCCCCTGCAGCTCTGACAATGAGTATCTCTGGTTGGTTCGCTGAAAATACAACAGATTTTTTATTGAACCAATTTTTGTTCAGAGAGTTTCAAACACTTCCTGCTTGACCATAGTATTTTTGGTAATTTAAAAGCTGCATTTTTATATACCGACAAGTGTTAGTCTTATAACTAGACTCGCCTTCTCCCTTTAATCTCTCATTTGTGACTTGGGCATATTGCAGACTAGCTCAGGCTCTCTCACTGAAGGTTGAGACCTGGGTCTTGGATGGTGATACTGTATGTGTGAGCTTTTGGAAGCTCAGTAAGGCGTTCAGGCGTCCAAACATGCAGTCAAGGCAAAATGACTAGAATCTGTATCTTCCCAAACTATGAGTAGAATTCAAAATAACCCTCTTCTGGGGGTTCTCCTGAACCCCCTTAACCCAATTTAAGAAGTGGGGGGGAAAGACCCATTGCAAAAGTGCTTGTGTGGGGCTCATTAGATGAATCCCACCCTCAATAAGTGTTTCTCCTGTCTTTCCTTTTCAGCCATACCTGTTTACAACCTTCATAATGAACTTATTAGATGCTTTTTACCAAAGTCTAGTTTGCTTTTTTATCCCTTACTGGGTAAGTGTTAGGATATTTTACTCCTTTATCTCAACTTTTATTTGCCTTTTTATTTGCATGATCTTTAAACTTCCTTCATATTCAAAAAAAACAGTAGGCTTACAGTACTCATGATCTGGAATACAAGCACAGAGGACTTCCGGTGGGTGGGTGGGGCATGGCAGATTGAATCTCTGTTGTCAGCAGTCCACGGAAATAATTCCATGATAATTGATGACAGCCAGGAGTAAGCTTCGACTGTCAAATTCACCCTGGAAAAAAAGTGAATAGGGATCCAACCTCTGATGCGCTGAAAAAGCTGTTTTCTGTGTCAAGAGACCAAGAAGCTGTCAGCTCCTGGGAGCTCTGGTGGGGTTAAGCGACTTAAGAACCAAGGAGTCTACATCTTGCCCAAAAGCCACATAAGAGCCCTGATGTGCATGTGATCTGCAAAAGCCTCTCTTTCTTAATTATTTCTGGAAATTTATAATTTATAACTCAGAGAAATTTATCCATCTGCCAGTGGAAATTTACATTTGATGCATGAGCTGCTTTTTGGCTTCAAGTAGAAGGGAAGAGAAGTCAATTGTTAAAGGGCTGAAGGCAGAACCAAAAGCTTGTTTTAATGGCTTGAGAAAAGAAATTTGCAAATGAATGAGACACTTTTGTGTGTGTCAATAATTTTTATTTCATGTTGTTTATTTTTGTTTTCTCGATGAAATCAAAAGTAAATGTGCCACTTGATACTTCCTCCACGGGAAAGGATTATCTATTCTAATAAGAGATATGGCTGTGAAGATCTTAAGGTGGAGACAGGAGATGTAATGAGACTGAATTGTTAATAAGATCATGAAAATTCAGTCTGGCAAATATACCTCTATTTGGGCATTCCACTGACTGTTGGCATCTTTCAGCAAATGTTTGATGAGCAAATAAAATTGACTAAAGTTCCATTGGGGTCTAATCCAGTGGGGAATGAAAGTAAACCAGGAATGAATGAAAGGAAAGGCAGAATCAGAGACAATACAGAGACTTTGGAGAAGAATATGGATAAAGGACTGGCAGAATCAGAGTGTGAAATGGTAGAGTTGGAGGGAATAGATGGTGCATTGGAAAAGTCATTTACACAAGTGTTTGGAGGAATAAAACAGCCATATGGTGTTGTGATTCTGGAGGAGTAGAATGAAATCATGGATGGAGACATGGACAGACATCTGGATCTGGCATTGATAAGAGCTGAGAGAGAAAGGGCTCTGTGTACAACTTGGAGTGAACTCAGAGGGAAAAGGTACTCTGGTACTTTCCTTGGGAAAAGAATAGAAAAAATGTAAATGGAAGAGGTAATTTTTTTAGATAAGGATGGAACACAACAGGAAATGGGAACTGAAGATACAGAACTGGGTGCGAATTAATGGATACGTAACAAGAAAAGAACTATGGAATAATACCTCAATATATGATCACCGTGGAGAGACTCGTACATGGACAAAGATGGAAAGATTTATTATTGTTTAAGACGAAGTGGAAGTTGTGGAAGACCAAGTGGTTATGTTTGATTGGAGAAAAATCATTACACATATTTATTAACAATAGAGAGTTCCTTTTGAACTTCTTGTGTGAAAAGAAAAACGAATAGATTTCACACATTTGAGTCTGAAGATTGGGAAAATTTTAACAGAAAGCAGAACAGTTGGATGTCATCCTAGGGCAAATGTTACGAATATATTTTTCTTTAATGTAGTGGGCAGATGTAAAATCAGGAGTCCTTTTATTTATTTTTCATTCTTCTTTTCTTTCTCTTTTTTTCTTTCTTTTCCCCCCCTTTTGTGTCCTCTGCTCTGAGCCATTATTGGGGTCCAAGGATTACACACACACGAAGGTGGTGTATGGTTTGTGGCAGGACCCTGAGTGAGAGGCAGGGAAGTGAAGATCTCCCAGGCTGAAAGACTGGGAGAAGAAAGGAAAGCTCCCAGGTGAGAGCTGGGAAGGTCCATCATTTTCTGTTGGTGACAAGGATTAAGAACTACATTTAAGAGAAGACTCTGTGTTTTCTTTTCTCTTTCCTTCTTCGTTTTTGTTATTTAGATTAGTTTCTTTTATCTTATTGTCTCATGAAAAGGCTTTAAAGAAATCTTAAGGAAAAAAGGGGGAATACAATCACAGAGTACATAAACTTTAAATAATTGTTCCTTTGCAGACCTACAGTGGCTCTGATATAGACCTCTATTCTTTCGGGTGTCCTATTAACACCTCCATGTTTTTTACAATATTATTACACCTCGTGATTGAAAGCAAATCTTTGGTGAGTACGTTGTTCATTCTAAGGTTCACTTTGCAAATTGCTCTTGGACAAGGTCAAGTTAACATTTATCATCTCATCACATGGTGGATGTTCATGCTTAAATGTGCCTGCACAAAGTGTGGGATGGTATTTGCAGCACCACAGCAGTCTTCAGTAGTTGATGAGATAGATATGCACTCACACGGTTAGAATGGATATCATTTGACATGTTAAATGGACACGATAAAAATCATCTTAGAATGATGTTGCCATGTCCAAAACTAACGTGAGAATCGGGCCAATTCTTACCAAAAGTGTTTTCCTTCCTTTATGCCAGTATGAAGACATGAGCTGTCTTGCACCTCACCCCATAGGGTCCATTCTTTAACATTTGTGGATGAGTTCCCTTCAGGGTGAAAGCTGAACACAATCAGTTTGGGTAGTTAGTTCCAGGCCAGGAAGAGGCCTTCACTTCCTTTCACAAAATGTTAAGCAAAGCTCCTGCAGGAACCTTGGTGGGAGAAGAGTTTGAAGGGAAAAGTTCCCACTCTCCATGTTTCTCTCTAAATTTACAGTGGTAGCTCAGGTTACATGCGCTTCAGGTTACACACTCCGCTAACCCAGAAATAATGCTTCAGGTTAAGAACTTTGCTTCAGGATGAGAACAGAAATCGTGCTCCGGCGGCGCAGTAGCAGCAGGAGGCCCCATTAGCTAAAGTGGTGCTTCAGGTTAAGAACAGTTTCAGGTTAAGAACGGACCTCCAGAACGAATTAAGTACTTAACCCGAGGTACCACTGTATTGGATACAGAGTATTCACACCCCCACGGTGAAGTCTTATCTTGCCCAACATCTCATCCCTCTGCCTCCCAGTTCTTTTGAGCAGAACCTGTGAACAGCCCCTGAGAAAAAGGAAGAGAGAGGGAGGCAGGGAACTAATTGCTAATTTACTCTTCAGAAGCCAGCTTGTCCCATCTGCGAGTTCCTCCCCTGAACCATATTCCTACCTTTAGAGCAAGTGTGGGGAATCTTTGGCCCTTCAGATGTTGCTACAGCTTACATCAGCCTCTGCAAGAATGTCCAGGGATGATGGGAGTTGTTGTAGTTCAGCAAGAGTGTCAGAGGTTTCCCACCCACACCTGCTTTAGAGAGTATTAGTAATGATGTCATAACAAGGGCAGTGCTTTTTGTAACAGAAATTCTTGCCCAAATTAACTAAAATTATTGTTTTTAAATGGCAGCATTGGATAGAGGCAGAAACTGGGGTGGCTTAATAGCTGCCTCTTATTACTGCAGAAAAGGAGACTGAACACTGAGAAGGGAGGAGGTAGCAAGGATTATTTTCCTGCCAGGGCAAGCAGGGGATATGACTTTCCAGACTGCCCTTTCTAGGAATTTAAAGGGAAACGCCCTGTGTTGTAACCCTTTGCTTACCTAATAAAGCATGAAATTTTGGGGAGGCTGCAAGATTATTTCCCACATTAATAAGCCTGTTGAACTTCTTTCTAGTGCTTCTCTTTCAGACCTTTCCCCCTTGTGAATCCCAACACAGTGAGGTCGGGTTAAGAAGGAAGTAATCCCAGTGGGTGAAGAAGAGGGGAACCACCTTGGAACATCCTCGGCCTCCCTTGATCTAAGGGTGCTGCTGGGCCAAGGCTGTGGCAAAGGGCTATGGCATCTCCTGGGTCTTGGCCAGCAGCCAGACAGCCAGCACTATGAAGAAAAGGCCAGTGAGTGGCTTCAGTGCCTTCTGTCCTCAGACCTGGGCAGCCACAGAAGAGCAATGAAACCACCCTTTCTGTCTTAGCAGAGAATGAGCTGCTAATAATAATAATAATAATAATAATAATAATAATAATAATAATAATAATAATAATAATAATAATTTATTTATACCCTGCCCATCTGGCTGGGTTTCCCCAGCCACTTTGGGCGGCTTCTAACAGAACATTAAAATACAATAATCTAATAAACATTAAAAGCTTCCCTAAACAGGGCTGCCTTCAGATGTCTTCTATAGGTTTGGTAGTTGCTTTTCTCTTTGACATCTGGTGGGAGGGCGTTCCACAGGTCGGGTGCCCTCTGCCTGGTTCCCTGTAACATGGCTTCTCGCAACGAGGGAACCGCCAGAAGGCCCTCGGCACTGGACCTCAGTGAGCAGCATGCCTCCCCCACCCCGTTGGGCCTGGCCACGTAACAAGTGGGAACTTTGATGGGTACTATATGGGACTTTCCTCAAATCAGAAGAAGCTGCTTGCAGCCTTTGTTCACATTAAGCCCATCCACCCATGGCTACTTGGAAATCTGGAGAAGCAAAGGGGGGTTAGCCCTCAGCTTAACTGCATGGGTGGAGTCTTCAGACAACTTTCAAGCAGCTGCCCTGCAGCACAGTTACATGAGCCCACCCTTAATCATTAGGGGCTAAGAACCATGGAAACAATGCTAGTTTGAAATGGTGAATGAATATGTGATTCTCTGAGCTCGTACCGCTGCCTTTCAGTTCTTCAGAAATGGAAGCAGATTCTGTCTCACTCAGTTTGTCCTTCTGTGGTGTGTGTTGTTGTTTTTTAATTTCAGAATGTGGCACACTTCTCTGTTCTAGCTGGTAGCGTCTTCCTGTTCTTCAGCATTATTGGGACCTTTGGAGCTACCTGCATCCTCTGCAACCCACCAGCCAATCCATATTGGATAATTCAGAAACATTTGTCTACTCCAAGGTTTTATCTGGTGTGCATACTTGCGACTCTTTTGGCTCTTCTTCCAAGGTATTTTATTGGTTTGGGACCAAGCACTGTGGTGTAGATAGAAATTCAATGTTCATGCTGTGATTCTTCTGTCACATGTGACAGAGCAACAAACCTGTATGTAAAGTCAGTAGGGAACTGCAGCTAATTCTGTCCATCTGCTGAATATGATACAAACACATGTAACATTCACGCTTTACATTTTTACTTGTTCACTTAAAAAAAAAAAACTTAGCAGTACTAAAGATTTATTGACCATTGTAGAAAAGCTATGCTGAATCAAGCAAAAAGAGGTCACTCTTCACTTTAGGTCTAAGTCTCATTGGGGTGGTAAACACGTGGTCTGGACTGTACCACTTCAGACTCCAAGTGGTGCTCACATAATTGAATTATCCCAACCTGACCTCCCCAAAATCATTCCATAAAGAAAAGTAGATGTTAAGAATAGTTCTAGCCCATCAAGCCTTTTGAAAGGCTTGTTTTCCCCCCTTGGGGAAACATTCTGCTGCATGACATCCACTTGTAGGCTAAAGTGGTACTACCCAGACATTTTATCACCTCAATGGGAAATAGGTTAGTGTCTCCAATACAGAATACCCTGGACTCTGGAATTATTGGCCAAAATATCCAGGGTAATAAATTACAGCACTTCCCCATCAATTTTTTTAGTATCTTCGTAGTTTGGATTCTAAGAACTAAATTTTATAAAGGGACCACACACACACACTTTTTTCAAGTTTCTGGTCAAAATGGTTGAATAGTGCGTAACATTAGTTCAGACATCTCCTTAAAAGCTGAATATTGAGTTCAGGGCAGTTTCAGTCAATATCCAGATTTTGCCACCTTGGGCTCTGAACACTTAAGTCAGGAGGAGTTTGGGGGTAATTGGGATTTTGTCCTGCTGGTTTTCTATTATATTACATTTGTATCCCGCAGTTCCTCTAAAGAACTTGAAGAAGTGATCTACTGTCATAGCAAGTCTGTGAGGCAGGGGAGGTGGCTAAATGCCACTGTTGAGATGCATAACTGATTTGAGGTTTGAACACGGGCTTCCCCATGCCCAAGGCCACTGTAGCAGCACAGTGCCATTGTAACCAGGGTTGCCATATGCCCGGAATTTCCAGGACATATCCAGAATACTGCGGCTGGAAGCAGTGTCCAGGCAGAAATTGCTGAAACGTCCAGGAAAATCCGAATGTATGGCAGCCCACACCGGCAGTGTCATTTTTGGTGATTTCCCTTAAAAATAGCTCAATAACATCCAAAAAAGCTCAACAACCTTTCTGAAATATGGCAACCCTATTGTAACATTATGTGTTGCTGTTGCCAACATGAGCTTTTTTTTGGCTAGAGTTAGAACAGACACCCCCAACCTGTGGCCCTCCAGATGTTTTGGCCTACAACTCCCATGATCCCTAGCTAGCAGGACCAGTGGTCAGAGATGATGGGAATTGTAGTCCAAAACATCTGGAAGGCCAAAGGTTGGGGATGCCTGAGTTAGAATATAAACTTTGCCTACATCTATAATCCTTAAACCATTCTCCAACATTCAGTTCG
The DNA here is from genome assembly GCF_964188305.1 of Podarcis bocagei. Taxonomy (NCBI): domain Eukaryota; kingdom Metazoa; phylum Chordata; class Lepidosauria; order Squamata; family Lacertidae; genus Podarcis; species Podarcis bocagei. The sequence continues at coordinate 19,331,369 of NC_138134.1, read as the reverse complement.
GCATTGGTTTCAGTATGATACATTTGTTAGGACAAACTTAAGTAATTCTTTTTGGTAACCCAAATCCTTTCCGTAATTGGTTGAGATAAAGGTGGGAGGGAGGGAAGGAGCCTTATTACCACCTGGTTAATAAGAGCACACTGTTGAGAAGAATGCCTTTTCACAGGACGCCCTTTGCCTCAAACCAATTTAAATCCATGCCTACTACACAGCTTATTTGAATCCTTCCTTATACTGTAGGTATTTGTTCAGGGTGATCCAGGCCACAGCATTTCCAACTCCACTGCTAAAGGCCAAGAACTTGGAAGGTCGGGTCCTTACAGGACGGAAGAGTCTGCTGCGCAGTGCAAGTGTAGCCCCATCGTGAGGGGTAGAATTGATCACCAAGGGACAAATGGGGATTCTGGGTCTGCTAATTCTGAAGACTCAGCAAAAGAAAACAACATCAAGTGTTGTGGTTTGTTGCTGTTGCCAATACAGCTAGTGCCGTTTTGTAATAATGTTGGAGACAGTCTGAACAGGCACCCGAGGCACATCTGAAAATGGCGGCAGGCTGAGTTGTGAGGGCACTGAAATGTTTAAGCCCCTCAAAGGAATTCTATTCCATCACATATGGAGCTAGTGATTCTTAAGTTGGAGGGTTAGACTTTACTTCTGAAGAGGACCACACTGATATTCCTCTCGTGAATAAGGCTGATTCGGATTCTGCCTAGGGCATATAGGAGGGTTTAAAACACTCTGCCAAAAATAGAGTGTTATTTATGCTTTAATGTCCAAAAGAGGAAGGGTGGTATATTTAAATGATCTTTCTCACATGACTTTTTTTCTTCTTATATGAAATTCAGCCACCACCCACTGCTTGTGCTTTTTTTTATAGACAAAAAAGTACTTAAGAATAATTTGTTCAAGATATAAGCAAACAAAGAAATGCTGCCCCTTGTTCCACGATGGATAAATCATTTCATATGAGCCTTGATAGCATGGGAAGAGATATTGAAGCCTGGCCAGGCAAGGAGGTTTTGGGATTACTGAATTTTGACTTTATTCTTTCTACTGTTATTATAATGTTTGGTTCTGGGGCAGTCAGTGTTAGAGCAGCTCTGTCTAACAAGATGCACAGTAGTTCCCTCTGAAAACAGCTGTGCAAAACCTAAATCACTTTCATAATAAAACAGTATTCATGGAAGCAAGATTCATAGATGATAGGAGCCACTTCTCTGGAGAATAAACTAGCTGAGGATGCATGAAAGACATTTCTACACAAGCACAGCATTTTTGTATATATGATGATTATGTGAATGTGAGAAACTGTCTGCGCTTTTATTTCCTTATGGAAGGAATACTGTTAAATTTGTTCTTTTAGAAATGAATATTTGTACTGTAAACGGTGTGTGGTGCGGCTCCTCCTTTCTTTCCCTCTGCAAACAGATTGCTTTTCACTACCCTTGCTTAAAAGAATGTTCCATTAAAAACTGATGTTAAAATGTTTAGGATTTGGGGGTGGGGGTGGGGTGATTCTGTTGGTTCAGGGTACTCTGCTAGGGACACAGCTAAACTGAACATATTCTGAATTAATTTACCAAGGTTCTGAGGAAATCCCTGAGAGGATGAAAGCACTGCATAGGTAATCAAAAACACTTCTAAACAAGATTTACTGCACAAATTTCCTTAAGACCTTTCTGCATCTGTATGTTAAGAGAAAGACCTTCCATTTAGTCCACATGTGAACCATTCTGGCACAGCTTTACCTGTAACTCAGACCTTTTGGGGAGGGTAGCCTGATTTTAACTATAATTGCTGTTATCTGCAGCTGTACCCACTTAGCATCCCCCATCAGTTAAAATACTGGTTTCTTCCAGCTGGCATTCAAGATTGCCTTGCCATAACAAATAGTAATCTCTATTCAATATGCAACTGTATTTTGCAGGATAATGACTCCAGGTTATCATGACCTGATTTTGTGTCACTGTGTCCAGTTGAAACATGCTCTTTCTGCTATGCTCTCCACAATGCATGTGGAAATATATAAACACCAAATATTGAAAGTATTGGTTTCTAATCATGTGTCACAATTTTTAAGGCAGGGGGTAGGAACTTTTTGGCCCTATGGGCCAGATCTTTATCTCCTGCCCACTTCCCCTTGCCAACTTCGGCACGCAGGTGGGCGCTGTCAATCATCTGATGCCATAGTGGCATGTGATTGACACCTGCCACAGCCCAGCACTACATGCTCAACTATCAGTTGAGTGTCAAAAGGCCCTTTTCAGCCAAGTCCTGCCCTTAGCTGCTGTGCAAGGCTGGTGCATGTGCCTTGGCCAAAGTGACATTGCTGACCCAATGGGGAGGCCAGATTTGGCCTGCAGGACAAGAGGTTCCCAATCCCTGTTTTATTTACAGTGCACAACATGGAGTAAGTCCCATGGGATTCAGTCCAACCTATTTTTGAGTAACCACACAAAGCACTGCACTGCATCCTTCCATGCTGCTGGTGCCCCTCTTGTCTAACAGCAGTGGAAGATGCCTGCCTCAAGGGCATCTTTCCATTCTTGGAAGGAGAAGGGAGTGCCAGTTCCCTGGCTTAAGCTCTAGAACAGGGGTCGGCATCATAAGACCCATGGGCCACAAGCGGCCCATGGGGGTCGTTTAACCAGCCCATGGACCCCCACTGCCTGCTCCAGGACCGCCTTCCGCGACACTGGCTGGCTTCCCATTGGCTGCAGGAAGCGCCTGCTGCCAACAGGAAGCTGCGCATGCCTCCTCTGCGCCGGAAATAGCGTTTGCGCATGCATGCGCACACACTCCGGCCCACCGCAGCGTCTGCTGGACTGTGAACAGGTCCAAGCCACAAAAACTTTGCCGACCCCGGCTCTAGAAGTTTCTGAACACAGATGCAGATCCTGTAATTGTGACTGCACAGACCACCATTCAAAAGACACAAGTATGCAATCTATTTTAAGTCATGGAGCCTGAATCATATGATTACTTCATACATGAGCACCATTCACCACTGGCAAAAGAAGGAAGCGTGTACTTGATTTGGGCAACCCTTCTACATGCTACTCAAGCAACAAACAAACTGGTCACAGTTTTTTAAGCTGATAACGTGATTTTGGATTAACCTGAACTGGAGCCAAGTCCTGCTTTCCTAGATGTGCCAATCTTATTTTTTTATATTCCTTTTATCTTGCTGGACCGCACATGCTAAAGAAGAATGCATCAACCCCTTTACCATTTTCTGTTCCTTTTTAGTGCAAAAATAACAACAAAAGAGGGACCTGAGGGGGGGGGGAAGCCAGGTGTTTTCTATAAAACAAATTATAGGAACAAAATCCAGTCTTGTATTGTTAATTTGGGGAATTTAGCACACCTTCTTGGGGAGGGAGGGAGAATTGCCTGTTTTTGAAAGTTTATTGTTGCCTGTTTGAGCCATACAGAAACTGCAGCCGCTGACAATAAATCGCTAAACATCGAGCTCCATTTTAGTATTCTCTTTTTATGTTTGCAAAATGAATAAATTACATGAGACAAACTTTAAACTGCGGCAGGCAGGGTGTTGCGGGGCTATGTTTAACTTTCCTTCCTAAGTCTGTAACCAAACACTGTAAGGTCTCTGAATAACACTCGCAAACTGAAGCTTGAGGACCATTTGGCGTTCATAGAAATTGTCATTCCTGCATCTCACCGAAACATTTGTCCAGTGCTATTTTTCTAGAAAAAGAGGTGCCGGAACTCACTCATTCTCTTATAATGGCATAGGCGCCCGTCTAAGAGGTGCCGGAATTGAGTTCTGGTGAGTTCCAGACGGAAACAAGCTCTGCATTTGTCACTCACAACTAACTCATCTCACTGCTTTCAGTAGGATTTACAGTAAACTCCAATTAAGTTCAGTGGAGCTGACTCCCAGGTAAGTGACCACAGCATTGTAACCTGAGAAAGGCTGCCTCAGGTTTGAGAAGGTCCTTGGCAAAGCAATTTCTGGTGAGCCCCTTCCTACATCAATGCCCGCCAGTCCTGTGGACTTACCTGGCAGCAGTAAGCTGTACTGTTTATTTCCAACAGTGACATAGCACCAGTCTGGAGCATGGAAGATCACCAAGTTGGCTGTTGCATCATTCTTCAAACGAGTCGCAGGCGAAAGGAAACCCAGGGCAGGGTAGGAATCAATAGTCCCAGCAGACGTCCAAGGCTATTGGTAGTCCTGCATGTGAATTACAACAAACTTTGGTTCAGGTCATTTATAGGTGAATGTTAAATCTTCATAAAGTCACTTACGGCAAAAAAATCTAGCACCTAAGTGCAGTCATGTTACCTTAGTAGCACAGGAGTATCCCAATTCAGAAGATTATTTGCTATATAAACATCAGAATGGGATATACTCTATCAAAGGTCTTTGATGCATCCATGGAAGGTATGTATGTGGTCCAGTCTACCCACACGCTTCAGGACTGCCTATTTGTTAGAAAAAGATTAACTGCCCTATATGTTTCAGTTCCACAGTTGAGGTGGTGACTAGAACATTACCAGCCAAAAAGTACTTTGCAATTATATCCCCATCATTGATTGATTAGGAGTTTCCTTAAATAACACTTAACCCCCACTATACTTACAACTTTAAGCATTTTAGCAGCTACTGAAGCACTTAAATCAATTTTCTACAGCCTCAGATACTATGATGTTGGGGTTGCTTGACTGCAAAGCACATATCGAAAGGTGATTGTTTCATGTGCCGTCTCAGCCTGTTAGGAAATGAGGGAAAGCACCACAGGAAAAACTATTTCAGGAAATGCCTTCAAAAATAGTCCTGTATAATACTGCTCAGCTCTGCAATGCTTTTTTTGATGAATAGTGATCTCTTAATTTGCAAGAAATAGATTTTTCACCTCATCAATGACCTTGAAGAGCAATCAGATTGGCTCAGGGCTAGAGGTCCCTATATCAGCTGCCTGGGTTCCTGGGCAGTTCTCAGGCCCTCCCTCCTCTTCCTAAGTGCCACAGGAGCAGAAGAGACAGCAAGCCGCACAAAAGCTTCAGAGCTACCACTGAGGTGCCAGGCTAGTTGCATGCTACTGAGACTACACAGACTCTGTCTGTGAGAGTCAGGAAAAGTTGGAACCGCTAGCTCCTAGATAAACTCCCATTCTGGGCTGCTTCACTGCCAAAGCTCCAACCTTGCTGACCTGGAGAAACTACTAATTCATTAATTAAAAGATGATAAAAAAGAATTGTTGCATAACGTGATCACTCAAAAGATTTGAGTACCACTGGCCTGGCATATATTCATCTTTGATATCACTATTTACCTGTACCATAGGTGCTGGCCATGTTCTAAAACAGCCTCTCCCAATCTTGTGCCCTCCAGATGCTGTGGACCACAACTCATGTTGGCTGGGGCTGGTGGAAGTTGCAGTCTAAAGCACCCAGCGGGCACCATTTGTGAAAGACTCCCGTAACAATGCATTGATCATGCAAACTTTTGCACATTTCCTCATTTTTTGGAGAACTATGTAGTCAACAGCAGTTTCTATGATCACAATAGTTTTGGATTTAAATGTAAATCTTTTAACCCTTATGCCCAGTGATGTTATTTCCAGCACGCCACAAAATGGTACATCCTAATATATGTTAAATTAACTGAGAAATTCTGCATTTGTGTAACTCATTTCACAGCAAGTCTTTAATTAATGTGCTGTGGTTATGCACATGTATAGAGTGACAACCTTTTTATTTTAACTTTTCCTGCTGCTGAAATTAGCAAATGAAATTAGCTATGGACACAGCAAGGAAATGGACTTGGGGTGCATTCATGACTATTGCATGGTGAAAATGAGATTTCACATGCTCTTCTACAATGAGCCAGGCAATCGATGCAAAGGCCAGGTTAATTAAAGAGTCTTACCTTCTGAAATTGTCCAGTATTCATCACTCCATCCATATATTTGCCAACAAGGCACATCAGTGTTGTTCTTCCTTTAAGATGTTGGTCTTCAAGATGGTGGTCTAAAACGCCCATTATCGCTGATCATTCTCCATGCTGGCTGGAGCTGATGTGTGTTGGAGTTCACAATGTTCTTTACAACAGAGGTAAGCTATGCAACAGCTTTACCTATTGACCATTAGATAAGCATTCACATTATACTGTTTTAGAAGCCTGCTAAAACCTATCTTTATTATTTAAACAAGCCTATCCAGATATATACTTTAGTATTTGCTTTATTACTGCATTATTAGTAATTATTTTATATTACTTTATCTACACTATTAATTTGTTTATAGTTGCATGATGCTCCTAAATATATGAAATGGAGCCCCTGAGACTCCCAGGTGTTCTGCTAATAAGATCTAAATAAGATTCCTTTACATGTCATGGCCAGTCTACAACATATCTCTCCATTACAAAAAGAATACCATATCTTAATAGATCCCATATGTTATTACTGCATCAAGGCCCCAACAACTCAGTGGGTATTAACAAACTCACTCCTTTTCTTTCAGTGATATGAGAGATGCCAGTTGATCTGCACACAAAGAGAATGGCTCAGACCCTCTATTCAATCTGATATGCTATTGTGAAGGGAGAAGGGGAGCTGAAACGATTTTTGTTCACAGAATTTATTTTGAAAAAATAAATATGTGCATTTTTGCTCACTTTGGGTTTAAATTAAAACAAATCATTTTGCTTACATGACATTGGTTACATATGCTGCTTTCCTAGCGGCAGTAAAACAACACTGGGAGTACGAATCTCATCAAAGGCTCCTTTCTCACAATTGTTGGATACATTTGATTGTCTCTCTACAACCACACATCTGGAGACATCTGGTACTTTAAAAACCACACTTCGGATGACATCTGGTTCCTTAAAACCCACACCACATACAAATATTTGCATAAGCATACATAGGAGGGGGGAAGCAGTATAAAAATACCATGTATAAAATAATAGAAATATATTTTCTCTATGTGGAATGTTGTGGGGGAAATGAGAGTGAAATGAGAGTACTGTTTTCAGGAGAAATATGATATGAGCCCTAGCACACAGTCTCTCAAAGAATGGCAAAGACAATGCAGAGCTAATAAGCGAATGGCCATGAAGGCAGAGGGGCTAGAAGATGAGTAGGCAACCTTTTTGCCTCTGAGGGTCAAATGCAATGGTGGCCTGTGAATTGGGAAGCTGCATGCAGGCGGTGGATGTGGGTGAGGCCTGGGTGAGCCCCTTCCCCAAGACACTTTTCCTCCTCGTCATCCCCATCTCTCTGTGCAGGCATCAGGAGATCCTATCATGCCCCTCCTGCTGCCTCGCTTATCAGTGCTAGGAAGGTTGAGAAGCTATTCCTAGAGTTAAAAGCTGAGCAACAGGGAGGGAGGAATCAGCTGGAGATTCCAAAAGGATTCACAAAAGTTGGCCGAGGGCTGCATGCAGCCTGCGCACCACAGGATGACCACATGTAAGGTAGGGGGGGAACCTAACAGGGCTAGGGAACAGGAATTCCCAAGTATTTTATGCAGTGAGTGAAAATTAGGGAAGAGTAGGCTATAGGGAGGAGAGACCAACTGGAATAGGGCAGGCCAGAACCTCACATACTGAATTGAACCAGTTAACTAGATCCAAGACTCTGCTACAAAGCTGCAAATATAACGTTTTAAGTGTGTTTTAAATGCATTATGCAAATATGGCACTAGATGGTGATGGTGAGCTTATGGCAAATTCACTGAATTTATGAACACTTGACTTTTGTTTTTGAAATGTGTCCTTCAGGAACACTTTTTAAAATCTTTGTCTAGGATAACGAACGTTAAATATCTATTTGTAATTTGTAAGATTAATTTCTAAAAGTTAGTTTAAAAGAGTTTCTTCTTCGAGTTTACATGTTGATTTATGTAGCTAAGGATTTTTTCCTACATAGATCAATGTACAAATGACCTACAGATCAGTCCACAACTGGCCTATGATAAACTCTGTAGATTTTCTCAACTGCAGCCATACTTGTATTTGAGTTTTTGGTGGTTCAGTACACACAGCAAAGGGGCTACACACATATATATTGTATACTGGGAGAAAAACTGTCTACAACCATGGTTTGAATAAGAATACAGCTATCCTGTTTATGTGATCATGTACATGAAAGGAAAGGCTAGCATGATACAGGCTGTACACATGGGAAACTGAAGCCTTTTTCATGATAATGGCTGCATTTTTCCAGCAGCTGAAAGCACGAAGATGGCAACCATATACAATCTTCCTTTATACAATAGTGTACCCACATACAGAGTCACACGGTAAAATTTGTCAGTGTGGACTGGACCTTCATTACTAACCAGTTGTGGTTCAGACTACCTGTATTCAAGACAACAATGCCTGCAACCTACCTTATCCAGGGGAGAAATTTGCTCAGTTTTTCTGTGCCCCAATTCCACAGAATGAACAAAAACATAGAAAAGTACAGCGTTTTCTTTGTGGTTAAGAAAGTAGAAACAATCAAATACAGCTTTTCAATGCACATAAATAGCAACATTTAGTACTACAGTGGACATTTGTCTATTACAAGCTCCATAAGGTGCATCAAAAGAGGAGGCGAGGTTACGAGTTCTGTAACAGTAGTCAGGAGTATGTGACTCATAGTCCTGCAGGTTATGACCGAATGTTTCAAACAGTGTTTCAAAACCTCTTTCGGCTTTGAAAAACGTGTTTCAGACCTCTCTGTATGTAGACTTAGAAAGGCTTTCACTGGGTTGTGTTTCTAGTCTTCTACGGTTTTCAAAGGGAGGACTGCAAAACAGCTGCTTCATTATATTGTTTCAGGTGCCACTTCACAAGATGGGTTGTACCAAAGCAGTACACACTTCTATAAGCGTGGGAGGGACAAACTGCACTGAATTAATGAATGTTCCATGAGAGATTCCAAAACTAAACAAATTGTTTGCCTGTCTTGTATAGCCTTTGCCCAAATGCAGACTGAAGCGAGGCAGGCAAGGTTTTCTCTCCTATAATTCCTCAGAAGGGGATGATGGCCAAGTAGCTCCCCTATACAACCTCACCAGGAAACTACTGCTGTGTTAGACAGTGGCCTTTAACCTGTGTTTTAGAAGCCCCAGAGAGGCCTTATAGAATTCCATAATGCATGTTTTCTGCCTGAATGCGGTGCCTGTTCTAAAACAATCTTTCTTGAAGCTGAAAGACTTATCTGCTCTCCAACCATCTGGTGTGTGCCGCATCTTTTCCTGCAGATCCTGTGGGATAAGGCAGAATTATGACAAAGCTAGATCTTGAAAATTATAAATCACTTGTCACCATGGGCTTGGAGCCTGGGACTAGAGAGGAAAAGCCTCCAACTTGGATATTCTCCTAGTCGGAAAATATAGTCTTACTAAGCAAGGAGGCTTTGTGAATGATTTAACTATAGCTTTTATGACTGGTTATTTATAGTTTTTAGGAACAAATTTAGATTCCAGGAGGATACTTGTTGACTTACAAGAGTTTTTCATTTTTCATTGTAAATCCTATGGGATTACCTCTGTGATGCCGCAAAAGTTAGGACTACCTTGTTAAGAACACTGCAAGGATTGGGATGAGGTGCTGTCCACACAATAAGCTACAGGATCACTTCCTGCTTAAGAGGCGATTTCATTTTGCATCTTGTAATTTGGGAAGGAAAGAAACCATTATATGACATTCTCACTGTCACATGGATCTATTCATTCCATGAAACCACCCAATTCTATTGCAGCCACTGTGGTTAGGATCTCCATGCAAAAGGATCAAAGTCTTAAGTGCTTTCTTTAGGTTGTACAGTCCAGAATAAGCCTAACATGCTAGTCTTAGAAGTTAAGTTGTATGGAAATCATTTTAACCAGTTTTGTGGGTTATACTGGTGGTTCTTGATTTTAAATCTGTTATTCGTTTTATGGCAACCTTGTTTTAAAATGATTGGTTGACTGTTGCCATAGAATTAGGTTTGCTGTGTCTGTATAGTTTTGCTTTCCCTTGTAATGTGTATGTGATGACCACTGGTCATTATTAAGCAATAAATCTGTATCCAAAAACATGCAAAATTTGATAGCACATAAAACACCCAATTCTCTTAAAGTGAGTGGAGTCCAGATTAACTTGGTGGAACCAAGAGGACAAACTAGAGTTTTAAAAAGGACTACTTATGAATAGATGTGCCCATCACCTTTGCAAATTTACAAACTATTCACTGCAAGAGATAGAAGCTGAAATTCTCTATCAGCAAATATATGTTTTTCTCTTGGTGTTTTAGAAAGCTAGTACTTCTACACAACCCCTAATGGTTTATCTCAAATACCACATTAGAAATGTGTTTATTTTTTCCTTTACGCATTCTGTTGTGAGTGTATGTGAAAGGTAACACAACACTGCTAAAGAAAAAATGCCAGAAATGATTACAAAAATATTTGACCAATTACCCAGAAAGCATCTTTGGCACCAGAGGATATACCCATTCTTTTACTCTGCTCTGTTGCCTGTCATCTGCAACCCACAGAATTTATAATTCAACAGGTTTCTTCATTTCAACATCTTCATTGTTCTGGTGCGCTGCCTTTTTGTCAGTCAGCGCAGAATTCCTATCCTGAAGAATTAGTGGAGAAGAAATGTGTGGATGTAGATTTGCCTTTCAATCCATTCAACGAAGTGAGACACATTGCTATAAACTCCAGGTCCCAAAATTTTGGAAAAGCAGACAGAGCCCCAAGAGGTTAAGCCAAACAATGTCCAGCGTCCAGCAGGCTGCTCGCATACAAGGGGTCCTCCACTGTCACCCTGTAAAGATATAGAGGTTATTCCACAGCATAAGGCTGCCCTTGGGAGTGAGCAACAAAACTGGACGAACTGATCATAGAAAATAACACGATCGGGATGGTTGTTGAATAGTTCCTGTGATCTGTCTTTAATGGGGGGGGGGGGACTGGCATCACCTAATCACTCTGTGCTCCCTTAGGTATATTTTGACTCCTCACTGTATCAAGGTCTTCACAATTACCAGCCGTGTAGCTATATAGCCCTTTCTTGATTTTCATGCAGTTGTTTTGGAAAAGGCAAATGGTACAACACATGGCATCCTGTCTTTTGATGAGGATGGCTCACAGCAAGGACATTACACAGTGAAGCTCCAGCACCAGCATTGGCTTTCCATAATCCTTTCAGATACAATTCAAGGTTTTAGATTTACAATCCAGATCGGAATGGTTTGGCTGTATCTGCCTCCTAACCTATATCCCTTCACATCTCCTAGCATCAGCCAAGATGGTGTCAAGGATCATTGTGAGGGATGCTTGAAAGATATGGTTACCGGACAAATGCTCTAGGTTTTTCTAGAACCACCACCCAGCTTTCTTTGTTTGCTTGCTGTTATATAACCTGACTTTCCTTCAGGGAGCTAGGATAGAAGTTTAACATCACAACAAACCCTGTGAAGCAAGCTGAACTAAGAGCCAATCTCTCCAGGTCATCTAATGAGATTTTAAGCTGAGAAGGATTTGTAAAAAAAGGTACAGTAACTTTTACCTTTATTTAGGACTCAAAGCCAACAAAATAGCCATTTCCATCTATCACGTGAGCTAGTTGCTTTTTGTTCTATTGGGCTAATTTGGGTAGAGTACTCATAATTTGCAGCTATAGTTTTCATAAATTTCTCTCTGTGTGTGCACGTTCTTGTGTTTGTGTTTTTTTCTCTCCAGAACTGTCTTACCATGCAAGAGTCCACAGTGCCAGATTCATAGCCTGCACATAACATCCTGGCGGTAATGGTTTTCATGTCGAAGTACGACTGGCACTGTTCTAAGGAAATAATACGAACTTCTCCTTCCTGAAGTTTGAAAGGCACTAAATCGGGAAGGGGGGAACAACTTTAGTCAAACCATATACAGCTATGCAAAAATACCATCAAATCCACACTGTTTTGTTGTATAAAGTGAAGAGATTATTAACAGTCTGTTTATTGAGCATTCAACCTGGCTTGGTTGCACCAAGCTTAAACAAAGATCAGACGATGTCCAGTCTTTATTTAGCATTCTTTCTTATTTACATGACAATGATCCTGATGCTCATTGCTTGTTGGGTGTTTCTATGTCTTGCCATAAAACATTCATTCACTCCACATTTTTCAATACATTTCTGTTGTCACTTTCCTAACTGCAAAAAGTTTGTTGAGTATCATCATCATGATTTTGTCATGCAAGGGTGATCAAGGACTGCCCCTTAAAGCTCTTTCTTGAAAGCTTGCTACAAAATCAATTTCTTATTCTCTGGGCAGATTCAAAACAATCTCCTCTTTGGCTGCACAGCCTCTGGCAAAATTATGAAATTATGATCTCAGATTAATAGTTTTGCCAGGGTCTATGAACCTGCTTTGTGGGGAACTGATGTTACTTTGGAACTAATATGATCCGTACATGTGCCTGCTGGCTGACCACCTGCTCAAAATTTGAAAACAAAACATATTTTGTTCCCGAGCACAATTTAAAGTGTTGGTGGTGACCTTTAAAGCACTAAACAGCTCGGCCAGTATACCTGAAGGAGCGTCTCCACCCCCATCGTTCAGCCCGAACACTGAGGTCCAGCTCTGAGGGCCTTCTGGTGGCTCCCTCACTGCGAGAAGTGAGGTTACAGGGAACCAGGCAGAGGGCCTTATTGGTAGTGGCGCCCGCCCTGTGGAAGGCCCTCCCATCAGATGTCAAGGAAATAAACAACTGTCCGATTTTAGAAGACATCTGAAGGCAGCCCTGTTTAGGGAAGTTTTTAATGTTTAAAGTTTTATTCTGTTTTTAATGTTCTGTTGAAAGCCTCCCAGAGTGGCTGGGAAAACCCAGCCATATGGCCAGGGTAGAAATAGTAAATTATTATTATTATTATTATTATTATTATTATTATTATTATTATTATAGTATAAAACTTTGAAAAGTTTCCTATGAAAGTTAGAGGCTACACAACCACCTGCCATAGATTTTTCAGGTACCATTTCCCAGCACTATGTCTTGCTCTCATTACTTTAATCTCTATTTAGATTTTAATCTACTGTCTTCAATATATACCATATTTTTCGCTCCATTGGACGCACCGGACCATAGGACGCACTGGACCATAGGAGGGGGAGAACAGAGAAAAAAAATTTTTCTTGTTCTCCCCCTCTAAAGCAAGGTGCATTCAAGGTACATTCACCAGAGCTTGTGGGGTTGGCGGTGGGGGGAAGCGCTGCTTTCCCCCACCGCCAGCCTCAAAGATCCCTGAAGCCTTTGGAGCGCAGTGCCCCGTTGCCCTGCAGAAGTTTGCGCGCAGCCATCCCCAAGCTAGAACAGCGAGACGGAGCCCTCCGTCTCGCTGTTCTGGCTTGGGAACAGCCTTGCTAGCTTCTCCAGGACAGCGGGGTGAAGGCACCCCGCTGCCCTGGAGAGGCTGTGAGCGCAGCCGTCCCCAAGCTAGAGCAGCGAGACGGAGCCCTCCGTCTCGCTGTTCTGGCTTGGGAACAGTCTTGCTAGCTTCTGCAGGACAGCGGGGTGAAGGCACCCCGCTGCCCTGGAGAGGCTGTGAGCGCAGCCGTCCCCAAGCTAGAGCAGCGAGACGGAGCCCTCCGTCTCGCTGTTCTGGCTTGGGAACAGCCTTGCTAGCTTCTGCAGGACAGCGGGGTGAAGGCACCCCGCTGCCCTGGAGAGGCTGTGAGCGCAGCCATCCCCAAGCTAGAGCAGCGAGACGGAGCCCTCCGTCTCGCTGTTCTGGCTTGGGAACAGCCTTGCTAGCTTCTGCAGGACAGCGGGGTGAAGGCACCCCGCTGCCCTGGAGAGGCTGTGAGCGCAGCCGTCCCCAAGCTAGAACCGCGAGACGGAGCACTCTGCAGTGCTCCGTCTTCCTGTTCTGGCTTTGGGCTTAGCGGCGCAGCCTGCATTCACTCTATAGGACGCACACACATTTCCCCTTAATTTTTGGAGGGGAAAATGTGCATCCTATAGAACGAAAAATATGGTACTTGTTTATGTTCTTTCCTTTTCCAGTGCGTCACCTCTCACTGCTTTAAAACATGATAGTGGCAGTATGGGCTGCCACCATGCGTCACTTACACAAAGCTGAACAGGACTAGTTCAGAAAACTTTGCAATCCCAAGAGCAGGATCCCTTGGGTGTCACAGACTCTCAACTCTCACAAAACTACACAGTATGGAAGGTACATCCCCTACATTCCCTATAACGTCACGTAAGATGACAAAATGCACATTTCAGATTATGCACAATATGGAAGATAAGCCCTAGCATCACTTTTCAGATCGCAGGCTGCTTTCACTAGTACCTCTGAAATATAGTGCCAACCCAAGTGACTGCAAGTCCTGGCTAATGACTGCAAGCCGTCACAGATTCCCATTAGCACTGTAGATGTTGCTACCAACCCTCAAAGTTCCTGGACATTCTGAGAACACTACTTTCCTCGGCAGTATACTTCCCACCTCCAGGAAGCCTCATACACACACATTTTATGCAAGGGCCTAGGGTTCTTATTGCAGCTAAACAGTAATGAAAATGCAGGCACACATACAATTCTCTCCCTTCTTTGTATTCCAGTCCCTATTCAGTTCAGTGTAAAGTGAGAACAAGCTGTGGACTTTGGGTTTATATTGTGCATTCTAATATTCCATAATACACAGCAAAGATTCGTCATTAGTGTTGAAACAGTAAAATTTCCACTAAGATAACTAACAGAAGTCAATGGAAGATAAACAGATTTGTGTTTAAATATGGAAAACATTAGTCTTACTTTTGTTGCCCATGTGTCCCCAACCGGTGATGTAGCAATAGGTATCTGGCTCAACTAGCCGCTCCCTGCTGGGTAGACAGATTGGCCGTACATAGCTTGTCTCATTGATGTCTTCATTGAGTTCCACAATGCTTATATCATAATCCACAACAGCACGGTTATAACGGGGGTGCAGAATAATAGTCTTCACCATGCGGGTCTGCATGAAGACTGAAGGATGATCCAAGTTGTTGATGCCAAACACCACTTTCCACACAGCAGGGCTTTCTCTCCTTGTGAAGAGGAAAGAAATAATATATGCCGTTAGTTCTGAATTTATCTCTTTCCAAAGAAGCAACTTCAAATGCTGACATTCTTGGAATAAGCAGATTTCTTAGATCTACTTCAATCAGGGTCCAGGCCTAGTTATGGCATTAAAACTGCCTTGTGCACTATGTGGACTAATCTATGATGTGAGAATTACTATGGGAGTGTTGATTCTTCTAGACATTTTGGCAGGCTTTCAATAGTGTTGATCATAGTACAGCATAACTGTATAACCCTTGCCCATGTTCCACTTGAGGACATAATCTTTCCTTCTAGAATGTTTCCAGATCCTTAACTCTGAGTCACAGTGCACTATGAGGAGATTACACTGCACAATAATATATAGGGGGAATAGTATTGAGACAACAGACCAGAGAACAAAAGAATGCACTATTCTGTAAAACAATGAAGAAGAAATACTGATTATTATGCAGATTGCTACAGAATGAAGAAGGACTGAATGAAACAGTATTCAAATCAAACCAGCAACTCAGTTATAATGTGAGATTAAAATGTACCAAATATGGATAAAAGGGAGATAGAGAGAAATGTCAGGCAAGCAAGCGGAGCCTAATTGGTATAATGAAGGGAAATAAGTGTGTGCAACAGCATGGCTAAACTTAGAAATGGGAGACAAGAGAAAGAGCAGAAGTGGAAAAGGAAAGAACTATGAACAGATACAGAAATTGCTCTATTATAGATTCTGTAACTTCTCTCTCCTCTCTTTTTTAAAAAAAGCATTTACACAGCAGATGCCACACAAGTTGAATAAATCATTGGTATCTACAGAGTTTGAGATGCAGGCAATACTGAGACAAACATATTAATGGACTGCTTGTCCATCCGCAAACAGAACTAGTGTTTCAAATGCCTTTAAAGTGTTTGATTTTGACACAAAGGCTATTAATAACATGGCATGCAGAGGCTGGAAAGTCAAATCGTAAAGATATTTATCTCCTCAGAGATTTGTTCCATTTTTCAATCCCCTGAGCCCAAACAAGGAAAGACTTTTCAATTTTAAATGCATATCCTTGGGCCAATAAAAAGTCATGTTGTGAAAGTGTTATCTAATAACAGCAAACTAACCATGCATTTAAAAAATCTCAGACATCATATTATGAGTGCTGCGTTTCAAAGTGATGTTTATAAATGATAGTCAGCATGTGATGTTTCTGAGTGTGAGGGGCAATCATAACTGTACTGGATTTATAATTCAGGAATTAATAGGGGGATAGTAAATCTCCCTCTTCCTACAGTTTGGGTTACTGTACAAGCTAGAAGACATATTTGCTGCTCCACCCACTTTTTGACGTTAGTTCCACTCACCACACTCACATACCAGCCCTGGAAAGTTACCCATGAGGAAATGCTTCTAAATGCAAGCTGGGATTAGTCACCGGAGAAAAGCAGTTTTCAATAAAATCAGTGTAACATTTGTATTACCTCTTCCAGCCCACAGGGTTTAATCCATGTGACCGATGAACATTGTGCAACACCAGTTTAGGAATGACATATGTGCCTCTAACAAAGCATTCAAGGGACGCGGGTGGTGCTGGGGTCTAAACCACAGAGCCTAGGACTTTCCGATCAGAAGGTCGGCAATTCGAATCCCTGCGACGGGGTGAGCTCCCGTTGCTCGGTCCCTGCTCCTGCCAACCTAGCCATTCGAAAGCACATCAAAGTGCAAGTAGATAAATAAGTACCACTCCGGCAGGAAGGTAAATGGCGTTTCCGTGCGCTGCTCTGGTTCGCCAGAAGCAGCTTAGTCATGCTGGCCACATGGCCCAGAAGCTGTACGCCAGCTCCCTCGGTCAGTAAAGTGAGATGAGCGCCGCAACCCCAGAGTCGGTCACGACTAGACCTAATGGTCAGGGGTCCCCTTTACCTTTTACCTAACATTTGTATTACCTCTTCCAGCCCAAAGGATTTAATCCATGGGCTTGCTGAACATTGTGCAACACCAGTTTAGGAATGATTTATGTGCTTCTAACAAAGCATTCTCAGCACCACTCACCCTTCAAAGCAGTGTGCCACAGTCAAGACCCATTTCTTTGCAATGAGGACACAGCCACATATATGCCCACTTGGCTCACTCTGCAGGGAGCACTGCCAAGGCCATCGTCCTGGGCGACTGGTCCTGCCACCAAGGATCCTCTTGCTCATGCGAGCTGCAGGGCGACGGCCACAGTCTGTTAAGAAACATATGAAGCATTTTGCTGCTAAGGACCAGAATATTCAGTTGGCCACAATATGCTGAAGAGCCCATCTGAGGAACAAGGACTCCTCAGCAGTAAAATGAAGACTTATGAATAAGCTACTCCTCATGAGTAGACCAAATCTGCATGCAGACGGCTTGCAGCTGTGTTCTATATAGGGAACACCCAGTTCAGCTGCAAGCACAGTGTGCCGGAACAACATATTTTCATCAGTTCCCTGATTTGCGTTTCCCTGCCACTTAGGTGCTCACTAGAATACACACACATCATGCTTAGACATCAGACTGTTTCTGGACCTTGTTTCTTGTACTTCCCAGGTATTTGGATTCTGGACCATGGACGTAGCCAAGGGAGGTGGGGGGCAGCTTCCCCCCCCAATCATTTAAATCAATAAAAATACTGAGGTTCTGCTCCCCTAACACAAATCCTGGCACACCCATGTGTACCACCTGAAATACAGTGAAATAATTTGGTAGTGTGGTGTCATCTTCAGAATTAGTCACTTTAGTGCTCACCCTTAACGCTAGATCATTTATCTCTGTAAACACCATATACTTTGCTCCCTTTTTGGGGGGGGGGGTAACTATCTCAATTAAGCCCCAAGGTCTGCAAACTCCCAAAGTATGTCAATTGACAAATATTATGTGTCTTTTGTCAAACTATTTATGAAGCCAAAATTACTCCACCCATGCACAACAAGGTCTCAGTAGACTTGGGGTAACCTCAGTTTTCAGAAACACAAAAAACATTAAGGAAGGAACCCCCAACACACAATAATGAGAACCAAGTGTGCTCAGTGACACAGAATTCTGCCTGAGGGGGTGAAACTGAAAACTTAGGAGGAGGCAGAATGGAAAAGAATAGTGGAAGAAGATATTTAGAAACAGAGGGAGTCATCACATTGTCAGGGTAGGTCATTTTTTGGTTCACAATGAAATGCTGATTTTAGATGTCCCAAGGGATGGAAGTGAGAGGTGTCCGTAAATATCAACAGCAAATTAATCAAGGATATTAACCAACAGGGAGTGGGAACAGAATGAAGCATCTAAGAAGCAGGTATGGCTGAAGAAGAGGAGCACTCTACATTGCAGCATTTTGTTGTAGGTCCCACTAGTCAATGGCTATTAGTAATGATGGTCATATGGGACACATGGGCACTAAGTCACTGAATGCAAGTTTCTAGGGAGTCACAGCAGAGCTTCCTCATGGGTTGTATCCAACCAAGTCATAGTCTGAGCAGACCCACTGAAATCAGTAGACTTGACCAACTTAAGCCTACTGATTTCAATGGGTCCATTGGATATACCCTGTTCCCTTTAAACCCTAATTGTGGGCTTCTTGGGAGGAATCTGTTTCCCACTGCATTAAGCCAGATGTTGGTCTAGGTGGATCTTTCAAGGAAATTCCTCGACTCTTAAGCAGCCATGTGTATTCTTAGAAATCAGTGGGACATGTTGGTGATTTCCAAGTTACCTACCCAATTTCCTTCTTCATAGTTAGATAAGTTATGTAGCTTACCTTCTTTGGTGCAGAGAAGGGAAACCATACTCCTGCTTCTGCATGGCAACCTACAGACAGAGATACAAAACTTTTGTGAAGAACAGGGTTTTTACACATACACTCCACCTGTTTATATAAGCACATGGATCATTTATCCACTGAATTTCTCTTACAGGCACCAATCGTCTTCCTATCTCATTAAACAAAGTACTTCAAAATTGGAGAGCTCTTGATTTTTAGAAGCAATATTTTTGTATTTAATTTATACCAGCAGATTACGTGAGTTTGATCTGGCAAACATCCCTACATTAGTTTTATCACTGTCAAAGAGATTTTGGAATCTGCTTATAAAACTTTCAGGTGGCTTTGTATACAAAGTGTTTAAGTGTTAAAAGGAATGTGAAAGGTCACATTTCTGACATGAACTAATAAACTATGAATTTGAATCCTTCAGTGTGAAATTTGAAATTTTATACAGGCATTCAAAATACCAAGTGTCAACATCTAAATCCCCAAAGTTTCTGGTTTGAAAAAAATTACCGTTTTTAAAGCATAATTTCATTTTCACTCTATCTACAATAGAAGCACAGCTATTTCTCACCCTTTCACCAAAAGGGCCTGCAATGTGGATATATTTTTTGTCTCCCAGTCAGAGTGTAGATTTAGCCATTTCTCATATGGTGGCTGCTCATACTTTGGGACGATTTCTGTCACAGGTGGCCCCCTGAAATAAACACACATTGAAGGTAGCTTAGTACATTTGTTGATATTAGAATCTGAAACTTTTTAATGGAAAGAAAAAGGATGCCTCAGTTGCAGAGGAAATGTATTCCATGTGCACTCCATGGAAAACCCTTATTGTTGCTAAAGCTGAAAGCTCATCATTACCATGTGCTCACTGCTTAGTATATAGGGTATTTGGACACCAGAGCCATTACCACCAGATGCTTTCAGCATAGGCAGGCAGAGGCTATATGTAAAGTGCTTTTAAACATTATCCTCCCTGTACACAGGGTTGGCACAAGTAAGGGTTTTTCTGTGGCCTTCAAATGGGATAAGTAATTTCTAAGACAGCTCTCAAACAGGCAATTGAATTATATCCTACTTCTGCATATGCTTCAGGGAGAGATTTTTCCAAAGTTGGACCAGATAACATTTTATTATATTATTACAGAGAATATGTCTGACTTCCAGAAGAAGAAATGAGACTTGGAAATGGAAATTGCAAGAGTTCTCTCTAGTGGCTCAAAGCATAGCTCATTTTTCTTTACATCTGTCTAATGCATTACTGTTTTGTTATAATGTTAATGACTGCATTCAGTGTTTGTGGTCTCCATGGATTTCTTCTTCCTGGCCATTCTTCCCTTACCCATTATGTGTCTGTCAATCTAATTCCCACTGCTTTTCTAATAAGATATTATCAGGCATATTCATAGAGAGCAATGCTTCCCCCCTTAAGCTGATCAAGGGAACTATTCAGATAGAAGAATATCTCAGATTGTATTGAAATCCAGAATCTCTTTTTAAAAAGGCTCAGAAGCAAATAATCAGATCTGGCAAGTCAGCAAGTCCAGTTTCTGCATCCCTTTGGGTTTTGGGTAACTAAATTTTCCTTCTGTATTCAAAGCTCTCTATTACAAGGCTATTCGTGCAAACACTTAAGCCCTAAGGGATGCTATTGATTCATCAGGTACTAACATTTCACTAAATTATTCATTCTCCCTTTGTGATCCCCCAAATCAGTTAATTCACACCTGGAAGGGGCAATGAGATCCAGTCTTTAAAAAAAAATCCTTAAAAGATTTCTCTTAATATATTTTGTCAGGCAGATGTCAAAGTTGAATTTTCAATAGAGCATAATAAAGTCATGCTAAATAATTTCCACACCACTCCAGAATACGGAATCATTTTGTTGATAAAAGAAGTTGTGGGCCCAGGTGCAATGGAGCCGTGGTGGGGAGCACAGGCAATAAATCAATACCAGGAGGCATGTGTCAGATTTAAGTTGGCCACTACTTTATTGATTACAGATGCAAAGTTTTGGTGAAGGCATTGGACATGGATCCAACGATCCACCAGCTAGCAGATGAATTGGAGTTAACCAAATTTAGGGGTCTGCCTATGACGTGAACCGCATCCATAAAACCCATTTGATAGCTAGTATAGGCACCGTGGCCCTTCAGCCTCTGAGCTGGGTGTCTGGAAAAAAGTGCCTCCCTCTAAGATCCCTCAGGGAGATTTCCCCGTTGAGCAGGGTAGGTGGGCCCACCTCCCGGCTGCCTCTCTTGCTTCAGCCAAAGCCTGTTCTGCCACTCAAGTTGGTTAGCTCCGACAACTCACCACCAAACTTACTCCACCTGCAACCAATCCAACAAGCCATTGCCGGTTGCAAATTAAGTGCTCATCATCTGGTTTGAACACGGTCCCATCATTATGTATGATTTCAGGGTGTGTACCCAGCCTTCTGTCACGGGCCTACACTATCCACCACATCACTCTGTCCCCTTTCCTTTGCTCTCTATTTACTCAGGTGGGCCTGAGGCCTCACTCATCAACTTGGACCAGATGATTGTCATGGTGGGGTATTTGGAATGTAAAATGTTTATGGCCATGATAGCGATTAAGGAAGCTGCTCCCAGTGAAAGGGGGGGAAATAGGACCTATGCCTAGCCTACGTTCAACTATGCCAGGTTCTTGGCTAGGATTAAGAAAGACCTATTAGTGCCACTTTTCACACTGCAGTTTTAGCTGTACAAAATACAGAAAACAGGAATACAACAAATGTGTGTTTGCAAACTTTGTATCCAATATATGCACTCATTTAGGAGCTCTGGTTGGCAACCTGCTGATAGCGGTTTTGGTGGCAAATGTGGGTTTGCATTGACATAATGCACCATCCTGCCACTGGCTGCCCTTATACACCACAGCCACTGCTTCACCAGCACCCCACTGCCAACTGCCCTTACCTGAAAGACTGCTTCCTCCAATATGTACCTACTCAGACCTTAAAATCCTCCTTGGAGGCCCTGTTCCACATGGCCACACTGAATGAAATGAGGTGGGTAATCATCAGGGAGAAAACTCTTTCAGTAATAGAACTCTACTGAGACCTTTTAAATAAGTTTTGCAGTCTGGGCCTCTCCGTTTTTAAATATGTGGTATTATATTGTGGGTGACTGTAGTGTCTGCTGTATTTCTTTAGTTTTTTATGGTTTTACAGTGGTACCTCTGGTTACGTACTTAATTCATTCATTCCAGAGGTCCGCTCTTAACCTGAAACCATTCTTACCCTGAGGTACCTCCGGAACAAATTAAGTACTTAACCCGAGGTACCACTGTATCGTTGTTGCTGTTGATATTATTCACACTGTGACACTGCAATTTTAATTAAACTTAATTAATGAATCAATTAGTAAGGGCCAATTTTTATTGGTGCATTTAAGACTTAGAGGAACACTTGTATATTTTTACAAGGCCATCTTAGCCCTGATATGTAAGTGAAATAAGCTATGAAAAAGCAAATGTTATTAAATACTGCTTTTTGTTTATTTAATTGTAAGTGATCTTCCATATGGAGTTTTGGGTGATTATTTAAACATAACCAATCAAATAATTCAATGGTTAGAAGAGAGATGATTAATGAACTAAAAAACATCTACTCACTTAACAATATCTAGAACCTGATAATATATTTTTAAGAATGTTACAACTAGCCATGTACTTGTTTGTATCTATTAAATCTATATATCCTTCCCTTCCTTCCCACAGAGCTCAGAGTAGCATTTAATTTATGCATTTAACAGGTCCAGGGAGTCTGCTTCTGTGAAGAGTGCACCACTGGAATAGGAAACTCAGGCAGCAGCACAAACTACAACTTCAATGAACAGCGATTTCTGTTTTCACGCTTATCACCAACATCACTTCCCATGATGAGAAAAGCTTCAGGGTTATGACGGAAAGGCTAATTGTCTGGGTGGATTTGCGACACTCCACTAAAGCAATGAGAAAGGAAGCATGAGTAATTCACACTTCCTCTGTCAGCTGTTACACAATCCAAAGAGCTGGAGATGCATATGCATCCCATGAGGAGATGCCAAATCACTGGTGGTTCCTTTCCAACTAGTTGAGTACAATATCTGAAACCATCCTCTGTACCTGCTGAACAGGCAACTGAAAATGGATTAGAATTGCCCTGTAAAGGGCTGATTCACACATACCTATTGATGTATTGAAAACCATCATTGTAGACCCTCCAAGTGTCCCTATTTTCCAGAGACGTCCCTGATTTAGAGAAGCTGTCCTGGTTTCTGATTTGATCCTAGAATGCCCCACTTTTCCTTAGGATGTCCCTATTTTCACTGGAGAATGTTGGAGGGTATGGAATTATCCAACCCCCGAGCCATCTGAAGGCAATCTTGTATAGGGAAGTGGTTTTTTAAAATGTTTAATGTTTTATTCTGTTTTTTTTTTTTTGTATGTTAGAAGCTGCCCAGAGTGGCTGAGGCAACCAAGTAAGATGTGTGGGGTATAAATAGTAAAATTATCATTTTGGAATGGGACTTCCCTATTTTCATTGGAGAAATGTTGAAGGATATGTCCTTGGCTGTCTTGCATGTATGAACTGAGTAATCACAGATCATATGTTGTGGCAAAACAATCACAACCCCTCAAATTCAGTGCTTTTCCATGGATTCTGTTCACACATTCAGGTATGAATAATCAAGCCCTCGTTCACACATGCATGTACATCACTTGATTTTTCTACATTTGATAACTGGTTGTTGAATGTTTCTCAGCTCCATTGAAAAATACAGCATTTGAGGACATTTGAAGTTCTAGCTGTACTGTTAGATCTGAGATGGCCCATGCAAATGAATGGACATGTGTGAACCAACCCCAAATATTGAATAATCAAGTGATGAGAAATCAAGGGAAGTAAATGTAATCTGTTTTGACACAGTCTTCATAACTACAGTCAACACTGACTGCAGAATAGGTTGTTTTAGATGCTTGATTGCATAAATAAACAAACAAACACTCTTTTTCGCCCTATAAATTTCAATTTTTAGGTCAAAATTAATGACACGAGACTTGATATATATCTGTAGCAAGCAATTTTTTCCAAACAGTGCTCCTCCTCAGCTGATATAATAATAAATTTACTTCTGCAGAAAATACTTCTTAAAATCCTCCAAGTTCCTTAAGGGGCACCACTACACTCTGCAGCTGATCAAAATCTATTTCTCAGTTTCAGCTAGATTTATTTTAGAATGATTTAAAACAGGTACTAAGCTTTTACCAAGCACACTGCAGATTAATGAACAAAAGTGATATTTTGGCAAGGCTTGTATGTCAGAGCAGCCAAATGGAAATATTCTGAGCAGAACTGGTGGAATGAACAAGATTCAGGTCCTCCCTTTGGATGTTATTGACTTCATGGCTTATTGATCATACATTTCTCTGACATATTAAATAATTAGTTCTGCAAGAGCGATCTAGCATATTGCACATGGTGAACTGTTTATTGCCTGCAGTTAGCGTGGTATAGTTTGTTTTCTTCTACTCTTCATTTCTGAAGTTTGGAATTAGGGGAACTTAAAAAGTTTGTACTCCATCCAAAGTCATTACAAGCTGAACCTAACCTCCAATGAAGTTCTGGCCTTCTAGTAATGAGTTCACAGACATCAACAGAAGCCCCCTCCCCAGCTGTTTCTTTCCCTTCCACCCAAAACAGGCATGGCAGTGACAAGGACAATGTAAAGCCCTGCAGGAGGCCTTTCTTGAAGAACTCCATTTCCCCCTCGCACCAGAAACGGCAAAGACTCTCCTCCTGCAAGAGAGGGGAGTGGTTGTGGTCGGGAGCCAGACTCCGCCTCAAGCAGGGGGTGTTAGTCACCTGGCTGCAACCAGGTGCCTGCGAGGGGGGGTGTTTAGCAGCCCAAATTGCTGCGGCACCAGCCTTCCGTCCTCACTTTTCGTCCACATCTCAGCCAGGTGCCAGGGACTCTGGGAATCTATGTTTCTTAGGGTCCATGTTCATAATGCGATAAACTGCTACAGAGGAGAACAGTCCCATTGGGATTACTGTGGTTGTCATGAGTAAGTTTGACCAGTAAGACATGAAATATGGGAATGCTGGTATATATAGTCTAGGATAATATGACAAATTGGTTTTGAGAAAGGGGTGCGTCAAAGAGAAATGTTATGTAGTGTAAAAAGAGAGAGTTACACTAGAAGCAACATAACATTTTACAGAAGGCAGCAACTCAGATGCATATTGTCCTACAACTTCAGAACAAGTATTATGTGGCATCTGTAACGGTGCCAGTTCTGCAGATCAAAGTGCTGGAATGGACACATGTGGGGAAAGCTGCTTCTTAGATGCTGCTTTTGTATCTGCCACTTTCATATTTAAACACCACAATTTCTTTTTCATATAGTACATGAGATGCGTAGAAATATGAAGTATAAGGCTTTGGATCAAAGTGCACAGAGAGCAAGTTTTGTGATTCTTTCCTCCACAGTTTTTTAAAAACAAAGCAACCTGGGCAAGGCTGTGTGTGAGCAGAAGACCCTGAATCTTTCTTTCATGAATGAAAAAAGAGCTTTTTTATCATGCATTTATCTGGCATATTTACCACCTGGAGGGCAATTCTGAGCTGAGGGGAAACAGATTTCTCTTCAAGTGCCCTTGTGCTCAGCAAAGGCTGGTGTGCTTTGGATTAAAAAAAAGGAAATAATTCCATATATTGTGCAGTTTGAGCTTAAGAATAAACAGATAAACTATTAAAAGCAACTGTAGGCTGATGTAATTCAGACTAGTTGTAGTAGTACACATTATAATGTACTGGTTTTGGAATAATAGTTTTGGAAAACTTAACACACTGCTAAGCAATTGGTAACATTCAGAGAATGAAATGAATCCCACTGAAACCCAGTAGGGAAGCTATTCATGCAGGAGTAATTTCCACATGGTGTTTTCTTTTTTCTGGAGTAGAAACTGCATGCAGAATGGAAGCAGATGCACATCTGCATTGCAATATAATTTATGATGCAAGGCCTCTAGCACAGACCCTGTTGTTCTACAATGCAAATGAGGTTCTGCATTCTATCTACACTGGAATTTAGATGGGAAAGTGTGTTGACCATTGCTGCTGGGAGTAGCATGGTTGCAAATGACTATATTTGAATAGGAGCTAATTTAGTGCAGCTAAATTTGCAAAAGAATTGGAACGCATTTAGCTAACATGTCTAAAATAACTGATTTTAAGTGCCCCAGAACCTCTGGTACAAAGCACAGTTGATAAAACTCTTAGTGGCTGACATTTAAGACACCTTTGGGTGATTTTTGAGAACATCCACATGTACATGAATATCATGCTTCACATGCATTTGGTAAATCAGTTGTTGTTTTACCATAGCAGACTAAATTACAGGTTGCTGTACTATTTATTCATTACACAAGGTGCAGGAAGTCAGCAATATAATATAGACAGTATAGCCCATGCAGAGCATGCTTTGATCCACACACCTTCAATACCTATGAGAGCTTTGCTCAGTTAAAACTCTACAAATGCAGCATTTAGAGCCTGCACTGTTAGAAATCGTCAAAATACAAAACACATTTTTCTTCTTCCTTGATATTTCTGAGAAGATGGCATACCACTAAAACATTCTTCTATTCTCTCTTTTGATGAATGTCTTAGCAGCAGTTAAGAAAACATGCAAAATAAGTAAATCCATAAGCCAGGTCAACTCACATACAGCAACAAATTCCACCATTCATCATACAGTTTCTTTTTTTTTTTTTAATAAATTTTTATTGGTTTTACAGCATTTTTTTAAAAAGAACAAACAAACACAAAACAAAACAAACATACAAAATGCTTTCAAAGATATTTTCATAAACCTCTTTTCTTGGACTTCCCCATACCCCCCCTCTCTGCATCCCAGTGTCCATATTTGAACTAGCAACTCCCAGTTGTTACTTTCTAATCTCTGTCATCTTAGTCCTCCTTTATTATCTAACCTTGTATCCCTGTACCCTGTTACTTCTAGCAACCACAACATTTTAACATTCGTTGAGTTTGTAGTAGTCCTTAAGATAGCTCTTAAATTTTTTCCATTCTTCTTCCACCATCTCTTTACGTTGGTCACGGATTCTGCCTGTCATCTCTGCCAGTGTCATATAGTCCATCACTTTCATCTGCCATTCTTCCAGAGTAGGTAAATCTTGTGTCTTCCAATACTTTGCGATGAGTATTCTTGCTGCTGTTGTGGCATACATAAAGAAATTTCTATCTTTCTTTGTCACCAATTGGCCGACAATGCCCAAGAGAAAGGCCTCTGGTTTTTTGGAAAATGTACATTTAAGTACCTTTTTCATTTCATTATAGATCATTTCCCAGAAGGCCTTTATCTTCGGGCATGTCCACCAAAGGTGGTAAAAAGTACCTTCAGTCTCTTTACATTTCCAACATTTATTATCGGGCAAATGATAGATTTTTGCCAGCTTGACTGGGGTCATGTACCACCTGTATACCATTTTCATAATGTTTTCCTTTAAGGCATTACATGCCGTAAATTTGATACCGGTGTTCCATAACCATTCCCAGTCATCTGACATAATGTTGTGTCCAACATCCTGCGCCCACTTAATCATAGCAGATTTAACTGTTTCATCCTGTGTGTTCCATTTCAACAGCAAGTTATACATTCTAGATAAATTCTTAGTATTGGGTTCTAGCAATTCGGTCTCTAGTTTTGATTTCTCCACTTGGAAACCGATTTTCCTATCCTGTTTAAAAATTTCCATTATTTGGCGATATTGAAACCAATTTTCTACTTTGTGCTTCAATTTCTCCTGACTTTGTAGTTTAACCTTGTCTCCATCCTGTTCTAAAATTTCCCAATACTTCGGCCATCCGACCTCCATATTGAGTTTCTTCACTGCTTTAGCCTCCACTGGTGACACCCATCTAGGGGTTTTATTTTCCAATAAGTCTTTGTATCTTATCCAGACATTAAATAATGCTTTTCTAACAATGTGATTTTTAAAGGTACTGTTAACCTTGTCATACCAAAGATATGCATGCCAACCAAAAGCATTATTGAAGCCTTCCAGATCCAAGATATCTGTATTCTCGAGGAGCATCCATTCTTTCAGCCAGCAAAACGCTGCTGCCTCATAGTACAATTTTAGGTCCGGCAGGGCGAAACCCCCTCTTTCTTTAGCGTCAGTCAGTATTTTGAATTTAATTCGGGGCTTTTTGCCCTGCCAGACAAATTTCGAAATGTCTTTGTGCCACCTCTTAAAACATTCCATCTTATCAAGAATCTGCAAGGTCTGAAACAAAAATAACATTCTAGGCAATACATTCATTTTAATTACTGCAATTCGACCTAACATTGACAGTTTCAGATTTGACCATATTTCTAGATCTTTTTTAATCTCTGACCAACATTTTTCATAATTGTCCTTATACAAATTAACATTCTTAGGTGTTAAATAAACCCCTAGGTATTTGACTTTCTTAACCACTGTCAAACCTGTTTCCTCCTGAAACTTCTCCTTTTCCATATCTGTTAGGTTTTTCCCTAAGACTTTAGTTTTTTGCTTATTCAACTTAAATCCAGCCACCTGGCCAAATTGTTGAATTATTTCTAAAACCCTTTTCGTACTAGTGTTTGGCTCTTGCAAAGTCAATACTAGGTCATCTGCATACGCTCTTAACTTGTAGTGTTTAGCTCCGACCTGCACACCTTTGACCTGCTGGTCATTTCTTATCATATTCAGCAACACCTCCAGAACCGAAATGAAAAGTAATGGGGAAATTGGGCACCCCTGCCGAGTTCCTTTTTCTATCTTAAGTTCCTCAGTCACAACATTATTTACAATCAGCTTAGCTTTTTGTTCGGAATATATTGCAGCCATACCATTCTCAAAACCCTGGCCTACCCCCATCCCATGAAGATTCTTCCTCATAAAACTCCAAGAGATATTATCAAAGGCTTTCTCCGCGTCCACAAAGATCAATACTGCTTTAGTGTTTATATTCACCTCCAGCTTTTCCAAAATGTCTATTACATTCCTTACATTGTCCGCTAGGTGTCTTTTAGGGAGAAAGCCTGCTTGGTCTTTATGAATCTTCTCCATCAAAACTCTTTTAAATCTTTTTGCCAAAATGTCTGCAAAAATTTTGTAATCCACATTAAGGAGTGATATCGGGCGGTAGTTCTTGAGTTGGGTCTTTTCAGTCTCTGACTTTGGTATGAGTGAGATATATGCCTCTTTCCACGATTCAGGTGCCCTTTTTCCTTCAAGGATCTCATTACAAACTTCTCTTAATGGTTGAATCAACCATTCCTTCAACGATTTGTAGTATCTAGAAGTCAGTCCATCTGGTCCCGGAGATTTGCCCAATTGCGTATTCTGAATGGCAGCCTCTACCTCTTGTTCTGAGATTCTCTGGTTCAAGTCCATCTTACTTTGCTGAGAGATATTTTGTAATCCATATCTTCCAAGGAATTTGTCTATATCTTCTTCATTTTGCGGGCCTTGGGTGTAAAGTTTTTTGAAGTAACTTAGAAAGCAATTTCTAATTTCATTAGGTTTAGATATACTCTTTCCATCAACCTCTAGGCTTGTAACTGTATTTAGTTTCTGCCTTTTCTTCAATTGCCATGCCAAAAGTTTACCGCATTTATTTGCTGATTCAAAAGTCTTTTGTTTCATTTGCTTTATCTTCCATTCAATCTCTTGGTTCATCAATTCCATATATTGAGTTTGATATAACTTAATCTCTCTTAAAATGTCCTGAGACTTTGGTTTTGTTCTTAATTTCCTCTCTCCTTCCTTTATCATTTCCAAGATCTTCTCTTTTTTCTCATTTTGTTTTTTCCTCTTTATTGAATTTTGTTGAATCAAAAATCCTCTCATAACAGCTTTACTTGCGTCCCAGATCACTCTTTTCTCCACGTCAGTCCTCAAATTTATTTCAAAATAGTCTTTTAAGGTCTTTTGGGCCTTCGTGAGAATCTCCTTATCTCGAAAGAGGGTGTCATTCATTCTCCATCTAAATTGACCGGTTATTGTGAGTTTCATCTCCATCTTCACGGCGTTATGGTCGGAGCAAGTTTTTGGGCAGATTTCCACTTTCTTAATCTTTGGAGCCAATCCACTGGTAACCCAGATTTGGTCAATTCTGGTCCAGGTCATCATTGCTTGGGAGAAGAAGGTTCCCTCTCTCTCCAGAGGGTTCCTTGTTCTCCAAATGTCTATCAAGTCCATGTTTTCTGTCATTTCGAAAAAAGTCTTGGGGAGTCTCCCTTCTTTAGTGACTGTTAGTCTTTGTGCCTTGTCCATATTAGTGGAGACCACGCCATTCATGTCTCCCATGATTATCATATTATAATCCAGATAGTCCGTCAAAGTTTCATGAAGTCCCTTAAAGAAGTCAGATTTGCCTTCATTTGGTGCATAAATTCCAACAACTAAAAGTTTTTCTCCTTGTACTTGTATCTCCACAGCCAGATATCTCCCTTGTTCATCTTTAAATATCATTTTTGGAGCCCATTTCTCCTTCACATATATTACCACTCCCCTCTTCTTAACTTTGTCTGATGAGACAAATTCTTGTCCTAACCTTTTATTTGTGAGTAATCTCCTGTGGGCTCTAGTTATGTGAGTTTCTTGTAAACATATCAAATCCAATTGTTCTCTGTTCAAAATATGAAATACTTGTCTTCTCTTCAAAGGCCCATTCAGTCCATTACAATTCCAACTAAGGAATTGCAGAGCCATCTTGTTATTTTCTTAAGGCTCCTCCAACAGCTCCAAGTTGTTGCTCTTCTTCTGACGGTGGTGGTTTTTGTCCAAACGAGAGATTCAGGATATCCAGTGCTCTCCTCTGTTCTGCAAGTACGTCCACAGTCCCCTTCTGTAGGTCCTCCTGATATCTTGCCAGAAATTTGTCTTTATCTTGAATTGTCTTTATTTTCACTTTCTTTGCCTTGTAGTCGAATGACAGTCCTTGTGGGAATTCCCACCTGAAGCGGATCTGATTTTTCTTTAACAAAAGCACCAAATCCTTGTAGAAGTTTCTTAAGTCCAAGATATATTTTGGTATGTCTTTAAAGATCTGTACTGCTGAATTTCCAATTTGGAGGGCTTTTCCAAAGTGTAGTCCTAAAATTTTATCTCTTTCCTCCTTAGATCTGAGTGTGATCAAACAATCTCTTGGTGTCTTTCTATCTTGCTTTTTGCCGAGTCTAAAGGCAGTTGTGATTTTAAAATCGTCTTCCTCCAAGTCCCAGCAATCCGCAAACTCCCGTGTCAAATATTCCACAAGGTTGTCACTTTCATTCTCCGGAATCAGTCTTAATTTTAAGTTTCTCTCTTTCCTCTGTAACTCCCACAAGGCCAAGGTTGCATCATGCTCATAGACCTTCTTGGCAAGTGGCTCTAATTTCTCCTGCGTCTCTCCAGCTGTGGCTTTGGCCTCTTCGGCAATTTGACGCGTGGTGGCATTTTCCTCGACCAATTTATTTATAGATTCTGTATTCTGGTTTAATCTTGTTGATATTTCTGTTAATTTTTGTGTGTTCTCTGAAGTCTGTTTTGTCAAAGACTCCAGAGTCTGGTTTATCTTAAGCAAAGCTTCTGTCACAGCTTCCATAGAAACGGCTGCTCCTTTGTCCTGTCCTGTTGTTCCAGCTAGTCCGGCTGTTACGCCTAAGATCGAACCTCTTCTCTTTGCTTGTTGCAGCTGCAGCTGTTGCTGTTGTTGTTGCTTGGTCTTGGCTCTTGTAGTTATCTCTTCTTGTGGCCCACTCATGTCAAGGTCAATTCCCACGGGATTTATTCTCCCTTGGAAAATTCCACTGTCTTAGGCCGTGCTGGACTTCACTTTATCCTCTAGAGGGAGCAAATCAAAATGGCCATAGAAGGAAATTTCAAAATACATGAACAAAGGAGACCATCCAAGATGTAGAAAGAAAGGAGATTAACCCAGTCAAAATCAATGTTACTAAAGTCTTATAGCTTCCAATTGCCACAGTTGCCCAGTATACTGTTTATACTGTTTCTTCTTAAAATGTACAAAAGTCAGGCACTGTGGAAACTTTGTATCAAGGTGTCACTTCACAGGGAAAAGTCAGCTCAATGTACTAAGAAGGCAGACCGTTTCAGACTTTCAAGTCATTCATCATACAGTTTCACAGACCACACCCATAGCAAATGAGAGGCACCTGGAAGTACTGCCCCCCCACTCCAACATTTTTCATACATTTCTTTCACCAACCTTAAGAAAAAAAGTTTTGCAGATTCACCTCTCAGTCACCTAACCTGATTTTCCTCAAGGAAAAAAAAAAACTCCCATGTTCACGTGCCTTTAAAATATGCATTTTTAAAGATTGTTCCTTAATACTTCCAAGGAAAGGATAATTCAGAATAGGCATCACAAAATCACTTTTTTAAAAAAATTAGAAAGGTAAAGGACCCC
Organism: Podarcis bocagei; assembly: GCF_964188305.1. Classification (NCBI taxonomy): domain Eukaryota; kingdom Metazoa; phylum Chordata; class Lepidosauria; order Squamata; family Lacertidae; genus Podarcis; species Podarcis bocagei. The sequence goes on along the minus strand of NC_138134.1, from coordinate 19,299,087 downwards.
TGGAGATTAAGCCCAGTCAAAGGCAACTACAGTGGTAAAAGGTAAAGGTAAAGGTACCCCTGCCCGTACAGGCCAGTCGTGACCGACTCTGGGGTTGCGCACCCATCTCGCTTAAGAGGCCGGGGGCCAGCACTGTCTGGAGACACTTCTGGGTCACGTGGCCAGCGTGAAAAAGCTGCTCTGGCGAGCCTGCACCAGCACAGCACACGGAAACGCCGTTTACCTTCCCGCTATAAAGCGGTCCCTATTTATCTACTTGCACTTAAGAGTGCTTTCGAACTGCTAGGTGGGCAGGAGCTGGGACCGAATGATGGGAGCTCACCCCGCCGCGGGGATTCGAACCGCCGACCATACGATCGGCAAGTCCTAGGTGCTGAGGTTTTACCCACAGCGCCACCCGCATCCCCTAACTACAGTGGTACCTCGGGTTAAATACTTAATTCATTCCGGAGGTCCGTTCTTAACCTGAAACTGTTCTTAACCTGAAGCACCACTTTAGCTAATGGGGCTTCCCGCTGCCGCCACGCCGCCATAGCATGATTTCTGCTCTTATCCTGAAGCAAAGTTCTTAACCTGAAGCACTATTTGTGGCTTAGTGGAGTGTGTAACCTGAAGCATATGTAACCCGAGGTACCACTGTATGGGGTGTGGCGCTCATTTTGCTTCTGGATGAGGGAGCCGGCTTTTGTCCACAGACAGTTTTCCGGGTCATGTGGCCAGCATGACTAAACCGCTTCTGGCGCAAAGGGACACCATGACAAGTGCCAGAGCACACGGAAACACCGTTTACCCTTACACCACAGTGGTACCTATTTATCTACTTGCAGTGGTATGCTTTAAACTGCTAGGCTAGCAGAAGCTGGGACAGAGGAACAGGAATTCACCCCGTTGCACAGATTCGAACAGCCGATCAGCAAGCCCAAGAGGCTCAGCGGTTTAGACCACAGTGCCACCCACATCCCTGTGACTCATGGGACTAGAGATGTATTACTGTAATGATAAAGGTGCTATAAAAGGGCATTATCTTAAGATGCCTTTCCTGGCTATTATTAATTGGCTTCTTTATTACTTATTATTTAGTACCAATCTACACATTCAAACAGGGACACGGGTGGCGCTGTGGTTTAAACCACAGAGCCTAGGACTTGCTGATCAGAAGGTCGACGGTTCGAATCCCCGCGACGGGGTGAGCTCCCATTGCTCAGTCCCTGCTCCTGCCAACTTAGCAGTTCGAATGCACGTCAAAGTGCAAGTAGATAAATAGGTACCGCTCTGGCGGGAAGGTAAATGGCGTTTCCGTGCGCAGCTCTGGTTCGCCAGAAGTGGCTTAGTCATGCTGGCCACATGACCTGGAAGCTGTACGCCGGCTCTCTCGGCCAATGAAGCGAGATGAGCCCCGCAACCCCAGAGTTGGCCACGACTGGACCTAATGGTCAGGGGTTCCTTTACCTTTTTACACATTCAAAACAATTCACATGGGACTGTAAATGAGACCAGAAGATCTAGGAACTACATTTTCCAACCTTTCTGCCTCTTCACAGTGACCTGGAAAAGGCAGCCTTTCCTCCAGGAGGCTAGAAATGCAGAATGGGAGTAGAAAACAGACAGGGACTGAGAGAATACTACCAGCTGAGTCTAAGTCTGTGAGGACTGGTGAGGTATCAGCGGGGACTCTGAGAGCTGGAATGGATTGATTGATTGATTGATTGATTGATTGACTGATTTTTAAATACAGTTATTTCATATATTCTGTGTTTTTTAAGCAACCAATAATCAATTAAAATAATAAAACAATAACAAACAAAGCTTAAAAGGGACTAAAATAATAACTACACACAACAGCACGGCACAGCAGTATAGAAATTCTGTTACATAAACAAACTGCATGTTTGTGGTACACTTTGTTCCCAAAGCATCTTCAGATGTAAACATTGTATAATAACGTATTAAACGACAGAGGGACAATTTGAATTTTTAGCACCAAAATATTTAAAAAATGCTACACCAGGAGCATGTAATATTTGGTCACTTGAATTCAGCATGTATGGTTATCTAAGCAGAAGTGTTTCATATCCTGTCTGCACAGAACAAAGTACCCCAAACCCTCTTGCCTAGATTAAACAGTGGTACACCTAAGCGCCCCCCCCACACACACACGAGCCTCATCTAGCATAAAAGAGTTTTCTGCCACAAAATATTATACCAATGTGTTTTATGCTGTAAGAACTGTGGTTAAATCAGGATCAACAGCATAAGATTTTAGGAATTCAGTTTATAGGGAAGAGAACCACTCAAGTTTTACAAAACAAACGGAAAGGGTCTTTTATGTCCTCCCAGCTGCTTCAGAGGTCAGGTTTACAATGGGCATGCAATAATTTCAAACATATGGATAAAATAATAATAAGAGCCCCACTAGATCAGACCAAAACCCTATCTGTTCCAGCGTTTACTTTCCCACATTGGTGAACCAGATGCCTTTGGAAGGCCAGAAGTAGGACAAGTGGTCAATAACCATAAGGAAAAAACTGTATTTGTTAAATGTGACTCACTTGATCACTTCATCATGCACAACCAAACCAATCCCAATAATCCCCAAACAAACTTGGACTGAGATTCCCACGAGACGACGGCGAAGAATGAGGCCGAGGCTGGCGCCGCAGCAAAAGGCTGCTGTACACGCCCCCTCGGAGGCACCTGGTTGGGTGCCTGCCGAGGGGCGTGAGTGCCAGCCAGGTGAGAGGAGGAGGCAGGGGGCAACGCCCCCTGCTAGGGGCGGAGCTCGGGCTCCCGCCCACAACCACTCCCCTCTCTTCCAGGGAGGAGAGTCTTCATGGATTCTCCACAGAAGGCCTCTCAAGTTATGAAAACATTGATTAGCTGGTTAATCATTTACCTTTCATGCTTTCATGCTTACATTTAGATAAGCTGGCTTATTATTATCAAAACCCCAACATGCATGCATGGTTTTATGCAATTTTGAAGGAAGTGTGAAATTATGTACGTGTTAATAACAAAACGCTACTATTCACTGTTAAAAAGAAAAGCTTAACCTTTTCTTTTTCATTCACTATTACAGTAACATACCAAACCTGCCTCACAAAATAAACAAGTGCATCTTTCACTTGTAGCCTCATTGATTAGATTTGACTTCTCCCAATTAATCAACTATAGCTTTAGTTTACTAATCTACCCATTTATTATTGGTTGCAGCTCATGGTTAGTCTGAAGAAAGCCTAGCCACAAGCCCAGGTTTGGATGCCATGTTAAGCCATACCCTGGTTTAGCTCAGCATGGTATGGTAGCAAAAAGGTCCAGTGAAGAACAAAACAGCTATAAGCTCCACTCTTGCAGCCCCATTTGGCATGGTGTGATGTGCAATCCAGGTCACGTCAGAGAGTCTAGATTGTGCTAAGTAAACAGGCAGCAGAAGCAAAGGAAGAAAATAACATTTTTGCTAATTAAGAAATTGTCACAGACTCAATCAGCTTCACCCAAACTCATAGTCACACCTGGAAAAGTTGTTCAATGCTACAAACTACTGACCTTACCCTAAACCCATTTGTTTGCATGCCAAATGGCTTAAATTTTCTTCCCATTCATCAGCGCATACATGGTAACTGGAAGCTGACTTGTGAACAGTCAGGAACATCAAGGAGCTGCTGTTTTTAGACAGGGTCACTGTGAAGGAAAAAAAGGGAAATGTAACTTCATTGAGCCTGTAGAGGTCTGTGGGCTGGCTTACATGTGGATGTAAATAAAAAGATTTATTGTCACACGTGTTATGCTTTCTTATTAAGATGGGCCTATTTTATGGTGTATGCATTCATGTTCTTTCTGTGTCAAGTAGTGTATTGTACTTAGGTATGTTCTTCCTTGATGAAGCTTTTAATGCCTCCAGTCAAGTTTCTAAGTATAAACTTGCTTAACATTTCTATAGTACTGTCCCTTAAGTTCCCCCTGTGTAACATGAATCAGTTTTAAATTGTGTGAACAAGGAATGAATGTTTAGCTTAGAAAAGAGTCCTGCTACCAGGAAACAAGCAACAGACAATGTTAGCTTAATCGCAAAGCTTATTGTTTGCAGGTGACACACGGAGGTCATACAAATGACCAAACAATCCCAGCATGAACACCATCACCTTGGCATAGCTTGGCCTATAGTACATGAGAATGACTGCTGGGCAGAGTGCAGAGAGAATGAACACCATGGTGCATCTGTACCAGTGAAACCAAAAATTTATTCACCTTTCCCAGCTGAGTTCCATATAACTGTATAATGTTAGGATCATGTGAACTTCTCTGCCTGTCCTTTTAGACAGATTTTCTGTGTCAGTTATTCAGAAGTCACCAGGGACCAGACTTTGTCATACCAAGATTTTGCCATTGCCTCTCTCAGATGCTTTAGGTAACAAGAAATAAATCTTCTTTTTCAGTCATAAGCAAAATATTAACTAACTCCTTGCTGGTTCCATTCAGGCCATCTCAACTGCTAAGAAGAGCCAGTGTAGGTATTAACAAAAAGTTTTGTTTAGTAATCCAGTTTATTTCTATAAAAACCTTTCCCCATGATTTTGCCATTATGTGACAGATTCACTAACGGTAGTAAGAAGTCTTTGTCCTCTTCACACCATAAACATAATAGTTTTATTTGAGGGAGACAGTTTTAGAGACATAGAGTGCCATCTAAAAATTGTTGCCAGCATTGTTTCCTGAATGTGGAAACAAATTGAACACATTGGTATATGGACCAAACCCCCCACCAATCTGCTGGGCCTATTTTACTCTGGAGATCTTTCTACCAGCAAGATTAGTCATTAGTTCCATTTCTGATTAATCATATATGCAATGACTGAAGAAGAAAAATTACTTTTAGTAATGGCACAATTAAACACTCCACAGTGGACCATATTCCCATAGCTATGAAATATGTAATGAGCTTGATTTGAAGACCAAGCAGTTTCCATTGCCAGAAATCACTGTTTCAGAATAGTTTGCTGCTTGTCTCCAGGGATACGCAAGAGATATGGGTTTAAAAATAGTTATGCTTTACATACCTCATATGAAAAGCATTCTTTCAAGCTTCCCCCAACCCCCATCCATTGGTTATTGTAAAGACCGGTACTTAAACACATAACTTATGTCGGCATATGTTACACCATCTTTCTATAGTTTAGATTGTTCCTTAAAACACCACTCATTCAATACTGGTATGATCTGTGTGAAATGTGTATTTTGGGTCTTAATTGATTTTGTTACTCTTGAGAGCCCTGTTTTTTGGACTTATGTACTGAGAAGGGAACATATCTGTGTTCATCTGTTTACCCGTTCTACACACAGACATGGTGGACTCATCTACAGAGCAATGCTAACTATAGAATGCCATTGTAAATTGCGCTGGCATAAGTTACCCCTGTTCCAAACTTTGCTCAGGAGGAATTCAACTTATACCACCATTTTTTCGCTGGGCCACTAGGTCATGTGATAAAGCTGAAAAACATTTGAAATAGGTGGAAGTCTCTCCTTGCCCAATTCACATCCCTGGAACACTCCTGGTTGAGGATTTATGTCAGCGTAACTTACGGTGGCTTAAGTTCTGTTGTCTGAGCCAGAATGAGAGAATTATGCTGACATATCTTCAGCTCAGCTGGATGAGGAATTTATACAAGCATAGCCCCAGCTCTGCCAGCTCAAGATCTGCCATGTCCAAAATCTCTCATCCAGCAGATTTTGAGTATGGGCCATGCTGTAAATAGTTTTCTGTTTCTGAGTTTTCTGCTTTTGTCTCTATTTCTGGGTTTTTGGTTTCCATCTATAAAAGTGGAAAGGAGCAATGAGGCACCTTAAAAGGTATAATGCACCTTTCCATGCTAATTCCCACAACCAGCCAATTACTTCAAGCACTGTTGAAAGGTTTCCCTGAAATTAAGATGGAAAACCTCATATTCTGACTTTTTGTGCATATGCTAAAACTTACCACAGTTCCATTCATCTGATTTGTCAGCGCAGTCTATCTGCCCATCACACCATGATTTTCGAGGCACACAGTCATGGTTGGCACATGTAAGTTCATCCCTTTTGCAAAATGCTGCCATGAAAAATGCAAAGACATACAGTAAGACCAGAAGTAGAAATAGCTTCATTGCAGAACGGAAAATGACATTATCTATGAAAAGGAGAGCAATAACAAATGTTGTTTTTAACAATGCCCAGTGTTGCTTTTTTTGGGGGGGGGGTGTCTAATGAGTTTTCTTGCCACTGTGAACTGCCATACTGTTGATAAAATACCCCTTCAAGTAGAACAGTTCCATGGTGCCCACACTCCATGGCGCTGTGGGGTGGGGGAACTATTCATCTCATTCCCCTCTAAGATTTGCCATGGAAAGGAACAAACAGTTCTGTATTATCTTGTTTACATCTTTATGGCTACGGTTCCAACTTTGTGGAATTAAAATTTTCACAAACGAGTCAAACTAACACAAAATTCCAAGTAAGGAAAAATAGTGCAAGATTGCCTCCCGCTAATGTGAATTCTTCCAGAACCAATTGAGCAGGGTAAACAAAGCAGACAGTCCTTCATTAAATCTTGACATGTCTTTTTCAAATAACCCACAATAAAGGCATTACAAATCCATGAGCTCAGAATGCTTTAAGTGACATACAAAACTATAAAAGAAAAGGAGAACCCAAAACCAAAACCAAAACAAAACAGCAATTGGAGGAGAGTCTTTGGATAATCATCATCATCATCATGGATGACTGCAAAAGAAACAAATATCAAAAGTATGGAAAAAGACCTCTCCACTCTCCTAGTCTTCTCTAGAATAATATTTTTTTAAAACCAAGATTGACATAAAGATAGATTCAGGTTAGTTTCATTAATGCTTAAATACAGCTCAGCATTTAAGGGATAAGAGCTATACCTGTTCTATCACTTGTGGAAATGACCTTAATATGAATTGGGTCTCTCCTCCTCGAAAACAAAAGTAATTTTGTACATCTAAAATGGCAGTTTTGTGACCAGAAGCACAAGTTCCGCAGTTGATACACAGATGGAATAAAAGTGCATGGATTCATTATCAGCACCTAGGAAGAGCTCGGATGAATCATACCAAAGATCCATCTAGTTGAGCATCTTGTTCCCAACAGTGGCCAACCCAAAGCTTCCATGAATCACACAAGTAGGGTTTGAAAGCATAGCTCTTGCCTGCTGTTTGCTACTCAGTTAACAGAATCAGAAACGTAATGGCTACTGTCTTTGAACCTGGAGATCCCACTTCCTCTGTCTTTTTCCTAATATTTTGGCCACTGCAGTCTTTTTTAAACTCAACTGGCAAAACAAAATGTCATCTGTGCATGTTGTAGCTGACCATTTTTTTCTATTTTATCCACAGTCCTTTGTAAAAACCTATGACTTATGATGACCTACAATGGCCTATACAGCTTAGGTCCAAGCTATATGAAAGACCATATTCCTTCATATGGATTATGACCAGGTTCTGAGATCTTCAGAAGAGGCCCTTCTCTCAGTCCCACCAACCTCACTGGCACACTTGCTAGGGGTGTAGGAGAGAGCCTTTTTAGTGGCTGTTCCCAGAATTTAGAACTCCTTCCCTAGGGAAGCTAGACTGCCAGAGACTTCATAATAATTATAATAATAATTTATTATTTATACCCTGCCCATCTGGCTGAGTTTCCCCAGCCACTCTGGGTGGCTTCCAATCGAATGTTAAAAACAATACAGCATCTTTCTGAAATGCTTTGGGGAACTGACTGCATTTAACAAAAGGGCTGGTTTTTTAAAATTTTATTGTAATATTTGTATGGTTTTAATGTGTGTTTTAATTCTATCAATGTTTAATTGGTTTTCCTCCCTATGTTTTTAGCTTTTATTTTTATCTGTAAGCTGCCTTAACTCCCTGCCAAGGGCATACAAATAATAATATTGATTGGTTTTAAAGAGAGATAAATGTTACGGTTATAGCTGTAGAAATCTGTCTAGAGGACAAGAGAGTGGAGAGAACATATTTTAAGCAACCCAGGAATATATGAGTAGTATGTGCATGTAGCGCACCAGATATTCAACTATAAACCCCACCCATCCAAAAATCATATTATTGGACCCCTTAGCAGGGACAGACTTTTGACAGATGTATAGATGCTACAGAGATCAGAGTTCTGGTGTCACTACTGCCACTCCAGGGTAACTGTAATCATTAAATTCTCCTACAAGTTTAATGGGCTGAATATTGCCAGCTTTAGGGGTCCAGTTAATGCCTGGCAACCTTGCCTTGAAAACAAGCAGCTGCTGTGAGTCTAAAGTGCTGTGCTGATGTTAGGAGAAGAGAACCTAATCTTCATTGGAGGTTTTTAAACAGAGGTTGGATGGTCATCTGTCAGGGATTCTTTAGCTGAGATTGATGCATTGTGAGGGGCTGGACTAAATAACCAATTCGGTCCCTTCCAACTCTAAACTCTATGGTTCTGTGAATGAAAATGGGACAGGGAAATCCAGGCATGAATTCATTATGAGGTACAGAAATGGAGGAAAAGAGCAAGGAAGCATGTAATAGAGGCAAATGGAGCTAGAAGGACAGCTAATCCAAGAGAGGAAATTAAAGGGGCAGAAGGATATAATGAGCTCCCTGCCTCTTTCTTTTTTCTTTTTGCCCAGAGTGGGAATGTTGTGCTCTTGCCCTCTCAAGCACTTACAGCAATTAGTTTCATCCACATTGTCAGGACAGTCTGGAAAGCCATCACATATCATGGTATATTTGATACACAGTTTGCTTGCTGGACATTCCCAAAGACCTCTTTCTTGGCAACCTAGAGGCACAAAATTAAAGACATTAAATACATTTAGCTTCAACAGCACATCAGTTAGAGCATGTGGTTGTTGTGAATGGCTCAACAACTGAGAGATACAGAGAATACAAAGGCACAAATGTCAGCATGGCTTCATCTGCTGTCCTTTGACCTGTGTTTTACATATAGTCATCATATGCCTATTACAAATATAGCTTAAGATAGCACTTCTATCCAGAAAGAGATTAGGAATGTGCTTAAATTTAAGAAACACACATTCGAATAACTTTGAAACATGAAATTAAACTATATTATTAACCAAATTTAGACGTGGGGAAAAACCAGATGGACTTCTATAACGGCACAATCCTATGCATTTTTTACTCCTACTTAAGTCCAATACCGCTTACTCCCATACATGTGCATAGCATTAACTGAGTAGAGCAGTATCAGTTGGAGGAATAAAGTGATGGATAATCCACCACTACCCAAACCCTGCTAGCTTATGCCAGCTAAGGCAGGAGATGGGGACAGCATTTTTAGCATAGGAGAGCAAACGGGGTTTGGAATCAGCTTCTCCAAGGCTGCATCTGCCCTGGTCCCAGAACATCACCTTTGGGGTCTATGCCTACCAGAAACACTAGGGGCACTACAACTATGCCTGAAGAGGTTTTAACTCAATGGAAGTGCCCAGTCATCAATGGTGCTCTTCCCTGTCAGTAGAAAACCACCTTTGCTCCATGCTAGCCCACTCCAGGCAGCAGCTCTACTGGTTACGCTTGCTCTCTTTGGCTGCAATTCTAATCCCATTTACATGGAAGTGACAAACCTTAGTGGACATAGTTAGGATTGCTCTGTAAATTGTGTAACTTTCATATCACTAAAATTATACCACATCACAATTGTGTATTCTGTATGTGGATGATAAATAACGTGTGCAAACTATGTAAATAAGAGGGACTAAAACAAGTTTGTGCCTTTGGGGATTTTTTCTGGAGTTTTTTAACATTCGAGTGTTACTGTTGTGTATGTTTATTGCTTCTTGTGTACGGTTATTGCTTTAATGTTGTTTGCTACCATAAAGGTTTTTCTGCTGTAAGGCCACGGAATATTAATTGGTTGTTTAATTAGACAGATAGACAGACAGAGAAACACAGCCAAAATGAAGGATTTAGAAGCTTTCCACACAATAATCAGCGCATTACTTTTCGCCCAGCTAACACTGAAAGTAGCATGTTCTAGATGGAAGTGCAAGCAGCAAGGGAAGAAATGCCATAAAAGTATCCCCTTTTTTACTCTTTCACCACAACATCTCAAAGGATTTCTGTGGAGGTTTCTGCAAGTTGCAGTAGGAAAGCTTTCTAGCTACTGCAAGAATTCCCTACAGTACGGTAATTTAAAATCTTCTGAGAGTTATCAGAATATTTTATTTTAGTAGAATACCTTATGTCACTTCCTGCAACAAATCCTACAGTAAATTCCCAATAAATTATACATATGAAAGCAGCCTTTGAAATCTGGCGTTTCATTTAAAATTTAAAAAAGATTATGTACACTAAAACCACCCCCTTTTTTTTTTAAAGCAATTTTTATTGGTTTTTCACCTTTTATAAAAACATGACACACACAAAAAAGACAAAGACAAAAACATGTATAATTTCAGAAAATCCTACTTTCTTAACCTTGTTCCTTGACTTCCCCCCACCCCCCTTCATGCATCCCAATTCCCGTAATTTTGTCAGCAAGTTATTATTTCTCCTCTTTACCATCTTAATATTACATCTTTTATGAAAAATAAGTTTTTTCCTAAGTTGGACTCAAATTCCCTTCCATCGATTTCCCATTTTGTATTAGATAAAAGTCATATTAACTAAACCCAAAAGTCATAAGTGTTTTTAAAGTTCTATTCTTCCCTCCCTCCCATCCCCGGTTTCCGTCCCTTCCCCAATACGTGTCCAAAATAACAGTTCTTAGCCTGGATTCCTCACATCCGAGGCTTTCAAGTCTCTTTCAGTCCCTCTCCGCCGGTCTTGTTGGTAGTCCTTTATGTTGGTCGTCGAATCTTGAAGGAGTTCTATCCCCATCAAACCAGGTTCTCTTCCCACCAGAGTATTTAAGAACAACTGCTGCAAAAGTTCCACAGGCCATGCATCTTCAGAGTCAGAGTGGGGGCCCCAATCATATTTCTTCTTTATTTTAAGTTCCTGTATTCCATATACTCCAGGGGCCTCCTCCTTCGTCTTTTGCATCTTTCGCAGATTTGTAATCGATGTGATCCAAAAGTCTCCTTGCTTATACTCCACTAGTGTAAGCTTCTGGTTGGTACTTTCCATCTTTACTTTCTCTTTTCCTTGTTTAGTCTCCTCCACTTCTTGAGATATCATTTCCAATTCAGCTGCAGATTCTTTCTCATTCAAGTCCTCAATACATTCAGCAGAGCTGCTTATTCCAGAGGTCAAGGTCGTGAGTTGTTTATATTCATAGTCAGACTCTGCTCTTGTAAGATTCCCACCAAATAGAACATTTTCAAAGCCGTCTATGTCAAGAGATTCCTTGTTTCCTTGCTAATAGTTAAAAAATTGTGTGAAACCCTAGGTATTTTCTAGCCAAACTTAATTCTTAATTATTTCAATGACAGACTTGTTCACATGCTTTATTCTTCCACTGAGACAAATAGAACCCAAATTTGGATTAATACATCAATGATTTTGTGCATTTCCCCTGAAATATCTTAAAATATTATAAATGATCATTTAAAGAACAGAAAAAGAAATAGGAAAAAACCCTCAAAAAACACATAGAGATGGATCATTGACACAGCTGAACTGGATAAATGTCAGCTTTCTGACAATGATATACACCTTTCTAGAGGCTCATCATTATTCAACAAACACAGCCACTGTCTCCTCCAAGTGTCTTTAATCAGCTGTACTGGTTTTATAATAAATTCAATATGAACTCTTGTATAACTGTGTCAGTCTTTTGATATTAAATTCTTGGTTCATCATATGGAGGAAATTAAGGCACAGCACAGATCTATAAAATATTTATCTCTCTACAGATTTTATACATATTGTTTTCTTAAAGCAGCTAGCTCAGTTCACTATCAAGATGTAGGAATGGGCTGCTCTGCTGAAGCAGAACACTGGTAATTGTGCAAAAGACACATTTTACAAAGAACTTTGGCTTCTCACATTCCCTGGAGTATAAAAAATAGTAAGTACAAGAGATATTAAATTAAAAGTAGTCACACCAATGATCCAACTATATCCTCAATATTAAGTAAAGCAAACATGCAATATGGAGGGGCATAAGAACGTAATCTGTATTTATGTGTGGGAGGCAGTAGGACTGTGAATACATTCACATGCACACACATATAGAAATTCATATACACAAACTGGATTTCACAAATTCTTTGGTTGCAGGTATAATCAATTGTGGCAAATATAATTAGGCTGAAGGACAACTTGACTTCTGTTTCATTATAACATTCGTCATTTCCACACACAAATCCATAGATCAGCAGTGTGCACTGTTCTGTGCTCTTTTCCTATAATTCTGAGAAGTCACTACAAGCCTGAATTAATATTACAATAATCCCTGAACATTATTTAATAGCTAAAGAAAGAGATTCAAATTATTTTACCAAGCGCAAACCCTCTTCTAGTTGATCAGTATGGTCTGAAATAATCCAGAAACCTGACTACCAATTGATGCTGGCTAAGATTGAAATGTTTAATCTCTCCAGTATGAAACTAGCACATATTGGCAGCAGATTTTAACAGATTCTGGCAAAACAGAGAAAGAACTTTTGAAAGAACACTATCCATTGTTAATTGACCTAATATAAGTCAACAGAATACAGTGAGTTCTCCACCAAGCAATAAAGTGCTTAAGGCTACAATCCTACACACAGTTACCTGGAAGTATGTCAGTGGGGAGTGTTATATCTGAGTAAACATGCATAGGATTGTGCTGTCGGTGTTCTTGATTTCAATGGTATTTTAGTGCACTGAACTTTATCCAGATTGTGCCCATCTACACAATGTCATCTACAGAAATAATTCTCAAAGACCATTGATTTGTGTCCTCCAGTTAAAAAAAGAACATGAATGAGGACAGAACAGCTTTCTAGAGCTCTAAAAGCATTGGCTGTCCTTCAGTAACAACATTAGCCATGGTCATTTTCCTACAAAATGTCATTCTGACAGCTGTAATTTTCAAGCAGATGCAGTCTCTCATATTTATAGGCGCTGATAAGAATTCTGTTGACCACTAAACATTTGTCTAGGAGACACAGAGAGAGCAAAGACAATTTACTATTAAAGGAATTCACTTCATGTAGTAACTAAACAGAATTCCATACCTTAAAGTCAAATAGCAGAAAGCACTAGAAAAATAGGTTGCTCATTTATATTCCCGCAAGTTGAACAAAAATAATTTTGCAGAGGGGATATATATATAGTATTTTGAGATGGCAAAGAAATTAATAATTGTCTTTAAAAGATAGAACAGGAACACACAAAGTATCATTGTTTTCTATTCAATTCATTCCCAATCCAGATATTCATATACAGAAACAGAATGTTTTCTCATGATAGACCTGCCATATTTCAAAAGTAAAATTCCTGACACCCCCAAAGTTCTTGAGCTTCTTTTAGGAAACCACCAAAATTGTTGAGCCAGAGTTGTATGAAGGAGACCTGGGGACACCTCAACATCCGCCCCAACAGAAGGGCCAGAAGTGGGGCCGAAGCCACGACGGCATGTTCAGAATACCTGGAGAATGGCGGCGGGGGGCAGGGAGAAGCACTGAGAGGAAGAAGCCGAAGAGGAAATATCGCCTGACGACCAGACCACTGTCCTGCTGGTTATGCCCCTCACATACAGATGTATTATGAAGGACTGGCAATTATTTCCTGCCTCAAACTCAGTCGCAGGTGGAGACATTGGCGACTCCCTCCTACTCCTGCTGCTGTTGCTGTGAGGCAGCCTAGAAGGGCAGCAGAATACAGCCCCAGACTCAGCAGAAACCCATGCCCAGTCCGAGGCAGCAGCCCCCCTCCACGTACAAGGGATGAAATGCGAAGGCCTTGCAAAAGCAGTAACAGCAGAGATTGGATGGAGATGCAAAGGTGGGGAGGAGACCCAGAGACCTCTGGGGAAGAAGAACCAACAAGAGGCCCTCAAGGAGGGAAGATGACCCCCCTCGTTGCACACCCCAAGAACCCAGAGAGAGAGGGAGGTGCTCCATGCCTGGTGCAGGCCCGAGTGCTTCACCTCACCCATGCCTGCATGCATCCATCGTTCTCTCTTCCCTCCAAAGGCAGCAGCAGCAATACGGTGGGCAGGGCCAGAGCGGAGCCAAAAGGGAAGCCAAAGGCAGCCGAAGCAGAACACAAAGCCTCAATGGCGCGCGCGCACACACACACACACACACACACGCAAACAGAAAACCGAAAAAGGAACCCGGGGTTGCCATGCATGGGGGAAATTCTGGACATCTCTTAAAATTCAAAAAATCCTCCCAATCACCATTTTAGGCATCCAATTTCTGTATATGTCCAGAATTTTCCAGACGTATGGCAAGCCTATCTCATGAAAGATTAAAGGCCAAACTAAATGAGACAACGGGAGATCCATGACTAGAGCTCCTGCAGGATTTTTCACATCTAAAAGCAGTCGCAGCTCAAGGGTAGCCCTGGTTTGGATCAGGGTTGCAGTGCAAGGGGGAGGGAGATTTGATCCTTTCTTCTGTGTCCTTTTCATCATCATCATTGTCGTCATTATCACCATCGCAAAATTTACATGCTTAATGCTGCCTTGTGCTTTCCCTAAACTACCACCACTGCTGCTTCAAACACAGAGGCAGTCTATTTGGACAAAATGTTTTCAAATTTGCTACTCTCAAATTCACCACCTGCAGAAGGATCTTCAGCTTCTCTTGCAACCAGTGCCAGCCCTCATAAGAAAGCACGTTTAAAAATGTTCACAACAACCTACCACTAATGAGAAACCTCAGAAATGTAATTCATAATATAGTATTTAGAATCAAATATGCAGTGTTGTAATTAATGATTTGAAGACTAGCTAGTTAAGAGAAACTTAGATTAGTCCTACAAATAGCATTTAATATGTATAACATTTGGGGAACGATCCAGCCTAAATAAGTTTCATCAATGCCAATGAGAGAAATGTGAACACATGTGTACATTCACATATGAAATAATTGGAATATAATACTGCATAACTGTAGCTAGACTGCCCTTGCTTTGTGTGCTATGCTGATTATTTCAGTATGTATTGTTGCTAATTAAGAAAGGTGCAATCCCTGGTGTCAATTATGTAACTTTGGGAAACAAAGCTTTCTTCCAGTTACTAACAACATATTCAAATAGCCCCAGGAAGGGTATTCATAATGTTCTCATTATCGAAGATGAACGCAATGTCCATGTTCATGAAGGACTATAAGACGCACTTTTTCCCTCCTAAAAAGTAAGGGGAAATGTGTGTGCATCTTATGGAGCGATTGCAGGCTGCACAGCTATCCCAGAAGCCAGAACAGCAAGAGGGATCGCTGCGCAGCGCTCCCTCTTGCTGTTCTAGCTTCTGGCTTAGCCGCGCGAAGCCTCTTCAGGGCAGGGGGAGCCTTCATCCCGCTGCCCTGAGGAGGCTTTGTGCGGCTATCCCAGAAGCCAGAAGAGCGAGAGGGATTGCTGGGCAGTGCTTCCTCTTGCTGTTCTAGCTTCTGGCTTAGCCCCTCAGTCCCTTCCCCCACCTCCCGGAAAAGCCCCCAAGAGCCGTGCTCCCTTTAAAGAGCCACGCAGAGCATGTGTGCAGCTCTTGGGGGCTTTTCCCCCAAGGAGGGAGAAGGGCAGCCCGTCTGTGGGCTCCTGGGAAAAAGCCTGCAAGCGCCGCACACACGCTCCACGCGGCTCGTGAAAGGGAGCGCTGAGCAGAGCCTGGGACGCATACAGGCTCTGCTCAGCGCTCCCTTTAAATAATATTTTTTTTCTTGCATTCCCCCTCTAAAAACTAGGTGTGTCTTATGGTCAGGTGCATCTTATGGAGCGAAAAATATGGTATATCTGCACTACAGTTGTAATCAAGAATGAATTACTGAGAGCATCCATTTGGATCACACTGTTCACTCACATAATATTGTTATAAGCTCACCATCTGATCGCTGGAAAGGATAGAATCCAGAGATGTAACAGAAATGGGATATCGACTGCTTAATGTTCCTTTCTGGTCAAACTTGACAGCCAATTCTGACTATACCTTCAATTTGTTAGGGAGATTGCTGGATAATTGCTCCCAATAGCCAGGAAATAGATGGAACCTTGATTATTCTTAATGAGGGGAAGCCACAGGGGTAGGGTGAAGTCATTTAGGTCTCGGTGTGTGCATACAGGAACAAAATCTGACCCAGTTTGAGTCAAACTCAGGTAGAGATAGAGGGAAAGAACTAGATTTGAGCTCTGGGAAGCACTTTTTGGGACCCTGCAATCATCATCCGAGTCCCTTCTTTGTGTGCCTCCTCCATAGGAAATCCAGATGTTGGCAACACAGGAATGGGCCTTTTCTGAGGTAGATCCTTGTTTGTGGAACACACTCCCAAGAGAGGCTCGTCTGGCACTTTCTTTAGGCATGAGGCGAAAACATTTCTCTTCAACCAGGAATTCAGCTGTTTAACATTCTATAGGTTTTTTTTTTAATGTGTTTGTGGGAGAAGGGTTGAATTGATTTGTTTTGGGTTTTGTTTTATTATGTATTTTGCATTTTTTTGGTTTTTTGTTGTTGTTGTTTGTAAACTGCCCTGGGGTCTTCGGATGAAGAACGGTATACAATTTTTAATAATAATAATAATAATAATAATAATAATAATAATAATAATAGAAGATCATTTACCACAGTTCTCTTCATCACTATCATCTTCACAGTCTGCTTGCCCATCACATCTTCTGGAAGATAAGACACACCTTCCTGAACGACATTTGAAATGGCTGGGAGAGCACTCTGCCAGGAAAATTACAAAATCCAGTCAATTAAAATGCCTTCATCATTAGTATGAAGAGAGACATAAAAGAAAAAAAGCACACACAGCCATGAAGAAGGGCCTATCGCTGTTCAGTTTGACTACTTCTTTGAGTTCCTTCAGTGCTGTTCAATTATTTTAAAATTGCATGGAAGTTTGACCTTATGAAAGTTTCATTAATATCTGGATTTGCTTTCATACACATCTAGTGACAACTTTATACTCTGGCTGCCATCTGCAATCCAAAACTGAGTAGCACTGACCCCCAATTAAGAGAATAACAGCCTTCATTCCATTAACTTATTATGCATATGATTTGATTAGAAAAATAAATTTAAACATAAGGCAATGAAATTTTAGCCCTCCATACCAGAGTTCCCCTCAAGTATGCAATGTCTAGTTTAAATATTTAGTAACCTTCTACATCTTCATCAGGTGTTAGACAAGTTTGATTGTCTGAGTTTTCTTCTGGGAACTGAGAACAATCAGTGTCTTCTGGCCACTGTAAGCCTACAATTCCAAGTACAGACTCACATCGTTCTTTGGACTGTTCACAAAGTGCTCTGAAAAGATTATGTGGAAAAGAATTATTTTGGATGGGAAAATTAGAGACTGAATCAATTCACACTTTCCTTGAAAAAGCCATTGGCCAAACCCAGCAAAACTAGTTAAGAAAATTAAGATTTTTTTGAGATTCTTTCAGTCGTAATTATTTTCATGGGGTTTATTCTTTATTCATTACAACTATGTAAGATGGAGTAACCAGAAACAGAACACACTGTTATTAGGAACAATATACCATCAGTGCCTATAAAGGCTCTAAAACACTTTAACCATTATTTCCCCCACATTTCAATTGCAAATCAGCAAGAAATAATAGGAACTAAACAAAACACACACTTCCAGTTCATAACATCCCAGAGTGCCTTGCAGATTCCTTTGAAGTCATTGCCAATGCCTATCATTATTTAAATTATACTTGTGACCAAACGTGGGTGCTGCCAGCCTGTTCTTTTACAAAGCTGCAATTCACAACCACCGACTCTATCCAGTTAGGGAAAGGACAACCAAACTTATGTTTTCTCAGTATCAGACCAGCAATCACATCACTTGTGATGCAGACATGCCCTAACAGTAACAATATCTCTTACTTAAATGAAGACATGATGGGCTTGGCAATGCTACTAGCTTCCTACAGGTAAGGACTGAATTAATATTAAGTTACTGTGCATCTGACTTGCTCTATCTGCACTGAAACCTTCTTGGGCAAAGTTGGGAAGATGGTTACAGACCAGATTCAGGCACTCTTGGATGAGACTGATTTTTTGATCCATTTCAATTAAGGTTTAAACCTCGTTTTGGCACTGAGACCACCTTGGTCACTCTGGTCCTTTTATCAGGAGAGTGATCCTGTTGATCATTCTTCATTCTCAACAGCTTTTAATGACATAAACCACAGTATCCTTCTGGAACACTGATTGTGTTGGAAGTAAGGGGTTCTGCTCTGCAGTGATTCCACTACTACTTGGATAGTACTCTAGAAGGGGGTGCTTGAGGAGGTATTGTTCAGCCCCATAGACCCTCCAGTATGGGGTTCTGTAGGATTTGATCCTATTCTCCTATTTGATCCTATTCTTCACGTGCCAAACTATCCATCTTCTACATAAAACCACTGAGTGGGGTCATCCAGCATTCTGGAGCACATTGCCATCAAAAAGGTGTGGTGGTGGATGACTGAACTGGTGCCTGACCACAATAATGAACTGGGTGAGAGCCAACAAACAAAAGTTCAATGTAGAGAAGACAGAAACACTTTTAGTAGATGATTCTGGATAGCAACCACTTCTGGATGGGGATACACTTCCACTGAAGGTTTAGGTTCACAATCTGGGGTTATTTCTGCAACTTTAATTGTCACTGGAAACACATGTGGTCTCTGTGGTGCAGAGCACCTTCTATCAGCATCGGGTGGTGGTCCAGCTGCAGCCCCATTTGAACAGGAATAACTATGCTCTGGTAACTTCTATGTTAGATTAATGTAATGTGTCATATATGGGGCTGCCTTTCAAGACAGTTTGGAAATGGCACCTATTGCAGAACTCAGTGGCCAGATTGCTAACAGGGAGCAGATGGGATGAACATACAATACCAAATCTGGTTTGTCACAATATTAGTTTCTGAGCCTAATTTAAAGTGCTATTTTTAACCTATAAAGCCTTACATGGCTTAAGACCCCAATACTACGTGGACCACCTTCCCCATACAAGTCTAGCTAGACCCTAAGATAAACTGTGTGCCCCCTCAAGGAGAAGTCCAAGGTGATAATGAGAGGAGAAGCTTTTTAAGCGGCACCCACCAGTTTGTGAATACTCTCCCCAAGGAAGCTCACCTGATACCGACATATTATTGATGCCATCTTTTCATGTTTTTATTTTGGTTCTTACAGCTATTTTAGCTGGCATGTTTGGTTATTATCCTTCTGTAGGGAAGGGTATACAGTGGTACCTCTGGTTGCGGACATGATCCATTCCGGGGTGCCGTTCGCATCCTGAAAAGTCCGTAACCAGAGCAGTGCTTCTGCGCATGTGCAGAGCATGACTGAGCACTTCAGCGCATGCGCGAACAGCGCAGAACATTTCTGCACATGTGCGAACGCTTCTGCGCGTGGCAAAACCTGGAAGTAAACACTTCTGCGTTTTTGCATTCTTAACCCGAAAAAACGCAACATGAAGCGTTCACAAGAAGAGGTATAACTGTATATGTTTATTCATTCCTTTTAGTGGGTGATCACTTTGAGTAAGTTGTTGATTTTTGAATGTGTAAATTACATCAGTGTGAATCTTAGTTAGAAAGTACCTAATTAATTGAATAAACAACAACAACAACTACTTATGGAAATAATAAGCAATAGGAACCTGTATTGTCATCATTCAAATTTTATCTTTGTGGTGAAGGGTCAAAATCCCTCCCTGTGGAACGCCCTCCCACCAGATGTCAAAGAGAACAACAACTACCAGACTTTTAGAAGACATCTGAAGGCAGCCCTGTTTAGGGAAGCTTTTAATGTTTGATGTACCATAGTATTCTTTTGGAAGCCGCCCAGAGTGGCTGGGGAAACCCAGCCAGATGGGCGGGGTATAAATAATAAATTATTATTGTTGTTGTTGTTGTTGTTGTTGTTGTTGTTGTTGTTGTTGTTGTTGTTATTATTATTATTATTATTATTATTATTATCCCATCGCCTTCTACAACTGTTTCATTAAACAGAAATGGTTGAGGATTCTCAGTGTAGGAAACCTTAACACTAAGCTCAACCAGATGCTTAAGTAACAGAATATGTTTAGAGGTGTGCCTGAAACAGAATCTATAGATACATGATAGATAAGCAGGAAGGAGAATTGCATGTCCATTTTAAAGAAAGACTGAGATAAAAGAAATCTGTAAAAATGCCATAAGAAAAAGAACACCTAAAAGAGTAAAAGATAAGAATTGCCTTACTCAATCAAACTTCATTCCATCTAATCTAGCATCCTGTTTCTGACAGGGACCAGCCATATATAACACTACAACTTCTTGAGCAGAGTGCAAATATAACAATAATGCTCCTTTGTTGTGACTCCAGCATCTGGTGCTTCTAAACTGTATACTGCTTCTAAACACAGAAGTTCTATTTAGTTCTCATGACTAAAGGCCATTGAGAAGAGTTTTCTGTGAATCTGCTTAAAGACAAACAGCAATAAAATTAGTGTTCGCTGAACATAGGGTTATTATAACTAAACTAAATAAAACCAACATGCCTTTAGTTTACACCATAAGGATTGCACTGGTAATACTACAACACACTATAAGCAGAATTACAGTTGCACTGAAAGTTTTGTGGCCTGCTTTAAGCTAGTTATCAAGTGTTACCTGCATGGTGGAATGCGCTGATTTGTTTGAAGATCACATTTTGGCACTAAGATTGTGCAGGCAAAAAACATAAGGTATTTGTAACAGTTAGTTTGAACCAAGGCTGGGAACAGAGAGGACTCCCAGCTGATGGAGGCTTCTTTCTGCGTCCGATGGCCCAAATAGTTGGGGTAATGAGTATAATTATAAGGCAGGTTCATGCAAAGTTCCAGTATAATTGGCTCACACTGACCTGTTAAAGTAAAAAAAAAAGTTTTAAAATACTTGAAAAATATTACTGCATTTTCAAACAATTATTACATTGGATTATAATTTTACACAAGGAATTTCTATTTTATTGAAAATGTATTATTTTATAAAACTAAAACCATTTCGAAACATCAAAATGATATGTATGTTTCTGTTATCAATTACAGTCATATACAGAAGTCTATTTTGTTCTAATTCAGAGCTGGTTATATTAAAGGATGCGCATTTTTTTGGCTAAGTTACAGCTATTTAAAGAATGAAAAGCATTCATTTAAGACAAAGACAGGAACATCTGTTACTGTTCTATCTTTTCCATTTCTCTTGGAAGATTTAATTTATCCCCTTGTTTCTACCAATTTTCAAGTGTCTGGTAGTAAATATTCTCTTTTCAGAATGGGAATTGATAGGTCATCCCGAGATCCTTGTAGTATAATTCTGTTCCACAAAACATTTCACTTTCTTTCTTACCAATCTCAGATTCTTCCAGCTTTGTATTGCCTGGCCAGTCTTTTTTCACCAGTTTCCCTTTCAGTTAAGAATTCTTCTGCATGCCATATGTAAGTGGATCTAACCTTCAAAATCAAGTTTGCAGACCTAGGCTGTGCACACATTACTGTGTACTCCAGCTCTGGCACACTCTCACCACTGAAGTTTGAAGCCAAGTACACATGCCATTAGCAACAGATTCCACAGGTATCCTGTAGCTTCTTGAGAAATACTCCTATTTGATGCAGCTTCCCTCAAACCAGCTTCCATTCAATTAGAAAATGGAAGGTGCAATTAAGCTGAGGTGTGTACATTTCAAGCAGCCATTGATAGCATCTTCAGTGAATTAGAGCTTAGCATGGGAAACAAATCAGGTTATGGGAAAATACATTCCTGCCCCTTCTCTGGTGTGAACAGCAACTTTCAACACAGTGCAGGGAAATGAACTCACTACATTTCAAGCCTCTAATGTGTACATAGATCTAGTAGGGCTTATCTACTAGTTATTTGGCCTTTAATATTATATGCAGGCTGAGATTACAAAGGAGTTAGACTCAAATGTTCCAATCTCCCTCTCTTTCCTCGATTGCAGATCATGAAAAGAGAAGGCAACAATGGTACCAGGAAATTCATTTTCAACTTGACTATAGGATCTTCTTACTGCATCAAAATTAGCAAAAGATAGACTCTCCGTCTCACCAGGTAGTAAGTGAATTCATCCTTTCTGTGGGCTCATTATTCCAATAGGAACATGGGAAACTGCCTATCAAGTCATCATGTTCAGTATTGCCAATGTTACCAGGCATTGGCCTTCATGTGAAAGTTTTCCTTAGTCCTACCTGGGGATGGCAGTGGCTGAACATAGGACCTTTTACAGGCAAAGTATGTGCTTTACACTGAGGCTTTGTATACATTACTGGCTTAAAACAAAGCAAGGTCTTTCTTTTTCTCATTTTGGATCAAAGCTGGTTTGAGGGGAATGCATCAAAATGCAGTATTTCATGACATGATAAGATAGATACAGAATAATACATAGTGTGGCTAACGACATGTTCACACCACTTCCCAAAGCAGCAGAGTAAACAAGAGTGTGTTCATACCCAGAGCTACAAACCTTGAAACATCTCATTTCCATGAGGAGGTTCACCATAAAAAATGACTGAAAAAGGGGACTGTGTAGTACAAAAAATATGCACATAAACCCAGGTCTGTTATACATTCTCTTCATCTTATTGTTTGGACAACCATGCAGATCATGAGCCAACTCTAGTTTTCTTGCTTGCTTGTTCTTGCGTTCACAATATATTTTGAGAATTTCTAACAATGAAGGCATATAAAGACAGAAAGCATGTGAAGAACAAGTAATGGTAATTAAATCTGTAGTCATGATGAAAGCTCATGACTAAACACCTTTGTTTTTTGTTTGATCTGATCAAAGCCATTTCATCAGAGACATGTGATGATTAATCATCAGAAGTAACTAAAACAAGGAGATCCTTTTCTTCTGAATACTGAAGTACACCATTATCTTTGCAAGGAAGATACTGGAATACGTACAAGATATAATAATTATATAAAGTAATACCCTACTCACTACAATTTGTTCGGCTATTATTCATGTTGCAGAGAGGAGAGTGGGTACAGGAATCAGGACAGGAAGCAGAAGTACATTTCTGATCTCCTTCATGACATGGCATCTGACCTGGAAGAACAAAATAAAATCTTACAATAATTGCTGGATTGGATAATGCTTTCATCAGTGCAAGTTAGTGCTTAAAGCCTGTTCCCAACATTCCATCTCATTGGTACACTCTGTCTAGTGATAGACAATAATTTTTTTAAAAAGGATTTGGGTTCAGGAAGAAGATATTGGTTGGTCAGGTAACCCTAAGCCACCTGACTTCCAGGCTGTGATTGCTTCTGACTAAAAAACACAAATAGGGGCAGAAGACCACACACTTAATAGGCTGCCTAATAACTTGGCAGGGCATACTTCGACAGTACATGAGAGTGCTGTGATAGGAGACAGAATGGTGGCAAGCAACCTCAATTATTCTGTAAAAACCTCATCAATCCAACACATCATCATTATTTATTGTCAACATGTATTCTAAAGAAAAAAATATCATTACAGATTCTTGCCTTGCATATTATCTCAAGTACACATATCATTAGAGAAGGAATTTGGCCAATATATTAACTTTAAAAAAAAAATCTGCTTATGCCAGTCTACTTTAACTGCAATACCCCACACCTCAGGTTTTACCTATGTGTTTGCAAGTTCAAATTCTACACCCACCCACACCAAAGGGGAGCAACTGTATCGCTGACAGCTAGTGTGGTGTAATGAATATAGGACTAGTGCCAGGTTTTGCTGGCCTCTCAGGATAGTATCTATGTTGGCTGCACATATGGACCATACTGGTGATAGCATTGCTATCCAGCAGCTATCATCTGAGTCTGTTCTTCCCCAATGGCTGATGGCACACTTCCTATCGAACTGAAACAGCCATTTGGCTCTGACCAGATACCATCTTTTATTCCCATAATGCAATGCCATGGAGTGTACCGGGGCATCTGACTCTTCTAGAGGAATTGGACTGTTGCTTCCCCTTCCTTCTGTGTAAGGCCCTGAGGTTAGGGCTAGGAGAATAATGGTGATGGTCTCCTCAATATGAATTGGAGTGGTAGCAAGTGATGGCAACCCCTGGACTTGCTAAGTACCCAATGCTGGGGGGCAGGGGAGTAGAAAGCTCTGTAGCAGCTCCTGTATTTGTGCCTATCCCTAGAGCAAACCTGCTTCAACCCCTATGAGGAAACCTAACCTTAAGAGATTATTTTCTGCCGGGGGGAAATGAGGTGTGCCTGAGCTTTAATACACCTAATCAAACCCAGGTAGATAATTCCACCCGACATCACCAGAGACACCCCTGGAGAGGTGGACATAGATGGGCTGTGGGCTCTCCTCCTCTGTCCCAAAGGATAGTACTAACTGCATCCTCTGGTGGATAATTGCATGTCTGTGTTGGTTGGATGGCCATATTCTCAGTGGCACAGCCTGTTCCTGGAATTAAGGGAAGGCTGCAAAGGGTGGATGAGGCTGGCATATCTGCAGAGTGGTGCCTGTGTAGCCCAGGATGTGTAATGAACTGCCAGATAAGCACTGGCTAATTTGTGCAGGCTTTTCAAAGGCAGGTTTGGAGATATATTGCTTTAATTCACATCTATTTCTAAAATTACATTTGCAAGGCTTTCATTAGATACCATGAGGCTGTGAAATGGAACTCATTTTGAAAAAACCTAATCCCTCACTCTCACCCTGCTTCCCTATGGGAGCTCCTCTCTCAGTTCATTATGGAGCTAGAATCTGCATGAAACAGCACACAGATTTTTCCTAATCATAGCACAGCCTAAACAGAATTCCTATAAACACCATGTCTTCAGACAACTTCATTGACGTAGCCATGGGGACCCTGTATTGAATTTCTATTTCCACAGAATGAATGACGGCAGTTATTTCAGCCTATCCCTTAATTGCATTTCCTTAAGGACCCTATGGAAAGGAGACTGCTTTACTCATTCAACCATGTAGTGAGCTAATTTCATTTGCAAATTACACAGATGAAATACTAGAATACTTAAAGTACTCCCTTCCAGTTCTGCTTATAGTTTCACATGTAGACTTTCCCACCGCCACGTCATTTCTAAAACCAAACCAATACATTTATTTATCAAGGAGATTTTTTGATTTAGATTTTAGTCCTCTCTGCCTCTTGTTTATTCATTTAGAGTGGATTCATTATTGTAGCTCTTAAAAACAGGCTCTAATCTCAAGGGCCTGAAGTGTAATACAAATGCAGTGGTGCCCTGGGTTACATATTCTTCAGGTTACATACACTTCAGGTTACAGACTCCACTAACCCAGAAATAGTGCTTCAGGTTAAGAACTTTGCTTCAGGATAAGAACAGAAATTGTGCTCCGGCGGCGCAGCAGCAGCAGCAGGGGGAGGCCCCATTAGCTAAAGTGGTGCTTCAGATTAAGAACAGTTTCAGGCTAAGAACGGACCTCCGGAACAAATTAAGTACTTAACCCGAGGTACCACTGTAAAGCCATACTTAACACATACATGTTCATCATTTGTTGATTGCAATACCAAGTGGTGACCTATATCGGCTAATAAAGTCCTAAATAAGTAGTATGTGATTGCCTCTCCTGGGTTTGTTCATATTTAAAAACAGCCACCACATGGTGGCAGCAATCTGAATTGGGACCATGGCACATGGTGGGAGGGGGACTGACATTTCTTCTCAAGCCCTTTCCTTGCAAAAACTGCCCTCAAACTCCAATTTCCCCCTGTGAGACTACAATCTCCTAGGGGCGTAAGCCCCATTTAAACATGTGGGAGCTCTGCAATGGAACCTGCAGAGGCTAATCTCTCAGCGGATAGTGCCTTAGGCAGACAGAAGCCAAGAAGATGAACAGTACAGAGGACACTTTCTAATAAAATTATGGAATTTGGGAGATGGAGAGTCTGAATTATCATCCTTAAAAAAGTGCTCTCCCATAAAATATGGGAGATTTATTCCCCACATTTGGTCTTCTCAATAAGGTAGATAGCAAGTCACATGTGGCATACCCTTATTTTCAGCGCAATTCTCTTCATCACTTCCATCCTTACAGTCTTTGTCTCCATCACACTGGAAGGTACTGGGAACACATTGCCCATTTCTGCATTCTGCCAGTCCTTGACTATGGCATGCTGGGGGGAAACAATAAATAATTTTGATAGCTTTTAGAGGCTCCCCATTTTCTATAAACTAAAAATATGTGCTAAATCACAACTTAATTTATTATTATATTTGAATGAATGTATCATAAAAGCAGTATGATTACAAATAAGATCCTATGAATTTTATATCAGCTGGTTGGTTAAAATAACAAACATGAGGAAAATAGTACACTTAATGCACATAGTTATAACACAGTAATAAACACAGTATTTATTAGCTTCTAAATTCGAATCAAGTTTCACATGGAAATCTAGCAGAAATCAATAGCATGACCAGTCCTTTTATTTCTAGTAATACTGTTCTTCACTGCATTTAAAAGTATTGATCTCAAGAGGCTTACAAAATCAGATAACTTACAACAGTTGACTTCATCCGATTTATCTGTGCAGTCGTGGTCACCATCACACACCCAGTCCATTGTTATGCATCTCCCATCTCCACATCGGTGCTGAGTTACTGGATCACAGTCTTTATTAGAACATTGACAAAAAGAGCAGCAGGGAGAATGAATGAAATAACGCCTTGCATTCAATACACATTCGATATTTAGTATACAGCTGGGGGGGGGGGAAACTAATGACCCATGTGAAAATTGGGGCGGGGAGTTGTCAGTGACACCAACAAGATGAGGAAAGTTGTGCCTGCCAAATTGTTCACTATCTTGCAGTTATTAACGTAAGGCACTAGGAAAGAACCCTGACCGGAATTCTATTATAGGTGTGCATGGCAGAATTTCTTGTGTTATACTTTCAACACCAGATCCCATGGAGTATTTTAAAACATGCTTCTCCAAAACCAAAGCAGCCTGCTTTTGAGGCCATAGGGTACTTCAAAACCAATGTTCTGAATTCAATTTCCTTTTAAAAGAAGACCACTATGCAGCCCAGAGGGCCTGCCATTCAAAGGCCAAAGTGCATGTTCCACAGCAGGCAACTAGGAATATATCCACACTTCCTCTTGTCCCACTGCTTTCCCCCATCCTCCACCATCCAGGGAAAACCACTATTTTGCACTCAATCAGAGCTGACAGCAATTTGGGTTTTCTCCAGATTGACGTTTGCTCTCGTTTAGCACTAAAGGCATGGGACAAGTGGAAGTGTAGATGAGCCTTCTGTCTCCTGTCCTGACATCTTTTTATTTGAGTTAAAGGAATCCACAGCTCCAGCCCAACAAACCCAACAAAACTGCTGCCCATTACGGAGAAAAAAAAGGAAGATACTCATATCGTTCTTAGGTTTTCCTCCCCTCCAAACCTAATAGCAGCCCTAAGGGAAATTAAATCCGGAAATGTTATGAAGGGAAAATGATTTCCATTCCATGCCACTGTTCTGACTAAAAGAGATGTCAGAGATTCCATCACAGATCTCCTGTGTCATGTGTAACTTGGCCATGAGAAACAGAAACAGACACAGTCCCTATAATTCTGGCTCCTTCTTTCACAAGAAGTTCTGCAAATGAATATGAAACAAACAAAACAAAAAAAGCTGCTTCCAAATGTTTCGTTCCCAGAGAAAGACTGGAATCATTCCCTTTGATCCCAACAGGAACTCCATGCATGTAAAAGCTACATGATAGCCATAGCCCTTATCATGAATTTCACTATAGCCTTCTCAGTCGTTGCATCTTCCTGCCAAGAATAGTTGTCTCAGCTGAACTTCTGACTTTCTCACAGTTGTTTACAAGAAGTGTAAAGTCTCTGTCAGAATTAAAAAAGGCAGTCCTAACACTAACCTTTTCGTTAGATTTATCACTAGGCTGCAGGTTAAAGATGACAAAATAACACCAACAGTGCAGTTACTATCTGTGTACTGCTTCTGACAACATGTCTGAGAAAAATATGACATTTGTAAAAAAGGAGATGCAAACAAAAACTCACACATATATTTATATATATTATAGTGGAGATAAACCACTGCATAAAATTAAATCAAAGAGGCTCAAATAGGAAAAGGTACTATCAGAAAATCCAGGATATTTAGAAAGGTTTGCTGGAATCAGTTGAAATCTGTGAAAATCTATAAAGACTCTTAGGGACAATTGCTGCTTTAGCTCACAGCAGGAGACCATCTTGATGCATTTGTGAAAATGCTATTCCTTACTATTTTATGCATCTATCATAATCTGTTATGTTAGCAGAGGAAGAGGCATACCAAAACCTGGCTCTTGATACACAAAGCCATTCTGCTACGCAATGTTTCATTTACATGATTTAACACTTGTAATCTGACAGCATTTTTTTTTAGCGACTTTTGAGATGAATTGAACTAGACGATGCCAGTCCTGTATTCATTCCCTCAGAAAATGTTGGGGTTTTTTTGTTTTTTGTAAACCAGTTTAGAATAAATCATCATTATATTTACATAGTATTTTGAACACTTTAAAAGTGTTTTGCATACAGTATCTTACTGCAATTGTTACTAAATCAAAGTAATACACCAATATTATGACCCCCATATTGCGATTGGAGAAGCTGAAAGTGAGAGACAGTGGCATGCTTAAAGCTACCTGTTAAGTTAATGACAAAGGCAAGGATTTCCTGATCTGTAGCTCCATATCTCTAATATGACTGTCCCTCACCTATCTGGATGCATACTATTCTGCTGGTGGTCTTTGGGAAAATAACAAGTCCCGCAAAAGGAAAAGCTTCCTTTCTTAATTATAAAAAAGACTTTTTTTTAATACCATACTCTAAACTACTATAAGAAGAAAAAGGAATAAATGAGAAAGTGTGGTGAGTACATACTTTGTGACAGAGCTATTGATGAAACATGGTTGCTACAGGATTGTTGGAAATCAAATTTTCAACTGATTGTAAAAAACAACAAGTGCTCTGTGGATCACCAGTCATCAAAACAGAGAGGGAAAGCAAATTTTCCCATCCCATTATTGTATTTCTAACACACTCTTCCACAGAAGGTCCCAGGGTGGGTTATAGCATATTAAAAACACAGTGCAAGTGAAACAATAAACAACATGCCCACCAATAACATCTAAACAACAATTCTACACAACATGTTACAAGGAGGACTGAAAATCTAATTTTCAGTTTTCAAATGTAAGGATAAAGGGGTGCATCTTCAGCAGCCAATGAAAGCTGAAAGCTGTAAAGAGGCAGTGTTAGTTGCACCTCTGTGGGGAAGGACATTCCACATCAGCCTCTCATGAGCCCCCTTCCCAAACCTCTGAGGGTGGCAGAACAAGCAGGCTGGTCAGATTAGCCTCAACCAGAGCCAGGGCCTTTTCAACACTGGCTCCGGCCTGGTGGAACGCTCTCTCTCATGATACCAGGGCCCTGCAGGATCTGATTTCTTTCCGCAGGGCCTGTAAGACAGAGTTGTTCCGCCTGGCCTTCGGCTTGGAATCAACTTGATTCCCTCCCCCTCTTCTTTTTTTCCTTTCTCCTCCTGTGATGGAACTCCTATTTGGGGACTTTCCTGGCTTTTTCTTCCTATGTAGGACCAGTCTGGAAAGTTAGCGTTGGTGAAGACTTGACATTTCCATCCCCCCAAAAAAGTTTTTGATTTGAGTTTCCATTGAAATGAGGCTGTATTTTAATGTTTTAATGTATTTTAATCTTGTTTTTAAACTGTAGTTCAATCAATTTGTTTTTATATCGGGTGTTAGCTGCCCTGAGCCTGGTCTTGGCTGGGGAGGGTGGGGTATAAATAAAATAAAATTATTATCATTATTATTATTATTATTATTATTATTATTATTCTCCACTTACAGACTTGTCTATAAGAAACCACTCTTTGAGAGACGTGTCTACCACACCTGGTTGTGACCATTGTTCACCAACTAGTGGCAAGCCCTATATAGCTCAAAGTCATGCTGACACTTCATGATGATGGTGAGCAATGGGACTGCACTGGTCAAGGTGGAAGGGACGAAGAGGGAGGGGAGAGTGTGGCTGGCTCAGTCTGCTCACCTTTTTATTGTTTAATCAGCAGTGGTGAGCAGGCATGGGGCAGAAATTCATTTTAGTTGTTATTTATGAAATTTTTATAGTTCACATTTAAAGCTGCATTTATCAAATTCACACATTCCAAAACAATAAGAGAATCAAAAGTCAGCCATCTTTCAAAATGTGCAGTAATCCAAATCCAGGGTTTACTATAGGAAGTACAGGGAGTTCAAGCAAAACCATTATCCAGAATGTAAGCCATTCTTCCTAGAACTGATTCAGCATGCTGTTTTAGATGTGGTATTCTCCTCGCAGACCTGTCCCACATCAGAATGTAAGTATAACCCGTATTATGTAAGTGGGTGATGAAAGTGGAAAAGTGACGTGAAAGGTTTCTCACCAATTATTTAACATCATATGTGTGGAGTTTCATTTGAAAGGCTTATATAAGTAATAAGTAGCAAACAATGAAACTTTTAAACATTTCTGAAACAATATTTTCACCTTAAACCACATCACAGGAAAATACAAAATGGCCTCCAACAATGCAAGAGACAAACTTTTTGAATGCAACATGCTTAAGTGTGCCTAACTA
The DNA here is from genome assembly GCF_964188305.1 of Podarcis bocagei. Classification (NCBI taxonomy): domain Eukaryota; kingdom Metazoa; phylum Chordata; class Lepidosauria; order Squamata; family Lacertidae; genus Podarcis; species Podarcis bocagei. The sequence continues at coordinate 19,268,310 of NC_138134.1, read as the reverse complement.
TGTGCTAGATTTTTGCCTCCATTTGCTCCAGAGTTGTCTCTGTCCACCAACTGTGATTTTGTAATAACCCAGCTATGTTTCTTATTTACCACAATTCTGCTCATCACTTAGATCTCCACAGTCGTCATACCCATCACAAACAAAGCTGTAATTGAGGCACTTTCCCATCTTGCAGCGGAAAACTCCTTCGCTACAGTCTGAAAAACAAACATATTTTAAAACTTTCTTTTGCTTTAGATACACAATACCATATCGCACAAATTATTTTGAGACAGGTTTCAGTGCATCCATATTCCAAGTTAATCTCCCTGGCCACCTTTTAATGTTCTGTGATTTCAAAAGCTGCGTAATAGGCAGAAGTCAACAAGTGAAGCAATTTCTAGCACAGAATTGCAGTAACAGGAAACATCGCCTGCTGATTTCTCAATATTATGCAGAGCCTCTATTCATATAGAATATAACCACCTTAATCCAATCCTCCTTGGGCAATGTTGCATAAACAATAGCTACTTCTGAAAATGGTACGTACTTTTTAAGAGACTATATGGCTCAAACCAGGGTTGTATCAACTGAGCTAAAAAGAAAGATTAAAATTCTGCACCAAGAATTTGCCTGTATAAATTAGGCAATTTACATACATTTGCATAGAAATTCCTGGTTTCTATAATTTATCCAACTTCTCCTGGTTATATGGAGGGGAAAACAGCCGTGAAGGGCTCTGAAATCCCACTCATTGGCCATTAGGTATCCTACCGAGTTTCAAAGATTTCATCAGAGTGGGGTGGCCAACTCAGGCAAGAGATTTTGGATGCCTTAAAAGGGCATCAAATTTTTAGTTACTGAATTTTATTTTATTTTTACTGCCAAGAGAGAGAAGTCTCAGGTATCAAAATAACTCAGCTTTCCTTCTCTGGAGATGGAGGAGGATGAAACATTTGCTGCTATAACTCAGGCAGCAAAATGTATTGGGCCAGTGCTGCTGCTGTTTTAACATACATAGCATCTTTAATATTATCCTACTGTACTCCAAGAAGCTCAGAGCATTTTACACAGGACTATCTCATTTAATCCTCTTAGCAACCTGTTAAGGTTGGTTGGATGGAAAGAGAATGGCTTGCCTGCCATCATCCAGTGAAGACTCAACTAAACAAAAATGTGCTTAACAAAAACCTCAGCAGTCATAAGTTTTCTGGCTCAGGGAAAAATCCATTTGGAGAATATAAGAGTGGGATGTCCACAAGCAACTTTTTCCCCTGCTGTGTTCAAAATGTGTGTTTTCAAGAGTGAACACACATTAAGAAGCCCAATGCAGGTGGAAAGAAATACTTGGGGAGAGTAGTTTGAAGGAGTGATAGGCAAGGAAAGGGTGAAGCCACTCATCCACTCCAGATTACCAGCTTCCACTTTAGTTATGCTCATGGCTGAACTGGATTTAAGAAGAGTTTGGATTTAAACCCATGTCACTGAAATCCAGGCTCAGCATATTACCCAGTACACCACATCAAAGCTAACTTCCACTGCCGTTTAAGAGGAAGCAATGCAATAGTTCACGCTATCCTGGATTTTCCAGCGAAATCTATATTTAGCTCTGAAAGAACACAAAGAATGAAAGGACAGTAAATACCAAAGACATACAGTCCTTAACATTATAAACTAAATGAAAATCTGTGTACTCTGTAGATCATAGATGATTTCATATTGAGTAATGTGGTACCCAGCTGAGTTTAAAATCTGAACCAGCATGAGGTATCCTGGCAGTTCTCACTGTTTATCCATCCCTCTGTTGTAACAAAGACTGCTACTCCTTAATGCTCAGTATTAGTTTTTCTTTCCTTTCTTTGCTGAAAGTCTGTCATTTTGTCGGAACAACTCCTCTGACTTAGGGCTCGTCCACCTAGAAAGCACAGGCCCAAGTGGTTTGCTACATGGGTCCAAGTGGTTTCCCTCTTGTTCGGCTCCTTTCCAAGGAAAAATCTGTTGTTGAGCGATAGATCAGAACAAATGGCAATCTGGGGGGAACCCAAATTGCTGTTTGCTCTAACTGAACACTAAAGAGTGGTTTTCCCCACAGAAAAGCAATAGAACAAGTGTGGATAAGCCCTTAGATTGCACTCTGGTTTGCATCTACACTCAGGGCTCACCCACACTTCTGCTTGCCTCGCAGCTTTCCCTTGGGAACACTCGGTTGGAAGAAATGTCAATTGGGTGTTCCCCAGACTAATGTTTGCCCCTATTTAAAGCTAAAGAGTGGGTTTTCTCTAGGGGAAAAGCAGAGGAAGAGGGAAACTGCTCAGACCTATGCTTTCTAGGCACAAGACAAGCAGAAGTGTGGAAGAACCCTCAGAAATCCTATTTACATAAGTACCTCACAGAGCTAAAACTGGACTTGAGTTTAAACAGGTCACTAGAAGTACTGTGGTTGTTTTTTTAATTGGTAATAGCTGCCCGGGGCCTCCAATATTTATCAGAAATCATGGTAAGCAGGAAGAGGCTAATCCTGTCCTCTCCTGCCACAGCTCTCGTTACAGTTATTAACCATTTTAAAACCACAGCAACACACTTCATGTGATGTCTATTTCCACTCCTAGTCACAACAAATATGTCACTGATATGCCCTTGGCCTGAGGTATCATGTCTGTGAAGCTGCTGGCCTTGCTCCTAGAAAAGGTTTTGTAATAGACTTTTCCATCCTTTGACACTGGAAAATAAATATAAAAGACTTCCTTTTCACCCCCTGCCTCTTCAAAAATGCTCAAAGCAGTGATCTGCTCCCACATCGGAGAGCCCACAGCTTTCTTGCTTTTTTATAAATCTGCCTCCTTATGGTTTATTTCTTGCAATTAGTCTTCTGCTCTTGTTCCAAGGAATTCCAAGTCCTGGTGTGGAGTGAGAGACAGGCACAATTCATTCATTACCCTGTGATATGCTAACCCTACTGCTCATTGCCCAGCTTTGTGCTGCTTCAGTAACATAGGAAGGTTTGGATCACATAGGGTCACTTGAATTATATCAAAATTTCCCAAACTTGTGTAAGCAACCAGATAGAGTGCTGCTCATGCTGAAGGTGAGTATATAAGAGGAAAGGGGAGGCTTAGACAAGTGCTCTCCAGTCTTCACTGCCTGTAAGGGTAGCCAGTGGAAGGGAGCTTGCTTTCTCCTTCTGGATTTCAAAAAAGGCAGATGAAGATTTGCTTATATGTGGTCAGTCATTAAGTGTGGAATGTATGTTCTAGCCTTTAGCTCCTTCTCATATACATGGAGAAGAAGGATGTGGTTGAACGCACCATACACTAGAGAAACCACATGTTCTTTTCCACAGCACTTCTTCCATTAACAAATATTTTTGTGACCAACTTCTCAGGGGCAGATCAAAAATAATTTTGTAAACAGGTTGCTTTGCATGTGTTGTAATATAATGTGCCAACAAATACATGGCCAAAAGCTTATAAACCAAGGGCTTGTTATGCGGGTTATCTCTTTACAAAGATAGCCTTTGTGAGTGGATTACTCAGACATGTAAAAAACAAGTAAAAATCCCTGTGTGTCTTTGCAGAAATTTTAGCTGTTGAACTACTAATGCAATTATGCTTTAAACATTTTTAAAGGTCTACAAGCACATACTGTGGCCTAGTTGGGCAAAGTTAAAAAGGTCCCATTAATTTCTGAATGACAGGACAGAAATGGGCATACGTAAATCCTACGCAAAGCTGTTATTCTGATACAATATATGACTTTTATTTCTAAGCCCATCCAAACAGTTGAAGTGTTGTTCTTGCCAGACATGTGTTATATAATAAATTTAAGTGACGTACTGCAATGTGTCTCGTCGCTCCAGTCATCACAGTCATTATAGCCATTGCACTGCAGTTTCCTTGGGATGCAAATTCCACTTGTACACAAGAAGCTCTCCTCCCCTTCACAAAGCACTGAAAGGTTAAAAACAAGGTAGAAAGACATTTTTATCAGAGTAAAAACCAAATTCTAGACTCCATTTCTTTTACAACGTAATTTTCTTCAGATTGATTAAAGCTGCTGTGAAGTGGTTTTAACCAGCAGTGGTCCAGACACATTGTTATTGGGAACTGAAGAACAAGGAGAGACGCAAGGCTTGGGCGCACTGCAGGTGCCGCGTTAAGTGCCGCCTGGCATTTTGTCATTCCCCTCAGTGGTGACACCCGGGGCGGCCCGCACCTACCGCACCCCCCTTCCTCTACCCCTGGATGCTGGAAACAGGAGATGTAGAGACATGCCTTGCTCTATGCTTTCCAAGAAACCCAATAGGGAGCGAAGATCTGCTTGAGTGTTGATGCTGTGAGTCTCTCCATCCTATGCTCAGGTTGTATACATGTATAAATAAAATCGCAAACCTGGGAACTCTGGAGTTTCTTGCTGCTCAGAGATTTGGGGCAAGGCGGGGGGGCCTGGGGCGCAACACTATCTATTTCCCCCCTCCTCCCCTCAAATGCAGAGACTGGGAATCATAGCAAGGGGGCAGGATGTATTTAATGCTACACACACTGTGGTTTATTTTTATTATTATTACAGTGGTACCTCGGGTTACATACGCTTCAGGTTACAGACTCCACTAACCCAGAAATGCCCTTCAGGTTAAGAACTTTGTTTCAAGATGAGAACAGAAATTGTGCTCCAGTGGCGCGGCAGCAGCAGGAGGCCCCATTAGCTAAAGTGGTGCTTCAGGTTAAGAACAGTTTCAGGTTAAGAACAGACCTCCGGAACGAATTAAGTACTTAACCCAAGGTACCACTGTATTATCATTATCATTATCATCATCATCATCATCAAACCCTTCCCCACAGCATTTATGCTTGAGGAAAGGTGAACTAACTGTCCACCCAGCTAAAGATGTTTATTTGGATTCCAGAAATCTGGAAGCAGATTTGCTATTCCACTTGCAGCTTAAAGCAAAACAGCAATGATCGAGTCATGCTTAATTATTCACATCAGGAAGCAACCTCAGTGTCAAAGATAAGTTACAGTTTATATGGCATGTTTCTTTCATATGCTAAAGAGTTGCTCTGGGGTCAGGAAAAGCAATAGCAACATTGCCTTCTTGCATGTATCCGCTCTGAATTGAGCAGATTGAGGAAATTCAATGGCTTTATCGATTTTCTTTTAAAAGATTATGCATCCAAACTTTTTCTATCAACAATGTTTTTTTCTGATATTTCAGTGAATACTTACATGTATCTGTAAGGACTGTAACATGGCAAAGAACTTACTTTTCTCAATAAGATGCAAGTTCTGTTTTATAAATCTGTAACTACAGATTCTTGCCAAAAAATATTTGTGTGAAATATATTTTCCTTATAAATACATTAAATACTGATTAAAATATTACTCAGGTTATTTAATTTATCTTTAATATTTATATATTTCACTCTCTGCTCAGAGGTTCCAGGGTGCAATATACAGGCTTTAATTATTAGGAAAATAATGTATCAGAGAGAGAGAAATAGTTTGTGCAATTAAAAAGAAAGAAAGAAAACTTATCTCATCTATTATTCTTCCTGGTTGCCAATGTAGGAGACATCTAACAAATTAATCGCACCACATAGCAAATATTCATTTTTGCAAGTTTGTCTTAAAATTTACCTTGCTTTGCTTTTAAAGTTACAACATAGATCAACTAAACATAAAACGGCCTTTTCAGTCATTGCACATAACATGGTGCACTATAATGAAAAAATGCAAAAAAATGAATGTCTACCACAAATCTACAAGTGTTTCGTCTCTAGATTGTCTTTACCAGCAATTCAGCTATATTACTTCCTACATTATCAGATTTAAACAGCTGAACAAACTGGTTATAATTTCCCATGACTTGAGTGATCCATTCAAAAGAGGTGAATTTATAAAAGCTACTTTTCTTTTCATTTAATCACTCATTGCCATATTAGTGAACTTACTTATTTGAATACTGCTTTTTCAAATACCACTGTTCATCTGAATGTACAATAAGGCCTGAATATAAATGACTAAAAGATCAAACATTTTCCATACTACACATTAATAAAATCAGACACCAACATTCTTTCAAAAATCCTGTAATCCTTTTCCAGCCAAAGTTTACAAAAGTTGGAGCCACAAAGCCTTAACGTTTTCCCCATGCCTTCTATATTTCAGGCTTCTTTTCAGCATTTTTTTGGGGATGGGGCAGGAGTTAAATCTTAAGATGAGGAGCCAAAAGAGGAAAGTTTCTCTCCTCAGATCAGTTCCACACTCTTCTCTCTGATTCTAAAGTTGAAACAGCTCGCTATTTTTTAAGCCTGTTCTTTCAGTCTCAGTATCTTCCTCCCATATACTGTGGCAGCAGACAGTGAAACTGAAAGCTAGACACCAAGGCAGGGATAATAAATATATTCTGAAAAGATCTGGGAAAGAAAACTGTAGCCCTATCTTGGGAATTAGAAGTGAATGTTTGTTGGAGGAATGGGGGGAATATTGCTGAGAGCTTTCATAATCTTTCGTCTGCTCTGTCCAAAGCTCTGACTCTTGAATCTACCTGTTCTCCATGTGATATCCCTGCACAAGCTGTGCTCTTTTTCTCAGAATAAATGAGCTCCAGACATTCTGTAGTACATATGCCTCTCTCAGTCTGGTGTTTCTTCATGGAGCAAATACTTCTTCACAGAATCGCCCCTGTTATTGAGCTGAATTCTTCCAAATTCCAGAGTTTTCGGCGCTTGTTCCTCTGTTTATTAATAAAGACACACTGGAACAAGACTTTCCTTTCTTAAGTAGACAGATGGTTTTTACATGAAAACATGGCACAGATATATTTAAAGAAAACAATAACAGGGCCTATTTGTTTTAATTCAGTACATTAACTCTCCACCACCCATCTCATCTCTTTGCCCTGTAGGAGTTGTTAGATGAAACTGTCTGTCAGATGATTCTCCTCAAGCCCCATGTGACTGGAGATGAAAGACTTCATCCAAAAGCAAAATATCACCTTTGAGCAGGGTTCCCTTCTTCATGCTCTTCTTCTTATAGAATGGTGCTCATGTTTCCTCATGGTGGCTGGTGGAAAACCCTTTACCTTGCAAGGCCCCTGTGGCTTTAACAGTCACATAAGGCACAGAAATTTAAACTCACAAAGCTTTCTCCATCATCACAACTCTATTCCAAGTTAAATTCACCTTGTGAATTTCTGTCTATCACATTGGCAGGATTACAGCCAGAAATACCCACTTGTCTCAATATTTCTTTCTTATCTTTTGCGTGCGACCTCCTGTGCAGCCCCACTATGGCTGAAACAGGAGGGAAAACATTTGATCAAGTTATTACTGCATCTTAGAGTAGCTTCCCTCCACCACAGAGCTTCTATGAAATCTGAAATCCTGTTCAAGTATTTGGCAATCTTAATCCTGCTGTTGTTTGAATCCAATTCCACCTTTTCTCCAGACTTGTCTTCTTTACATGTATTTACATGTCTAGGCCTTTCCTAAAACGAGACAGGGAAGGAGGAGGCAGAAGACCTCACCCCAGCTGCTTGCTAAATTGGCTGCAAAAGAAGGGAGGAAAAGCTGGAAGGGGAGAGGAGGGGGCACCAATGCAACAAAGAATGAGGGGCAGCAGAGGGAGGGAAGAGAGGAATGCAAAGGAGTGGGGGCAGCACAGCAATAGTGGCTCAGGTGGCACATTCTCATGCACTGTCCCAGTTGGATATGATGCACCATGACTTGTGGGGATGGATGTGGGAGTATTTGCTGCTCTGGCTCAGGCAGAAACATTTCTTCATCCAGTCTTGATAGTCTGGCTTAAACAGGACCAGGCTCTCCACTCTACCCTGAAAATATTCATAAACCCTACAAAGTATGTCTTCTTTAGGTGTACTGCTCATATGTTGTCCTCCCAGCACTACTTTCCTTTAGAGTAAGTTGCCTCTTCAGAAAACCCATCTTTATTGCATTGGCGTTTTGTAAGTGCATACGGCATTTCCGTGCGCTCTGGTTTCTGGCACAGTGTTCCGTTGCACCAGAAGTGGTTTAGTCATGCTGGCCACATGACCCAGAAAGCTGTCTGTGGACAAGCACCAACTCCCTTGGCCTGAAAGCAAGATGAGCGCTGCATCCCATAGTCGCCTTTGACTGGACTTAACAGTCCAGGGGTTTTTTACCTTAACTTTTACCTTTACTCCATTCATTGAAGTTTTAAATGAAAGTTATAACACAAGCCTTTCTATCTGTCAAGTTTCCAACACAAGAAGAAGAAGAAGAGGAGTTTGGATTTGATATCCCGCTTTATCACTACCCTAAGGAGTCTCGAAGTGGCTAACAATCTCCTTTCCCCTCCTCCCCCACAACAAACACTCTGTGAGGTGAGTGAGGGCTGAGAGACTTCAGAGAAGTGTAACTAGCCCAAGGTCACCCAGCAGCTGCATGTGGAGGAGTAGGGAATCAAACCTGGTTCACCAGATTACAAGTCCACTACTCTTAACCACTACACCACACTGGCTTTTCCAGCTACTGAAAGATGGAACAGATGTGTTTTGAGGAGAGAAATTTCTATTCCTATTAAGTAAGATAATCTTCAATTTCCCACTTGATATCTCTTGAGCATTATTATTATACACAGGAGCAACAAAAGTGAGCAGCCACAAGATTTAGAGGCATAAGGAACATTATGTTGCTAATTAGAATGATATCCTAGACTTTTTCTAGCTTGGCAACTTTCAAAATGCTTATTACAGCTCAGTCAGTCAACGTATTGAACCAGTCACAGACCTCACAACTAACATTTATCCAATCAGGATGTCTGGGTATATGTACCAAACTTCACATTTGCAGATACACTGTGTAATACATAGGAACTCTGAATTTTGTATACACCAAAACCTTAACTGATTTAAAAGCCCCAAAGTACCATCCCATTCCTGCATATTGAAGGCAGGGTGTTAAGGATGCCAAGTAGAAGGAGCATTGCGAGTGGGAGAAACCTTGTCACAGTGAATACTGTAGTTCCCCCAGGCAGATGGAAAGCTACAGTCAGTGGTTGCCTCACCAGTGATAGAGACTGGAAAGCAGGAATGGACTATGAAGGCAGGGGTCTTGCAGCTTTGGGTCCACTGGATCCAATTTTCCACAGATACATACATACATACATACATACATACATGCATGCATGCATACACAATTTTATTTGTATGCTGCCTTCCCAAATCTCAAACCATGCTCAAAGTGGCTTACAATATGAAAAATACACCACTACAGCATAACGAAAGTAGTCATCAACAGTAAATAAAACATTAAAAATGGACAACCAGACTGAAGAATTTCCATATAAATCACAAGATCTAAAATAAAGGTGCAAAAAACCCCAGCAACAACCCTCACTCAATCAAGACACCCCAGCCCAAGAATCTGTTCAGCAGCCTCAGCTTTTCTGGCTGGAGTCAGGGTCCAGCGCAGTCCTGCCCTGCCCTGCCCTGCCCAATGGGAAAAGGCCTGCAGTGCAAGGAGCAGGTCTTCCAGGACTCACAGTCAAGATCCCCTGCTCTTCAGCTACACCAGCCTGGAGATGGCATAGCAAGATATTGTGAAAAACTCACATTGCTCCCACCTTCTGCCTTACTTGCTGTGAGCTGGTAGGGTTTGGGACATCTTTTGAGCAATGTCCTCAGCTGTATGAATACAAAGCACCATGGACAGTTCCATTCAAGCAGGAGAAAAGTGTTGTTTCAGCAGCAATTCTAATCAAGAACCTTAAATAGGAACTGCAATTGTATCTCAGTATCTAGTTCCACCTTCCATGAGAAGAGCCCCTTTATAGAAAGGGTATCCATCTGCTTTTGCATTCATTGATTCAAACAGAGCTGGGGAGATTGTGGTTCCACTAAGGCAGGGGAGGTGGGGCAGGAGTGGTGAACCTTTTCTGAGCAGTAGACCAGATCATTATAGTGGGCCAAATTAGACAGGTGGGTGGGATGCTCATCTGATGTCACTATGACACAGTGCTTTGAAGCGCCGGTTGTCAGGACTCCAAAGCACAGCATGGGGCTGCTCTTTAAACCTCTGACTTTCAGAATTTCAAAGAGCAACATGGGGCTGTTTGCAAAAGGGCTTTCAAACAGCTCGCAGCTGCTCTTTGAATCTCTGGAGTGGAGACTTCAACCCTACTCTCTGCAGGCAAGGTTTAATCCACCCACACACTTGATAGCTGATGGGCAGGGAATTAAATACTGTTGCTTTGGCTGTATGTGCCAGTTCCCTGTGGGAACTGGTGTATGCAACCAACTCAGAAATGAACCTCAGCTGGCATTGCCCTCACATTAGAGTGACACCAGCTGATTGCAAATAGACATGGTTTTGGGGAAATGGCCTCATGGGTAAACTGGACTTCCTAGTACACCAAGAATATCTCATGGACTGGAGGTCCCTCTCCACTGTACTAAGGCTTCTGGCAGGGTCCTCTGATTCAGAGAAGGGCAATGTCCTTGGCTCAGAGAAGCAATGATTCCACAGACTTCTCTTGTACCAGTGTTCTGCTCCCCTGAAGGGAAAGTCTGATCCCATGGTAAGATATAGTAGGTATGCTGGAATGCAACTCAGACATTTTCCTTGCTCACTCACTGGTCATGTTCACACAACACACCAAACCATAGTTCAGGGTGCAATGCATGAGTGGAAAGTAAGCTTTGGACTCGTGCTATGCTATGCTCCCCCTGTACCACACAGCTATGAGATCAACCCCAAGCCACCATCCTATTCCCATCTCTTGTTATGATGCTCCAGCAGTCTCCCAGCTCTAGGAAAGCATCAAACTGATGACTTAGAAAGACATTAGATTTCCCCCCATTTTGTTATATATATTCCACATGTATTCTATCTACAGTGCACTGTTGAACATTCATGCAAATATGAGCTATGCAAATACAATCAGTCCCTCATATATGAATTTAAAACTATTTTGATTGCAATATGGATTGCAAGTATAAATGTCTCATAGGCACCTATTGGATATTATTTGTGAGTGACAAACACCACAAGGCAGATAACACTATGTCATTTTGTAAACCTTTTTCAGAGCTTAAGCCTTACTAATAAATAAATATGTGCAATTTTGCTGTTCAGCTCCTGAATAGTGATATCTAACCTATTTTAAGTGACAAAAAGAAGCAAAGCATAGAACCAAAACACAATTTCTGTCCCATATATCTACAGTTGCCATCAGAAGCTGTTTTGCAGGAAATACAACAGAGTGTGTAGCTGAGGCAATAAAAAATTAAAGTCCAAACCCAGTTGAATTTTGCTCTTTCCCTTATTGAAAATTGAAAATCCAAGCTTCTCCCCTCATCTTATATATCATTCAGACAGAATTTCATTAAATTATTTCTGTGCCTCCTTCATGGTTAACAACTTTTACTTTTCAAACAGTTATAGAAAGAAATCTACTTTTCTGCACGCAGCAGATTGGAACTACATGCAGGGAGAGCAAATTAATTATCAGACTGAGCCATCTGGTATCCACACAACTGGCTGCAACATGTTAGAACAGAAGTCTTTAAATATTTTCCAGGCTTATGCATCACAGTTACAACATATAGACTATCAAACAAACTTTTCAAAGAACAAAAAGGTATTTTACAGTTTATTTATAAAGCAGTTTGCTTGGGAAAAATAGTTCTAAACAGTCTTCAGGTCCAGATATAAACTGGTAGTAATTTTAAACAAATTGTAAATCCTTCTTGCTAAGTCAGGGCCTCAAGATTTTAAGTTACATGAACAAAACAATTTTGTTTAGCATGCAACACGGCCTCAGTTGGCTTCCAATATATAGCAAAATAAATATTTCCACATATAAATTTTCTTTCCTTGTATCTACCATCTAGAATAACTCAGCAGGAATTGATCTAAAGCCATTATTTTTGTCAATAGGCTTTCAGATGCGCCAGACATACAATAGAACATGTCAAAGAGTACAGAAAAATAATCCAGTATTATAACAAAAGACATGCCTAATTCTTCTACTGAAAACCAAATCCTCCCACATACTTTTTCATGTTCCAGAAGGTATCTTGACCAATGTTGTGATCTTTGTTCTGCATTAAACAGCTAACCAAATCCCACTAGAACACGGGCAATTATTTCCTCACCATTGTTTTAGCACTACTAGGGCATACACATTCTTTGTTGGCTTAAACAAAGGCTAAAAGAGAGAGGATAGACTTTCTTCAAGAGAAGGTGCAGTTCATATTTTTGAAGGTTTGTGATACCACATCCAACACTATTGTAATTACACTACTGCAATCCTAAGACTATTGCGAGTGGTGTAACTGCGTAAGATCACTGGCAAAAAACTGGCTGGGGGGAAAAAGTGACTCTTCATAGTCAAAGTGGCTGTGCAAATCAATCTTACTCACTGAAGTAGGTCAGCCAGTCAGTGCCAAGATGCGTGTTTGCTTTGGAGGACCAAGTAACAAGAAAAGAGCAAGATATGTGTAATAGATAAATAAAAGAGAAAGACACTAAAATGAGAAACAATTATACCTCTAAGAAAAAATATCTTACTATTGCCCATGAAATTAATCAGCATTAGTGAGAATTAACTAACCCACACAGTCTCAAGTCTATTAGGATATATATTAACAAGGGAGGACATTGTTTTCTTAATACACAGGATCTTTACAGATACTGTCATCGTAGGAGGAAGAGATATGTTACATTCATCCATGTCCAGTTTAGGAGGGCTTTCCCAGATTATTAAAATTCCTGAATTTTATACACTATAGTTACATTGGCCTCAACCTAGTAAAATAGTAGCCTGTGTTCTCATAGTAGAAAAATGTGCAATGAATGAGGACCAAAGGTGTTACTAGCATGGTGAAAAAATGATAAGAGTGAGATTGCATAATGGTAAATGCTAAAGTAAGAAAGCAACAGCATCAATGCAAGTGGCTCTTTTGAGACAGAAGGTGATAATGGGATTATATATAGGAGAGATGTTTACAGCTGGTGTCACCACCTACTTATTTAGAAAGTCAAGAGGGCTGGACTGAAAAATATATTACTGATATTAAGGAAGAGGTGGGAGGACAACAAGGTACAATGGAAAGACAAAAATCAGACATTCCTCACTCAAAAGGGTACCACCAAAATGGTTAATGGATTTTGATGCAGGAAATATCTGATAGGCAGTTTAAGGTGTGTGTGTGTGTGTGTGTGTGTGTGTGTGTGTGTGTACGTGCCTTCGTGGTGAGGTCAAACTGTTGGAGAGGTACAGTGCCTGCTGTGGCTGTAGAGACCGATAGGGGGCATTTAAGATTAATAGATCCTTAAGCACAAGCCTGTCATTTAACTTGGTAAGTTAGAGAACGTTAAATGGATGTTGTACATATATATGTGCTTGCTTATTAATAAAATGCCTGTTCTAAATCGTTACATTGAATCTGGAACTTTATACATAAGACAACACAGATGGGGCCCGCCTAATTTTGACAGGTGTTGCATTACATTACATTACATCCAGGGCCACCAGCAAAATGCTTTAATCACGTGTGTTTACCAGCTGGAACAATGGACACTGAGGCACTCTGAGCTAGATCTTAAGTTACAGTGGTGCCTCGCAAGACGAAAAGAATCTGTTCTGTGATTCTCTTCGTCTAGCGGTTTTTTCGTCTTGCGAAGCAAGCCCATTGAAGGATTAGCAGATTAGCGCTATTAGCGGCTCTTAGCGGCTTATCTGCTGATCGGATCAGCTGATAAGCGGTTTAGCGGCTTAGAAAAAAGGGGGGGGGGAAAACCAGCAGGAACTCGCAAGACATTGTCGTCTTGCAAAGCAAGCCCATAGGAAATTTGTTTTGCAAAGCACCTCCAAAACGGAAAACTCTTTCGTCTAGCGAGTTTTCCGTCTTGCGAGGCATTCGTCTTGCGGGGCACCACTGTATTAGTAGGACTATACAGATATTGATTGTCCGTTAAGCAATCTGGTCCCAAGACATTCAGGGTTTTATATGTAATAACATGACATTTAAGCACCAATAAGTGCCATGAAATTTTCACAGTGACATGCCACACAGTAATCAGAAAATAATAATGGACATGGGTTAGAAGAGATATAATGATCAGATTTTTCCCCCAGTGCAAAATGCAGCAGAAATGGAGGGGAAATATCTCAATCAATGCAACATGGGATGGCAACAAGGCATTTACTGCTCTAAAAATGGATCAAATGGATTCAGAAAGCAAATCAAATATTTTGTTCCTTAGTCTTTTATCTGCTTTTTTCATTTATGATTTCTATATTATCTACTGCTGTTTTAAACACAGTTCCCAGCTTTGGCTACTTGAAATAACACAAGATATAAAAGATATGAAGGGAGGACTAGAAGAAAAATAACTGAAGTATTTTCATTGCTAGGGAGGTGCACTTCTGACCCAAAGGAATGCCATTTAAAGACTGTTTTTCCAAGTCGGTGAACAAGGTGGAGTATAGGTTAAAGGGATCAAGCAGAAGGAAAGACTGATGAAAGCTTGACTTTCACTCCCTTGCATGCTGACATCAGAGAAACTTGTAGAAATATTTATTCCAAATCAGCTAAATTCTCAGTTCCTTCTGTTCCCTTAGTAGATAGGTAGCCGTGTTGGTCTGCCATAGTCAAAATAAAAAAATTCCTTCCAGTAGCACCTTAAAGACCAACTAAGTTAGTTCTTGGTATGAGCTTTCGTGTGAAGAAAGTGTGAGAAGTGTGCATGCACACGAAAGCTCATACCAAGAACTAACTTAGTTGGTCTTTAAGGTGCTACTGGAAGGAATTTTTTTATTCTGTTCCCTTGTGAAAGTTGATGTCTTTTGCAGACTTCATAAAGCAGACATTTATTTATCTGTAATATTTATAGACTACTGTTTAGTATAATTCTCTGAGCAGCTTACAATAAACAACACACACACACACCACAGTCATAAATGCTCTATCAAACACAAAAGGAGAACAGAACCAAGTGCCTTAGCCCTCAGGTCTGCCCTCATCACAGGACAGCTTTTAGCCTCTTTCTCCCTCTCCCTCCCCATCCAAATACTAGCACTAGAATTGATATATAATAGACAGCATCTGTTATAGACTCCTATAAAACCCGACTTACTTCAAACTGCAGGGGGGAAATGTTTCAGTTGCTACCAAGTCTAACCTACTTCATGGCTTCAGAGCACAGACACCAACTTGTGGTGAAGATTGAGAGGGCACAACGCGTGTCATGCACAACCTTGCAACATGACGTTGGGAGAAGCCAGGGGCAGAGCCGAACACAGCTCCAACATGGCTTCAATGGCCAGCGGCAATTCTTCACTGGCGCTCGGCTGCCTCCTCCTGCTGCTGAGCCATTGGGGGGTCCAGCCTCCCAACAAAAATGAGGGTGGGGTAGGAAATGGCACCTCTGCTTCAGAGACAGTACCATTAAGCTTACATGAATTTCAATATTGCTTTCCAGATTCAAACTCCAAAAGCAAGATTAATGGAACATATTTGTTTTGAAATAATAGCATTAAGCATGAAGGACAACTCCAGCTAATAGTTTGCCTTCTCTCACCTTACATTTTTCCTCTTCTGAATCTTTCTATGATTTATTTAAGGGACCTGAAAGTTCACTGAGGCTTTCCCCATCACTGGGTCAAGCTACATTGTATGTTTGTTTAGCTAATTATTTTTAAATAGGGATTTTTAGGGTATAGCACTTAACATGATGGTTTACATGCATACAAATATGGTTGAAATATCCTTATAAGAAAGAAATCACAGTTGTAAAAACCTGCTACGATGCAGTATAAAACAATTTAAAACAGCAGCTTTAAACCAATGCATAGGCTAGCTAGATCATGCAATAAAAGCTATAAAGAATACAAGCTGAACTAAAACATTATCAAAATGCAGCATCAAAATCTTAGGAGAAAGAAATGAGCCTTTAACATGTTACACACAGCTGAATGTATCGTCTTTCTTACTTTTCTTTTGTAACACAAAAAGTAGCTTCTGAGACTGCATGTTTCAGCAGAGGAACAACTGGGGATGGGACTGTTTATCTCTTTCCATTCCAGTCAGTTATCCCACTGAAAAATACCCCCTCCCCACAGTGGAACAGATACAGCTACCTATGAGATTCATTTAAATTATAATAATTGCCAAAAAAAGAGACATGGCTGTGTGTAACATGCAATTTGGACATTATATGTAGAACCTGAAACACGCTGCAGCACTTTAGCAAAAAATTTAAAGGGAACTTACATCTTTTTCCTTTTTCTTGTTCTGGGGAGAAGCATACCCTGGTGGTGTTGCTATTTTCAGTTTTGTTTTGGAACTGGAAACACGCTAGGAACTCTGGCCATGAAGAATTCACCATCCCAAGAACTGGCTCACAACCTTCCTTTGCAGCTTCACAGAATGATCTGCAAGGCAGGAGCCCGTGACTAGGAAGAAAAACAAATATTTCTAAGATTATTGTCCTTCCACTATGTGTATTTATTTATTTTTACATCTTAAATGAAAAGCACAAATAGAGAGCTTCCATTTTAAACAGCAAAGAGGTTGCTCACCCCTGCCCTTTGCCCAGCTAGGAGCCTTAAGGAAAAAGTATCCATTTCCCAATGGGCTCCTATAGTGGGGTAGGAGAGCTGAAAATAATGGCAATATATTTCCCATCTGGCAACCAATGCGGCCCTTTGGTTTCAGATAGTATACGGGTAGACGAGGCTAAAAACCCTGTGACACAAATTTTCACAGTCCTCTGGTGGCTATGGTGGCTCATTTACCAGAAGTAATGTATTTAGCGTTCACTCTGGCAGTATAAACTTGATTCTGACCAAACTAAGCCTCCTAGAGCAAAATATACATCAGGTATTGGTTGCCAGATGTGAAATTTTTACCCTACCCCCCAAAAAGGACCAATCTCCATTCCAAGCTCAATAAGAGAATGAAGAAATAAAATCGCACCTTACTGTGCACTGCCTTCATTCCACAGTGAATGCTAAGCCAAATTGTAGCTTTGCATGAACAAGCAGAAACGGGCTCCAGGTGAGGAGATTGTGGCCACTTTGTTTCTCCCATCTTTTTGCAGCTGTGCTGTGTTGAGCTAAGCCACAGTTTGACTTAACATGTCATCTGAATCTGGACTCGTGGTTTAGTTTTATCAGGCAAACTATGAGCTCTTAGACTATTAGGAGAAAGCCAAGCCATGAGCCCAGGTTCGGAAAAACAAGAGGATAAGAGCTAAGACTGCAATCTCCTCTCTGGAAGTCTGCATGCTTGCTTGTTCACACTAAACCATGCATGCATCTAGTTTGGCTCTTAGAGGCTATTATAACTTTCCAACTTTTTCACCTGTGGTCCAGAGCACACATTATGGTCACTAGAGAGATGCTGCCAAGAATAATCTTCCTGTAGCAACTAGCAAAAAAACTTCCACTGGGCATCTTACACTTGTAAGAATTCAACACGTCATGCCACATTATCAGTTTTACCAGTTCTGCTCCAGATTGTTGGTGGCTGCTGGGAAGTGTGAAAATTCATAACATAATTAGGGGGAGGTGATTTGTGTGATATTGAGTAGTACTTGTTGCAAATATTGCAGTCTAAATGGAGATAACTTGCTATGGAAAAGATGTTTCTTATGGTATTCTTTCAGATGACTGTAATGGGGCCTAGCTGCAGCATAAGGCCCTTCAGACAGGAACAGCTATATCCATGTTTCCCAGGACAATCTGTTTGCCCAGCAAGGGTTATGACCTTCATCACATGTCTTGCCTAGTTTCCTTCTGTGGCTTCCAGGACCTACCTCAGAACTGCACATTACACACTGACAGGCTCCAAAATATTCTGAGGTCTTTGACTCTCCAAAAATAAAGCTCCCTCACAAACAGGAAAAGAGTTATTGAGTGACTTGTTCTGAAAAGGTGTTACTGGCTCAGATAACAGGGCTTTAATTGGCAGGACAGCATGCAGGCAGCAATGTGGGTATATACTGATAGCTAGCTGCCCTTGTCAGTGGGAGAAGTTGCAAGTCATTTATTGTTGGTATTGCATCTGCTACTGGCAGAGACCTTTTACATAGTTCTGGAACGTTTCTGTCTTTCATCACATCACAAAATAGTGGTGAAAGATACTATTTTGGAATGTGAGGGCTCCCTTTCCAAGTATCAAGTAAGCTGCTGTCAGAGATTAGTACTAGGCAAGGCTCAAGATAAACCCATCACCTTTCTGATATGTGATAATTTCCCTAGTGTTGTGCATAGAGGGCATTTAATATTGTTACCGGCCACCTTCCAGGGGTCTCGGCACTTAACCAGAGTTTATGTTTCTTTTGGGGAAAATGAGGCACAGTGAAGAATATGGTTTATTTACACATATTTACAACCAAGTCTGGATGTAGAGAAGGTTCTGAGCACTGCATCTTATGAGGGGCTTGCTCCCCACAGGAGCACAGCATAGGATTCAAAAGTAGCCAAAACACTATCTCTGTGTCTCCTCCACACAGCTTGTATGTTCCTCAGCCCTCATGGCCTCTAGCCCCACCCTCTTTCTCCCAAAAACCCTTGCTAAAATTCAACTCAAGCCTCGTGCAAAAAGGACACTTTTTCCTGTGGTGACACCATGCCCCTTGTAACGCTGGCAACCTCCCCTCCCCGCCCCCTTCTTGTCTGACACTGAATGTCCCGACGGTTCACCTTTTGTCATGGCATTGCCTCTGCTATCACCTGTTTTGCTCCTTGATGGCACCTCTCTCAGACAATCTCCTGAGGAAGCTGGCTTGACCTACTTTTTAAAGCCTTGCTAAATCCATTGATCAAACCCCACCTTTCCTAATATGCTAATTTCAGAAATAATGAGGAGAACCTGGCACCCAGAACTTTTAAGGGATCCTTGGCCCCCTGCAAACCCATAACAGTATTATATAAACAGGATTTCAATTAACTTGAGAAAGCATTTAATTTAAAATATGTAAAACATACTTCTTTTTTAAAAAACAAAAAACTAATACTTCACAAATAGAATAATAATTACACAACAAACCTATTTCAAAAGGAGAGACTTTTTCCACTAATGCAGAAGACTAAATTGATAACAGTTCACTTGGTTCTCATAAAAATCAGTAGAGGCAAACACTTCAGTAAAAATAATATACATTTAAAAATAAAATAAAAACAGAAGGCCCTTCATTCATTCTGGGTGGTACAGAAGGACCTTTCAACTCCATAGATCAGAATACAAAAATTCCAATAAATGATCCAATAAAACTATGGTTTTCCACCATGTTGCTTTTAATGCACACAGTTAAAAACCCACTAATTACACTGAATATTAAAAATGTAAACAAATCCATGTGGCTCTTTTGTTGTATAAATTCATTCTTTGAGTGGGAAGCTGCACAACTGGAATTCATTTATTGGACTGGTGTGTTTTTTTCTTCTAGATTTGAACAGGGATTCTGGATGGGTGGTCCTTTGTAGCTTTGTGACATTGCTTTGTTTTCCACTCCACTTTATCAACTGAGTTAATGTTTCAATGCTCACATCCACACAGTGATAAGTTTAGATTTTCTAAATGAAAACCTATGTGTGTAGAAGGAAGATTCAGCAAATTAGTTCAAGCATAACTGTTATAAATCAGTCTCTTTTGCAGCAGTATGCTTACATGGGTTATACTAACAACTTGATAATAATTTAGAAATGACTGGCTCATAAAAGGAGAAATTTATGATACTTAGATAGATTGGCCAAGTTTATGGTCTGGAAGCAACCAAGAAAATGCTAATTCTATGCCATACCATTTACCACAACACTTGCCACAACTACATTTGGTCCTTTAAGCTCAGTAAAACAAATAAATATGAAGAAGTGATCAAATTTAATACAGGCCTATTTGTTCCCCCTGTCAACAATGATATTATGGTTAAGCATCTACATCTTGATTAATCTTTATATACCAGATGTTAAAAATAAATGAGTGCTACCATTTATGTGTTTTTTTTAAGCCATCATAGGACATAGGATAATGTAACACAGCTTGAGTCCTTGTATTCCCTGACTAAATTTTTTTGGATCATGAGATAAAATCAGCTGTGATTTTAAAAATAAAATAAAATCTGTGTGGCTTATCTTTTGCACATTTCAAAATGGAACCCATTAATGCAGGATATTTTCCCTGCCTGAAGATCAGTTCCACAATGATTCCTATGATAAAATTCCTATGAAACCCTCCTGTGGAATGCTACAGAAAAAGGAGCTACCTGCCAGCATTGTTCTCTGAAATCAGTTTTCTTCCTGATCTATTCTAGACCATGATCCTGCCCCTGACAGTGTCATGTGGATGGAAGCATGAATGCACTAGATGTGTGAAAGATCACCTGAAGACTATTCAGGCAAGCACCATGTGCTGCTCAATCCAGACCCTGGGGATACTGCATTTATGCTAAAATAAAATAATATGCCAAGGATGTATCATAGAGGAGGTCTTGCTTTCACTCATAAACACACTTTGTGCACCTGGAGTGCATGACAGGTATGCACCACTAGTGCAATCTTTAGACCCTAAAGCAATGATGGCCAAACTTGGCCCTCCAGCTGTTTTGGGACTACAATTCCCATCATCCCTGACCACTGGTCCTGTTAGCTAGGGATGATGGGAGTTGTAGTTCCAAAACAGCTAGAGGACCAAGTTTGGCCATCACTACCCTAAAGTGAAAGAGGGATATTTATAGGATGACTCCTGTGGTATCTTGTAACCAGTATTATCCAATGATAATTAAGAGTAAATTACTCTATGGTTTTGGAACACTACCTAAAATGCTTGATCATCCAAGGTCTCCAAAACAGTAGCAGACTAACTATTCTTTATCTGAAATGTTTGCTCTTTCATATCCAACATTGGTATAGTATAACCATAATGCATTATTCTTGTAACACATTTTCACACAGCTCATTCCATCATAAAGATTGTCACAAGAATGTTATCTTGATGGGGAAATAGTCTCAGTTTGACTATCATTATCCTTATGTGTTCTGCATGTGCACTGATGCCCAGTGGGATCTTCTGGCCCTTGCCATCAACTTATTGCATTGAGCAGGTGCTTAAAAGGACTGGATTCAAGATCATGTAGGGTTTCCAATCACATGGAATACCATATGTGCATACAACTGTACACACTGTACATGAAAAAAAACCTTTTACACCTACTGTATGCAGATTGCTTGGGGCTGAACCAGCAAGCATGAACCCCACCTCTACACACATTATTTCCCTCAGAGGATTCTGAGCTCTGAAGGTTGTGAAGGGTTGCTGGGAAGGGGTAAACTACAGTGCCCAGAATTCTTTGAGGGGAAGGAAGTGCTTCAAATGTGCTGTAAAAGTGTGGTGTGTACACAGCCTTAATCAGTCGAAACATATACTATGAGAATGAGGCTCCTAACTGAAGTTGACAACACTACAAGCAGCAAATTCTGGACAGAAATAGATGAAAAATAGAGGGGATATGTTTGATGCGCATTGTAGATAGTATTTCAGTGTGTGAAAGCGTGTGTGAAATGTGGCAATGCTAGGGTTCGTATTTCACAGCTTGAAAGTTTAGGGAAAGCCTGCTGTTAAGTCTGGACAAGAGTTTTTAAAGCTGTACTGTGTTGACATTCCTAAACACCTGAAGTAATTTCTTGTTCAAACTGAACATAGTTAACACTAATTACTGCCATTTGTTCAGAGTTTAATAACTAAAAGAGTGCCACCAGTTATCATTGTCTGCTTCTCAGCCAAATGACCTCATGACGGCTCATTGAGTGTTTTCTGTCCTCATATTTAAGAGGAATCAAGTTAATTGCAAAAAGCCAGGTGTTAGGACATAGAAAATACATTTCTAATATTCAGCAGCTGACTCTAACCAAAAGAATTATCAGGAATAGCTAGCCTATCATAGTTTTTCTGTACAAGAGAAAAGTATTTCAGAATGCCATCAATTCTGGTCTGTTTTCTGTAAGTCTTTCATACTTACAGTACTTTCATAAAGTACAATGTAGTTCAGTGGACTGAATATCAGACTTAGGTCAGGAGCGTTGGGCTATGACTACCAGAGCCGTACCGCATGAGCTTTCTCAAAAAATACCTCAGCCCTAATGATTTCCTGTCTATTAATTATGTGCATGCTGTCACATCCACAAGAGCAGCATGGAAATTATCTGTAAAAAGCCCACTGCATACTCTGAAATAAGGGTGGCAAGTTCTTTCAGTTTTGGTTCTTTCAGTTTCTCGTTTTTCCAATTTTAAATTTGGTTCTCCACATTTCTGCAGAAATTTGCAAAATTTCTTTTGAAAAATTCTCATGAAAATTCTTAACCATTTTGGTACACATTTCTCCTAATGGAATTTTATTATTTGTAACCCACCCACCATCTGCCCCAAAAACTCTGGGTGGCTAATATATGCATTTTTGTAAACATTGGTCGGTTGGAGAAGTGCATTTCAAAGAATGACCATGTTTCAGTTTTCATATGTTTCAGAAAGTACAAAAATTGATAAATTTGACTTTAAATGCAAAAGGAATTGAATTTCTCCCTCATCCCTACTCAGGGAAGAGGAGAGGGAGTTATTATATTACCCGTTCTCTTTTCCACCACCTCACCCCAAAGTTCACTGCAGAGGAAGGAATACAGCTTACCTTTGATCAACTAGCCTCCCCTCAAATATCCACCAACAGAAAGTTCACTTCCCTTCTTCAGGGACAGTGGCGGTTGCGACATTGTGTAGCCTCAGTGTGCTGAGGTGGGGGGAGAGGGCATTCCGTCATCCACATAGCCTTGGCTGACTGTGGGCCTTTCAGGACAGCCTATTAAATGTTGTTTGAATTGGCCGATCATGGCATTTGGCGGGAGGAGCCAAGACCCTTTAAATGCCAGCCACGATAGATATGGTCCTCCAAGACAAATCAGTTAGGGACAGGAGCCACTTTAGGGAACGGTCCCTGCCTTTCTGAAGGTCCACTACTCATTCATAAGGATGACACCTACTTATCCAGATACCAGTTCACTGCAGTTCTCAGAAAAGCTATTATGGAATGCGGCCTCAAGGCTAGAAAATTTGCTTCGCATTCCTTCTGCATAGGCATAGCCACCACAGCCCTCCAGTCGGGCCTTCCACCAGCCCACATAAAATCACTGGGTTTCTGGCAATCATCCACATGAAAGTGCTATGTGCCCACTGGAATGGTTGAGATTACTGCTTCATGTTGATGTTTTTCTTCCAGGCACAGGCCACAAGCAAGTTTGGATCTGTGGCACAGAACAGTGCAGCTTGTTCACAAAGAAGCCCCCCCCCCCGCCCCTGCCGTTTCATTTCCATGAAACATGTACTTAAATCCTTTCTAGCTGAGCCTGCTTTTTTATAACATTTGCTCCCTAGTCCCTAATCAGTTGCAATACAAAATGGAAGATTTACTGGCCTGCATTATCTCATAAAAACATTTACACCAATCAGCAGTGATAACCTTGTAATCAAGGGGTTTATTTAAAGGCAGAATTGCCAGGTGCACTCTGCAGGAAATATGCATATCAGACTAGCTCATCCTGACCTCTCAAATATAGTTAATGTAGTTTGAAACACACCTGGCTGACTGAAGCTGGCCTCCCCCCGACCCCACAAAAAACACTTTTCACCTGCTGTGTCAAATGAAATGCATTGGTTTCTTAACTCCATTTAGTCAGAGCTATTCTTTCTACAGACACTTCCAATGACTAGAATTATCAGTAAAATTAAATTTATTACTATTATTATTATTATTAATAGAGAGCTTGCCCAGGCCCACTCATTTATTTCTGGAGACACACACCTAGATGCTCTTTTCCTCTTCTGTTTGACTATTCATGTTCCTCACCAACCCTGTAATAAGTGCTGGAACTCATGTTTCCTCTGTAACAATGGAGGAAAGGTGTTTTATGTGTCCTGACCAAACCTTTCTGCTTGTGATTTGGACAATAAAACTCCTGGAACATGTGCTTAATATCATGCTATAAAAACACTAAATGTTTCAGATATCTAATGCCAAAAGAAATACTTAATTATAACAGAGAACACATTTTTACATTTAAAAAAATCAAGATTAAATAATTGAACCAGATGTCAAAATTAGACTGTTTTTACACTTGACAATACATATGTTAATACTTGCCAATCATAATTAGTGTTCCACAAATTCCCTCATATCTTAAGAACAATAGTTTTCTTTTCACTCATCTCCTTGTCAGCTGCCCTTATCACTTAGCCCTCTGCTTTCTTACCACTCTTCATTTGACACATGACGAAATTCCCAGCTATTAAATTCTAGTAGCTATTAATAGCTATACCTTTGGTGTGATTTCCTTCTGTCCCTTCAGCACTCATAGGTTTAGTACTTCACAGTACTAAGTGATATCAAGAGCTTTCTTTACTGTAAAAGTAATTCATTTATTGAGCATGCAATCCTATACATCATTGATGTTCTTCAACTACAACTCCTTTCATTTCTGCCAATGGGCCAGGATGGTTCAAGTTGGGATGGGAGTTAGAATCCAATAGCTTTAGGAGAGTCACAAGTTCTGTATCCCTGCCATGTATACTTATCTGGGATTAAGCTCCACTGAACTGGAGGTTACTTCCAAGTGGGCATATCCTGATTGGTTACTCCTTCAGGGTTGAGCTTGGGTTCTGGTATCTCTCCAAATGAGGAGTCCCACCAGGCTGCCAGTAGGGTGTCTAGACCACCAGATACAACTCTCCCGCTTGGACTACTGCAATGCGCTCTACGTGGGGCTACCTTTGAAGGTGACCCGGAAACTACAACTAATCCAGAATGCAGCAGCCAGACTGGTGACTGGGAACGGCCGCCGAGACCATATAACACCGGTCTTGAAAGACCTACATTGGCTCCCAGTACGTTTCCGAGCACAATTCAAAGTGTTGGTGCTGACCTTTAAAGCCCTAAACGGCCTCGGTCCAGTATACCTGAAGGAGCGTCTCCACCTCCATCGTTCTACCCGGACACTGAGGTCCAGCACCGAGGGCCTTCTGGCGGTTCCCTCACTACGAGAAGCCAAGTTACAGGGAACCAGGCAGAGGGCCTTCTCAGTAGTGGCGCCCTCCCTGTGGAACGCCCTCCCACCAGATGTCAAAGAGAACAACAACTACCAGACTTTTAGAAGACATCTGAAGGCAGCCCTGTTTAGGGAAGCTTTTAATGTTTGATGTATCATTGTATTTTAATATTCTTTTGGAAGCCGCCCAGAGTGGCTGGGGAAACCCAGCCAGATGGGCGGGGTATAAATAATAAATTATTATTATTATTATTATTATTATTATTATTATTATTATTATTATTATTATTATTATCCCTCTAGACTTCTTTACTGGGGTACCCTGCATTTTGACCCTGACCTAGGAGTGGATGAGGCTCCACTCCCCACCCCAACACTTAGACTATGGATCCAACCCAATGTCTTTTTCCACCAAAGTTATGACAATTGCTATGAAAAATGCAAAACGCCCAGATAGGCTCAATAGGTCCACAGGCAAATTCCTTCCGGGCCCTGAAGACAATGATCAATTAGCTCCACAGCAATGATTTGGGTAGGTAGCCGTGTTGGTCGAAATATATATATAAAAAAATTATATGTGCCATACATGTGCGCTGCTCACCTACCTCCAGGCAGACCAGACATATGGGGTGAGTATGCTGCCCACTCCCAGTGCGTCCAGCCTTTAAAGGGTCTTGTCTCCTCCCTTCAAAGGCCATGATCGGCCAATTCAAATAAAACTGAGCAGGCAATTCCAAGTGCCCCTGCAGCCAGCTGAAGCCAATGATGACATCAGCCAGCCATGTCGGTGATGGAATGCCCTCTCCCTGTGGCTCACCATGCTGTGCCGCTGTCCCCAAAGGAGGTAAGCAGTCTTTACTGAATACAATTACTAAATACAACAATTAAGTAATTGTCTAGTATAAAAAAACTGAAACCAAATATAATCAGACTCCAAATGTTTGGCAACTAGGTGAACATTTAGGTATTTTATGTCAAAAAATTGCAAGAGTATTTTAAGAAAAATATGGCATAAAATACCTTACTATCTCTTCATTTTGTTACAACGTAAGGTATATTAGGGATTGTGTAGATGAACAGTGACAGGAAGCCCCAAACATGCCTTTAAACAACTAAATGAATTAACCTCATAAAATGATGGGACATTGCTTTGGGCAAGTGGGGGAGGGTGACTTTGCTGGTATCTGCCACTTCTTTTTCATGTCTTGATGAGCACTCCCATACTGGAGTGGTGCAACAAAGAAGTGTTCAACTGCTAATGCACTAAAACAAAATACACACACATAAATATAAATCACAAAAAGGCTTGGACATGGGAAATGATTTAAAGAAAAACAAAGCAATCATATTCCATGTAGGCAGACTATATATTTTTCCACAGCTGCCACATGGAGAGGGCATCATCACTTGGGTACAAAAAGGTAAAGGGACCCCTGACCATTAGGTCCAGTGATCAATCATGATTAGTGGGTCTCAGTACCACAGGAGCTAATGGTGGCATGGAGGGCTGTCAAATGTGGTTTTATATGATACACCTATGTACCGGTATTTGCCATCTTTAAGCAATCACCGACATTGCACAGATGAGCACTGCATATGATTTAGTGTGTAATCACATGGAAACATTATGTGTGAATCAATGCTAATCACTCTGTGAAGGAAGAGATTTCTTCACTCTGAACTGATTTCCACTCAGATATACCAGCACACCTGCAGCAACCAAAATTCACAACGTGGAAAACGATAATCATTAACATTTATTTATTTTAGCTTATTTAAATATAATTTTAATAGCCTTGAAATAAGAAAAGCAGCCAGCACCCTGATTTGGAAACCTGAAGGGGACTGCAGCCTAAATAGGGAATAAGGTTGACTGGAATTTGATGAATTAGGTTTGCTAGTGTGGTGCGGTGGATACATTGCTAGACTTCCTTAGAAAAACTTTCTGTCTATAGGTATGCATGAAGCTCATAAAAATAAGGGTTCATCCACACATCCATGTTCATCATTTGTTGACTCTAACATCAAGGTGGCCCAAAGAGTAACCAGAATCAATACCATTATTTGACTGTCTCTTTTTTCATTGCAGATCAAAGCCCCTTCAAAATCATGTATCCATCATCCTTTATTATGCAGCTCATCTCACTCTCTTGTCTGTAAAAACGATCGTGATTTTCTCCTCCTTTTCTCTTTGCACTGGATTCTTGCCTTCATCACATTCACTTAAATTTCTTTGTACTTCTAAATGCTTGAACCTCCTTGCTCCTTTTAATATTTCTTGTTTAATCTTTATACTTCTCCTAGAGCTGTATGTTCCTCTGGTACTAATCTCTTACTTAGATCAAAGATTACATCTGTTTTTCTCATGCCTCTGCCTATTTGCTTTGGCAGTAGTTTATCTCTGGAACTCATTGGCTCCAGAGTATCATTTGATTCAACCCTTCTGCTCTTTAACAAGTGCTTCAAATAATATCCATTTTCATGTAACTTTTCCAATTATAAAAATTTAGCAATCTATTTTCTCTTGCTGTCTCACCTTACCCACTCCTTCTTTCCTTTTCCACCTGCACCTATTTAGATTGCAAACCTGCATATGTGGCTCAAGGGGAGGCGAAAGGGGATATGTGCCCCAGACGGCAGGTGAGAGGGGAAACAAACAGCACCCTGCCCTAATGACATTTACCAGAACCACACAAAAAAAGTATTTCTCCCCTTTGTGTCCCAAGACACAAAGAAAAGAAGGCCTTCCTTCTCTCAGTGGTGGTGGTGGCAGGGAAACATGAATAGTCTTTCCCTTCTTCATCATCCCTTTGTCACTACCACCACCAAGAAAAGGAAGCCTGCACAGGACAGAAGGGGAGAAAGAGTTTTCCCACTTAATGCTGTCCATCCTCGCAGGGCCAGCCTGGCTCAATAACCCATGAACCACAGGGCTGGCTTGGTGCACTCAAGTCCTGGTGGCATCCAATGGAACCAAAAGCCTAGGAAAGCTGGAACAACTTGAGCCTCCTTGCCTCTCTAGCAACCTCCTAGCACCAAGAGAGGAAGAGGTGGAGCCACCATCACCATGGCACAGCATGGAGCGGTAGCAGACAAAAGGGAGGTGCCCAGCAGCAAACTAAAGTGGGGGAGATCTGTGTCAGAAGCAGCCCAAGGATGCTGCAGAGGTGAGCCAAAGGAGGGAAAGGAGAGAGGAGTTTCAGAGAACCATCTATGTGGTGGGGGGGGGGAATTGGCTGGTGTTGGCACACTCTACACATGGGCAAGGGCCATGCTGCACTTCCCCGCCTCCCCAAGATGACTCCCTGGCACTGGGAAGGAAAGGAAATTGGGGAGAGTAAGGTGTGGAGGCTAAGCCTCAGGACATGTGGGTGACCTCCTGGCTCCCATTCATCCTCCTGTGTTTCTCTCCCTTCGCTCCAGCAACTGTCCAGACTTCTGCCCCCTGTGGCAAAATGTATAGATCCAGGACTGTAAGCTTGCTAGTTCTGCTTAAGACTTGAGAAATAATAATCTTCAATATTATAATGTGTTGGAGTTGGAACTTAACTGGTTAAGTTGTTCCCATGATGCCTCACCATTCTGACGTCAATTTTAGAAGCTTGGGAGGAGCTTCTGGGCAAAGTTTGTCAGTCCCACTATGTGAGCTGTGGGGAACAGACGCAGGGCAGTGATGGCTGCAACTAGCCCTGGAAATACCTGAGAAATGTTGGAAATAAAAGCTGTATAGAGACAAACGGGACTCTGTGTGTTTGTCAAGAAGCTGAATCCAGCAGGTGACAGTTTTACAACGCTGTGCGAAGCTCTGCTGAACCGTGACGGAAGAGCTGGAGTGGAAGCGTGCCGGGCAGCAATAAACCGCTAATCGAGGTTTGTAAATCAATTAGCGGGGGTCACGGCTGATAAAACAGCACAGGTTATGGGTCATCACCGCTTGTAAAACTGTTGGAAGCTTTGATCTGCGGTGTCGAGCAGGGGGCCGGCAGGAGGCGGAAGGACTTTGTGCCTGGTGTTAAGAGGCAAAGGAGCAGCTGCGGAGTTCGAAAGCAGCTGGCTGCAAGACGCAGAGAAGTGCCAAGAGCTGAGAGCAGCAAGGGTGTCGTTTCTCCACGGAGCTGAGGAGCCGGAGGAGCTGGTGCGTTTGTAAGTACAGCTTGGGGCCCCGTGGGAGAACGGAAGAGGATGGCAGGCTGCCAGGTCTTGGAGGACTGTGGGAGGCTCACTTTAAGAAGTTGGGCAACCTGGCTGCTGATCTAAAGTCTACCGTTCTGGGTGCCAGGAAGCCAGAGGCCGTTCAGCGCTCCAGGGTGTTTGTGAGGCTGGAGGCGGAAAGCAAGGGCCGGGAGATGGCTGCTTCAGAACAGAAAGACAAGATGGCGCTGATCACCTACGTGGAAGCCAGTGCACAGCTGGGAAAGGCTGTGGGACCCCAGAGGGGGGCAAAGGGACTATTGGCACTTGGGAATGTCCTGCTGTGTTTGCTGTGAAGCTTCAGCAGGAGGCCAGAGCCCTGGAGAAGGAATACAAAAGCCTAAAGATGGCTGGAGCCCCTGTCCCTGATGCTTTAGCCACAAGGAGTGCTGCTGAGCAGGTCGGGGGGGCGGAAGGTTTCCAAAGGCACGTTCAAAGTTTTCCACTGTACGTGCTGGAATGAAGCGGCAGTTCAGGGGGGGCGGATCTGGCAAGAGGTGCTTTTCCTTCCGGAAGAAGGAGGGCCAGGCCAGCTGGGAGAAGTCCCAGGCAGTGTTTTTCCACTGGAGTTCAACGTCTGCGTGGCAGTTGCCCCCACCGGAGCAGAGAGACAAGACAGGATGTTGCCAAGGTCAAACTGTTGAATTCTCATGGGAACCAGTCGGGTTTCCATGGCAACTGGTTTGGAAAAAACAACCAGGCGTGAGACTGAGACTGGTGAACGTGCCAGGTGCCAGCAAGAGACTCGTGGGACAAGGCCAGAGCAGAGTGTTGTTATTGGCTCTGCTGCTACTTGCAATTTGATTCCAGAGACATCTGCTGGGAAGCTGCGGAAATGCAGGGCTGTTTTGACAGGGATGACTGTTAGGTTCACAGACGGAACACAAAAATCAGTCTGTGGTGTGATGGCTAACGTGTTTTTCTCTACTTCACAGGAGGAGCAAAAGTTCTACGTTGTGCCGGGACTGAAGTGTTGTCTTTTATATGTATCAGCTCTAAAGAAGCAGGGATACAATGCTCGTTTTGAAAATGACACCTGTTCCATTTTCAGAGGAGGGAGACAACGGGTCAACATGCAGAGGGAGAACAATGTCTTTGTTCTGGGGATACCTCTGGAGGGTTGTGGGAATGCTGGTAAAGCACAGGTGCAGTGTGCTAAGGTTCCCAGTCATGTGCAAAAGTTGCACAGGTGCACAAAAGGGTGTAAAATCACACAATGTGGGAGGTCCCAAGGGTGCAGGGCATGCAAAGGTGCAAAGGTGCTTGGTTTTCCCGGGTTTGGGAGGGTAACCAAAGAGCCCTTTGAGCTGGTTCTCACAGATCTGTCAGGACCCAAGAGGTCTGAGAGTCTGGGTGGGGCCAGGTATGTGCTGTCGCTGACAGGTAACCACAGCCAGGTTGGCTGGAGTTTCTCTCTCAAATCACAGGGGGAGGTGGCGCAACTGATCCAGGATTGGGTTGCGGAGGTGGAACTAAGGTTCTCCACCAGGGTGCAAGGGTTCAAGAGCGACCGAGGGTCACAGTTTACTGGGTCTGCTCTGGAGAAGTTTTTCAAGGAAAAGGGAATACGTCACCAGGTGACGGGTGCAAGGTCTCCTCAAGGGGAGGAGAGGGAGGCAGAGACTGATCCCGGTGACGGGGACAAGGTCCAAAATCAGGGTTCAGATCCCGGTGATGGGGACCATGTCCAGGGTCAGGGGTCAGGGCAGGTTTGGGCATCTCCAAGGGTTGTGAAGGGAATGTCCAGGTGTGAGGCTTCATCTCCGGTAATGGAGAAAGCTCACGGAAGGATTGTCAAGTCAGAGGGGGAAACGTCTGACGGAGAAGACACAACTGCTGGCCCTAATGGGTCAGTAGGGTATCAGGTCACGGGTGCGTGGAAAAGTGTCGCACAGTGTGATTCTGGGAGTGTTGAAGGGGTTCAACAGGTGCCTGGGAAAGATGCTGGGAAGGAGCACAAGGCAAAGGGGAAGGTGTTGAACTCAAAAAGGTGTGGTCAGAATGTGATGCAAGGGGGGGTGTTGGAGTTGGAACTTAACTGGTTAAGTTGTTCCCATGATGCCTCACCATTCTGACGTCAATTTTAGAAGCTTGGGAGGAGCTTCTGGGCAAAGTTTGTCAGTCCCACTATGTGAGCTGTGGGGAACAGACGCAGGGCAGTGATGGCTGCAACTAGCCCTGGAAATACCTGAGAAATGTTGGAAATAAAAGCTGTATAGAGACAAACGGGACTCTGTGTGTTTGTCAAGAAGCTGAATCCAGCAGGTGACAGTTTTACAACGCTGTGCGAAGCTCTGCTGAACCGTGACGGAAGAGCTGGAGTGGAAGCGTGCCGGGCAGCAATAAACCGCTAATCGAGGTTTGTAAATCAATTAGCGGGGGTCACGGCTGATAAAACAGCACATAATGTATCTTAGGGTGTCAACACAAAACACAGTATTTTTCAAGTGTTGTCCTTATTAAACAGAAAAGCACAATTATGTGAACATAACAAGAGTAGGGTTCCCCGTGCCTGGCCTCAAACAAGTCTGTGTCTTTATTGGCTACACAGATGGAAAACTTAACCTTCTTTTGCTGGAATACCTGTAAGGTATTCAGGGTGAAATAATGTGTGGAGGGGATGGCAGTAGCTGGCCCCACTGAAACCTCGCCACAGAGCCTAAAAACCACATGCATGATCTAGGACTATAGAAACCACCAAATATTCAGCTGCAGGGCTACTGATGGGAGAAATGGAATGTATATCTTGCATAAAGCTACTCAAAGTACAACACATCAGGCAAAAACTACCTCAGATAGGTAAGAATTCATTTACATTTAAGGTGAGCTGTATTTTCTAGGGAAGAGGAAAAATGCTTTCACAGGACATTTGAAAATGCTGCATATTGAATTATGCCACTAAATTAAATGTGGATTAAGATGCATCCAACTGGCACATAATCTATAACAAAACCATTCACAAGAGTTAATGTGTTCAAACTGTTATAAGAATACTATTTAGTTGTCCCTGAGTAATACATTGCAGCTTGTTCCTTTGAGCTCTTTTAGCTTGGCAAAAATCTGTTGGAGACTGTCATCCACAACTAAATTATTTCAATAAAACAGGCCATATGGTTTAACTCTAGGCTGCACTGCCATGATTCAATATTTGGTTGTAGTTAGTTCTAATCACCCCATTTTAGTTCCCAAATACCTGTCATCACCATCACTGATGCACTCAGGAAGAGCAAGGCTACAGCCGAACAGCATGATGTGTTGATAGCAGCTGAGGCGGTTGAGATAACCAAAGAACTTGAGAAACTTTTCCATTTCAATGCTTTTGACAATGGAAAGGACTGGTGTTAAAGTGGTGTGGTTATATGGCAGCATTTGGCACTGGCTGTAGGTGATACTTATGCAGGAACCTGTGAATCAAGAACATATGCGGGGGATGAACAACATTATTATACTACAAAGCAAAAATTGGCTGAATAGTTGAAATAAATATGTGACATTTAGCTGCCTCTTCTGTTAGTACACTACTTTCTTGTTGTTTTTTTCACTTCAAGCCTCATTTACATTTCCTTCTTTCTGATATACTGTTGCCCACTCTACACCCTGCCAACACCCATTTTGCCCCTGGGCACATGGAGCAACATCCCTCCTCTATTGTCTTCCCTTCAACAGCTGGCATTCAGGATTTTACTACATCCGAACTTATAATGCCTAATAACCATTGATAAAGACTCTATGAATCTCTCCAAAATTCTTTTCATATGGCAGTGAATTCCATAAATTAAATATAATATGCATTGTGTGAAGTCATTTCATTTGTCTGTCCTGGCACATTAATTTCATTGGGAGAACTTGACTTCTAGTATTATAATTGAAAGAAAACATATATTCAGTTTTTCCACACTATGAAGAGTTTTATTACCTACTTTTTTCCCTTTGCCACCTTTTTTCTAAACTAAAAAGTTCCTAATGTTTTCTGCTTTTGTCAAAGGGAAAATGCTCAAATCACTACTACATTATTTGAATGCTGTTCTCTACACCTTCTCTAGCACTATGCTTTCCCAGTTCACTAAATTCAGCCACACCATGGATTTACATAAAGGTATTATTATATATCAGCAGTTTTCTTTTCAATTCCTCTTTTTGTAATTCCAAATATGGGATTTTCCTTGTTTTCCAGCCTTCCAACCCTACTTACAACACAAGTAAGTGCTACTGAGTTCAATGGGTGTATTGGATTGCAGCCTACCTAAGCAGACTCAAAATTAACATTGGTTGGTCCTTTCTTCCTTCATTTTAGTTTATTCAGAGTATTTATTATTCTTTATAAAAATACAGAAATGTACAATATGCTACAGTAGTATAGAACTATAATTAATACTGTGCAATTCCCACAAAATATTATTCATAAATACAGTTTTAATATCCAGTAATTAATTACATCATTAACCATTTAAAGAGGAAAAAAGAACCTAGTAATAATCCTTCCCCAGCTCAATTATTTCATCTATACTTTGTACTCTTAAATTTTCCCCAACAAATAGTATGAATTCACTGAGTCTTGAACTTTACTGTTCCAAACACCTCAATTTTTCTATAATAAAACATTTTCTCATTGTCTACCCTCTCTCATTTTAACCAGATTTGTTAATTTTACCATATGCACCACATCCCAGGCTTTAGTTAAGCAAAGAGGTGGTACTTTTCTAGTTCTGAAATATTATGTTGATAGCAGCCATTTACAAATAAGTTGTCATATCTATATCTACTGGTATTCCATGCCCCTCACCGGGATATCCAGATAATATTATCATTAGATCTCTTGGGAAGTTGTAGCCCATTATATTTTTTATTTCTGATAATTCTAAATTCTAAATCTTTGTACATGACCACATAATATGGAATATCACCCCCCCCCCCCGGTATTTTACATTTCCAATAATGATCTGTAGTTTCTGGGTATATTTTAATTAACCTAGCTGGTGTCATTTGCCAATGAAGTCCTTCCTTCATAATTCAGAAATTGATCTTATCTGTCAGAACTTGTCTGATTCACACTGTAATCTGATGCCTGGGAGAAAGTCCCACTGCACTTGATGAGCAGATATACAGAGGAGTGCACTGTTCATAGAATCTTAGGAGTTGGAAGACATCAAGCGTCATCTACTCCAACCCCCTGCAATGCAGGAATCTCGCTAAAGCATTCATGACAACCTCTGCTTAAAAACTTCCGAGGAAAGGAGTGTTCACAACTCTTGTGAGAGCTGGTGTTAAATATCTTGTTTACTTTGAGTACCTATCGACAGCATTTGTTTTCAGACTATGAAATTCTGCTTTCTTTTAGCATCTTCAATTCTTGTATTTGTACATATTTCTGACCTCTGTCTTACATGTGCCTCTGTAGGTCATGTCAAAAATTCATTGATAGCACAGTTCTATAAATGTCTACTCAGAAGTAAGGCCTGTTGGAATAAATGGGATTTACTCCCAGGTAAATAGTATAGCAGTACTGTCTTATTTTAATTAGAAGCATCTAACATTTCAGGGTTTAAACATATGTCATATGTTGTCATATGTTGCAGATCCTTGTCATATGTTGCAGATTGCTTTCAGGAGTTTTTCTTACGCAGCATGTATAAATTCTATTTATTTTTAAAGTGACAACTTAACTAAATTTTCCTTTCAGTGTTCCTTTCTTTTATCTTCCCTCTAATTTATGTCCAAGTTTCCACAACATATTACAGTCTCTTAATTAAATAAACAACTTATAATAACATCACTTAGCTTTTGCAGTTCCTTGCATTTTACAATGCAAGGGTTCCCCAATGCTATTCCTAACACATGGATACAATATTTATTGCAACATGTTTTGCCTCTATTAATATATTTAAACAACCAATTTCATACTATATGTTGCACATTTTTGAAATTAAATCCTTAGAGACCACCTCTTCCACTATAAGGCCCCACACTTTGGCAATTAAGATATTCTAGCAATGTGCTGTTCAAAATCTCTTGAGAGGTTAGAACAGCAGCTGGGAAGAACAGGGTTTTCCAATTCATAACCTGAGGCTCTACAACCACTACACATAGGAGATAAAGAATACTGTCTAAAGGACATTTGCCAGTCATGTCTAATTAACATCCAGAAATGTCATACTTGGTGCAAGCATACATTGGTCCAGCTCATTCTTGAAATACTGCATAAACATAAAACTGTGCACAGGATTATCTCCATTAGTTTTGATTCCATCCAATGAGCTTGTAACCCCATTCTGCAGGCTACTGGGAGATACTTCTGTCTGAATAAGCTCTGGGGCTAACCCAATTTATTTTATATAATGTTCAATAATGGAGTGGCTAAATCTTTGGAATAAATTACCGTATTTTTTGCACCATAACACTCACTTTTTTCCTCCTAGAAAGTAAGGGGAAATGTCTGTGCGTCTTATGGAGCGAATGCCTGCGGGTGGCGGGGGGGGGGGAATATCTGCTGCAGTCGTGAGCAGAGGATCCATGGTTCCCCTTCCTTCTCTCCTCTGTGGTTACGAAGCATGGATCCACATGGATCCTCAGGATTTTTGCATTGGGCTACTCCAAACTCACTGTCAAACTCACTGTCAGATCACATGTCTGTGGCCACAGCATGAACCACAAAAATCATATATCCACTATTTCATTTAGAATATTTTTTTTCTTGTTTTCTTCCTCTAAAAACTATGTGCGTGTTATGGTCTGGTGCGTGTTATAGAGCGAAAAATACGGTACTTAAGTTTTATGTGGCATTACACACACAAACACAATTTCCTTTTCTTAAACTGAGCCATGTTGTACTGACCCTCATTGGAAACAATTGGGAATCCTCTGGTCTAGGATCTTCCAAAAATATTATTGGCCAGAAGCTAAGATGAACTGTACACATGCCTCATAGGGACAGAAGTATTACTTTCCAATAGTCATTCCTTCTTCACTTCAGAATTGTGAAAACAGCAATTCTGAAAGGGGAATGTCATCTATTCCCCTTTCAGTTTAGTCCTCACCAAACTATAGTTCTCAGGATTAGGTAAAGGAAAAGGTACCCCTGCCCGTACGGGCCAGTCGTGACCGACTCTGGGGTTGCGTGCTCATCTCGCCTAAGAGGCCGGGAGCCAGCGCTGTCCGAAGACACTTCCGGGTCACGTGGCCAGCGTGACGAAGCTGCTCTGGCGAGCCAGCACCAGCGCAGCACACAGAAACGCCGTTTACCTTCCCGCTATAAAGCGGTACCTATTTATCTACTTGCACTTAGGGGTGCTTTCGAACTGCTAGGTGGGCAGGAGCTGGGACCGAACGATGGGAGCTCACCCCGCCGCGGGGATTCGAACCGCCGACCATGCGATCGGCAAGTCCTAGGCACTGAGGTTTTACCCACAGCGCTACCCGCGTCCCAGATTATTATTAATCCGCGTTCTCAGGATTATTGGGTAGCAAATAGCTAAACTGGTACAAAACCAGAATATATTTGTAGTATAGATGCAGCCAAAGAACTTCTCCAGACAATCTGTTTAGGGACTAGTCATCCTGATTTGCTTGCACACAGTGCTATATTTCTAGATTATAGGATATTGCATCATCAAATGGAGCTTTGGATGGGTTGTACCAAGTGCTATATTTTCTAGAAAAAGAGGTGCTGGAACTCACCATGAATGCTTCCCTTGATCTCTTATCATACCAATGGCACCTACCTGAGAGGTGCCAGAACCAGGTTTTGACAAGTTCTGGCTGGAAAAAAGCCCTGCTTGCATAAAGCTTACTAAAGACTATATCTGCTCTTTATTGAGCATTTGTTCTGATTGATTTGTGGGGTAGTTACATGACAATTAACATTCATCCTGATTTGCTTGTGGGGTGTTTGTGTCTTCCAATTTATTCATCTCACACTTCTCAATACACTTTCCCATCACTTTCCAATCTTCTTTAACTGTGCAATCCTAACGTTTCAGTATGCACTTGAATCTGTCCTGCAGAAATACTAAGTTTAGAAGCCCCCTAAAAGTCTCTACAACCAACAATCCAGGTGTCTTCTGATTTGCAGTATCAATCAAACTATCAAATAATGTGTCACGTGACTAACATGCTGATAATGCAAAAATCAAGCTAACACCACAACTTTTCACCAAACCACCACCTCCCTGATGTTATTTGAAAATACTTTTTTCACATATAAAGTAAATTTTAAACCAACTTTTATATCACTAGTGTCAGCCTATCTTCCCCTTTGGTGTAAAATTATGGTAACAAAGAATGCCAGAACAGCACTTGGTACAACCCATCCAAAGCTCCATTTGATTATGCGATATCCTATAATCACTTGAGATTATATTCATTTTAATTTATTTATAGCGTTTCTATGCTGCTTATGTATTCTATGGAAACACAATGATGATCTTTTCCCATGAGCAGATTTTTTTAACATATAAACTGTGTGTCTGGTTAAAAAGGTGTGTGTTTACAAAAATACCAAAATATTTTTGAATGTGTATGCATTTCAGTTCCTCTGTTGGAATCGGAAACTATTTTCTTTCATATCATTTGCTTCTTTCTGGAAACACTTTTTCAGAACAAAGCATCACAGGCTGCTAGATCAGTTATGACAGCCAATAAGCTATACTATAAAATGAACACAAATGCACACTCATATCATAGCCTCTAGTCCAGACATGGAGCAAAACCAATGCTGCCATTCCAACTGTAGAAGGACTTGTGATCCAATGGAAGTGTCCACTAACCTAAGAGAAGGGGGAGCAATTTCCCCACTGCACTTCTGTGCCCTCTGAAAATCTTTTTTCCAGCAATGTGGAAAGTGGCACAAAGGCTGCAAGAGAGGAAATTAGCAAAAACTGCCTCCCCTTCAGCTGGATTAGAAAACATTCTGCAAGAACAGCAGCACTGAATTTGCAAATATTTTCTTTCATGAGATGTAAAACTTACAATTGGTCTTTTAAAAATCAATTGGTTTTTTATATTTAAAAAACCAGTCATACACAACTCTCAGCAAATAAGAGTTTATACTCTATAGGCCATAATCTTTGTCAGCAATTTTATAAGGCTGAATTAACTAAATTCCACTTAATTTATGTACTTAGTAAGCCACCAAAAAAATAAAAATAAAACATTAAGGAAAGTGAAAGATTATAAGTAAACAGGTTGAACTACAGATGCAATACTATTGGCTCAAGACTTAAAGGAGCTCTTGTTCTTTACATGAAATTGCTTTTAATGGTACTTCTGTTGCACTTCAAGGGCTTTTTCATGCTGTCAAATTATTCCGAGCAATCATATATGTGGGTATAAAACTGTGTGGAAAAAATATCAGGATGTAGGAAATCAGTAGCCATCTCTGTCTTCACAGTTGCTGGAAAGCAACTGTCTGCAATCTCGGAAATGGCTACTGGCTCTACACAACCTTGTGCCTGCAATACACAATCTCAAGAAGGAATCTGACATTGTGAACCACCTCTAACCTCACTGAGTGTTTGGTAGCAGAGATGCACAATATGATGAGTTCAGGACATTGGGTAGAAATTTTTCTACATGCTTTAAAATAGTGAGTAAAGGAAGAACTTAATATGTGGATACTCTTTTTTATTATTTCTTAGTCGCTTGACACAGAAGAGAAAGAATGACATGCTGGTTTGGTTTGCACAGTCTAGGTCAACAGCCCCATGCTCTGTGTGTGCCTATGGCTACTCTTCTTTCTTTGTCTTGGATAATTTATCCATCACAGTGTTCTGTTGCTCCAGAAGTGGTTTAGTCATGCTGGCCACATGACCCAGAAATCTGTCTGTAGACAAACACCGGCTCCCTTGGCCTAAAAGTGGAGATAAGCACCAGACCCCATAGTCTAATTTGACTGGAGTTAACCATCCACGGGTCCTTTACCTTTTACCTTACCTATGGCTACTCTTCTTCCTTTGCCTTAGTTAAATTATCTCGGAAGGTAATAGAGTATTACAGGTAGACTGCTGTAGTAAATGTTTGTGCTTGCTTTAATCTATAAACACACAAAGCACATGTTCCACAAATATTTCTATAACAGAGCTGTTCCCTAAGTTTATTATAGAAAAATGTTAACTTCACTCTAAAATTAGGTTTAGTCGGCCTCTGCCAGGGGCCAAGTTGTTTTTAAAAAAACATTGTGTTTTTCAATTATACAGGAACAAGGTATAACTTAAGATGAAGGCACCAAAAGAGAACAACCCCGTTGCAAAAATGAGGTATTGGACTGTTAGAGTTGCAGGGCCTGCCCTGTGGAACTCCTTGCCCCCCCCCCCAAAAAAAAAATTGGCAGGAATCCTTCCTGCTTTTTTCAGATGTCTTTTAAAAACTGTATTGTTCTGACAGGCTGTTGGAAAGACATGCAGTTGAGAATGAAGCAAAGGAAGTTTTTTGTTTCTTCAATTTTGAAAGGTAATAAGAGATCACAGAGAATTGCTAGCAACTGCTTGGTAGTTATGTATGTATGTATGTATGTATGTATGTATGTATGTATGTATGTATGCAACCATGCATGTATATGTAGCACAATGGATATAGGGAAGGAATATCAATTAACTTATGAGAAATTAAAATAAATCACTTAAAAGAAGAATATACCCTGCTCTGTGTACATGTTAGAACCAATAACTATCCCAGCCAGGATAGCCCTACCTTTAGACAGAGTGAGGCAACAACTGTTTTGAGCTGGCCCTGATCTCTTCAATGAGGACTACGTCCATGCCAAGTCTCCTTTTAGTGCAACGTTTCGAGGTCAAGTTGCAGAACAACTCAGATTTTATCTACCTTTATCTGTTTTTGATCAGATATTTACATCATATTACGTTTACATCTATAAAATTATTTTTATTAAGTTTGCAGTTCCTTACTTTCCCCGTTTTATTTGCAGGGTATATGTAGTGTAAGTAAAATGGTTGCTGATAAATAATTGTCATTCTAAGTAGACTACCTAGATGTACTAAAACTACGAAAGGTAAAACAAGGAATGACATTTTATTCAGTTTGATATTTTCAGTTCCAGTTTTCAGGGCATTTCAGAATGTCTATAAGCTGCCCTTAAATATATTCTCTCTCTATACACACACACACACACACAAAAAAAAAACCTATGGAGGAAGTGCCCAAGACACATATAAAAGTAAAATCTTCACATTTGAGAAGAGATGCCCCCTGCAATACAAAGACTTCAATTCAACCAATTGTGCTTAAGTACCATTTAAATCAACAAGGCTTATAACCAGCTAGTTCTACTGAATACAAATGAGATTAAATGAGACTAATTTTCTTGGATTTTAGCTATTGAATTATCAAGAGCCTTCCAACAAGGCAAGTCAACAAATGGACAATTTAAAAAAGTGAACAGGCTTATCACTTCAATATGATGTACTTAATGTACTTACCATGCTTGTTTAATGTATCTTGCTAAGCAGTGATCTGTACAGTATTTGCTTCTGATTAAAGAGCTTAGTCTGCCATACTCGCAGGGATCTTCAATAACCCATGTTCAGAACAATTATTTAGCCAGCTAAATAATGGTTCAACATTAAACAAGGTCCAGATAAGGACTTGTATGTCTGGAATTTCCAGACGCATGGCAACCCTTGTCGTATTGTGCAACAACTCTGGGCAAAAGTAACAAAAAAAAGCTCAACAACTCCCCCCCCCCCCAAAGATGAGAATTACCTGAACAAACTGATATTCCTTGGTAGCTATTGATTTAGAAGGATGCAAATTATAACACCACAAAATTATATTATATTATATTTCTTGCATCATAATTAATTAAGGATCCATATTAATATAAACTTACTTTTTTTCAAATCCATTTGCTGCACAGTAGATGGACTGGTAGGTTTCAGGAGAGAAAAAGATGAATTCTTGTCTATGATCTTCACAGATGTGTCTGTGGAGTGTAGAGTTTCATCTCCTGTATTGGTTGATGACCAGGAGTTGTCTCCAGGAGTTTTGGTCAAAATCTTTTCACCTGTAGGACTA
This sequence comes from Podarcis bocagei, assembly GCF_964188305.1. Taxonomy (NCBI): domain Eukaryota; kingdom Metazoa; phylum Chordata; class Lepidosauria; order Squamata; family Lacertidae; genus Podarcis; species Podarcis bocagei. The sequence goes on along the minus strand of NC_138134.1, from coordinate 19,227,039 downwards.
GTTTTCAGTGATGGGGTTTGCGAGGCAACCTGTGCAGCTCCCTTATGTATACTGAAGTTTTTATGTATTTGGTCAAGGTGAAATAATGGGTTTGTGGTCCAAGATGGTGGCTGTATTTTGTTACCCATAGATGGAACGACATTTGAACGACCTTCAGTCATGTTTGGAAAAGGAGTATCAGGCATTTCAGTGTCACCATCAGGGTGAAGTAAGTCGCTTTCATTTGAATGTAAGCATTTTTTCCCCAACACACCTGAATGGAAGGAAAAATCATAGAACATAAACCAGAGAACCTGACAAAATTCACTGAACAAGAATGAACATCCCATACACTACCTACTGGAAGAGATCCTGTAGGTAGTTGGAAGCTATAGAATAGAAGGCAAGATAGGATAAGGGTTTTTTTTTTGTTTAATTCTAGGCATCAGTGTTCTGATTTTCTTTCCATTGTGTACATTGCCATCTGTATCTTTTAAAAGACACTTTGTAGCTCTATAGACAAATGTACTTCCCCCTTAATAAAATTTAAAATGAATATATGGGAAAATAATATCTGGGATACAGAAATGTCTGAGCATTTCACCAGACACAGAAGGGCAATTAAAGGCATAACAAACAGAAATGTGGAAACGGATTTCCAAGGAATGTGGACCCTTTCTTTAATTATGTTAATGACCAAAATCAATACCTTGTTATATCAACTGCTCAATATTTTCAGTGGAGAGGTTACATTAAGCAATATGTTTGAACATTGTTTATATCTAGAGTCAATTGATAGAACAAACACCATTCAATGTACTGCTAGATAAGTGCTTAATGGTTCTTGTATTTGTTTTTGTTTAAAAACCAATAGAAATTGTTTTTTAAAAAACATTTAAAATGCCAGACAGACATTGTTTGCTATGTAGAGCATTATGATGTTTAAAGTTCAAACCTATAAATGACTTATTTGGGTTTCCATTTTCATATTCTAAATTATTTTCTTTCTTTTTTTCAAAAAATAAAATTGACATTCTCTAAAACATCCCCTTATTCCGGGGTGGGGGTGAGGAGTGGTAAACCGTAAGGCAGTGCAAGTCATTCCACAATTCAGTTCAGGTCTCAGTTTAGCAACTCTGCTCTGGTCCTTTTCTGACCCAGACCCTATTCAGGCCCTTAACTGAAATGGAGGCCTTGCACCGTCCTAATGTTTAAACAGGATTTAAAGCCCCAATTAAACAACTCAGTCAGCATCAGGGGATAAGGGAAGGAGGAGACATGCAGGCAGAGACTGTAACCTGTACTTTCTCCCTCTCCCTCCCTTGCCGCCTGATCACCCCCTTCTGACAGCTCAAGATCACTCTAGGGGGATTCGAACCAGGGGGATCTAGGACCACCTTGACCCAGTCCAGACAAATACTAGATCGGCATGAATCAGCATAATTCCAAGATTTGTCTGGAGCAGATGTACAACCCTAGAAAACAGGGCCCTGTGTGATTCCTCTGGGGCAAGCAGGTTCTGTTTTTAACCCACAAATGCTTTGCTTTGTCCTTATAAGTATCTACTATGCATATTATATGAAAATGTGTGATCAACATAAAAAATACAAATGGGGTTATGAGTATTTTAGTCTTTCTAGCTTCTCATCGACTTACAGCATATGTTTTATTTGTAAAGAAATTTCAACTGTACTGTATTGAGGATTTCTTAACTACAATCTCACCACAGCACACTACTTGGTCCCATGGTAATTATCTTTATTTCTAAAACTGTGTAATTTATTTCTAAAAGCATGAGCTATTAATTACTTGTTCATATGTATTTACTAAATTCTTCCTTTCTTTTTAATATTTATTTTAATGTATGAGCCAACAAGACAGCCTACATAAAATAAATGTGTCAATGTGGGGAATAAAAGTAACAAAAGTATAAAGTCTTTTTAGTTGCAGAGCTCTCCTAACTACAGAAATCCAACATAAATTACTCCTATTCCAAACTCTGTGTAGGAAGAATTTGATTTACACTACCTTTTCTGTTGCCTAAGTTCCATTGGGTTGCTAAATCACACGACTAAGCTGAAAGGTGTTGGAATAGGATTCTAATAATATTAAAATAATAATAATAATAATAATAATAATAATAATAATAATAATAATAATAATAATAATAATAATAATTTTATGTATACCCCGCCCTCCCCAGCCAACTCGTATCAGGCCCCCTGAACACCCCCTTCTTTGGGGACTTACACCCGTATAAATTACATCAGCTTAAGTTCCACAGTCTGAGACAGGGCGCGAGACTTATGCCATCATAGACCCAGCTCAGCCCTGACTCAGCTGGGAAAGCCCAGCACATGTCAAATCAAAACTTCCTCATCCCAGTGAATCTTGGGTTTGGATTATTTTATTCCTAGAAATACACTTTGAATATCATGTTTCTGCTTTGTTAGCTTACTTGATCTTAATTCCCTTTAGTCTGTTCTCTATTTAAAGACTGATCCCTAGACTCAGTTATCAGGCAATACAGTAATGCCCACCAATCACAGAATCAGAGTTGGAAGGGACCACGAGGGTCATCCAGTCCAACCCCTGGTATTCAGGATTCTTTTGCTCATCTAAACAAATAAAAAATGCAGAGGCTATAAAAATGTTTTATTGCAAATCATCTCCTGAGGTCCAAACAGAGTAAGCAAAATGTTCTCCTGACGTTTGGCAGAGGTAATAGCGTGATCAAAATGTGCCATCCCCCCCCCCCATTCATGCTTATTTGAATGTGTGGGAGTTTTCCCACTAATTTCAATAGGATTAAAGGATTCTATTGAAGGGTCTTCTTTTATTTGTGTAGTATTTTTTCAGTCACTTAACGTGACTGCTTCCAACGTTTTAATAGTTCACTTGGCCAGAATTTATATTATTTATTTTACCTAAGTCAGAGGTAGTGTATGTCAGGCCCATAGGCCAAATGCAACTCTTCATTCCTCTCTATCTGTCCTTCAGAATTCTACCAACTCCTGACTGTACCTGCTTTGCAGTCCCAGCATTTTTGCCAGGCCAGAATTTCCTTGAATTCTGACAGTGCATCTTGCTTGTCTGGAAGGAGAATAGAGGGGCACATGCGAGAAACTAACCTATCATACAAAGATAAAAATTACATTTTTGCCTCTGGTGCCATCCACCACTGGCATGTGGACCTCAGAGTGTTGCCCAAAAGAGAATGCAGCCCTTCAGCTGAAAAGGGTTCCCCATCCCTGTCTTAAGTAAATATCTCCTTTAATCAATTAATTTCTCATTTAATCAATTAAATTCTCAACATATACTCAGTGCCCGTATATTTTTGTGTCATTGATAATATCATAAACTGTAAAAGGAGGCTAGAATCCTTCTCCTGACATGCTAGGTTTCCAGAAGCAGCAAACAGTACTATTAATGTTATTGTTGGCATCCATCTATCTTGAGAGACAATGGAGTGCGCCTGTGAGAATAATAATAATAATAATAATAATAATAATAATTTTTTTTATACCCCGCACATCTGGCTAGGTTTCCCCAGCCACTCTGGACGGCTTTCAACAAAATATTAAAATACAATAGTCCGTCAAACATTAAAAGCTTCCCTAAACAGGGCTGCCGTCAGATGTCTTCTAAAAGTCTGGTAGTTGTTTTTCTCTTTGACATCTGGTGGGAGAGCATTCCACAGGGCAGGTGCCACTACCGAGAAGGCCCTCTGCCTGGTTCCCTGTAACCTCACTTCTCACAGTGAAGGAACCCCAGAAGGCCCTCAGCGTTGGACTTCAGTGTCCGGGCAACACGATGGGGGTGGAGACGCTCCTTCAGGTATACAGGACCGAGGCTATTTAGGGTTTTAAAGGTCAGCACCAACACTGTGAGTTGTGCCCGGAAACGTACTGGGACATGAAGTCAAACCGATGTGTTAGCAACACTGAAGTGACCTCCCCAGGGCACAAGCCTGGACAGTGTGTATGGAGGTCCTGGGCTGCCCTGAAAACAAGACACACGCTCCTTTGGCCTTGCTGATGTGACCCAAAGGAAAGCAGAGCAATACGTTTAGCACCAGCTTGGCTGCAGGAGTTGCCAGAAAGAAGCGTACCTGGTGCCATCAAACCGTCTTAGGGACTCCACGCTGGATTTGTGTAGGGTCTACTCCTTAGCCTTTTCTTCTCCCAAAGTTATCCCACAAGGCAGTGGAGATTTAGGATCAGACCTTTCCTTCTCCTAAATGGGCTACCTTGCCAGGTTGATGAACTTTAATGCAGGATTCTCATGAACATTAAAGCTCAGACCTTAGTGCAAGCATAGGTGGCTATCAAGTGACCCATGGGTCAGAGATATGGAACCCCAAAATATGCTCACCATACAACTATTAATGCAGTATTCCTCTTGCCTACCAAGAGAAGAAATTAATAACTGAACATCTTTTCTCTTAAATTACAGAATGCTATCGGTGCTACATTACATTATTAAGTTAAATTACTAGCAAGGTTTGTTGCACTGATCTTTTTGTCCTTGCATATGAATTTTGTACTTACCGACAAATGTAAGAAGGATCACCAGCAAAAGTATAAGAGCACAAATGCATGGAATCAATATTAGCAACAAGAGTCGAAGGTACTTGGCAGAGACAAGTTTCTGAGAGCAACCATCCTCCATGTTATCTTCATCTGTTACAGGGGCCTGAAACACAGAGAAGGCTAGTTTTTAAATTTCTAACATAAAAGTTGCATCTAAATATGGCTACTCCATGACATAATAGTGACACTAAAGCAAAATATACTCAACGGAATATATTTATTAAATAAATTTATGATGCATTTGCGATGATTGGACAACATGCTCTTATAAAGAAACACATGTCTGGAATGCTTTGAAGGCTGTGAGAGGGGAAATATTTTTCTGGAAACACAAAAAATCTATATATTGAGGGGCTCAAAAGCCAAATAGCTGTCCTAAAAGATTTAGAAGTGCTAATATAAAATGCATTTTCCTTTTTAAAAAGAGTCTCTATTTTTTGTTTTTTCCTAGGATTGTAGGGCAAATGCTCAACCTTTTACAAGGTGTTTATTAGAATAGCAAGATTATTAATCCCAGATGGTGGGGTCTCTGCTGAATACAACTCCTCAAATTATACAATTTCTGACGCAGGAACAACAAGAACATTAAAACAAATTTATTTTGTACTAGCTGGAGGCAAACAGTGATGGGATAAAAAGAGGGCACATTTACCCACTGCCAAAACAATGCCCACTATATGGAGGCCTTCTTTGGCAGACAAATTCTATGTAATAAGGACAATATCTCTCATAAAATCCAATATAAAAGACTCTTATAAAAGTCACCAATACTGACTCAAGTTACATGGTTCATTCTAATGTATATACAGTTGTTTTCACAGACTCCAGCCATCCACCAACCAAACCTGGGACGTGAGTATTCCTTCATCCTTAAAAACCAATTCATCTTCTCTAACCTAATACTATCCCCCTCCTCCTTACCACCCACAAAATCTGGGCATTTCTCCCAGTCCAGTAAATCAACTTGCTATCTTGTCCTCACAACAAGGCTACATGTGGTTCTGTTGATTTAGAATGTGCAGATTTAGCCCAGGTTTTGAAGACGATTTCATTGTTTTGGTTTGTCCATTACAATGGAAACAGTGAATGAATGACAAGAATTGTATTGGAGTCTTCCTTGAAGAATTGGAAAGGATAATCAGAAGCTCAACATAGTTACTGGTGAATATTAGGGCTTAGGAAACTCTGCTGCTGTTTTCTTAAATTTCAAACATTTTTGTATAGCTTCAGTAAAAACCACAAAGGATAAATTATTTTTGTTCTTTGGCATTCTTATGAACAGAAATCTCTATGATGGACAAGCATTAATCCTTGCATTAAACATTTGCTTTGAAAAAAATGAGTAAAGACAAAATGCTCAGAAAGAAAGAAATAACTTGGAACAGAAGTTCCATTATTTTCTCTGTTGCATTATAAAACATAATGCAGAGTTAAAAGAGTACTCCAATTTTTTCATTTTTTAAACAAATCCTATTACAGGATATCATTTTTATTAATAACCTATATAATAAATGTGGCTAATATTTAGGGGGTGAAATAGTTCTGAAAATAGTGTGAATTCCAAAGCCATGAGTACAAAATGAGGGAGACTATACTGAGGGAGCAGTATGTGTATGGAAGCAAGCTATTAAGACCAGCCTGGTCTGGTTGACAAAAATGCAATGTTGTTTCAAAACAATTATATGAAAATATGGAATAATGTTAAAGTGGATTTACAGAGATGGAGAAGAATGCATCTGTCCCTCATGGGTAGAATTTCGGTGGTAAAGAAGAATGTATTACCTAAAATGTTGTTCCTCTTTCAGACCGTGGCAGTAATCAATTCAGTAATATGTTTTAAACAATGGCAAACAGACATTACTACGATTATTTGACAAGGGAAGAGACCAATAATAAGTTTCAATAACTTAACAGATGTAAAAGAAAGAGGAGGCTTAGCCTTACCAAATTTAAATTTGCATCATGAAGCAGCATGTTTAACTTGGTTAAAAGAGTGGGTAAGATTAATGAAGATTAGATTACTGGATTTGGGAGGAATTGATAGAAGATATGGGTGGCATTCCTATTTGTGGCATGACAAAGTCAAAGTACATAAAGACTTTCTTAATCATTATATAAGGAGGAGTCTGTTGGGGGTGTGAAGGAGGAATAAAAATCTTCTGGAACACAAAAAAACACCTATGGATATCACCAATAGGTGAACATTAAAAAAAATGATTAAGTGGGCAAAAGATGTTGGACACAATATAGATATTGCTGCCTGCGAAAAGCTTCGGAAAACATGTATGAAATTTACAACATGTTATAGCTTGAAAGATGATGTACAGGTGGTATTTAACACCAAAGAAGCTAGCTCAATTGTAGAAGAATATATCAAACAAGTGTTGGAAATGTAAGAATTGAAAGGGGTCATTCTATCACATGAGGTTGACCTGCATGGAGGCCACGGCCTTTTGGGCTATGATATATAAGGGGGGGGGGGGAATCAAACTGACCTTTCTCAAGAAAGCCTTCCTGCTGGGGATACTGGAAAGTGAAATTCCAAGGAAAGCTTAAACTGTATTTATCTATGTAACCACAGCGGTAAGGAATTTCTATGCACAGAAGGATGAGAGAATACCCTCAAAAGAAGAATGGCTGGTGAAAACCTTGGAATATACAGAGATGGCAAAACTGACGGCACTGATAAGAGACACAATAAACAGAATCCTTTAAAGAGGACTAGAAACCCTTAAAAAAATTATTTTCCATAGGTGAAGTCCACAGCAGGGGTTGAAGATTAAGAAAAAATAGCAGAACATATTGAGAAACCTGTTAAAGAGGATGAAATTGGGTATGGTGGAATTATAAAATGCCATTGTCTATAATCTTGAATATAAGCATTGCTGATCGGTGAGTGGGAAGTCATTAATACATAGAACTTAATATAAGTGTTGAGTAACAAAATGTAAATTTTAAGCTTGAAATAAATATATATATATATATCAATAGAAAAAAGAGATGAATGCATGGTGATTTGAGGTGTCCAGATGTTATTTTTACTGCATGGGGGGTGCACACTTCCATCTGCATTGCAATACTGATGAGAATGTGCAGCTCTAATCATTGCCTCAGGCTGCATATGCAGTATTGCATGCTGTTGTATGTAGACTAAAATCCTAAAGTATAACCTGGATATAATAACCTACTTGGCGATGTTGTTCCACTTTTTTCCAGTATGTGGAATATATGAATAATTCTGTCCTCTCTTTATTTAAGAAAAACCTTACAAATTGTAATAGCACAGAAAATGGCAGATATTTCTAAAAGGGACAAAGTATATTTTCACTTTTGGCATTAGCAAAATCACAGAAAGAAGCTGTCCCAAAATGTTGCTGTTTCCTAAATCATCATTTCAATAAGTAAGTCCTCATTTATAAACAACATGTTATGTTTGTTATGAGAATGTAATTAGTACCATGTTGATAAATTAAACAAGAAATATGTCTTTGTACAGTTGAAAATAACTGAGGAAATTCTATATGACAAGCTGGTTTTCACATACTGCTATTGTTATCTTTACATCTGTTATTAATAATTCCATTCATTTCAAGCTTTTCGTTTAAAAATATAAACAGATGTGTAAACAGTTAACCTTTTATAAACTGCTGAGATTAAGAGAATTAAGAAAAATGTAAGGGCAATGATTAGCAACTGGCAGTCCTGGTGCAAAACACTGAGATTATCATCTAGTCTCCAGTTCAGTGAAGTATATCGTGACAGGTGAACTTGCTAAGCAAATTAAAAAGTTTGCACATGATTTGCTTAAAGATTGGAGAAGGCTCTAAAACCACTGGAGGCCTCCATAAAAGATATATCGAGCAAGGCAGCAGACACATCTGTGACAGCTAGTGAAGTGCTGGACTTGGGGCTGCAAAACCAGACCCATCTTGCAAAGCTGACAGACGCGATATTTCAGATGAAGCTGAAAGACCAGCAAGACCAGAACTGCTATTTTAAAAATTCACTTATCTGAAGTCCTTGAATGAGAAGAGAAGTGCAAGAAAATAGACTTTCTGATCAGGTTCCCAAACCTGCTGTAAACCAACAAGTGCAAACCATAGCCCCACTGAACAGAGAACTCTCCCTGAATGCCACTGCCTGAGGCATTTGGCTCAACCAACAGAGGCAGTAAGACAATAACCACAAATATACATACAGGAATAGACTGATTAAATCATTGATATACCAAAATAGAAGTTGCTTCAAGTTTGGAAACAAGGACAACTGTTGTTAACTAGAGCAGCAAAATGTTCTTACTACAAATAAAATAGTGCTGATAAGATCTGCCCCACAACCAAGAGCTGATAGGATTTGCTCAATTAAGTTCAGGCTTTGCAGCCCCCTATGAATGCTTATATACATACAACTTTCCAGACAGACATAGCTTACAAAAGAGCCCTTAAGTCCAGAAAACAGTGAATTTTGGAACAGAGCAATCTTCTTTGATGAAACGGCCACAGCAATTAAAGAGCTACAGAATTGAAAAACCACTGGGAAATATGGGCTAGGTGGAGCATTCTATTAGGCTTTTTGCAGGCCTGAATTTAAATTACAAGAGGCCCTAGGTTACTCCACTTGTGAGGCCCCTCCCAATCCCCCACTCTCACAACTGGAAGAAAATGGAAGAATGTTGTAAACAAAATTGAGTGAAGCCAAGGATGAAGACAGGTATTTAAAATTCTGCAATTCACAATTTCTCCTCTAAAGGACATAAGATGTTATTGTCAAATAGGTAAAGGTAAAGGGACCCCTGACCATTAGGTCCAGTTGTGACCAACTTAGACAAACTTTTTTTGTCTAAGTTTGTCACTTTCAATGTACAGAATGCTCAGTGCGGACAACCTCTCTTGAGACATCGTGGCCCTTAATTCATTTAGTCTTGAAAAACTTCTCTCCTGAGCAGTTAGTGACCATAAAGCTAAGAAATAGCCACAAGACTGTTTCCACATTAGGAAAGGCCACCTGAATTTTTTCCTTGTATATAATTTGATAAAAATAATTTAAACGCTTTCTTTGGCCAACTTCGAAACAAGAGAAAGAACAGTAAAGTAGTAGATCCTGTGCGTGGAGAAGATGGAGAAATGTTATTGGGCGACAGAAAGGAGGAGGAACTGCTCAACATTTACTTTACCTCCAAACTTTACCCAAAAGGAGAGCAATGCCCAACCTGGTGATAATAGAATAAATGATGCAGGGAGGGAGCTGCAGCCCAAGATATAAGTATAAAAAAGAGAGGTGGTAATGGATCACCTTGCTACTTTAAATGGATTCAAATCCAGGGCCTGATGAACTGCATCCAAGGATGTTAAAAGAACTTGCATTGTGTCAGAACTCGTCTATAAGCTTTCAGAATTCTTGGAGAACAGGTGAGACCCCTGTGGACTGGAGGTGGGCAATGAGGAGTCTGAAAGGTAACATGATAACAACAAATATGTAAAGGGCCGTGACCGTGACATGGAAGATGGAGCAAGCTTGTTTTCTCTTGTTCCAGAGGGTAGGAACCAAACAACAATATCAAATTATAATAAAGGAGATTCTGACTAAACATTAGGAAGAACTTTCAGACAGTAAGAGCTGTTCAGCAGTGGAACGGACTACTCCAAAAGGTGCTGAACACTCCACTGGAGGTTTTTAAGCAGAGGTTGGATGGCTATCTGTCAGGGATTCTTTAGTTGTGGTGCCTGAATTGCAGGGGGGTTGACTTGATGACCCTTGGGATCCTTTCCAGCTGTACAGTGCTATGATTAAAAACAAAACCGTCCGTGCCCATAGGCTTACTATCAAAAAAACACAACACAAAAGGAGGGAGGGCAGAGACAAAATGTATGGCATTAGTATATGGATTGTAACCTGGCAACACTTGCAGAGTATGCAGAAATTAAGCAGATAATTGTATTCAAATAAGGCATGTCAGAAGGTAGGGGTAGCTAACTTTTTTGTCTAGAGGACTGTATTCCCTCTTGGCTAACCCTCCAATAGCTACATGCCAGCGGCAAGTATGCCAAATGTAGTTGTGGCCACCCCCACCCCCACCCAATCCTCCTACTCACACATACACACAAAGGTACGAACACAACCCTCTGAGTAGAGGAGTTGTGGTCCCCTCTCCAGTCAAATGATCGATCTGATGACTAGGGAGGAAACAATTTGCATCCCCATCAGGATGCTGGACTTCACCCACCCCAGTGCTGTGGCTACTACCATTTGGGTGTGAAGGAGAGTGACAACTGTTCCAATTAAGTTTGCTAAATCACGAAAATATTAAATACTGTTAACGTGTGAAAGATTATTTATAATTGGGGTATTGGGTCCCTACAGTAAATTTGGTTCTCTGGTATGTAGGTATCTGACAAGACTTTGAAAGGGTTCTCATTCTGTAAGACCTAATGACTTCAATTTCTGTGGGGGAAAAAGCAAAAGAAATCAATTCACTGGTGCAGAATAACTGAATCTTCTTATGCCTTCTATTCTCCAAAGGATGCAATAGTCTACTTGAAGCCTAAATTAGGACCCATTCACATATGTTTTCTCATTCCTGGCAGCATGGAATTACTGTACAAGTATGCAGTTGGAATAATGCCAGTAAGGGAATTATACATCAGTGATTCCAGGAAGAGAAAATATCTTTGGTGTGCAGTTCCCTTTTGGTACCATCCCAACAAACATTTGCAGGGGAATCCCATTACACGACTCAACCTATAATGAAGAATTAAACGTCTATAATGAATCCTGATTTTCTCCAAAAGCAGTCGTCATTGTTAACAAGGAGGAAAGGAAGAAATGGAAGCTGCTTAATTACAGTGGTACCTAAAATAGACAAAAACATTTCTGACCACAGATTATTATTATTGTGTACAATACTGCAGGAACTGTGATACCCACGTACTTGGGAATATCAGCTGAATATTGATGATACAAGCACATTTTTAAATGTATGTTTTGCCATAGTATCAAAAAGCTTAACAAGGCACAGACAATAACATATTAGTTAAAATATTTGTATCTGAAGCTTTCCTAATACAAGTTAAAACAGTTAACAAGAATTTCTGTTTCTAGTCAGTTGTACAGGTTCATAGAAATTCCACATACTTGAATGTCTAGAAATAACTCTTAATTGGGTCTAGTTTAAAATTACCCTTAAATCAGAGTTGAGGGGAGAGGAGGGGGGAAATTTCAAATTTAGCATGATGTCTTTAGTCTCAAATCAACAATAACTTATACTCTACATTTTGTTAGGCATTGATGCTGAATGACTGAACATGTAATTGTTCTCAGTAACATAATTATTTCTTCCTTTCCAAGGTTATGAAAAGATGCAAGCGTTTCTGACCGTGTTTCTCAGCTGATTGTTGAGAAATTACATTTTAGTAAGTTTATTATTTATAGAACGCTTATGTGAAAACTCCCCAATAACACAAACATCCTCTCAACATTTCACCACATCTATTTTGGGCATAGCCCTTCTTCAGTTTAGTCTTGCTTACATGCCTTTATTTTTGTTCCAAACTGAAACTTTATATCGAGGCCATTATGGAAAAAGAAGACATGCAAAACCTGAACAAAGGCACTTCCCCTTAAAAACAGGCAAGTGTGGCGGGATTCCTAAAAACTTGTTGCATAAAAAAAAAAGAAAATAGAAGAGTAAAAACCTATTTGCTGAGTTACATTTACCTTTGGAGACGTTTCCTTTTGGATTTTGCAAATGCATAAAAACGAGGAAGCAGCAGTAAACTACCATAAAGCAATATTAATAATAATAAAAAGGGCCTGGCCACCCTGTTTCACCTACCAGACTACAGGGCAGCTGGGTAGGCACTTGGTGACCTCATGGAATCCTCATGGCTCATGGAATCCATTAGATTACAAACCATGTGGTGGTGATCGTGAAAGGAGTTTCACTAGCGGGCGAGGGGGGGTTAATATGGCAACCTTACAGGAGTCACTTTGGTGGGCTTTGACAGGCAGAAATGAGGCATACGACGCTTTAAAAATAAATTAAAAAGTTATGTGGAAAGTTTCCTATCTCGCAGTTGTTCAATTCCCCAGAAGGCGCGGCGGTGGGGCGGGGAGAGAGAAATATGGCTGCCCTCCCTGGATGCCTCCTGTCCTCACGTGAAGCAAAACTCGACGGCAGGCTTTGGCAGGGAAATAAGGCCTCTTTCGGCACCCGGAGAAAAAGCCTGCCTCTACATGGATTCCCGAGGGCCGTGACTGGAGCGAGGCTTCTTCCCTCAGCGGCGCCGGCGTCCCCGGGCGCTCTATTTTTACGGCGACATTTTTCATTATTATTTTTTACCTCAGACTTTCCATTGCGCGGGGGAAGCGCTGAGGCCCCGGGAATCTGACATCTCAGCTTCGCTCCCGCTATTTATAGCGGCGGGGTTGCCCCGGCCGGCTGCTGTGCGCTTCTTCCCCCTCAGGGAAGAGAAAAATAATATGACACCGACAGGTCAGGTCTCTCTTTCAGCCGACATCTCTGAGGGAATCCCCTTCTCGCCTTCCGAAGCAGCCCCCCCCCCCCGCCTCCTGTTCGCGTTGCCGCGCTTTTGCTGAGGTAACAACTTAAAAGGGGGCTTGAATAACAAGAGTTATCTCCTCCGTGTGCTGGTTCGCGCCCACTTCCATAGACGTTATTTAGGATGCCCAAAAGTGTCCAGAGAAAGCGACCCCTCGGCCCAAAGAAGCTTTTTGCGTAGCAGGGTCTGGGGTGCGTTTTCCAATTCTGCAGGAAACAGCAGCAGATGCTTTAAAAAAAATTCAACAGATTTATTATTGCATAATAATAAAGTCTCCATGGGTCTGGCTGCCTTTTAAGGTGCTGCAAGCTTTCGTTGGTTTTGTAAGTTTGCAGTCTAACGCAGCTGCTACTCTGGATTTTGCAATTCGGATTAAGGTACCCCCTCCACCCAATAACTGAGACGATGCCTAGGGAAATTTTTTTCACACCTGTGAGATTTATAAAAAAAATTCCTTCCAGTAGCACCTTAAAGACCAACTAAGTTAGTTCTTGGTATGAGCTTTCGTGTGCATGCACACTTCTTCAGATACATTGAAACAGAAGTTGCCAGATCCTTCTATATAGTGAGAAGGTGGGGAGGGGTATTATTCAGAAGGGTGGTGGGAATGGGAGATTATCTGAATATAGAATGTATCTGAAGAAGTGTGCATGCACACGAAAGCTCATACCAAGAACTAACTTAGTTGGTCTTTAAGGTGCTACTGGAAGCAATTTTTTTATTTTGACTATGGCAGACCAACACGGCTACCTATCTGTAACTGTGAGATTTATGTGCATCCTACGGCAATCACAGGGAACCCTGAAAACTTGTCAAGCAGGCACCCCCTTTTCCCGACAGGTAAACTCCCCCCCATATCAGATACTTGGAGGCTTTTTGTTGTGGTTAACTGGTTGGAGAGGAAAACAGTGGCTTTTAAAATCAATAATCTTGCTTTCTTGGGATGAGCAAAAACTTCTGAGGTTCAGCCCTTTCTTCCACCTCTGTGCCATTTATAAGCTGCATAATGGACACAAATCCAACAGGTGCCGTCCCCCCAGCATAGTGATGCACTTATTATAAAAGCTACTCTGGATTTCTGTGCAGGGAGGAAGTGAGATATTGGTCCCAGTAGGATCAATCCCTGTATCTATACCTAAATTTGTATGACCATATAATTGGAGTTGAAGTGTAGGGTCTTGTTGTAGGCCGTCTAGCCCAACCACCTGTTCAATGCAGGAAATCCAGACCTAGAGTTTCCCAAGCAGATGGCTGCCCAGCCTCAGCTTAAAGAACCTCCTGGGAAGGAGAACTCATCACTCCCCCCTGTTATCTGGTCTCATTGCTGCTCGTTATTTTCCTAATGTCCAACCACAATCAACCTGCCCATGTTACTCAAGTCCATTAGATCTAGTCCTGCCCTCTGGGACAGGCAAGAATAAGCATTTGTCCTCTTGCTACAGTGACAGCCCTTCCAAGTATTTGAAGAGGGCTTTTGTGCGCTTCCTCAGTCTTGCCTTCTTTTAGGCTAAACATCTACAGATCCTTAAGCCTTCCCTTAGAGGACTTACTTTGCTGACCATCTTCACTGCCCTCCTCTGAACCCATTCCAGTTTATCTACATCCTCTTTAAATTGTGATGCCCAGAACTCGACACAGTACGGCAGCTGAGTTATGACTAGTGCAGAGTAACATGGAACTACTATTTTTCCTGTGCGTTGGAAACTTCTATTAAAGAAGACTAAATAGGCACGTCTTTTTTTGCAGCCACATCACACTGCTGGCTTGTGGTCAGCTTATGAACTCACTTATGGTAGCTAGATATTTCCTCACCTATTCCTTATCAGTCATGTACCTATTACAGTAGTCACACTGGTTACATGCAGTTGTGCACTGTTTCCCCCTTGGAAGAAACAGGAGCTAAATCAGAGTCCATCTTCTCTTTTTGTGACCTGCTAACACCCTTATTGCATGACGGCCTATGGTTCCCTTCCACTTCCTTCCTTTTGTAGCACTTGTAACCCACATTAGGTCCATAGTATTCAGCTACAAATTGGCTGAATAAATACAGAGTAGTAGAATGTGTCTGTGTGTGTGTATGCTTGTATACTTGTGTGTCATTTTTTTTAAAAATGAGCTATTTTGAATTGGGAATTGAATAACTTTATATTCCAGAATATGGTATATTGATTATTATTGCCTATGAGTGACTGTTAACAGGTCCAGCTAGTTCACTAGCTATGGCCCCTTTTGGATGGAGATGACTTGGCCACAGTACTCTATCCTCTGGTAACTTCCAGACTGCATTATTGCAATGTGCTCTGTGTGGGGCTGCACTGGACGACCACTCAGAAACTTCAGCTGGTTCGAACTGCAGCAGCCAGATCACCAGCAGATCCCTGAGCAGGTGATTATTAATATTATTTTGGCTTTAATACTCAGACTTTGGAATAATTCCACAACATTCAGTGAAACTACTCCAGCTCAAGGATAGCCTTCCATATGCTGTTTGCTGACACCTTCTAAGTGACAAAAGACTTACTGCCAAGTGAATAAACATGCTACAGTTGCAAACTGCTATGGGAGCATAAGAGAGAATAACAGGCTGTTTTTCACTGCTTGAATTGCCAGGCCAAGTGAGGAGGAATGTGTTTCCTCTTTGGGAGAAAAAGAGTGTGGGCAGCTCCAATGAGGAATGGCTACTTATTTCCCATAAAACTATACTGGCCTCTGGGGTAGATTGCAGAAGCATTCTGATCCAGAAAGAAAAATATTGATTATTTAAAACTGGGAATAGATTGAGGTGATGTTTAAAGACATAAACTGCAGGGCTAAACATCAAGGTCTTGCACAAATAACTCTTGAATTTACTTTTTATCAACTGTAGTTCAGACTTCCCTCAATAGATGGACTGGGGAAAAGCACCAGACCTGGCAAAATTCCAGAACATGGCTTTATCAAATTGGAGTGATCGCATACGTTTCAGTTCTGGAAAATTCAAATTGTTTCAGTCATTCATAAGATACTCCTGCAAGAAAGAGTGCTATCAATTGGAATGGATCCATTACAGGAGAAATGATACTTTAAAAATAAACAAGATAGGAAAGCTTCATTCAGTCACAGAAAAGATTCCACATAGAGAATGAAGCAAAGGTACCAATGACTTCTTTGTTACAAAGTTATTTTGGTGCATGAAGCTTTAAGGCTCACATTGCCCAATTCAAAGTATTGGATTTAACCTACAAAGCTTTATACAGTTTAGGATCCCAATACCTCATGGACTACCTTTTCTTATATGAACCACCAAGAACTCTATGTCCCTCTCCCCAGAGAAGTTTAGAGAGCGGCAAAGAGAAAACAGTTTTTGGGTGGCAGCCCCCTCATTTGTTGAATGCTGACCCCAGGGAGATGCCCAATGAAGTACTTTTTAAAAAGCTGTAGGCATTTGAGTATTAATACTGTTGTGGTTTTTATGGTCATTTAAGCAAGATTTTTGGGTGATCAATCTTGTGCTGTACGTGGAGAGGATAATTTCATTTATTAATTATTATTAGTGCCTAATTAACTTATTATTGCTAATTTTAAATGCTACATTGCTATCATTTACATTTGTATAGTTAGTATTCTTGTACACCACTTTGAAACTTTTGTAGAAAGAAGCAAGTAAAATAATATATTGGCAGCTCCTCCATATTGGGAAGTCACATAGATATGGGATGCAAATAAGAAGGTATCCCTTTATATCCTCTTACCCATAATTATTAACATATCTTCATGGGGGAAATCAGTTATACAAGTACTGCTGCTGCTGCCATAAACATTATAGCGTCTGGATCTGTTATGTGTGCTATGCAGTAGACCCCAGACAGACCAAAAGTAATATTGCACACCACCCCAATCTCCGAGCAGTGAGAGATTCCGGGGTTCCAGGCACTCACCCAGGGTTGGTCTTTCCTTTTGTGAGTGAGGCACAGCAGTGACTGTGGTCCCTTTATTTTACAGTTCATTTACACATACAGTGGTACCTTGGGTTACATACGCTTCAGGTTACAGACTCCGCTAACCCAGAAATAGTACCTCGGGTTAAGAACTTTACTTCAGGATGAGAACAGAAACCATGCTCTGGTGGCACAGCGGCAGCAGGAGGCCCCATTAGCCAAAGTGGTGCTTCAGGTTAAGAACGGACCTCCGGAACAAATTACCCGAAGTACCACTGTATATACAACCTGAGCCAATGATGGAGGGGCTGACAACCTTAACACCCAAAAGGGTCTTGTTCCTCCCACAGCTGCAACCTTGGATTCAAGCAGAAATCAGCTGAGATTCTCTCTGCCTTTCCAGCCTGCAGCTTTTTCCTCCAGGTCACATCACAGCAAACTCTGCCCTCCGACTCAGGCTTTGTCCTCCTAACTAAAAGTTGAAGAAGGGCCCCCACCCAGCTGCCATCTGGCACAGAGCCCCCTTTCCTCTGTTGTCTCAATAGCCGGATCACCCAGGTGATTACCTCATCAGGAAGCTAGCCTGGCTTGATTAGCTTTTAACACTTGCTAGGATTATAGGAGTCTGGCACCCACAAACTCATAACGCTATTTAGATTTGATGAAGATTCATTTGTCACTGAAGTTGGTTGGACCAGATTGTTTGAAGAGTTGTGGATCCAAGCGTTATTTGGGTATCCGAAGAAACCACTTGTTTGTATGAGGACCTAAAACTTCAGTCAAATGCAGGAAAGCGGCAGCAAGTATGTGGCCTGAGCATACTTTCAGTGCAAGCTTATACTTGTCTCCTCAAAAGAAAATGCCATTACGCTCAGTGGAACTTACTCCCATGTAACTGAATAGGATTTCTCCCTTACTTAAGTGCAAACCTCACCAAACTCTGCAGAACTTGCTTCTGAAGACGCCTGCATTGTACCATATTTCTTTAAGGTCCTTTGTGGTTCAGGAGTGTATTTAAGCATTGCTGTTAGACTAGTGTACTGTGATTGGAAGCAGTTAAATGTCAAAACCAGGTGGTGCTTTGCAGGTCCTTTCCAACCTATGAGGTTTAAGGTATTGATCGGGAACTATCTGTTGCCAACTTAAGTGGACATAAGCGGCTGGGTGAAAACAAGCGCTAACAAACTCACCCATTTCCCGCTTTAGTTTGCTTTGCTACGTGTAACTGTTCACCTCTTAGGAAATTAGGAATTACTCATGTTGCTGACTCCCTATTGGAAAGAGAGAAGAAAAAGCGGACTGACACAAGACTTACATAAATCACTTTGTATTCTGAAGGCGCTATGGAAATAGGGAACACGATAACCCCTTTGCTTTGTTAAACCCTGGATCCACACTCACTGCGGGTGAAGGTTTGGAGAGAAAAGGCCGATTTTGGAAAGACAACGCTACAAAAGAAAAGCCAAATATCTCAGCGGATCAGTCCTCCCAAAGAATTACCGTAAGTGAATTGGAGAGGAAGAACGAGCAAAAACTAACTCAGGTGACAGATCAGGTTTTGTTCTGATCTCTTTGTCCCACTGAAGAAAGCAAGAGTCCAGACACCACGGCTCCTGTCTACAACCAGCAAACTAGTAAACAAAATTCTCCTTAAAACCCGTCCCCTTTTCCTAAGGCAGTCCCAGCAGCTCCCGTGCAGCCGGGGCGCAATGCGCAAACCTGTTGCAGGAGCTACTTTGTCCAGAGACTTCACCGTGGCACAGTAAAAAATCAGTTTGTTTCGTATCCCCCCCCCCCCCCCCGCTTTTCACAGACCAGGCTATCTATGTTTGCAACTGCTGTAGCAGGACAGACGTACCCAGGGACCGCAGCTTTCCAACAGCGACCTGCCCAACTGCTTTGGCTAATAACTGGACCTCCTGGTGGCTTGCTGGTTTCAGCACCACCAAAAGACGCGCGGCCACTTGCCTCCCCACGAGAAGCGAAAGGACGGAGGGGGAATCGGGAACCAATCGCGGCTTCTAGCCGGCTACACCACCGTCCCGTGTCATTTCTGGATACTTAAACGCGCCCCAAAGGCCTCCTACCCGTGTGCTTGAGTGTGTGTGTGTTTAGATGGACTGGCAGACGCACCAACTAGGGATAAGTACAGGACGACGCAGCGAAACCACTTCCCGTTAGGCTACTGATTAATTAATATTTGTTTAGTTTGCAAGCGTTTGGCGTTTATTCCTAGAGTCAAGATAAATAATGTCTCCAGCAACTGGCACGGTAACCTCTCGCTTCAAAATAGAGATTGGCTAGGGGAAGCGCGTTTCTAGGCAAATAACTCCCATGGAAAATCGCTTTCTTCCTCCTCCTCTCACGGTCCCATTCCAAACATTACCGGGCAGCAGAGTCTGGCTTCCTGCGAGCGTCCACTTTCCAGCGTCCAATCTTTGTGAGCTTTCGTACTACACGCGGTCAAAGTTGCATTCACACTTTAATTTTTAAGCGCGCGCTTCAATTGCACCGTGTGAAAGCGCAAAAGGCCATCTTTATTTAATCTGGAACAAGTCCCGCTTTTATAATCTACTACACTCGATTCTATAATCCCCACACCCGATTAAAAACCCCACTCTGGGCATAATGAAGAGAGAGTGGAGGAAATCCACCGTTACGTGTTGACCCCACCTGGGGTCAGAGCGGCTTCAAAGGCGCGAGTAACTTACCCGCGATGTTTAAAAAGAGAAAGACAACAAATAAGCAGTAGTAGTAAAAGGGCATCGCTTCAGGCTCGGCTCTACCGGGAGAGCCTTTCCATCCGCTGCCGCGTACGCGCACCAGCAGAGCGCGCGAGGCTGCGATCCTAGCATTTTTCTAGGAGGGTTTTCCTTCCCCGGCTGCCTGTCTCCGTCTACAGCGTTAGGCTCGGGCTGCGCCAAGTGGCCAAAGCGTTCGTCTTACCCGCTGATTGGCAAGGACTTGCCGGTAGCGCTCTTCTTCCGGAGGGAGCGGCTGCAGCGCCAACATGCTCCGGCTCCTTCGCCACCTTCCCTGGCTACGGGTCTCCTCTGGGCGCCTTGGCTGCAAAGCGCACCGTCACGGCTGCGGAGTGCCCCCACGGTAGGTAGGTAGGCAGGCAGGCAGGCAGGCAGGCAGGCAGGCTCCTTCCGAGTGGGGGTGGCTCGGCATTTTGTCCGTTCAGCAATCCACACCCAACCCCTCCCCACGATGATCGGAATCAACTCCAGGAGAAAGCCACCCATCGCCCCCCCCCCGCCCGCCCTTTCTCTTTCGGCAAGGCAGTCAGCTTCGGAGGAAGAGGCGAGCCCGGGGAACCTGTGCCAAAGGCGCAAAGGATGAGAAAGGGCGCGCGGAGATGGAGAGCTGGAAGCCACCCCGTCTTCAGGGCGCGCACCTACCCGCACCCCAAAAGGGACCCAGCGAAAGGAGAGCAGGAGGCTGTCACAGATCAGCCTTAAAAGCGACGTGGCTCTCGCTGCCTCTGTCCCTCGCACCTTTGCCGCGTACCTGCTGCGAGCCTTGGGCGTCTTCAGTCGTCAAGTTGAACCTCGAAGCACCGGCGCCAGGAAAGCAGGAGTTTCGCTCCGGCTAGCCTGTCGAGGGCTGGCTGTTCCTTCGTCCACCGGCGACCCTGCGGAAAGAGACGACTCTTTCCTCAATACCCTCCTGCCCAGCAGCACCCCCTTCTCCTTATGAAACAGTATTAAGTTGTACTTAGTACGAGTTGGACGTGGCGAGGCTTATATAAATCTCTTTCAACAAAAGTTTTCTTTCTTTCTAAAAGCCAGCTCCCGTGGTGGAATGCCGCTGCCTCCGATTTTAGCTGCAGCAGAGAAAATACTCTGAACGCAGGTAGTGGATAGATCTCACGGACCATAAGGAGATTAACTACAAAGTGAGGACTGTTCATGGTTTTTGATAGTCGCTTTTAAAGTTCTCAGTAGGTTCCTAACAATCGCATAAAAGCCACACCTTGTCTTGCTTACTGACACTTTTGTAAGAGCCGGGGAGCACAACATTTCGGACCACACAGCTTTCTTCCCCACAGTAAATTCTTTGCTATTGAGGTTGATATATGGAATAGGTCTAGGATGCTTAGGAGTTAGTGCCTGCACATATTGCACACTCAGTTCAAATAGGATTAAAACAGTGATTGACAACTTCTTTGACAGACGTACCACAAATTAAATCCAAAGTTTAGCATGAGTATGCATTTGGTTTAAGGTATTTGTATGCCCCTGATGTTGGGAAAGATGGAGGGCACAAGGAGAAGGGGATGACAGAGGACAAGATGGTTGGATAGTGTCTTTGAAGCTACAAACATGAGTCTGACTAAACTGCGGGAGGCAGTGGAAGACAGGAGTGCCTGGCGTGCTCTGGTCCATGGGGTCACGAAGAGTCAGACACGACTAAACAACAACATTTGTATGCCACTCTTCATAATATTTAGGCCACAGTCATTGGCGCTCTTCAAAACAAAACAAAAAAATAGACCACTTAAAAGTAACAAATAAATAATAAACAGTACAAACTGAAACGGTGACTGAAGCATAAATTCCAGTGTCTTAAAATATAATGCAGTGGGCACTAGGTGAGTCTCATTCAGGATAAAGTTATGCAACCACAGTGCCACAGATGAGCAAGACTTGTCCGTTGCTGCCTTCTTAGCCTATGACAATGGTGGCAGCACTGTGTCCCAGTGGAAGATCTTAGTGCTTGGGTTATTTGTGCATATGTGAAAGACCTTATGTAGCTCCCTATGCTTTGGGAATGTTTTGCCTTTTGTCTACCGAATTAGGCAGCAAGTACCAATGAAATCCGCGATGGGGTGAGCTCCCGTTGCTCGGTCCCTGCTCCTGCCAACCTACAGTTTGAAAGCACGTCAAAGTGCAAGTAGATAAATAGGTACCGCTCTGGCGGGAAGGTAAACGGCGTTTCCGTGCGCTGCTCTGGTTCACCAGAAGCGACTTAGTCATGCTGGCCACATGACCCAGAAGCTGTATGCCAGCTCCCTCGGCCAATAAAGCGAGATGAACGCTGCAACCCCAGAGTCAGCCACGACTGGACCTAATTGTCAGCAGTCCCTTTACCTTTACCAATGAAATGCTGGATAGGCAGGCAGAAGTATAGGTCCAAATCTCTCATGACTTGCACCCTCCTGCAAATGAGATGACTTCTCAGAAGCATCACTATGAACTAGCTACACAGAGTGACAATAATACAGAAGGTATACAGGCCAAAGGCACATAGGACAACTGTTTCAACCTTGCATTATTATGGTTGTATGAAAGAAAAAACTGAGGAGTGACCACACCTGCCTCCCAGAGTTCTTTGCTCTCCTGCCTCCGTCACAGGACGAGATAATACCAACCCATTCATGGCATCAGGAAACGACACTAATAAATATTTCAAATGCTTTTAAAGTTACATTGCAGTACAGGCAGCAACCATTTTAGGCATGTCTAATTATGTGCGCAACTGTGCACGTGCGCATCACACTGAACCTGGAAGTGACCCAGAAACATCACAAAAAGAGGCTGAATGGAGTGTTTGCAGGCTTTTTCAGTGGAGTTTCAAATTTACGTGATTTCACTTAAGCACGAGATGCCTTGGAACGTAACCCGTGTAAATTGTGGGTTGCCAGTATTGCAATGTAATCTTGAATATATCTAAGAGTGAAAATTTGAACATTGTAACCATAGGAGCCAACTCCTAGGAGCCAAAGGGTATTTGCCCCCCGCCTGCCAATAAAACATTTGAGGGGGCGGGGGCTCTCAAAGTTGAAGGGCATTGCCATTCAAATTGTGTCCATGCACTGTGTCATGTGATCCAATTATGCAGGGCAGGGCTTACTTGCCCCCCTGTTTTATTTAAGTTGGTACCCCTGATTGTAACTGTGCTATCATATTAAAATCTGAAGTGGCATGCTTGTTTCTTCATGCCTCCTAGAGAACATACACTCATGAATGGGGTATCTTACTGTAGTGACCCAGCTCCTACCCCCAAATTTTAAAAGGTACAGTGGTAGGCTTCAATATGACATGGAGAATAAGGATCTGTCCCATTTTACTATATAGTTCCACAGGGAAAATCAGCCACATTAATCTTGAACGATTCTTTGTGTCCTTTGGAGACTCCTTAAGAGAAGGATAAATATTGACTTTGAAAATGCTCATGGGGAAAAAATGTCATTTATTAACATAGTTTCTAACTTTATTCTCTGCATCGTTTTTCTTCCCTGTCAGAACTGTTGACAAAAATGTCAAGAACTGCAATTGTACAGGATAACACTTAACAGGAGGAAGCACTTTAGTAATCTGAGATGACTTCTGGATTATCCATCTTGTTCAATTTGCTCTTCTATAAACCCCATATGGAACAGTGTTGACCATTTTATAATCCTAACCAGCATGTAATCCTTAGATAATTTGGCATACAGTAAATTACATGGCTGCAGAAAGCAAGGGCTTGAGAGTTCACAACCACCATATTGGTTCTCAGGGTTGGGAAACAGCTAGTCTGCAGGGCACATGCAGCCTGTAAAGGATTCAAACATGGCCTTCAAACCATGAAAAAAAGAAGATTTGGTTTCTAAAACAACTGTTTTTAGATTATGAGTATGCTCTTTGGAATTATAACACTTGAAATGTAGTTAGCTATGGATATGACCCAACACCAAGACAGCAGCTAGCCCAAACAAATCAAGACACATACACATCAGTCAATATAGGTGCTGCACAGTCTACCTTGGAGGAGTCAAATGAACATCCTATACAGTGGTACCTTGGGTTAAGTACTTAATTCATTCTGGAGGTCCGTTCTTAACCTGAAACTTTTCTTAACCTGAAGCACCACTTTAGCTAATGGGGCCTCCTGCTGCCGCCGCACCGCCGGAGCACGATTTCTGTTCTCATCCTGAAGCAAAGTTCTTAACCCGAGGTACTATTTCTGGGTTAGCAGAGTCTGTAACCTGAAGCATATGTAACCCGAGGTACCACTGTAGTCACTGTCTACATGCTCTGCTTACCTACAATGAATGAGTCATAGGGGAAGGAGACAACAGAAAGTACAGGAAAAATGCTGTGGTCACAGTAGATACTGTAGTAGTGTTACTGACTCAGTACTCATACTGCACATCACTTCTGGCATTACAGTGATAACTTCCTTGCATGCCCCCAAAGCCAGGACATTCCCATGCTCTCAAGTAAATAATGCCTCCTACGGGTGTAGTGGGATAATACACTGTTCTGACCTTTGAGCTCTACTGCAACACCAGCTGTAAAACACAGGATGACTTATTAATATACCTTTTTTCCAGAAAAAAATAATATACCATTATTTTTCAGAAGCACCCACATTTAAAAGATATTCAATTTCCAGGGCTCATCGAATTGGAACCGAACCAACACAGCTACTTTACAGGTAGAATGCAATTGTATTTCTGGCTCCAGATAACCAATAACAAACAATGTGTATTAATAAATTATGTTGTAATCACCTTTTTTGTTTTTATTGGAACGTTAACCAATATAACTTTAAAGCATACTGGGGAGGGGAGTAGAATTTTCTAGTACTGAAGTCACCAATTAAAACCACAAAGTGCTTGGAATTTGTGTAGCTGTGTGACATTGCCAAGCTCAACTCTCCATAAATGGGAAGTTTTAAAAAAACAACCACCCAGTCATCACTTCACTATGTTGGCATTGGCAGGCCATTCAAGGTGTTGTTTTTCACCTTTACATCTCAAGCCCCCTATATTTAAACATGTCCCCCATAAGAACTACCCCCTTCTATTAAGAACAGCTGGAAAAGCCTTTCCCAGGTTGTCTTATGATACACTCCTCCCTTGTGGGTGCAAACTATCTGGAATTCCCTTCATAGAGATATTACTCTCTAAAAGAGGCTAAAACCTTCAATGTTTACTGCATACAAATCCAAATACTGTACATTTAAAGTCCACCACTACTTCTTCAGGAAGAAAAAAAAAAGCAAAATTAAAGATTGTGTTTTAGGTCTTTCTCTTTTTTAAACAAGCGGCATGGAATTCTAACAGAACCATTATAATTTCAACTTAATTCTGCCAATGGAAAGTATTTCTATTTAACTGTACCTCTAGATTCTCCAGCCCCATTTTAGAGTAAGATAGTCACATTTATTTAAAATATTTTTAGCCCACTCTTCATCAACAAGCGACCTTAGGATGGGGCACAACAGCTCAATATAAAACCACTACAAAACAATATGCCATAATTCAGTATTCTAGGATTCTATCAAAAGGCAGATAATTCACAGTCGAAACAAATAACCAGGTCCATCAGCACTAATACCCCGTAGGCCTTCGATTAAGCATTCCTCCTCTACTTGGACTATGCTGCCTCTTTTGTACCTGGGGTTATTGGTGCCACCCTCACAATTTTCTCATTGTTCTGTACTCCAGCTTTCAACTGTCTGGCAAAACTACAATGATTTGCCATTCCAAAATACAGTGGTACCTTGAGTTACAAACGCCTCAGGTTACAAATGCTTCAGGTTACAAACTCCGCTAACCTGGAAGAGTTACCCCGAGTTGAGAACTTTGCCCCAGGATGAGAACAGAAATTGTGTGCCAGCAGCGCAGCGGCAGCAAGAGCCCCCATTAGCGAAAGCACGCTTCTAGTTAAGAACAGTTTCAGGTTAAGAACGGACCTCCGGAACAAATTAAGTTCGTAAGTAGAGGTACCACTGTACAACCGAGCCTTTTATAATGCATGTTTGTAAATGAGGCAAGTACTGCCATGGCAATATATTATACCAAGATGTTGTTTTGACTATTTTTCTTAAAGCTGCCTCAAGCCTATTTTGATGAGACAGCACAGAAATATGGTGGGGCCTGCCAAATATATGTTGCAATATGTTGCTCCCTCTGACTGATCCTGTTCCTCCTCATCCTGGAAAAAAGAGATAATTGGGGTGCCACAGGGTTCTGTCCTGGGCCTGTTGTTGTTGTTCAACATCTTTATAGAACGATTTGGACGAAGGAATTGAAGGAATGTTCATCAAATTCGCAGACGACACCATGGACGCTTTAGCTGAGATTCCCACATTGCAGAGGGTTAGCCCTTGGGTCCCTTCCAACTCTACAATTCTATGATTCTAAAGTGTGGGGAGCCTTTAGCCTTCTGACATTGCCGAACTACAACTTCCAGCCACTGGGTTCCTCACTCCTGCCAGATACCCCAGAAGCTCACAGCTTCTTATCAGCCTCCTTTTGAGTTTTTCTGTTAGTTTGCAAAGTCATATACTTTTGCATATCTAGCACACTCCAACAAAGTACAAACTACTACTTTGTTTTTGGGTGGCCCTGTTCTGTTCCTAAACCAGTAGATACTTGACCACCAAATTCATAATTGGGAGAGAATGATACATCAGTAAACAACAGGTGAAGAAGACAGTTGGCATAATCACATTTCAAATACTTACTATTGCAAGAGGTTCATTAGCTGAAGAGGAGACCTGAACTTCTGGCTGGGACAAGAGAGTCAAGTTAAAAAGCTGAAGCATATATAACTAATATGCAACATCTACATGAAACTGCTAAGTGGTGTCAGCTGGAGATTTCCAGTATGTTATCAGCAATACGCTGACGACACACAGCTGTTCCTTCTCCTTTACATCTACAGGTGTGGCCATCAGTGGAAATGCTGAAACAATGTCTTTCCTCAATAGTGGACTTTATGAGAGCCAATAAACTGAAGCTCAATCCAGACAGGACTGAGGCACTGCAAGTGGGTGGATCCCTAGACTGGATGTGTAGGAAGTGCCCTGCTCTGAATGGGGTTATACTTCCTCTCTAGTAGCAAGTGTGCAGTTTGGGTGTACTGCTGGATCCATTACTGTCATCTGAGGCTCAAGTGGCTTCCGTGATGCAAAAGCCCTGCTGGTGGACATTGGGTGGCACTGTGGTCTAAACCACAGAGCCTAGGGCTTGCCGATCGGAAGGTCGGCGGTTCGAATCCCCGCGGCGGGGTGAGCTCCCGTTGCTCAGTTCCTGCTCCTGCCAACCTAGCAGTTTGAAAGCACGTCAAAGTGCAAGTAGATAAATAGGTACCGCTCTGGCAGGAAGGTAAACGGCGTTTCCGTGTGCTGCTCTGGTTCGCCAGAAGCGGCTTAGTCATGCTGGCCACGTGACCCGGAAGCTGTACGCTGGCTCCCTCGGCCAGTAAAGCAAGATGAGTGCCGCAACCCCAGAGTAGTCCGCGACTGGACCTAACGGTCAGGGGTCCCTTTACCCTTTATCTAATCTACACTCTCATCTGGACAGGGGCAGCCCAACCTCTGTTGTCATGTGTTGTACATTGGGCCAACTTTGATGATGATTCAGAAACTGCAGGTGGTGCAGCATTTGACAGACTGAAGACATTGCAAGATGGTCTAAGCATAGAAAACCAATTCTGGCAAGACTGTATTGCCTACCAATTAGTTTCCGGGCTCAATTCAAAGGGCTGGTTTTGATTTATAAAGTGTTAGGCGGCTCAGGGCCCTGATACTTCAAGGACCACCTGTCCCCACATAAACCAAACCCGATCCTGCATTCTGTGTGCCCTCTTCAAACTCTATCCAGAAGTGGCAACACAGGAATACAACTTTTTCAATGGTGGCTCCATGCTTACAGCACTACAGCCTCTCTCAATGGGTTCTTATATACGTGTGTGTGTTTAGCTTTTACTTTGTTTTAGCTTTATATTAATTAAAATTTCTGTATTATATTGCAAGTCACTCTTTACATTATGTAAACAAAAGTGACTAATAATTCCAATAAAGAAATAAAGTGTGAATACAGGCAAAGTCATCTGGAAAATCTGCAAATTTGCATGTTTACTGAATGAAAAGCTGAATAATCTAGATAAGCCTAAATGATTCAACCTTTAGTTCTAAGTGTTTTTGAATAAAAAGTGATGTCACAAGTAAGTATAGGGGTAGCCAAGCTGGATTTAGGACTAATGTGGAATATTTGGACTGAGCTCTCTTTCCAGTTTAGACTATTGGCCATGCTTACTGTGTTGTGAATTACTACCCCTCTCCCCCACTTTCTTGAAAACTCGTCACAGGCCTATCTTTTATTGTTATTTGGGTATGTAAAACATACAACTGGCAAACACACAATACGATACCTGCAAGACTACTGATTTCCTCTTAGCTTCTGCTTATCCAGCTCTAACACAGGAGATTCCTAAATTTAGAAAAATGGAATTCTGAGATGTGTAAAATTATAAACACATGAACACATTTATATTGACTTCTTTTCATATAATTTATTCTGCTAGCTTTGAGAAGCAAAAGAGCTACTGCTGTAAAAGAAAACCCCATCTAAATGAGCACTATCCAGTCAGCTCACCACCACTGCCCCAAGATAGCATAGCTCATTCAGTAGAGCATGAGACTCTTAATCTCAGGGTTGTGGACTCCAGCCCCACGCAGGGCAAAGGATTCCTGGATTGCTGCGGGTTGGACTAGGTGGCCCTCGTAGTCCCTTCCAACTCTACAATTCCTATGATTTCACCAGCACCACACACATTCAACTCTGAACTTTATATACTGTAGCTTAGAAACGTTATCAAAAGCTGAGATTTTCTAGATGCTATATTGAACTGAATGCCCAGTACAAAAATATGTTATTTCATGGTGCGGAAGACCTGGCGGCAGCCATAACATCGAAATCTGCCACTCCAGAATCTCAGGAAGTGGTCTTTCATATCCTGTGCAAACTGGGGTCTTTCCAACTGGTGATGCCAGAGACCAAATCTGGTATGTTCTGCGTGCAAAGTATATAACTGCTAATTGAGCTATGCTCCCCTCTCATTCATATCAAGAAATGGCAAGTGATTCTGAAGGCCTTACCCCACACTGAAATTGTGCCTGCTTTTCTCATCTTCCACTCAGCTGAACATCCAAAACATTAAAGGAGCAACTCTCTTTCAAATGAAGGTACATTTACACATAAACAAAGACAAATGTTTTAATACAAGTGCTGAAGTAGCGAAAACCTTTTAGCTTTCCAGTTATTTGTGTTGAGAAGCTAACAAATCTCATCAACATTCAAACCAAGAGAATGCTGATTTACTAACACACATAATACATAGTAAGTCTCAAACAGGTATCAGTTTTCACACTATTTATCTACATTGACAGACGGATTTTCTCTTTTTTGTTATAACAGTACAAAAATAAATGGCTCATGCTAACATATCCTAAAAGTGAAATCTGACAACCTAAGGTGATATTAGTATCAATTATTCATGTGGCTAGGAAGTGAGCTACTGACCAAGTTAGAATTCTTAAAATGTACAATTGCAGGATGGATTTCTTCAAGTTACTTTCTTAAATCAATGGAAAACCAAAAATAACTGTACTCTTTAGTAAATATAACAAGTCCAAAGTTACAATATTTTGTGGTTTTTCCTTTCCAAAGAACATTTTAGAATCTGCCAGCATACATCTGATCAAAATATCCCTGAACAGTAGATATATTTATCTTATGTGTAATCATCATAAGTAGATAAGACCCACTGCTGGAAATATGTGAAAATATCAATTTCAGATTATTTGAAGGTCTCCAAAAGGCATTCCTACCAGACTTCACCTGGGATGTTTGCCCAAGATTCGGGGCTTGGATTTAGGTAATTCTTACAAAGACCAAATTTAGACAGGAAATTAATAATCAGTAATATTTACTTAGCATTTTAAACACTAGCAAGCAAGTCAGAAGAACTTGCACTCCCTCATTTGATGCGACAATAGTCACTATATAATTAAATACAAAAGTAGTTCAGGAGTAAAGTTTATTGTTGACTTTTGAAGGGGTGAAAGCAAGGGTGTCAATTTGTAAACAGAAACAGTGAACAGGTTAGCTAGGACATTTGCTACTTGATTTGATATTTAAATTCCAGCTCTGAGAGCATCTGCTTAAGACAACATTTCATATTTTTCTATGTATCTGCACACCTGAACTAATAATGAACTTGCCACATGTACATACACTGTTTTCTAAATTGTGAATGCCACTTTACACACAGCAAACACAGCTACGAATTTATTTAATGTAAATTTTCTTTGAGAAAGCTACATTTCAGAGGGAGAGCAATATCCTTAATTACTATTTTCTTTTTACTAGCAAAAAACAGAACTTGAAATAAAAGGTAAATAAAATCGACAACTTGCGTATGACCAGGTTTGCAAGAGGTCCCGGAGAAAAATCTGACAACTTCCCTTTAGAAATATGTTATTCAACAAAAAATGTATCTTGGAGGTACAGAACACCCGTATTGTATTTTAAAAGATACGTTTGACAAAGTATGACTAGAACTGCTCAGCATCAAGAACGGCTTTATGGTTTATTCTGAAGACCCACATTAATATAGCTAAGATGAAAACATTAAAACATTGTCTTCTATTCAGATAACAGCATGATTCACAACCCAGTCCTTGCATATGATCTGAACCAAACAAGGGTGCTTTTTCATGCAAGACTGTGCTGTAGTGTGCATGTGTGCTATAGGAACTACATCTTACGGGATCAGAGTTTCAAGCATCCTCCAACAGAGATTAGGCATGGTCATCTGTGACAGTCTCAAACCATCCATTTCTTGCTTTCACCTGCCAAGAGGTTAAAAATGACTACACAAACCAAGTGCTCATCTGGTGCACACGTGGAACAAAACAATTGGATATTGACAGGAATGGTACTCGGTGGTTCTCAAATTAGACTTTAAAAATATAATCTGGCACAATTGCTCAGCATAGTTCAACCAACTATACTGTAGAACTTTCAGTCGAGTCACCTCAATATTTTAAATTGATTTGGGAGCAAGGTATAGGATCTGGGGTTGGTTCTAGCTTTCTCTAAATGAACAGGAAAATTATAACAAACTACAGGCAGCAACCATATCAGGTGCGTCCGATACGTGCACAACTGTATTGTGCCAATCCCGAACTGACCCAAAAACATCACAAAAAGGGTTCAACAGGGTGGGGCGGCCTTACGTGGGCCCCACTGACATGCGAATCAGTCGCTACCTGTACAACTGAACATTAAATCCTAATTTATATCACAGCATCTTAGCAGTTAGCTTTCTATAATCATATTGAGGTGTTTTGAAATGGAATAGTTTAGTCATTGTAGGCTATGAACCACGCAAACATTACAACAGCAGCTCCACATACTGGCAACACAATCATGTTCTTATATTTTTGCCATGCAGATAGTTCAACTTCGACCTCGTCCTTTTTTCTCTTGTTCTTCCGACGACCTTTCAGCCTGTTCTCAAAAGCCTCCAGCTCAGCCTGGATAGGAGGAAAGCACAAAAAGTTATAAAAATAAATGTGGCAAAAAGGGAGGGGGGGTCATCTTTTTTCAACTGTGTCTTAAAATAGTTCATACTAAAACTTTATACGCATGGTACAATAGTACCGTAACTAGAATTTTGTGAGATCATCATTCTGCATTCAGTTGCCTTCACTGAAATTTAAGCAGCCCAAACGGCATGTAGGATTATAGTCCTAGAGTTTTCCGCACTTTAAGAGAAGACTAAGTTGGTGGGTACCTGTTGTCTTCGTTTTTCCTCTTCAAGGGCAGCTCTGGCCTCGGCCTCTTTAATCTGTGTGCAGATAAAAATAATAATGCTTAGCACATAATAAGCTGCAACTTACTAATTGCCAGGGGCACCAACTATAGGGGGCTCTGGGTGCCTGAGCACCCAGAAAATTTTTGTTGTGGGTGCTTAGCACCCAAACAAGGGCCCCCGATGCACGTGACCTTGGAACATGACTTCCAGTGCCAGCGGAAGTTATGTTCTGAAGCAGGGGGGTGCACATGAGGTCACACCACAACATGACGTCATGAGGTCACACGCACTGGGAACCCATAACCTGGGGCCCAAGTTTGCTCCCCTGTTAATTGCTGGAAGTAGCATTACACTTTTGCTCATTTATTTAGTTATTCTTACACTGCCTTTCAAAGCAATTTAAAACTTAGGATTCAACGCTATGAAACGATCCCACAGAACACCACGGATCAAATATAGGACAGCATCTGGATTCAAATAAAGGCAGTGTGGAACAGGCAAATACGATGTGGCTGAACACATCCAAAGGGTGCCCAGCTGCACATCTCTGAAGGGAACTCCAAAGTGATAGGGCTGCCATTAAAAAAAGCCCCCACTCTTGTACCTGTTATTTATATGAACTGGAACATATGCTATTCCCTGGGGTTCATGTGAATATATGAGATGTCCCTATACTGAGTTAAGCTAGACTTGAATTGTGTAGTCCACAAACAGCTCTTAAAAGGTGCATGTGGAGGTTTCCCCCAGTCACGCTACTTGAGATCCCAAATATTCTGAAACACGTTGTTATCACTATATTATGGACTCTTACTCCTTCAAGAACTCATTGTGGTGCGCTTGATGAAATTTTGAGTCGTGAACTGTTGTAAGGAGCAGAGGCCAGCTGACTAGGAACCTCATTAAGTGGCCAGGAGAAAGTCACCAAGCTCTGAACTACTTTGAGACAGACACTGTAAAGCAGTTAGGTGTGTGGTTTTTTGTCTTTTTAAAAAATGAACAGTATTATAAGTGGTTATGGTATTTTATCTATTTCTGTTCCATAAAATCTATGCACCGCTTGATTAAAAAACAAACAAACCTCAAAGTGGTTCACAAAAAGATAAAACAATAAAATCGGGGGGGGGGGGATTCCAATATTTTGAAACATGCAAAATGTTAAAATACCAAATAAATAAATAAATTTAAAATTCACCTCAACTTTCTAAGCATCTGGGTAGGCTTACAAGAATTGTTTTCAGCAGGAGCTGAATACAGTACGGTGAAGACACCTTTAAATTAAATAGCTTAAATTAAACTACACGGTATTTTAAATGGTGGGCCTGTTATTTTACACAACTGAAAATTCCCTGCCCAGCTTCACAGACACAATAATATTTAGAGGCTTGTTGCCTCCCCTTATACATCCCAAGCCAATCATCAAGATCTTCAGGATACAATCAGTGAAATATCATATAATGACA
The DNA here is from genome assembly GCF_964188305.1 of Podarcis bocagei. Lineage (NCBI taxonomy): Eukaryota > Metazoa > Chordata > Lepidosauria > Squamata > Lacertidae > Podarcis > Podarcis bocagei. The sequence continues at coordinate 19,193,927 of NC_138134.1, read as the reverse complement.
TCAAGGAAGTGGGCTATCTCAGTGGTATAACCCAGCCTCTGGAACACCTTTCCATGTGCAGTTTTTGGGAGGGGGTAACGGTACTTCCTTTCCCATGCCCCTTTTTACGCAGGATTTCCCTGGAGATTTACCACACTCTCTTGTTTTTGCTAGTGTGCAGAAACTTTTCCATTGCTTTATTTTGTGGCAAGTACTCATATTTTGGTTTTTAACATCTTTTGTAAACCACTTAGGAACCACATATATTGAGCAGATCAACATCAACAGTAGTAAATAAAGAGAAAACATCTGCCCTTCCTCTGGCAAGGAAGCTCATTTAGTTTCAATTATATATTGTATTTCAAGTACCATATACTTCACACAGGAACTGAAAGCGCCTTTGGGTTTCAGTAATTCCAACTTAACTGAACAGAAGCAAACTGTACACAAGCAGAAACAAGAGCACAATTGTGTGCTATAAAAAGCCATGAATAGTACAGTGGTACCTTGGTTTAAGAACAGCTTAGCTTATGAACAACTTGGATGAAGAACGCTGCAAACCCAGAAGAAGGTGTTTTGGTTTGTGAACTTTACCTTGGAATAAGAACATGTTTCGCATCCTGTTGAGTGTGTTCCACTTGTAAATTGAGTCCCCCGCTGCTATGGGAAAGCACGCCTTGGTCTAAGAACGGACTTCCGGAATGGATTAAGTTCGTAAACCAAGGTACCACTGTATTGACTTCCAAAACTTTCCCTCACATTCTCCTTCTGTCTCATAGTTCGCCTTCATTACATACCTTTAGGCGTCAGGCAAAAATGTTTCTCTATCACCATGCCTTGGGCTGATTAACATTCTATGGCCTTTACAAGGTGTTTGTGGGAGTGGGGTATAATTGTTTTGTTTTGTTTTGTTTTATTATGCATTTTGTGTTCTCATTTTTTATTTTTATGTTGTGAACCACCCTATATTGTTCAGATGAAGAGTGGTAAAAATTTTTTAATTTATCATCATTGTCATATCTGTCGCCCTGTTTCCAAACCAAACTAATGCTATGCTTGCAGACAGACTGAAACATTTCCTTTTTCACATTCCAACTCTTTTCCATCTACAAAATACTGACAGTCTCCCATCATACACCTGTACTAGGACTCCCCTCCATTCATGCATAATTTGCATTTTTACAGTTTTTCCCTCACCCATGCTCAGGTAGCCAAAATTACACACGTGACTTTTTGCCCAGTTTTTTTTAGTTAGCCAACGGCCATCAACTGGGCATAATAAATTGTTCAAAAACATGATAAAAAACAAGACACCCAGCCTTCTACACTACACCAATACTAACAAACAATAGTACATTACACAAAGGAAAGGAAATGCTACAAATATTTGTAGTTTAACTCTGTACTTTTAACTCAGACTTAGCCTCCAGCTTCCCCCCATCCTCTTTCTTTCATCCCCATATTCATCACATTGGCAGTCAACCATGTGGGATTTGGCCCATTACTTTTTAATAGAAAGGACTGCAGCTAGGAAGCTGGCTAAATAAAATATGATATGATGGGTCTGGGCTGTCAGTAGGAAAACCAATATATCTTATTCTCCCCAGTCCTTTTTTTGTATCTCAGCCACTTTACTATACAGTGGTATCTCAGGTTACATACGCTTTAGGTTACATGCGCTTCAGGTTACAGATTCCGCTAACCCATATTACCTTGGGTTAAGAACTTTGCTTCAGGATGAGAACAGAAATCATGCTCTGGCGGCGCAGCAGCAGCAGGAGGCCCCATTAGCTAAAGTGGTGCTTCAAGTTAAGAACAGTTTCAGCTTAAGAACAGACCTCCGGAACGAATTAAGTACTTAACCCGAGGTACCACTGTACATACATTTCTATCCTGGATAGCTATACAGAACTGCACTTCAGCACTCTGGCTGTCCACACTTGATACCAGTGCTCCTCCAAGTCAACTGCCCTCTGAATCATCATGATCTAACTGCAGAAGGAAAGGTATTCATTCCTGTTAAGGGAATCACTCTTTTACACTTTGGATAATTAAGTTTTGTTACGTACGTGGAAGAGAACTTTCAACATCCAGTCTTGAGTAGAGGGGAGATATGTTATATGTATATTAATGTCTGCAAACAATTCAAGGAAATCTAAATCCAGAATACGTTGCCTCACCAGATCTATGGCTTTCTTTTCTCTTTGCATTACCAAAAAGTCAGGTGGAAATCTTATTACATTCTTTGCATATTATGTTTTATCAGTGTTGCACATGCTCTTATCTGTGTAAGCACATGTGGCTTTCGGCTCAATGCCTCCTGAAGATGCCAATTCTTACATCCCTTAACAGAGTTCCTTACTTTAATGTGTATTTTTTAATGTTTTTATGTATGTTGGAAGCCACCTGGAGTGGCTGGGGCAACCCAGTCAGATGGGCAGGGTATAACAACAACAACAACAACAACAACAGGATGCAAAATTGGCATCAGAAATGGCAATATTCAAAAGTGGTGAAACATGTCAACTTCCCAGGACACCCTGTAAGTGACCTTTGACTAGTTATCCTGGGTCAAGGAACTAAAAGGGACATGGCAATATGAAACAACTTAATTATAATACACCACGTCGTTCAATGTGATCACTTCTGGACTGAACACAGACAAAAATATTTTGGCACACTAAGTGTATTTGCTTACTGATGACAGGATGTCTGTGTTTATCAGCAGCTGCTTTGTGAATTTCCACTGTTAATTATAAAACCTTCGTTGTCTACCCTTTTCTGCATGTTGTTTCTAGTTGACCCCGCTGTTTGCAATCCCTCTCCCCAACTCAGGATAACACCATGTATCTAATGAAGGGGACTGCAGTCCGCTTATGCCAAAACAAATTTCATTAAAGTGCCACAAAACGCCTTGTTCTTCTTGATGCAACTTGCTCTCATATCCAGCCAAGTAGTCATCAAGTGGTAAGAGATCAAGAGAAGCATGTGCGCACACATGAGCATTAAACTAGTTATCAGATTTTTGGAACTTTAAATAGATGTATTCATTACACTATCCTAACTTCAAATTAACAAACTGAACAAGGCAGGGCAACCCATTTCATGCCCCCTGGGCCCCAACTGAATGAATGTGTACCTTCTTCAAGAAACATTCCAAACTGGGGGGGAAAGGTAGGAAGCAAGAGACATAAGCAACATTATTCTAATACAGCACGTGTAGAGGCTCATAGTATTAACAGTTTATCATAAACAGCAAGGCAAGATGACAAACTTTCCACAATACATAAAAAGCAAAGTTTAACATGTAACAGCTGTTGAACAGGGAACATCGGATTTAATTGCATTCTATTTCTTGCACAATAATTTTAGAAAATAACTCTGCATGAGTCTCTTGAAGCAATGAGAATATATTGCAACCACAGAAGGAAAATTACCTCAGAAGCTTTCCGTTTCATTTCCTTGCACACAGTGTCACATTCTAACGTAACTAGGTCTCCTCGAACCTTACTGCACGGCAGCTCCTAGAAAAATAACAAAATATATTATTTTTCTTCATTAGCCTGATCGCGAAACACACACGCCTAAACACTGTTTCCTATATAATCGAAGAATCCTTCTCTTGTCATTTAGCTTGCAAACCATTTTTTCCCAGTAGTAAAGGAATTACAAATAAAAACACTCATCACGAGATACGTTCACACCATAACCAACATTTATGTGACAAGCGTTTTGTAAATACGACATACAGTGGTGCCCCGCAAGACGAATGCCTCGCAAGACGAAAAACTCGCTAGACGAAAGGTTTTTGCGGTTTTTGAGCTGCTTCGCAAGACGAATTTCCCTATGGGCTTGCTTCGCAAGACGAAAACGTCTTGCGTTTTTTGCAAGTTTGTTTCCTTTTTCTTAACACCGTTAAGTTGCGACTTGACTTCGAGGAGCAACTCATAGAACGCGGTGTGGTAGCCTTTTTGAGGTTTTTGGTGGTTTTTGAAGCTTTTCCAAAACTTTTCCGACACCGTGCTTCGCAAGACGAAAAATTCGCTAGACGAAAAAACTCACGGAACGCATTAATTTCGTCTTGCAAGGCACCACTGTACACTCTTGTAAACTACCTTTGGAGGTGGACAAATGAATAACTTCAAAATAAGCTCAGGTGGTGGGAAGTTACTGCCCCCCAGATGTTAAGGGAACAAGGCAACTATACCTTAAAAGAAGTGGAAGAGGAGGGCAAATGTAGAAGCAATAAAGGTAAAGGTAAAGGACCCCTGGACGGTTGAGTCCAGTCAAAGGCGACTATGGGGTTGCAGCGCTCATTTCGCTTTCAGGCTGAGGGAGCTGGCGTTTTTCCACAGCCAGCTTTCTGGGTCCTGTGGCCAGCATGACTAAACCACTTCTGGCGCAATGGGACACTGTGACAGAAGCCAGAGCACACGGAAACACCGTTTACCTTCCCGCTGCAGCAGTACCTATTTATCTATTTGTGTTGGTATGCTTTGGAACTGCTAGGCTGGCAGAAGCTGGGACAGAGCAGCAGGAGCTCACCCCGTCACATGGATTCGAACTGGCGACCTTACGTTTGGCAAGCCCAAGAGGCTCAGTGGTTTAGACCAAAGCGCCACCCGTGTCCCTGGATGCAGTATAGTAAGATCCCAAAGAACACAACAAAAAACTACTTTCATGTGTGAAGTCATTTCTTGAAGTAGCACAGACACTAAACCTTGATGTTCTTGCAAAAAACAACAACAAACCAGTTAAAGGACTGAGGATAAGCCACTGGTTTGTACGTTTCCTTCTTGGAATGAATTGAACCAGTATACAGTTAAATTACCGTATTTTTCGCCCCATAGGACGCACCGGCCCATAGGACGCATCACGTTTTTTGGGAGGGAAATAAAGGAAAAAAAATTTATTTCCCCCCCAGGCGCTTGTGGGGCAGGCAGCGGGGAGAAGCGCTCTTCTCCCTGCCGCCCGCCTTCAGATTAGGTCCGGGGACAGCGTGGAGACGCGCTGCGCCTCCCCACTGTCCCCGGAGCTTGTGGGGCTGGCGGCGGGGTCTCCCCGCCGTCAGCCTCCAAACCACTTCGGGAGACAGCGGGATGGCGGCGTTCCGCCGCCCTCTGTCCCCCGACCTTGTGGGGCTGGCGCTGGGGCTCTCCTGAAGCCTGGAGAGCGAGAGGGGTCGGTGCGCACCGACCCCTCTCGCTCTGCAGGCTTCAGTGAAAGCCTGAATTCGCCCCATAGGACGCACAAACATTTCCCCTTCATTTTTGGAGGGGGAAAAGTGTGTCCTATAGGGCGAAAAATACGGTATAAACCTATAGGAGTATTTGCCACAGTTAAGATGTAGCTAGGATACATCTTAGGTTGCTTTTTAATAGTCTCTGCATTCATGAGAACACACTACATTAAGAAAAAGCCCTACTATAAGTACTATCTCATCAATTTTGATACCCAAAATAGGACTTGGGGGGGGGAGTGCCAAGGAATCTTTTCTCTCTGTCACAAGACTTTAACGCTTTAGGTTACGAATTACATAAATCAGATGGTTATAAAATTCAGCACAATCCTACATTTCATTGAGATTTGAATAGCTGCTTTTCTTTCAATAATAAATGAAATTAGTTAAGCATCTGATATCTAGCTCAGATTGTTTTAGATGGAAATTTGTAAGCCGCCCTGTGAGTCTGCTGGGTAGGAAAGCAAAGGTAAAGTAGACTTTTCCAAAATGTACTTCTCGCCACTGAACATTTAATACATGGTAACTGACTATTCACATAACACAAAGCAACAGTCCAGTTGTCTTTCTAACCAAGCAGAGTTCGTTGAAGTGCTAATGAGCAATGAGCTTTCTCTTCATTGCTGCCTGGCTTCAGAACAGACTTGCTCATTTTTTAAACCACATTTCTCCCGACGTCCAAATTGGGAAACTGAACTTTAACTAGGAAGCCTGGTCTAAATTTGGGCATAAAGGGAGTGCTTGAACTTGTCTTCATGATTTCTTGGACTGGGGAATTTACATCTGAAAAATACATTTTTCAAGGCATGTATTCAGAGTTTAACCTTGAGAACCTAATGAAAGCAATAACTGTACTACAAAGACTAAGAGGTTAAAGGTTTCCCTATTGATCTATTTTTTAGATTTTCTTTTTTTGTATGTCATGTGGGTGCTCCTTCTCTGAATAAGAAACTCTTCTCTTCACATACTGAAATTACACAACTCTTCGCTTCACAACTCCAGCCAAGTATATGCTTTTCTCACTGAAGTGGATAAGCAAGCCAAATTCAGAATATTCCATTAGCCTTCTTACAAACACTAATAAAGAGATTAAAACTCTTTTGTGAGTGAGGAGCTTGGACTAGTGCCTTTGGACTAAGTTTCACCTTGTCTCTCCCCTTTCCCTGGTAACACCAGTCTAAAATACCCACATCTCTTTGGGTTGATCCAGCCAGTGTTCAACTCTTCTATGTCACATTGATTTGAGTGGTGAAGCTAAACTTAAATTCTCCAACACGGAAATGGACTTACATTTTGTGTTCTTTATTGTGCATTAACCAAGCAGCTGACTTTCCAGCATTTCCTACATGAGCCTTATATTTGATAGAAGGTGCTGCAATTAACACGAGACGTTTTAGGGACAGGCTCTAATCAGGTATGCGTACAAATAAGATAGGGGAATATGAAAGCAGACATATATGTAAGAGAGAGAGAGATGGGTCCCATGTTGCAGACATGGATTATGTGAGCATCTCAGATCCCAAAAGATGACGTTATACACTGTTTGTTACATTTATAAATTGCGTTTCCTCAAAAAGCCAGCCGCTACTTGTGCCAAGCAATTCTTCTTTTTCAGAAAAGGGTTATTAAAAATGAAACTTATTGCTTTCTGGCAAAAAAATTAATAATGTCATGTAAGAGGAAGTCATTTGTCCATTATACTGTCTGCTTCAGGGGTGATGATGACACCACAGTTGCACTGAGACTACAAGAAAGTCTTCTGTAAAATGCATTAGGGATTCACAAGTTTAACAACTGTTCTTGATCCAGTTTTTTATGTAATTAAATATGCCTTTTCCTGATTACTGACCAGGAAAACGTATTTCCTCTTCTTACTCTGGACTAGTCATACTTGAGCTAAACTATACCGTATATTTCCCAGGATAGTTCTGAAGTCTGAACACATTTAATTCAATTAACTGCGCAATGATTTCTTTTAAGGCTATGATATCTAAGCAACCATTTTCACTCTAAAATCCCCTTGTGTTATAAAGGTAGAAATTCCATAGTATTTGCCCCATTTCAGAATTATATTTGCATCACTGAAGTTCATGGGAATTTTGGAATTCACATTAGGGGGGAAAATTGTTTATCCATTTTTCAGAGATGATTTATCAAGGTGGCTCACATTAAATGTTAAATTATTTTTAAATAATTTCAATATCTAAAACGTAAAAAACTAGCAAAAGTTATGTGGAACTAGCACCCACTGTTATATCTTAGACGTCAGGTAAAGACATTTTTATTTTCTCAGATATTTTAAAAACTGGAAGGATGTTGCGTCTTAAATACCAAAAAGTTTTCACTCTGCCATTTAACTGATACACAATTTGCGCCCTCAGTTTGTTGATTTTAATAGTTTTATCCTATATAACTTACTGCTTTAACACATACCACGAATCCATCCTGGGTCAGATATTATGAAGAGTGGTATAACAATATCATAATTTTTAAAAAATTGAATAAAATTATCAATCAAATATTTTAATAGAAAAGTACAGATTTCAGAAGAGTATGAAATTACCTTTTTGAGTCTCTTGCAAGGACACCTGACTTTAACCTTCTGGTTGCAATTCTGAGGACAGTCGGAAGAATGACAGATCTCTTTACATCGATGACCACAGGACAACTGTAACATGGGGTGGTGGAAAGAAAATGATACTCTGAAATTGAGCACCAGTACGACTCTTGAGTGGTATTCTGCTAAATAAATGCTTTGTTACTGTTGACTTGCGTTTGCTCCTTACATATTTATTCTGCTCCTAATCCTTGAAGATTTTGGAAGCTATGATGCAAAGATACCTTCTATACAATTAATGCAACAATTGCATTTCTGTCTTGTCATTTGTCATGCTTTATCTAGCATGACCGCTGTTCAGAATGTAGTTGCTCAAATGTCAAAATGTCTACTGGATTCCAACATCAAAGATAAGCAATCCGGCTCCCAACTCTGCACCCACCTCAAACATGTCTAACCTATACAGTTGTACCTTGGAAGTGAAACAAAATCCTTTCCTGAAGCCCATTCAACTTCCAAAACCAAAGCATGGCTTCTGATTGGCTGCAAAAAGCCCTTGAGTATCTCCCCACACCATGGCACTATCTCAGGACTTCCTGCATTCAGTGAGAAGGACTGAAAGGGCTTCTAACATTCCTTAAACCTGCACATGTTCGCCCCAAATGCCTGAATGTGGCCATTCTGGGAGGATTGCGATAAAGCATCCATTATTTCCAGTATGCTTTTTCTAAAACTGAAGTAACAAGTTTTGTTTCTCAAAACTATGAAACAAACACAAAGAAAGAAAACTGTAAGCACTTTCAGATACTTTTAAAAGAGTATTTTTAAAAAACAAACAAACTCAGAAGCAAGGACCTAAACTTTGCATTGGAGTTCATGATTTATAGAGATGATTTTGTTTCCTGTAGGTTGGGGAGAATTTTTTTATCTGGAGAGCCTCATTTTTAATGTGAATTTGCTTTTGCAGACTGCTCTTAGGGGGGAAATGTCACAGGGGCCATAATTATTTTAATATTTAGGATGTCTGTTTTTGACATTTTCAGTTTGCTAGTAAATGTATTTTTACGTTAATAAATCAAGAAGACTACTTGCATTATACAATACATGATATAACCAAATGTATAACCAGATGGGGGTATATAAATGCTTTCAAGTTCAAATTTATGTTTAGGTATCAGCATCTGCACATTTATCCAACAAATTTTTAATACAGTGATTTTTGCTTCCATGGGCCGATTCAAACATGGTCCTGAGCATACATGCAATAGTCAGGTGGACACAGTGGAGCACCCAGAATTCAGCTCAACATGCTCCCACACAGTTCATGTAAACCAGGACAGACTCCTTCCGCACTGAGAGGAAAAGTGGGTAGCCAACAGGGTTTATGGGATATCATCCCCAGTGTGGCTTATCTGATACTTAAGTTAATATCTTTTTGTCACCACATAAAGAAAGACTTTTCTATTCTCCTAGGATTTTTAAACCATCCATTAATTCTTGGGAGCAATTAATTTTAGCTGAGTTGCATGAGTAAAAGTACCATATTTTTTGCCCTATAGGACGCACTTTCCCCCCTCCAAAAATGAAGGGGAAATGTGTGTGCGTCCTATGGGGCGAATGCAGGCTTTCGCTAAAGCCTGGAAAGCAAGAGGGGTCGGTGCGCACTGACCCCTCTCACTCTCCAGGCTTCAGGAAGCTATCCGCAAGCCTTGGGAGCCCGGCGGGAGTTCCCGCCGGGCTCCCAAGGCTTGCGGACAGCAGCCTGCAGCCCGAAACCCAGGGAGCACTCCGCTTGCGGATAGCAGCCTGTTCTGGGGGCTGGGGAAGCCCCAGCCCCGCGCCTGGGGGGGAAATATTTTTTTTATTCCCCCCCCCCAAAAAAACCTAGGTGCGCCCTATGGGCCGGTGCGCCCTATAGGGTGCAAAATACGGTAATAATAATTTATTATTTATACCCCACCCATCTGGCTGGGTTTCCCTAGCCACTCTGGGCGGCTCCCAACAGAATATTAAAAGCACAATAAAACATCAAACATTAAAAACTTCCCTAAACAGGGCTGCCTTCAGATGTCTTCTAAAAGTCTGATAGTTGTTTATTTTCTTGACATCTGATGGGAGGGCATTCCACAGGGCGGGTGCCACTACCAAGAAGGCCCTCTGCCTGGTTCCCTGTAACCTGACTTCTCGCAGGGAGGGAGCCATCAGAAGGCCCTCAGCGCTGGACTTCAGTATTATATTATATTGTATTAATTGTATTATTTATATGCTGCCACTCTGGGCAGCTTCCAGCAAAATATAAAAACAAAATAAAGCATTAAACATCAAACATCATTCTCAAATATTTCACCATGACTTTCTAAGTCAGCCGTGGTTTTTGTGTGTGGCTTTTTTAAAAAAATGTAATGCTAACATTTTCTTATAGCAAGCTTTAATTCACATTGTTTGGAACTTAAGCATAAAATAATATGACTCAAATCACATGCCACATTCGGCCCGTCAAAACAATATTCTATTCACTGCTCAAGAAACAAGCATTTCTCTGACATACTGTGTGCCTTATACAGTATATTTTTATAGCTTTACATCAAAGTGATAAAAAGCAAAATAAATACTCTGAAAGAGCACAGTGTCTAATAACTTAGCAGTAGGCTGGTTCAGATGCCACGCTAAACCATAGCTCAACAATATGACAATGAGCCGAGGCTCCCATGAGGCTTACACATTCCCCACATTTGTATTTGATCCATCTGATGACTGGGGAGAGGGTGATTTGTATCTCCATGAGGGCGTTGAGGTTTAAACCTCTCAGTCTACCCTATCCCTGAATGTAGACAAACAATCCAACTTCAAACAATAGTTTATGAAGATACTTGCTTTTTTGCTAACCACAGTTAAGAATAAACACAGTTTAGGGTTCAGACAACACATTAAAAATGTGGTTAATCTAAAATGCAAGCTTCAAATCTCTTTGCAGCCACAACAGAAGGAGTAAAGAGTAAAATGCAAGCATGGAGAGCGACTAGATTGATTCTCATAACACTGGAACACAACTACTGCCTATTTTTATTTAACAATTTATACACTGTATTTTAGGGTGCAATTGCCCATTTAAGGTGATGGGACAAAATGTCATAAAAAGCAAAATACCTATAAAACATAATACCATCTAATTAAATTTACGTTACACTGCCTTGAATTCCATAATAGCAAAAGGTCAGCAATAGTTGCTGCTTCTATAAACTTTCTGTTATAGGACACTGAAAGTTTTGCCTCTGGCAGCATCAAAGTTTGCTTGATCCCTAAAGCGAAAGGGAGAGGGACGCTAAAAAGGTATCATTTGCACCAGACAGTGAAAGCTCCTTCTTTGCTTAGTACTACTGTAGCCAAACAAATGTCTCAAAACCTCACATTTTTAAAGAATTATTATTATTATTAAATTTTTAATTGGATTGTTTAAATAAATAAAAATGTAAATGCTAAGTTTCTTTTAAAACTTAAAACCAGGTTTATTTTAAATAACATGGAAATAAACTTAGACCACTCTTGCTTTTAAACGCTAGCCTCGTAGCTATAGGGAGCCAGGAATTCCATGCAGCTGCATGAGCGTGTTAGTAGAGGAAGTGATGGCTCCAATAGGCTTAGGGAGGAAAGCCTTCTATTGTAGCCTAGTTGTTACAGAGGTGGGTGATATTCCTGGCTGGCGAGGGGAAAACTGTGGCTAGTAGGGAAAGGGTCTACTCAGTGGCAAAAACCTTATTTATTTCCCCAGGCTTTAAGATCTGACCTCTTTAATTTGTCCAAGCCTAACTGCTAGGGACAGGGAAGTGTGTGTGTGTACGCGTGAATACACAACTGTGGTGTGTGCTTGGTGACCATGACCGTTTCTCTGGTTTGTAAATCTGCCCATGAGCCCCAAAAGGTTGGTGACCTCTGGTTTAGAGATTAACAAGTGTTTTGCTTTTCTCCCCAAGTGCTAATGGGAAGAGTTAATTTCCCCTTGCCAGCAAGAAAGAGAAAATAAACCCTGCATGTTCTGGCCTTAAACTCTTCCGTTTTGTAACAAATGTACACTTTTCTGTGCATTCTCCAATTTCCATTTCGAGGTTAACAGTAGGGTTAATGTACCCTTCTAATAAGCCCCCAAAACTTACTTGTTAATAATAATAATAATAATAATAATAATAATAATAATAATAATAATAATAATAGTCTGCTGGGTGCTGGTGAAGGTGGGACAAAGCACTCCATCCCTCATCCTCATGCACCTGCCTGGAATTCCTGGTTGCCTGTTGTTACAAGGCTAGTTTCTTAAGTACACAAGCTAAGAAAAGTAAAGGTAAAGGACACCTGGATGGTTAAGTCCAGTCAAAGGTGACTATGGGGTTGTGGTGCTCATCTCGCTTTCAGGCCAAGGGAGCTGGCATTTGTCCACAGACAGCTTCTGGGTCATGTGGCCAGGATGACTAAGCCACTTCTGGCGCAACGGAACACTGTGGCGAGTGCCAGAGCGCAGAGAAACACTGTTTACCTTCCTGCTGCAGTGGTACATATTTATCTACTTGCACTGGCATGCTTTCAAACTGCTGTTTGGCGGCAGCTGGGACAGAGCAATGGGAGGTCACTCTGTTGCAGGGATTCAAACTGCTGACCTTCTGATTGGCAAGCCCAAGAGGCTCAGTGGTTTAGACCAGTGTTTTTCAACCACTGTTCCGCGGCACACTAGTGTGCCGCGAGATGTTGCCTGGTGTGCCGTGGGAAAAATTCGAAAGATTTTTTTTTTTTAAAAAAGTCAAATTTTCGCCCACTAGGCGGGCGCTGGACTGTGTCCACCCTATTTTCCATCCATCCTGGGTGGGGATCAGATTGGATGGGATCGGATGAGAGCGGACAGGCGGTCCGCTCTCATCCGATTCCCCATAGAGAGCAGCGGGGCTCTGACATCTCCCTCTCTGCACACAGTGGTGGTGTGCCTCGTGATTTTTTTTCATGAAACAAGTGTGCCTTTGCCCAAAAAAGGTTGAAAAACACTGGTTTAGACCACAGCACCACCCGCATCCCTTTTACAAGCTAGGTAGCATGCTTATATTCAAATTACCCAATATTATTCAAGTTATTACTTAAGAGGAAATTAGTATCTACAAGTTTTTTATGTTATTAAATCATTTTTTATTCATCTTGCATAACACATATATCAGAATAATATATTTTTTCTCTATTCTTCCCTACCAGTTTAAAGAACGACAACAACAACAACGAACCACCACCAGAGTTTTGCACAGTGAAAATTGTGGTATAAAAGCACACTTGCAAATGGGAATACACACTTAAGTACCTCATGTGATTTTGCCAGTGTTTAACAAGTAAAAAAAAACCACAAAAAATAAATTTTAAGAAGGGGGGGGGGATTGCAGTACTTATTAAATATTCCCCAAATATTTTTAATTCATATATAACTTACCTCTTTTGGACACTGATTTTTGCAGGAACTCAGTTCATCTTTTTCCTTTAAGTCAGCACAGGTGATTTTTCTGAAGAAATAAGAGTTAAATCGAGAAAGACAACAACATTTAAAAAGGAGTTAAAATGAACAAGTACACACTGTTTACAAAGTGCGTGAGAGAGCACATCCTGTCAAATAAAGGCAACATGTCACGCATCTGAGAAAGTGGGTTTTAATAAACAAAAGATTATGCCGTAATACATTTGTTAGTATTTAAGATGCCACCAAACTCGGTTGTTTTCATCTTTGTTAAGTAGCTCATAAAAACGGTAGTACTTTGTTCTTAAAAGTCTGCATTATATTGGGGGACGTTTGAGCACAACACTAATGCATGCTATTATTGCTCTTGCCACTTTGCCGACAGCTGAACGGGGCTCATTAGCAACCCAATGTTTACTAAATGATTTCTTCTAATGAAAAAAATGCCTTGCATGCCACGTATGTGTCACTTAGCCCCCAAACCAAATGTGATGGCAGCATAGCTTGTGGGTTGGAAAAGCTTAGACTTTTGCTTTGCTTCCTTAGGTGCAGGCTGGCCCGGTTCCTTAGGCACTAGAAAGAAGTCAGTATAGAGCACAGGTGGCAAAATGAAAATATTGCACTTAGAATGTGGGAAGAAACCCACTGAAACAGGCACCGCCGATCCCCCAATGCACACAGAGAAGGCAATAATTAGCTGCAGCCATGCAGCACACCTAGATCTGTCTGTCTGTCTGTCTGTCTGTCTGTCTGTCTGTCTCTCTCTCTCTCTCTCTCTCTGTCTCTCTCTCTCTCTCTCTCTCTCTCTCTCACACACACACACACACTTGGAGTGCTGTTGGAAGTAGGAAGTAAATAGCAGAAGTTGTCAGCAGAAGGTGACCTTTTCGGCTTAACTGTTGAGTGGCAATAGCTTACGCTGGAAACTGTTGTGTAATCCAGCCCCAAGGAAGCGGAAAGTGGCCGTTGCACTTTAAAGTAGCTGGATCGCCTGTTTGGAGGCGGAAAGTCCCCTAACAGCTGTCTCATGGCCAGAGCCAATTGCGGGTTCACGCAGGAGCGATCTGAGGCAGTAAAGACGGCATGCCCTAGAGCAGCAGCTGACGTGCGGCCACTATATGCCGCAGCCAATCAAATTTTGTCCATGCCGCTGCTCCGCTGACAGCAATGGCGGACGCGCAGAAAATGGCCAGCGGCTTCTCCCAACTGGCAACTGTCTCCTCAGAAAGTACAGTGGTACCTCAGGTTACATACCCTTCAGGTTACATACGCTTCAGGTTACAGACTGTGCTAACCCAGAAATATTACCTCGGGTTAAGAACTTTGCTTCAGGATGAGAACAGAAATCGTGCTCCGGCGGCACAGCAGCAGCGGGAGGCCCCATTAGCTAAAGTGGTGCTTCAGGTTAAGAACAGTTTCAGGTTAAGAACAGACCTCCGGAACGAATTAAGTTCTTAACTCGAGGTACCACTGTATAGGAAAGGGACAGCCAGTAGAAAATACAGCAAAGCGAAGAAGGAATTATACACAGAAACAGAAAGGCACAATACGACTAAGGAGAAAGCAGAGAGAGAAAGACAGAGTTTTGTTTTGTTTTGTTTTTTCTGGAAAAGCAGGGAAAGAAAGATGACAAGACAGAGACAGTGTGTTAGCACAGACACGCTGCGGCAACAAATAGAAATAGGGAAAGACTGCAGAAGAGAAACACTTAACTGATGGAAGAACAGAGAGCCAGGAGGAACAAACTGCTTTTACCAAGGCGGGAGAGAGAAAAACTGAGATGCACTGAACCCGGGCTTGTGGTTCCGCTCTCTTCAGAGAAACCATAAGCTATAACCATGGTTTGTCTGGAGTAAGCTAAACCATGACCCAGACAATGTGCAAAGCCAAATCATAGCTTAGCTTAGCACAGCAGAACAACCAGAACAAAGTAGCTGCAATCTCCCCATCAGGAGCCAAGATGCTTGCATTAAACCATGGTTTGGTTTAGTGTTACACGTGACTGAGGTCAATGTGTGTTCAGTAAATACGCTCTTATGACAGGGGGAAAGCACATTATCTCAGAATGGTTAGCATATGTGGTGCTTATGTCAACATCTGGGCCTCTTCACAGAGGCGGATTTAGAGGAGGGCAACTGGTTTGCGCTCACTGGGCACCAAGCTGGGAGGGAACAGCAGGGAACATCACAACAATGACTTAGGAAAGGAAGGGTGGGAGGGGCAAATTTTTGCATCACACAGGGCACCACAGAAAGCCCAAAGTCTGCCACTGTTGCTCAACACCATGCCAAGATATGCCAGCAACATGGATTTGGAGCAAGATCCTACAAGCTGGCTGTCCAATGGGCCAAAAGTCCCTGCTACTTTACTGGCTAGCATGATCTCCAGGGCAAACATTTTCCACACCTCCTTGTGTCTTTCTCTCTTGGTTAGAATTGCTCAAACAAGCCTCAGGTTGCACCAGTTTCTCAGGATTTCTCTTCCCAGCATTCCAGTAGGTAGTCTGCAGAATCCCCTTCAGGAATGGCTCTAACTGCATGTGGCAAGGCAGTTGCTAAAACCAGCCTGCCAGCATAGGAACGCTATGGATATGGATATCATGTGCAGATGTTGGAAAGACCAAGCAGGCAGACACAGTTGCCTCCAAGCCAGTTTAAATAGGCTTTTTGCTGCATCCATTTCCAACATCCCAGAAGAAAGGAAGGGGGGAGAAAAGCTCTTCCCTAAGGCAGCATACACACTGCATAGTATTTTCAAAGCTGAAGCAGAGCCTCCTTTAATTACTTACATGCATTCAATGTACAAGCTTGTGAGTTTGCAGTGACACTTCATCCGTATCATCTGGGCACATGGTGGGCAATCTCCAGGGTGGCAAGGCAGGGGGCATGAATGAGGGCACCCAGGTGGTCGTGGCTTGGAGCATTCTTCTTCACACTGAGAACATTCTTGACCTGCCTAGTAACACGGGAAAATGAACTGGTGGAATTATTTGTTCTTTGGACAATTTATTAGTTTAATAACACTTCTTTTTTAAAAAAACAAACAAAACAAAACATGGTTGCACTTGGTTAAGTAAACAAACCTAATTACCTTTTTTTTTTAAAAAAAGGAAGGCAAATCACAAAGTCAAGCTGCAATGTTTCAAAAGTACACAGAAAACAAGGGTATAAAAATAGCACACTATTCTCATTTCTAGGAGTCACACAGAGCAGCTTCATAGGTTACTCAGAACTGCAGGCAACCAACAGAACTTTCTTTCACGGTCATCTGGCAGCGCTTCCTCGTTACATACGAAGCCCCCCCCCCCAATCATAGCAAAATATACCTGCAAGATCCCTTCCCTGTTGCTAACTGTGGCTTCTGCAGTTGGCTAGAATACAAGTTTTAAAAAATGCAAATGAACAGTAAGCTAAAGGTAATACAGAATTACTCTGTAATTGCACCTTCACACAACGAACTCAGGTACCAAATGCCAATAGGACTGCAGCCCCAAGAAACTCAGAAACAAGAGGGAAACATCAAAAGATTTGGAGGATGCAACTGGGAAATGCAGAGTTTTCAGAAGTACATTAAAAAAAACACCACCTTCCAAAAACAGCCCGTGAGGACTGAGAATGCTCAGCACCCACAGAACGTGGAACAGAAAAACGGAAAACTGGATGGAATGGTCTGCTGAAGGAAAGCGTGGCTGACTGGCTAGCACCCTAAACAGGAGCACACCTATTAGGAGGCAATTAAATACGGCAACGTTTTGTTGCAGGTTGTCATGCCACCCACCCACCCCAAATCCTACCTCTGCCATGAGATGCTCAGGCACTGCCCACACTCCCTCTTAACAGGATGGACAGGTCTGAGCTGGGTTTTTGATGGGTATTTCTAAAACTCCCTTTTATTCCTGCTGCCACCACAGATAATATTTATCTGACTACTCCACCCTAGTGTACCTAAATAAACAGTGTGTGGTATAATGCAATAATTTATTAAACGGAAATAATCAACAAGGACTGTCTGATTACTTGGGTGTACATAAGCGTACGGTTTCAGCCTTTATCTTATTTGTCACTTTATTAAATAGACAGTAATGGTTACTGTAATAGGTAATGGTAAAGGGACCCCTGACCATTAGGTCCAGTCATGGCCGACTCTGGGGTTGCGGCGCTCATCTCGCTTTATTGGCCAAGGGAGCCTGCGTACAGCTTCCGGGTCATGTGGCTAGCATGACTAAGCCGCTTCTGGCGAACCAGAGCAGCACACGGAAATGTCATTTACCTTCCCACCGGAGCGGTACCTATTTATCTACTTGCACTTTGATGTGCTTTCGAACTGCTAGGTTGGCAGGAGCAGGGACCGAGCAACAGGAGCTCACGCCATTGCGGGGATTTGAACCGCCGACCTTCTGACTGGCAAGTTCTAGGCTCTGTGGTTTAACCCACAGCGCCACCCGCGTCCGGTTACTGTAATACTGGTGCTCTATTAATAAAGTAACCCTGCTCTTATACTATCGACCACAGACTCCCGGACTCCACACTAACTCCACTCTCCATGCAACTCTCAAACGAACTCTAACTGTCCCACGATCAAACTCCCCTTTAAACTCTCATCCGCTCACTACCATTCCAAACTCACTCCCCCCACCCTATTACCAAGCATTTAGCTAAATTCCTCTACTAAGATGCATTTACCTTAATTATTATTATTATTATTACATATGCATGCAGTATTATATACGAAACCACCAGAACACCACACAGGACCCTCTTGTCAGTCACAAGTAGCTGAGCTAGTCGGCACTGAATTTCAAAAGGGGAATTAGAACAAGAGCTGAAGTAAAGGTGGAGACTAAGCAAATGACATTTAATGCCACCAAATGTCAATCTCAAAAAGGTTAAAACGAACGAAATTGTTATGTGATTGTAACTATGGCATTTGAGCACAAAGCAAAACTTTTTCTTGCTTTTCACCTGCACAGTACCAAAAGACATTAATTTGAGTCATTAAGGCGTCACTGTTCAAATATATATTGGATTCAAGAAGTTTAAAAAAAAAACCCACAAAAAGCCAAAAATTACTACTCAAGAAAGCCTTCTGTTTTTAGTTTCTGCCATAAAGTACATAGTATCAAGGGCAGTGAATGACAGCACAACACACATCATTCATCAGTATGATTTCTGTACTTTTATAGTCTTCTTAGCAACAAATAATTTTTCGAGACAGGAATCTATTCAACAAACAGCTGAAAAGGAGCATGTTAGAGGAACGGATGCATATTCCTCACCACAGATAAGAGGACAATCTTTAAAGGTTAAATATCTTTATTTGTATCCACTGTAACTAGGTTTAACATTATTTCAGCGGGGCAATTTACTTAAGAGATTTTAGCCTCCTTTAGCACAGTGTCCAGGAAACAAGTCTGTTTCCACAAGTGGTTCAATTAAAAAAAAAAAAAACCTCATTAGGGAATGACAGTTATTTAGAGTCACACACACATAAAGGAAGTGAAGTTGCTTGCCAGCATTCATTCCATTAGGTGGGTTTGCCAAAGTCTTGTGCACCCCCCTCTCCCCAGCAACTGACTCTCCCCTCTCATCATATTATCTTCATAACAACCGTATGAGATAAGGTCAGGCTGAAAAACAGTGACTGACCTGGCTCATATGTCACGTTAAGACTAACTATGGATTACTGCAGGCATGGCCAAACTTGGCCCTCCAGCTGTTTTGGGACTACAGCTCCCATCATCCCTAGCTAACAGGACCAGTGGTCAGGAATGATGGGAATTGTAGTTCCAAAACAGCTGGAGGGCCACGTTTGGCCATGCCTGGTTTACTGGGACCATGTGAATGTGTGGGCTCCTGGGGAGGGGCTCACAGCCACTTTGCTCCCCCCCCCCCGGTCCTTTTCATTCCCACACCACGATGAGGTAAGCCAAAGTTTGTCATAGTGTTTTGCCCAAACCTGGGATCGTGGTTTCGCTCTCTTTACTAACCACAAGCTATAGTCAAAAATTTGATTATTAGGTAAAATAATGCATTTGATTATTAGGTAAAATAATGCAGATGTCAAAGGCTACAAATGAAACCAATGATTCTGAAAATATATGGCTTTTCTTTTATTTCATTTTGTGAATAGGGAAGACATCAGCTGGAGACTGCCAAAGACTCAGACGTTGTTGCTCTAGTTTTCTATATTGTACACATATTTATAAATATTACGTGAAACAAAAATGATCTAAATCAATACCAGATCAGTAATAAAAACAAAAATGGGTATCAGAAACTTAGAAAATTGTGCTGTATTGTTCTTTTTATTTGATGTTTATTTTGTTCTGGTATTTGTAGTTTAAACTGTCAGAAGCTAAATAATGATAAAACATTAGAATAAAGCCATATCCATTTCTTTATAACAAACAAAAAGGGCTTCCAATATTTTTTTTAAAAAACTGACTTCACATGTACACTGATGATGTCTGAACTGGCAATTGTTGCTGAGGAAAGAGGCCTTATGGGTTGTGGTGGATACCTGACATCTCTCCAGTCAACAGCTTAAAAAGTAGAGCAATAATGGTATAAGAAATAATTGTCACAATAGTAATATGAAGTGCTATTGCTTTCCATTTCATATATTTTGCTTGGCATTATCACACTATTAAAATTCCAACAAGGAACTTCCATGAACAGAAACCATGCAAGACTGTTACGTATTATTTCTGGATAAAATTTTAACTCCACAAAACTCCAGAATCCATTGAAGAATGGGCACATTTTATTATTTAATGTACAACCATGTGCTTTCTCACGCACAACCCTTGCCATTTAATATGGACAGTCAAACCTAACTGAACCATACACCAAAAACATTTAAAAGTGTCTGAGCTGGCTGCATTTTGCGGCACCTGAGATCAAGGTGTTTTTGCTGTGTTGCAAGAAAGGTCAAGCTTACCTTATGGACATCATTGTTACTATCTGTTTCAGTAACTTTATGGCATTCCTTCGTGCAAGTATGATTCTGGCAGTCAAGGAGCCTTCCACACAACCTTTTGCAGGAGTAGGGTCCCACAGCATGACATGCCAATGGACTAACCTGAAAGATGGAAGACAACATGTCTGGGGAACACTGTGGACAACTTTCACCAGTTTCCATAAAATAAGAATTAAAACTTGACCATGGGCACAACAGAATTACGAAACAGCATATGAAAACTCCATATCAATTCTGCTTTCACTAAGCATCCAAATCAGAACTGAAGATATTCCAGACAAGGCAGAAAATCCATAATTCTCTCTCTCTCTCTCTTTCTGAGACAGAAGGAAAAGTACAGAAACATGCACAAACAGGAACTGGGGTGAACTTGACATTTAAGTAATGTTGACAATAATTGGACTCCTCAAAGGTTTTCTGAAGTGTGGCAGATATATTGCTGGAGATCAGTGATTATGATGAAATACACATTCTAGAGTTTGCCCTCTGATAACTTGTTTTGGTATAAGGTTGTATTCTTGGAAACTATGCAATTGAAACTCTGGAAAAATATTCCCTTCAAAACTGCCACTAGCTTACATGTTTGCATTATAGGTTTTAAAATCCATAATAAAGGCAAAGGTGACCCCTGACCATTCGGTCCAGTTGTGACCGACTCTGGGGTTGCGGCACTTATCTCGCTTTATTGGCCAAGGGATCCGGCGTACAGCTTCCGGGTCATGTGGCCAGTATGACTAAGCCGCTTCTGGAGAACCAGAGCAGCGCACGGAAACGCCGTTTACCTTCCCGCCGGAGCAGTACCCATTAATCTACTTACACTTTGACGCGCTTTCGAACTGCTAGGTTGGCAGGAGCAGGGACCGAGCAATGGGAGCTCACTCCGTCACGGGGATTCGAACCGCCGACCTTCTGATCGGCCAGTCCTAGGCTCTGTGGTTTAACCCACAGCGCCACCCACGTCCCATTATAGGTTTTAAAATCCATAATAATACATGATAAAATAAGCTTGAACAGGCAAAATACAATTTTATACTTGTCTACTCACAAGTAAGTCAAACTGAGTTCACTTGGAGGTACTCTCAGGTAACTGTGTATAGGATTGCAGCCCTAGTTACAAACCTTAGCATCGACTACCCCATAAAATCCAGTAGATAACACATCCATCAGTTCAATTTGTCATGGGACAACTGAAACTTGTTAGTGTGGGATGATTCTGCATCAGGCAGTTAAGTCCAATCAGAATTAAGAAAATCCTCCAGAATTAAGAAAATTTGGGTATACATTGCCTCTTTTATCAGCTACATTCTTAAAAGTTTATATTCTAAAAAATCCAACAAAAACATGGCACTTATAGTCTGTATTTTCTCCAAGGAGCTCAAGGCAGCATACATGCCCCTATTGCTATTATTAATTATTATTATTAATTACGTTTTATATCTCCCTTTATCTGAATATCACAGGATAGTTTGCAATGTAAAACAGAAAAACATAGTAGCAAACCAAAACACCACCTACAACACAGTTTAAAAGGCCAATGATTGTTTAATTAGCCAAAGGCGTAGGAGAAGATGAATGTTTTTGCCTGGTGCCTAAATATATGTAATGAAGGCGCCAGGCAAGCCTCTCTGGGGAGAACATTCCACAAACTATCTTCTTTGGTAGGTAAAGCTGAGAAGTAGTGACTGTCCCAACCCAGTGGGTTTCAAGGCTTAGTGGGTATTTGAACCTGGATTTCCCTGGTCTTATACCTGTAGCAGGAACCCCCCCCCAATCATTCAGTTTGTACGAACTTCACACACACTCACACTCACATACTACATACGCTACGCTTCTGTTATAAATTCATAGAAAATCAACCATACATCGGATTTGCACTGTTCCACTTTTATTTTACTCCATGAAGGAAGGACTACAAAATGGGGAAGGTTTGATACAGAGCAGCCATAATCCCTTCAGCATACCAGCACATCCACAGGAGCCCTGCCCAGTTGCTATGCCAACCCTGATGGTCCTAGACAGAAGACCATCAAGATCACAAAGAACTTGCATATGGGAGTGGATTCAGCACAGACTGGAACAAAGGACAATAATCAGCTCTTCCCTCTGGGGGCAGGAAACTGCAAACTCCCCTCTGTCACCTGGAAAGTACTCATGGGGAGGGGGAAAGGGGGAACCAGCCAGGTGACAGGACACTCAGGTTACCACCACAACTCCTCCCTCAACCCCTCCTTTCTGTGATGTATGCATGATGTTTCTGAGGGTGGGCATGATCTACAGGATGGGAATTTCAAAAGTCTTTATAAGACCTTGCACACCATTTTCCTGTGTCTTTCCTCTCTCCTGCAAGTGAGGGGGGCACCCTGTTGCAACAGTTCAATAAAGGCCAAGCTTACAGGCTGCTGATTTGCTCCAATTTACTCTGGTTGGTGTCTTTACTTTTTGTCCAAGGGAGCCCTCGGATTTTTCCGGTAACATACCCTAATCATTACACCGCTCTGGCTTTCCAATTAATACCTACTTCTGTAATCGATGGGCATAGTGGCTTTTAAAAAATCATTCTATACACGGTAGAGTCCTGCCAGGGGAAAATCTTCAGCTTATTTATTTAGCCCTACACTGGAATAGGACAAGATGCCAAATCTACTTTGCTTAGACCTTGAGCGATATGGCAGAAACTAACTTTGGGTTTGGTCCCATGAGGTTCCAGGAACATATGAAAACTTCTACATGTTCTTTTACTTTAGAGCATGTTTACACAGCTTGCGTGTTAAGAAACATGCTGAACAGCCATGAGTAGACATTGAACTACAGCTCCTGGAACATACAGGTGAGAAAGCTTGATAGTCAGCATTGACTGTATTGTTTCAAGAACATGTAGCTCAGCCTTCCCCAAACTGGTGCCCTCCATATATTGTACTGTAATGGCCACCATCCTTAACCATTGGCCATGATGTGTGGGGTCGATGGAAGGGCACCAGTTTGGAGTAGACTGTAGAGGGGTCTAAGGAGGAAGTAAAATATAGAAATCAAGTCACGGAAGGAGCTACACAACACTCTCCTGCTAAAAAAATTAATTAAGTTGTAACTAGATGGCTGGCTTGCTACAAACCACATCTGCAATTCCCCTCACAATCTGCTTTTTAGTCAGAGAATTGAGTACAGTCACATCCACCAAGAGCACAAGCAACTGGGCTGTGTAAGACTTTCTGCTGTTAGCTTCTAACACCAAATCCATTTCCATGCCTGAAAGAACAGCATGTAAGGAATGCTTTGAAGTTCCAGTATCTTCTGCTTAGCTGCAATTTCTTCAAATTATTACTTCCGCTAAAAACAAACATTTTCACAAATCCAAAACATCAAGGTAGCTCACAGAGGACGATAAGAGGTAGAACAGAGGAACCAGCCAACATCCATTTAGGGAGAGGTGAGAATTAGCAAAAACAATGAAGAAAATGTTTTCTTCAGGAGACAGGTTGCAGGGGGGGGAACCCCACGTTCATATAAATAATACATCCTCCTCCAATATAAATTTATATGCTCCTCTTTCAGCAAACATTAGGCTTGTTATAAGCCAACGACGCTGGCAGTGGAAGGTGAAAACAAAATGAAGTCAGAAACTCTTGGACTTTATGTCAAATTAGAGAGAGGGAGGGAGGGAGAGAAGAACCATAGAAAAATATGTTACAGCGTACTTTTTTAAAAAGACTTAAGTTTCCATTCCAAACTTTGGGTTTACCTTGAGATACAAATTAAGTTCCTGGTTTCCTTACGAAGAAACTTGAAATGCTAGATGGACAGCAACTTCGAGTGCAAGGGATGTGACTCAAGAAGGTGTCTGGCCTGGGATGAGTCCCCGAGGGTCAGACAGAGGCCTCGAGAGTCACGTTTGGTTCTTGGACCTGATGTGTCATAAAGTTAAAGGGATAAAGGGACCCCTGACCATTAGGTCCAGTCGTGACTGACTCTGGGGTTGCGGCGCTCATCTCGCTTTATTGGCTGAGGGAGCCGGCGTACAGCTTCCGGGTCATGTGGCCAGCATGACTAAGCTGCTTCTGGTGAACCAGAGCAGCACACGGAAACACCGTTTACCTTCCCTCCAGAGTGGTACCTATTTATCTACTTGCACTTTGACGTGCTTTCGAACTGCTAGGTTGGCAGGAGCAGGGACCGAGCAACGGGAGCTCACCCCGTGGCGGGGATTCGAACCGCCGACCTTCTGACTGGCAAGTTCTAGGCTCTGTGGTTCAACCCACAGCACCACCCGCGTCATAACCCCTGGCATAATGCTTAGTAATGCAACATCATCTCATTGCAAGCTTTCCTGCACCTTCTTGTCACGGACTGGCGGGATGCAGAGCAGTGGTGTGAGGCAACAGCTGAGGAACCCCCAGGGGAAGAAGGCTCAGAGCCAGGGGATTGGTGTTGGAACAACGATGAGAAGGAGAAGAGGGAGCAGACAGACCGGAGGAAATGTCAGAAGCTGAAGAGGTAATAGGGTTTAGTGAGCGGGAGGAGGCTGAATCAGAGGTGGAGGCTAGAAAGGAGGGGGGGTGTCAAGAGGTAGAATGGAGGCAGGCTGCTCTCCCTGGTCTCCCATGAGGAGGGTGGAGCAAAGAGAAGCAAGGCAAAGGAGCCTCAAGTTGCTGGGGAAAGACCCAGGGAAGGAGTCTAAGAGAGTGGTGGGAAGATGGGGACTTTCAGTCCTTGCAACTGCCTCATTGAGGCAAGACCTTTGGGGAAGAGTTGCTGGGGTCACGAGGCCTGCATTGATTTGGTTTCTTTGAATAAAGATCTAACTTCACAGACAATAGTGGTTGGGGGTTTTTCCTGGCCTTCAGCTGACACCTCTCCACTTAAATGGTCATTTGTAAGGTCTGGAAACTAACAACACATCACATATTTAATATTACTAAATATTACCAGGTGAAGAAAAAGGACAAAACATAACACTACTGTTTTTTGCAATAGCCACACATTGGCTGCAACAACATATTGGAGTCAGCATCCTGGAACACGGTCAGAAGTTTGAATTAAAACATCACTCAGAATAGCTTTTCAGCTAACGAACAAAAAGCCTGGCTCTATATAAGCAGCAGGATAGCAAGAATAATCCTATTATAATGAGAAAGCAGTATAAAAAATGACTTCTACTGGAATGTTTACAGCCTAACATTGAAATTTACTGTGCCAGCAAATTGTTCTGAAAAGATGTGGAATTAATGACATTTCAGCATGATATTACAACACATGTGTTAAGGAATGGGGAATAATTTATGCAAACTAGAAAGCATGCTACTGAAGTGTAGTTTTTTGTTTTTTGAAATGGACAAGGGTGGCTACAGTTTTGGCACCTATTTCTGCATAAAGACTACAACTCCCATCATCCTTGAATACTGGTCACGCCGGCTGGGGCTGATGAGAGTTGGAATTCAGCAACATCTGGAGGGCACCATGTTGGTTATCCCTGCTTGAAATACTGGTGATGTCCCAGCAAAACAGAAGCAGGGAAGAAGAAATGTAATGTCTTGAAAATGTGAACTCACTGAAGGAAAAGACAAGCAATGGAAAAGAGGGAGCAGCAAAAGGCAACACATCAAAATCATGACCAGAAAAAGGAATATGAACAACAGAAGGTAGAACAGGTGTTAAAGAGGATGGAGATGAGAAATCAGAAGATACAAAATAAGCTTATTTCTATTATCCAGACGAGTACTAATTTTAAGTCTTAGTAGGAGAAAGAGAGAGAAAGAGGAGGAGGGAGATGAAGGCTTCAATCAAGATGGCAGTGAAAAAGTTATAAGGTTCACACACTTTTGGAGAAGGATTGTAACAGAACCAAAAGACAAAAGAAGGAAGAATGTGCAAGGTAATGAACACAGAGGTAGCAGTTTAGCATTACTTGGCTCTAGTGACAAATTAGCTGTAAATCACCATCTAGAATGATAAGTCATTTCAAGGCTGTGCAAACTTCCCCCAATTTTATAAAAGTTCCCAGATTCCCTTATGTATATCTATATTTACACTGGAATAACTGACACAGATGAGTCAACCACAGCTACGTATTTGATGTTAAACTTTTTCAAAACATTGCAATTGCCAATATGGTCTGCACTGCATGTTATGTCTTCTCCTTCTTGTTTGTATGTTTGTGTAACAGAAAAGTAATTAAAAAAACATGAAGTTTCTTGCTGAAGTCTGGAATAAAAATGAAAGGCCACACTCTGTGCCAAGAAATGTAAACAACATTGAACAAGAAAGTAGTCTGAGGCTATCTAGCTAAGAAATATACAACTCATTTCTTTCCCTTGTACCAAGAAGGGCTTTTTAAAAATCTGCATTTTTAAAAGTATAAACTTAGAAAATAAGTTAGTCAAACCCCACTAAGTTGATATGCACACTATTATACATCTATGAGAAATTGGGTTTTTGACCAAATCAAAATTAAAAGCAATCACCATGGAAGCAAAGCATCCCCTCTGGCAGCATTTATGATTTGGTAATTTCATTACTGGCTTATAGGCCGATAATTAAAATTGGTATGCTTCCTTTGCATTCTTAGAAACCGGAAAATGAAGACGTTATAAACCAGCATCCTAAGAGGTGCAATTTATGCCAAAGAGGAAAATCAATCACATGCATTTACAGAACATTAGAATTTGATAGTAATTTCAATATGATAGCAAAGTGACCCATAAAGAATTATAATCATGTAATCAAAATGCACTGAATCAAATGTTACTGTTAGTATTCATGGCATCCATAGGAAGCTACTGTTGTAGTAGTTAAAATGACATCAAGATAGCTTAAGTCAGGTGAAACACACAGGTTCTTTGGTAGGAGAAAAATAGGAGTAAGAAAGGTGTAAGTTTCACCTAAGGATGGAGACAGATCTGAGTAACAGCTGAATATTATATTCTCTAATATGGATGGATGTTCCTTCTTCAAACATCCGAAAATGCAACCTGAACCCTGCCTTATACCTAACAGAGCCTGCTGCCTCCTCCCATTGTCCATTTTAAGACTATTTTCAGATGCAGACTCCATCAACAGCCAACTTTTTCCTCCCTTGTCTCAATCTGTTTACCATCTATCCCAATGAAAAATTCTGGAGAACTTGAAAGTTTACATTATATTGTCTGCCTAATAAACACATTGCCCTAACACAGATTTTGACATCTGTCTCGTGAGTCAACACAGCTACCTTGACTTTCTCCACATGAATGGGGTAATATGACAAGACTAGTAGGTCCATATCAATCCACCCACACTTGTTCGAAGATGAGCTTGTACACAAATAGTATTCTCTGTAGCGGACCAATGTAGATTACAACACTTGCAGACCCACTAACGTGCCATTTAGAATACTAGCCTTCTAAGTGGCCGGTCAATTACTTTCAGACTGTTCCATCTAAGCATTTGTTTCAAAGCATGGAGTATTACATGACTTGAACAAAGCACAAGAGGATAAATGTTTTGTTTGAGTCCTACACATTAGCTGATGAGATCTAACACATGATTTGAGAAGATGTTATAGCCACATGGCGTTCCTGAATTCACTTCCAGTAGAGATTGAGGAAATCTACTGCCTAAGCCAATACTAGTTTGTATTGAATAAACTTTCAGTTTTCTACATTTCCCCAAGTCATCTGAAATCACATGGTCCACTGCTCCAAAGACTGTACAATTGTGCATAACTGTTAAGAGTTCACTTAAATTCATTTCTGTTACATTGGACTACTTGGAAGTCTAATAAATCACTCCTCCTAACAACTAATTGAGGTTGAGAGAGCTGCCGGCACTGCAGCCCGAATCAGGCAACTAAAAACAAAAGGGAAATATCAGCATGCTTGGGAAGAACCTTAAGGCTTGCACAAACATAGCACACACATTTTTAGGGAGGGGGATGGGGGGTGGGAGGGGAGAGAGAAGAACGAAACAACAACCCTTACACAATCCATTAATCATGTGATTAATCAGGGTGAGAAAAGAGTGGGATGTCCTGATTGGAGGAAATACCTGGCTGGAACCCTGAACGGGAAACTCCATTAGGAAGGAGGATATACGACGATGTTTTAGTGAAGTCCTCACTTTTTTTATCACAATTATGGTTTAGCTGAAACTCAATCTTACATTCATATAGGCTACCTCACCTGGCTTGCACAAACTACATTGTGCACTAGCCAATAACGACTACTTCACCAGAACAAAAGCCTGTCAATCTCATTCTCATCACATAAATGCATTTCAAAAAGGGACCAGATTTTCATTTTAGCTCAACCATTCTGAGGTTTCGGCCTTTTTAAAGTTAAGACCTGTTTATATTTAATTTTACTGCTGAAATTGGTTTTATACTGTTAATTTTTCTTTTACCGCGCATATTGTACTTTAACCATTTTTATGTTAACTACTGAAAGAACCTAAGTTAGCAAAATATACTTTAAAAATTAGTTGCACTTTTATAAAGTTGCCTCAAGAAATTTCATTTATGTACACACATTTTTAGGCTTCAGTAGCTATCATCACATCAGATTAAGTCGTGGTTCAAACTTGATACCATCTCTACGTTAACAATGAAAAAGTATAGATTTCCCCCCAAATTATTATTTTTCTAATGGATTTGTTGTGCCTAGATGGTCAAGTCACTTCTCCTCTGCACAAAAACCATAAATCTACTCAGAACTTCATTGTTTTGTAACTTCCCATAGAAAATTATTACCATTGCTTAATTCAAGACAGTGTTCATGCTTGTTTTCATTTATACTACCAAATGTTAAAATAACTTCAGACAAAGCTCTCAGATCACCACAGGGCCTCACTGTGTAACGTTCAGCTGAAAGTCATAACATCCCTGCCTTACAATTCAAGCTCTCATAGTCCACTTTAGGCATCATACTAGCGTAGGTGATAGTTAATATCAATTTACAAAACATATTTTGCAGATGTTCCGCAAACAGCCACAGAACGTATCAGGCCAGCGATATAAACTGCATGAGAAGAGATCGTTTAAACATTTCCAAACATTTCGGAAAAGCCATAAAACAGCAAGCGCTATAAAACCAGAGCTCATCCTAAATCATCCCAGTAAACACGAACAGAAGAGCATTTTGCCAGCATTCCACATTTCTTGAAACGCGATGTCAAAAGTTTAAAGTTTCATCAAGTAGTTCACTCTTATAAATTTCCTAAAACAATTTTGCAATAGTCTTGATAGAAATCCCAGCAGATCTCAAATGACAAAACAATTTGTCGCTTTCAAGGGGGGAAGCAGAATACTTCCATTTGCAAACGAACCTCATGGCAAACGCAAAGGCTTCATTTCGAAACCTCCGATTAAAACCAAATTATGCATTTTTCAGATTTACTCTGAAATATTACAGTTTTTATAACTCACCTCATGTTTCCCAAGGCATTGCCTGTAAATACACAAGAACAAAATAAAGGAAACAAATAAATATAAGGTCAAACAATTTGAATATCATTCCCTCAATTAATCAACCACCTGAAATTCATTGGCCAATTAGAAGCTGCAAGTATGGCCATCAGAATGTGGCCATTTGTTACAATGTCAATTGAAAGAAAAGATGTGTTTTCTTCTAACAGTGAGCAATAGCTTTTACAGCACTAAGTAAATTGTACGTAGTGATGGTTGACCCAGTTACATTCATAACTGGGCTCCCCACTCCAACCCCAAAAAAACCCTGGAAGGTGGTCTCTCGATAACCAAGTATGAGCTCCCAGTTATGTCACTGGAAGCACAACAGGGTCTTATTTCACACCCAAACTCATTACATGGTGGCAGGCTCCAGTGTTGTAATTTCCTCTCCTCTTCCCAACTCCCTCAGGTGCAAGTACATCTGAGAAATTTAGAAAATTCTTGTTTATTTACTTAATCTACTTGTCCCTGGCATGCTAGACAGATGAAGGATTGACCAGGGTTGCGGGGTGGTGGTGGTCCTGACACAGTATGGTTTAAAGGCAAAGGAGGCCACCATGATGCTGTAGCTAAGCAGATCCAACTCTGGTCAGTATCTGGATGAGTGACCATCTGGGAACCACACGCGGGCTCCCTTGGGATATCTAACGGAAGAAAGGTACGATAAACGTAATAAAAATATATCTATTGTAGCTATCAGACAGATAAGCGAGCTGTTGGAGTGGTACTCTCTTTTGTTTAGTGAATAGGAAACTCTCAGATATACTTTGTGTGTATAAATATGCAACAAATGCAATTCACAGGTTGTGGGCAAAGTCCAGTAATGCTGAGCTTTGCACACAACTTAGGCACTCTCAGACAGGCACAATCCACTGGGACATTCTTCTGCGCAAGCTCCACCAAGTTAACACGAACTCTGCTGGATTACCGTGAGCAAATTTTGCAGCTGACAGCCAAACATGTACAGTCGCACCTTGGAAGTCGAACAAAATCCATTCCAGAAGTCTGTTCAACTTCCAAAACTTTCGGAAACCAAAATGTGGCTTCCGATTGGCTGCAGGAAGCTCCTGCAGCCAATCGGAAGCTGCCCCATTGGACATTTGGCTTCCAAAAATAGTTTGCAAACCAGAACAGTCACTTCCGGGTTTGTGGCATTTGGAAGCCAAAACGTTCGACAACTAAGCTATTTGAAAACCAAGGTATGACTGTACTAGACTACGGATCTCCCAACTGTTTAGTCTTTTCAACTGATCTGGCTTTACCTCTGGAAATCGCTTTAAAGAAAATGCATAGCAGTAAGTCACAGCACAGGGCCATGCCACCCGAACACATAGAAATATGTCATTTCAAAGCATATTTTCATACTCACGTTGGAATAGGGACTTGACATGGAGGGCAAGGCAATGCTGTCTGAATAAATGTAGGCTCAGCTGACTGTTCCCAAGGGCCTGCTGGCTGATGCTGGGATGAAAGAAATTTGTTGTTATACAGCACATATTACAAAAGCTAACCATGCCTATAAAAGCTAACCATGGTCTAGGGTTACTCCTACCCCCAATCTCAACAAACATCCTTTACTTATTAGAACTCAACGCACCACAACCATTAAAGTCGTGAAAACCAATCACCAGTTCTTAATGACAGCAGTAGGGCTGTGTCAGGCAGTAAATAAGCAGATCAAACAAAAGGAGCATTCTTACCAGTTAGTTTCTTTAACAATCACAGCAAGAGACAAAGGAATGCATCTCTCTCCAGAAATGGCGTTGCTCCCAGTTAATGTTCACCCCCTCCGTCCCCATTTTTCTACATCATTCCTACATCTGGTAATCTGAGCTTGTTGCCTCTGTGCTCTCTGTTCTATCACTCTCAAAGCCCATCTAGTCTTAGGCAAAGGGGGGGTCAGGAAAGCTGTCCAAGGACACTGAATCTGCCAGCTGTCCCTCTCCTGGTGTTTCCTCTTCTAGCTGTTCCTCACCCAGGTTTTTCCCTCTGGACTATGCCCCTCTGCAAACCACTGTTCTAAATCAATACTGTCGTCCTGCCCTTGGGAAGGTTCAGAAAGGGGGGGGGGCTCCCACAATTCCTCCTCAGTCCAGCCCCTGACAGGCTGTCACTTTTGGAGGGGTTCCAGCAACATCTCAAGTGGGAAGATTATATGGAAAGGAATAATCACAGAATCATAGAGTTGGAAGGGACAGCAAGGATCATCTAGTCCAAGCCCCTTGCAATGCAGGAATCTTTTGCCCAAAGTGGGGCTTGAACCTCTGACCCTGAGATTAACAGTCTCTTGCTCTACCAGCTGAGCTATACCAACTGACTGATTCCTGTGGAACCAGTACACTTCTCCCTGAAAGTAGTGACACTGCTATGGGGAGCAATCACATGGTTCTCTCACCGAACCAGTCTGTTTTACAAGTGCTTCATCATGGCAAGGAGCAGGGCAGGAGTGACCACACTTCTCAAAGGTTTTCTTGCAGGGCTGGCGGCAAGGAGGACAAGGGCCGAAGTGGCAGCTGTGTTTCTCTCGAGCAGCATGATGGCAGGTAGGTGGCTGCCTAAAATGAAAACAGGAACTGTCAATAATTGCTACAAAAACTGGTTTACAGTCATTTATTTAACAAAACAACTTACTAGAACAAAAGAGCTCTAAGTGGTTTACAACAGTCATATACACAGCTGCTTGCTTTGTGTATCCCTTTTCCAAACGTGTTATGCTCCAGTCATGATGGAATGAAAAGATATATAAGCATATCACTATCCATATTACCTCCAGAGAAAACCAAATTTTAAAAAATGGTTTCGTAACACTCATAATCAAGTAACCTCACTATGAAAATAACTCGTTTCTAGCGGGAGAAAAATAACTAATTTCTGGCTTAGGAGGCAGTAGCATCCAGAACAGCAGCAGGAGAACGAATCTTAGAGAACCGCAGAGGCTATAGCAGGGACTAGGTGAAACCTAGCCTACGTGGTAAACAGCAGCCAGCAAAGAAACTCTCTCCTCTGACAATGGCGATCGTATTTCACTACAGATTACTTAAAGAAAACAAATGAAAATA
Source organism: Podarcis bocagei (assembly GCF_964188305.1). Lineage (NCBI taxonomy): Eukaryota > Metazoa > Chordata > Lepidosauria > Squamata > Lacertidae > Podarcis > Podarcis bocagei. The sequence goes on along the minus strand of NC_138134.1, from coordinate 19,161,203 downwards.
AAAGAAAGCAACAGACAAAACACACCGCTTCTCAATTGTTTTAAAATGAAAACAGTTATATTTAGCAAGCTTTAAACTTACAACCATATTTTCAACTAAGTGTGGGATTTGTTGGGACAGATTCAAACATGCTTGGTAGCTTGCCCACTCTATTAAGTCACATGAGCTGGAGCATCCAGTCAAGGATGCACTTTTAATGCATGGATGCCAAGTCTGTGAGAGGGTAGCTCTTATTGAGTCTTTACTACAGTTATGAAGATGACTTCTCCCAGATACTAATAAAGCCCTCTCTCAGAAGCAGTACAAAGTTCATTTCGGGGCTTGCTTTTGACAGCTTGGATTATATTAGCATCAAACAGTTCAAACTGATGTTTTCCCTATTGTTATAGGCATGTTCTCTTATGTAGTCTTGGTGTGGCTTTAGCGTTGACACTATAGCCACATAAAGTTGTGCCCCAAGAGAATGCTTGAATTTGGACAAATAATCATAATCATAATAATTTCATTATTTATATGCCATCCATCTGACTGGGTTGCTCCAGCCACTCTGGGCGGCTCCCAACAAAATATTAAAAACACAATAAAGCATCAACCATTAAAAACTTCCCTGAACAGGGCTGCCTTCAGATGTCTTCTGAAAGTTAAATAGCTGCTTATCTCCTTGACATCGGATGGAAGGGCGTTCCACAGGGAGGGCGCCACTACCGAGAAGGCTCTCTGCCTGGTTCCCTGTAGCTTAAAGTCTCACAGTGAGGAAACAGTCAAGAAGACGCTCCTTCAAGTATACAAGGCCGAGGCCACCTAGGGCTCTAAAGGTCAATACCAAAACTTTGAATTATGCTCGTAAACAAACTGGGAGCCAATGTAGATTCTTTACACTGGTGGTTTTTCAGAGCTGGAATGAATAAGGTGCCCTGGAACTTTAGGGGTGCTGCTATTACTACGGGAATAATTCAGCTTTGGGACTAACAGCCTTACTTGTGTAGCTACCATACCACTTCCTGCTCAACCTGTATAACTGTAAATAAGCATATTATTATGAAAGCTTTAAATTCAATTGCTCCCTCTCCACTACAAAGGAAGCCGACCTTGACACCCCAATGCCCACCCCACTGTGCTGCAAGATACTAAGAGAAGCTTGCTTCAAGTTCTACTGCTCTTGTAAAACTATTTGGAACTTAAAGCAGCACCTTCCTATGGCAACACCAGCCTTTGAAACGCCTCTCAAGAGTTGCAAGTTGCAGTCTTACAGTGCACTGCATACTTCTTTCAAAACACTAAACTGTATTAATGTAGCTCCACCTGCTGAGAAGCCAATAATCTCAAAAGACCTAATTACACCATTACAGAATTAAACCGTTTCCAACACTAGTTTCAACAGCTAGGGGACTTTCAAAGCGGTTTGCGGTATCACACGGTGGTCTGATATTCAGGGGGAGTAAAAAATTATTTGCATTAGATTGCTATTTAATACTAACCTGCATGGCTCCTTGCATTTAGGAGCCTTGGTGGTACGTTCTCTACCACATGGCACTTTGAGAGCAGTTTTGCCACAATTGCACTTCACATCTACAGTCTCGGGACATGGATAGCAGCTACCTACAATGAAGACAAGCAATACAAGTAGCCAACCTTGGAAAAACTTAACACATTTTTAGATGCAATCTACAACAGCAAAACTACTTTGCAATTAATTACCTGGATCCAAATAAGAAGTTATCCATTTAGTACAATTAAAATTAACAATGGTATTATGAATTCAGGAGGCATCGGTCTGGACAAACTCCACCCAGAGAACATGCTACTTATGTTCCCCGAATCTGTTTTGAATGTCAAAAGAGTTAACGCCTTTCTCTACTTTCTGAAAGGTGAGAAGTGAGCATCAGATTTCTGACATTTATAAGAAGCCATTTTTTTAAAAAAGAAAAGAAATTACACTGCAAGGATGCAAACATTTCCCTTGCCCACACAAAGGCTCAACATTTGTATTTGAGTATGTCGGAACAAATATGAATATCCTTTCATAATATGAAAAATATGGAGTGGGTAGAACTGATAAAGCATATATAGCAAAGAAAAAGAATTTTTTATCACACTTTAGACAGAGGTGGACAATTTATACATCCCCAAACAGTTCAAGTGCTCAATAAGCCAAAGAGTAACAACTGATTATTTAATTCAAGGTATAATTTCTACCACCATGACTAGTGCTAATCAACACATTACACTCTGTTTTCATGAAAAAACATTAATGTCCTGGATTGGACCCTCAAATATATATATAGGTTCAGAAATGCTATGATTTGAACAACATTAAAGCTATTGGCTGTAATCAGAGATTACAATATTCCTTTTTATAACAATTACCAACAAAGACTCAACTACATAAAGTTTAAAGTACTATTCAGGATGAAAGACTACAAGCAAGATTGCCTGCTCAGTCCTACCTCTGTGGCACACCGAAGGACACTTGTGATTCCGACATCCTAAAGTTCGTCCACATGCTTGATCACACGGTGGGCAATTTCCAGAACAACACTGAAACACACACGCAAGTGTTTTGAAGTACAGAAACTTTAGCTAAAGTGGCAAGCCTATGAATTACTTGGGAGTGAGCCCCAATGAGTAAGCACACAAAGTGTAAGAACGGTTTGTTTTTAAAATGATAAAGTGTCAAAGAAAAATAAACATGTTGAGATTTCCCTTTCTTAAGGAAGCGCCTTCAGAATATCCTTTGCCATTTTAAAGCATTTCAGCAGTTTCACGCAGGAAGATGGGAGTGTTTGTCCATTTGAAAGCAGGGATAACAATTTTCTGACAAGAAACTGATAGGGGAGTCCCAAGTAAGGGCAGGTGGCAAGCAGAAGCTAAAAGCATAAAGCTGGATAGTCCAAATGTTGCCTGGGCTAATAACTAGCTAGTCATTGTTTCCCAGCTGTTTTTGGACTACAATTCCCATCGTCCCTAGCTAGCAACACCAGTGGTCAGAGATGATGGGAATCGTAGTCTGAAAACAGATGAAGTCCCAAGTTTGGGAAACACTGAGCCAGATGGTTTTGAGCTACTATTATTTCAACTTGAGCTCCATAACTTCATTATGGTGGAAACACTGAGTTACATCACAAGAGTGTTGCAAGTATTACCAAGGTGATTCATGTCAAGAACCTCAACAATCTGAGGGCTAAGTATTATTGTTAAGCATTTTGTTTGACCTGTGTATATTGTACAGTGGTACCTCGGGTTAAGAACTTAATTCGTTCGGGAGGTCTGTTCTTAACCTGAAACTGTTCTTAACCTGAAGTACCACTTTAGCTAATGGGGCCTCCTGCTGCTGCTGCACCGCTGCTGTGCGATTTCTGTTCTCATCCTGAAGCAAAGTTCTTAACCCAAGGTACTATTTCTGGGTTAGCTGAGTTTGTAACCTGAAGCGTCTGTAACCTGAAGCGTCTGTAACCCGAGGTACCACTGTATTCCAAAAAGACCTCACAGATTCTACATGCAGATCTACTAATCTGCTTCAACAATTCTACCTCACTAGCACCTACAGCACCTTCAAACAGGGGATTTTCAGTCTCAGCGCCATCACCTCCTGCTTGCTTTTGAAAAACCTCTTTAGTTTGGCCCTAACACAAAGCACATTGCTATATACAGCTGAATCTCTCTTAACTGTTTCACCACATTTCTTTCTATTCTTGGCCCAAAATGAAGACTTTGCTATTTTATAGCACCTACAACTAAGCACCTGTTTTAGCACGGTTTTGATGAAACTGCAATTATATTTTGCATGTTACCTTGAATACATTTGAGTTAATCAGCTTCCTTTCTACCTCTAAAAACAGTTCTTCTTCAAAAACCTATAATCTCAGACACATAAAAGACAAGGGGAGGGACAAGCTAACAAAGCTCAGTAAAACGGTTCATCTGAAAAAGGTTGGGAGTAAAAAAAAAATATGAAAAAATGAAGACAACTCTTAAATACAACAAGGACAAGACAGAGTTAAGGACCAATGAGAGACCAGTGTTAAATGTTTTCTTGTGAGCCATCCAGAGAGCACTATCATGGAGAAGGATACAAATATTGTAAATGAAATAAATGAGTAAGGAAAATGCTCCAGGGAAAGGGGATGGAAATAAATGGAGTATAAAAAGCAATGGTCCAGCAAATAAAGCTTTCCAGCACCACTACTTCACCCTTCAAGTTTCTCCTGTATATTGGATTATTGGATTTGAACTACTAAATTCATTCAGTACTTAGAAAGAACATACTTCTCTTCTTCATTGCTCCCCACCCCCTTGTTCCTTTAAGCTTTTGAAAGCTATTTCATCTCCGCCTGAAGGAAGATCATACGTATCAGAGAACTAGTATATTTCTTTTCTCTGACTGCTCCAACAAGCTAGTCCAATAAGAATCGCTACTGCCACCTTCTGCAGGTATTTCACAGTGTAGGTGTTGTAAGAGCATCAGTTTTGAATTAGACCATTCTTAAATACAGTGGGACCTTGGGCTACTTGTGCTTCAGGTTACAGACTCCGCTAACCCAGAAATAGTACCTCGGGTTAAGAACTTTGCTTCAGGATGAGAACAGAAATTGTGCTCCGGCGGCGCGGCAGCAGTGGGAAGCCCCATTGGCTAAAGTGGTGCTTCAGGTTAAGAACAGTTTCAGGTTAAGAATGGACCTCCAGAACGAATAAAGTACTTAACCCAAGGTACCACTGTAACCCGATTTCTTTCTCTGTGAGTGGAACGGCAATACAGAAGAACGAAGAAATCCAATATATGTGGGGGATTTCTCCCCATAAAAGAACAGCAAAACAGCCGTCACAGGCCACGATTGCAAGTAATGCTAAGCCAAACCACGATTTGACGTGTGCTCCCAAGCAGGAGATGACAACCCTTTTGCTCCTTCCCTGTCCATTTAGCTCAACGCAGCATGGCAGCTAAGCCAAGGTTTGGCTTAGCAGTTGTCCGAACCTGAGCTAGGTGTTATACGCTCAAGCCTCCATAAGCATGAGTTACAGCTAAGGTTTGTTACTGTCTACAACTCATGGTTAAGGAGGAAAGAGCTTAACCACAAGTGCGGGTTTGGACAATGTGCTAAGTCAAACCTTGACTTAGCTGCTGAACTGAGTCCAAAGGACTACAGTGGTAAAGGTAAAGGGACCCCTGACCATTAGGTCCAGTCGTGGCCGACTCTGGGGTTGCGGCGCTCATCTCGCTTTATTGGCCGAGGGAGCCGGCGTACAGCTTCCGGGTCATGTGGCCAGCATGACTAAGCTGCTTCTGGAGAACCAGAGCAGCGCATGGAAATGCCGTTTACCTTCCCGCCAGAGCGGTACCTATTTATCTACTTGCACTTTGACGTGCTTTAGAACTGCTAGGTTGGCAGGAGCAGGGACCGAGCAACAGGAGCTCACCCCGTCGCGGGGATTCGAACTGCTGACCTTCTGATCGGCAAGTCCTAGGCTCTGTGGTTTAACCCACAGCGCCACCCGTGTCCTTAAGTCAAACCTTGACTTAGCTGCTGAACTGAGTCCAAAGGACCACAGTGGTACCTCAGGTTAAGTACTTAATTCGTTCCGGAGGTCCGTTCTTAACCTAAAACTGTTCTTAACCTGAAGCACCACTTTAGCTAATGGGGCCTCCCGCTGCTGCCGTGCCGCAAGAGCACGATTTCTGTTCTCATCCTGAAGCAAAGTTCTTAACCCGAGGTACTCTTTCTGGGTTAGTGGAGTCTGTAACCTGAAGCGTATGTAACCCAAGGTACCACTGTACAACGCAATGAAGCTGGTGCAAGCTCCTCTCTTGAGCCAGTATGTTTGCCTGGTCTCAGTAAGCCATAGTTTGCACTTAGCGTGATGTACAAGCCAGGCCACTGCAAGCTGAAAACCGCTGTGGCTTTCTCAGCTGCTCCCACATGCTTACAGGCTGTGTGTCTCAGAAACAGAAGCATTTTTGGAAGTTGAACCAAACTTTTCCAAATAACTCTAGCTACAAAAGGATGGTGATGCATCCTCAATACCTACTCACCTTCCTCTTGCACTGGTGTTTTTGACAGTCCCGGATTTTGGCACACTTTGTTTCACAAAGGTATGGCTTATGGCAGGGCATCTGTTTTGTATGCTTTCCACAGCGGCACTGCTTTTCAACTTCCTTTAAGATACACATGGAGGAAAACTAAAGCTAGGAGTTGTATGTTCAGCATGTTAAAATTATTTCCATAGCAAAAAAAATGCATAGAACTCATCACAGATTAGAATTCAGGGGGGGGGGAAGTAGCATATAAAAGAATTCAATGGTGGAAATGAATAGAAGAGTCTAGCATGCTGTGTGACAAGAGGCCGGAAAGAAACTCTTTCACAGGCTAGAGCTTCTGGGAATAACTAGGAATAACTAGAATCAAAAAGATGGGGCACGTCCTCATAGAAACAACAACTTAATTTGACCTGACCTCAGGAAAACTGTTTACCTTCTCATCTGTTTGTATGAACTAGGCCTAAGAAGAGACAGTAGAAAATGCAGAAGGAAAGAAACATGAGATGGTTGGGAAGGCCACCATTTTCAGAAGAGGAAGAAACTGTAGTTTAGAATATGCCTTTTCAAGCAAGTAGCAGCCAAAATGATGATACAAGCCTATACCATCAGAAAAAGGAAACTTAAGAGGTAGAGGAGCAAGCAGAGCGTTGAAATTAGTGGCAGCAGCTACCAGTGGGCCTGCAGAACATGGAATCTCGCAATGTCCTCTTAGAACTATCCAAGCGGATGACAGACTTTGGGAAAGTTTACCTTTACTGCCTCGGTTGTTACAATCATCAGGCTTATTCTGAAGGACACTCTTCAATGGGATTGTTTAAGGCAAGGACATTTTGAATCCTCACAACAAAAAGCAGATAAGCCTATAAAAACAGGCCACATTGAAGCATGTTCCCACACATCAATCCAAGCCAATACAGGAACTTTATCTATTCCCCAGATTTGAAGAACAGAAGCTAGGGGTTGTGGTAGCTTGTTTTTTTGGACACAAAGCAGTGGAGACAGCATGTTTCCTGAGCTCAGAGAGGGAGAGGACAGCTAAAAGAAGAAACATATCTTTATTTTCTCTGCCTCAAGGAAGCTCATTGGAGATAAAGTCCTTCAGAAGTCCTGAAATAATGGAAAGTTATTCAAAAACATGTGACCGAACTGGAAGAGAAATGCTAACCTGTCTACAGATTTCACAGGGGCCTCGGTGGCAGCGCTGGGAACATCTATGAATCCCACAGTCAAGAGCTTTGTCACAACTGTCTCCACATGTAGGCACATCCTCCGTACATGGTAAAGAAAATTCTAAGTCAAAACAAAACAGCAAACCTTCTGTCATTTATTATACACAACTGAAAAATGAAAGATACATTTTAGTGTCTCATTTCATGAAAAAGAAGGCTTTATGTCAAGAAAAGGAGTTACAGTTTTTATATAATGGGCCCAATTTAATTAAGCTAGGCAGGTCTTGTGTCTAACCTCATTCTGGGCAAACTTTAAATTTAACAAAAGTCTGCTATTGTATTACTTTGACTTGTATTTGAATGCAGTTTAGATTTTAGGAAGCTTAGCTATATTGGTGAACTGGATGCATGCTAGATGGGCAGAAAAGAAACACATTCTTACTTGACTTTCCACATGGACAACTCCTTTTGCCAGATCGGGGACACTCTCCACAAGAGCCAGCATGACAAATCTGTTCACAGGCATGATAACCACAAGGCAATGTTTTGCCACACACCTGTTGGGAAAACACATACAGCACATGCAAGTGAGGAATTTAACAAAGCAACGAAATACAAAAATCCAGTGGAATGCAAGGAAGAAAAAGGTGATCGCTCCCTGAATTCCATATTAATAAAAAGGAATAGGTGAACTCTTCCTGAACCATATTGTTATAAGAATTAAACATCTTTCGGAGCAAAGCTTTGTTCAAGTTACATCAGCCTTGTTCAGCAAGAAAAGATGACAAGCAATTTCAGACTGGCCATATTCCAGCAGCATGCTAAGCCACAATTTAGTGCAATGTGTATGTGTCAGCCGTGAGTGTGCAAGTTCACTCTTCCTTCCTATGTGGCTGGAAGGAGTTTGGAAGCTTTTACTTAACCACAGTTTGTAGTTTCATCAGAACCAACAAACTCTGGAATAAATCAGCTTGGAGGCATGGAAGCTTCCGAACTCAAAGTTCATTGAGCCTCATCCCAGTTTCTTCTGGTCACACCAAACTATGATTTAGTGCAGGCATGTCCAAAGTCCAGCCTGGGGGCTAAATCCAGCCCCCTGGTTGATTTAATCTGCCCCCCCCAAGCAATTCTGAGAAATGAATCTGTTGTGGCCCCGGAGCGCCTGCTGTTTGATTTGTTCTGCCCAGGAGCCAATGCATCAATGGAGAGCTGCCCCCCCCCAAAGGAATAAGTCCACCAGCAACTTTAATCCTTAAAAAAAGCTCTGCAACTTTGGGCAAAATCCTTTTAAAAAGCTCAACAACTTTGTTCGCTTCATCAAATCTGGCCCTCTTTGAAAAGGTTTGGACACCACTGGTTTAGTATGATTTTTTTAGTATGATGTTTGGCCACTAGGGTAATTTTTCTGTGATGTTACATTTTAATCACAGAGCAACGAAAGTTGGCTATTTTGCAAAAAAATGAATGAATGATGCAGCTTTCGTATTTCACTAGCGAAGCTCTCATCATTGTAACAGCTCAGGGAGGGAACTGTAGACTGCAGATGTAAAATGCATCTCAGCTCTACAGGCAGAAAACTGCACTGTACACACAGCCCTTTGCAGAGGCAAGACTGTTCACTGCCATGGACTGTATGACCAAAATTATTTATTTAATATTCAACAAAAGGAATACAGCACAAAGATATAAACTAAAACTTTCAAACTCTCAGGGGGGGAAAGCCTACAAGGAGCCGTCCTCTTGTTTTGTAACAAGTGCGGCAAAAAGGAAAATTTCTGCAGGTGAAGCTCGCTATGCCAAGGCCAAGAGAAGCTGAATGTGCTGAAATTTCCCTGTCCTCCTTCATGTGTAACCATGCCACGAAGGAGACAACAGAAAAAGAGAGAGATGTTTATTTTCGCATTTTTATGCCCTAAAACGAGCAGGTCTAGGCCCTCAAAGGGGCTTTGAGACTTATAAATATTGGGTTACATCCAATGACGTCCCCCTGCTGACAGAGGGCTCTTTGATTCAGTGGATACTTCAGTCAGTCAGCATAACAGGGAGGGAGGTCATTTTCACCAATTCCTTTCCCCTCAGCAGCTGCATATCACCGTCCACAACTCTTGAACAGAACTGGGTTCATGTGTGGGAAGCTGCAGAGGGGGAGGAAGATCAACAAAGAAGATGATGCTTCTTCGTGTGCTGATGATGGAAGCCTCCACTAGATCAAGTAGTGCTCCGTCAACAAGAGGGCACTGCTGAATGCAACCGACTGTATTTTGTAATAACCACTGCGTCAAACGCACGCAAAAATAAAATTATTGGGCTCTCTTGTAAAACCTTTTATTCATAGCCACTTGCATAAAATGTGGCCACAGACTCTAGTATAGAAGCTGTGGCATGGATCCAGAACTGTTCTAGAAGCTGAAGGTTCTTCTGGTCACAGAGGGCAGTCTCCCAATTTCTCTTTCCCAACGAAGAAGTACCCTACACCATCTAAAGTAATCCCCATTCCCTGAGGAATAGGGTTCTCAAGGGGTGGGGGTGGGATGGACAAGGAGCTGTGGTGATGAGGAAGGGCCAGGAAAGCTCCAGCGCATAGCATGGATACCTTTGGGATCCACATGTAGCAGCACTTGCAACCACAGCAACACAAAGTGGCTGCAGCCTGTAATCCCAGCTGAGTTGCAAGCTGCTGGTAGGTCTGCTGCTAAAAATAAAGGTAAAGAGGTAAAGAGACCCCTGACCGTTAGGTCCAGTCACGAATGACTCTGGGGTTGCGGTGCTCATCTCGCTTTATTGGCCGAGGGAGCCGGCGTACAGCTTCCAGGTCATGTGGCCAGCATGACTAAGTCACTTCTGGCGAACCAAAGCAGCGCATGGAAATGCCGTTTACCTTCCCGCCGGAGCGGTACCCATTTATCTACTTGCACTTTGACATGTTTTTGAACTGCTAGGTTGGCAGGAACAGGGACCGAGCAACGGGAGCTCACCCCATCCCGGGGATTCGAACTGCTGACCTTCCAATCGGCAAGCCCTAGGCTCTGTGGTTTAGACCACATACAGTCATGTTAAAAAGGAAGAAGGTGCTCTTTGAACTCTGTGGTTTTACCTATCAGGACGTAATAACATCCATCTGCTCCTTAGCAGGTCTTAAAATAAGGTAAATACAACCTCTGCTGAACAACAACACATGGTGTATTACACCGCGTCATGATTTATTTAACATAAATAAAGCCAAAATGGAGAAGCCATGTGTGAAAAAATAAGCACACCCTACTGCTTCCGTAGAAATTAAGAGGCTCAGTGGGCAGACAGGGGCTGCAAAACAAATTTCCTTGCTTAATTGTATAAAGTGGGACCAAAATTGCTGTTTTTCCAAATGATGCCATTAATCCCTTATGCTTCTTCATGTTAACACATAAGATTTCTTGCTAGAGGTTGGGGCGGGGGACAGAGTCAATGCTGGTAACACCCGCCACCCTTCTTATATAATGAAACCCTATATCTGATGACAAAGAATGGCAACATTTAAGGAAACTTACCCGATCGCACTGCCATACAGGACTTGCACAAAGCCTCTCTGCTACTTGCCTACCGCAGATGCAAGCTTGTTTACTGACTCTTGGACAGGGCTCGCATTCTCCTAAAGGTAAGGCAGAGTTAAATATTAGAATACAACTTGGACAGAGATTGTTTTAATTTCTTCACCCACTGGGGAGAAGGACAGGGCGCGGGCGGGAGTGTTAGAAGTAACACCCAACACAGAAGTAACATCCAACACAGAAACATCTACCTGGATGACAAGGTTTCTCACAGTTGTGCTGTCCACAAGGCAGCTTTCGCCCACAGGGCAGCTGACATGACCACTCTTTGGTACTGCATCTTCGTGGCACAGGCTTAACCTTCTTGCAGTAGCAGGTTATTGTGACCATCTTTGGACAAGGCGGGCAAGGACCTAGAAATAAGAAAAAGAAAGGTTATCACAGATATGATATTCCAGCATAGAACATCCGAGTTGTCGAGTCAGAATCAACAGGGACTGGGGAGACCTTGATTCGAATCCCCTCTCTGTCCTGAAATTTGCTGGTTAACTTAGGGCAGCCTAAGCCACCTCACAAAGCTATTGAGATGATGCCATGAAAAATTCATGTGCGAGATTGTATTATATTGTGTTTAGTATGTCAGCTATACAGTAACTACTGGCTAGTATCCCAAAGTTTTCACTTATTGGCAACTTTTTAACGTGCTACCTGATGTAAAAAATCAGTTCACTCTCACATAACCATATTAGTAACCATATTACATTTTAAAATCTGCACTGTCCTAGGCTTTTAATTACAGCGATACCTTGGTTCTGGAACAGCTTAGTTCCCGAATGTTTTGGCTCACGAACACCGCAAACCTGGAAGTTGCTGTTCCAGTTTGCAAACTATTTTTGGAAGCCGAACGTCTGACGGGGCATCCACAGCTTCCGATTGGCTGCAGGAGCTTCCTGCAGCCAATCAGAAGCCACACTTGGGTTTCCAAACATTTTGGAAGTTGAATGGACTTCCAGAACAGATTCCATTCGACTTCCAGGGTATGACTGTATAGCTTACATACAGCTACATTAACATCACATACCTGGGTGACAAAGTAGCAGGCACCTGTGTCCACAGGGAGGCTTGAAGTCTCTTTCACATACTTGGCCACAGGAATGTGGAACTAGCCAGGGATCAAGTGGCGGGTCCTCTACCTTTCTGCAGTAGCAGTAGTAGCGAGTGGGAGTCTCCGATCGCTTGTACTCAAATCTGCACTTTGGACTGAAAGATCAGAGGAAAATTCACAGAGACTTTGGTAAAGTTCAGCTGAAGTATATGACTTTACTGCAACCGCAACAGTGATGCAGCCACAATTATGGATGCTAAATGCCGATTCAAAGCCCAATGTTTACCAACAATACAAAAAACAACAACAAAAAACCGTGACACTATAACATCAGCCATTAGCAACTGAAATAGATTTATTTATTTACAGGATTTTTTACAGTGCCTTTCAAAAAAGAGTTTCCAGGAAATTTACAGAGATGCATGTAAAAACATAATATTAAAAATACAGGTTCCATCCAAATGCATTATTAAACGAATACCTCAGTCAGTAGAGCATGAGACTCTTAATCTCAGGGTCATGGGTCTAAGAGCCACGTTGTACAAAAGATTGCTGTTACAGATAGGTAGCCGTGTTGGTCTGCCATAGTAAAAATAAAAAAATTGCTTCCAGTAGCACCTTAAAGACCAACTAAGTTAGTTCTTGGTATGAGCTTTCGTGTGCATGCACACTTCTTCAGATAATCAAAAGATTGCTGCATAGCAGTGGCTTGGACTAGATGACCAAGTCCAACTCTACACTTCTATGATCCTAAGTCAAAGCAGCATTAAATAGAGAAAACAGTTTAAGCAGCCCCAGAGAATAAAAGTATTTACCTGTTGCCTGTTGCCAAAAAGATACCAGCACCAGGTGAACCTCTCTGGGGAAAGAGTTCTACAGAGAAGGCACCGCAATCAAAAATACATTTTCCCTGGCTGCCAGCTGCCTCACTTAGCAGATAGTCTTAGTTCATGGAAGCTTGACATGGAAGCAGGTGTCACTTCAGGTAGCTAGGTAGGGCTTTCAAAAGTGAAGCCCTTGAGTTGTGTTTTGCAACAGACTGGAAGCCAATGGAGTTCTTTCAAAATCTATGAGATGTTTTCCCAGCAACTGGTCCTTGTTCCTACCAGAGCAGCTCTATTCTGGACCGAAAACCTAGTTTCTACCGTCTTCAAGAGCAGTCCCATATAACAATAGTCTGACAATAAAGTTACCAACCCACGGATGATAGTTGACAGGCTCTCTCTATCCCAAAGAGGTTGCCTAAGCTGGTGAAAAGCACTCTGCACCACTAAGGTCACTTGGGCCTCCAGTGATATAACAGGATGCAGAGATATCCATCCCACAGGGAGGAAGCCAAACACTATTTCTTCAAAAAATAAAAATAAACCACCCACTCAAAAGAACTGCTGTCTTGTTCAGTGTATGGACTACCATCCATATTGTACACAAAAAAGACTTTTTGTGAAACTTCAACTAACATTATGATTTCAACTGTGCACTGAATGAAGAGGTTAGAGATCAAAATTCTCACAGGGAAATTTCACATTTCCACTCTACTGCTGCTGTGGAACTGCTTAACCCTAAGCACCACTCAAAAAAACAAAACAGGGTCACATCTGCCATTAAACAAGGCTAGAGGAAAAAAGAATTGAGGTCAAAACTCAAGGGAAGATCAAAAGGGCAGATTATACCAACCAGAGTAGCAAAGAGAAGGAAGAAATTAGGCTTTCTGTCCTCAGACATTATTTTATTTTTGGTTATGTTATGTTTCAACAGGAGCATTTCCCCAGCTTTAAAGCTGTATATACTAAAAGTTCTTGAAACAGAGAACTTTCATCTGAGCAAATGGTGTGGGATTCAACTGATTTACAATGTTTTAAGTTCACCCATTACTACTTAAACGTGTTTAACTTTAGTTGGCTGTGCTCACAGAGCAGCCAAGTCATCCGTCACAGAGATGGTATTTTTCATGCACACAACACCAACGTACCCTGGGATTGCTAAAGATACTTAAATGCAAAGGATTTTTTTCATTAAATGCAACATTAGCGCACACATTTTACAGCTGTCTGGCTCTTCTTTTAAGTACTGTTTTCCCACCACATAAAGGAGCTTTCAAAATAAAACCGTAAAAGCCTACCAAGGCCATGGATAATCCCTCTTTCCGAAATCATCATCTGTCAATGGAGAAGATATTAGAAAAAGGCTATCCTTAGCCCACTTCTGTATGCAAGGCATGTGAAATATGCAGAAACATCCAGAACAGCTCCAGACCTAGAAGGCAGATAAAGATGTTTCAAAGGCCTTTCCAAGTAAACATGCTGATTTGGCATATAAAATTCAACACACATATGCAACAATCCTCCTCTCCTACTGCCGCAAAAAAACTAAGGTGAATATTGGGTTTTATTTATTGTGCTATGTCCTGATGTAGATCTTGTTATCAGGCTGTGTAAAGCAGCATTTTTTTTATTCCAAAAAAAAAAGAATTGTTAGCGTATTTACATGAATCGAATGCTCCGTTGAATCTAATGTGCACCCTAATTTTCGCAATGTAATTTGGCCAAAAAGGTGCATATTACATTCAAATAAATACAGTATTTGAATACAGGGTATGTTATAGAGTTTAAACAAATGGAGCACAGACTTATTAGTAGTTTTAAAAAAATGTGGTCAAAGCATGACAGACACAATTTCTGTATTTCACAACAATCCACACTATAGTTTACCAAGACCACGTGGCCATACTGACTCCTGGAGAGCATCTTGAGCCCACCGTGTTCATCAGAGTGTTGGTGCTGACCTTTAAAGCCCTAAATGGCCTCGGTCCTGTATACGTGAAGGGGCATCTCCACCCCCATCATTCAGCCTGGACGGTGAGTTCCAGCTCCAAGGGCCTTCTAGTGGTTCCCTCACTACGAGAAGTGAGGTTACAGGAACCAGGCAGAGTGCCTTGCACCTTCTGAAATGCACGCCCCCAGGTGTCAAGGAGATAAATAACTATACAACTTTTAGAAGACATCTGAAGGCAGCTCTCTATAGGGAAGTTTTAAATATTTGATGTTTTATTATGCTTTTGTATTTGTTGGAAGCTGCCCAGAGTCACTGGGGTTACCCAGTCAGGTGGACAGGGTACAAATAATATAATTATTAATGATGATGATGATTATTATCATCAAGCATAGTGCAATGAAGCAGATAAGCCAAGGTTTGGCTTAGTGTGTCATCCAAACACAGGATTGTGGTTAAGGTCTCTCCTCCTTAGCCATTAACCAGAGGACAAACCTTGGGTACAGGCAGTGGTTAAGGAGGAAAGACCTTAACCATGATCCTAGGTTCAGACAACACACTAAGCCAATCTTGCACTGCACTAAAAAGACCAGGAGAGGAGCCTTTCTGGGAGCCAACATATTCTCACAGTCCTGGTAAGCCATAGTTTGCTTTACTGTGATGTGCAAACAAGCTCAGAGTGCAAGAAAGGTAAGTATCTCTTTTCCCATCTGTCCTTCAAAGAAGTCACTCTTCCTTGGACCTGACCCCTTTCAAAGTATGCTTGTCTTGGCTAGGATCCATCCCATTCCAAGCAAGAGTGCACAAGTGAGAGAGTGCTGAAGGCCAGAGCTTGACTGATGATTTCAACACGTGGCAATTTTAGTATCAGAAGTGGTAATTTCAATTGTACCACTAGCTCTTACTGTGGTTTTTTTAGGTGGGGGAGGGGGGATGTGTTGATGATTCCCTAAACAAATGTAACGGGATGCAGAGAACAGGTTGGATTTCTGCAGCTGGACTCAATTCAGGCAGTCAAAGTAATAAAACAAAATTACTTTTTCATGCCCAGCCACAATACAAATGTCTGAAAAATGAGAGGCTTTTGATCACTTTCTGAAGCTATCAACATCATTTTGAAAGGAATTCCAAAGATGAAGTGAGAGCGCAGTCGAAAGCATACTTCTTTATATGCCCTCTCTAACCGAAGAACAAATACATTCCAACTAAACAGCAAATGTTGAAGAAGTGGTAATGTTACAATACTCTATAGTGTAAGATGCTTACCGCTTGGTTTCTCTTAATTGAAGCAATACATATCAAGCACGTCATTGCCCCAGACTGAAAAGCATCATTCATGTACTGCCTTGTGCGTTCCAGTTCACTTGCATCTCCATCTTTGAACAAGACAGGAAGACAATTTTGTTTTTTGTACAAAGCAGTAGTCAGTACTATTTTATCCTAATGTTAGAGGACCAGTGCCAAAGGATAAATCAAAAGCTTATTTGTGAAGCTGTTTATTTCCATGTAAAACAAAATGCCACGCTAACATTTACTGATGGTCTGAAATGAAAACCATACATGAATCAAGGCCATACCTCTCTAAACCCCAAAATATGACTACTAAGAGACTAATGTCTGTGGGAAGACTGTTTCGTAATCAGGGGACTATCAAAGAGTAGGTCCTTTTCAAAGTTTCAGTCACCCAAATCTCCAGTGAATCTCAACTCACAGGCTGAATGATACAGGGAGAAGGGCTCCCTCTGTTAACCAGGTCCCAAGCCATTTAGGCTTGATAGTGAATAGGCAACCAGTGCAGATCTTTTAAGAACAGTGTTATATGGTCTCCTACAGCTGCTGTATTTACTGTTGCACATTACTTTTGTGACAGATTGAGCTATATTTTTGAGCATACATACATACATACATACATACTGTATGGTTCCTATAATATAAACATTCATTAATGTGTTACTACTCCAATTATAGAAATCATTATCTGAATAATGATCTCAGTGTAGTGATAGGTAGGTCTTTATAAGGCAAGGGCATGTGAAAGAAAGAAATAAGAGCTTTACCAGTTTGATTTGTATAAGTGGTAAATGTCTTGGCCAATATTTTTCCATGTTTTCCTTTGATATCTTCATCTTCTTCTTCAGAGGAGGAACTAAATTGATCTTCAACAAGCTTTCTAGCTGCAGCTTGGTTAGCCTTCTTAATTTCATCAAATTTTTTCTGAGACGTTAGCTCTGTTACGGGAACAAAGTTTAAACAGAGTTTAAAATGTGACAGCATCTTTCAGAAAAATAAATGCAACTAATAAAAACTCTGTTTAAATATCTAACCAACAAGGCAAATATTAGATGCTTTAAAAAGAAGATTTTTTTTTTTTTTACAAAGGTCACACCCTAGCACGGTTTCGATTATCTTCTGGCATTCTTGGAAGGGGCACATGACTCTTCACAGCTGGTTTCAGTATTTTCTTGAAACACAGCCTATACTTCCCTGGTTCTTACTGCATAAGCAATGTATACAAGCTCATTTACACCTGCACTTCTGTTGCAAAGGTGAAGAAGGCATACAATGGCTTATATCTAAGGGCCCAACTTATAGTTACACATAAATGTGCATAATCAAACCCTTAACAACTTTCTTTCCTGCTTCAGAAGGGGCCATTTTGGAGCAAAGCAGCAGTGGAAGGGAATGCCTAAGTCTTCATACATCCATTGGCTGCATCTCTACTCCAAACAGCTGCTTCTATTCTCCAGTGTGGGGATTCCACATCCATACATTTAAAGGTCATTGCTTCCCCCCAAGAATTCTGGGAACTGCAGTTTTAAGGGTGCTGGAACTTCTAGCTTTGTGAGGGGTAAACTACAGTTCCAGGCTTCTTTTGGGGGAAGTCAATGAATTTTTGCATATTTGCATAAAATACTTGTCTAGTTTTCAAATACGTTCTGCGATGTCAAGCACAGCAACAATATTGCAAATAACCTAAATGTTCAATAATTACAGCAACAGCCACACAAATCAGGCATGCTCCCAGTTCTCAGCTCCAACGTATCAAATAACTGAGCTGGCTTTGGAAAACTGATTGTTTTTAGTGAAGGGCTGGTGCCTTTTTATTGTAATTATGTTTTTAATGCATTTTATATTTGCCTTAATTCTACCAATGCTTAATTGGTCATTGTTTTTAATGATTTCCCACCCAACAGTTTTCAACTGCTCTTATTGTAAGCTCCAGTCCCTGTTAGGGAGAAAGGCAGGGTATAAAACATTAACCTTAATACGGATCAAAACAAGCGTAAACTGTACATGTTAAAAACATGTTAAGAACTTAAGAGAGTCCGCCTTAAATAAAAATGGTCCCTATTATGAACTGGTTTGTATCTCAATGAAGATATATATATACCTATACTTCGAACAAGATTTCAGCTTCTGCTCAGGGCGATTGGAAGCTATGCAAGGGTGTATGGAAGCCCCTCTCCCACCATACCAAGAAGCCTTTTTTGAAAGAAAAAAAATATATATATATATATACACACACACACACACACACACACATATAAACACAGTGTAAAATAATAAATTAAATGCACTCATTCTTGAAGCAGCTGCAGGGAGCTGCATTCTTGCTCTCCCTTCAATACATTTTATTTTATTTAAAAAAACACCTCCTCATGCCTTTCCTATTTCACCTGGGCCCCAAGTGGAGTATGAGGGGCTTCCCCCCCCCCCACGGTAGGTGTGTGAGGTAGTGAAAATACTCACCGCGGGCTCCTGAGGTGTTATTACTACAAGCCCCGGCGGCCGGGGAGGCGCCCCCCCTTCCCCTTCCCCGGCCGCCTGCAGAGACCCCGCCAGCTCCGGCTCTCCCCCTTCCCCGGCCCCGGCCGCCCTGGCGCCAAGCCGCCTCCATCCTTCTTCCTCCACCTCCTCCCTCCCCGCCACAAGGCCCGTCGCTCGCTCGGAGCCGGGACGGAGCAGCCCGTCGCCGCCCGCCCGCTTTCAGAGGATGAGGCGCAGCAGCTGGGAGGATCCAGGTGTAGCCGACGTAGCGCTTCCTCGGCAGTTCACGGCGTGCCGGCGCCTAAACTACAACTCCCGGCATCCCTCGCGGCAGGGAATCGGAAGTGGGAAGGGCAAACACCGGAACCGTGGTGTGGCAGGACTCCGCCCCCCCTCTTTCTGTGCGGCGCATAAAGAACCGACGGCCTCCGAAGTGACCCACGGAGTACAGCACCCAGAATGCATCAGAAGGAGCGCCGTCGAGCGCTTTCGTTTTGCGCAATTATATATATAATTTATTATTATACATATAGTAATATATTTTAAATTATTATTATTATTCCACGCCCATCTGGTATTTAGACCCCGCCTGTTTTGCCCCCGACAGGGAACTGCAAGGTCTCATTCGCCTGGGCTCAGACAGTTCAGTGTTTTTCCTGCAGGGTCACTTTGATCTATACAAATTTAATACATAATAAAAGTATTTCTCCACAACTAGGCGTTTGGCTGATTAACATTCTATTTTTTTTAAATGTGTTTGTGGGAGGGGGAAGTTATTGGTTTGTTTTTTATGAAGGGCAGTAGATAAATAATTATTATTATTATTTGGCCATTAGTTATTACAGCTAAGTTTTGTTCCAGATTTGCTCAGCGAAATGTTACCGAGAGTTTATGCTCTCCCCAGCCCACCCCTCTGGTTTGTGTTACTTAGCAAAACCACTTGACATTAATCACATTCAGACAATCAATTTGCATGTCAGGCTTCTTCAGAATAAAAAAAGTCCCATTTCAAAAGAAGTTGAAAAGCAACATGCAGAGGGAAAGGTTTTGAGGACAGCTGAAAAAAACTTTTTTGTGTGTGCATACACATACTTCAAAAGTGCTGTTTTTCAGATTTCAGCCGTCTCTCCCAAGGACTGAAAAAAGCAAGCAAATCCCTCAAGCCCCATTTTTAAAATCAGGTGACCTAATCCAGACTGTAGCTAAACTGATATTTGCTTCTCTAAACACAAAATGCCAGTGTACTACAAAGAATAAACACTAATTGTTGCAGTACAAGTTCTTTTTTCTGTGTAAACCAAGAGTTAATAATTTTTTTCTCCTATTTTTGGGATGCCTAGATAGACCAGCGAGAGCACAAATATTAAATATCCACAACATGTTTTGCCAAAACAGAACTGAGACATGGAATGTGCTTATCAAGAGGCTGCAGAACACTAAGGGCTGCTGAGAGATCACATCACCTCCCTGCATCAAGGTCACCTACCAAGAGAAGATCAGCCTGGTCCAAACTACTGACCAGAGGGACCCCGGAAGCAGTGGCACCTACACAGCTTCCCAACCACAGTCCAAGGAAAGAACAGGGTAAAAAAAGCCACATGACCTTTATATGAATTTCCAGATCAAGACTGCTGAATGGAAAGCCTTGCTTTATTAGCAGACTGACAGAACAGTGCTGCATTTTGAAATGCACATGTTCCAAAATATACCTCTTCCTGCTGCCATTTATTTTTTTTTTTTTTTTAATAAAATTTTTATTGGGTTTTCACATTTTAATAGACATACAAACATAGAAAGACACAATAAAACACGTATAATTTCATAAATTTACTTTCATTCCCTTCTTTCCTTGACTTCCCCACACCCCCCTTTCCACCTTCCAATTTCCTTAATTGTCTCAGCAAATTATTTTCTCCCGTCTCTTAAATGTTATTCTTGTCTTTTCTTAAAGTTTATTACTTTTTCTTGGCCCAATTTTGCTTATCCAGCTTTATACATTAAGTACTTTCTCTAGAGTCGGCCTAAATTCTCTCCCACAAATTCCCTCCTTAAAATGTTAAACCAAAAATCATATATTCCCATTCTAAATCTCAGATTTTCACTACTCTACTCTCCCCTCCCCCCTTCCCCGGTTTCCGTCCCTTCCCAAACCAATGTCCTTAAAGAAAAGAAACCATTTTAGCCCGGATTTCTCACATCCGAGGCCCTTAAGCCCCAGTTGGTCTCTCTCCACCAGTTTTGTTGGCAGTCCATTTTGTTGACCTTCTCTTCTCGAGGGGGTTCTACCATCCACCCCTCATATTTCCCTCTTTCCAGGTCAACCAAGAGCAATTTCTGGCCAGGATCAATCAATCTCCCAAACTCCAACCTAAAGAAGAAGTCCCGATCATAAATGTCTGTTTTTTTATAATCCAATATTCGAATTATTCCAGGGGCTTCTTCCTTTATCTTTCTCTCCTTCTGCAGATTTGTAATCCACTGGTCATCTTCTTTACTTCCCTTGTTTCCAAAGGTTGCAGGCTCTTGGTTGGTTTTTTCCACTTGCTTTTCCTCTCCTCTCTCTTCTTCTTTTTCCCCCAGCTCCAAGGTTATCTTTTCTTCTGCAGCTGCAGAGTTTTTTTCCATCCCCTTTGTGTCATCGACAGAGTTGTTTAGTTCAAGATTGAAGGTCATCAATTGTTCACTCATAAGAGTACTGTGCTCTTGTAGAATTCCCACAAGGCAAAGCATTCTTTCTATCTCCGCCCATACTTTTCCTTCTGCAGCCATTGCAATGTCTTTAGTTCCCTCCAGGGGGATTTCCATCAATTCCTTTCCAACAGTCCGTTACTTTGTTGTTCACAGTCACCTTGTTTCCAATCAGTTCACTTTTAATGTAGCACTTTTAATCCAAAAAGATATTGTTAACACAGTTCCAATCTTTAGTCTCCCGTTTGATAGCTCTTTTGACAGCTGTCAAACTCCTTGTTCTTTTTCTCGGGCTCACACACAGGGCACTTCCCGGGTCTAGGGGGGGGGGGGTCGACCCAAAAAGAAGACCTCTGAAATTCCTCTCTCTTCCTCTCCAGCGCAAATACTTCTTAGTCCAATTTATGAAAGTTATCTATTTAAACACCAGCGTCTTTTCCGACCTAGTGATCTCTCTTTGCTTTAGATCTTTTAGTGGGAGGGGGAGTGTGGACTTCCTTTTTAACACGTCCCCCCGATCGTACTTAAATTCAAAAATAAAGTCTTTTAGTGCCGAAATTTCCTTCTACTCACGGGTTTCATTTTCCAGTCCAATTTCAGGAAGAAAGATAGCGCTCTTCGGTCCTGGCTCGCGGCTTCGCTCCGCCGAGGTAGCGATGGACTCTCAGCACCACGCCACCCCCCAGTCCACTCCGCAGCCTTTAAAAAGGCTCTTCGCGGGTCGGGGAGGGCGCTTAAGGTGCCCACCGAGTCACGAAGTCCGCATGCTTCCGCGCCTGCGGTTTTTAAGGGTCCCCGTGTCGCCGGCACGGCAAGACCCGTCCTCGACGGAGCCGATTCCCTCCGGAGCTCGGAGGAAATCCGCCATTACCCGTTCGCGCTATCCCGGAAGTCCCTGCTGCCATTTACAAACTGATGTCTTTCTTCCACCTTATCCATTTTTTACGGAGTCAGTCTTGCTACCTTTGGGCAGGGCTTATGCCTTTATTTTAATATCTACTGTACCTAGTCACCATAGGCAGTCTAGAAATAATTTAGCTATATGTTTAAAACTGTTGATAATCACAGAATATGAGGTATTTGGGTAAGAATTTACAGCTGCATCTCAAGAAACCCCTTTAGGCACACGATCCTCAGAGGTTATTTGTAGCCAGTCAATACAAACGGCAAAATTTTTCACAAGGATTTAATTAAATATTTTATTAAACACTGGAATTTTATCGCATCACATTCTCCCGATAACTTGTAACTGACTGTTTATAATTACTGCTAATTATCTGGGCTGTTGCTACAAAACAAAGACTTTGTTCAGAGTGACTTTGTTCTGAGTGGAAAGTGCAGCAAACTTATCATCTGTAAATCAAAATGACTGCTGAGGAGTCCAGGCAACTATCTTGATACTAGGTGCACTGTACAGGGCACAATATAAAATGTAATCATGCAATACAACTGTACAAAATGATTCCTGTTCAAATTAACCTAAAATTTGATCCATTGGGATTTTAGCATATTTATCATCTAGATCAAGTGATATTTTCTGAAGTCACACATATCAGATAAAATGTAAATTATTGAAAATACCCTTCATGCTTGGCTTAAAAAGAAAATCAGTCAAGATTAACAGATTCCATGTTCAATGAAGCCTCCTTATTTTGTCTTTTATTAGACTCTTTATTACAGATTCGGCAGTGCTTACAATACCTACGATTCTACTCTTTTCATTCTTCAGTTTCTTCTAAATTTGATAAATCAAAATCCATAGGCGCTTTCATGATGCTCTCAACTTGTGTTAGCCTTATTTTCAGTTTTTGCTGTGCAGCACCATATTCAGCCAGAAGTCTAGCAAACCTTGTTTGTAAACAGTCAAGCATTACTTCTATTTGGTTGACCTTTTCCTCGATATCTTCAGGATCTCTTCCTGCGTTTGCAACATCTAAATCCAGCAGTCCATCTTTCATAAGGACTTGCTTTCCCTTCTCTTCCAGCAAGGCCTTTGCATCTGGGTATTCTGTTAAAGCCTCCATTAGGTCATCTTTAGACAGACAAAACAAATCTGAATAACCAATGCTTCTAATGTTAGCTGTTCTCCGATTTCCAGCTTTGCTACCTTTAATGTTAAGAATGCTAATCTCCCCAAAGTAGCTGCCATCACTTAGGACCACATATTGAGTAACTCCATCATCAGCAACCACTGCAAGTTTCCCTTCTTTGATGATGTACATTTCTCGCCCAATGTCACCTTTCCGACAGATATAATCTCCAGGACTGTACACCTGAGGCTGTAGTTTTAAGACTAGCTCAACCAGTAAGCCAGCTTCACAATCTGCAAAAATCTGGACTTTCTTTAAAGTTTCCAGATGAACATTGATGGCAATTTCTGCTCGTAATTTATCTGGGAGATACTTCAAGACTTTTCTTTCATCTACTGCCTTCTTATTTGTCCACAAATAATCAAACCACTTGATAACTCTGTTTTCTAAGTCTTTGCTCACATTCCGAAACTGCATGTACTGTTTTATAGCATCAATCCTTGCTTGAAATTCTTCCCTGGCAGCATTCATGTTGGAGATCATAGAACCAATATTACCAACAATGGTAGCAAAAATTAATATACCAACTAAGAAGTCAACAACGACAAAGAAATACTCAGCATCTTTCACAGGAGGTGGTGTTTCACCAATAGTTGTCAAGGTCAGTGTTGACCAGTAAAGGCTGTAAAGATACTTTCTAGCCAGCCGGCCAAATTCAGGATGGCTAATATTGGGATAGACCCATGTGTCTGTTCCAAAGCCTATAGCTTTGGAGATAGAAAAATACATACATGCATTCCAGTGGATAATAATTATAATATACATGACAAGATTTGAAATTCTGAATATATTTGGGTAACTTGTTCTTGTTTCTGTTTGCTGGAAGAATTCAAACATACGTGATATTCTAAGTAATCTGTTTATTCGTATTTCTGGGTAGTTCAAGCCTAACCTGAAGTAAAGTAGATCAGTTGGAATGATGGAAAGTACATCTAATTTAAATTGTACAGTTCCCTTATATTTTTTCTTGAGTTTAAGTTCTTCTTTCACCAACAAACCTTGTTCCAGGTAACCTAAAATAAAATGCAGAAATAACTTTGTGATACAATTTTGTTTTATTTTTACTGACATGGCAAAGGGCAAATATAAATTGATAATTTAGTAACTCCTTGGTAAACCAGTTAACTGTATTATCCTGCTAAGTGCTGAGAATTTTATCATACAGTATTTCCAGTTCCACACCAAATCAGGAATCTAGAAGCAGGTAAATGACAGAATTTGGTAAATGGACATCTGTATTCACCCCCCCCCCAATGTTTTCATAATACTGTAAACTCCAATGGAACCATAACTGGGTGAAAATTCTGAACTATTCTGTTTTTCCTGTCACCAATACTACAGTGGTACTTTGGGTTACAGATGCTTCAGGTTACAAACTCCGCTAACCCAGAAATAGTATCTCACGTTAAAAACTTTGCTTCAGGATGAGAACAGAAATTGCATGGTGGCGGTGCAGCGGCAGTGGGAGACCCCATTAGCTAAAGTGGTACCTCAGGTTAAGAACAGTTTCAAGTTAAGAACGGACCTCCAGAACGTTTTAAGTTCTTAACCCGAGGTACCACTGTATCAATGGGACGCGGGTGGCGCTGTGGGTTAAAGCACAGAGCCTAGGACTTGCCGATCAGAAGGTCGGCGGTTTGAATCCCTGCGACGGGGTGAGCTCCCGTTGCTCAGTCCCTGCTCCTGCCAACCTAGCAGTTCGAAAGCACGTCAAAGTGCAAGTAGATAAATAGGTACCGCTCCGGCGGGAAGGTAAATGGCGTTTCCATGCGCTGCTCTGGTTTGCCAGAAGCGGCTTAGTCATGCTGGCCACATGACCCGGAAGCTGTACGCCGACTCCCTTGGCCAATAAAGTGAGATGAGCGCCGCAACCCCAGAGTTGGCCATGACTGGACCTAATGGTCAGGGGTCCCTTTACCTTTACCACTATATCAAGGTGTGCAGAATAATTGCTTAGGAGATGAGATGGCAAACTTAGTGCCCCTTCGTTTATCTTTACAAACATTCTGAGGACAGTCAAGCAGAAGAAAGGAGCTGGTTCAAATGGAATGCTCCTGGTCCAACCGTGCAGTAGATGGAACAGGAAGTAGTGACAAGTTCAAGTGCTCTACCCCTCCTCTCCTCACTTCTCCAGATGGCAGAAGAAACTCATTGGGTTTGGAAAACCTCACAGTTTTTCCATGACACGCAGATCACGAAATTGTGGGCACTGCTTGATTACTCGTTTATTGAGAGTTCATCCTGCTCATCAAAGCATGTGTTATCCCACACTTTCCAGTGCATGTTTGCGCCATCACTTCCCTAATCACAAGAAAACCAATGCTTTTGGGAAAGCGGGGTTATTGTGCAATCAAGTATAACGGTGCAACCCAAATTCACCAGTATGTGATGGAATCCACCCAAATCCAAACCTCATTCAGCTGTCCGGTGGCTGCTGCTGTGCTTGAGTCTGGCAGAGGGGAACCGAGCTTTTAAAATACAGTTGTGCCTTGCAAGACGAAAAGAATCCGTTCTGTGATTCTCTTCGTCTAGTGGTTTTTTTCGTCTTGCGAAGCAAGCCCATTGAAGGATTAGTGGATTAGCGCTATTAGCGGCTTTTAGAGGCTTTTAGCGGCTTATCTGCTGATCGGATCAGCTGATAAGCGGCTTAGCGCTATTAGCGGCTTTTATCGGCTTATCTGCTGATCGGATCAGCTGATAAGCGGCTTAGCGCTATTAGCGGCTTTTAATGGCTTATCTGCTGATCGGATCAGCTGATAAGCGGCTGAGCGCTATTAGTGGCTATTAGCAGCTTATCTGCTGATCGGATCAGCTGATAAGCAGCTTAGCGGCTTAGAAAAAAGGGGGGGGGAACCAGCAGGAATTCGCAAGACATTGTCGTCTTGCGAAGCAAGCCCATAGGAGATTCGTTTTGCGAAGCACCTCCAAAACAGAAAACTCTTTCGTCTAGCGAGTTTTCCGCCTTGCGAGGCATTCGTCTTGCGGGGCACCACTGTAGTGTTTTACATTGGGTTGCCACATCCATGACTGGGCTGAACAGGTTTAGGATCCAACCTAAATCCCACCCCCAGCCGGTGCTGCCCGCCCCACACCCCTGGAATCTCCTGTTTTTGAACGTAATCCAGCCTCAGCTCAGCGAGCTTTGGTTCAGCCAGGTGAGTCCGGATGTGCAAGTTATACTAGCCTATCTTCAGCTGAGCTAATGTTGGTGACCAACCACTGGCTGAGCCAGGAATCAGCTGGCTGAGCTGGAGATCTCCTGCATTCTAAGCAGCTGCTGTTAAGAATTTACTAGGGCTGCTTGATTTTATTTGATTGTTACATTTCACCTTTGGTGGTTTAAACTATTATTTGACCACACAGTCATTTTAATCACTTAAGCCTTAAAAGCAGACTATACATTTTCTAAAATAAATAAGGTGGTACTCCTATCCTGCCTTAATACGCATTGTCACTTATTAATGAGAGCAACCAAAATATCATTCTTCCAATAAATGCTATATAAAGGGTCTGGTGACTTCTGTTTCAGTGTATCTGAAGAAGTGTGCATGCACATGAAAGTTCATACCAATAACAAACTTAGTGGGTCTCTAAGGCAGTGTTTCCCAACCACTGTTCCGCGGCACACTAGTGTGCCGCGAGATGTTGCCTGGTGTGCCGCGAGATGTTGCCTGGAGGGAGGCGGGCGAGTCGGGCGGCGAGAGGCGGGGCGGCGGCGGCGAGGAGAGGCCGCCCAGCGCAGGGCTCTCGCCGTCTGCCTGCCTGGCTGCCTGCGAGCTCGGCGGGCAGCGCCTCCGTCCGCAGCGCCCGCCTCGCGGCTCTCATTCCCTGCCCCTGCCAAAGCTCACCCAGCCAAGCCGCGCTCTCCTTCCTGCCTCGCTTTGCTGCCTCCTCCCCCCCCCACCCCCAAAGCTTGGAGGTTCCCCG
Organism: Podarcis bocagei; assembly: GCF_964188305.1. NCBI lineage: Eukaryota > Metazoa > Chordata > Lepidosauria > Squamata > Lacertidae > Podarcis > Podarcis bocagei. The sequence goes on along the minus strand of NC_138134.1, from coordinate 19,134,123 downwards.
GCAAGGGGGAGGGGAAAAAATTGAAACTTACACTTTCGTGCGTCCCTCCCGGCGTGACGCTGCGCGCTGACGTCACGGGGCTGTAATGGTGGTGTGCCTCGAGATTTTTTTCATCAAACAAGTGTGCCTTTGCCCAAAAAACGTTGGGAAACACTGCTCTAAGGTGCTACTGGAAGGATTTTTTTTAATTTTGTTTCGACTATGGCAGACCAACACAGCTACCTGCCTGTATCTAGAACTATATAAAGAGACCACCTTGAATTGGCTGGATAAGGCAATGTGGGATGTTACTATCAGAATATGATACATCATACTTTTTACATACTTTTTAAGATGGGCCATTTTCCACATAGACACTTTCAATGTCCTGCACAACCCTCCCTAAAGAAAGCTTACTAGGTTACCTTGTCTTTGCTATTCATTTTAACAAGGTAGTATAACATAAAAAGTTACTGACCATATGATTTATCAGAGCATACCCTTACCTGTCCTTGTACGTACAAACATGTCAGCAACATAGAGAATGTCTGATATATAGTCAAAAATGAACCACATCTCTAGATGGTTGCTTTGAAGTTCATCAAAGCAGGCTCTGAGTAAGAAAGGAAACAGAATTTCAAAATTTAGAATTTGAAAGTAAGCATTTTGGCAATGCAGGTCTTAAACTAGGGATAACGAACCTGTGCCGTCCCTCACCCCAATGTTGTTGAATTGCAACTTTCAAAATTCCCCAGCCAGCATGGCCCAGCATAAGGGATGATGGAAACTGTTGGCCAACAACATCTGGAGGGCCACAGTTTCCCTACCTCTGTCCTACACAAAAGAACAAAGGGCATTCGGGTGATCTATAGAAATCTACTTCCATCAGTGTTAGACAATTCAATGGGACTGAGGGAAGACTCTCAGTTTATATTTCCCATGATTTGTACACAATGAGTGACCTTTTTACTTCACTCTTGTCCGGTGTTAAGGGCTTGTATATATTCCACTACAAACCCATACCATGCCAATGCAAAAAGAACACTTTCCCAAAGTTTACGATGTTTTGCTCATTTGTGGTCTGAGCTTCTAGGGGAAATGGCAAAATGCAGCCAAAAATCAAATGAATCCCAACATTGGTTAAAGTAATAGAAATGTCTCCCAACACAGGTCAAAGTATCTGTGAGAACTAGTTGAAGCGTATTCTTTGTATCTTGATCTGCTTGCTCATCAGGTTTAAAATAACCAGATTATGATATGCTGATGGAATGGATGACAGAGCAATCGCATCATCTTTTCGCCGTCTGCCTGGCTCAAATCAAAATTCTCTCATCCCATATGCAGCTGAGGCGAAATCAAATTTAGGGCAACACTCATTACCCAAAGAAGCTCTGCATCTAAATTTATCACAATATGGTTCAGCAAATCATCAACATTTGTATACATTTTTCGAATGTCCAAAGCTCTTTGCTTACATTATATCTGCAATCATTACAGACAAGTAAGCACTGCTTTCTCCACACTGCAATAAGTGAGGGGAGAAATGGCACCGATGTTTATTGTGGCCTGCCTAAGTTTCAAGTCGGATGTAACATTTTGAGCTGAGGACTTCCATGTTCACAGCTCAGATTAGCCAAGCACATTAGTTAGCTGCTGAACCGTCTAATGGGTTTCCCCTTTAGACACTGCAGAATTGTTTTACTGTTGAAAGGGTCTTGCTTCCTTTCATTTCTCCGTTTAAGATAAAGCAAAATACCTAATATAGATCAATATGCAGCAGTGCTGTGTCGTTTTAAAGTACCTAGCAATGATCATTATCCAATTGTACATGACAGGCAGAGTGATGCAAAACAGCCAGTTGTAATACAAGTTTCCCGAGGGATCAATAACAAATACCTCTTTCTTCTCCCTAAACAGCAAGCAGAAGGAAATTAATATATTAAGAAGCAAGCGGTACATAACAGCCATAATAAATGAAAGCCAACAGCATTTTCCTATTGATTTTAAGGAGTTTACTGAAACATATGCTGCAGTCTAGTACACACTTCTCTGAGAGTAAATGCCATCAAACCTAATTGGACTTACTCCTCAGTAGACGGGCATAACTACACTATTAAAAAGTACTTAACTTTGGATGGATCATCATGCTTTCTCTAAATCAGGGGTGGCAAATCTTTTTCAGACCAACGGTCAGATTCTTTAGTGGGCAAATGTCTTGGGCTGGCTGGATGCAGAGGAATGGTGAGGGGGCACCAGCTGGTGAACCCCCAGAGCCAGGGGATTGGTGGTGGGACAACGATGCGTTGTCAGAGGGAGAAGAGGGAGCAGACTGGGAGGAGGAGGTGCTGGAAGCTAAAGAGGCAACAGGGTCAAGTGAAAAATAGTATGGTGACTTCCTACGGTAGCCCATAAGCTTGCCATTGGCCTAACCCACATGTTCCTGGATACAAGGGGAGCTGACACATTTCCTTCCAGATGTTGTGAACTACAAGTCTCATCAGTTCCAACCAGTATGACCAACAGTCATGGATGATGGGAGTTGCAGTCCACAACATCTGGAGGGCACCCTATTGGCTACCCGTGCTATATAGTAGTGTCACTAGTGCACTGTGAGGCCCAGCCAAGTGAAAATTATAACATATTTTCAGCCCTGAAAAACACTTACTCCTCTTCCTTATTTTTCTTCTCAGCTTTATCTTTCTGTCTCTCTTGGCTGTCCTTATTTTCCTTGGCCACTGTATCCTTTTCTTTTTCCTTTTCGCCATCAGATTTGCTGAAAGATTGATGGAAATTATATGACTTTTACAATAAAAGTAGAACCATCCCTTCAGAAAAGTCTTATTACATATCGCAGTGCATATTTAATTCTCTTATGGTTTTTTTCCCGTTTCATTGTACCAAAGAAACACCTTTACAATCAATTGTGGAATACATATTAAAAACTGATATTGCCACTATTATTGTAACGGGGGGAGGGGAAATAGGTGTGTTGTTGGCATATAGGAGATTTGCTGCTGCAACCATCTTAAAAAGTAACATTTATTTTTTGGCTGGGTGGAGTGTGGGGAGACAACAAAACTATCAGGCTCGCCTAGTTGCCATGTAGGTTTCAGTTTATACTCAACGATGGCCAATTTCTCAACATTAAAAAATATATAATATTTAGCCATTCTTTAGATCTGTCTCTAGGTGTTTCACTTGGCATTCTCTTGGCCTAGTAAAGACATTTCTAGTTACACTCTGATGAGTTCCACTCTACTAACCAGCAATAATGGCTGAAGCATATGGGCAAGGTATTTGTAAATTTGTAAATGTATTTGTAAATACAAATGCTATTCCTCCCTCAAGACTGGTGTTACCAGCAAATAAGGACAAGATTTGCTCCTTCTGTAGGCAGGTGTCATGTATACGGTTCTCCCAATGGTCTCTTTCAACCTATGGCAAATTATACTGTACAGTGGTACCTCGGGTTAAGTACTTAATTCGTTCTGGAGGTCTGTTCTTAACCTGAAACTTTTCTTAACCTGAAGCACCACTTTAGCTAATGGGGCCTCTTGCTGCCGCTGCGCCGCCACTGCACGATTTCTGTTCTCATCCTGAAGCAAAGTTCTTAACCTGAAGCACTATTTCTGGGTTGGCGGAGTCTGTAACCTGAAGCGTATGTAACCTGAAGCATATGTAACCCGAGGTGCCGCTGTACTGTACTCTAAAGCAGCAGTCGGCAGCATTTATCCAGCTGTCCTGCAGATGGCAGCAAGGTCTCAGCTGTTTTTAACAACTAGTGCTCTGCACTGGTATAAAAATTAAAAACACCTTCCACCTACGTAGCTATGTGAAAAAGCAAAGGTAACTTGTTTATGAAAAGCTATACGCTTTGTGTGTCTATCCAAATCCATTAAAATCAACCAAAATTTGCCATTTACTTCGATGGGATGGAAACTCTATTGTTTTCAAGGGAATTTTCAATCTACATAATTGGATGTAGGTAGATGTTTATGGTGGGGTCAGTGGTCCTCATGCATGGAAGTTCTTTTGCAGCATTCACACAATGCGGCTATCTAAATGCCAGCACATATTCGCCCCCCCCAAGTTTAACCCAGACTTTCCATTTCTGGAGGAAATCCAATTACAAAAAGCCTGACGGCAACAACCCATTTATGATATATCAGCACGCCATTTGCAACACACAATCCTTCTCAGTGTTGGATTGGGGAAGGGACTTAGCTCAGTAACAGAACACCTGATTGCAGGCAGTAGGTCCCAGTGTGGTGTAGTGGTTAGAGCGTCGGACTAAGACTTGGAAAGCCAGGGTTCAAATCCCCGCTCTGCCCATAAAGCTCACTGACATTGGGCCAGTCACTGCCTCTCAGCCTAACCTACCTCACAAGGTTGTGGGGATAAAATGGAGGAGTTTAGGGATTTTAAAAAATAGCTTTATAAACGGTGTGTCTTTGTTTCTCAATTTGACCCTTTTACAGGGTTTTGCATGTATTGTGGTATTTTATGCATTGTGACTTGCAGTTACTTTTATCGATCATAGTTTAGTAATTATTTATTGTCATTGCTAAGAGTGAATTTCTGCTCAATTGTTATTTGCTGATGTTTGGAGAGTTAAATTTATTGTGTAGTACTATATTCTCATAGACTGTTGCTTTACTTGATTTAAGTCGTTCCATTTTAAAGGTACATTGTATTCTGATTTTTTTGTATTGGATTAGATTATTGTAAGGTGTGTGTTGCATATTTTGTTGCTGTAAACTGCCTTATTCATAGTAATGCAGAAAGGAGGTATACAAATTAAAAGTGAAATTGGGGGGAATGAAACCTATGTACTGCCACCTTGAGCTCCTTGGGGTGGGATATAAATAAAATAAGTAAGCAAACAAACAAACAAACAAACAAACAAACAAACAAACAGGTTCAGCCCCCAGTCTCTCCACATAAATCTGGGGGAGACCTTGGCCTGGAATCCTGGAAAGCCTCTGCTAGTAAGGTAAAAAAGTTAAAGGACCCCTGGATGGTTAAGTCCAGTCAAATACTACTGTGGGGTTGTGGTGCTCATCTTGCTTTTAGGCTGAGGGAGCCGGCGTTTGTCCACAGACAACTTTCTGGGTCATGTGGCCAGCATGACAAAACTGCTTCTGGCGCAACGGGACACTGTGACAGAAACCAGAGCGCATGGAAATGCCGTTTACCTTCCCGCCACAGTGGTACTAAATTATCTACTCGCACTAGCCTACTTTTGAACTGCTACGTAGGTTGGCAGGAGCTGGGACCGAACAACGGGAGCTCACCCCATTGTGGGGATTCGAACCACCAACCTTCTCATCAGCAAGTCAAAGAGGCTCAGTGGTTTAGACCATAGTGCCACCCGCATCCTCTCTGCTAGTGAATGCAGTGGTACCTCGGGTTACATACACTTCAGGTTACATACACTTCAGGTTACAGACTCCGCTAACCCAGAAATAGTACCTCGGGTTAAGAACTTTGCTTCAGGATAAGAACAGAAATTGTGCTCCGGCGGCGCAGCAGCAGCAGGAGGCCCCATTAGCTAAAGTGGTGCTTCAGGTTAAGAACAGTTTCAGGTTAAGACCACTGTATACATCTGAGGAAGATGTACTGACTCCGTCTAAGGCAGTTTCCCAAGTTCTTATTGGTGTTGTGTCGACAAGACGAGTCACAAAACTAAAGAGCGTTTTCAGCAATCATACAGTCACAATTAAAGGATGTTCGATATATAAGGTGGCATGGCATGGCCTAGCCAAATAAAAAACAAAGTTCAGCTGACGTTAAACCTTTATAAGCCCTCCTAATTTCAATTGCTGGATTGTGCCCCATGTAAGAAAGGCTGCAATCCTAAACACACTAGGAAGTATATTTCACTGAACGTAATGGGACTTAGTGGCTAAATATGTTTTGGACTGCATTGCTTATAGGTAAGTACACATTTATCTAAATTGCGACAGTAAAATGTGATAGCAATATTAGTGAAGGACTTAAGAAGGCAGGTCATTCACATGCAGATCCTCCATGAAAAAATTAAAAACCGGTCAACTGGTTCACACTACTCACCTGCTTTCACTATTTCCCACTCCTTTCGTACTTTCGTTTTCGCCCTGGATAGGCAAGCTGTGAACATCTGAATGTGAGTGATGGGTTTTGATCACCTCTTTGGTCTTTGTGGTCATAATTGAAAGGTATTATCTGGGAGGGGACTGCAAAATGGATCCAAGATTGAAATTCAGACATTAAAACAAAGCTTGATTTTAATCTGCATTGGCATGATCCAGAGAAAAGAAACCATGCCTCATTGATTTCAAACACCCTCCCCTTAAAACCAATGGGATTTAAAAGAGTTTGTGAGGCTGCATCATGACTGGTTTTATTTAGAGTGAATAACAGAAAAATAATCAGAAAATAGAAAGAAAAGGGACTTATGCGTATGATCCAGCCAAATCTGAGCAGACATAAATCCTATTGATTGCTATAGTTTAGTGAAATACATGCTTAACTCTCCCTCAACCCCTGAAATCAGGGGGATGTAGACAATTAGGAGTAACACCCTTAATAGGGATTAAGCCCCATGTTGGAAACTGTGCTTATGTTTACTTGGATCAAACCAATTTGATCACTGATCTGGTTTCTCTACAATTAATCATTACGCATCTTGAAAAGAAAACAGCAATTTCTCACAGTATAGACACAGTGATTGCTTCACAATGATCAACGGCCTCAGAGAGGGCTTTTTTCCCCCCCACGATATATTGCAAAATAAACGCACATTGTTTCTTATTTTGTAATGCATAGTTTGCGCGTGTTCCTTCCAGGAAGTTGCCAACTTCAGCAAAACGGCATTTCAATATTGCCCACTCCTTGAATTCCATGTAGCATTCCCAGGCAAACTTACATCGACTAATAACCCACCACCACTTTCATTTGTGACTTTTAAACAAAACTGAGCAATGTAAATAACACATACCAACCTCATTCTATTCATTCCATGTGCTGCAGTAAATCCTGAATGGTAATGAAATTCTTCGCTTTCTGAGGAAAGTGTATATCTAGTACAAAACAAAGAGGAGGGGAAGGAGGGAATAAATTAACTCTGGTGAAGAGGATGCCAGCAATATAGTTGCAATAAGATGGTATTACAGCGCCTGCGTGTGCTCACCTTGGAAACGTAATCTGCTGTTCTGTGTAATGAAGGCAATCCCTTAAATCGCCTCACTCTAGCAGCCATCGCCATAATGAAAATCCAAAATGAAGCTGGGAACAAATTACCCTTTTGAAGTGCAGTACGTACTTTCAAAATATGCAATGTACCGTATTTTTCCGTGTGTAAGATGCCCCCATGTATAAGACGCCCCCTATTTTGGGGGACTCCAGATTAAGAAAACACCCCTCAGCACGCCCCGTGTATAAGACGAGCCCCAATTTTAAACCTAATTTTTTGGTTTAAAAAAACACTAGTCGTATACATGGAAAAATACGGTAAGTAGCAACATTCCGAGGGCAGAACACAAACACCTAGTAAAACATATTTGACCCCATTGTTGATTGAGATTTTGAGCTAGAAAAAAACGATAAGCACCTTTATTTATAGCTGTCACTCACCACCCCACCACCCAGGCACTCTGTATGTCTAGCAGCTGTGTCAGGCAGAAATTCAACACGTTCAGGTGTTTTCCCGTCGGGAGTCAGAAAGAGAACTCCACCTGCAGTTTTCTGTATGCTATACAACTTTCAGGGACACAGAGGATTTTAACCAATGCTATTCCAACTCGGAGCAGACCCACTGAAATTAATAACCATTTCATTAATTTTCCATTAGTTTCATTGAGTCTACTCTGAGCAGGATTAGCACTGGCTACAAACCAGAGTGTCCATCAAGAAAATGATAACAACCTAGCATCAGCTTAGGAATGTTAATAATATGAATATTATGCATGGGCATTGAGAAAGACTAAGGTTCTTAGGACGGTCTCAAGTGACAGCTATCATCCATCTCTGGGTATCATATCAGCTCCGATTTGTGCTTCAATGGTCAATAAGGGCACAGAACAGTAAGGATACAAAATAGGACTTTCCCCACTTGGTTCTGCTGGATATTCTCTCATCATTTGTTCCAGAAACAGAGAAGAACAGAGAAGAAGTTTCAAAAAGAAGCAGAAGGCTGATTGTTTTGTCTGTGCAAGGACATTTTCTGTGGGAACTGTTCTTTGGACATGCGCAATATGACAGGAAGTACTGATAACAATGGTTCTGTGTAACTTGCTGTAACTTGTTGTGAGCCTCTTGCTTGCGTCTTGCGGTGAGAGAAGCAGAGAGACTCTTGGACTCTTGTTGGACTCTAAGCCTGCGTTGATCATGCAGTGGTGAATATCCGTATATATTTGCTACCAATATGCTATTATGTCCGTCAAGGAAATCCCTACACTTGACTGAATCTTTAAGGTGTCCATGAATGTTTATTGCCTACTGTGTGTACCTTCAACCCAGAAGATGCTTCCAAGGAGCTGCGTTGAGATGTACCTCTACTGAGTATGGAGACTGGCACACACACTCAGCGGAAGTGATGCTGGACCCAATCCTTCTAAATCATCCATCAGAGGTTGATGGATTGACCCAACAGGTTCAACGGAAACAGGAAACAGAGGCCAGGCCATACCTTGTTTAGCTTCCACCGGCAGCTAAAGACTTATTCTCCAAGGTATCTGTAAGTTAGTGCTGTTTTATATTATGTTTTCCTATCATTGTTATTTGGCTTTTTTTTAAAAAAGGTATCATCACTCTTGAGTTCTCTTGGAACAGAGCTGGACTCGGAAACTTTATAGGGCTGGCGGACTGGCTGGTTGGGCTCCCTTGCCCGCCTGCTTACTCTGATGCTACCTCAGCTGCTGGCAACCAGCACCCCCAGGCCAGCCCCAGAGGCATCGTTCACCTGAGGAGTTTGTAGCCAGGGCTGCTGCAACAAACAGCTGTGCAAGCCTTTGGGAGGCAGAGATGTGAAAGGGCACCAGAGGTGGGAAGGGAAGAGGGACAGAGGCCAGTGTTGCCCACGGCACCCGTGACCATCATTCAAGGTACCCCAGGGTGCCATGGCACTCTGCTTGAAAACCACTGCTGTACATCTTTCTTTGGAAGCACCTGACTCAATGTAAGATTGGGGTACTTTTCCCTTTGGATGTGACTCCTACCTGGAGTCCCAGTAGTAGCCTCTGAAAAGCCAGTTCTTTGTAGTTTACTCTCATATTGCCTCCGTAATGAATGAGTCTCCAATTCACATGTGATTTCACTGAACACATCATTCTTTCCCACAGCAGCAGCACCTGGTAGAGCATATGTGTGCATACACAAACACATGGATCAGCACTAGTGGGGGAGGAAATGTGGTGATCAGTGGCACCCCCTCACAGGAGTGTTAGCTATGAGCGTCAGTGTTTGTGTTTCTCTGAATATAACATCCACATGCCTTTGGCAGAGGCGTCCAGGACAAGAGGAAAATAAAACTTCCAGGACTACTCAACATCTCTGCAAAAAAAATTAAAATTAAATGCTCCCCGACCCGCCATGCACACATCATGAAGCTTGTAATCTTGGATGAACTGCAGCAGATTTTTATTTTTATTTAAAGCTATCTTTAATCTCTTCTTACATCTCGCTTAGTCAGGTCTTTCCTAATTCCTCTAAATCTCATTAAGGCTGCCACCATTCAGAAGCTTCTAGGCATTTGCGAGGAGGCAGAACTCCAAATTGTTCTGTGCTCCTGGACAGATCCTGAATGTTTTGACGTTTGACTTAGAACAATTCCTAAAGGTATTGAAGGGGTGTAATTGTAGTAAGCGCCTTCATTCCACACACTCCTTACGCCTGACTGTTAATTAAATGTCTATGTGTACAACCAAAAATACACCATCATTCTTCTTTTAAATATTCTTTTATCGATTTTCATCTCATATAGCCCAACAAATACATCTCAATATAAAGTACTCCAAAAGAGGGGGGGATGGAGCAGGAGGAATGGGGTGAGAGTGCTGGATGCTGGAGAACAGCTGGATAATATCTGGGAGTGCTGAGCTTTGCAGTAGGGAGTGGCTGAGTGGATGGAAAAAGACCTCCCAGCCCTAATGTCCCAGCAGAGAGGGATTGCTCCCTCAACCAGGCCCTGCTCCCTATTAGTGTGATCGCCCTAGCAACCAGGGAAGCATAGAATCCTAGAACCATAGAGTTGGGAAGGACCACAAGGACCATCTAGTCCAGGGTTTCCCAAACTTAGATCTCCAGCTGTTTTCGGACTACAATGCCCATCATCCCTGACCACTGGTCCTGCTAGCTATGGATGATGGGAGTTGTAGTCCAAAAACAGCTGGAGACCCAAATCTGGGAAACCCTGATCTAGTCCTACTCCCTGCAATCTGGGCTCATATTGGATCACGAGCTGGTTGGACAGATTCTACCCTGGTTGACAAGAGCGCCAGCACAAATAGTACCAACCTACCTGCAGGTAGATTGTCAGGTCCCATCACTCAGTACACAAACTGCACAAATGACTGTTCCTGCCTCCCTCTTCCGAAGAGGGTGCAAAGGGCGTGCACCAGGTGTTGTCTTAGTATGGGCCTAGTCACGTACCGCAGAGCTCTGCTTTGAATGTTTGAACTTTGTAACCTGTTCTATGTTTAGGCCGTGTAATGATTTGGAGGACAAAACCTTTGGTAACAATTGAGCAGGGTCTGAGTACTGCATCTCAGAGTGGGAGCTAAGACACCCTAATATAGTGGTACCTCGGGTTAAGAACTTAATTCGTTCCGGAGGTCTGTTCTTAACCTGAAACTGTTCTTAACCTGAGGTACCACTTTAGCTAATGGGGCCTCCCGCTGCCGCGCGATTTCTGTTCTCATCCTGAAGCAAAGTTCTTAACCCAAGGTACTATTTCTGGGTTAGCGGAGTCTGTAACCTGAAGCGCCAGTAACCTGAGGTACCACTGTACAAACCACCAGAGCAGCTGACCCCAAAGAGGTGTTGCGGATGCCAGTAACAAAGATGTGAGGCAAAAGACAACGGGTTATGCATAGTTTTTTCCTAAATAGCACACAGAGATGACTTGAGCTTGCCAATCAGACAACTTCTAGGCCAGAAGTTGTACCATGGCGAACGTGCAGTTCAGCACAGAACTTCGTCAATTTGTTTGCCTCAAAGGATTGAGCAGACGACTTCATGGGCATAGCCGGGGGGGCAGCTGCCCCCCCCATTTAAAAAATCAGTAAAAATACATAGCTGAGGTTCTGTGCCCCCTTAAAAAAGGGCCTGCCCCTCCCCCAACAAAAATCCTGGCTACATCCATGGCAGACTTTAGATAACGCAGGTGCTGGCACTCATGAGTTAATCTCCAATTACCAGAAAAAAAGAACATTTTCTCAGAGGCCAGCTTTTTACCCAGAGGGCTGAGCACGGGAACAATTTTCTTGCAACAGGAAAACCATTTTCTTGACAGACACTGTTCCAGAAATACTGAACGTGAGTATAGAAGCACCACATATTGGGACAGAAAATGAGACTTTTCTAAATTTGCTTCCTTGTCAATCGGAGCTCAGCTTTGGGAGTCTTGAAAACCTTAGCTGAGGGGAAGAAGAAATAGAATAGTTTACGCTATTCAGCGTTCAGAGTAGATGTTCTTTTTTCCTGTTGGATATCAAAACTGCCATTTGTAAAAGGGGAAAATATCTAATGCTTCCTTGTGATATTCCAAGTTAGTCAAATCTTTCAAACACCAGAAAGAAGCCTATAGAAGTTCCGTCTAGAAGTTCCCTCCCTTCTGAACCCAGATCTTGCTCCTCACCTCCACCATGAAGCTGTCCACAATTAGGGCTGCCAGCTCTGGCTGAGAAAATTCCTGGAGAGGTTTTTGAGCGGATATCAAAATTCTACATGTTACTTTACCCCTCTCAATGCTGGTTAGAATTCACAGGCCCAGTTCCACCTCTTCAACTCCCCTTTAAACTATAAACCTCAGGGAGAGGGGTGGGTCTCTCCAGGCAACCACCCATTTCAGCCACCCTCCTAAGTATTCTCCCTCCCTGAGGCTAGTGGCCAGCATGATACTTTCATCCTGAAGCACTGGAAAATACAGTAAATGTGAAATTTTTACCTTAAAGCTGAATTGGCTTGCTCTTGGCTTCCTTCCAGCTGAGTTGAGCAGCAGCAACAGCAGGAGAGGGCTTTTTGACTTCCTGCTCTGCTAGGGGCTCCCTGGAGTGGTTTGCTATAGCATCCAGCAAGATGCGATAGCATCTTATGTTTCTCTCTCTGACAGCATCTGGAACAGGGAACTGTCAATACAGGCAAAAGTGCCTATGTTTTTAAAAAGCTACTTGACAGAACAATGGGCTGCCGCTGCTGCGAGGGAAGGAAAACAATCCTCCCTTGTTACAATCACATTAAAATCAAGCATTCTGTTTTACTGGTTTGCCAACACAGCTGCCTCAGTTTATAGACACAAGAATATTCATGTACTGCATCTGTAACCCAGTGTCCTGAGCCAATACCAGCAACTGCAATCCTCCATATGGCTTGGCCCTCCCAGATCCCTTTTACAAGTGATCATCTTAATTCTCATTCAGTATGTACTATACATGCACTCTAGAACAAAGGCCACACTTAAACCCACTGATTTTGCTAGGTTTGTACCTCTTTGCTTTTAAAATTACACAATTTATGCCTCTGAAACAATGTATTTTGTTAAAACTGGCATAGAATATTGATTTGGAGCAAAATGCGTGGCTATGTTTTCCGCCTCCATCACAACTGGAACTCGAATGCAAGATGGAAATTAAGGATGCAAAGGGACTTGTTTGTGAGTAGACATTCACAGGCTTGTACTATAAAACACAGAAGGGACGCGGGTGGCGCTGTGGGTTAAACCACAGAGCCTAGGACTTGCCGATCAGAAGGTCGGTGGTTCGAATCCCCGCGACGGGGTGAGCTCCCGTTGCTCGGTCCCTGCTCCTGCCAGCCTAGCAGTTCAAAAGCACGTCAAAGTGCAAGTAGATAAATAGTACAGCTCCGGCAGGAAGGTAAACGGCATTTCTGTGCGCTGCTCTGGTTTGCCAGAAGCAGCTTAGTCACGCTGGCCACATGACCCGGAAGCTGTACGCCGGCTCCCTCGGCCAATAAAGTGAGATGAGCGCCACAACTCCAGAGTCGGCCACGACTGGACCTAAGGGTCAGGGGTCCCTTTACCTTTACTGTAAAACACGTACATAGCCTTTTCCCATGCCTCTGCTGCCTTCCTATTTGCTGTTTATGACGCCTGGAGCCCTGTTCACTATAGCAGGTGCAAGAGGGGGCAGATGAAGGACTTGGTCGCTTTGCCTTCCATCTAACCAGTAGTTTGAATTGGAGCCTGGCAACTCTGGCTTAAGGCTCGTGAAATGGAAGTGTTGCAGAATCAGGCACCAAATTGGCAGACAATTATACAGCTGAAGGTGGCTTTGTCTGGATTGTTAAAGCTTGGGGAAATTACTTTTGCTATTTCATAACTATTCTTAAACCCGAAAAACAAGTTGTGAGTTTCTGATGGATAGACGGAGGTAAACAATATAAAATTCATGGTGATCACAAGACATTTGGAAGCAACACAACTCATGCGACATTTACTAACGGTGAAATCCTAATTATATCTGCTGGAGGAGTACGTTCCGTTGAATTCAATGGGGCTTACTCCCAGGTAAAGCAGGATTAGGGTTGTAGTATTAATTCCCAGTCAATTTCTTTAGGGAGAGGAAGCATAGATCATATGGGTTTCACACACACCTACCCATGCATAGAAGCTGAGTTACTTATGCAGTCAATTACTGGAGATGCTGCAGACCTGCAGCTTTCTGTTGTTTCTCTGAGTAAATTGCAGATTATTTCTCTATTCATGCTACCCTCTTAACCAGGTGTTCTCTCTCATATTATCTTTATTTGCCTAAATCAGTAGTTGCATAAAAATTCTGACATTACAAACCACTTAAAAATTTAATGAAGCATTTCTCACTCCACTTATCAAAATATCAACTTAAAAAGTACTGTGTTGTTCCTGGAAACATTAGTTTGACTGGTGCTCCTTTTGCTACATTTGGTTCTGAGAACAGAGCTCTACATTTGTTATCCTACTATGTACTATTAATCAGTGCTTCTTTTATCAAAAAAATATTCAGGGGTACTCTCATTTTCCTACTCATATTGAAATACTGCCCCTCAATGAGGCCAAACTTAGATTCACAAAATGTTTAGGGGTATGCGTACCCCTGTATGTCCCCAGAAAAAAGCACTGTTATTAATGCTTTGAGGGGGTATTCAGGTAGCAGGGTATGCTTCCAATTGCATGACCCCCACTATATAGTTTTAAAATGGTTTAGGGGCTAGTAGCCATCAAGCATTGTGTAGCATAGCAGGAGAAGAAGGGAATATTCTTTACATCTTTCCACTGCCAGGACCAGGAATAGTACTCTGAGCTGGTGTGAGATGCACTTCAACATGTCATCATTATATTCAACAACTTAGAACTACAGTGGTACCTCGGGTTACATACGCTTCAGGTTACAGATGCTTGAGATTACAGACTCCACTAACCCAGAAATAGTACCTCGGGTTAAGAACTTTGCTTCAGGATGAGAACAGAAATCGTGCGGCGGCGGCATGGCAGCAGCGGGAGGCCCTATTAACTAAAGTGGTGCTTCAGTTTCAGGTTAAGAACAGTTTCAGGTTAAGAACGGACCTCCAGAATGAATTAAGTACGTAACCAGAGGTACCACTGTATAATAATTATTGTTTCATATTCACCACCTGCCTTGGTTATCATAGAGCAACATATTTTCCTAGTAAGGAGATGGACATTTCTCTTACATTTATAGATAAATATGTCAATCGTTGCAACAAGTCAGGTTTCACTTAATAGCCATTTTGAGAGTTACTGAGGCCCAAGTAAGTAGCCTTCAAAACAAACCTCCAGAACCACAAACAAGACCACAATCCCAAAACCAATTACAGATGATCAACTACTTTTAGAATTATTAAAGACACTGGCGTGTACTACTCTGCTCCCCAATGGCAGCATAGTTCAAAATAAACAACAGTCCTAATAATATGTCCTTTTTTGCTCCTGGACCCCTGAATCTTCTTCAATAATACTCAATATGTATGAAGTATGTATTATTTGCTGAGCCTTCATTGTTGAATTCGGTCTCTACTTAGCAGTTAGCAATACATGGGACTTAACTCCATTGAATTCCACAGGACTTACGGTACTTCTAAACAGACATGGATGTGGTTGTACTGTTAACTGATAACAGATAAAACAAAGTTATACTGTATATGGTTCTGGGCAGAGGCCCCCATCGTGGTTTGCAAATCAAATGAAGTTTAAGTCTACTCTGTAGTTAAAAAGGCACATTGTAAAGTTAACTCACTGTACCAGGCTAATAATAATAAATACTATAATGTAAGTTCCATTAGCGTGTATG
Organism: Podarcis bocagei; assembly: GCF_964188305.1. NCBI lineage: Eukaryota > Metazoa > Chordata > Lepidosauria > Squamata > Lacertidae > Podarcis > Podarcis bocagei. Next base: position 19,118,641 of record NC_138134.1, on the reverse strand, counting down.
ACACCTGACAGTGGGCAATAGGATACATCTCTGCCTCAACAAGTTTATGGTCTAATTTATTATTGCGATAATTAAAAGGAGAGGAATCAGTAAATATAAAAGGAATACACAGTTTCAGTTAACTAGTTTATGCTACCATTGTTTCTACACACACACAATATTAACACAAACCGATATCCAAAATGGCAATATCCAAAACCAGCAGAGAAACATTTCAGCCTTTGAGATAGCTACTTTAAAGGAAGACTGCAAAATGAAACCACAAATTACTGTTGCTCAAGAGTTTCAGTGCTATCACTTTTGGACTGAAGGGCGTCTTGCGCTACATCTGTTAACTGGCCTACTTAAAGTCGGTTATCAACTGACAACAGGTTTTTGTGAATGGCCACAGTTAATAGTATAATCATCACCTAATGCACTTTCTGTATTTCACTTCATTCTGACCTGATCACAATTCGCCTCCACTACATATTCTCATAACTTCATGCTTCTGATTAATTTGTCTGTGTTTTGTACCATAATAAATGTGTTGTCCTTTAAGGTGCCAAAAGCCTCTCCCCCACCACAATGAATTAATATTGCTATTCCTCCGGAAATCCTACATGTTAAAAGACTAAAGGTGCACACAGATGCAACTTACAGAGGTTTGCTGACTTTTTTTTCTTTAACTGACCTTCTGCATTTGTGCTTTTAGGAACAGTTAGATCTTAGGTGATAACACTTTATCTCTTGGGTTGTGAAAAGCCAAGGCTCCCTCTCCTCAATCTGCTTACAATCCTGTTTAGTTAGCATGGATTCATTGCTTCCAACACAAATTAACCACCTGTTTGTACTCAGAACAAAGTAAGGATGCTCAGGGATCATGGCTCCTTTTCACTTTCTGAAGGCAGACTTAAGGCAGCATTGATACTAATCCCTGCTGGTGGCAGAGAGGCTTAGAGTGGTGTTTGTTTACTGGATTACTAATGCAAGTGGAAAGCCTCTATTGACTGTGCAACTCTATATACACAACAGTATATTTTTATTACGGTAAGTTAAATTGAGTTTACTCCCTTGGTAAAGGGTGCAGGATTCCAGCAGCCTTAGCAGTCCTTCCCACACTGATGACATTTACACACGGAACAAACCTGCCTGTGTGTGTTTAAGCGTAGTTGGAGTGGCCTGACTATGGAGTAATAAGGTAAAGGGACCCCTGACCATTAGGTCCAGTCGTGGCCGACTCTGGGGTTGCAGCGCTCATCTCGCTTTATTGGCCGAGGGAGCCAGCATACTACTTCCGGGTCATGTGGCCAGCATGACTAAGCCACTTCTGGTGAACCAGAGCAGCACACGAAAATGCTGTTTACCGTCCCACCGATACCTATTTATCTACTTGCACTTTGATGTGCTTTCGAAGTGTTAGGTGGGCAGGAGCAGGGACGGAGCAACGGGAGCTCACCCTGTTGTGGAGATTCAAACCGCTGACCTTCTGATCACCAAGTCCTAGGCTCTGTGGTTTAACCCACAGCGCCACCTGCGTCCCATACGGAGAAATACTCAGGGCTTTTTTTTTTAGGTGGGTGCCACTGCCATTCTAAGAGAACGAGGGAGGTGTTCATGGTGAGCTCCGGCACTTCTTTCCCCAGAAAAATAGCAGAATACGAATGGTATGGTTGTGGTGTGGATGCATCTTCTCAATTGCTCTTGAGCTAGAACATTAAGAGAAAGTAATTCAGATTAATAAACAAGAATAGTATTATTATTAAATCTGTATACTGCCCTTCGGCCAATGATCGCGGGGGCCGTTCACAACAGAAAGACACAAAATGAGAATACAAAGTACATAATTAAACCAAAACGAACCAATAACCGCCCCCCTGCCCCAAACACATATGAGTGTGTTAATCAGCCTGGTTGAAGAGAAAGGTTTATCCCCCATGACTCTGGAGAAACTGGTTTTGGGTAGGGGCTCGGATGCCTCAGCCTTGAAGAACTTTACCCGGTCCGAATGATAGAAGTGCGTAATGGAAATGAGGCGAGGTTCATATCACTTATGCAAGGAGTTTCGCCATACCAGGAACGCGGGCTAGCGCGGAGTTCCCTCGCCGGCCAACTCGCCATTGTTGCGTCACAATGGACCAGCGAGGAGGAGGAGGAGGATGGGGATGTGGAAGAAGCGAGAGGCGCTTGGGCGGTCGGCGCGCTCTGCCCTACACTCCCGCCCTGGGGCTGCGATTGGCCGGCAAGGGAGAGGCGGCGAGAAAGTGCTCCTTCTTCCAAGCGGAAAGGGGGCGGGCTCGCCTTGGAAGCGGCGAGAGCTTTCTGCGTTTGGCACTGTTGCGAGAGCCGTGCGTAAGGGGACTCGATTCTGGCGCAGCGCGCCTTTGGAGAATTTGCCATGGGAGAGAAAGCGGCGTTCCTCCGGAGCGCGTGCCGCGAAGGTCAGTCTTTGTCGCGCGGGGTAAACCCCCCCCCCCGAAATCGCATTCCATCCCACATCCCCTTGTTGATGCCTGATTTCCACATCGAGAGGTGGAAGGGGGGGGGATGAACACCTGAGGATATTCTGCTCCAGCCAGGGGAAGTTCTTTCTTTTTGGTTAGAAGCCCTAAATCTGCGAGTTGCTCGAGGTTTTGGAGGCAGCATGGTCTCTGCCAGGAGTGCCAACTTGGCCCCGAGACCGTGGGTGCCCGAGGCCGTGGGGGCCATGCACCGAAATTTGTGGGTGCCTGACACCTTCATGGGGAATTTTTGGGTGCTCAGGGCCCCAGGGAGTTGGCACCAATAATCATCATCATCATAATTTTATTATTTGTACCCCGCCCATCTGGCTGGGTTTCCCCAGCCACTCTGGGCAGCTTCCAACAAAGATTAAAATATGACACATTACAGACTTCCCTGAACAGGGCTGCCTTCAGATGTCTTCTAAATGGTCTCTGCGCCTGCTCCTCCTAGGCGTTTGCTTTCTCAAAACCCCCCTTCTTTTTGCCTGCCTAGAGTGGCCAACGTTTCTTGCAAAGCTCAACAGCAGTGTTTGAAACTCCCATTGTTCTTGGCGCATTTTGCCACCGGGAATTTCATTAGCGCCAGCAGTTTCTGAGCTCTGGGCGCAGTTTTGCGCCTAAGATATCAGAGTAAAACAGCAGTGGAAGGAAAGGAGGACCTTTTTCTGCCTCCCCACTTCCAGCTACTCTCTGAAGAATGAAGAAGAGACCCTCTTAAGAATATTAGGGGGGTTGGCAGGGGAAGGACTTGCCCATGTGAAAAATGAACACAAGATTTTAGCTGCAGTTCATTCATTTTCAGCCTTGTATTCTTGTTATTTTAAAAAAAATGTGCCTAGACATTCCATTGTGGTGCCCATAAGCTAGGTTTAAGACGCCGTTTAGCTCCTAGCTTTCATATCTTAGTTTCTAACACTGCTCAGCTGGGAGCAGAAATGCAACAGGTTAAACTTCCCTCTGGTGTGTGGTGCAGTGGTGGGAAAGCTGTCTCTGTTGATTGGGTGTCTCTATAAAAAGGGTCATGAGCAGCATTATAGGTTATTTGTTGTATTTACACAGTACACCACTCTTTATAATTTTTGTGGGGGGAAATCAAAGAGCAGCTTGCAAGTAATAATATGAAACGCATGAGCCCAACCACTAATAAAGCAATACCCTTAAAATTTGAAGAAAGCACCTCTGTTTCAACTGCAGTGAAATAATGCATGCCAAAGATTGTATGGATAGCCATATTTCAGCTGTATTATATTGTTTTGTGCCACACCAGTCTCTGAGCAGTGTGAGATTTCAGGGTTTCTGGCCACATACCTAGGCAGAGGCAAATTTAGGGGAGTGCGACCAGTTCGGCTGCACAGCTATTTAGAATGAAGCGTGAGAGCAGCGGGGTGCCCAGTTTTGGCAGTGCGCCACTGAAATTGGAGACCCCAAGGTCCTCCACTGACTCGGGGTTCGTGTTTCCTTAGGAATGAGGCAGCAGAGACTGCGGTGTCTTTATGATAGATGGTTTATTTACACTTATGGTAGAAAGGCCCTGCATGAGTAGGTCTCGAATAAAAATGTAGTTCCATGAGTGTGGGATCATAGTAAAAAGGATGAAATAGGATAATGAGAGGACAGAAGTGGTTTTACTCAATACACTGTAGAGTCAAACCTCAGTTTTCAAACATCTCGGCTGCCGAACCAGGGCCGGATTTAGGTTTGAGGAGGCCCTGAGCTACTGAAGGTAATGGGGCCCTTTATATGTCCAGCTGTCCTTGGTCAAGAACAAATTGTCGCTGTTTTTTGTGTTGAATATGTGCTATATGGTAATTTATGGACCTAATAGGTATCTAAAGCCATTTGCACATAACAGAATATGTTTTTATCAAAGTAATTGTTGAACTGAAATATATTCCATGCAGAATTCAGGCACCCTATATATAGAAATGAGCAAACCAGCGATATTTTAGGGAGCAGGCTAGCAGGCGGGGCCCATTACTTACATCACAGGAGCCTACACAACACAAAACACTGTTGCTGTATGTAGGTTTTATTTTATTTGTTTTTTATCTTATATTTTGGAAATGTACCGGTACATCCAGGTTTTATTCCTTTAAATTTTGGGGGGCCCCCCAAGAGAGTGGGGCCCTAAGCTATAGCTTGTTTAACTTATACGTAAATCTGGCACTGTGCCAAACTTTTCAGAAGCCGAAAACTGAAAACCCAGAATTGAATGCTTCCGTTTTCGAACATGCCTTGGAAGTTGAACAGACTTCCGGAACATGGTACGTTTGAAAACCAAGGTTCTTCTGTACAGTGGTACCTCGGGATGCGAACGGGATCCGTTCTGGAGCCCTGTTCGCATCCTGAATAGAACGTAAGACGCGACAGTGCGTGTGCGTGGGTTGCGTTTTGCCGCTTCCGCGCATGCGCATGACGTCATTTTGAGCGTCTGTGCATGCGTGAGCAGCGAAACCTGGAAGTAACGCACTCCGTTACTTTCGGGTTGCCACGGAGCACAACCCGAAAGCGATCAACCTGAAGCACATTCAACCTGAGGTATGACTGTAAAAGAAACAACATAGGGTGATGTTTGTCACAGGGTGGGGAAATGGTATAATATGATGGAATTTATTACCAGGTGGAAAGGTACTGCCCTTTGATATTTATACCAGCAATATAATGGATGTAGTTCACGTGCTAACTTTCAGAATTGCATGATTACCTAGTGAAAGGTTTGCCACTTATTAAATTACCTTTTATTCTTACCTCGTCAGGGAGGCATGATAGCAGGTCACATGATGGGTGTTGTCAATTGAACTGAACACATGAACATCTCTCTAAAGCACTGGCAGAACCACTTTGGAGCTAATGGCTTCTTCCACTGTGGGGCACAGCGCTCAAGTGATGTGAAAACGATGTGTGATTTCTGATCTGAGACTTTTAAGCAGAGGTTGGATAGTCATGGGTCATGGATGTTTTAGTTGAGATTTCTGCATTGCAGGGGGTTGGACTCTGTGACCCTCGGGGTCCTTTCCAACTCTACAATTCTGTGATTCTATAACTGCGGTTGTTCCACAAAAAAGCTCATGTGACTAGGTTATAAGCCCTCGATTTAAAGCCGCACAGAACGTATATATGAAGCGGTGTTGCTGTGTTGACTCTAGCAAATGAGAGCCGTGCATTTCATAGGAAGTGAGTTGGCAAATGTCTGGCCCTGAAAGCAAGATAAGTCTCATTGAAATGAAAATCTGATCTGACTCAATCTGACTGGGCACACACGCACAGTTATTTTCTGTTGAAACTGAGAGTAGTCATCAAAGCAGTTTAAGCAATGCGGCCCTTCTGTCAGTGAAACTGCAGCATTCTGAAATATGTAAACACTGCGAGTCATTGTCCGGGTGTTTGCTTCCTACTCCTCCCTTCATCTCCCTCCTCTTGTATACATATCAAAAGTTAGCTATCAATCATGTAGTTTGGTTGATAATTATCTCCGTTTCCCTTTCTTCGTTTTGCAAAAGTGCTTCGCAGGTGCCCATTAACCTCTGAGGTTCTAGGTGGCAGGTAGTTCAACTTGCAGGCTGCTTTGAATGGAACTTGGTGGGCTGCAATTTTGTCTCTCGGTTTTTGGCGGGAATGTGAGATGGAGGTGCTCATGAGGAAAATCTTTCTTTATCTGCCCTTCTAGTTTTGAGAGGATAATTGCACATTACAGTACTTTATTTGAAGTATTTATTTCCATTAAGAAGGGAAGGAGTACATTGACCCTTGCTAACTTTGTCTGCTATTTACCCTTTCTGGGGAAAATCTGATGTTAAAGCTAACATGCTGCCAGTGGTATCTGAACAGGCCATGTATAATATTAAGCCCCCTTTTGAAAGCACCAAAACACTGCTGTTGTTTTACCGGGTATCATTTTCTTTTTTTACACAACAATTGAAGTCTGCTATTGTGACAAGTGAAATTTGGATTTTATATCAGATTTTAGTGTAGAGGAAGAAAATGGTTATTTACTCTGTCCTTGGTTTCTGTCACACATGTACACAGTAAATTAGACTTATGTTGAATTCCTAACTGAAATATCTGCTCAAATAAAAACCTTGTCATACCACTTCCAGAAGATGAATTCAATGTGCTTTCTGACTTCAATGGCATTTTAATATTAAAACTTCTGTATTCTTCACAAGACAAGATATTCAAGGATTCAAATCTATAGCAATAATATAAAAGCTTAACTTATTTAATTACAGTATTTGTGAGAAAAGAGAAGTAACCAAAGACATTTAAACAAAAACAACACAAAAAATTAAGCTGCTACCCAGCTGATCTCACTTAATACTTTCCGTTTATGTATTCATTTCAGAAGACTATTGAGAGACCACTGGTCTAACAGGATTTTGCTACTGCCCCCAGTAACAACCAATATTCCTCTTTCTGTCTCTCTGTGTGTGTGTTACTCCAGACTACAGTTCCTTTTTTTAAGATGCAATCTTTTGCCCTGCAGATACAAATAAATGTGTATTTGACTTCTGAATGGTAAATAACTTTACCTCAGAAATGATGAATAAATAGCACTTTATACCTTGGGCATTGAGGGGACCTGTGCATGTGATGAAGCAATCTTGCTTCAGAAATAAGATATATTCAAAGGAATACCATGTGGAGAAAGATTGCTGAGGAGGCGTCTTGTGGCGACATTAGTATGTGTTTAGTATTTGAGTGCCTTTGTCCATCGGTGCTCCTTGACTCATGCGGTTCACCTCCTAGCAGCCGAGAGAAGGAAGAAACTGGATTCTGGACTCCTCTTTAAAGAGGAGCAATAACTTCATTATTTAACTGTTTGGGACAACTATAAAGGTAGAGCCTGCTTCTCCGCTTTTAAGGGGACCTCTCTCTCCATAACCAAGAATGTGCACTGTAAGTTGTGGTGGTATTCTCTCCACCCCCCCCACCCCCGCTCTTCGTTGTGCCAAGAACTGCATTGTTAGCTTTAAAAAAATCTTTTTAAAAAAAAAAATGCATTGCTAGACGTAGGTAGAATTTGAAAAATTGGAACGAGCAGCACTGTGGTCTGCAATCTCCTCTAGCTGTTAAATCACCACCCGGACATCGTGCTGTTGCCCATCTGTAAGCAAAACCATTTGCTTAAAAAAAAAGAGGGAATCTGCTTTACGCTCAAGTCCTTGCTGAAATGAAGGGACCATCTGTCTCCCGCTGCCTCCCATTCCCCACCCCACCCCCGGTACTTGGATGGCAGGGGATCATGATGAAAACTTCATGAATGAATGACTTTCTTCCGGGGAATGTATATTCATGAAGGGCCCACCCACCCGGTGCCAATTAACTTTTCCCCTCCAGACTAAGCAAATTCCATATTGTTGTCGTTTAGTCATGTCCGACTCTTCGTGACCCCACGGACCAGAGCACGCCAGGCACTCCTGTCTTCCACTGCCTCCCGCAGTTTGGCCAAACTCATGTTGGTAGCTTTGAGAACACTGTTCAACCATCTCGTCCTCTGCCGTCCCCTTCTCCTTGTGCCCTCAATCTTTCCCAACATTAGGGTCTTTTCCAGGCAGTCTTCTCTTCTCATGAGGTGGCCAAAGTATTGCAGCCTCAGCTTCAGGATCTGTCCTTCCAGTGAGCACTCAGAGCTGATTTCCTTCAGAATTGATAGGTTTGATCTTCTTGCAGTCCATGGGACTCTCAAGAGTCTCCTCCAGCACCATAATTCAAAAGCATCAATTCTTCGGTGATCAGCCTTCTTTATGGTCTAGCTCTCACTTCCATACATCACTACTGGGAAAACCATAGCTTTAACTATATCGACCCATATTAGATTGCATGAAATTCAACTAATGCGAGATTTGGCAACGGAACCGGTGTCTGATGCAATGCTCTTCTGAAAGTAACCTAGGACTCTGCTGATTATTTAGCTCCCTGTTTAGTCTTACGTATCTCTTGGGGTGCCTGCCTCTCTGGGACAGCTCTCTAAAAAGTCTCCCCATGCTATTCAGACACAAATTCTGCCTTCAGCTATTTTCTTCCGCACGCCTCCCCCTCCCAGCTGCCTGTCAACATTACTCTGCTGCATCCTAGAGACCCTGGGAACTGGCTGCCAGTCAGAGTACTTGACACAGGGTGAGAGGGATGAGTGGTCCAAATCAGTTTGAGGCCCTGTTTTACATTCCTGTGCATTCTAAAGAAGACTCTTAGAAGTAAAATATTCTCTTTCGGTGAGGAGAGATCTGTTAGGAAAATATGTTCATATTGATTATTTTATTTATTAATGTCTTTTATCTACCATCCATAATATTTATCCCAGGGCTGTTTATATATCTCCCCAGTGTTAATTCCAGGGATGGTATTACTGGGTCAGGTTTTTGTTTTTTGTGAGAAACCACATGCATACTGTTGTTTCCGTTTATAGAAATATATAGGTTGGCAATTGTCCATACGATGCTATCTATATCAGTGCATCACTGTGGTATTCTAGAAGCTGCTCCTGAAAACTAGGAACCTCTCATCAATCTTCTCCCCTCATCTTCAAACTTAGAACTGTTTTACTTTGTTGTCGAGCCAAATTCAAAATTGGGAAAACTTTCCTTGCTTTGTTCCTTTGCTCCAAGAAAAGTGAGATATAAAGACAAATTCCAGAGGCTTGACGTACTTACGGCCTTCTTATGCATTGTTAAGTATCGCATTATTCTTCGCTTTCATTTTTAATGGATGTTTTCAGTGATTATTAATTGCTTCCTGCCTTGGAAGCGGCAGTATTAGAAGATGGGCTTCTCAATGTAGTAATAAGCTCTATGAAAACCTGGAGCGGGGGCAAGAGTTTTCATTTGTTACAGATGTGCATGGTTGCTTTTAGTCTTTTGTGTGTGCGGATTTGATGTGCTTCAGTCATAGATATAATTTTCATCTTTTCCCAGGTGACGTGTTTCCTCTGGTCTGCCCCAACTCTCATCATGCCTGGTGTCAAATCCTCAATGTATCAAAGCTAGAAGCTTCTTTCTTTGCCTATTCCGGCAGATATTCCAATGAAACCGAGCTGAGTGTTTCGGTGCCCACAGGAAGCAAATACAGCTTGTATGTAGGTGTCGCCTTGGCTATAGGCTCAAGTATCTTTGTTGGTTCCAGCTTTATATTGAAAAAGAAGGGCCTTTTACAGTTGGCTGAAAAGGGGTTCACTAGAGCAGGTAAGAAATACTTACTCTTTTATACAGGGCTTTTTTTAAAAGCTGGAATTCGCCAGACCTCAGTTCTAGCACCTCTCAGGTGGGTGCCATTGCTGTTATCAGAACAAGGGAGGCGTTTGTGGTGAGTTCTCGCACCTCTTTTTCCAGAAAAAAAATAGCACTGCGCTTTATAACATTCAAAGTTGTAACCAACCTCTCTTAAATGCTCAAAAGCTCAAGTCCAAAAGCATGGCTTCTATTTCTGAAATGTGTATTTGAAACTGTCATAATATAATTATAATTATAATAATTTAATATTTATACCCCGCCATCTAGGCGGCTTCCAACAAAAGATTAAAAATAGATTAAAACATCAGTCATTAAAAACTACCCTAAACAGAGCTGCCTTCAGGTGTCTTCTAAACATTAGATAGTCGTTAATTTCTTTGACATCTGATGGGAGGGCGTTCCACAGGGCAGGCGCTACTACCAAGAAGGCCCTCTGCCTGATTCCCTGTAACCTCACTTCTCGCAGTGGGGGAACCGCCAGAAGGCCCTCGGCGCTGGACCTCAGTGTCCAGGCTGAACAATGGGGGTGGAGACGCTCCTTCAGGTATACTGGACCGAGGCCGTTTAGGGCTTTAAAGGTCAGCACCAACGCTTTGAATTGTGCTCGGAAACGTACTGGGAGCCAATGTAGGTCTTTCAAGATGTGGTCTCGGTGGCCGCTCCCAGTCACCAGTCTAGCTGCCGCATTCTGGATTAGTTGTAGTTTCCGGGTCACCTTCAAAGGTAGCTCTGTGTAGAGCGCATTGCAGTAGTCCAAATAGTCATAGTTGGAGTGCTGTGAAGAGTAGATAACAACTTCTGTGTTATGAATTTGTGAGCAGTTTGTTTTGGGAGCTTGCAATATTTACTCACTTTTCAGCTAAATAAGTTCTTGGCGAGGTGTGAAAATAATACAATGTAAATTTTTGTTACTGTTAATATTACTACTTTTCAGTGTTGGCACACACTAGAATAACTGTACATTAAAATAACTTCCCTAGATTTTGGGTTGTTTTACCATCCAGCTTTTCTCTTTGGAATTGGCAGATAGAGTAATGGAGTAAAAAACTGCTTAGAGCAAGCATAGGCAAACTCGGCCCTCTATATGTTTTGGGACTACAACTCCCACCATCCCTGACCACAGGTCCTGTTAGCTAGGGATGATGGGAGTTGTAGTCCTAAAACATCTGAAGGGCCGAGTTTGGGGATGCCTGGCTTAGAGGTTTACTTGGATAAGAGAGCACTTTTTAAAAATATGAAAACAAGAAAGAAGGTATACCTCAAATATTTTATGGCTTTCCCCTTCATTCTTTTCACTGAAAATACTGCCTTTCTCTCTCTTTTAAGGACAGGGTGGGCACTCTTACCTGAAAGAATGGCTGTGGTGGGCAGGACTGCTTTCAAGTGAGTATTAAAGAGCTTCTCTATTTGTTTTAAAAGTATACAGGCAGCTCCACACACTGCCAAATGGCAGTTTTTTTCTTGTAGGAATGCACTGGTGTTTAAAGCTTATGTGTATATACTTGTTTGGAAACCATGACTGTGCACACGCCATACATTTAATGTAGTTTAAAAGCACACTTCCTGGAAGCTGTAGCTTAAAGATGCTGGGAATTGTAGCTCTGTGAGGGTTAAGCTTATAGCTCCCAGGATTCCTTGCTGGAGCGGGGAGCAAGGTGATGTGTTTTAAATGTATGGTGTTTCCTCAGCCCACGATTTTGCCAGATTTCCCAGATGGTGCAACAGACACCCTCACTTAAGATGGGTGCTGGGTAAAATGACCACTACTATAGTTGTGTTATTAGAGAAATCTCTCCCGGTTGTTCCCACAGCAGAGGTCTTCCATAAATAACTCTGGCAGCATTCATGTCTCCCAACAGCAAGGTATTACAATTAGGTGATGGGGAACCTGTGACCTCTTAATCCTCACTCCGAGGATCTAAGTAAAGATGAGGCACTCTTAGAACAGAACAATAACTTCATTTGTTTACAGTCAATGAGGTTATAGCTTAGGGGCTACTTTTGAAAGGCACAACACTTTTGTTTCCAACAAACATATATTTGCACATATATCTTTGCACATATATTTAAGATCTTTCTCAACTTCAATTGATTGATTGAATTTATATACCACCATACACCCGGAGGTCTCAGAAAAGATCACAATATATGAAATCAAAATAAAAACAATAACCCAATAACCCCCCCCCCAAAAAAGAGCCGCATTTTAAAAGGGTATAGGATGTCTTTCAGGTCAACCAAAGGCCTGGTTAAAAAGGAACATTTTTGCCTGGCACCTAAAGGTGTATAATAAAGGCGCCAGGCGAACTTCCCTTGGGAGAGCATTCCACAGACGGGGAGCCACTGCAGAGACGGCCCCATTCTCCTGTTGCCACCCTCCGCACCTCTCGAGGAGGAGGCACATGAAGAAGGGCCTCAGAAGATGATCTCAGGGTCTAGGTAGGTTCATATGGAAAGAGGCGGTCCTTGAGGTATTGCAGTACTTCATGCTTCAAAGTTGTCACTGGACGTATAAATTCTTTCTAGGTTGGAACTATTAGCACACATTTACAACAAGGTTCTTGCAACTGTCGGGAAATCTCAGTTGCCTTGCTAACAACAGTTTCTTTTGCAGTGGGAATAGGGGAAGCAGCAAACTTTGCCGCCTATGCCTTTGCACCAGCCACTTTGGTCACCCCTTTGGGTGCACTGAGTGTTCTCATAAGGTCAGTACAAATTTATTTTCCTCATAGCAACATCCAGTACACTCTATTAAGCACTCTGAAATCTGTCATTTGACTGGGCCGAAAGCAAGTTAGCAAGTTGCCAGCTCTTACACTCTTGTTTTATTGTGGATATTTCTACCACGTCTTTCAGGCAAGTTCTTGGGGCGCCTTGCCCCAGAAGCAACAAAAATAAGAGCAGCCTCTCTGAACCAGAGCAGAAGTCTATTTAGACAGTCTTTCGAAATAGAAAAGAGAATGGTTATAAGTGTACAGGTAATATACTAAAAGCAGCATGATGAAAATATTAAATTGTAACAACTAGAAAAAAAGGATTTTGCCTAGCATAAAAATTTCATTGGCAGGCGCCAGGCGACTCCAATGGTTTAAATGGTCTGCAATTGTCCATCTGGGGAAGGCCAAAGCGGTGGCAGTGGTTTTACAGTCTGAATCTGATACAGCTGAGAGCAGCTTCCTTTTTACATTTCATACGTAAAATACACAATATTTCTTCTGAGAAGAGGATATTGTCAACTGCTTAAAAATCAGGTGAAACAAATGGAAATAACCCATGTTTTCTGCCTTTCTTCGTAATGTGATATTTTACCACATATGGCATTAAATTCCACATTAAGCCCAGTGGCATCAAGCTTTTGATTTCACTAGGTGATATTTGAAATGCTGTGCTTCGGAAACAGTGAGTCGATGAACAATTTATGGTGCTTATCAAGCTGAGATGATGACTTGCCTTTTAGGAGAGCGAGTGTACACCTGCACCTGTCTAACACTTTCTGTGTTTTGGAACAGGTGCATGTGATGCAGGCATGAAAAGACACATGAAAAGATAAGTCTTTATAAGACATTGGGTGCAGCTGATGGTTGCTAGCTCATATATGGCAGAGGGAATGGCATTCCACAGAATCAGCAAGAGCAGGAAATTTTCAGGTCACTGCCCTACAATATTCTTTAGGGTGTGGTGCCACAAATATGTACACAAACTAGCCTTATCTTACTTTGCAAATATGCATTGTATTTTCCTTTGTTCTTATTCATTGAGGTTGTTCTGAACTTCAGTTTTTCGATTTGTCATATTTATAGTTTTGACATTCTAGATACTGTTACTTGCTATATTTAAGGTGGTGTTCTTTTCGTTTAAATCCAAATAGCGCAATATTATCTTCCTATTTTTTGAATGAAGAGCTCAATATTCATGGGAAGCTGGGCTGTGTATTGAGCATTTTGGGGTCCACTGTGATGGTGATTCATGCACCTGAAGAGGAACAGGTTACATCATTGGATGAAATGGAGATAAAGCTAAAAGACCCAGGTATGTATGGCTTGGGACAAGTAAATGCAATGCGTACCTTGTTGGAGTTTCTGCTTTACTGCAGAACCTGCTCATTCATAGGGTTGATGGATTGTGGACTGTGCATATTGTACTCTACAATGCATAGACCCCCATTGCCATGTTACATCCAATATAGGATGTTAGATGGGCCTGGATGCTAGACTGGCAACCCCACTAGGTGGATGCATCCTGTTTCCCCACTGCTCCCAGGCTCTTTGCAGTTGTGATCTGTGAATGTTCAGATCAGACATTGGTATCACTTGACATTGTCCTTTCACCCTCTCTGCTGCTAGTACCAAACAATAAAAGCAGGGGAAAGTAAACGTTGGGTGGGACGCATATTCTCTTCTGCCATGCAGACAGGTGCAGGGGTGTGTAGCTTTGCAGAGATCAGGAAACTAATTTTGTTAGGCAGTCAAGCTTGACATTACTGTGTACTCTTGCCTGTTTAATTGCTTGAGCAAATATCCTTGCACTTTGGCTCTGAAGGAATTGAGGGGTGGAGGCACACAGTGGCTTTCTCTTGCTTCTGAGGCAATGTTGGACATGCGAAGCACCCTTATACCAAAGCAATTTGGCCCATTAAACCCTGTACTGTTTATTGTGGCTCCGCCAGAGTGCTTTCCCGGCCCTCATGATGCCTAAGGTTCTTTTGGACCCTGAATTGTTGGGTCCAAAGTGCATTCCTGGCTGCTGAGCTTTCTCTTGAACTTCCCTTGGCTGAGAAACTTTGATCCATTGTGCATTTGCTGTTTGCATAGAACAGCAGATAGGAACCTCCAGCCCTTGGACCTGTGAGGCCACATCAGCCAGACCTACCTTTGACATCATGTCGCAGGTAAAGACATGGCTCTCTGCCAGAAGTGGTGTTTGCTGCCACTGCCTGTCAGCTGATCGCTGACACTTGCAAAGCTCTATGTCTTTGCCTGCGCGGGCAAACAAAAGTGCTTCATCTGACTTCATAGTTATGATAGGTGGGTGACTGTCCCCCCCTGACAAAATGGCCCATAGGGGTTGGGGAGCCAGAGCATCCAGTCTGCTGTAGAGCACTGGAATCCAGTTGGAGCACAGGAAAATGGTCATCAGCTTTCTTCTTAATGTACAATTGTATAGAATGCAGAGTGGAGCTGCTTTGAGAAAGCTGGCTTCTCCTGCAATAGCCCCGCATGCAGAACTGAATTTAGTTTTTTGCAAAAGCAAAGCAGAGTTCCATAGAGTCTTGGAAGGTGAAATATATTTCCCTCTGATCTAGAGCCCGATGAGTGCATACAACTCCCACTGCAGGAGTGTTAAGTTTGCACTCCTCTGTACACAAAAGCCCTTTCTTTGGTCTTCAGAGGATAATGGAGAGGTTTTTAATGTATACATGGAACTACATTTCCACACCAAACCAGGAAGAGCTATGCTGTCTTTAATTTGTGATTTTCATGCTGGCTTGAATCCAGAGCTAAAATGAATCACTCGTGGAAGAGGAGGAGGAGGAGGAAGTGATGAAGTTCCATCAACATTGCTTTCCATGTTGTTTGAAAATGTTATGGAGCAGATTTTTGAGAGCTGCTGGGGGAATAAGCAGAAATGGCCCTCCCAATCCCCTCACCAAGAATAGGAATATTGTGTGAGCTCATGGGTATCTGGATCCAGCCCGCTGAAGTGACCTGATTGTGATTTTATTAATTGCTTCTTCACACACATTAATTATATTCCTTTCTCTTTCTCTCAAACAGTGTTTGTTGCATTTGCCACTATCGTAATTGTGATCTCGCTGGTCCTCATTTTTGGTGTTGCTCCAAGACTCGGCCAGAGCAATATACTGGTGTACATTTCCATTTGTTCAGTGATTGGTGTGTTCTCAGTCTCCTCTGTCAAGGGTCTGGGCATTGCTATTAAAGACATGCTTTATCAGAAGCCCGTCTTCCGACATCCATTGGTTTATATTTTGGCAGCTGTTTTGGTGGTGTCTATCAGTACTCAGATTAACTACCTCAATAAATCACTGGATGTGTTTCATACATCTCTAGTGACACCCATTTATTATGTGTGCTTCACAACCATGGTGGTGATCTGCTCTGTCATCCTCTTCAAGGAATGGAATAGCATGGAGCTTGGCGATATCATTGGGACCTTGAGTGGCTTCTTCACCATAATTATAGGCATCATCTTCCTGCATGCTTTTAAAAACGTCAGCACCACCTGGAGCCAGTTGACATCTTCTGTTAAAAAGGAGCCAATCTTGCCTCTCCATGGTTACGAGGCTCATCATATTTTATTGGAGAATATGGAGGCTCCAGCCTTGACATGTGATGAGGATAACACTCTCTTCAGTCGAGGAAATGAACAAAGGGGTGGCCACCACTAAGTCATCTTTGGAAAACCTATACCAAAGCACCTCTGAGTGGTACTCGGAAGGACAGAAAGTGGTTGCGATGGTGTCCTCAATGATCAGAAAAGGAAATAATGATTTTGTGTGTGTGTACTTCCCATCTTTGGCAGCATATGAACTTCAGTGACAATTGTGGTGCTCTTGGTAAAGAGAACTGAATTGTATACATAACATAATTTCACACATAGCACTTTATGGTTTCATTGCATTGGGGGGAAATAGTGGTTTTCTTGGCCAAGTTGCTGCTGTGTGTAAAAATCGTGACTTCCCCAAATGTTGTCACCTAAGCATAGTGGATGTTTATTATTCAGAGTTTTTCAGCAAATGTCCAAAAGGGGTGGAAAGTATCTAGTTTTCAAAATTCTTGCAAAGAACACTATGTTGGTGAAAGAGGACTCTCATATGCCAGTTAGCAAAGCACTGAATGAACTGGTATAGAAGCATATTTTCACTTACTGACATCTTCAAAGCTTGAATTTGTTCGCACATGAAGAAGGCAGTAAGAGAGATGGGGAATCAATTGCACATTACTGGAGAACAGACATGATAACCTTTTTAGTAGTTTCAGGAAAAACCTCAGGCTACATTCCTACTTGAGCACTAATTCCATTTTTTTGTAATATGTATGATCATTTTCTACAAAGTGTGCCAACTAAAGGTGACTAAAGATAGTGTAAGTTATCTAAAAATGAGTCCTTTACGTGCAGAGTAGATGCCGTAGATTAAAATTTATTTATTTTTGAAAGATATGGCATTTGTCCTTTTTTTTTTTAACTTAAACCTTTTTTTAAAAAAAAAATCAGAGAAGAAAATACCGCATTCGTTCGCACTTATTTACCCAGTGTTAACATCCTTTTTGAAATGAGCAAACATTGTATTTTAAAATCTTTATCAGAGAAGCATACTTTTATGTGCAGGGAAGTCTTTAATGTCATTCAGGATTTTTTGTGTGTGTACAAACATTTTGGCTTGATACATTTGAATAAAACTTATTTTTAAGATGTTAACTTTCTGATATAAAGGTTTTAAGTTTGATACTATGATGTCCAAACAAGGGGGAGGGCATTATATTGTTTCAAAAAAATGTGTTTGTGCCCACTTCTTCTTTTTAATGAGAGAGAGAGAGAGAGAGAGAGAAGTGTTTTGGGGAATTTGTGTTGGTTCCTGTAGGAAGTTTTAGCAATGGAAATGATGAGTAGAGCAGTGGGAGGTCTGGTTCCATATGACCTGGCATAGTTGTTTTTGAATGAAGCAAATAAACAGATACGGGAATATTTTTCATACAACAATAAAGTATCCTTTCCTTGTGTACGAAAACCTGAACTGAGAAAATTTGGAGAAGGCTTATCTTGGCAATTCTCTTTTTCGCTAGTTAACGTGGAGAGTACGGTATTTTTTGCTCTATAAGACTTTCACTGCGCAGCAATCCCTCTTGCTGTTCTGGCTTCTGAGATTCAGAATATTTTTTTTCTTGTTTTCCTCCTCCAAAAACTAGGTGCGTCTTGTGGTCTGGTGCATCTTATAGAGCGAAAAATACGGTACATAAAAAACCACTTTGCTGCCGTGATATCACTCTTATGAAGAGAGCTTTTGCATGGTTTAGTGCTGAATCAGAAAACAGTAATTGGATTTTGCGTGAACTGCCAATTGTTCTGATTTAGTGCTTAAAAGTGGGTTTTCCGGGGGGGGGGGGGAGGGCAAAGGCAAAGCCTCCTGTGTCTGTGCCTAGAAAGCATAAGACAAGCAGCAAACCTCTCAGACCCAGGCTCCCTATGCATGGGACAAGCAGAAGTTGGGACAAACCCTATGCTGCAAGTTTTGGAAAAAGTTGGTAGTGGATAGCATTCAGCATCTTGAAAATATGTATTTTAAGAAGAGCTGCTTTCTAGCTGTGCTAGAGATACCACTTGAAAGTTTGCGTGGACACAGATTTCAGAAGCCAGCAAGGTAGCTGAAAAAATGTCTCACCTCTTCCTATGACTAGAATTTTTCTAAGGTAATACAGTGGTACCTCTGTTGTCGAACGTAATCCGTTCCGGAAGAACGTTCGACTTCCGAAACGTTCGACAACCGAAGCACAGTGGGTGGTTGGCAAATTCAATTGAGAAAATTGAGGAACGTGCCTCAGAAGCTGTTCAACTTCCGAGGCACGTTTGAAAACGGAAGCATTCACTTCCGGGTTTTCGGCGTTAGGGTTCCGAAACCTTTGGCTTCTGAGACACTCAAAAACCGAGGTACCACTGTATTATGTAAAATAGCAGTTATTCAGATGCCATCTGCTTGAATTTATGCAGGTAATTCTGCTATCCTTGGGGATATAATTTGGATACTATGGAGCTCACGGTTACAAGGAATCATAATTTGATGTAATCTGTCAGGAGGCCTACCTTTTTGAGTTATAGCTTCTCTCCTGCATCTAAGGTGGCTTGGGTGTCTAGTAAAGCAGCACATGATCCCAGAGGTAGGATGTTGCAGAAGGCTTGAATCTTCCTTGTAATGTCACACTGTGTAGCGCAGCGAAACATCTTGGGGGAATCCTAATGCAAAAGTGTTAAAATTAATTCCAGACAAGTCTGGAAATAAAAATCCGTGGCACAGCCTTTATCAAGATTTCAAACAATATGCATTATTATTTATTGGACACATTTTTTGTACAATATTTCATGAGGCTTGCGAAGAGCATTTTATCAGCTGCAGCACAGTGACCAATAACTCTTCAGTTTATAATAACGCTGAAACTTTACTCTTTCAGCTCTTGGCGATGTGTTCAACTACATGTGCAACATAAAAAGGATTCAACAAGTTGTACTTTTCAAATCTTCCAAGAAAACCTAAAGTCCCATTCATATAAATACATGTGTGCAGTGTATATATTTACAGGATGTGAACTATATATATATATGTATATATATAAATATGAATGCTGTGTCAAAGCCCCCCCTAAGCAGGTTTTCTTCTTTATTTAATACATTTTCCTAATCCATAGGCTCAGCAGCAGCTTGTCATCCACTAGAACTTCTACTTTTTTTTTATCCCACCCTTCCTCTAAGAAACTCAAGAGAATCTCTTGTCCTCTCTCCCTTTGGCCTCTCAACAACCCTGTGAGGTAGGTTAGGTTGAAAGATAGCAATTGGCCCACAATCCCCATAAGGGTTTCATTGGTGAAGAGGGATTTGGAATCCAGCCTCTGCTAATATAGCACACTATCCAGTCACCAGTTCTCTATCCGCTAAGTGCTACAATGCGCAGTAGTCGTAGACTAGCTTCTGGTCTGCCTCTACAGTTATTCTGTAGAAAAAGTCCAGGTGAGAAGATTAAAAGAACACGGCCCTTCATTTGAGGTGGCACAGCTGAGAGGTGCTGCAGTGCCAACTATTAAAGGAAGCAGAACAAATGAGCACTGCAAGATCATGAGCAAAAGGCAATATTTAGAGCTTTGGTGAGCCAATGTTACACTGCATTTTCGGGAAAGCCTTGGAAACATTGCTGCTGAAGAATCTAGTCCTTGCCACTCCTCAACATTGGGTTGAAAGAAGTGGGAAGAGACTTTTATAAAATCCAGTTACTGCTCTGCAATTTAGGGCTCAAAGTGTGGTTCCATCCTGTTTCTTCCCCCAGCCAAGAACCATGTTTTCCACCTCATCAACCCTCATCAGTGTCTACTTCACAGACTGTTTAAATGGCTGAGAAAACTATGGCTATCTTGGTAAAACACTTCCTCTTAAGGAGAAGGAAACTCTGCGTTGTTGTCCTCTCTCTGTGTGTGGCCCTTTGAAGCAACATCCAGGAGCATGGCTTTTCAGAATGCTGTCTCTGCTGTGAACAACTTTGTTCCTCTCATGCCTTCTCAGGAAGCATCCTCTGCTATCGTATCAATCATCTGCAGCAAATCCTGAAATGTAGGGCGTCCCTCTGGTTTCTAGAAATTAATAGATAGCATTATTGTGAGCTGCCGATTCTTTAACTCTGATTAAAACAATATTTTTATTAACACAACAACAAAACAGCAGGTAAAAGCTAATAATTCAGTAGTAGAGAGGATTGTTCCACCGCTGCCACCTTTCCATTAATTCACCTGGTGTACTGCTCAGATGATCACAAATAATTGGGGGGGGGGGGACAATTGCAAATGAATAAAATAAATATTTTCAAAATAACATTAGAGACCTTCAGCCCAACCCGAGTTACAGAGGAAAAATAAATGGGTAAAAAGTATGGGGATTTTTATTTTTTAGAACAGAGAGTGAAGCAAATAATTTCTCATTCTTCACTGCTATTACTAAATCATATAGTCCATCCTCCAACTAAGCCCAGACTTTAGAAGTATCAGGATGAATTGGCTAACAACGATAAAGGTTTTATTTTGTTAGAGGGAAATCTTTTGCATGTATCTGATGTAAGCAATTCTACTTAATCCCCCCCCCAAAAAAATTGAAGGTGCAATGTCCTATAACAAGGCCAGTCACTTCTTGGTGTCACGGGTTCTCTAATTACTTCCCCCTTTCTATTTTTTGATGGCATCTCTCACCTGTGCCTCCAAAGTGATTCCATCAAGTAGGGATTGCTCATTCTTACAATTCGGGAACCATGCAAATTCCACTCAAAAGGCTTGTCCACACTGGAGCATGATGCCCTCCCTCGTTCACCTTTCCCCCTGTAAATGCAGGGTTCTTTGACCCTGCCCCCTTTGGACTTTCCAATGATTGGGGGGAAATAGCATTTAAAGAGGGGAAGGTCTGGGAAAACCATGGGATGCCCCTAAATTAATGGGGAGACAAGTCGGTGCAAATCCAGTTTGCTCCAGTGTACAGAAACCCTGGGTCTGTACTAGATTTCTCCTTTCAAATGATATAGAATCAGGATTTTGGAGTTGGAAGGAATCCCGAGGGTCATCTAGTCCAACCCCCAGCAATTTTTTTAACCAATGTTGGGCTCAAACCCAAGACCCTGAGATTCAGAGTCTCATGCTTTTACCGACTTCTTTTTTTTGCTCTGTTCTTTAGCCTTGATTGTTCTCTGTCTTCATAGTTAAGTATAAAGCATTCCTATATTGTATATCAGGGTTCACATGGAGATGTACAACTAAAAGATAAGGTACTGTACCTCATGCCAGCACAACAACATCACATCGTAAATATTCTTAGATGCTAACTTTGGCCGAAATAGACGGTGTCCTTGGCTAACAATAGTCACTACTTCATAGTTCGTGTTTGTCTCAAAGGGCATTTTGCCTTCAGTAAATACTTCCCACATGAGAACACCTGAAAAATTAAGAGACACAAAAAGACCATTGGCTGATTACCAGAGAGATGTTATCTAAACTAGAACATACATGTATCTGTAATGGCAAATCTGTTAACAGGAAATAATTCCTTTAAAGTTACTTATTGTCCCTTATGCCTGCTGGTCCCAAGTCTTCTAAGATAATTTAGAACTGACACTGGAACAGTAAGAATGAGAATAAGCCATATGGAGAAAAATTAGTTGGACTGAAGAGATAAATTATGTGTAACATCTAAGAGAAGGTTTGATGGCCTATTCATGCAACCATGACTATCACACGATGCTTCGGCTTATCAGATCTTCAGAAACCCCTCTCAAAGAGTGCTTTGAAAGGGGCTGAGACCCTTGAAGGTAAAAAATGTCAGGTGATTGAGAAATGGCCGGTTCTGCCCACCTGTCAAACCTGGTCCACAAGGGGTAGGTGAGATAAGAATCTGGCCCACTAGCCAAAGTGTTCTCCACCCCAGTTCTAAATAGTAAATACAAATTATGTGGGCAGTTTGTAGCCAATAGTAATAATACCTCCACATTTGTAGCCAATAGTAATAATACCTCCACATTTAAAATGGAATAAAAACATAGCCACCTTACCAAAAGACCAGACATCTGACTTGCTGCTGAACCTGCTATAATTGAAAACCTCTGGGGGGCACCACTTCACAGGAAACTTAGCACCTGAAGAGCTTGTGTACTGGTCATCAAGCACATACCTAAAAAAGGAAAACACTATATGATTCCTCCAGTCTGAAACCAGCCCTAGAAGCCCATCAAGAGGTAAGCGTTCACACCTCCATCTAGTGGCTACTTGTAAACTTCACAAACATCATTTGAAAGAATTAACTATGGAACTAATATTTAAACCTGCAACAACTTGTAATCTGTACTTGTACCCGCATTTATTGGTCACATGTATTAGGAGCTGTCAGGAATTTGACAACCGCAACTATTTGGTGTGTTTTTTTGTGTGTTTTTTTGCAGTTTCTGCAAGCCTCCATCTATGAGTGGAAAGACTTCTGAATCCACCAATCACAATGACATCATCTGATCCCCCCCCCCGCCCCCGGGAGTCTTCAGAAGTCCCTTTCAAAGCTGCATTTGGCTTATGCAGGCTCAGTCTAGGTACATATTCCAGTCCCCTTGTAATTTTCACACTTGCCAATGCAAAATGCACCAGTTCCACTTATATTCCAGGGGCCAGTACCTTGTCATTCCGAAGTCAGACACTTTCACCACCCCTGATTCGTTCACTAAGCAGTTTCTAGCAGCCTGGAGGAAAACACAGGCATGTTATTATTTACAGTGACGATACAGCCGGATAAGAATGTGCTAAGCTTAAATTTTGAAAACTGCAACTGTGCAGAGGCAACCCTGAAGGTAAAGGACCCCTGACCATTAGGTCCAGTTGCGGACGACTCTGGGGTTGCGCGCTCATCTCACTCTATAGGCCGAGGGAGCCGGTATTTGTCCGCAGACAGCTTCCGGGTCATGTGGCCAGCAGCGCACAGAAACGCCGTTTACCTTCCTGCCGGAGCAGTACCTATTTATCTACTTGCACTTTGACGTGCTTTCAAACTGCTAGGTGGGCAGGAGCTGGGACAGAACAACGGGAGCTCACCCCGTCACAGGGATTCGAACCGCCAACCTTCCAATCGGCAAGCCCTAGGCTCAGTGGTTTAGACCACACAGTGCCACCCGCATGTAACACACCTCAAGTGGCTGCCTCAGGTGGAGGCATATTTTGGATGCCAGCAGAATGAGAAGCAGGCGTATTTTCAAGGGACAGGAGCTATAGCAAATATTACAAAAAGGGATTGTAGACCCTAACAAATTTATTGCATAATAAGCTCTCGTTGGCCAGATCCCAAGTTCAGCTAGGACTGAAGTGGCTTTCATAAAATACTTAAGCCAACTTGAACATCACATACTCATATTTGGGGTGGCTAAAAATAATAGGTAGCTTTGGTGCCTCATTCTCACATGGGGATACACCTGTCTGAAATCAGTTCCCAGTCTGAAAATATCTTGAAGTTTCCACATGAAAGCATAAGAAAAAGAAAAGGCTATCTGTTCCTTAATGATCTGAGAGTCAAAATAACATATTTATTAGTTACATTTGTATCCTCGCCCATGTCCAAAGATCTCAAATAAGTGACATGCACGACTCCTGAGCAGGAGTTTGGCTACTATTCCAACAGAAAGCAATACTTAATGATGAAGACTAACAATATCAGATGTACCAGGGACTCTTAAATCATTAGTGACTGTATCCTGTAGCCTATGCAGGCATGGGGTAACCAAATGCAAAGAAAACCAGGATACTAGCAGAGATGCCAAAGTGAGAATTTTGGCAAGTGCAACTCATCATGCAGGGTAAAGCATATTCCAGTGGTTTCTAACCAGTGCGCTATGGCACCCTGGGGTGCCTTGAATGATGGTCAAGGGTGCTGCGGGCAACACTTCCCTCTTCTGATGCCCTCTTGTGTCTCTGCCTCCTCAAGGCTTGCGCACCTGTTTATTGCAGCAGTCCTGGTTATAAGCTCTGCAGACGAATTGTGCCTCTGGGAGGGACCTCTCTTTGGGGCAAGGGGGGGCAGCTCAGAGACCGGGGACAGCAACAGCGGCTGCCCAGAGGACTCCCAAGGAGAGGGGAGAGGAGAGGAGGCTGAGAGAACACTCCACATGGGAAGGTGTTCAAAAAGGGGGTGAGGGGTTGTCAGCTCTGCAGGCAAGGGGTGATATAACTGGGCTCCTGAGCCCCACAGGGGTGCCGAAGAAAGAATGTAGTTGGTTAAGGGAGCCATGGACTCAAAAAGGTTGAAAACCTCTGGCATATGTTAAGGGATAAGAATGTTGCTTTCCTTTCCCTTTGGTCACCCCAACTGAGTAAGACAATATTTATAAACCACCAAAAACAGTGGCATTTTGAACACCGTTTCCTTAATAATTACGTTTTCTACACAAAGCAAAATATAAAGACTCTTCAGTATATTATTTACCAGATCTCTGTGAATAAAGCTGTTTCTCTCCAGGTACTCCATCCCTTCACAAACATCCTGGCACATTGTCAGCAGATGGTCTTTTGTAAAGTGTCCACGTCTTTGCCGTAGGTAATTCAGAAGGCAGCCGTGCTCCATGAACTCTGTCACTATGTAAATAGGTCTCTGCTGGGTGCAGACACCATACAGCTGGACTAATTTTGGATGCGTCAACTTCCTGAAAGGAATTAAAATACATATATTTAATTGCCTCTGCTGAGCGACCAGCTGTCTTTGGCCATTCCCTAAAGCTGCCCAAACTATTTCTATCTCAGCTGGTCATTTATAAGACTTATCACTATGACTTTTAAGAATTGTGTCTGAGTTACGTTTTTTCCTACTCCCTCCATTTGCTTTTTCGTGCACATCATGTCTAAAAGACTGAGCTGAGGGTTTGACTCCTGGTATTTGTGGGACACTATGAGAGTCTTTTCTTTTTAAATTATTTTTAAATTATTTTATTTATTTTGACAAAGTAATAATCATAAATAAATAAGAATAAAAATGTGCACCCCACCACTGAGACCATTCTATTGTAGCTATCCAAGCTTCCAATATTTCAACACCTCTTGCGATGGTTTGACCCCTTTCCGTTTTAACAGTACAAATTCTACAAACACCCTCCATATCTCCTCAGAATCATTTCTCCTGCTTAGTCCCCATCTTACCTTAATGGCACAAGTTAATTTATCATTAATAGCTACACCCCACACCTCTTTAAACCATTCTTCTATATTATATTCTGCCTGCCCCTTCCTCTTCCCGGCTATAATAATGCGTGCAGCTGTCAATAATTTTGTGAACAAGTCCTTCATAGCCTGCGAACCTTCCACTCCATCGTAAATTGATAATGCTACCTCTGGACTTTCCGTCAGCTCTAACCCAGTCATTTCTGTTATCTCCTTAAAGACCCTTTGCCAGAAAAATTGTACATATTTAAACCCCCACCGCATATGAACATAATTCCCTGTTCCCTGGCATCCCCTCCAACAAAACACCAAATATACTCTGAGAGCTTTTTTAGACAAAGGGTGGAATAAAAATACAGTGGTACCTCGGGTTAAGTACTTAATTCGTTCCAGAGGTCCGTTCTTAACTTGAATCTGTTCTTAACCTGAAGCACCACGGGGGGGGGCCACTAGGGGCGCATTGGAAGATGGCCGACAATACCATCTCTCCGACCCACACGGGGTAATTAAGAGGCTGTTATGGGAGTAGGCAACCTCCCTTGTTGCCCCAAGGAAATGAGGAACACTGCCCTTGCCTGCTGTGCCTATAAATCACCCCCTAATTCAAAAGAAGGGGGTGAGGGCCCTAGGCAGAATGCCCCCGTGTGGACCTCAGCTCTCCTGGACACTGTCTCTGATCGCGCACTAGCTGCAGCAATTTGGAATGAATAATTACAAAAGAAGCAAATGCACATATTTCAAGTGAAGAAGGGGAGTGAAGTCTGCTAATTTAAGTGACCTCTGCGAAAGAAGACAACGGGTTGGAGAAACAGGAATATTTTACGATGAAGATACACCAAAGGCGGGGTATGTTGACAACGGGGCTGAATGGGGAGGACGACCTTTTTTACTTTCCTTCTATGTGATTTACAAGAACCCCTCCTCGTTTAGAATCGTCGGTTGAACTGACCCAAGCAGGGTGATTAAGGTCTGTGTGGAGATAAACTTTAACCAAAAGTATGCTTTATGGAGATTGAGAAGCAATAAGAGCTTTTGGAATGGCGCAGCAATTAATTCGGAGTCGCCATCTTGCCAAAGGATTTATAGCCGGGAGGAGGAACGGACATGTTTTCAGACTGCATTCCTGGTGAATCTCCTCAGAGGTTTTGAGAAAGGAGGCAGATTGGTGAAGATTAATGACGCTAAGACTGTTTTGATGTATGGAAGTGATGTTATATGGAAAACGTCTGGATATGGCTAAATATGGATAAAAAAAATAATATCCACACAGGATATTACCACATGTTCTAACCAGCTTGTGGAGACTATCAGAGGTCACAAAGAGAAAGGAAAAATATATGAAAATAACAACAAGAGATGTGGAAAAATAATAAGAAAGGACTGGATAGTACTGTGAACATCATAAGGTTAGATTTGTGGACATTAAAACAGCAGTAAGAAGCAAGAAGTTGATTGGATCCCCTTCGGAACTTGAAATATGGGTACCCCCAACAGAAATTTAAAATTGGGCTGTATAATTTGGAATTTATGTAATTTGGTTTGATTTGATGTGATTGGTCGGTTAATAAAAAATTATTCTTAACCTGAAGCACTACTTTAGCTAATGGGGCCTCCTGCTGCTGCTGCGCCGCCGAAGCATGATCTCTGTTCTCATCCTGAAGCAAAGTTCTTAACCCAAGGTACTATTTCTGGGTTAGCAGAGTCTGTAACCTGAAGCGTATGTAACCTGAAGCATATGTAACCCGAGGTACCACTGTACTTTAAATAAATAAAGCTGCATGCAAATACCCTAGGGAGAAGATACATAAGGACCAGGCTCTTTAGGGTTTTAAAAGCAAAGCCTAGCACTTGTACACGTTACTTACATCATCACTTTAGCTTCTTCTATGAAGTCCTCTTCATACATTGCACCTTCTCGGATTGCTTTGATGGCCACTTTATATTGCGCTCTCCATTTGCCAAGGCGCACCACGCCAAAAAGGCCGCTGCCCAACTCTCTCATGAAGGTGAGCTCGGCAGGATTGATCTCCCATTTCTCTACAAGGGAGGAAAATAAAACAAAGGTGTTCAGAGGAAGACAATGTTTATGCCCCCGTGGTTCCCTTTTTCTTTTTCTGAAAGAGACCCAGCCAAAACCATTATCCATCCTTTCCCACAACCAGAGAACTTTTGGCACTCGCTGCAGGATCCCCACTTCTCATTCTCAAAGCCTTCCTTAAAAAATGGAAAGTTGGGACATCTTTCTCAAAGAAGATGACTCCACAGCAACTGGATCTTCAGGAATCCTCTCCACTCAACAGGTTTCTGATACAGACAAATCTTTCACAGGAGACATTTTATTGAGGGCTCTTCCAAGCAGTTTTCAGCTTGACTGACGCTTTCTAGGCAGGGGTCCAAGCGGTATCCCCTCTTGTCCCTGCTCCTTTTCCCATGGAAAACCCACTATTCAGTTCTAAATCAGAGCAAACGTAAACCAAGAGAAAACCCGGAGTGCAACAAAAGGAAGGTGTGGATAGGTCCAAACCAACAAATGTAGAGTGTACTGTAATCCACTTGCCCCTTCTGAAGCAACATCTCTCATGCTTCTCACACTTGACAGAAGCCAACCCAGCCTTTGTTTGCTAAAATACAAGCACTGCGATCTGGTACTTCTCTGGGCCACTTCTCAAGAAAGCTTCAACCCCTAATGTGTCAGATTATGCTTTTGTAATTTAAGACATTACTCCACATCCCATCTGTCGTTAACATGGTGATTAATTCTTGTTCCAGCATCTTTCAGTCTAGTGCCAATATTTCCCCTTTCCCCCTTAGTCTAGTTATACTCTCTTATATTTCATATGAATTACTGTTGGACCTAACCTATCATAATAATCATAGAGTAGGGGAAGAGTAGATCCTACTATATTGTCCTGGGAAAGGCTATTTTAAGGCCTAAACGAGACACAACCCCAATCACAGGATTGGTGCTTGTGTGTTTGCTTTCTTCTTTGTTGTTGTTTAGTCGTGTCCGACTCTTCGTGACCCCATGGACCAGAGCACGCCAGGCACTCCTGTCTTCCACTGCCTCCCGCAGTTTGGTCAAACTCATGCTGGTAGCTTCGAGAACACTGCCCAACCATCTCGTCCTCTGTCGTCCCCTTCTCCTTGTGCCCTCCATCTTTCCCAACATCAGGGTCTTTTCCAGGGAGTCTTCTCTTCTCATGAGGTGGCCAAAGTATTGGAACCTCAGCTTCATGATCTGCCCTTCCAGTGAGCACTCAGGGCTGATTTCCCTAAGAATGGATAGGTTTGATCTTCTTGCAGTCCATGGGACTCTCAAGAGTCTCCTCTAGCACCATAATTCAAAAGCATCAATTCTTCGGCGATCAGCCTTCTTTATGGTCCAGCTCTCACTTCCATACATCACTACTGGGAAAACCATAGCTTTAACTATACGGACCTTTGTTGGCAAGGTGATGTCTCTGCTTTTATTAGAAGGCTCTTTTCCAAGAGGTGTAGGGATGGGGCTCTTTTAACTCTTTGTTCCTGTGGCTGCTAGTTGCTCTGGGCTAACATTACAAGTGCCAATGTCAACTTCCCTGGGGCAAATAGGAACCATGGAGGTGAGGATCTAAAACAGGACCGTGGCAGGGGCAAAGAGTTAAAAAAAACCCACCCTTCATGCAGTGGTCCTCATCCAGATTGCCCCATTCCACGGCTGTTATTTAGTCAATTAAAAACAAGCATGTAAGGGCCATCACATGACTGTCATGTCTAATTTCATCAACTGTAGGCTTACAGAGTTGATAAGGCTTTTCAGCACTGCAGATGTTGAACTATCCGTTACCAAGAGCATAAGATACTCAATTTCAAACAAAATTGCCTCTTTGTTGATTTACAGAATCCCCACACTTTCAAAATAAATATTTTGTTATGTAGGTGTGTAAACGTACCATAACTGAATCCTGCCGTAGTTGGGGAGGGCTTCACCTTTGGAGTCACTGGGTATCGTAACCTTGTAACAAGACCTGAAAGTTTGGGGGAAATCCATATGGAGACTATATCAGGAATTAGGAAGGGTAGTAATGTAGTCCTGCTATTATTAGTGCTTACCATTAATTTGGGTTGCCATATTTTTGTTAATTAATAATCATTCACTTTGCTGCCAAATATGTTAAGATATAATAAAATGCCGTATTTTTCGCTCTATAAGACGCACCAGACCACAAGACGCACCTAGTTTTTGGAGGAGGAAAACAAGAAAAAAAATATTCTGAATCTCAGAAGCCAGAACAGCAAGAGGGATCGCTGTGCAGTGAAAGCAGCAATCCCTCTCGCTGTTCTGGCTTCTGGGATAGCTGCGCAGACTGCATTCGCTCCATGAGACGCACACACATTTCCCCTTACTTTTTAGGAGGGAAAAAGTGAGTCTTATAGAGCAAAAAATACGGTAAGTGTTCTCAGAAGCTTAAAAAATTAGGAGCAGCCTGCAGTTAAAAATGTTCAAGGGTATAGAATACATTACAAGGATAATTTGGAACCACGAAGGTTAAAAAAAAGTCAAATAAGAGGGGGAGCACAGGAGGGGTACAGAATAATAGTTTGCTTTCTTGCGCAAATACCAAACGTACAGTATCCAGGGAAAACACCCCAATTATTATTTAAAAACTAAAAGTCTACATCTAACTTGTTTCTCCAGCAGCAGACGACCCCCATGCTGAACTTCAAATTATTTTTTGAAACTGAAGGGAGTTTTAGGGTCAAGGTGTGATAAAGCATGGAATACTACTGTAAAACAAATCCAAAAACCCCACTTGGGTACACAGGGTTCATCTGGACTTCCTTTCGGATCGCATTTCTAGGCACACATCCACACTTTCCTCAGCACTTTCCCCATGAAAACCCACTCTTTGCTGCTGAATTGGAGCAAAGAACAATCCGTGGAAAACCCAAATTGCCATTTGTTCTGATTTCGCATTAAAGAGTGGGTTTTCCTACAGAAAGCGGCAGGGGTGGGGCGTGCTTGGAGACAGAGCTTGAAAATGCAGAGCTATGCAGGGGGCAACAGGCTCTCTAGCTAGGAAGATGTACTTGTCTCCCGAAGTTATGCAACTAGATTGTTAAGCAGCATTCAATCAAGTGATAAAAAACTTGGACTCATTTACCTGCAGCGTTGTGTTTATGATACTCAATTAGCTCAGGAATGGAGTCAAATAAATGTTTTTCAGCTAGGTAGTACTGCTTTTGTGATGTCATCGTTTCTTTTATATGGTAGTGTCTTATTCCAGATAACCCTTCTCTAAAAATAACAATAAGAATAATTTGGTTTTTCATTTACTCTAGACATAATTATGTTACGTATTTTGCTAATAAAGTATTTTACTAAAACATTTACAAGTGTTTTTCAATCAGCAGAGTAACTGAGGCACAAACTTTGCCCTGAAACTGTTAACTGAAGTGAGCTGCTAGAGAACAATTACAGTCTTTGCCTCTTTTGTTCACAACGATTGTGAAAATGCAACTACAATAGAAGTAGGCAGGTAGCTTAAGCACAAGCACTCACACATGTGTGAGACCAACCCTACAAGCTAGTAAAGTTATTTAGTCTACCCCAGGCTTGTAATACCAGCATTTTAAAAATTCAAATTGAGAGAGAAGGAAGAATAAAAAGCAACATTAAAGAAAACAAACAAATACATTTCTGGTGAACTTTACAGCTATATATATATTCCCGATGATAGTTGTTAATAATAATAATAATAATAATAATAATAATAATAATAATAAATTATTTATTATTTATACCCCGCCCATCTGGCTGAGCTTCCCAAGCCACTCTAGGTGGCTCCCAATCAAGTGTTAAAAACAGTACAGCGTTACATATTAAAAACTTCCCTGAACAGGGCTGCCTTCAGATGTCTTCTGAATGTCAGGTAGTTATTTATCTCTTTGACATCTGATGGGAGGGCATTCCACAGCAACTTACATAAAGTGTATCCTTGGTATGTGCAAAGGCAATGCACAGGATCCATTCTGAGGCTTAAGTGAACAAAGAGAGTTCCTCATGAAAATGGAGGCGAGGGGCTGAGGGGCTGCCTCACAGTTTCATGGGAATCTGTGGTCAGCAAACGCCAGCCTTTACAGATGTGGATGAGACTTTGGACTGAAGTCGAGAGAAGCTCTGACTTTAATGCGGGTGGTCATATAGCCCATCAGAAATTAATTTAAAGACTGTTCCCACCTTCTTAATTATTCTAAACTTCCATTACCAAAGAAGAGACCAGTTCCAACTAGCTAGAATAATAAAACCAATCCTAGGACATCATTTGATCTAATTTAGTTGACGCAATGACCTGTTTGGATAATTGAGTGGAGGCACACGTTTCAGCTTACTTCTACAGAAAAGGTTTGATGATAAAATATGTGTGATTTGTCTTAAATGAGGAAGCCAGATGTTTATATGCATACAAGCAAGAAATCGTCAAGGGGGGGTATAATCTGTGGATTGAGCAACTTACCCTCCAAATTTTGCATAAAGGGATACTGTATATAACCCTGGTTGACTAGAGTCCCTCACCATGAAACCACCTTCTTTATCCTAAAATCCAATAAAAAAAATGAAAACTTCATTCATCAAGCTTTTCCTATTTGAATTATTCAAGCATATGAAATAAAGTTGGTTTAAGTTTTTATGTTGTACTTGGAAACATTATAAAGCAAATGCTCACTTCGTTTCTTAGGAGTTGTTCAGCTTTGCTTCTGTTTAGATTTCGACAGTACCATCTAAAGAGAAAGGAGGGGGAAATAAAAAGCTGTAATATGTTAGGCTGCTCACTTTGGATGTGACATGGAACAGATCCAGTTCAGACATCCTGCTGATCCCTTAACCACGCTTAAGAATTTGGGAATAGGTTATGAGCTCCTTCGCCCATGCCATTATTCTCTCTTCTGTGTTTATTCCCTATAAATGCATACAGAAATACACACACCACATTTCTGTTTACCATGGTTTAGTGTTAAATATCTGCATTGTTAAAAAAATATTGATGCTAACCGGATTCTCTCTCAGTTAATAAAGGAGCATGATTAAGACAGACAAGGAAAATGTGTGGGAATGTTTGTGCTGAAGCGGTGTGAAGGGGGAGCTCAAACCACGAACTGCCTTTAATATCTTAATCATGGTAAATAAAATAGCGGCGTTATGTCTGTAACAAGTCACAAGGAGTTCTGAATTAGCTTTATTTCCTTGTGATGTGTACTCATATATGCATATATCAATTTTTCTTAATGTAAAATGTGAAGTGGCCCTTAGCTGCTCTACTGTGTTGATTTTCTGTGAATAAAGAGGGTAAGTATCAGTAGGTGTTTTACAGAACAACAGCTTTTATGAAGTTTTGGAACCGGTCAGGAGTGCTTTTTTAAATGTTAGCTTACTCTCAAACTGGTGAATGAAGAATACTGTAGAAGTGTATGTCAGAGCTCACTTGATTCAGCCAATTATTTTTATTCAGTTGCCAAAATACATACATACAGAATTTGCTCCTGGGTACTACATTTAAGTATTTACTTACTCATATTGATCTAGACTGTTGGACTTCTTTCCTGTTACATAGTTGCTTGGAATATATCCTTTGCTTCTAGAAGTGACCAAAAGAAACCCATGCTTAGAAAACACGTATTATAACAATGTCAGAGTAATAAACTTGCATTTATTTATAAATTCCACAGTCATCTATCTAGCCCACACAGGGTATTCAAAGCAATGCACAGGATAATAAATATATATATATAGAGAGAGAGAGAGAGAGAGAGAGAGAGAGAGAGACGCGGGTGGCGCTTTGGGTAAAACCTCAGCGCCTAGGACTTGCCAATCAGAACGTCGGCGGTTCGAATCCCCGCGGCGGGGTGCGCTCCCGTCGTTCAGTCCCAGAGCCTGCCAACCTAGCAGTTCGAAAGCACCCTCGGGTGCAAGTAGATAAATAGGGACCGCTTACCAGCGGGAAGGTAAACGGCGTTCGGTGTGCTGCGCTGGCTCGCCAGATGCAGCTTGTCACGCTGGCCACGTGACCCGGAAGTGTCTGCAGACAGCGCTGGCTCCCGGCCTATAGAGTGAGATGAGCGCACAACCCTAGAGTCTGCCAAGACTGGCCCGTACGGGCAGGGGTACCTTTACATATATATATATATATATATATATATATATATATATATATATATATATATGCAGGTTTTGGTGTCTTCGGGTGTCTTCCCGTGTAAGAGTTGGGGTGTCTAGGCGACGTTTCGACGAGGTCTCACTCGTCATCTTCAGGCTGGTGCTTTCGGCTTCTTGTTACTAGAACAGAGCAGGGTCTCAGTGTTTGAGTTCCTATAAATACTGTTGAGGGGGTGTGGTGTATAGCCTCCAACGTTCTGGGCAGAGAGGAAGTTCCCAGGTTAATGTGCCTTTTCTTCTTTTGTTCATTAATTACTTGAGGGATATCTTGAGTGATTACTTGAGTGATATTCTGAGTACCACTTAGGAGGGTCATTAGGTGTGGATTAGTTGCTAAAGCTTTCGTGTCTTGACCTCTTGAGCTTGTGAAAAGTTTTTCTGAGAAGATGGCTGTACTGCACTTAGTTGTGCTCTGGAAGTGCACTTAGTTGTGCTCTGGAAGTGCACTTAGTTGTGCTCTGGAAGTGCAGTACAGCCATCTTCTCAGAAAAACTTTTCACAAGCTCAAGAGGTCAAGACACGAAAGCTTTAGCAACTAATCCACACCTAATGACCCTCCTAAGTGGTACTCAGAATATCACTCAAGTAATCACTCAAGATATCCCTCAAGTAATTAATGAACAAAAGAAGAAAAGGCACATTAACCTGGGAACTTCCTCTCTGCCCAGAACGTTGGAGGCTATACACCACACCCCCTCAACAGTATTTATAGGAACTCAAACACTGAGACCCTGCTCTGTTCTAGTAACAAGAAGCCGAAAGCACCAGCCTGAAGATGACGAGTGAGACCTCGTCGAAACGTCGCCTAGACACCCCAACTCTTACACGGGAAGACACCCGAAGACACCAAAACCTGCATTCCTGTACCCGTGAAAATCTACGAAAGCATATATATATATATATATATATATATGGTTGCTTTCAACATATGTATTAGTGCTACTAACATTTTTCTCATTATAAATCAAGAAATTAATGCGAACTCTTATTCCCAGCATCTTTTAAAATATATTCTTTATTGCATGTTGAAGGTGCATCAATCAAATTTTGGATCCATCTATTTAATCTTCATGATAAACACAGAAGGCAGCATGTTGAATGGAGCACTTATTGCACATATTACACTTTTGCTGAAGGAACTGGTACATGCTCAAGGTCTGGTTGCTAACACACAAAGCCCTAAATAACTCAGGACCAAGTCATCTGAAAGACCACCTGTCCCTTTATAGATGCTTAAATCATCTGGGGAAATTCTACTTGTGGTACCACACCCTGCTGAATATGATAGGATAGTGACCTGAAAGCAGTATTTCCTGCTGTTGCCCCTATACTATGGAATGCCCTTCCCTCTGCCCGTTAAGTTGCTTCAGATATATTGGAAATACATCTCTTTTTCTCCAGGATTTCCCTGACCCATACGATCAGACTCTGTTTTATGTGTCTGAATCCCTGCTTTTCTACTACTGTTCACTGTTTTATGCTGTATTTTTATTTTAGTGGTATTATTTTTATGTTTTACATCACTTAGGAGATTTTAAAATACTAAGCAGTAGATAAATGGAAACCATGGACACATACGCCCCTCCCTCCAGAGACATTTTTGGTTGTATCTGGAGATGCTGTCCCCTGACATTTGTGCCATAAAGGTAAAGGTAAAGGGACCCCTGACCATTAGGTCCAGTC
Source organism: Podarcis bocagei (assembly GCF_964188305.1). Lineage (NCBI taxonomy): Eukaryota > Metazoa > Chordata > Lepidosauria > Squamata > Lacertidae > Podarcis > Podarcis bocagei. The sequence continues at coordinate 19,083,618 of NC_138134.1, read as the reverse complement.
GTGACTGACTCTGGGGTTGCGGCGCTCATCTCACTTAATTGGCCGAGGGAGCCGGCGTACAGCTTCCGGGTCATGTGGCCAGCATGACTAAGCCGCTTCTGGCGAACCAGAGCAGCGCACGGAAACACCGTTTACCTTCCTGCCAGAGCAGTACCTATTTATCTACTTGCACTTTGACGTGCTTTCAAACTGCTAGGTTGGCAGGAGCTGGGACCGAGCAACGGGAGCTCACCCCGTCACGGGGATTCGAACTGCCGACCTTCTGATCGGCAAGTCCTAGGTTCTGTGGTTTAATCCACAGCGCCACCCGCGTCCCTATTTGTGCCATAGTTGTTTATTAAAAAATTATAGTTTGTTTGTTTGTTTTAAAAAGTTTCTGTGCTTCCAGAAGCTTCAGGCCAATGCCTTACGAAGATATACAATCTCTAACTATCATTCTAGAGAGCAGCCAAAGTGGTGAGAACAGCAGTTATAGATCATTATCATTTTATCAGCCATTGAAGGGAAACTACAGGAAGAAGAGCAGAAGATCTTCCCTCTCTCTCTCTCTCTTGCATGTGTACTGCAAGCAAGGAGTGGGGTGAAGGAAGCTCCCTTCTGCATCATGTGATAGAAGTCTTCTTTGTGCCAGCGCATCAGCAAACATAAATCCATTCTTAGGTGGTGGCTGCCTTCAGGCAAGTTCCTGGAATGCATGCATGCAAATATGTACACAGGCATGCTGGCACACAACCTTTCGAGGGGTGCTGGCTCTTGAGCGAAAAAAGGTTGGACACCCATTCACCAACAATTAAAATGTTAGTAATGACCATCATAATGTAGTTACATCTATTGGAATCATTGTACCATCCATTTCTGGCAGTATTAAAAAGCTGAAATAATGGTCACATTCCTTTGCTGTCGTTTAGTCGTGCCCGACTCTTCGTGACCCCATGGACCAGAGCATGCCAGGCACTCCTGTCTTCCACTGCCTCCCGCAGTTTGGTCAAACTCATACTGGTAGCTTCGAGAACACTATCCAACCACCTCGTCCTCTGTCGTCCCCTTCTCCTTGCACCCTCCATCTTTCCCAACATCAGGGTCTTTTCCAGGGAGTCTTCTCTTCTCATGAGGTAGCCAAATTATTGGAGCCTCAGCTTCAGGATTTGTCCTTCCAGTGAGCACTCACGGCTGATTTCCTTCAGAATGGATAGGTTTGATCTTCTTGCAGTCCATGGGACTCTCAAGAGTCTCCTCCAGCACCATAATTCAAAAGCATCAATTCTTCGGTGATCAGCCTTCTTTATGGTCCAGCTTTCACTTCCATAAATCACTTCTGGGAAAACCATAGCTTTAACTATACTGACCTTTGTCAGCAAGGTGATGTCTCTGCTTTTTAAGATTCCTTACCCATATTTATCTCTTGCTTTCCACCAGTGAATGTCATTTTTTTCCAGGATGGTATATTCTTGACCTCTTTCCAATCTTAAGTCATGAGGTTCCGTGGGCTGAAAGTCATACATGGCTACTACTATTTCTTCCTCTTCCTCCTCTTCTTCCTGGGGAACAGGGGGTGGGGGCCTTCTCTGAAAATGAAACAAGGTATTAGAAATATTTTCACTTAAAGATTCTAATCGTCATATTTAATTAAGGTTATTGTTCTAGGTAGGGGGGGGAGACTAAATTCCTGGGTTTAATAAATGTCAGACTTTAATTGGAACTGGTATGCTAAAACAAGATGTCAGACCCTTCTGTCTTAAGACAGATCAGTGGGTCTTGTGTGCGACCAACTTCAAAGCCCTTGGAATTAGCATAAATAAAAACTAATTAAGTCAGGCAGACATCTTAAATGGAGACACCTCTTGATCCTAGAAAATTAACATGAGTTAAGTGTTAATTAAGTCACAACCAATTTACTTGGGAGGAAACCTCATGGGGGTAGCGAGCCATTAAGAAAACAGAAGGTTAGCACAACTGTGTTACAAAAGACCTGGGCTTAAGGTTAGCAAGTTTAGAACAGGTAGGATGTGGGGGGGGGGGAGGCAAGCTGCAGGGTGTGGGTGTTTGGTTGCTAAGAATTGGCTTGGGAGTTTTTGACAGAAGAGACAGAAACCTGTTTGCACAGATCTAGCATAAACATATGCCTATGAATACTAACATTTGTATGGAAATACAGCATACTGATCTCAGTAGAATATTTAAGCATAGCATACGGTACAGCACATGACAGTCGGGGTATAATGATATGTTGCCTCAGCAGTTACATGTTTCCAAACATGTGTTTCCTGAGTCCATTAGGAGTTGGAGCTTTTACTCAGACCCCCATTGGATTTGGATTACCAATTATAGGATTACCTGTATTACAACCTGAAATATATAGTTCCAATTACAGTGGTGCCTCACAAGACGAAATTAATTTGTTCCGCGAGTTTTTTCGTCTAGCGAATTTTTCGTCTTGCGAAGCACGGTGTCGGAAAAGTTTTGGAAAAGCTTCAAAAATCACCAAAAACCTCAAAAAAGGCTACCACACCGCGTTCTATGAGTTGCTCCTCGAAGTCAAGTTGCAACTGTATTAACGGTGTTAAGAAAAATGAAACAAACTTGCAAAAAACGCAAGACGTTTTCGTCTTGCGAAGCAAGCCCATAGGGAAATTCGTCTTGCGAAGCAGCTCAAAAACCGCAAAACCCTTTCGTCTAGCGAGTTTTTCGTCTTGCGAGGCACCACTGCATAATAGTACAGAACTGAATGTAAGTTAAAAGCATAAGACAACCCCTGCTGAATCAAACCAAAGACCCATCAAATCTTACAGTGAACAGCCAGATGCCAACAGGAAGCTCAAGCAGTACCTGAGCACAACAACACTTTTTTACTTGTGATCCACAGCAACTCAGAGATAAACCACCTCTGATACTGCTGGTAATACAGCCATCAGACTAGCAAAACCATTAACTCTCATCAGCTATAGCTGCTTAGTGCTCTGAATTCTCTCCTTACCTTACTTTTATCCGGCATTGATGGAGGCAAAGTCTTCATACCTAAAGCAAACCATAGAAATCACAGAGTCTGAATTTAGAGGTATCTGTTAAAGGCTTAAGTATGTAACATCAAGATTTTTGAAAGATCAGAATGGTTGCACTTCCCCTAATCATATCATGTTGCTGATTGATTAACCATTAGAAATGGTTATGGATTAACCAACACAGATGGAAGCGAGCCACAGGATTTCACGCATTCTTTGCCCCCCCCCCAATGTGCAAATTTTCCACACTGGGTCTAACACATTAAGTTAATTTGGCATCAGCATTAACCATCATTGTGGTTGAAAGCAGAATCTGAAAATGTGTATGGTGACACTGTATGGTGTGGTGTGCTGACCATGCTGTCAGAAGAATCGTAGAGTTGGAAGGGACCCCAAGGTCCCTGAGACCCCTGGGTATAGGATGGTATATAAATTCAATCAATCAATCAATCAATCAATCAATCAATAAAAATAAAATAATAAAAAAACACAGACAGAAGCATTTAAACAGGAATAGGAACCTTTATGGAGGTGGCAGCAATCACCCTGGTTATAGTATGAGTCTAAGTAGCTCCATAAATAGTACACAACAGGGATGACCTTAAGGTAGATTGGGATCTGCTGACATATCTCTGGGTGATTTGCACAAGACTGGCAAGACTGTCAATTATTAAACACAAGGGTTGCCAAAGCTGCATCCTTATGCATGGCCACAAAGTCTACGAACCTTCCTGCTCACAACTGCTTTCATCAGAGGTACCGTGTATGACACCATGGACCCGGCGCGAGTTGCATGCATGTGACATTATGCGCACACATTGCGCACGCATCACCGGGAGGAGGCTGAGCGCAGAGCCCAGTGAAGTGCAGTTTCAGTGGTGGCAGGGGGCTCCTCCTCTCTCGTGTTCAGGAGAAGCCAGCCACTGAAGCCGTTCTGCTCTTGGCTCTGTGCTCAGCCTCCTCCGTCCCTCAACAGATATGGGGCAATAAGAAGAAGGAGGAGGAGGAGGAGGAGGTTTGGATTTGATATCCCGCTTTATCACTACCCTAAGGAGTAATCTCCTTTTCCCTTCCTCCCCTACAACAAACACCATGTGAGGTGAGTGGGGCTGAGACTTCAGAGAAGTGTGACTAGCCCAAGGTCACCCAGCAGCTGCACGTGGAGGAGCAGGGAATCGAACCCGGTTCACCAGATTACGAGTCCCCCGCTCTTAACCACTACACCACATGCTATGGGGCGAATACACCTCAGCGCCATAGAGTTGGTGCTCTTGGCTTTCATTATATGATGTCAAGGATCATTACCATCTACCTGCCTCCAAAAGTACATCGAGGGACACGCTTCCCATTTCCTCTTTCATTTTTTGAAAGTTCATATTGGAACCAGAGCAGCTGAACATAAAGAGAAACAACTGATAGGAGAGGAAGGGGAGCAATCTGGGAGGCTGGGAGGAGGGAAACCGAACAGATGGGATAAATAAAAAAAATAAAAAATTGTCCAGTAGCACCTTAGAGACCAATTAAGTTTGTTCTGAGTATAAGCTTTTGTGTGCATGCACACTTCTTCAGATACACACAGGTGGGGTTAGATTCCAACACAACAGCAGCAACTAAAAAGCTTCCCCACTACCACATTAAATTGCTGAAGAAGAATGCTTGGCCTGGTGAGCTTGGTTCTGATACGGATCAAAAAGTCTTGGGCTGAAAATGTGCTCAGAGCTTTTGACTCTTAATTCTTAGTATATGTCTACCTACCTGAGCCACTAGTTTGCAACCTAGCTCCAGTTGGTGTACTTTAGGGTTCCGGGATATGAGGGTGCAGATTGTGCAAGCCTGAAGTCTGGCTACCATGGTACAATAAATACAAGCACTTACCGTTTTCAAAGAGGTTATATTTTTCACATCCAGGCGCTAATTTTTCTGTTTGTCTGCAGCACTGGTAGATTCCATCTGTCCAGAATTTAGGGTGGTACTTAACCATTATATTATTGTTGTTTTTTATTTCTACAAAAAAGTAAAATGCCAACATTTCAGGCCAAAATGCCAATGTTCTGTTAGTAGCTCTGTTCTTCTAGCTTCAGCACTGTTAATATTTTAGCCTAAGAGAACCATCCTTATTCACACATCTCCACTCTTCAGAGATTAAGTACACCTGAACATGAAAAACGCCACCAAAATATAAAATATCTATGCAAACAGGCATTACTCAGACATTATTAAAAGTCAAATGATCTATCATATCATTAACGACCAAATCAACTATGGTAAAATGAAGCTTTGGGCTTTGCTCCGAGTACTTCCTTATTTTGGGATACATTTCTATTTATTTTTTTGGCTTTGCTGCTCTCATATTCCAAAACATAGTAGATAAAGTGGGGATTCTGCACAGTCAAAGACCTTAAATTATGCCTCAACCTCTACTTGAAATTTATACTGAGTTTACACCAATTTAACTATCACAGTTTCTCCCAATGGATTCTGGGAATTACGATTTTGTGAGGTGCTGAGAGTCCTCCATCAGAGATTCCTACTTCCTTACAGGCCCACATACAGGCCCTTACAGGCCTATTCTTAGGATGGAATTAGATGATACTCAGCACCATAGCACTGGGAGTCCTATTTTGGCCTCGTAACATAAACATGGGGCAAGGACTGCTAGGGGAACTACAAGAGAAAAAAATCAATGGGTAGAGGTGCTTAATCCTTTGTCCACTGATTCTCTCCTGCAAGTAAAAAGAATTCGCTGGGACAGTCTTCAAGATCATAAGAAGACCATAAGACAACTGCAGGGAAAATGTTTGCCCTTGAAGAAGGCATTTGCTGGTAGACGCAGGAATGGTTAAGCAGCTTGTTATCTCCTGCATGTACCATGCTCCAACATTAGCATTAACCAGAAGGGAAGTGTTTAAGGAAGATGCATTTGATGGTATCTAGATCTATTCTTAGGGTTCCCAAGAAGAGGGAAATAAATGTTGAAGATGTTGAAATATTTCTTCTTATGAAGACATGACTTGTACAAGTAGTTATGATCCCCTTCTCACTGTTCTACCCCACATAGTTTTCAACTGACTTTTCCTCCCTCCCACCCAGAAATATATCACTAGACGCAAATTGCTATTTTCTGTTTTTAAATAATGGTGGCTGGGGATGCATCAGTATGTACAGAATGCACATGTGAGAAAGTTCTTTGTTAGCCTTTTCGATCAGGGTTCTTTCCTTCTCTCCACTCATATGCAAATGTTATAAACAGCTGCAGTTACCTTCTTTCAAGTTCCTTACCCACTGATCTCTACTGTATGCAGTGGGAGCAAAAATATAAAGTGTGCTGTTTTCATACACAACCTGGAAAGGACGAAGAAGAGAAAAGTTATGATAAGAGTAGCAATATTGGCTGTGCTTTATTGACTACTACAGTGGTGCCCCGCAAGACGAACGCCTCGCAAGACGGAAAACCCGCTAGACGAAAGGGTTTTCCGTTTTGGAGGCGCTTCGCAAAACGAATTGCCCTATGGGGTTGCTTCGCAAGATGAAAAAATCTTGCGCGCCCCCGCGGGTTTTTTTCGCTCCCCCCCTTTTCCTAAGCCGCCTATCAGCTGTTCCGCTGAAAAACCCGCTTAACAGCTGATCACGGAAAGCCGCTAGACCGCTGTAGCGCTAATCAATGGGCTTGCTTCGCAAGACGAAAAAATCGCTAGACGACGAGAATCGCGGAACGGATTCTTTTCGTCTTGCGAGGCACCACTGTATACAGCTCATATCTCCTCAATAAGTGCAAAATTGGTGCTTGGGATCCATAACAGACTGGGCCAGTAAACTAACGCTCAATTCTGTCAAGATGAAGGGACTGTTTCTGATTGTCTCGTTCATCTGCCCAGGTAGGTGGTTTCATCCAAGTTGGTGGCCATCACTACATCTTCTGGGAGACAATTCCATAGTTAAACAAAGTGTTGTATGAAGTACTTCCTTTTGTCTGTCCTGAATCTTCCAATACAAAACTTCAATGAGTGACCCAAACTTCTCTCAACCTTCTCCTTGCTCACTTTCCCCCTTGAACTCACAAACAGGAAATGTTGTGTTTCTCCTTATAGGGGAGTAGTCCCATCTCCTTGATCATTTGGTTTTCCTTTTCTGAACCTTTTCCAGCTCTGCATATCTTTATTGAGGCAAGGTGTACACAGTATTCAAATTTGTGGTTGCACCATAGATATGTATGATGCTATTTTGACACTGATATACCGTATTTTTATGGAGTTGACTGCGTTTTCAACCCTAGAAACTTACCTGAAATGGGTATTTATTTTGACAGGGAATAACTAAAGCATCATTCTTCACGATTTCCACACACTTGATTTTGGAAATGTCAACTGATCCTTTTCGGTACTTTTTCTGCAACATGTCAAACAAATGTGTAATGAGGTCACATTTTTTAAATGCATGAGATTACAGTACAAATTTCAGAGATATTGCAAAATTCAATTTTATGGGCTATGCCAGAAGAGGGCACAGCACAATTCTTGTTCAAGTGAAACTTAACAACACATTGCTCAATGGCTTTGACATTCCTGAAGGTGGAGCACAAATGCATAATAATTACTGATAGCTGTTAACGACTGCAAAAGACAGAAGACACAGTAAAAACCCCTCATAGGGTTAAATTTCTTACTCAGATTATTGAAGTCATTTCTTTGTGCAATTTTCATTACTAGGAGTGTTCTTGCAAGTGACTCCCATAAATTAATTTATAATGATTCATTCTTCAGAGACTGACACAAGTATGTCAAGAAGATTTATGCATACCAATGTCTGATTCACAACTAGTCGTGTGTCTTAACCTTTCATAAGTCAATATTTTAAGCAACGATATTACAGTATTTGCTGTCTAATCATATTAACTAAGTTAAAGTTAAGATTGTTGCTATCGTGCAAGTGGGATTCAATCACACGCCAGAAAATTAAGGTTGCATAATTCAAGTGGGAATGGCAAATTTGCCCAACAAATATTTTCCCCCCAAAAAAGTAATTTTTTGCAGTAAGGAAAGTGAGGGGAAATATAGCCCAAAGTGTGGAATAACAATGGTTTGGTTCAGTGTCACAGACCTTCCTCACAAATTATTTAGTTTGTTTGGTTTGACTGTTTTTGTTTCTTTTTGAAAAATTCAATTAAGAAACTATTAATAAAAAACTAGACCGAATCTTCAGTAAATAGCGGACATAGTATAACTATGAAACAAATTTTGTACAAGTACAGGATGACTGTTCTTTTTGCAGGTCTTCTGGAAGTGATCTAGTTATGAAGATGGAAAGCATCCCTCAAAACAGGCGTAAATTTATATGCTCATAAAGGACCAAAACCAGAGGAAAGGGAAAATAAAAGCTGTTGGTGCACATGTTAACACCCAATTCACAACAAAGAATGGAGCAGTACACAGAATCCTTCCACACAATAGTTTGTGGCAATAAATATGTACCTTTTTCCATTTACTATATACACTTTACATGGCTTTAAAGCGTTGCTCCCGGATATTTCATTTCACCCTTTTAAAAATCCAATGCACATCTAGCAAGAATTTTAAAGAGATAAACGGCTATAAATAAAATCCTCCTGCAAGCAATGCTCTGAAATCTTACGAACCATTTAAAGTCTGTTGTACAACTCCTGCTGTATGTGGGAATAGCTGTTTATCTGCCGGCTGGTGGGGAGTGAGGGTTGCAGCCTGGAGCAGCTTGGCTGGGGGGAAATTCTGGCTTCAGCGTGGTCAGAGAAGGGCAGAACCTCCTCCTCTGCCAGCTGTGCTGGCTGCTGGGGTTCCTCTGTGGTTGCGGCCAATTGCAGGCAAGCTTTGGGGCACGATTTAGACAATGGTCCAGAGGGAAAACTTCTTCCCTCTGGTCGACTCCCTGGCTATAACAGCCAGCCACACCCAGCCCTCAGCCTCAGTCAATGACGCATTGCGTTACTTTGCAGTACAATTCCTGTGTGGGAATGTACACCCAGCAAACATTCGTTTGAAGCGACAAAACGTTCTCCCTGCAGAAAGGCTGTTCACTTCCCACTCTGCTACACTTCAGCACTGTCGTTGAAAAGTCTCTTTGAAAATATTGGTAAACTGCGTTTGTTGCATGCTCAATCAAGAAAATCCAACAAAAACCGTTTAGGAGCAACGCAAGGCTGAGAAGCAAAAAGTGTGAACTCAGTGTTCTCGCTTCACTGCTCAGAATCAGGAAGTATGTCAGGATGCATGAATCTAGATAAAGCTAAAAATACGCATGAGAAACAGCCTACAGTTCTTAAAAATAAATGAATAAAACACCTCAAGTTGTGCACATATCAACACCAGCAAACTTTATGAAAAATGTCAAGCACAACTCTGCATGTTAGCATTGTTTTACTACAGGTCCCGTCCCCCCTGACAAGTAGTTTGGGGTCCAGTCAATCTCACTCCAATGAAAATAACGTGCTTTCTTCCCTTACATGAGCAAATATATGACTATGCGGACCCATCTTTCAACACAAGGGACCTGTGACCCTTTTGAGATATCAACAGCCATTAGCCGCAACCAGCATGGCCAGCTGTCAGAGAAGATGGGAACTGTAGCCCAGCAAATTCTGGTGCGCTATAGATTTCCCAATCTCTGCTTTAAAACACACATGTGGCGGTGGAGTGGGGAAGAGAAAGCTTGCTATTGTTAATGGATGCTTTTATATGGGACAGCAGTATCCTGGGTAAACTTTATGTTGATTTGTCTGCTGAGAAGACTGTACAGTCTGCAGATGACTATGGGGAGTGATCCAAGGCACACTCAAGAAGCACATCCCAGGAGAAGCCCAACGCACACCTGGACAGCTACATATTGAAGAGTGGTGGGCGAAAAAATATTTCCGGCAAGCTGATCTCACGAAGAATCAGCGATTTTATCCTGCTGATGAACTCCAAAGGAGTCCCAGGATATTTTACTGGGATAATTATATTAACGAACAGAAACAGAGTAAAATATGTACAGCATATGTGCTGCCACTCATGTCAAGCCACACACAATGTTCTCAAGAAAGCAAAGAAGATTAATTCCTCACCATGTAGTATTTCCAATATGGCATCCGATATACAATAAGTTACATGCTATTATTTGAGATGGAGGAGGAATTTCCAAAGCAGATTCACCTGATTCAATTCAGGTGAATTATGACCCACACAAGATCAATGGACCACTTCAGAATCAGCAGACAGTCTGGCAGCAACTTTTCTTAGTTTTATTACAGGTGCTGGGTGATCATCCATTGTTAAACTGACAGCTTGTTAATAATCACAGTGGGTTGGTTGGTGCTTCCTTTGTGGGGGTTACCAACTGAAGGTTTTTAATGACTGGCAATGAACCTTCAATGTGTGTGTGCAGGGGCTGAAGGTGGAGAAAATCATTTTATTTTAATTTGAGTAGGTATAGAAGGCTCAGTTCAGACAAGGCTCCCTGCTATCTGAAAGAGTTGCGAATCTCTGTTTACATGATCTACACTCACTAATAATAATAATAATAATAATAATAATAATAATAATAATAATAATAATAATAATAATAATTTATTTATACCCCGCCCATCTGGCTGGGCTTCCCCAGCCACTCTGGGCGGCTTCCAAAAAAATATTAAAATACTATAATACATCAAACATTAAAAGCCTCCCTAAACAGGGCTGCTTTCAGATGTCTTCTAAAAGTCTGGTAGTTGTTGTTCTCTTTGACATCTGGTGGGAGGGCGTTCCACAGGAAGGGCGCCACTACCGAGAAGGCCCTCTGCCTGGCTCCCTGTAACTTGGCTTCTCACAGTGAGGGAACCGCCCGAAGGCCCTTGGTGCTGGACCTCAGTGTCCAGGTAGAACGATGGGGGTGGAGACGCTCCTTCAGATATACTGGACCAAGGCCATTTAGGGCTTTAAAGGTCAGCACCAACACTTTGAATCCTTATTAAATCCTTATTATCAGCACCAATCCTTATTAGCACACAAGAGGAAGGGATTGAAAGAATATGTTTCTGATTTTGAACTACAGATTTCGTGCCACTGGATCTTGGAAAACTGTGGCTTATTTAGATAGCAGTTTATTTCAATGCTGGTTGGAACAACGAAGGCTAAAGCTTAGTTTCACTAGGAACTGTGGTGAGTTTAAAACCAGAAACTTCTAGTTTCTTTCTCTGGTGCATTAAAACAGAGGATTGGGAAGGAAAAGAGCATGAACTCAAGGCTTCACCACAGTGGCCAGAAGGCAAGTGTGAAGGCAAGCCAAAGGAAAACCAATTCAGAATGCCTATTTTAAAATGGCTTTTAGCTCAGGTTTCAGAGCACTCACTGGGGAGGAAAGTCCTAGTAATTAGTTCCTTCTTGCCACCCTGTGGCAGAAATTAACTCAGGTGTCTCGGTGGTGAACTAGGACATACACCCTCTAGCACTAGAAATTATTCTTAGGCACTGATGGGCTAAGCAACAACTGCCTCTTGTATCCAGACCATTTCTTATAAAAATGGTTCTGATCTTCTATCAGGTGCCCCATTTGGTATGGATATTGCGGATATGTTGTTGTTATAAGAATTTTGGTTGCTGTGGTTTAGAGAACCCAACCCACTACCCGTGTTTCCTACTTATACTCACTTCCGCATGCGCTGTTCCTGGCGATCCCGGGATCTCTTGACTGGTTGTTTAAGGCCGGCCTGATTGAGCTTTGCTTCCTCTGGTTAACCCTGGTGGATCTCCAGTTATTTCCAGACCCTGGGATCGCTGGAGGACTGGTGGCTCCTCCTGGCAAACTGCCTGGCGCGCAATGGATCACCAGTCCTTCCTCGCTCCCAGAATCCGGGCAACCAAATGTCCCTTCATGCGTCGCCATCTGTTGTAAACAAAATCTGCCCTTCTTCCCTTATGGGGTATCCAAAAGCCCATATAGAGTCCTTACGTGGGTTCCCTCTTGGTAGGAGAAAATAACAGAGGCCAACCAGAGAATATTGAGAAGCAAAGCAGCTAGTAAGCCTGATCTTTATTGATCTGTTGCAACAGGGTGCTCCCCTCACATACAGGAAAGGAGGAGGACCTAGAACAACGGTGTGCCTGCCCTTATATAGACATTTTAAATTTCCTGCCTTGGAGCTCAAGACCACCCCTCCATACATCACACATACATCACAGAAGGAGTGTAACCCAAGACCACCCCCCACAAACATCATACGTACATCACAGAAAAGGCGGTCTACAACAGAAATTTGAGTGTTGTTGTTTTTCCTGTCTAGCAGGTTTTCTGATAATGCCTTATCTGATTGCCTCTCCTGGTAGTCCGCCCATTCCTCTGAAATGGTGATCACCCACTTCCTGAGATAATGGGAAAGTTCCCCCACCCCCTCCCTCCTTGCAGAGAAAACATTTGGTCAGTTTGGGAGTTAAAATGGTTTCAGGGAGTCAAAATGGTTTCAGGAAGGTCTTCCTGTGCTGCTCCAGACATTGGTATATTTATGAACATTTATTATATATATATATGACCTTAAAATTCTGCTGCTTCCTGGTTAAGTGACTCTAACAGTTAGTGCTAGGGTGAGGCAAGCTAGCTTTGTTGTTTTCCATTCTGTACAGTACAGTGGTACCTTGTTTCTTGAACTTAATCCATTCCAGGAGTCCGTTCAACTCCCAAAACCATTCAAAAACCAAGGCGCGGCTTCCGATTGGCTGCAAGAGCTTCCTGCACTCAAGCAGAAGCCATGTCGGATGTTCGGCTTCCAAAAAACATTTGCAAACCGCAACACTTCCAGGTTTGTGGCATTTAGGAGCCAATTAGTTTGACAACTAAGCCGTTTGAGAACCAAGGTACAGCTGTACTTAAATTCTCAACTGTATTTTTACACTATTAGCCTTTTTCTTAATTGTCTTCTTATGGGTACTATGTTCCTATGCCTAGAATCTCCTTAGGAAATTGCTTCGTTTATCTTGGTGTGGCTTCTTAAATAAATCTAGCTCCAAATTGGTACTTGACTGGTACAATGCTACCAAGTAATTTGTGGGATTGGAGCTCAGAAGGCTTGTCTGTTTGGCTGTTGTTTTCATGAATCCCATGGATTTCCAGAAACACAATATTCCCCTGGCTCAGGTTGGGAAGCAAGCGGGTGGGGGCAGCGCAACAGCTCTACCTTGCAAGGTTGTTTTGGCCCGGTTATTTGGCACCCTGCTATAGTCCAGGGGATTGGCACCCAGGATTTAGGTACAACATTCCTGGGACTTAGTGAATGAAGAAGGGGGAACCCAGGTCTCACTTTGGGGTGGGTGTACTATATATCTACTGCTATTATAAAGACAAGTGATCTGTCACCTGAATGAAAACTAAAGCCCTGGACCAGGCATAGGCAAACTCGGCCCTCCAGATGTTTTGGGGCTACAACTCCCATCATCCCTGACCACTGGTCCTGTTAGCTAGGGATGATGGGAGTTGTAGTCCCAAAACACCTGGAGGGCCAAGTTTGCCTATGCCTGCCCCAGACCTCACTGTCTGGGAACAGGAATGTCTAACGATATTATTAGCCTCTCAGCTTTACTGAAGCATTACTGAACTTGGAGGAAAGTGGACAGATACAATGCACAGTACGGTTATTTCAAGGCTTTGCACTGTTTTGAAAACACAAGAAGATGACAGTGAGAACAGAGCAGCCACTTTTGCCAGCACTAGAGATACAAACCCATTATATATCTGCCTTACTTAATTATGTTGCTGTGTTTACAGTGGATTTGTGTCGCCAGTACTATGAAAACATCAGCTTGGCTAAGCCACTGAATCCTACCTTTGACCCAATTTCATCATTCTTTGATGCAACATGAATCATATATATATTTATATATAATATTTCCCTAACTTTCACCCCTCCATAACTCAAAAACTATAAGGCATAGGAATTTTTAAAATCACATTAGTGACTTTGAGATGTGAGATAATCCAGCACAGCAAATTTAATCAAAATCTGAGATCTAGTAGTTAATCGTAAAAAAATAATAATGTGGTGATCTGTCATGGAACAGCCCCACTGAAGAAGATAATGGTGGTTACCCAGACCTCGCTGATGGTTGTGAAGGAGCCCCCATAACAGCTCAAGATTCAGGGCCCCCATAATGCGGGTCCCACCACTGACTGCTAGGCCAAAATTTACAAAAGCAGCTTTCTATTCATCTCTGGGAAGCCTGTGGTTTTGGTTACTAAGAAACATGGGAGCTCCCTGAAAAAGATCCACCATGATTTTGTTGCTAATTTAAAACAGAAATTGGGGATCAGTGGCCCTCCAAACGCTGCTGCTCTCATTGTGGGAATTAAAGATTCTAGCAACATCTTTATTCTTTTCCTAGCTATGCACTGGATTTCTAGTTTTGCATCAGAATTTGTTTTCAATGAATGAAGAATCTGAGAAAACAAAGGGTATCTTAGCATTGTGCAAAGTGCCTTTCCTCATTACTGGGTAACTAGAACCAACCCACACACCCAGTGCAATGGAGACCTTTCAAAGCCTTCTCCCCATCTGCTTTTGTTGTTGTTGTTGTTTACCAAGGTAATTATCATAGAATCTTCACTGTTCCTTTCCTAGACCAAGCAGTTCCCTTTCTAGACCAAAGGAGGACCATGAGAAAGATAAATGCACAGATTACTATTTGCAAAACAAAAGCAGGTTTGTGGCAGTAAAATATCGGACAGCTGGCTCAACCTGCACTGAACATGCTGACATTTTTTAAGTGACTACGTATACACACTCTGCATTCAGACATTAAGATAAGCCAGATTTTCTGGCTGATTGTGGCTTAACAGGAATGAGCAACAGGCTGCCACAGGCTGCCCTATTCCAGCTTCAATTCTCCCCTGGTGGAAACAGGCTAAACAAACCAGGAAGCCTTGGCTTACCATGACATCTAAAGCAGAGATTGTGGTTCATTGCTCCCTAACAAGCCAAAATCAGAAAGCCAGCAACAAACCACGGCTGGCTTTGTGTTGGCCAGTGACCATGGCTTGTTAGGAAGTCACGAACCACAATCACTGGTTCAGATCAAGGTTTGTTTGTCCCACTTTCACCAGTGGAGTGTGAAAAGGGAGTGTTTGGGCAGCATGTCCTAGCATGCTGCTTGTTCGTGGTACACCATGATAGGCCAGAAAGTCTGGCTTACTGTTGCCTGCAAACGCAGAACTGCGTGAGGGCCTGTTTCAAACCAGAGGCTCTACATCTGCTGTGCTGGTTGCCAGGGAGTTATTTCTACTGGAGAAGGGGGAAAGTGCTTGATTTCATGCTGGAATTGCTTTTAAAGAAAACTACAATGACTGCCACCTTGGATAGAAAAGAAGGATCCAAATATTTTGATTAAAACGCATACGGCTTTGAGACTACAGAACTGGGACAGCATCTGTCAAACACCAGCATTTCATTGAGCTACACTAAATCCTCTGAAAAGCAGGACCTATGAAATGCTTTAGCCAACAGAATCCTATACATGTCTCATCCTTACATACAGGAAAGCAGGCATAGGAGTGAACCCTCAATACCTCAAATCAGCATTACCTTTTCAAAATCTGCAAAATCACTTTCAAGCCTCTGGTTTAAATGGCTCTCACATTATAACAACACACAGAGTCCATCTGCACCAGCACAGCTCTGCTTAGTTGACATAACAATTCTTTTTCTTCACAATTTAAAAATGGATTTGTTGTCTTAATTCTCCAGAAAACATGTTTCCTTGCTCCTCAGCCTCCCAATACGGAACTACTGACATCTGGAAGATACCATACACATTTAACTTAAGATGCTCTCCCCACCCCATGAAAAATTAAATCCCTTGTGAATTTTTAGCTTTAGTTTCTTGGTCTTGGGTTGCATCCATCCAACCAGGCACTGCTCAGCACAAGCTCTTACATCAATGCCCTTGTGAAGTTTCAGTACTAAGTAATCATTTTCCATTTTGAAACACATTTTGCATACAATAATGTAACTGCACAAATGAAGAATATACTGTGTAGGTATCCCAGTTGTCCCTGCTTTTTCTCTTGTACTTTATAGTCTCAGTAGTTCCCCAGTTTCTTCCTTAGTTTGTACTTGAAAATACTGCCAGTGCCAACCAATCAGGGATTACCAGTGCCAATGTCCACATACCATACACAACTGGAGAGAGGTCTAGAGCTCACAGTGTCAGGGATGCCCACAGTATACTCCCTGCACTCACACGGTGACATCAAAACACTCCCAGTTCATCAACCCCACTAGTATAGCCATCAATAGGTTCTGGGGTACTTCGGTATTCACACTGAGGCTGTCTTGACTGGGCTGTCTTGTGGCTTCATGGCCTCCATGACAGCCATGGGGCTGTCTCAAGTGGTCATTGGGCCAACGGGGAAAAAGCATCCCCTCAATTTATTCCATGCCTCATGTGAAGGGCAGCAGTCCTGGATATTAGGCGGAAGGGTTCAAATTACCCCACTGTCATGGTCAGTCCACTATCTGGTGAAGTTCAGGCTTGCGATTCCAGTCCCCCTGCCCTTGCTAGGGTGTTGAACCCATTAAGGTGATCTGCCCCAGAAATTTATGGGATCCAATGGACTCCTGAATGCTGTGGAATAATCAAGCAGAGAGGGGAAGAAGGGGGAACGGCCCATTTGCCACTATCCTTTCCATAGCAACGCAGACCACGCAACCCACAATTTAAACGTTACTTAGGGTTTGTAAGGCTCTGTGGGTTTTGAGTCAGGACATGCTTTTCTCCAGTGCCTTACCACGTCTGCTGAAGGAGTTGCGGGCTGTACTGTACTACCCAGTGATGCGTTTAAAGTCCCACAATTGCGAGCGCTGTTGAAGTTGGCTATAAAAAGCCTCCCCTTAACCTTCTGTGAGGGACGCGGGTGGCACTGTGGGTTAAACCACAGAGCCTAGGACTTGCCGATCAGAAGGTCGGCAGTTCGAATCCCCGCGACAGAGTGAGCTCCTGTTGCTCGGTCCCTGCTCCTGCCAACCTAGCAGTTTGAAAGCATGTCAAAGTGCAAGTAGATAAATAGGTACCGCTCCAGCAGGAAGGTAAACGGCGTTTCCGTGCACTGCTCTGGTTCACCAGAAGCGACTTAGTCATGCTGGCCACATGACCTGGAAGCTGTACGCCACGACTGGACCTAATGGTCAGGGGTCCCTTTATCTTTACCTAACCTTCTGTGCCCTGATGGAAGGCAGAAGTGAATAAGCCCAGACCTGGGAGCCCATACCACCAGTTCCTAAAAGGACCACCAGTCCTCCTGAGGGAACTATCCTATAATTTGTAACATTTGCTTCTTTGTTTTTATTATTTAAACTACCTTGGCTGCTTACTGCTCTTCCTTCATGCTCTGCCACTTGGTGCCTTAGACTACACTGCTTTCCTTTACCCTCGTCTAGCTTCCTTCTACCTGACCTTAGGATTCCAACCGTGTTACCCATTTGGGATGTTGACTCTCAACGAACCCTGGCAGGATTTACAGTAAATGCGTCACTGACTGACCTGTACCACTTCACTTTGGCGCAGTCCTGTAATGCGGTCATGCAAGATAAGTTCTACGTCACATACAAAGTGATTTCACAACGCATAAATGTTACAGCCCCTTTTTTTAAAAAATGATTTTAAGAAAATGATATTCAACTCCATCTAGTTCTTTCCCCCCATAAAACAATGCAGTGAATCAACATGCCACTTCCCTATTCTACCCCCTGCCCGCTACAAATTCGATGCTCAGTCCTTTGTTCAGGGCAGCTGATTTTGCAACAAGCAAAGCATTTTCCAGCTTTGTCAGTGCAGTCTAACTCATCTCACACAGACAGAGACATACCTCAGCTTCCTTGTACCTTGGCAAGGAGCTGATCGGCACCTCCAAAACCAGGAGAGACTATGGACCAGAAACTTTAAACATTTGCTTTTTGTCGCCTTTTGTGCCAGTGACTTCCTCCATGGTCATTGGGGTCAGATCTGGTCTGCTCCTCCTCCCCTTCTCCTCCATCAGTCCATCTGCCTCCCTTCCTGCTTTCCTCCCTCCACTTGCTGCTTTTCCCTCTGCCTCCTCCCTTCCTTTTTCCTCCTCCTGCAACTCTCCATCTTTCTTCCCTCAATGGATTGCTACTCTGATGTGCAGCCTCCCTGGGTGCTCCACTCACACTTCGACCAAATGGAGAGGGGGCCCTGGAAGGCTGCTGTGACAGCCCACACCAATGACTGGATTCCTCCACAAAGGTGCCTGTGCACCTTGCCTGGCCACCCAGAGCCATGGAGTAGCAGCTCAGGGAGTGGGGCAGAAGTGTGGGCAGTAGGAGTTCTAGCCACTCCAAGCCAGAGTGTAGAGGTGCGATTTTTGTGTGCCCGCACTGGGCCTGCATCCTTGGCAAGCGGCAACCTGGCTAACCCCTAGGTATGCCCCTGCACACAGAAGGTAAACTACTAAGATAAAGGTTATGATCCTTTCATCCGGTACCAACTGCATGAACTCAGTATGACAAGTAGCAAAGTTCAGCATCATAAATATTAAATCAGCAGAGCAAACATACAATTACCACCTCCAATACACAAATTGGCAAAAAACGAGCAATTTAAACCAAGTTTCCTACCTCTGCACGACCTTCATAATATGCTAACATGGATTTTGTAAGCACAAAAAGCCTCTCTTTGTAATTTAAAGGAGATGTCCTTTTCTTTTGTTGTGATCTTTTAATCAGAATCTCTTCCAGGATAGTGTTCATATTCATTTCAGCCACTTGATCAATCTTTCCCCAGCCATTGAAGATGCAATCCTGTTAAAAAGAATTTGAAAGCAAAGAATTATGTTGGTGTCATATTTTTCTGTAACATAGTTTGCCTTCTATTTACTGCTATGCATCTATCAGTTCACTATGCAAAATGCAGTGAAATTGCTCTTCTGACACAGTAACCCAGAAATCTAGAAAAGTTAAACATTAGGCAGAAAGGTCAACTTTTACCTTAGCAGAGGTCTGCAATGGCATGTTACCTCTAACTGGAGACCTATACTCAGAGGGTATGAAGCACAGCACATTTCAGCTGCTTTAGTGTTGAAGATGAGGTTAATATTGCAGAGAATAAAACATGAGAGCACAGACTTAATGTGCTCGACAGTCATACCTCGGGTTACAGACGTTTCAGGTTGCACATTTTTGGGTTACGGACGCACCGAAACCTGGAAGTACCGGAACGGGTTACTTCCAGGTTTCAGCAATCATGTTTTGCGCATGCGCAGAAGCGCTGAATCGCAACACGCGCATGCGCAGATGCGGCGCTGCGGGTTGCGAAAGTGCCTCCTGCACAGATCACATTCGCAACCAGAGCATCCACTGTATATTAAATGTGTTTTCAGGCAGAATGGAATACAGTGGTGCCTTGCAAGACGAAAAGAATTCGTTCCGCGAGTTTTTTCGTCTTGCGATGTTTTTCGTCTTGCGAAGCACGGTCCGTCGCAACTGCGCCTCTTCAAGCGGCTTTTAAAAAAAAGCGCAAGACGTTTTCGTCTTGCGAAGCAAGCCCATAGGGAAATTCGTCTAGCGAAGCAACGCAAAACCGAAAAACCCTTTCGTCTAGCGAGTTTTTCGTCTTGCGAGGCATTCGTCTTGCGGGGCACCACTGTATTGTTTCCCTGCCCCCTACCTCTGCCCCCAAATGAATACCTGCTAGCTTCCTGCTGGAGGTCACGGTAGGAAAGGGATTGCACAAAACTGTATTATTTGTTGGGATTCATTTTTGTGTGTGTGAGAGAGAGGAGAATTTGAAAGTCATATTTTTCATCTCTAATCTGGATACAGTCCACTCTATTACCTCAGCATTCCAGCATCTCATTCTGCAGCATATGTGGAGCCAGCCATCATTAGCTTCCTTTAAAAGAGAAACTGACAGAAGATAGATGGTGGTGTATGTCTGAGTGTCTCGCCCTTGTATGCAGCCCACACACAAGTCTGCTTGGTGATTTCAGTTTTTTTTAATGCTTTCAGAAACTACTTTCTTTAAAAGAAGACATGCTGTTACACAGTACCAATCTTCCCTAGTTTGTATGGTTTAAATAAATTTTATATATTTATATAGTTTTAATTCTATCAACTTCTGGGTGCGGGATATGTCCTACAGGCTAGAAGTGCCTATACTATATTCCATTACATCTATGATACATTTATAATATTTTGCTAAACAATATGGTCTGCAATATTTGCATCCTCAGGTACAATTGCCTAGAGCTGTAGAACATGGAGGGAAATAGTTAAACAAGGCGAGGAACTGATCATCATCTTTCTTAAAAGAACAGCTTAAATGAAGATGTCGTCCCCCCACATGCACACAGTTAAAACAAAAATCTCAGGTTCATCTACATGTAATAAAAGGTGTGGGATTCAACTAAGTTTTAATCAGAGTATACGCATTGGGGGTAAATGGACCTAACTTAAGTCATGTTTGTTAATTTCAATGGATCTACTCTGAGGAAAATTTAGTTGAACACCACCCAAATGAAACAAAAAGTTCTTTTCCAAATATAGCATTTGCCTATGGAACTTATTTCCACATGACCGTAAGATGGCTGATTATTCATAACCTTAAAAGGTTATGATTATACTTGGATGGCTTTATCAGCAATGGTTTGCCATGACGATCAAACCCACAATATATCCAGAAGCAGTAGTCTTCTAACCACCATACTTCGCACTTTGACAATAGGAAATGGACATCAATCTCATGACCTATGTATGAAGCCACCTGAGCATCCTGTCTGGCAACTGTTAAAGTGCAAAATACTGAGGTAATGGGTAAGTAATTCAGCTTGGCATTTAAATTCTTATATCAAATCAGTGCCACAACTTCCATTGCAACTTTTGATGTTAAAAGAGCTGAACATTTATAACATTTTTACTTCTTAGATTACCCAGTGCAGCCAAACTTACCTGCATAGACAGAGTCCAGTCTTAATATTTCTGCTTTTAGTGTAGCTCCCTGCTGAAAAGCTCTCCTCACACAGCAGCAGTATGTTTTAATAACATCCTATAGAAACTGAGAGGCGAATGGCTCATCTCATTTGCAATAGCTGTGGGAGTTCCAGAGTGTGACCCGCCCCGAATTTCCTTAATTCCCAGCTCCACCAGCCCTTGCTTGGCCAGTCTGACTAGATGAGATACTGACAACCACAACTAGAGATGTCAGAGAGAGTTTCAGATGTTCAGCTTCTCTGGCTGTTGGAATATTTATGCCTCTTAACTTTCATTTTGTTTGTAAAAGCAACATAGTATGAACACATATCTGGTGCAAGTTCCATAGGTGAAAATGTAATAGTGAAGCATCAGTTATACAGATAAATACATTTGGGTGTGCCAGTGTGTATCAAACTACAACAGATAGAAAACTGAAAGGTGGTATGCATGCAGCCCAAGATACAATGGTACCTCGGGTTACATACGCTTCAGGTTACAAACTCTGCTAACCCAGAAATAGTACTTCAGGTTAAGAACTTTGCTTCAGGATGAGAACAGAAATCGGGCTCCGGCGGCACGGCGGCAGCAGGAGGCCCCATTAGCTAAAGTGGTCTTCAGGTTAAGAACAATTTCAGGTTAAGAACGAACCTCCGGAACAAATTAAGTACTTAACCCGAGGTACCACTATATTCTGAATACAGTCATACCTTGGTTTTCAAGGAGCCTAGTTCTCGAACATTTTGGCTCCCAAACGATCAAACCCCGGAAGTGACTGTTCCAGTTTTCGAAAGTTCTTTTGGAAGCTGAACATCCAACCGGGCTTCCAATTGGCTGTAGGAGCTTCCTGCAGCCAATCAGAAGCCGCGCTTTGGTTTTCGAACGTTTTGGAAGTTGAACAGACTTCTGGAACAGATTCCGTTCGACTTCCAAGGTACGACCGTATTGAATATCTTCATAATGGTTCACCTGGGCTTAGTGAGGTGTGCACTTCATACTTAGAAGTAATCATCAGGCTACTTGAACACTTGGAAAAACAACAGCAGTCACCTTGCATCAAGGGCCAGCAAGTAACACAGATCTTGCCAAATGTAAATAAGTTGGATTTACTAGTGATTTATATAGGGTTGTGTCCAGAGGTTGATTTAGGGCAGCGTGACCGGTTTCACCACACTGGGCGCTGAGCCTAGGGGGTGCTGCAGGGTGCTGCAACTATGTCATAGTGAACTGAGCAGAACGGAAAGCGAGAGGTGAGGAGAACTGAATTTTGGCCTCTCACAGGGCGCCGCTAAAATTTCAAAGATCAAAGTCCACCCCTACTGTATCCAATGAAATCATTCCTTCTGTGCAAGGGCTTCCAACTTGTCTAATGGACCTTAACCTTTCTTTCTTTCTTTCTTTCTTTCTTTCTTTCTTTCTTTCTTTCTTTCTCTCTCTCTCTCTCTTTCTTTTTCTTTCCCTCCCCAAAAAAACTGCTCTGGAAGGTAGGGGAAAACCCCAGAACAGATCTGGAGGCATGTGGAAGAGGGGTGAGAGGGAGGGGAAGTTTTGTTGCAGAAGTCCATGTGCGAACAGAGTGACTTCAATGGATACAACCCACAGTCTCTCAAAATGAGATAATACTACTGCGCTCCCTCCTACCCCTTCCTTTCATTAACCTTATAGTAATATAAAAGTAAGTTATGCATACATGAACCTAAAGATTCTCATCTGTACATCTAAAAGCCTCAAAAATAATCTTAGGACACTCATTTTCCACACAGGAAATTTTAACACTGGGCTGCTGAATAATCTGAGCTGCACAGGATGAGTCAATGGCAAAATCAGTTCAGGTCCTTAAAACATGGTCTTCTTTTTTTTCTTCGTTTTGTTTTATTGATAATGTATATGTGCTTTTAGATGTTGGATTAAAATAAATTTTTTTAAAAAAACAAAAAAACAAAAAAAAACATGGTCTTTTTGTCTCTCACTTACAGCAATCTATGAACTGCGGCGAAAGAAATTATAAGAAAAATCAAACAGACTCGCTTGTGAAGACGGAAGAAGAACTTTACAATTCATGTACCAATTAATACACAGAAATCAGCCCAGATCAGCATCAAATTCACTGTCTTTCAGCAGCTACAACCACTATCAAACAAACAGGCAAAGGCACCTTTGCTCACTTGCAATCAGGTTTAATCTTGAAGTCGCAAACAGAGGACTCTGGACCAGATCTGACCCATGGAAAGACATTAGATAGCAAAATCTCAGTCACCAACATAAAGTAGCAGAACTTCACCACCTTTGCGCCCTTTTCAAAGCGGGACTTCAGGAACAAATTGCTGCTGATCACAGGTTTAATTAGACTGACTTGAAGGAGGCAGCCATCGCAAGTTAGAAATGATTAGGCTTATTGCAAAGTTGAGGAAGGGATGATGATAGCTGGAATAGCTCAGTCGGTAGAGCGTGAGACACTTAATCTCAGCGTTGTGGGTTCAAGACCCACCTTGGGCAAAAAGTTCCGGCATTGTAGGAGGTTAGATTGGATGACCCCTGTGGTTTCTTCCCAACTCTACAATTCCGTGATTCTATGAAGATGTCTGTAATCACGGTTCAAGCATATATTTAATTCTTAATGGAAATCTCGTATATCTGTAGGGATAAGAACACAGACAACTATAGAAATATATTCAGTGGTACCTCGGGTTACATACACTTCAGGTTACACACTCCGCTAACCCAGAAATAGTGCTTCAGGTTAAGAACTTTGCTCCAGGATAAGATCAGAAATCGGGCTCCGGCAGCGCGGCGGCAGCAGGAGGCCCCATTAGCTAAAGTGGTGCTTCAGGTTAAGAACAGTTTCAGGTTAAGAACGGACCTCCGGAATGAATTAAGTACTTAACCCGAGGTACCACTGTAAACAGTACACTGTTATAAGATTAGTCCTACAGAAAACAATGTTTCTCTTTCTCCTTAAGAAGATGTTAAATACAAAATGACTCTTTGTGGTGACCAAAACGGGGTGGGGGGGAAATGCCCAAAATCAATACACCCCCTTCCAAGAGGTACGTTTATACTGCAAACAAACCAGGTGAAGGAAGCCAAAACAGATGAAGTAGCTAGTACAAAGCAGTGGGTCTGCCATGTCGAAATCCTGCTTGATCTTCAGCAAGAATAGCTTCCCCAGTTATCCAATCAAGTAGGTCACTGTAAAGATACTTTGCATATAATTTGCTAATTACAGGTAGCAAGCTAATTGGTCTCTATAACTAGCCCTTTTTGACTACCGCTGTGGCCCAAACTTCAGGAAATAACTCGGATGGATAAATAAATGAGAGTATTACTGCCAGCAGGGAGGCCCACCAGTCAATGTTAGATTTCAACCGTTCTGGGAGCAAATAGTCTAAGTCTGGTGCTTTATTATTTTTAAACTGCGAAATAAGGTTATTGACTTCAGTTAGAGATACTGGAGGCCAGTCTGGTAAGTTTTCCAAAGATTCTGCTATTTGGTTGACCTCATCATCCCACCCAATGATAGAGTGACATTTTGACACTTTGGCACCCTATCTGCAAAATTTAACAATTCCAAAATGCAGGCGCACTTTCACTTTCGCAAGATTGAATGCACTGCCTTCGGCTGTACTAGAGGGCCGATTTCAAAAAATTCCACTGGAAAAACGGTTATGTTCATGTGGAGGTGGCAGTATTGAGTCAGTACCACATGTGTTTCTGGCTTGCACTCTTTACAAAGATTTGAGGAGTGAGATTATTACCCTTCTATTATTGTCCATGCCGGGTGCTCAGCCATTGCTACTGTGTTCTTTCTTTTAGCAGATCATGATGACCAGGTGACAGCAAAAACTGCAAGGTTTTTAGTGGGGGGCGATTAGAATAAGATCCGTTATTTGATTATTGATGTACACCTCCAAAATGCATTTTGTATAGTTAAGTTTTCACCTCTGTCTTCAGTACATTTCATTTTATTGCCACAGCTAGTGGCTGATGCAAAATAAAGATTCTTCTGAATGAAGTAGCTTAAAATTACCGCACTTTTTGCTCCATAAGACGCACCTGACCATAAGACGCACATAGTTTTTAGAGGAGGAAAACAAGAAAAAAAAATTCTGAACGAAACAGTGGATGTATGATTTTTGTGGTTCATGCTGTGGCCACAGCCATGATATGTGATTTGACGGTGAGATTGGGGTAGCCCAATGCAAAAATCCTGAGGATCCATGTGCTTTTACCTCCCCGCTCCCAGGCAGCCTCCTTTATCTCTAGAGTCCCTTATCCCTCCCAATTGCTTGCCGATCAGCTGCTCAGCAGTTTTGTTTCAACACCCCCTTCCCTCTTTCTAAAAAAAAAAAAGGCATGATCTGCTTTTCGCCCCTGGGCAATTCGGCTCCAGGGACCACGCATTCGATCCATAAGACGCACAGACATTTCCCCTTACTTTTTAGGAGGAAAAAGGTACGTCTTATGGAGCGAAAAATACGGTAGTTTAATATTACTGCTGTGTTCTCTGCATAGAAGCAAAACTCTGCACTAGTGTGTCAAATTTAGCAACAAAAGCTGGATGCTGCCATAGCTCAGTGGTAGAGCATCTGCTTTGCATGCAGAAGGTCCTTGGTTCAATCTTCAGCATCTCTAGGTGGAACTTAGAATATTTCCTGCCTGAAATCTGTGTAGTCGGTGTGTTCAGTACTGAGCAAGATGGTCCATTGGTTTACTCTGTTATAAGGAAGCTTCCCATGTTCCTATAGCCAGCATGAATCATGCAAATCTGGCACCGAGGAATGACTTCCCTTGTTTTGCATAATACCTTCTACAATTTACTGATCTGCATAATTTTTGCTGCTTCTGCTAACTGATGAGAAAGAAAGACAAGAATCTATGCATGGCACTAATCCCCACCACCCCCATGCCTTAGGGACAGAAACACTGCCAAGCTGAGCAAATTCCAGAACTATACTGAGAATGGGTAAGGAAAAAATGGTGGGTTTTGGTTACAGAAATGGCCATCGGCATAGAATCTGCTATGTTCAGTTGTCTTTGGACAAACCAAGGTGTTCAAATATTGTGCAACGTGCACAGAAATCAACTTTTCACTGCATATAAAAGGTAAGTATAAATCATAGTTATGACTGCTGATTTCTGGGGCATTGGAAAACAACTTTTGATGGAAGTTACACAGATACTAACGTTGGTATATGCTAAACATATATGGGCTCAATATCTATTTTCCTCCAATTCCTGATATACTTCTAATGTGACCTTAAGTGCTGAATACATTTCCACCAGTGTTTTGTACTCTCCTCCTGCTGCCGAAAAAGGTCATTTAAATATATTTCTAGCAAAGACTTTCATATGAAGTGGAAACAGGGGGGGAAATGTACTAAAAGGAAAAATGTGAACGCATTACGGGACACTAAAAAGAAGAAGTCAGATCAGAACACATTCATCTGCTTTTAACAAAAGGAAATAAGACTTTGAAGCTCTCTTTTGTCTTGCAGATGCTATTCTGTTTTAAAGAATGACGAAATGATAAATAAGCATTTTCAGGTATGTTTCTAATTTCTGAACTTCAAGCTGCATCCTAAAATGGACTATTTTTCCTACAAGATGAATAATGGGCTTAATGAGTCTATATCTTTACACAGGGATACACAATACTTGTATGCATGGATGTTCATATTTAAACACGAAATATTTATGGTTGAATTATGCTGGTTTACTGTAATTGAGCTGGGAGTCAGTAACTCAGTTCACACATTATGCAAAGCCAAGCCATGTCTTAGCACACAAACATGCAAGTGTGCTGATTCCCAGAGAGGTGAGCTCCTCCCTGGTCTTACTGCTGCTTTCTACCTGGGGCTTAGTAGCATGTCATCTGAACATGAGGTCATTGTTCCTCTCGCTACAGACAAACCACAAGCTGTAAACCAAGGACAAACTCAAGTTCAGGTGAGTCCTGCTAAGCAAAATCATAGCTTAGATATCAGTAGCATGGCATCAGCAGGACCAGAGAAGGACAGCAAGTGTGATCTGCCTTCCAGGAGCCTGCATGCTTGCATGTTCACACAATAAATGTAAGGCATAACAGTCTATAATATAACATTTACTGTTGTCTTGCGAAGCCCCATGCCTAGCACTTTGCAAGATCCATTAATCAGCTGTGCCTTTGTGTGCACCATTTGATTCCATACTGTGTAGAAGGAAATGGATTACCTGACACCATTGTGATGTCAAGTGATTGCCCCTGCCAGTCTATAAAACTTGCCAATAGGTAGCTTGGCTTTGGGGGGGGGGTGTTTAACAAACTGGCCAGATGTCTGGATCTAGTTCCCCACCCCTGATTTTAACCCTCTGTTTTCCTTCACCTTTAGCAAATCCCCCCTCAATTACATTTCTCTGTTTCCACAATGTTCCCAAATCACTAGCTCAAATTCTCTGGTAAATGTAGTTGAGCCAGACAAAACGCCACACACATTAGGAAGATTCCTCCTTTTCAAGGTTGAACTTGAGTCTTATTTCACAACAGTTACACAGAATGCTATAACCGGGATCTAGTATTTATACTGGGACTAGCAAATAGAGGCCTTTAACTGCTTGCCAATGTTAATTTTTCTTGATTTTAGTTTTATCTTTCGTAAACCACTTTGATGTAGTTGGGGGTTTTTTGTTTGTTTTTTACAATCCAGAGGCATATAAACTTTATGAAATAAATAAATAAATATCAGAAGCTGATGTTGGCCATCCCTATTTTAAGGCTGCCTGCATGTTAACAATTCTGCAGAAGCAACAGCAGCAAATGAATATTGTGGAATTGGTTGCAAAATCTGACTTCCTAAGGATCTTGCATCTCTTTTTTAGAAAGAGCAAATGTTGCAAAACAGATGCTTGAAAGCGTGTCTAAAGACTAAAGGTGTGGTTACAGTTTTCCTCATAGCTCTTTGTCCTTTACCATCAAAACTGATTATGCAGAAGGTAAGTAATTACGCACAGCTTGTTTAATTTGCATAATTTATATATGTTACAGTATTCAGTGCTTCTTGCAATATCTGGCCTTTGTTGATACTGGATTTTTGAAGCACACTGTTCCTGTGTCTTACCAATTATTCCTGAACACACACAGTCCCATACTCTCCAACTTGTCTCAGATGAAAATAGGAATGTTCTATTCTGCATCAGGAAGCTTCTCCTGCGTTTGATCTCCCACACACACATGTCATATACACATATACATCTGTTACCTTGAGCCAATTACAACCTCTCAGCCTAACCTACATCGCAGGATTGTTGTAAAGAAAAAATATATGTGAGGGAAGGGATCGGGTACAACACCTTCAACAGATAAATGGGATGAAATAAAATTTTAGCTGTAATCAGCCTTGAGTCGGGGGGAGAAAGGCAGGAAATACTGCTGCTGCTGCTACTACTACTACTAATAATAATACAGTCAAACCTCGGTTTTTTAACGTCTTCCAAACGTTTCGGAAGCCAAATGCCAAAAACCCGGAAATGAATGCTTCCGTTTCTGAACGCGCCTTGGAAGCTGAACAGCTGCCCAGGCGCGTTTCTCAATTTTCCCCACTGAACTTGCTGACAGCCCTTTGATCCTCGGTTTTTGAACGTTTTGGAAGTTGAACGGCCTTCCGGAACAGATTACATTCAAAAACCAAGGTTCCACTGTAATAGAAACTGAGAATGATAAGGAACATACCAGAGAGTAAATCCGATTGAACTCAGTGGAACGCACCTTTGAGTAAAAATGCTTAGGATTGCAGTGTAAGACTGCACAGTCTTTACCCAGTTACCTGGGAGTAAACACTATTGAATACAATGGGATTTACATCTGAGTAGACATGTAAAGGCTTGCAATGTAAGGCTCAATTTACAATAAAGGAATAAACACTCCGCATATTTCCTTTAAAAAAAAATGCTGGCTGCTAAAGCATTGCAATTAAAGGATTTAAAGTGGATTTGTTATATTTTCCTTTAAAAATAAAAAAGGCTTCGTATGCCAGCTTCATTTAGTGCAGGTATTTTATTTTCAGGATAAACAGGACTCCGTTTTTGCTCGTACACACAGCGAAGGCTCCTGTTTCCAATAAGGACCAGGGTGTGTGTGTCTGATCTCTCCACCACTTTTAATTGTATTCCTGAGATTTGGGGAAAAGGGGAAAAGAAAACCAGGACATTCCAGGATCAGATCAGAAACCAGGATGGCTTCTGTAATTCCAGAACTGGAAAATTCCAGAACCTGGAAAATTGGGACACTTGGAGGGTATGCGGTCCTGGATAGCTCTCCTCAGACCCAGTTTTCCATTCCATCAGGATATGATATAGGAAAATACAAAAAGAACTCTCTCATATTCCATGCATGTTTACATGGAAATAAGTCCCTCTATGTTCATTGAAGCTGTTCCTTAAGTTCCATGGGCTTCAAGAAGGTACCTGCTTACTTTTCCAGGTGAAACCAATGGGGCTCAAGGCAGATCTGGAACTTGACCAGAATAACTGCAACACAAAGTTATTGTGTCGTTAAAAGAAGTTACATTCTAGTCTGACTGCAACTCAGAAGGTGGCATGTGACATTTCACACACTAATTAGAATCCTATTGCAGGCTGAGGCAATGCCATATCATAAAATCTGCTTAGCTTTCCCCCCCATATATGGCATTTGCAAGCACCAGGTTCCTCCATGCCAACCTCTAATCGTAACAAAATCTAAGATAAATTCCTGACAACAGCTCATGCTACCTACCAATGAACAGTTATTTATGCTAAATCTTCCACAACCAGCTGAGACCAGAAGAAGAGGGGGAAAGGAAAAGACTAGAGTCTTCTGTGAAAACTGCATCATCAATTCCTCTGGTTGAAATTAATCAGGAGATCTTAATCTGAGTTCTTCTTCAGAGAATGCTGTCTACCACAGTACAGTATGTAGGTGAAGGATAAGATTAAGGCAGCCATTTTATAAGATCTTTTGACTTGTTTTCAGAATTGTCTCCCCAAACGAGCTTCTGTAGAGTGGTACATTATTCTGAGGTGACTGAAATTGTGGTGTTTTTTTGCCTTCTGGAGGCAGCTGTGCGAAGCACGTGCAACTATATATTGCTTGAAAATAAACTTAATAGAGAAACCACCCACGCAAAGTCTCGTCACACTTTATGGAACACTAAATTTGTCTGCAAATAGAGGAAGTGTCCAGAGCAAATGCAGAATATAGTATATGGGCATGCAATTTCAAGAGATATTGGGTATTTCTAGAATAAAGAAAAGGGGGGAAATTCATAAAGTTTGCATGTAGGTCCAGTAACCCAAATCTGGCCAACTTACTTCGGATCCAACCATTAGCTATAAAATTTACTAATGCAATGTACTCAAAACAAAACAAATAAATAATAATAATAATAAATGTGCATGCACACGAAAGCTCATACCAATAACTAACTTAGTTGGTCTCTAAGGTGCTACTGGAAGGAATTTTTTTATTTTTTTATTTTGCTTCGACTACGGCAGACCAACATGGCTACCTACCTGTAACTAGAAATATATTCAAAATTAGACAACACTCCAGAAAGTAACACAATTTCCATTCTTACATGTTTCAGCCATCATATGTCCCTGATTCCAGTGACATTATGTTGGAAAATATAGGAATTCATTTTACCAAAAGTCAGATATGTTTAGGCGTTTCAGGATCAAAGCGAACATGATAGCGACAAACCCCTGGTTCTTTTCATCCGTGTATCTCTCCTACTCACAAATAAATCAGTGCCTATGTTTTATTTTTAACAGTAAAAGTAGCCTGTAGGAGAAAGTCGTTAAACATTTTACGTCTCCTCAGTTAGTCCATTGCTCCAGCCACAGTTCTGAATTCTTAGCTCACTTGTATCAGAGCCAAGGAAGAGAGAAACATGATTGGCGAAATGGACTGAGAGGCGTATTAAGTAATTTGCGCACACATGAGAGCTCCGTGTCCCTGCCCTTGTTTAACTGTTTTAAGTATGTCATTAAGTTACATACAGACCATACACACGCTGTAAGAATCCTGAGAACTGTTGGTTAAGGGTGCTGGGAACTGTAGCTCTGGGGGATAAATTACAGTTTCGGGATTATTTGGGGGAACAGATTTACTTTAAGCTTATGGTGTGTATCCAGACTTGAGCCCTCGCCCCACTTTATAAGTAGACACACAAATGATGGCCCCAGCATGTCTAGTTTGGCCATGATGATCTGGCCAAGCTTTTGTTATTGAAAGACAGAGGGAAAAGAACATAAAATGCTTATAGGAATGCACAGTAATTGTACGGGCCAGATTTTAAAAAATCACTATTGTAATACCACTGCTGCCTCACCCACCTTTTTGCCTGCCCTTTTTCTCTTCCATTGGTCTCTGATCCAGCACGTCATGGCAGCTGCACAAATGGAGGGGCGATTCTGTGCCCACTGCAGGAAACTATATGGAATAGGATCGCTCTCTCTCTCTAGCAGGAAATCAGTCTCATGAAATTATTCTTCTTCAGCTCACTCCATAAAGTGACCAACGGACGAAGCACATGGACAAAGAGGATCAAGCCTCAAGGGAACCGAGACTGAGATGAAAGACAATCAGGAAAAAACAGGGAGTAAGAAGAAAATAACCCACAGAGGAGGAGGGGGGAAACCACCAGCCTACCCTGTGACTATGAGAAAGAGGAAGTAACAAGCAGTAGAGGGAGGAAGCCCTTCTCAAGACGGACACCAGTGGTTTAGCTATCGGAGCGCCCATATGAAAACTGCTCAGCATCTAACTATTTGCTAATCTCTTAAATAGGAGCATAGAAAGTGTTGTATTTAGATTGTTACAAACAGCAGCATTTTAACCTCCATATGCGGAAGTGAAATTTCGGAAGTCCAAATCCACAACATGCAAAATATACGCCAATTTAAAATTATTGTGCGGCGTTCCCCTCCCCACGCCCAATTCATATGTCTTTATTTCGTTCATACAAAACCTATCTGCGGAAAAACTGGCCAAGAACAAAAGGTTTATAGAATGCCATCACCACTATAATATGCTAAGGGGTGTTTCTGAGATGGTTGTATGAAGTGATTGGCTGAGATGTTCTAATGCTACAGGAGAGTAGCGTAAGCAGTCAGATCTCCAGCTGCCATTGACTGTTCAGATCCTATAGAAGGTGATGCAAATCAAAGGGCCTAGAGGGAAAAAAAGCTGAAAGAACCCATGGTCTAAGATCATAGAAAGGAATGTGGGGTTCTTCTGGACTTAGCATTGTCCCTAAATGCCCAGACATCAGCTGTGACCAAGGGAGCCTTTGCTTAACTGCAGTCAATGTACCAAGTATGCTTATTTCTGAGGACTGCAAATCTGGCTAGGTGGCAATATCACATCTGGACTGCTGTTGTGCACTCTCCATAGAGTTGCCTCAGAAGAATGTCCAGAGAGTGATATTGGTTCCAAATGTAGAGTCTGGGTTGTTAATCCGGAACACACCTATTAATGTAATTGTTTTTTAAATAAGCATAAGGAGTGTGTGACTTCCTTACTGAAATCACTGGCCAAGTTCCAATTTGTTTCCAGGTTCATATCAGAAATGGTGATGATCTTTAAAGTCCTTCATGGCTTGGAACCAGGATATTTGAATGGGATATTTCTCCCATTTGAGCCTGCTAAGTTCTTCTCCACAGACCCATGTGTGTATTCTTAGTTGAGACCAACAGTGCCAATTTAGGGAGGTGCGGGTGATTCCCATACACAGGGCACTGAGCTGAGGGGGCACAAAACAACAACAACAACAACAACCTATATTTCTATGGATACCTACTGCGAAGATCTGTTTAAAAATGCAAAATAAAAATATTGTGAAAGTAAGAAATATTGGGGGGGGGGGGCAAATTTTGTCTTTGAAAATTCCCTCTCACATCTTGCCAGGCTAGCTTCATTAGCTGCAAACACCAAAAGTTAGGATCCCCTTCATTAGTGAAGCTCATCTTGCTCCCTCTTTAACGGTTGCTAAAAGCTACCTGTTTTAGGATGCCCATGAATGGTTCTCATTTCCTGTACTGCATCACTGTTGTTTTAAACTTGCTCCATAATGAAAACAGTGAGAATTGTTTCTATTGCCAATTCTTTCAGTGGCTGCATTGTATCTTTGTGTATTATGCTGTTTTAGTCTATTTATTTTAGCTTACTGTTACCTTAGTTTACCTCGAACTTTTTAAAGGAAGGGAAGCATATAATTTTAATGAATCAATAGATAGGTGCCAGGGGGTGTGTGGTGGAAACAGGAACAAAGAGATGGGAGAAGGGATGGTCCAGAGAGATGCAAATAATAGAAAATCAAAGAGATGAGTTGAAGGAGAGAGAATGAGAAAGACAGTAGTCAAGAAAGGGACAAAACGTAGAAACAAACCAGTCAACAAACTACACATGGATTGTAAATTCATAACCAGCCAAATCTTTCATTCCAAGCTTAGAGTATAGTTGGTTACGTTTTGTGCTAATATTCAACATAGCCAGCTTGGATTTCTTTTTCTTTCTTTTTTAATAGGCAAGACAATAATACATCAACAAATGATAGCAGCATATTAATCATGCACAAGTCCAAGCTTGGTGCTCCTCTGAAAGCTCAAAAACTAAGAAAAACACAAAATTAAAACCCCAGAATAAGGTGCCTGCTTAAAACATTTTTGTTTAGCCAAACCATATACATAAATGATGATGCATTTAAATTTCTTTTACTGTTTGTTTTAATTATCTTTTTAAAAATTAGTTGTTTTTATTGGCAATTTTCATATTTCTTGTAAATGCTTAGTTAGGGGTGTTACTACAATCAAGCAATACAGTCGTACTTTGGAAGTCAAACGGAATCCATTTCGAAAGTCTGTTCAACTTCCAAAACATTCGGAAACCAAGATATGGCTCCTGCAGCCAATCAGAAGCAATGGAAGCCCCGTCAGACATTCGGGTTCCAAAGAACGTTCATAAACCAGAACACTCACTTCTGGGTTTGCGGCGTTTGGGAGCCAAAACGTTCGAATCGCAAGGCATTTGACGTCCAAGGTATGACTGTAACTAAACGTTAGCATTTGAACCTTTCTGGTTATGGTATATGCTTCAGACACTACATAATCATAAGAATATCCACAAAATACCTACATACCTATGTGCCTTTCCAGATGTATTTTTTAAAAAACCTGTTTAAGGCCACTGTGCGGCATTTGGGCTAAATCTGATCTGCACCACCAGCAAGAGCCTTACCCTCACACAGTTAGCAGTATTATGCAGAAAAATCACTCACTACCCAATCTGTGTGGCGAGTTACTAAATGATGGAAGAATGAATACACAAAACAGGGAAAAGGTGAGGAAAGGGTTGTAGAGCCCTGCAGGGAAAGGGGATTATCTTGCTGGCATTTTTGGAAGGGGATCAGGAATAAAACTGCCAGTATTTTAATATCTTTATATGAATCTTTGGTATGGCCACATTTGGAATACTGCATACAGTTCTAGTAGTGGAACCACAAAAGGTACAGAAAAGGGCAACCAAAATGAGGAAGGACTAGTCATCTTTGGAACTTTTAGCAGGGGAGGTAAAAAAAGTAGTTATATGCTAAGAGGTTTATAATACAATGCACAGCTTGAAGAAACTGACTAGAGAGAAATATTTAATACCTAATACTCTGGATATTTAATTAAATTCATTGCACAGGTGATTCAAGATAGACTGGTGGAAGTATTTCTTCACACAGGGTATGGAACTGGCTGCCACAAGTTTAGCAGTCATTAAAGATGGAGTTGAGAAACCCATGGAGGATGAATTATATCAGTCACTCTTAGTCATGATGGCTATATCCAACCTCTAG
Source organism: Podarcis bocagei (assembly GCF_964188305.1). Lineage (NCBI taxonomy): Eukaryota > Metazoa > Chordata > Lepidosauria > Squamata > Lacertidae > Podarcis > Podarcis bocagei. Next base: position 19,048,810 of record NC_138134.1, on the reverse strand, counting down.
CTGCTGGGATGAGAGAGAAGCAGGGGGAGGCTTGGCCTTCGTGTTTGCAGGCTTCCCAGAGGCCACTGGGGGAAACAAAATGTTGGACTAGACAGATCATTGGTCTGACCAAGCAGACTCTTCTTACACTCATGTGTTTTGGAGGTGTTAAAGGATTACAACAACACTCTCCCACACTCCAGAAGTTTTGCATTCTCCTTTCGTAGAATGCAAAATGACATTTTGAAAATATTTAAAATGTCTGGGCTTGGCAACATGGGGATGAGTTACAGCACGGCTCACTAATGATGTTCCTGCTCAGCTCTGGACCACCACCTGCAGTAGCTGTCTACCCACCCTCCATATGCAATACTCAAGTGAAAGGTTGACTTCTTTTTTTGAAACAACTGTGATGACAATGGGACTATAAATCTGCTTTTGTGGTGGAGGAAGGGTGCAAGCAGTGGGCAGTGCTGGACTGAGACACAGGGACAGTGGCCTCTAGTGGGATATGTCTTGGGCAGGCCCTGTTGGCCCACATTTTAGCACCTGAAGCCAAGGATAAGATACCCACCCACCCACCCCTTCACATACAGAAGCAAACTACAGTGGCAGCCAAATCCTACTTCGACACTGGTCACTACATACTTGCTTGGTAGAATGCGGATTTTCTTGTATGGCATTAGATTCAGCAATGATACAGTCGTACCTTGGATCCCAAACGCCTTGCGAGTCCAATGTTTTGGCTCCTGAAGGAGCTTCCTGCAGCCAATCGGAAGCCACACCTTGGTTTCTGAACGTTTTGGAAGTCAAACGGATTTCTGGAACGGATTTCATTTGACTTCCAAGGTACCACTGTAGCAGCATACACTATGCCTTTAATTTTGAAATGGTTTTGTTTGGAAGCTAGATTTACATGATTTACCACCAAAAAATGGACAAGGGGCCTTTTTGCGCATGAGGCTTAAATCAGCACTTTCTTAATTCCATCTGTAGTCATGTGAAACTAAAACCTAAATTTGGCTCAGCAAATAGAGGCCTCTGGGCCAAAGATGATCCTGCAGATGAACTTTTTGGTCCTGAAACTAACAATCCAGAGGTCAAAGAGATGTGAAAGAAGTAGTATCTGTGGTATTAAAACTTGCTGGCAGGCCAGTTTGGAAAGAAAGGTGCTGCTCAGAAGAGCGGCTTATACAAATTCAATCAGTTTAAAACCATACAATATGTAAACATAATCACAGTTACAGAAGCAGCAGTTAAAACATTTCAGATCAATATATCACAGCCAGCTAGGACTACTGAGTCTACTGCTTATAAAGCTTAAAATAAAGCCTAAAAATACATGTGTGGTCTAAACCACTGAGCCTTGGGCTTGCCAATCAGAAGGTCGGCTGTTCAAATCCCCGCAATGGGGTGAGCTCCTGTTGCTCCGTCCCAGCTTCTGCCAACCTAGCAGTTCAAAAGCACGTCAAGTGCAAGTAGATAAATAGGTACCGCTCTGGCGGGAAGGTAAACGGCGTTTTTGTGCGCTGCTCTGGTTCGCCAGAAGCAGCTTAGTCATGCTGGCCACATGACCCAGAAGCTGTACGCCTGCTCCCTCTGCCAATAAAGCGGGATGAGCGCCGCAACCCGAGTCGGTCACGACTGGACCTAATGGTCAGGGGTCCCATTACCTTTACCTTTAAGGACTCAGAGAAGAGCCTGAGAACAATCATAGATTTTGAAGGTACAATCAAAGGCAACAGCATCGCTAACGGGTGGACTGAAGTTGCAGTAGGGGACAAGTGGAACCATCCATTGAATGCCAACCATGAAAGGTTTTATAGCTAAGCAGCAGCAACTTGAACTGAACCATAGTGCCAGTTAGTGCTGCTAAAGCAAGACTGACTGTATACGACTGTGCTGTTCCCTATATGCAAGGAGATGTGTGGCAACATTTTGCACTAGCTAAAACCTCTGAGTTGTTTTCAAGAATGGCCCCATACAGAGTGCGTCGCTTGGAAGTTAAGAAAGCATAGATTAGTATTGCAAGTTCCTCTCTACTCAAGAAAGGTCAAGGCATTGCAACAAACAGAGCAGAAAGAAAGCATTTTAGCTACTCTGGCAACCAACTTACCAAAGAGCAGGGTTGGAACAAAAGGAAAAGCAACTCCCAGACTTTCAACCTTTTCTGTTAGGGAGATTTAGAATCCCATCAATCACAGGGAGACCTATTCCCTCTACAACTCCCTCTATTTCTTCAAGAAAAACAAACATGGGCAATTTTATGGTTTATTTTTTCACTCCAAGATGAATAAGCCTGCATATATCATGTATAAGCACTTTTTTATCCCAATTTAAAAATTTAAAAACAGATGTAGGAAGTTTTATGGAATATTTTTCTACCTCAACCCAAATTCAAATTAATCATAGAAATTTAGAATTGTAGAGTTGGAAAGGACTCTGAGGGTTATCCAGTCCAACCCCCTGTAATGCAGGAATCTCAACTGCATCATACGTGACAATGTGTCTGAGAAGCCATAAATGATGTGCCATAAGAAAGGTATTTTATCTGTTTCTCTGGGTCAGTTTTTGCTTGCGACCTCTTTTATGCCAACAAGTTAACAACTGCTAGGGCAACAAAGGATCCCATGTGAAAGATTCATTTGATTTTCCTGGGCTCTTCCTGCCACCCACAGTGCTGTAAATGGTAAGTGGCAGAAATTTGATAAATTTGGGGACATTGTTTACCACTGTGCAGGTGACACTATTATAAAAGAACTACAGAGTAGTAGTAGTAGTAATAATAATAATAATAATAATAATTTATTTATACCCCACCCATCTGGCTGGGCTTCCCCAGCCACTTTAGGCAGCTTCCAACCAAATATTAAAATACAGTAATGCATCAAACATTAAAAGCTTCCCTAAACAGGGCTGCCTTCAGATGTCTTCTAAAAGTCTGGTAGTTGTTGTTCTCTTTGACATCTGGTGGGAGGGCGTTCCACAGGGCGGGTGCCACTGCTGAGAAGGCCCTCTGCCTGGTTCCCTGTAACTTGGCTTCTTGCAGTGAGGGAACTGCCAGAAGGCCCTCAGAACTGGACCTCAGTGTTCGGGTAGAACGATGGGGGTGGAGACGCTCCTTCAGATATGCTGGACCGAGGCCGTTTAGGGCTTTAAAGGTCAGCACCAGCACTTTGAATTGTGCTCGGAAACGTACTGGGAGCCAATGTAGGTCTTTCAAAACCGGTGTTATGTGGTCTCGGTGGCCGCTCCCAGTCACCAATCTTGCTGCCACTTTCTGGATTAATTGTAGTTTCCGGGTCACCTTCAAAGGTAGCCCCACATAGAGCGCATTGCAGTAGTCCAAGCGGGAGATAACCAGAGCATGCACCACTCTGGCGAGGCAGTCCGCAGGCAGATAGGGTCTCAGCCTGCATACCAGATGGAGCTGGTAAACAGCTGCCCTGGACACAGAATTGACCTGCACCTCCATGGACAAGCTGCGAGTCCAAAATGACTCCCAGCCTGCACACCTGGTCCTTCAGGGGCATAGTTACCCCATTTAGGACCAGGGAGTCCTCCACACCCACCCGCCTCCTGTCCCCCAAAAACAGTACTTCTGTCTTGTCAGGATTCAACCTCAATATGTTAGCCGCTAGTAGAGTGATCTACTGTGTAAATTCTAAAACAAAAAGTATACATGAGATTGTTTTTAACACCCTTTTCAGTGGTTAGGGCTAGCTTTAGAAAAATTTGTTATTTTCCTTTTCCTTGTAGATCATAAATGATTGACAAAGAAATGTGTGGGTTGGTATGCCAAGAAAGATTAAGCCGGTTTCTTAGATGAAACTGGTCAAAGAATGCTTTAGCAACTTATTAGTGACATATAAACCCATTAGTAGCTAAATTGTCAGAGCATTTTTACAGCAACCAATAGAGGCAATTTGCACACGAGAAGGGAGTACTGTGAAGATAACTGAAACTGTGTTTGACACTGTCAGGTCAGCACTTACTACTACTAAAAGCCAAACTGCCTTTTAAAGCTAACTTGTCTCCACAGCAGTGGAAACTGCTGTGGTAAAAGTTGTAGTTGTATTTGCAGTTTTCCTGTGATGCATATTGCTTCTTTAAATTGCAGGCTTTAATATTTTATTGAAGCACATCGTCACAACTTTTCCGGAGAAACCAAAATGGACTTTTCAGCACCTCTTCCTGCAGCAGCTGCTGCCACTTTAATATGGCAGAAAGTGAAAGGATGGGCCACAATATGCCATGTGGCAAAAAACCAGTTTGGGATGGAAGGATCACACTGGCACTGTATTCTCCCAATACTTGTGATTCCCATAAACTGGCATGCAGAAGCATAATGCCTCCAACAGTGCAAAGAAAGCTGCCTTATACTGAATCAGGTCATTTATACATCTAATGGAAACATAATACAGTGGTACCTCGGGTTACATACACTTCAGGTTACATACGCTTCAGGTTACAGACTCCACTAACCCAGAAATAGTGCTTCAGGTTAAGAACTTTGCTTCAGGATAAGAATAGAAATTATACTCTGGCGGCGCAGTAGCAGAAGGCCCCATTAGCTAAAGTGAAGCTTCAGGTTAAGAACAGACCTCCAGAACGAATTAAGTACTTAACCCGAGGTATAGCTGTTGTGGCTAGTCACCACTGTTAGGCTTATCCTCCGTGAAGTTGTATAATCCTTTCTAAAGCTAATCAAGTTGGTGGGAGTGAATTTTACAGTTTTAACTTTGCGCTGTACTTTCATTTGCTTGTTTTGAATCTTCTAACATTCAGCTTGATTGGGTAGTCCTATGTTCCAGCATTATGAAAGAAGGAAAAAATCTCTCTCTTCACTTTCTCCCAGCATTCGAAACTCCCATTGTTCTAGGCCCGTTCTAGACAGGGAATTTCATTAATGCGAGCAGTTTTTGAGCTCTGGGAGCAGTACTGTGCCTAATATTTCAGATTAAAACTGCCACTGCTAGGGGGGAAAAGGAGGAGCTTTTTCTGCCTCCCCACTTTCAGCCACTGTCTGAGGACTGAAGAAGGGACCCTCATAAGAATATTAGGGGGCGGGCAGGGGAAGTATGGCTTTGTTTTTGCAGTCTTCAGATGAGGACTAAACCATGTGAAAAATGAATATAAGATTTTAGCTGCAGTTCATTCATTTTCAGCTTTGTAGTCTGGTTATTAAAAAAGCATGCCTAGACATTCTGTTGCGACGCTCATAACCTAGGTTTAAGGTGCCATTTAGCTCCTAGTTTTCATATCTCAGTTTCTAATGCTGCTTTCTCCATACCATGTATAATGTCCGTCTTGAGCTCTCATATGAAAGCCCCTCCCAGAATATTGTGGCAGCAAAGTACAGTGGTACCTTGGGTTATATACGCTTCAGGTTACAGACTCCGCTAACCCAGAAATAGTACCTCAGGTTAAGAACTTTGCTTCAGGATGAGAACAGAAATCGTGCAGCGGCAGCGCAGTGGCAGCGGCAGGCCCCATGAGCTAAACTGGTGCTTCAGGTTAAGAACAGTTTCAGGTTAAGAACGGACCTCCGGAACGAATTAAGTACTTAACCCAAGGTACCACTGTATAGCTTCCCTAGTCGAGCTGGAAAGCCGGGGCAGCCATGTCAGAAAGGTATAGAAGACCTAAACACACACAAACACAAAGTCCCAAAATGTGGTTTCATCAGGTTTGTAAAGAGCCACTTGCAGTGCTTTCTTTTTTTAAAAGGTATTGGTACTCACCATGAAGTTGTTATAGTTAAGTGCCACTCTTTTAACAATGGGGGGATGGAAAGGTGCTGGTACTGCAAACCCTTCAGTACTCCCAGAAAAACACAACGCACTAGGCCCACTTGCCTGGCTGCCTTGCTTAAAACTCCGAAAATGCCAGGAAAGAATTTGCAACCTGGCACTGAAACGGCAATGCTAACTCACATCACCCCTGACCATTCACCATACTGGCTGGGAATGGTGGGACTTGGGAGTCCAGCGAACATTTGGACGTCCCATTCCTGTCATTCATTGTCTCCTCACCCGCTTTTATCTTCACAACAATCCTGTGGGACAGGTTTGGGCCAAGAGCTTGCGAATGACCCATTGAGCTTCTAGAGAACTGAACCTTGGTCTCCTCAGCCCTTTCTCAAACATCCTCACCACTCCTGCCCTTCCATACAGCCCAGCCCTCGAAGGCCGGATATTAAATGCCACCGATTGTTTGCATCGCAGCCACGGGGATAATAAACGCGAACGGAGGAGCAGAACGGCCTTCTAACTATCCCCAAGGTTGCGCCCGCAGTTACTTCACTATCCCGCTCTCGTTTCGCAAGCCGAGTCAGGCACGTAACTTGTGAATTCAATCTCTCTCAGGCGGATCTTGAGCGACGTGCAAAGATAGTGAGGATGAAAATAGGGGGTATGGCTGATCTCGAGTTTTCCTTCCTCTGATCAGCAGAACTTCCCTCTAGTCCAGGGTTTCCCCGAACTTGGGTCTCCCGCTGTTTTTTTGGGACTACAACTCCCATCATCCCTAGCTAGCAGGACTAGGGGGCAGGAATCATGGGAATTGCAGTCGTGTTCCCTTCTCCCCCTCCCCCCAAAAAACTGGAGACCCAAGTTTGGGAAACAAACTCTGCTGGTACTTACACAAACACACACTTAAAAAAGGGAGGACCTGAGGTAACAGGTGAAGACTTTCGACTTACAGAGCCGCTGCCCGACGCCGGTCCGAGGCGGCAACCCGAAGCCGACCGGTCTCCTCGCCGACTTGCAGCGCTAAGTAGTAGGTAGTTGTGAAAGGGGAGGAGCCGAGCGCCGTCGAGCTGCTCTTACCCGAAGATGGCTCCGGCCGGCGCCCGCGACGGGGAGCCGAAAGTGCGGCTCCTGAGAGAGGTGGAAGGCGGGCGTGGGTGAGGGAGCTCCGCCGTGTCCGTCCCCCTCAGCTCACCGAAGCAGGCAGCCGCTTTCCTCCCTTCCCCTCGCCCTCTCCCTTGCGCACGCCGTCCGAGCAGTTGGAGGGGGAGGAGGAAGAAGAGGAGGAGGTTTCTTGAAGCGTAGGAAAAAGGAAGCGGCGGCGGCGGCGGCTACGAGGTCTTCGCTCTCCGCGCTGACAGGCTGCCGAAAGCGCTTGGGTTTCCCGCCGGCGCAGTCATGGCGCCTCCTGGAGGTGCTACGCGCAAAAGAGCGTTTCGCGCGTGCGGATGGTGCGGGTCATAGGAGCCGACTCCTACGGGCCCGAGGTCCTTTCGGCTCCCACAGTAAAATATTTGAGGGGACTAGAACCCGCCCCCCCCCAAGTTGATGGGCATTGCCATTTAAATTGTGTATGTGTGTCATGTGATCGATTATGTGGGGCAGGGCTTGCCTCCCCCTCCCCCCATGTTATTCAAGTTGGAACCCCTGGTGTGGTGCAAGGTAAGATGTGGAGGAAAGCGGCTTCAAATTGTGTGGTCTTGGGCCTGAAAAGATGGAAGAGGAAGAGGATACAACTCACACAAGCTGGCCTATCTGAACCATCATTTGGCCCATTTTCTGGAACAGTCCAAACTCATAACCCTTTCCATTAGATTTTCACCTCAAACAACAGCCACCTATTTATACAGTGGTACCACAGGTCCCGGGTTCAAATACTGACAAGCCCAAACACTTTTCTAGTAGGGCGCAGGTGGCGCTGTGGGTAAAACCTCAGCGCCTAGGACTTGCCGATCGAAAGGTCGGCGGTTCGAATCCCTGTGTCGGGGTGCGCTCCCGTCGTTGTTTTTTTTTAAAAAAAAATTATTGGTTTTTCCGCTTTTATAAAGACAAAACACACACAAAAAAAAACACAAGACAAGAACATGTATAAATTCAGAAAATCCTAGTTTCCTAACCCTATTCCCTGACTTCCCCCCACCCCCCCTCGTGCATCCCAATTCCCAAAATTGTGTCAGCAAATTGGTGTTTCTCCTCTTAACCATCTTATTACCTTTTTATAAAGAAATATAGATTTTTCCTAAGTTGGACTCAAATTCTCTTCCATCGATTTCTCATTTTGTCTTAGTTAAAAGTCATATTAACTAAACCTAAAGGTCTTGAGTGTTTTTAAGATTCTCTTCTTCCCTCCCTCCCATCCCCGGTTTTTGTCCCTTCCCAATACATATCCAGAATAGCAGTTCTTAGCCTGGGTTCCTCACGTCCGAGGCTTTCAAGTCTCTTTCAGTCCCTCTCCGCCGGTCTTGTTGGTAGTCCTTTGTGTCAGTCATCAAGTCTGGAAAAAGTTCTTTCGCCATCAAACCATATTCTCTTCCCACAAGGACATTTGAAAACAACTGCTGAAAAATTTCCACAAATCCTGCATCTTCAGAGTCAAAGTCAGAATGGAGGCCCCAGTCATATTTCTTTGTTTTAAGTTCCTGTATTCCATAAACTCCCGGGACCTCCTCCTTCATCTTCTGCGTCTTTCGCAGACTTGTGGTAGATGTAATCCAAAAGTCTCCTTGCTTGTATTCCACAGATATCGGCTTTTGGTTGTTACTTCCCAGCTTTACTTTCTCTTTTTCTTGTTTAGTCTCTTCCACCTCTTTAGATATCATTTCCCATTCAGCTGTGGATTCTTTCTCATTCAGGTCCTCAATACATACAGCAGAGTTGCCTGTTCCAGAAGTCAAGGTCATAAGTTGTTTATTCATAGCCAAGCTCTGCTCTTGTAGGATTCCCACCAATTGAAACATCCTTTCGATTTCCACTAGTAACTTTCCATCCACAGCCATTGTAGCCATTGTAGTTTCACAGAGTTCCCCCTAGGGGGAATCTGGTTACTTATTAGTCTTTTCTCCAACAATCCTTTAACTTATTTTTATTACTTTGTTTCCAACAATCTTGGTTCAATTGTAGCTCATCTTAGTCCAGAGGGATCTTAAATAGCAATTTTTCCACTCTAAACTGCCCGTTTGACAGCTTTGACAGCTGTCAAACTCCGCAGCTCTTACACAGGCACAGAGACAGGACGCTCCCGGGCCCGGGAGGGGGGTTGTTTAGAGCAAAAAGAAGGCTTCCCAGTCTCCACTCTCCAGTTCAAAATTTCTTTTAGCTAAATCTTGGAAGTTAGTGTCCTTTTTAACTCACCCCTCCAAGGGTAGGCTCTCCAGCTTAGCACTTTGTCGTTGCTTAGATCGTCTGCAAGGGGGGGGGTGCGGACTTCCTTTTAGCACACCCCCCGGTCGTCTCCAATTCAGGTTAATGTTTTTAAGATCCAATTCCGTCTTACTCACGGGTTATTCTTTTCAGTCCAAATTTTAAGGAAGGAAGTCAGCGCTCTCCGGTCATGGCTCGCAGCTTCGCTCCACCGAGGTAGCGATCGACTCTCAGTGCCACGCCGCCCTCCGTATCCTCTCCGCAGCCTTTAAAAAGGCTCTTCGTGGATCGGGGGGCGCTTAAGGCACCCGCCGAGTCTTCAGTCCGCAGGCTTCCGCGCCTGCGGTTTTTAAGGGTCCCCGCGTCACCGGCGCGGCAAAGACCCGTCCTCGGTTGAGCCGATTCCCTCCGCAGCTCGGAGGGAATCCGCCATTTCCGAATCGCGCCAACCCGGAAGTCTCGGGGTGCGCTCCCGTCGTTCGGCCCCAGCGCCTGCCAAGCTAGCAGTTCGAAAGCACCTCCAGGTGCAAGTAGATAAATAGGGACTGCTTACCAGCGGGAAGGTAAACGGTGTTCCGTGTGCTGCGCTGGCTCGCCAGAGCAGCGATGTCACGCTGGCCACGTGACCCGGAAGTGTCTACGGACAGCGCTGGCTCCTGGCCTCTAGAGTGAGATGAGCGCACAACCCTAGAGTCTGTCAAGACTGGCCCAAACGGGCAGGGGTACCTTTACCTTTACTACCTCAGGTTAAGTACTTAATTCTTTCCGGAGGTCCATACTTAACCTGAAACTGTTCTTAACCTGAAGCACCACTTTAGCTAATGGGGCCTCCTGATGCTGCCTTGCCGCCGGAGCCCGGTTTCTGTTCTTATCCTGAAGCAAAGTTCTTAACCTGAAGCACTATTTCTGGGTTAGCGGAGTCTGTAACCTGAAGAGTATGTAACCTGAAGCGTATGTAATCCAAGGTACCACTGTAGTTCATTCTTGATCCTAGGATTGTGATTCAAGAGTCCCCAAATGTGGTAGTCGGCACCACTTAAGCTATGACGTAATTTTGCTCACATCAAGACTTTTGTGCTTTCATGGTTGTGGCGGCATGTTCCTTTGAGGATAAGCATTAATATATGGCATTTCTCACCCTATACTGGATAGATCGCTCACTATAATTGAAAAGTGGGCACAATAAACATGGCCCTTGAGGTGTCAAAATAGGCCCTGGGAGAGGGCAGGGTGGAAGCTCATACACCTTTGGGAACCCTTTCCTGGGTAACCTGAATACTGACAAAGTGGGCAAATGGCCAGCTTAGGAGGTCCAAGAATGCAGATTGTAAAAGCACGGGGCTGGACCCCAACACCCAAACAAGGAACCCACTAAGTCTTCCTGCCACCCTTGAACTGAACCCACCAAACCAGGGACTGCAGCTGCAGAGTCAGATTTAGTTGAGGGGCTGGTTTCCCCATGTTTCAGAGAGGCTCATTCATCACCAGCCTGAAGCTGGTTACTGTAAATATAAGTATTTTGTCTGCAAATTTGCTGCTGCCATGGTTATGAACCAATGCATGAATATAAGTACGAAAATTATATATCTTTTTAAATTACTTCCCAAGCTGTTGCCTGTTTCTTCTTAAGAAAGCAGAGCCAGCTTACTTCATAGCTGGACTTGCTCAAAACAAGGCCTTACTGCCTAATTTCTATGCTTCCCAGCATAACCGCTGCTCAGGAATGATGGGAGCTGTAGTCTAGCAACATATGGAGAGCCATAGAGATGCGGTCTGTAGGCTTTTTGTTGCCAGTAAATATGTTCCTGCCTTTCAGTGTTCTGAGCAATAAATTGAAAGGCATTGGAATTTTGGTATTCACTCTTACATAAGTGGAAATTATGAGTATAATTTAACCCTGCTGCTAGGACACGCACACATGCACACAAAACTTGCAGGGAAGGAGAGAGAGAGCTTTTAAATGGGAAAACATTTCTATACTTGGAACCCTGTAAAAGCTTTAATAAGCTAACAAGAACTTTATTGAGAAATGTATGGATGGCTCTTGCGTCTTCATGCTACAATGTTATGAGAAATAAAGAAGTCTGTAAAGAACAGTCCTGTCCTTGTGTTTTTAAACACAGGCATGTGTTTGGTAGCAGATATCTGTAGCATGACAAGAAATGGATCATTCCATTAACAGTTCACTCATTAACAATAGTAGGAACCTAACCCAGAGGAAACACCTAATTCCTGCCAGCCAACCCACATTGTTTCTGCTGGGAAATCTTGCAAGGAAAATATGGCAACATTCTTCACTAAAAATAAAAGCAAGCTCTGCCTTTGATTCTTCCACCAAGGGTTTGGCTTTCTTGATCATTTTGGCATAGCATTTTAAGATGTGTACAATCACAGGAATACAATGCTTTTGTTCCCATCATGCTGTACAACAACAGAACATGTTCATAAATCCTAGTAAACAGAATGTTATATTCTCTTTCCCACATCAGCTGTATTCCATCATTTCAGAGCCAAGAAGTAAATTTAGGTGTGTTGAGGTCAGTATTTAGCCACATTCTTTATAATTTCACAAAAGATTCTGTCTGTGCTGCATTCTGTGATCCTTTCTGTGCTATTCTTCTAGATGGGGAACTGCGTATGAAGGCTTGGATTTCATTAAAGAGGTGCAAGCTGCCAGGCGCTCAGAATGAGGGACCACAAAGACAGTGGTAGTCTTATGATATATGGCTTTTTTACACATATATACAACCTGAGTCTGTGGAGGGGCTCACAGCATTAACAGCCCAGAAGGTCTTGCTTCTCCCATAGCTACAGCCTTGGATTCAAGCATGTCTTTCCTTCTTAGGCTTCTCCCTGCAGCCTGCTTCTAGCCCAGTGCGCTCTCTCTCTCTCTCTCACGCACGTGTGCACACACATACACACAGAGGTTCTGACTTTTGTTCTTCTAACTATGGATGGGAGTCTCATCCATTTCCCCTCTGGAACAGAGCAGCTTTTTTTGTTATACTAAGAACCCATACTTTGGACCATTATGGTACTTGTCTGGCTACTTGAACAATTGAATATTAAGAATAAGAATAATAAGAATAAGATATTCCCCTCTCCAAACTATATTAAAAAATTAACCTAACATTTTCTTCTTCCCAGACGCTCTTCAATGCTTTCATTATCAGTGATTTCATTTAAAATATTTATACCTTGCTATTCAACAAAGCCAACCAAGGCTGCTTTTAATATAATTAAAATGATTATATGACTTAATAAAACCATCAAATAAGAACCAAAGAAACATAACAGTAGTTAAAATCATTAAGACTAAAAAGAGTATCACAATTAAAGAGACTGGCTAATTCAGTTAAGCAGCCATTAAATATCTAGCCTACTAAAAATGAGTTCATCCAGAGCCTAAAAGGTACTACTAACTTCAGCTTTGTTCCTCCAGATGTTGAAGTACAACTCCTGTCAGCTCCATCCAGTATGACCAATGGGCCAGGGATGACGGGAGGGCTAAAAGTTCCCTACACCTGCCTTAGAACAAGGGCCAAGCATGAGATGAGGGTCTGGAGAAGCAAGAATAGTGGTCCAGGCTGCAACTCCTTTACGATCAGTGGTGGGAAATTGAGGATTGCTTGTAGCTCAGAACCAACATTTTACTGGAAACAAAGTGGAAGCCAATGACATTACTAAAGAATTGGTGAGATACAATCAGTTCTTCCTTCTTCAGATTCTCAGCCTAGAACCAGATGAACTTTCCTAACACTCTTTTAAAGGCATGCCCACATAAAGCACTTTACAGTACCGAAATCTGTATGGAATCACATGTGCATATCACATCTATTAGGGTGAAAGTACACATTCAGCAAGGTGTCTATAATAATTTCATAAGCTTAAAAAAAAAACTTAGCAGAAGCTAGCCCACATTATTTGAACTCGGCCATCGTAAGGACACAACCATCTCCAGTGGCCTTCATTCTACAGCAACCAAACCCGCTGTCACTCTCGGAAATCTCTCACCACTCAAAGATTGGGGGAATTTAACAATAATCTAGACATGGTTCAACAGTATGTCACAAGACTGCCAAAACAAAACTGGAAGTGATGCTACTATGCCACTATATCCTTGTCAAATACTTCTCTCCATCCTGGGAGCTTAAATTCATGAATAAATTTAGGAAACTTTGTAATACTTTCAGAGTTAGTTAACACACACAAATGGTTTCATATTGAGGATTATTTTTTTCTGTGTAGAGTTTCAAGTATGCATAACTATGTATAATCTGACCTCTAGTGACAGAAGTGTAGTACTTGCCAGGACAACAGGCTCGATAGTCATTTACAGTGGTACCTTGGTTGTTGAACGGCTTAGCTCCCGAACAAATCGGCTCCTGAACGCAGCAAACCCGGAAGTGACTGTTCCGATTTCCTAATATTTTTGGGAAGGCGAACATCTGACGCAGCTTCTGTAGCTTCCGATTGAGTGCAGGAAGCTCCTGCAGCCAATTGGAAGCTGCGCCTTGGTTTTTGAACAGTTCTGGAAGTCAAACGGACTCCCTGAATGGATTATGTTTGACAACCAAGGTACCACTGTATATTGATATGTGCATCCCAATCTCAGACCAGTGAGAGACTCCAGGGGTTCTTGCGTTTACCCCATGTTTGGTTTCCTTGAAATGAAGTTCAGTGGAGACTGTGCTACCTTTAGGATATCTGAAGGTATCTGAAGAAGTGTGCATGCACACGAAAGCTCATACCAAGAACTAACTTAGTTGGTCTTTAAGGTGCTACTGGAAGGAATTTTTTTATTTAGGATATATGTCTTTCTTTATACATATATATGACCTGAACATAGGATGAAGGGGTTCATAGCAATTACACTCCAGCTGATCTTGCTTCCCCTTTAAGTTTCCAGGGAAGTCCCAAACTCAGCTTTGGGTACAGCACAGAGCAGACACACCTCTCTGTCTCCAGCTTCCAGCAGCAGCCCAACCTCACACATAACACAGGCTAAATAAAAAAATTCCTTCCAGTAGCACCTTAAAGACCAACTAAGTTAGTTCTTGGTATGAGCTTTCGTGTGCATGCACACTTCTTCAGATACACATGATACACACAGATAGTGTGCATGCACACGAAAGCTCATACCAAGAACTAACTTAGTTGGTCTTTAAGGTGCTACTGGAAGGAATTTTTTTATTTTGACTATGGCAGACCAACACGGCTACCTATCTACTACTATAACACAGGCTAATATTCTTCTACCTTTCAAGTTGAGGTAGCTTCCTAATAGGTGAGCAGGGGTTACTCCCATTTGACTCTATGGCAACAGGGCAGCCTCTTTCTAATGTTAATAGAAATACTTAACTGGCTGGCTAAGGTTATTCTATTGCTTTAACAAAGGAAACTGGTTTGGCTGGTGTCCTCTTATAGAGTTTACCATCCCCTCTACAGGATCATATATCTGGAAGGAACCATTGAGTGTCATCCAGATTGACCCCCCAAACCTATGAAACAATTGTGTCACATTTAAGAGCTACAAGTAACATAAAGGGTTAAAGGAAGCAGTTGACAAACTCAAAAACATTGCATGCATCACAGATCCTTTGTCTCTGCAAGCAAAGAGGTTCCTGTTTAGGATTGTGTTACAAAATTATAATTAAAATTATGCTGGATCCTGATTATATATGACATTTTTTCTATAAATACATAGATTTCATCCTGCAATACATGAGATAAAATTCCACTTTCAGACATTGGTCTAGATTTTAGAAGTTTGCAGGAAAGCATCAGAAACATATAATACATCACCAATTGACAACTAAACCTGTTCATGATCTTTTGCCTCATATAAAGCTCACATTAACTTTAGCTCTCATTAGCTTTTCAGAGAACAAAATGAAAACACTTGCATGATAAATAGGGGGAACCTCCTTAGAAAAACTTTTTGCCATCTGTAATGTCAAACAGACCTGCTTAACATTACCATTCATCTTATCTGACATGAAATACTATAATTGAGGGGAAAGTGATGTGTATATAATTATGTGTCTCCAATAATTGAATTTCTACTTTTTATCCCCAGATGTCTCAAAAGGTCTTGTAATGTAAGTTTTGTCTGGTCAAATGTTCAATGCCAGATGGTTGTGAATATCCCTCTCATTCTCCTTGGGTAATTATTTAAAAATCATGATCTATCTTGATCTTCAGTTGTCATGAAGCAAGACAGACTTGCAAAACACTAATGGGGCCAGTGAGGTAAGAGGAAAGAGGAAGCCCTAAAGTGTACTCTCTTAAGAAAGAAACCATTAATTCTCCCATCATTTAGAGATAAAGAAAACATCTAGTTTATGTTGAAGAGATGCCTGCTTGCCTGCATTAATAACATTTCATTTAAGGTTTAGGGTTGTCATCTGCTTACAAGGCAAAGCAATGATAATTCTGCTATATATCAGGTCAATGGGGTAAAGGGACTTCTTGGGATTGCTGTATAATCACAGGGATATTGTCACATTTTAATTATTTTAAATGGACTTTTGGAGTTCAAAAACAGGTCAATGGTCTTTATAGCCCCACTTTACAGACTGATTTCCACTTTTAGAATTGATAGTATAACTATAGGTAACTTATACTATATACACACATAAATAGGTTACCGAGATTGATATTTAAAACTCCAAAATCCAGGGCTCCCCCGCTCCCCAACATAGACACACTCTCACAGAGTATTGTGTTTAATTTTTAAGCTTAGAACAAAAGTGTGTAACAATTTTGATGTCTTTTATAGCAACAATATTTTCAAAGTCTATAATACTTTCATTCCAACTCACCCTTTTAATCTGAAAAATAAATGGCTCTGCTGTAATGATGGTATCTGACAGCAAGAGAATGGGAGCAGGTCCTAGTGGGGCAATTAAGCTCCTGAAGATCATTTCATATGCTGCTACAGCTAATTTAGTATTACCAAACTATACAATTTTTGTAATCAAACTAGAAAATGGCTTGTGTTCGAGTAACATAAGGATTTACTGTACCGTATTACTAATTCCGAGTAAATGACACTATGAACACTTGCCACTAGATGGTGCTTGATTACTATGGTTGCCACATTTTCTACACAAAAATATGAGTACAAATGCAAATGTATAATTTAGCATCCTCAGGTATTTCTAGATGTTGTAAGGAAAAGCTGCACTACAATATAGGTTGTTTAGTACTGTATACATTCTATGAAGTTATATATTAAAAATACAACACCTTTATAAATTAGGATCCATGTGTGTTTATGACATATTAGGTAAAAAGGCAAAGGACCCCTGGACGGTTAAGTCCAGTCAATGGGGTTGCAGTGCTCATCTCGTTTCAGGCCGAGGGAGCCAGTGTTTGTCCACAGACAGCTTTCCGGGTCATGTGGCCAGCATGACTAAACCACTTCTGGCGCAACGGAACACCATGACAGAAACAAGAGCGAATGGAAACACTGTTTACCTTCCTGCCACAGCGGTACCTATTTATCTACTTGCACTGGTGTGGTTTCGAATTGCTAGGTTGGCAGGAGCTGGGACAGAGCAATGGGAGCTCACCCTGTCGCGGGGATTCTAACTGTCAACCTTCTGATCAGCAAGCCCAAGAGGCTCAATGGTTTAGACCACAGCACCACCAGCGTCCAAATGATACCTTATGATGTATTAGCAATGTATCTGCACAGAAATGTCTCAATCTTCCCTCAAAGCCTAGACTGTAATGCTGTAGCTGGATCACCTGGCTGCTGCAAGACGGTAAGAAGTGGGAGGAGGAGGACAGACATGGCACACTGCTGTAAAGAGGGCAGATTACTACATCATATGCAAGGATGTGCTTTTGGAATCTTAGTGGAAATGGCTGGGTCCTGGGGGCTACAGTGCTGTAAGGTAGATGGTACCATTGTCGTTTACAGCAAGGGAAGATATTTTCATGGCCAAATTTGCAGCAAGGTTCAAGGGTCCTGCCTTGCATATATTCAACATTATTTTTTTTGTTTAAAAAAACCCATCAGCCCATACATAGTAATGGAATTTGTTGTATTTAGTTGGCATACTGTGTAATAAATATAGCAAAGCAATCCACCAAAGGCAATAACCTGTGCTGTTGTTTCTATTGAAGGGTAGTAGAAAAATATCTTAAATAAATTAAACATAAATTCAAGCAAAGGGCCTTGGGCATGCACATTTAGGATTGCATCTGATGTTAGTCATACTTAGGGTTGACCCACTTAAATTACTAGTCACCTATATTAATTTCAATGGGTCTACCACTCTATGAACAACTTTGAATACAACTCTTACATTTGGCCTATATAATTGTTTATTAATAGTCATCTAGTACATAGAACCAGTGAAGCGGCCACAAAAATGAATGCTCCTGATAATCATATTGGATCTGAAACACTGTGTGTTTCCCTGAACTAGAGATGGCCCTGTGAAAAGACTGCACAACCTTGAGTTGAAAGAGCAGCCTAATGAAAGCCTAACAGAAAATAGATATTTTATAAGTACCGGTACATTCCTTTTAGCTAGCTCTTCAGTGTTCTTAGAGTAAGAAGTTAATTTAACCACAACGCTTAAGAAGTACACCAGAGATATAATATATTGAATTTGAATTATTCTTAGCCATTTATTATTATATAGAAAGTATTCACACAATTTTCAATGTGGATAATTTTTTGTTAATGTGGGAATTTATGGATAAATGCCTTTTTTACAGTGTGATCCTGAAATGAGTTCGTTTCCAAGTATATGCACGTGCGTTTATTTAAATATATAGTATTTTAATTACAGAAAAATGCAGTAAAACTGGTCTTTTATTAATGAAGTTGCCAACATCCACAAAGGTGGAGCAAAATATTCTCACAGCACTGGAGGCCTGGGAAGGGTGGAATCTTAGATCATAAAGTTGCCTCATAAGGGCGGGGTTCGAGTGCTTAGTACATCAGCAAATGAAATTATATAAATGAAGCTAAAAATCTTTTTTAACAGCTCAGCTGTGGATTTAGTGCCAACAATTCTGATCACTTGTAATTCGACCATACAACCAAGTTAATACTGCTATCGTAAGGACATATTTTAAAATTCTCTTCATTTCTTTTTAAATTTTGCTGTCTTCAATGTACTTTTTTTAAAAAATAAAGAAAGCCACAATCAATCCTTTCTATTCAGAGTACAGGTCTATAAAGCACTTTTATTGTTAGCCATTTAAAGACCATCAGCTAAGATGCAAATTAAGTCTAATTAATCACCATGTCCTGAAAATTTAGCCATACTGAGATTCATCACCACTTCCCAACTTAACATTTTCTCTCTCCAAAATTCCATACTTCCTTCAATGTAAATATTATCAGGGTGACTTAGACAGTACAAACAATAAATATAATACATAAACAAAGCAGCACAATTAAGAAGACCCTATCACCAGTCAACACCCATATTACACCTGGTGCTAGGAGACATTGCAGGAGAGCATCAGATTATGATTGCAGTGCCCAACAGACCTATGTGGAGAAAGGTTTTCCTTCAAGCATCCTGGCTAACAACCCATACAGGCTTTGAATTGTGCAAGGAAATGAAGCCATGGTCAGTTGATAATCAATTATATTTAAGATAACTATATCAATGTTCCTACCTACTGATCCTGTTCAAAAACCTTGCAGCTGTATTTAAAACTAGCTTAAATATTTGAAGAGTCTTCAAAAGCAGTTCCATGTACAACATATTGCAGCAATATAACCAGGAGGTTATCAGGACATGCATAACTGTTGTTGGGTTATCTCTATGGAGGAAAGGCCACACTGGTGTGTCAGTCTTTACTGAAGGAAGAAATTCAACTATTGACACCATTTGCACTTCTAAAAATTAAGCAGGACCAAGGAAAACCTCCAGACTGCAAATCTGATCCAGAACATGTTGAACTCCACTTCCCTGGTCAGACCAACCACCTATCAACGTACCTTAATCTTGTTGGGATTGAGCTTCTGTTCATTGGTCCTCCATCCTAACTATTACCATTTACAGGCACCTGTTCAGCACTTCCACTGAACAATGATGCAAAAGCTAATCAGTTAGTTTTGACAACACTTCAGTCCAAATGCCTGGATAACCTTCCCCATCAGCTTCATACAGTGACTGTCAATCTAATTGCTCTTGTTTTGTTCAAGTGGGGAGGGGGGGTGTTGAAATGGCAGGTACTTCCTTCACCAGTGAAGGGTTTTTTCAGTGAAGGGGCTTTTTACTGTCTACCTGAAAGTAAAGAGGGATGGACTGTGGTAGCACCCTCCACAGTCAAAGAACTGCAACACAAAAGACCAAAGCTGTCAATTTACAGATTTGAAAATAAGGGACCAGCAGCCTCGAAAATAAGGGATTAGCAGCCAAAATAAGGGATTTTCAGAGCACAGCTATGTTCAACTTCTGAGCCCCTCCGAGCCAAAGGCAGAAAGCCCAGCCAGCAGCCAAACAAAGCCTCAAGCAGTGGTTCTCACAGCGCAGCAACCCGGCAAAGGGGATGCAGCAAGGAAAACCACTGTCACCTCTCTGCTGGGAAGCGCTGAGCAAAGGCGAGTCCCCAGGCAAAGCGGCTGATTTGATCGGCACAAGGCATGCAAGCTCCACCCCCCAATCGTTCTTAGACTCCTTATTGGGTGAGCAACGCAGCCAAGCAACACAGTTGGAGCCTCCCTCCTCCCTGGCCAGCAGGGAGGGAGGGAGAGGAGCTGCTTCCTTTGAAACCCGGGAAATTTAAGGGACATCATCAATAAGGGACAGCGACTGGACACGGCGCTGGGAAAAGGGAGTTTCCTGCCAAATAAGGGACGGTTGACAGCTATGCAAAAGACCCTGTCCTGCATTTTCATCAGTCTGGCATCTTACAACCTCAGACAAAGATAATATAGGCCGGTTAACATAGGAGGCGGCAGTCTTTCAGATATCCTGGCCCCAAGCCTTTTAGTGATTTATATATATATGAGCAACACTCGTGAGTTGAGCCTAGCCCAGAAACACATTTGAAGCTAGTACAGTTGAATAAGCTCAGTGTTATATTGTCTGTAAATTGCACACCAAACAGCAATCTGGCTGCAGCATTTTGCACAAGTTGCACTTTCCTAGTATGTACACATCAAGGACAACCCTATGTAGAACATGCTGCAGCAATCTAAATGAGGAATGACTAGTGTGGGCTATGGATCCTCCCTGGATTCAAAAGTAAAATGTGGTGTCCAAGATAAGGCAGATAGAGGTGATTTTATCCTTCAAATGCTTAGCAGCCCTATTTATGAGCCCCCATCTCCCCTCGTGGACAAAGCTCTAAAACTCCTGAAACATTTGAAAGTGGCCCACTAGGCAACACTGCAAGGCCACAATGGATACACTGTGACCAACACAGTGTTACTGCCACTGTGTCCCCACTGTGGAAGGATGTGTGGATCCAGAATAGGCCTCCACAGTCACATACGGACTCATTGTTAAAACCGTATTTATGGAAGACAATCTTACTCAGCTATGAGTGATCGCCAAAGAAGAAAGAAGTTGCTGCCACTCACCAACACAGAATAAGCTCAATAATGAACTCTTACATATGTATGACTGTATTTGTATCAAGGTTTCTGACACTTGTGCTTCCAGCATCCCTTCCTTCTTCATAGCTCCAAGCTCATTGGTAATCCAAGCAGCCAATTGAGCTATGGACAGCAAGAGATGATTTGGAATGCTTCAACAGCCTGAGTCAGCTCTGTAGAATAGATTACAACTGTTTATTAGGGAATGTCCTACTACCAGGAACTAAGAGCTTCTGAACAAGAACATACATATTTAGACTGAGATCAGCGTATCAGTCATGCTCCATCACCAGCGCATGAGAAAAAAGAGTCAGCAAGAACAGAAATGGTTAAGAATCTGAATTATACTGCATATTTACAAAAGGATTGTACACTCATAGTTAAATATTCAAGCTGAACAGCCCTACAAAGTTTACATAACTTTAAAAAACATGCTACTAGAACAAGCACCACATTCAGTGAGCACCCAAGCATTTGCATCTTAAAAACAGAGTTGTGTTTTTTGCAGGCTACTTATTGAAATTCCAGAGGGAACTATTTATCCTCCCCTCCCCCAGCCTCCTTGTGTGCAGTGTATGTAATACAAAATAAAACGTTGGTGTTTTTTTTAAGTATATTGAAATAGTGCTAATTTTTAAAGGTCTGATTTAAGGTCAGTTTATCAGTTAATTCACAACTGAAGGTACTTATGTACCAAATTCTGTAACTCATAATAGACTTTATTTAAGGGTTTAGCTAAACACTTGAATACATAAAAGAGCATGTTTAGACATGTTGATAACTTGTGTCTGGAGAGTTGGGAGACAACAGTTTCCTATTCGGGAATCTAAACAAACTTTTGATATAGTCCTCTTACATGGCTTTATGACCTCAATATATATGTGGGTGCAGTTTGTTTGAAAGTGAACTCATGTAAAAATGATAGCATTATGTCATCAGAGAAAGATTAAGAGAATTTGTAGCCTAGCTTTCATCCTGATAGCCAACTTTTTCATGCAGGATATATGTTGTGACATGGGAGTAATTTCAAACAAGTGGTCCAACTCACACACATGAATTCTGAGGTGGTCCAATAAGGTGTGATAACTGTGTCAAATCAGCAGAGGTAGAACTGGGGCTTTTAAACTACTGTTAATTTCCTATTTAAAAAAATTACTCTGCAGCTATACTATTGTAGCCAAAATCTATGCTAATATGTGCCAGTTATTTTTGCTTATTTATAAAGCTAGTTATACACACCCCATTGCAATCTGTCTGAAGGGAGGTTAAAATGATGAAACAATAAATTGTGGCCAATTATAGCCACATTATATTGACAATTTTGGAAATTATACGGGGGTTAGGAACAGGACCAAAGTTAGAAAAATCAGTTTCTTTCTATTTAACTCAGATGGATAATGTGCACAGTCAACCAAGTGATACAGCTAGAGTGCACATTATCCTGTTCTACTTGGCTATTTTGAAATATAGAAACATGATCCAAGAGAAGTAATTCAATTAAGCTGGATAAAGATGGATAGTTCTAACTTAACATGTCTGTCATTCCCTAATTATTTGTATCTCCACACTATACTTTGTCAGGGGTGTATACAACTGAGGAACTCTTTCTCTATAACATTTCATCAATTTCCTTTCTCCTAGGAGGACATATCACAGAAAATGAGACTGTACATATATCACTGAATAAAATTACCGCCAACGTATATCATTGAATAAAATTACCGCCAATGATCATTCACAGCATTTACAATCTTTTTCACATTTATTCACACAAGAGCTCAATGCAGTAGACTGTATGTCATGTTAAAGAATATGGAGAGAGATCCATATCTGCTTGGACATCCAGTCCTAAACAAAGTAGGATTTCCCAAATACAAACCCATCAGTTTATGCCTTGTATCAGCCTGATCTAGAATACTTGCAGAAGAGGTACATTCTTCTTCTAGACTCCAGCCAGCCAGAATAGGAAACTTATGGCACTGTTCAGGACTCTGGGGAGCAGGTTTCAGAAGGGGAGAGAGAGGAAGAAAGGACACCCATTTCTCCCCACCCTACCCAATGTACTATATAGAGTTAGATGGATCAAATTCAGAGCTGGCTGCAAACCCCAAACTTTATTGCTATATAGTGAGGTATTCTGGAGAGTAGGAAATAGCTCCAGTTTCTTTATTCTCCCTACTGAACCATTATTCTAATCTATAGCGTAGGAAGGTTTTTTTAACTCAGGGAAATCATTCCTCCTGCATTCCCCCTCCAGAAATACTTACTAGAACTTGTAAGGGGTTTCAGCAGGCCAATTATTCTTCCTTACTTCCCACTTCAACTGACACTCTTAGTCTTAACAGCTCAAGTCTCAACTGCTCTCATCCATAAACTTAAGTTGATTGGACTTTCTGCCTTACTTAGTGAAACTTCCCTGTGGAAAATAATGGAGAAATCCAGAATTTTAGCATGACTGTGATTTGGCAGAGGGCTGTCTACCTTACTCCACTGAAAGGTAGCAGCAAACACAGAATTCCATTATTTGGCATTTGGTGTGATACTGGTAATTCTATCTCCAAACAATGGACTGAGTTACTCAAGAAAGTTTTATATCTTCAGGCTCAACTGTCAACAGTGTATCAGAAATTCAGGAAGTTCACAGTCCTTTTTGGCTTATTTCTTTTAATTTACTTGAATACTTGTGCGCCTAGGAGTTCCCTAATGATACAGAAATCACTACCTTGTTTTGGGATAATCCTGTTTTGCATCTGAATTGATAAGGCATTGATGCTGCTATCCTGTATCCATTTACCTATGGGAAAGGACCCATTGCCCCCAAGGGTGCTCACTTCTGAGTAGACATGTACAGAATTGTATCATCAATCACACAATTTCACTACAGTCAAACCTCAGTTGTCGAATGTAGTCCGTTCCAGAAGACTGTTCGACTTCTGAAACATTCGACAACCAAAAACTGAAAGCAGAAACTCAAAACAGAGGCTGCGTAGCATGTTCGGCTTCTGAAAATCATTCAAAAACTGGAGCAGTTACTTCTGGGTTTTCGGCGTTGGGGGAAAATGTTCGAAAATGGAGCCGTTCCAGAACCGAGGTTTGACTGTATTAGGAGAAAGGAGTACTGGATTATCTTCATGTTAAGAGTTCCACCCTATATCAGTGCTCAAAAAGAACAAAACCCTGTACAGTATTGTCAATAGGGCTTGCTTCTAATGTGCTTGTAAGACTGATCGCAGCCTTAATTGGTGGGACTGCCTCAGGGGTTAGTCTGGATGTAAAAAGAGAAGTAAAAAACAAGGAGAAGCCTATTTCCTACACTCCCACCCTGTGGAATGCCCTCCCACAACTATCTGACTTTTAGAAGACATCTGAAGGCAGTCCTGTTTAGGGAAGCTTTTAATATTTGATGAATTATTCTATTTTAATATTTTGCTGAAAGCCACCCAGTGGCTGGGGAAACCCAGCCAGATGGGCAGGGTATAAATATTATTATTATTAATTATTATTATTTTACTACTACTACTACTACTACTACACCCTACAAGCTCTAAACCTGTAATTTCACATTTTCTAGAGCAGTGTCGGGTTATGGGTGATACAAGCGGTTCCCTGCACAGGGTGCCAAGCCAAGAGGGTGCAAACAAACTTTTTTTAAAAAACAAACACCCCAATATTTATATTGGTACCTACTCCAAGTTGGGGAGGGCACCCCATTTTGTCCCCTCTGTGTGTGCCATATTACCAAAATCTGCCACTGACTAGAGTTGGGATGGGCTGGCCTTGTGGTAAGAGGGAAGAAACTCGGCACATGCTCTGAGACTACCTTATCACCAAAAATAGGACCAGGTGCCGAGAACGCCTAGGAGTTATTTCTAAGTAAATGCGGGAAGGCACCTTCATGACATTTAAAGTCCGGGGGCGCTTTCCCAGCCGGTAGGGGGAAGGCTACGGCTGCCATTAACGGCTCCTTAAGCGGCATCAGCAGCTTGCGGTGTGACTCGAGGACTTTGTACGAGTATGAAATCATCGCCCGCCACTATTGTCCAAGCGCCGCCCCGCGCGCCTCCCTCACGGCTCAGCCCCTCACGGCTCGGCCCGGTCTTCGCGCCTCAAGCCCAGCCAGGCCGCCCGCCGGCCCGAAGCTCGGCGCTGTGGAAGGGAAAGCTCCTCTCTCTCCCCCCCACCCTCAACACACGGAGAGAACGGAGAGGGAAGGGCGGACATGGCGACGGCCGCCGTCCTCAGGGAGGCCGCGGCCGGATATGCGTGTACGCCTCCCTCCGCTGTGGGCCGCCACCGGCGCAGCTGACTCGGCCCGGCCCAGCCCAGCCTGCCGAGCAGGAGCCGAGAGAGGCGAGGCTGCGCTTCCCCGCCCGGCCATGTAGAGGGGGCCCGCCTCGCTTAGGCCAGCTCAGGAGACAGCCGGCCGCCTCAGCGTGAGGGGAAAGAAGGAAGGGGGGGGGGAGCTTCGCCTGACAGAGGGAGGGACGAGAAGGCGGCGGCGGCGGCAGCAAGAGCCGCGCTGCCTTGTGAGGCGAGAGGGTCGCGGGGGTTGGGTGGAGCCGCGGGGCGCCATGGAGGACATTAACTCCAACGTGAACGCCGACGCCGAAGTGCGGAAGCTGCAGGAGCTGGTGAAGAAGCTGGAGAAGCAGAACGAGCAGCTCCGCATTCGCAGCGCCGCTGGGGCTCCGGGAGGCAGCCCCAAACGGCTGCTGGGCAACAACCACGGCGGCGGCGGCGGAGGGTCGGGAGCCTGCACGCCGCCTCTGGCCTCCGCGGCTACCGGCGCCCCGCAGTCGCCTTCGCCGCCGTCGCCCGCCACCGCTGCCAGGAGCAGCCCTCTGCTGCTGGGGCTCGAGAGCCGCTGCCTCGGCCCCAACAAGGCCGGGCCCAGGCGGCCTCCGCCGAGCGAGGAAGGAGCCGGAGGAAGCGGCTCGGAGGTGTCGGGGGGAGCCGGGGAGAACGCCAGCCTCCTGGACGAAGTGGAGCCGCTGAAGCCCGACGAGCTGGAGCGGCTGGCCGGCTGCGGGGAAGACGAGACCGGCTGGTGAGGAGGAGTGGGACGCGGGGCTGGGTTTATTTATTCCGGTTCAAATGCGGTGTCTCCTCCAGCTTGCACGCAGTTGGGCCGCGAAGGCTCCCTGTTTTGCGCTTGGGAGGGTTAGGATCGCACGCTGCCTCTCAGATCGGCGACCCCCAAGATTGAAGGCCTTGCCTTGCGGGGTCTCCAGGAGGAGAGCCATGGTTCCCGGAGCTGGCGCAGCCCAAGGGGCCCGAGAGAAGCGGCTCCCCTATGGGCTCTTGGCGTGGTTTCTTGCACCTGGGAGGCTCCGCACAAATCTGGGAGTTGCAGACCTTAACCTTCTCTTGGAGGAGAGCCTTGTTTTGGTTCCTTTCTAGGGAAGGGAAGGGAAATCTACCCAATACTCCCGAGGGGTGGAGAATCCCTTTGTCCTTTCTCCAGCAAGCGGCGGCTTCAGGGTACTTTTGTTATAGCAACCCCAGAACCACAGCGGCAAAGGACACCCATTCAGATTTTTTTTGTTGGGCGGTGCACTGGGGATCTTCAGATTTCTAAATGATGAGATCCGGACTTGAGCGTTTAGCGGCCTGCTTCTGTAGTCTCTGAAATATTTCACAAATTCACAAGTCCATAAATTCTCTTATTTCCACACGTTCCAGGAAAAGGGTGGTTAAATCCTTTACTCATGGGCATGCTGGTATTACGTGATCTAGGTAACTAAGGATGTGATTCCAGGATCGTAGTAAGGTTTAGTGCTTTGGGCCCCTAAGCTATCTCACTTTAAAAGTTACAGACATTTGTGCCCTTCCTGAATTGGCGTTCTCATTTTTCTTGCGCGAAGATGCTCGGCATTTCATTTTAGTGAAAAGAATGCTTGAAGCGAACTCAGAATATGCCTGCAAAGGATATGGAAGATAGACCAAAAAGACTGATCAATATTCTTTAAGACTTTTTGAATCCTTTACACACACACAAACACACACTCCTATATATTTTAGTGATTCCCAAAATGGTGGCTTAGAACTGATAGGTATATGAATGAAATCTCATGGGCAGGCTACCAAAGCAAACTACCTGACTACAAAATATTGTATGATTATCAAAGATCTATGTGCACATGAAATCATGCCTTTTCCCTTTAAAGGAGATGTATGGGATATCTTTCTCCTTTCTTGTGAGCAGTGTAAGCTAAGTTTGTACAGGTTGTCCCCCTCATAATGTGTGGATATACATGCATTTACCAATTGTGTACCAAGTTCTTTTATAAGAACCGATCCTTATGTGTGATGCAGTGCAAGAGGGAGTTGCTTCTTCTTAAACAGAAGTATTTTTTAAAACAAAGCTTCAACTTCTGGGGCATCACTTTTATGAAAGGTTTTTGGAGCTAGGCTGCATTATAAAGGAGAACCTTCAGGATTGTGTAGTATATTACAAAAAGAGTTGGTTTATGTTATGTTTGTAAATTGCCTTGAAACACATGTAAAATGTGATTCATAAATTGTGTTGTTTTAATTACTTATCAATTTAGTCATAGCTAAGAGTGGCTTAAAATGAAAATCCAACTAGTTCATTGATTCTTGGGTTCTTTCCAAGCCCCTCCTATTGCAACCTGGTTCATGTAATACCATGGCTTAGCATGATCAAGCAAATGTGTAGATTCCTAGAGACAAGGTCGTGGGCTCTTTGCTCCTCTGCTTGTCCTGCCACTGCCACACTGCTGCAAGCAAGGTTGTGGTTTGACTTATTATTTAAGTCCAAACCCAGACTTGTTTATCTTGATCCAGTAAAACTATGACATGCTGTGAAAGTTTGTTCTTTGGTTTTCCACTAGTACTTTATCTGAGTGAGACAAACCATGAGCCTAAGTTCAGACATAATACTGCTAAACCATGGCTTAGGTCGCAGCAGCAGCAAGACCTGTGAAGAAGTGAAGTGACCATGATCTTCTCTCTCAGAACATACATGTTTGTGCTAAGTCATGGTTTGAATTAGCATGGTATGTGAATTGTTCTTGTATGCCTTTATCCAGCCAGGAGACAGTGTAAATCTCCTCCCCTTCCCTCAGCCACTGAAGGACAATGAGATTGCTTGTTTTTGAGGGACACTGAAATAACCAGACCTAATTCTGTTCCTGCTGTGTCTTCCTCTTGACCCACACGGCTGTTTCCCCACCCCTTTTCCCCTTGGACTACCTTAACTGATCAAGAGGGAGACGAACCAGGTGTTATTTATGTCCATTTTATCATCTTCAATACATTTGAAATTCTTATTCTCATTTTCTTGAAAATTTCTAGATAATGGTGAATATAATGACAAAGTAGGAAGTACAGGCAACGACCATTTTGCACGTGTTCAAATAATGTAAAGGTGCATCGCCACAAACCCAGAAGTGGCAGGAGAAGTGGGTGGGATGGGGCGGGCCTCTGCATACTCCACAGTCACATGTGTTGACCCAGAATGCAACCCCAGCACAAATCGGAGATTGCCTATAATTCAGATATCTCTCATCTCAGCAGTTTGGTACTGCTGCTGCTGGTGGTGCTTCCATGATTGCTATGCAGAGTTGTAGGTGTCAATTACTCTGATAAGCATGCCAGACAGTGGTGAGTTTCCGAATGTGAAAACACAAAGATGAGTCCGTAGTCCAGTGGGAGAAAAGGTCCTTGATTCCTGACCTCTCCAGGTAGAGCTGGGAATGTCCCCAGCCTGAAACCTTCATGAACTGCTGCCATTCAGTGTAGAGTACTGGGCTAGGTTGACTGATGGTCTGATTTGGTATAAGGCAACCTTCTTTATTTTTCAACACCAGGAAGTCTTCCTCAGTCATAATAGGCAACAAGTATCCTTGGAAGTATATATTGTACCTGAAATTAGTGCCACCTTTCTTTCTGTGTTGCTTAGACCAAAGCACAGTTTTCGTAAGCAGCATTTATCAGTTTTAATTAATTTAGTCATGTGGACTGCCTGAATGCAAATTGCATTTTTTTTTGTATCTTTACCTCATTTCAAACTAATTAAACCACATCACACACGTGTGTGTGTGTATGAGTAGCTTTTCAGGCATACAACTCTGCTGTCCTCTTAAAATACTGCATTCATTTTAAATGGGTACAACCTTCTAATTAGATTGACATGCTTATAGTTGAGGTATTAGAGCAACTGTGCTGTCTCAGTTAACAGCAAAGATGAATCACTAGACTAATTTAGTGATTGTGAAGCAGTTTGTGGGTGAGCTTGTTCTAACTTTATTTTCTAACAAACTCACTATGTGTTTTGAATGCTCATTGTGAAATGAGCCCCTCTAGTGCAAGGCAGATATTTCTCTGACATTTTGACATCTAAGATTGTCTTGTTCCAATGTGCCTTTGACAAGCTTAACTGAAAAGTGTTGGCTCCTCATTTTATGATGTGGCTCTGTTCCATCATTCCTTGTTTTATTTAGGTTATTTATGTAACTTGTTTTATTCTTACATATTAAACTATGCTTGTTAACTGTTTTGGGGTCCCACATTGGAAGAAAAGGTAGCACTGTATATAAATGTAATAAATAAATAAGGCCTGGGAGAGTACAAATGTTTTCACCTGGCATTGAAAAGGTTAACATAGGCCAAAGTTAAGTCTCTCTGGTAAGAGATTTCCAAAAGTGGGATGCTACAACCAGAAAAGCCCTAACACTGATATTTAACCACGAGAGAGTGAGATGGAACTCCTTGGAAAGAGAGGCATTTTAAATATCTGCCTGTCTTCGAGCACTTCTAGACTAGAAACTAGAAGCTGAAGAATAGGAAGTCATATGTCTAAGAGAAACAGACTTCCCTTGTGGAGATTGCTCTTCTCCTAGGAGGGGGATGAGCACAAGCCAAGGAGGAATCATGTTGGTAGAGGAGAATGAAATACACTACTACACAGAGCACTCACATTCTTCCTTCACATCACTGAGCATATTGCACTTAGGTGAGTATGTCTACTTGCTAGTCAGCTTCTGATATTTCATCAGTCATCTCCTATCCATTAGCACTATCATCCTATGGGGAATAAGAACTGTAAAGGATGTTATTTGCTTGAAGTCAATGTCTTCATTGTGCTAACTTCTACACTCTTGACCAAAATCTTTTCTCATACAGAACTGCAAATCCTTGTGGTTGCAGCTGGGGGTGCTTTCACATAGCAGTTTTCTATGGACTGTGTACTCATCGAACATGCATGTTTCTTGCAGTGCCACAGAATAGTGCCTTCATCAAAGTGCCATTCCATGCTTTCCAATTTATTTATTTTTTAAATAATTTTTATTAAGTTTCATATTACCAAATTAAACACATCAAACCAATTAGTCCAAATTATAACAATACATATCATAGGTACCCTCCACAAAAAATTATAATTTGGAAAACCATGCCTTCCAATTTAATTCGGATCTATTGTTTCAGGAGGTTTATTTCACTTACTGCCTTTTCCGGGTAAACAGTAAAGTCAGGTTAAATAGGAAAATATGGGATGGCATTTGGTTGAGGTCTATCATCTGTGACACTGCACAAAACCACATGCATTAGCAGCACCAAGTCCATAACCAATTGCCATGTGGGATTTTAACCTAGGCTGGTCTTAGATAAAACTTCCATCGCATGAATGCAATAGTGACTCAATCTAACACTGTCATGCAGATTGCTCTCAAAGCATGACCTAAGCCTTGATATCATCACACTAGTAGAAACACCCAAGTAATTGTATTCAAAAGCAAATACTGTCCTTAACTTCTTTGTTTTGATTTTAGTCATCATAAAAAGCAAAACTGAAATATTAGCCTTGCTGTACCACAATGAGCTCGAGGT
This sequence comes from Podarcis bocagei, assembly GCF_964188305.1. Taxonomy (NCBI): domain Eukaryota; kingdom Metazoa; phylum Chordata; class Lepidosauria; order Squamata; family Lacertidae; genus Podarcis; species Podarcis bocagei. The sequence goes on along the minus strand of NC_138134.1, from coordinate 19,018,288 downwards.
GATATAAATGGTTCTCCTCCTCCCCATTTCATCCTCACATTATCCTGTGTTTTCGTTGGTGTTGTCTTTTGGGAACTGTTCTGGAAACTTTCTGCTGAAGGAGCAGTAGAGAAATCCCTTAAATATGCCACATAAACATGGGCCCATCCAGGTTTACCTGCTAGTGACTTAAGTTCTGCATAAGCCAGAAATATTATCCATGTTTCAAAATGGCTGTAACATTCCCGATACTAATACAGCATAATGTTACTAAGGAATGGGTGGAAACTTATTACATAAACAGCAAATGATAGGCACTATTACAGTCAACACTGATCCTTCATTGGCAGTGAGGGATAGTTTGGAAATTTAATTGGTCCATACCATTCGGTGACTTGCAAGTTTTATTTATTTTTACAAGCTGCTATTTAGTTGTATGGCCATGCTGATTCAAAAATACCTTGCAGCAGCACTAGTGTCTATCTTTAAAGACATTTTATAAAGTATGCATTTTTCTGTCATTAATGTAGTCCTCCTTCCCCTTTTACCTGACATAAATGCTCTGGAAATGTTGTTTACCTTTTCTTTGACTCCAGGGTGTTTTCACTCATGATGTAACTAGAAGACATTTGCACCAGCTTGTCAGGTATCACCATCAAACTATGTTATCATCATGCTAAAAAGTATATTGAAAGAAATATTAGCTAGCCAAGAAACTGGATCATTAAAACCCAGTTTAAAGTCTTGAATGTTAATTTTGGGAGGACCCAGGTACAGATTGTAGTATATGTACAGTACCTTTAAAAATAAAAAAGCAGATGACATTTTTATCGACTAACTACAGTTTAGTGGAAGTGAGTGACTTCCCATTCTGTTGTTTTGGTCTTTAAACAGCTATAGAAACCCTCAGAGGTTATTTGTATCCGGAAAAAGTTGTGGACAAGGACAGCTTGGTCATCTATTTCCCCACTAACTGCTTTTCCACAGAGGTTTGCTACTCCCAAGATGTTTCCCGGTTGTTGGTTTCAGCCCAATGTTTATTTCACAAACATGGGGCTGGAACCTAGGTAGTAAATTTCAGGATGAAAGTTACTGGCAAGTGAAGGGTTAAGCACTTGTTTGTCTCCCACAGCTTCTTCAAGGACGAAATATCCAGCAGGCTAATGTTACACACCTGTGACGTAACACTTAGACGTAACACTTAGATCACATTAAACCATGGCTTACCATTACATCTGAGCACAGCTCAGTGCTTTAACTATGGTTTGTTAGTGAAAATAAGCCAAAGTTTGTTGGCTTACTGACCTTAACTGTGGTTTGGTGTTGCATGTGAGCATGGGGACCATCTTAAGAGTGGTTCATTTCATTACCCTGCCCAAATTTCTCACCAAGCAACAGAGATGCTTGGTAAGAATGCTGGAAAACAAAGAAGTCGTCCTCTCTTCTTGCTGCTGCCTTTTCTAAATCTGATGTAGTGAGGCGACAGCGAAAATAGATGTTTTTGGGTGGGGCATATTATTGCATGCCACCCAAATCTCTGAGCAGTGCAAGATTTCAAGGTTTCCAAGCACTTACCTAGGGTTCATGTTTCTTTTGGAATGAGGCACAGCGGAGACTGTGGAGTCTTTATGATAAATGGTTTACTTACACATCTATACAATCTGAGCCTATGATGGAGGGGTTAACAGTATTAACAACCTTAAAGGATCTAGCTTACCTCATAGTCACAGCCTTAGATTTCAACAAAAACCAGGCATCTCCCAGCTGCCCAGCCTGCAACCTCCCAGCTTCTAGTTCACGTAACAACATTCAACTCTAGCCTTTTTCTTTCTAACTACCAGCCAGTTGAGGGAGGGGCGGGCACGTATTTTGTATCTGGCACAGAACCTTTTCCTTTGTTACCTTAGTGGCCCATACTTGGAGGGCCATTACTTCAGCAGGAAGTTAGCATGGCTGTTCCAGGAATTGAATCCATGCTGAATTAGCATACAGCCTACCCCCCTTCCCAAATTCATAACGTTATTAACATTTGAATTTATTCATTTATGCTGCAAAGGGTGTAATTAGATTAAACAAAGCCTCATTCTATGGTTTATCTTTCTGTGCCAGTATTTGGAGCCCTCAGTATATTGAGGAAGTCTATTTAATGTTGTAATTTAGCTCCTAATATGATCCTGTCACTTTTATAATTGGTATTAATCACCAATATATTCTTCGAAGTTAGCTCAGATATGTGTGTGTCTGACTCTCTACCTAACTTGTTAAATGTTTGAGGGTTCATTGCTGGGAAGTTCCGGCTTTTACTTAATGAGATTTTATGTGGCTTTTCCTGTTTAAGCTGCTTTCATATAAATGTTCCAGATTATAAGTTTGAAGCTGTAAGAGGCCCAAATATAGTTTCTGTGCTCCATTTTTAGCATGTTATGAATACTTGAGGCATGCAGTGCTTAGTGTTGTAGCTATTGCTTGGTTTATTGGTTTTTTTTTACTAGTTAAAAATCATATATTTCACAGATGTAAATATTTGGGTTTACAGCATGTTGGGCTGTTTCTAGACTTGCACATGTGGAAGTCCTATCTGTGCAGTATAGCTTTTCTCACCACCTTCTCCCTCTTCCACCCCCTAACTCCCTCTCCTGAGCAGGGGGGGTAGGGACATTTGGGACTTGCATGTGATGTGGCATAAGGGGAGCTCCATTAACACATTCCTCCTCAACTCATTTTAGCCATTTCCTCCCTTCCTGCTGTACCATCTCAAACCACCTCCCATGCCATTCCTGATAATTTCCTAACCCTCAGGAGAGACTTGGGGGTGTGCTACAGGCAGCAGCAAGAAGCAGGAGGGAGGGAAGCCCTGTGATGTGAACAGGGCTTCCCTGTTTGGAATCCACATTTTCTTCATTCAAATTTGACCTCATTCATACATACACACACACACACACACACACACACACACACACACACACACTTTATGCTGAAGATCAAATCTGCCTTTTCTCATCCATACCAGTGGGTGTTCCCTTCTGCCTTTATCCCTGCATTCCAAATTGTTGATTCAAATATGTAAATATGACACAAAACGGCTGTGTGTTCATGAATTAGAGCAGTTTGCACACTTTTTTAATAAAAAAATATGTGCCCACCTAGGAATTGCACAGTAGCTCACACATGGGAATTTCCAGTTCCATACAAATTTGGTATGTCGTCAGTTTACCTTATATTCAGTTCTAAAATGGCAAGTATTTCCCTTTCCAAAAGAGTAAGATGGTTGTCGAAGAAATCCATGCAGTGAAATCAAGGGGAGAGGGAATGAAGCAGGGAGATCTGGAGAAATAATGGTTTTCCTGTATTGCACAGATCTGATTGTTGTTGATTTTAAAAAACCAAAATCACAACAAAGGTGGGGCTTCCAGGAAATAGCCCCCCCCCCCGTGGGACAGAACTGACATTAAGGAGATAAGGTATATAAAAAAAAGAAAAGGGAAAGGACCCCTGGACGGTTAAGTGCAGTAAAGGCGACTATCAGGTGCAGTGCGCATCTTGCTTTCAGGCCAAGGGAGCTGGTGTCTGTCCACAGACAGCTTTCCGGGTCTTGTGGCCAGCATGACTAAACCGCTACTGGCCCACGGAACATAGTGATGGAAGCCAGAACGCACGGAAACACCATTTACCTTCCCACCACAGTGGTACCTATTTATCTACTTGCACTGGTGTGCTTTTGAGCTGCTAGGTTGTCAGAAGCAACAGGGGCTCACCCTGTCGTGCGGATTCGAACCACCAACCTTCCAGTCAGCAAACCCAAGAGTCTCAGTGGTTTAAACCACAGTGCCACCCGCTTTTTTTAAAGGCAGCTAGAGGTGCTGAAATATACAGAAAGTACTCCTTAAATGCAGATTCTTCTGATCGATTTGAATCTTTTTGGAAGCAGAAGCCATAAGCTTTTCCTTGTTCTATATCTATTGAAAGTCACCTACAATCAGAAATGCATAGGTACTTCATTGGCCAACCATATCTGGACATTGTGTTGCAATGGGAATTTTTCTTATTTTATATTGTCTTTTGAGGCCATGGTTTCAAGAGAGCAGGGATAACCTACCACAATCTGATACACATTTTCTTGCTTACATTCCTATTGTCATTCAGTAGTGTATCTGCTGTTGGTTATTCAACTGTTGACTTGTTTTCAGGAGTACTGAGGACAGCACAGTACTTGACCTGTGTTCCCTTCTTAAAGGAAGAAAAATCATGCAAGTTCCAAGATTTTAATTTATGTATTTTAATTTAATATTGTGGTGTTTCTGTCTTCATTAGGTTGTATGCTTCGCCAAAGAAGAAAGTGACTCCATTGCATAAATGTATTAGCCCACTGGTTTGGTGCAGACAGATATTGGATTATCCAACTCCAGATATTGAATGTGCTAAAAAATCATTGATCCATAGGCTTGAACAGACAATGTCAGGTGAGTTTGTGAATAAGCGTTATACTAAGAAAATATACAAAATAATATCAGAACTTGATTTTTTAAAATAGTTATGATCCTGTGAGAGTTAGTTTTAAATTCACTTGACCTCAGGGGGAATATATACTTGAAGTTCTTGTCGTAATGTAAAATTTCTAGAAATTTTTCCAGGTTAAAAAAAACAAAAACAGGTATAGTTTATTTAGAAAAAAATTACAAATGGAATCTTTTTTAAAAGTTTTTGTTACAAATGGAGCTGTAGGGTGCTGAAGCATAAGGAACCTAGCATCTCTGTGGTTTTGCCAGTTTATGGTTTTGCATCTCTGTGGTTTTGAGGAGCAGGCAAAAAACAATAAAACCAAAACGACCATAGTTAAAAATATATTATTTGCTCTGAAAAATCTCTCTTAGCTGTCACTATTGGTTTGTTACTTCATATTTGCCAACATATTTACCATGGAGTTCTAAAAACCGAAGGTTTGCCCAGATTGAAACAAGCTTCTGTACTTTCATATGTCAGTTTATTTCTTTATCTGGTGTTTCCAAACATAGACCAGTTTATTTCACATGCTGCAGAAGATGAATCTGGAGTACGTAAAAAAGCAAGAGGGGTTGGGGGCTGTGTTGTGCAAAGCCCTTGCCACCACGTTGCAGGAGGGAGATACTTGCCAGAATCCCAGATTGCATTCATTTGCCAAATAGGTGAAGATGTTCTATACTCTGCAGCACATGAAAGTACCTTTCTAATATCAAGCTTCTTGATTTTCCTTATGAAAATGGTTGAAACCTCATTGGCCCAGGACCCTTAATTCTTTTCCCTCCTCTAATGTCACAACTATTCAAACTGAAGTATTTAGCTCGGTACTTGTTACTTGTCATTTTTTCCATTTTCCTTTGTTCTTCCTCCACTGAGCTCAGAATGGTTTGTGGTTCTTTTAATACTACATGAGATTAAGACTTACAGCCTTATGACATTTAAAGTAAACAATTAGCACTGGAACACTGTTTTCCGCCCTCTCTTTTATACAGCTCTCAAGAGACACAGCCTTTATAGTAATCCGTTCAGCACTGTCAATTATGCAAACTCCTATAGTCCAAATGCTGGCAGTCCCTACAGCAGTAGCTTCAACTCTCCTTCCTCCACACCAGTGAAACCTCCTTTAGTAAAACAGCTCATACTTCCTGGAAACTCAGGTAAGGGTCTCAAAAATAATGATCAGATTGTAAAACAACTGTGTAATTCCTGTTTTGCTTTATTCTTGCAATAGTCCTGTATATATATAAGGCTACCTTAGACCACAACAAGTGGTCCCTTCCATATGGCCAGAAAAACAGCTTGGACAACATTTATTTAAATCATATTTTTGTGTTCCATGCCATTGCTATTTCTGAACAACTATGGTCAGTTTCAAAACGTGCCACCTTCAACCCATGAGCTATGAAGATCACTTGTTTAAACTAAACTGTAGTTGGTGATAAACCATGGTCCTGAGTTTGGATGCACTAATAAGGCAACTTTAAAGAAAATTGAAAGTACATTGGTACCTCTGGTTACATACTTAATTCGTTCTGGAGGTCCGTTCTTAACCTGAAACTGTTCTTAACCTGAAGCACCACTTTAGCTAATGGGGCCTCCTGCTGCCACCGCGCCGCCGGAGCACGATTTCTGTTCTTATCCTGAAGCAAAGTTCTTAACCCGAGGTACTATTTCTGGGTTAGCGGAGTCTGTAACCTGAAGCGTATGTAACCCGAGGTACCACTGTAAATTTTGTGTAAGCTGCTGTCTGGCCACATGACAGGAGAGGGAAGGAGGGAGTGCTTGAATTCAGTGGCTTGTTCTACTTCATGCAAATTGTGTGCGAGATATGTGAATGTGAATACTATGGTTCTAAGGTGAGCCATGAACTTCCTGCAAACCTGAGCATGTACAGAGACAGTATAAATGTGTTCTAGGTGGGTCACGCTATTTCTTTTATTTGGGCAAGGGGTGGGATATTTGATTCTTACAAATTTATTCTTCTTTAAAACCCTGAAAGCATAATTTTGAATGATCGTTTTTGTGACTGGATGCCCAGATCCAAGTTAGGGGCAAGTACTCTTTGGTGAGAGAACCTTGGCAGAGATTTAAAATCACAAAATATGCAGCATGGTAAAGCTGTGTATCATTCTCTTAGAATATGTCTAAGTTCCTTCCAAAGTTCCCGCTTCTTTAGCACAGAAAAAGACCACACATTTGGTAAGTTTAAAACTGCTTAATTACAATCTCCAGAGGTCAGATTATGTGCTTTTCCATACAGCTTTCAGAAGACACAGGCAGCAAAACTTGGCTTTGTTGCAGTGGTGAAAGTTTCTAAATTATTGGTTCAGGAATACAAGAAAGGCTTGTTAGAGCCATGTGGTCTTGAGTTTGGAGCAACCAGCTCACACCTCTTTAAAGGCTGCGCTTCTCAGGTAGACTGAAGGTGAACAATAGGTTTGATTACCTTCCCCCCAACCTAGTTAAGGCTGGCAGGACAGTTTACTCTGTGGTTATCCCATGGTTTTGTCTTTACTTAATATCAAGGAATGGAGTGTAAATTAATGGAACCTGAATACACTTTCAGAATGGTGAATTGAAGCCTGAATTGATTACATAAATTAATGGCACTGTAAAAACATTTCAGTGTTTCATCCAACTTAATTCTGTTTCTTCAGTGAAGTGAAATCTTCTTCATCTGCACTAAGCAAGGTTAATGCCATTTGACTCATTGTAAATTGATCTGCACCTAAACAAAGGAAAAGCGAATTTGTGGGTCAGCTAGCTTAAGTTGCTTTTTCTAGCACAGTCCCCACCACCACCAATTAAATTACTGAGACAAGTAATATAGTACAAAACAGTTTTAGATTTTTTTCTATTTTTTCCTTTTCTTATAGGTCATTACAAAAATTCAGCAGATAGAAATCCTCCGTTGAGCCCACAATCCTCTATAGATAGTGAATTAAGTGCTTCAGAAATGGATGAAGATTCAATTGGTTCAAATTACAAACTAAATGACTTAACAGATGTTCAAATTTTAGCACGGATGCAAGAGGAAAGTAAGTATGTTTGTGGGTCATTTCAGTCACCAATCGACTTAGATTTTTGGAGAACTAATTCTTGCTCTTCATTTCATATGAAATGTATATGTATCATAATCCATAAAGTTATTATCTGAGTTGTCCTAATGTCTTCCTATTTCAGAGACTGAGCAGAGGAAAGTGAGGGATCTTGGAAACAAATAGGCCAAGAAAATATTTTTTGGGGTGTGTGGAAACAACATCTTCTAGTGTGAATGGCCACTTAGACCGAAAGCTCCAACCCTGACTGCCACATACATAGGTTTCAATCCCAAAAATCTGGATTCCTGCTTTCTTTGATTTATCACTGTCAGACATGTGATGGGCTTTCCACTGATGCAAGAATGGTTCCTAACTGCATTTTTTAAAGCAAGGAATCTCTGAAGGTGGGGCAGATCCTTTGAAAGAGACATCTATCATGGCAGGAAAGGTAGAATACCCAAAGGGGCAGATGGAGTTGAATCTGCCAGTGCATAACCGGGAGCCTTAAAGTGCACTCCTGATTGTGCATTTGTATTGACAGCAAATCTCCTTTGCTAATAAGCTGATAGGTGCTGATTTCAAACACACTGAGATTTGCTGTATTCCCTGAGAACTCTGTAGCACACCTGATCCCAGCAGAAAGCAGAGCTTGAAGTCAGCACTTTCCCACAGATATGTACGGACTTAAAGTTCCACTTTTTTGCTGAGATCAGCTGGCTTTGGAGTCCACAGCCAGCCAATCACAGCAGAAAAGCAGAGCTTGAAGTCAGAGCTAATTGTCGGAAACATCTTGGTTTTAATTTTTCTTTCTGGCACAGCTTGTTGTGCTACAAAGGAAAGATGGGTCACTTGATGGTATAGTAACAGTGTTAAAATGGCCTACCAAGGGTGGAAGAATGCAGGATTGGCCCACTGGCCAGATCCAATTTCCTACTCCTCCCTTCAGCAGTCTGAATTATTCTTGACTGATCCACCTGTCTTCCAGCCACTGACATGCATGCCCTGGTCACATCCAAATTGGACTATTGTAACACACATTACATAGGGCTTCTTGTGCAAATAATTAGGAAATATTAGGTCATGCAAAATATGGTGGCCAGATTAATTTCTGAATCTGATTTATCTTATCATATCACCCCAGTTTTGTTTCAACTGCACTGGTTTCCAGTTCATTTTTGGACAAAATCCAGTTTCAGTTGTCCCTTTCTTTTAAATCATGTGAGCTAAGAAGGCCTTTTTATTTTACTGAGTTTTTAATTTGGGTTAAACTACTTACTCCTGGTTTTATCCTGAATTGTTTTACATTACTCTTAGTGTCAGTAATGAAAACTGATGTTAGTTATTTGAACAGTTTTGTTTTGTTGTTTGAACTGTCCTTGTGGTATTTTTTATTTTATTTTTTGTAAGCAGCTTTTGGTTTCTTTTATGGAGAAAAGCAGGAAATAAAATTTTAAAATAAATAATTTCCAAGTTAGATGCCCACCTTCCTTTGAGGAAGAGAAGCTCTTTGTTTATACAGTGGAACCTCGGGTTAAGAACTTAATTCGTTCCGGAGGTCCGTTCTTAACCTGAAACTATTCCTAACCTGAAGCACCACTTTAGCTAATGGGGCCTCCCGCTGCTGCCGCGCCACCGGAACACGATTTCTGTTCTCATCCTGAAGCAAAGTTCTTAACCTGAAGCACTATTTCTGGGTTAGCGGAGTGTGTAACCTGAAGCGCATGTAACCCGAGGTACCACTGTACTAACTTAGAGTGACTTTAGAATCAAATGGGATCGGACAAGCAAATAGAACTTGAGTTCAGACAATGTCCTTACTGTTGTTAGGTCTCCGGCAAGAATATGCAGCTACTGCTTCTCGGCGTAGTTCCGGCTCGTCGTGCAGTTCTATGAGGCGAGGTACATTTAGCGACCAGGAACTTGATGCGCAGAGCTTAGAAGATGAAGAAGACAGCTGCCATCATGCGGTACACCCAGCTGTTAACCGGTTCTCTCCATCACCACGCAATTCACCGCGGCCTTCACCAAAGCAGTCCCCACGGAATTCTCCTCGCTCTCGATCACCTGCCAGAGGGATGGAGTACAGCAGAGTGTCACCTCAGCCTATGATTACCCGTTTGCAGCAGCCTCGTCTTTCACTTCAAGGCCATCCCACAGATTTACAGACTAGCAATGTCAAAAACGAAGGTAAAGGGCTTGGTCTCGAATTTTGTGTGTTGAGCGCCCTAGGAAATACCTTGCTCAGTAGGTAGTATTTAAAACCAACTAAATGGTGTGGCGTTTCTGCTGAATCTGCTGAGAATCATGCAAGAACATGTAGAATAAGCATCTTGACCTTTCTTTTCATTAGGACGACTAGAAATCAATAAGCTTAGAAAGTAATTGAGCTAATTGAGTTTCAGGTAGATATAGATTATTGTCATTCTGTGACTGCTTAGTTTTCAAATTTCTCTAGTGCTGTGCAGTTTATAAGATAGGCAGAATATCTAGAAGAAGAGTGACACAAAACCAATGCAAATATAAAATATTTACTAGACATAAAACGGCAAAATAAGCACGGTTAATGTGATAAAAGACAAAAACAAGCAACAGAATGACAGATAAATAGAAAGTTTGGCTTGGAATGCTTTAGCAAAGAAAAACACACACAAATGCTTCCCTAAAATGCTGTTTTCAAACTAGATGACAGAATGAGACCTAGCTAGGCTTACCTATGGAAGGAATACTACAGGATTTGTGTCAGATCTGAAAAGGACCTGCCCCTTGCATTCAGTCATTAGCCTGGTCCACCCTCAACATGAAACCACCTTTTAAAATAAACTTTGGTTTAATGCACAGAAGTACTTGCTTCTCTCTTGCTTTTGACAGTGCCATGCATGGAAGGAAACGAGCTTGAAGCAAGACATTTTGGCTTGTTGTGACATGCAAAACTGGACTGTTTTTTCTTCTGTAAACAAAACCGCAAAATGAAGCCAAGGTTTGTTCTTGGCTTACTGTTTATGGTTTATGTGGACAAAACAAATCACAAGCCCAGGTTCACATCAAGACAATCCAGATCTGGGCTTGTTTTCTCCCCTCCCGCTGCACAGTCAGGAGTAGGAGAGGAGCAAGGTGCTTAAGTACGTTAAAGGTAAAGGGACCCCTGACCATTAGATGCAGTCGTGGCCGACTCTGGGGTTGCAGCGCTCATCTCGCTTTATTGGCCGAGGGAGCCGGCGTACAGCTTCTGGGTCATGTGGCCAGCATGACTAAGCCGCTTCTGGCGAACCAGAGCAGCGCACGGAAACGCCGTTTACCTTCCCACCGGAGTGGTACCTATTTATCTACTTGCACTTTGACGTGCTTTCGAACTGCTAGGTTGGCAGGAGCAGGGACCAAGCAATGGGAACTCACCCTGTCACGGGGATTCAAACCGCCGACCTTCTGATCAGCAAGTCCTAGGCTCTGTGGTTTAACCCACAGCGCCACCCGCTTCCCTTTTAATTACATTAAACCGTAGTTAATACTAAACTACAGTTTAGTATTAGAACATACGAAAGAAAAGTATATATTTTCAAGCAGGGATGGTGAACCATTGTCTGCCTAGAGGCTGTAATCTTCTAGGCCACATGACTGTGGGTGGGGATAGAAGCCCAAGTGGGTAGAGTAATAAATACTATTTTTACCTTTATACAATAGGCTTGTTTACACACACTTCCCTCTCTGGACTCCATCCAGACAAGCAGGATTCATTATTAGAGTTCAAGGATACCTTCTAGCAAGGCACAAACATTCAAGGAGGATGCAAAACAGGGCCAGTGAAGGGTTTGGCACTCCTGAGAGTGTCCTGGCCCTGAGGTTCCCCATCCTTGAATTAAAGCAACAAGTTCAACGTATGCTTGGCTTTTGGCTGATCTAACATATGGGAAACATTGCATGAGGATTTAAATAAGGCAGCTTAATTTGATTCTTTAAAACTCTGTTTCTAACATCTGGAAATGTAGAAGTTAAACTTGCGGGAGGAACATGCGCATTCTAGTATGGTCGGTTTTACAAAATACAATAATAAGATTCTAAAAAAACACACATTCCTGACATTTTTCTAGTAACAAAGTTTCTCAAGTCATTTTCTCCAAAGGACACAATAAAATAAATATTGGTTAGATAGAGCTGTCTGTGTATGTTCCCCAACCCATAAGTTCATTACAGAAGAAATAGGTCGCCAAGAAGTTTGTTGCGTCAGCATTTCCATTTTAAAGGATGTTACCATTTTGAATGGAGTTTGACGAGGTATGTAGAACCGGCACTTGCTTGATGATCACTCAGCTTGGCTTCTCACTTATTACGGAGAGCTCTACCCTGAGCCTGTGCTAGGAGATTCCACAAACAATATTTGGCAGTGTTATTTTTCTGTTGTTGTTGGATGTTCCTGTTCCTCAGCTTTTCAATTGCTTTCGATATCTCGAGGCATGCCTTCAGATATCGTGCATTGCAAACTCTGCTTTGTAGAAGGGGAGGGGTAAGACCAGTTCACTATATAGTACGTTTGCCTGTAAATGGATCCATTAACACAGCTCTTTAAAGCTTCCATGTTCCTGTTCACTCCCTTCAGTTCCTTGTTTTTAAAGCTTTGAGTTCTGTACATCCTCTGCATCACAATCCTTGCTAATGCTGCCATAGCTGAATTGCATGTTCTTTAGGGCCTATGTTCAGGGGACAGCCTTAGAAATTGAGGCCTGGTGAAGACAGGTGGGGTATTTTGTCTTGTCCTCCCAGCACCTTTACCCATGCCCATTAGTTATCGGCCATTTGTTTTTTCTTTCAATAATCAAAAGATTATTTGGTCCTGTGGTTATGTACAGATGGTACCTTTCCCCCAAAGCTTTAAGGTTATAAAATATAGAAACATTATTGCTCACAATACACATGTTCTCTCCCTGTGGTATCTGTCTAAACAGGATTTGCCACTATCTCCTGCACATGCTCTAAGCCCAGAATGGGTCAACTTTATAAAATGTAACAGAAGTCCTCTTGCAGAAGTCCAGTAGAAAAGAATTTACAATTCTCAGAGGGGAGGGGTGTGCTTTGACACTGGCACCTTGCTAACCTTTTCCTTGCACATACTGGTTAAAGTCTCCAGCTTCTGGAGAAGGTTTCTATTCCACTTTCTGCACTGAGATTCTACTTCATCCTTTTGCAATCATTATCAAATGTGCTGCCTGCTATTGACTGTTCAGGGTGGGTAGAATAGGAAGCCAGAAAGAAAACTGAGATGGACTCTAGAAAGGTGAGTATCAGCACTGGTGCTGAGGCCCAAGATCAGGTTGTGATGTGTTGAACGGGGAGGGGAGACAGATAATTGTATTCCTGTTCTGCAGAGTTCATCAAAGCATGTGGTCAGTGCCATGTTTGCTTGTTGCACCTTGTGGCGCTTGACACTCCTGATATAGCAAAAGTAATAGCGTGGCTGGAAAAAACAAAGCTTTCCCTCATTTCTTTTCACGTTCTCCTAGCATATCCCATGCTTTCTTGCATGCGCATATACCCATGCACCATGCTGCTGGTTGAAAGAAACAGACAATTCTGAAATCTGGTTCAGACAATAGTCTGTTTCCTTCTCCCAAGTCTGGCTAGACAGTGCGTTTCCTCGGTACAAATGAAAATGCATGTTGCTGCTACATTTTTTACTTTGGTTCAAGAAATGCCTAATGTTCTCAATGCTGAGTTAAGGGCCCTCGTCTGCTTTCTACAGTAGTGGACTTGGGAGCTAGGGAAAAGCTGAGTGCTGCTACAGTTGTCTGTCCATAGAGATGTCAGAGTGTCCATGGTGATGCTGCCTCACATTTCTCTGATAGTTCGCTGCTGCTGTAAAAGGCTATAGCTTGTGTGGCAAGGGATCCTGTCCAGTTCTTTCCTACACTATAACAGTACAACTGCATGTGGTGGGAGTCCATCTGCAGGGGTGGAATTTACTTATATATATGTTAGGCAAATAAATGAAGCTTCTGAAATCTATTTCTGGTATAGTTTTTGGACAGGATGAACCAAGCTTCTTTGAACGGTCCTGCTAATCTTTTCTTTCCCCCTAACTTGCATTATTTTTCTTGCTTTTGAACTTTTCCATTTGTTTCTCCTATATTGCCCTCAAAAGCAGGGACACACCAACAACCAACAAGAAATTTTGCTATCTGTCTTAAAGAAATCCCACAAAGTAGATGGGAAATGGGTGTGCCACACATGAAAACTTGTGGAATCAAATGTATTTGAATGATGTAAATCGTAAGGAGACAGACATGCCTCCAAAGCAGCCAAGGGTGCTTGACTTCTTTATTTCCAAGTCTGTTAAATTTAAGAGGTCATTCAAGGAAGTTGTTGAATGTTATGTCTGCCCACAGTCTTACGTCTAATTCCATGGCTTTATTTTACTTAGTTGGCCAGTAACGGTTGACTTTTTCAATGTTCTGATGACCAATTCAGCACATGGCCAGAGACTATTCTACATATTCAAGTTTGCACTTCAATTTACTTTCCAAGAATTTTCAGACATAGGGATATAGTTGTGCACTGTTCATTTTAATGTAAAACAACCACAACAACAATTAGAAGAATCTGCCTTTTAGAGAAAGCAAAAGTTAACATAAACCAATATTTTAAAAATCTTTCCAGTAGCACTGTAGAGAACAACTAAGTTAGTTATTGGTATGAGCTTTCGTGTGCATGCACACTTCTTACCAATAACTAACTTAGTTGGTCTCTAAGGTGCTACTAGAAGGAATTTTTAATTTTGTTTCGACTACAGCAGACCAACACGGCTACCTACCTGTAACTATAAACCCAATATGCGCTGTTGTTTTGAAAGCATGTTTCCTTTTAGGAAAAAGTCAGAAAAGAATATAACTATGCTTGTTGAAACTGGTCTTTTCAAATGTGAATCTTACCTAAATGTTAACAGTAAATATCATGAAGAATAAAAGTGCAGGTTGATTAGATACAACCATAAAGTTGATTAGCACGAGCAAAGACTTAAACGTCTATGTTAAGTTGAAACTAAAATAATGTTAATTTATTGGATTCTTCATGTCTGAACTCTGATTTGAGGACAGTAGAACCTCTCTCATAATTTTAATGTGGTGCTTAAATAGTTTTATGCCATCGTGAAGGTGAATATTAGTGATATCTCTGCATGGTGGGACTTGTAAAACCTGAAATTTTCCAGTGAAGTCCCATTTAGCTGATAAAGCAAGATGCATTGTATTTTTAAATATTGTAAGCCACTTTGTGGAATATTTCTTCAAAAAGCAGAGTATAAATCAGATAGATAGATAGATAGATAGATAGATAGATAGATAAAATGTTTGTTTACTTTCCCAAAACAACAGTGACATATGTTTTATGTGCAAAAAGATATTCTTTGTCAGACATATTTCTTTCCTTGTCTCTCCTTTCATTGGTCGTATTCTCATGAAATAACTGTCATGAGCAAATGATGGTGGGGAGAAGATGAAAGGGCAGGCCCTGACCTATCTACAGGGAGTCTGTATGCATACTACCGTATGTGTTTTGGGCTTTCTTGGTACACATTTGCTCACCATGGTTATGTTGAGATATTAGAATGGAGTAGACCAGCAGTTTTCTTACTTCTATACCTTAAATCCTAACCCCTCCTACCAGACAGCAACGGTTAAGTAAGTTTTGCTCTGGGTGAAAAAAATAGACAAATTGTACTTGCTTTCTCCATCTCTGTCTCTTTCTCTTTTTACATTTTTTAAATCTAGTAATTTTATGTCTTACTAGATTTAAAATTTCGTAGTTGTCATTTTGATAATGTAACATTAGGCAGATACCATTTGTTTTATGCAGATTTTGTAGCAAACTTTGCCCCCTCTCGTCCTTCGGGTTTCAGGTTGCCATGAATTTTCAGTCTCCTGCATCAGTTGGTATGTTGTGGTGTTCTTGTTATCTTTCCTTAATACAGAGAAACTAAGGCGTAGTCTTCCAAACCTGTCCAGGACATCTAACATCCAAGTTGAGTCTGTGAAAAACAGTAGAAGTGACTCAAACTTTCAAGTGCCAAATGGAGGAATATCTCGTATTCAACCTCAACCCTCAGCCAGTAAGTATCTTTACAGTGATGCTGTAAACACAGCTTCTGAGCGTCGGCTGAAAACAATTAGCAGCGTGTTTACAGTTTCATGGTAAAGGGATTAGACATTTCATGCAGATAATGCAAGCTTGGTCAGATCTGATGTATGTTGGGCAAACGAGCATTTCAGAGTACAGTACTTAACAATGAAGTATGTGTACATTGCCATCCCACATAACTTCTCAATATTGATGGTTTCCTTAATGTCTGCTGTCCTGAATAGGAAGCCTTTTCTACAACGATCTATCTTGAACATTCCATAAGCTTGGTCTCTGTGGTGCAGTGGGTCAGTGGGTCTTGGTGGTTCAAGCCCACCCGGGGACGGCTGTGTTCAGAATTCCTGCATTGCTGGGAGTTGAACTAGATGACCCTCAGGATGCCTTCTAACTCTTACGATTTGCTAATCAAGTGTAACTTGCATTTTTTATATTTAGCTTGCATTCATTATCATGTAACATCCCTAAGCAAGGGATTATAAAGTCTTCTGAATTGCCCCTAGCTGTGTTGAAATTTGCAGCTACACGCTTTTGATTCCCGTAGGGTGGTAGTAAAAAGTGTACTAACGGTCCCATTTCCATCTTTTGCCATTTTGCCTTGGTACAAATTTCAGTGAGTATCAAGCAGTTGAAGTGAATATGAAATGAGAGTCAGGATTTCTGTTACCTCCAACAGATGAATGACTGAAAATTATGACATCAAACTCGAAAGTGCCTGCCAGCCTGAAAGATGCATTATAAATTTTAAAAGAAAGATTGCATTTTCATATTGTTATTTTCACTTTTCAGTATTCATAACGGAATTACTCGGATCAGCTGCATACATAAACATTTGCAGAGGCGTACACTTTTATAGCTATAAGCTTGTCTCCTGAATTGTTTTGAAACAATAATTTTGTGTAGAAAATATAAAAATATTCACCAGAGGAAAATGTCCTTTTGAACAAAGTTGGCACTCCTTTCTGCAAATGACAAATTGTAAATTACTATACATAATGCAATAACCTGAGTATAGTAATAGAACTATGGGATCAAAGAGTAAAAAGCTCTTGTATGAACAGGTTCTTTTATTAATAGAAGTTGAGGAGTAAGTGTTTACACATCCATGTTGCCAAAGAATCAGCCTCTCCCTTAATGGAACTTGTTTGAAAGGTGTGCCTATATAAATGGAGATCTGATTTTTCAATTCCTGATCATAATTTCCTTGTTTGTAAGGAAGGATATGAATCTGGTCCCTATCGTGCAAAAATAATGTAGGCAGTGCTTTCCTCTTTTGGGACTGAAATTTGCATTCTCCTTCCCTTTTGAAAAACTAACAAATGCTTTTGTGGAAGCCTATAGCCAAATTACACACAAATACATGGTTTAACATTGTGTGTACCTTTGTTTAACTGCAGTTAGCAACCACTCTGGTGGCCTAGTCAGTATTTGGCCTATGGTTGGTAGAGAGAGGGAGCTTAATCACCCTCCCTAGTCCTCATGAAAAATGCTCCCAAAAGCTTTTATTTTGATCACAATGGAAACTTCTCTAAGTGTTAATGGGAGCTTCTCTGTTTTTTTAAAAAACAGCATGTCGCTTACCGTTTTTTGTGTTGATAAGGGATGGGGTACCTGCTAGTTGACCTTGTGGCTGGTATTTATAGGAGTCCAACATCTGTAGGGACACAGGTTCTGTATCCCTGTGTATATATAATTTTGCATATGGAGGTTCTGCTCTTTAGGGTTTTCCTGTATTTACTGGTTTTTATTTGCTTATTTTTGCAAAATACTACTGTACACTTGCAGTGGTCTTCTCACTCTTTCCTCAGGTTGTTGTACTGCATGAGCTTAACTTGGGAGGGTTGCTTTAATTTCTGCCTTTTCTTGCTTCTAGTTCACTCCCTAATTTATATTTTCACAAGCTGCAATACCTAACATATGGGTGGTGGTAATGAAAAGTATGTCGGCAGTGTATCAGTGTAGTTTAAGTTTGTATAAACATAAATATATTTCATTAACATACCTGTAGAAGTCTTGATGAAAATTATTTCAAACCTTTGCAAATGTAAGTTGAAATTTTGGATTTGTTTGGCTTTATTTTTCGTCCTGTTCAAGGCTTGTTCTAGCTCATGAAAAATGGTCACCTGAACATTCTATACCTCTCGTACAAGTTAATAACCTCCTTATGGTTCCATTTTCTTAAGTGTGGTTTATTCTGAAACCTTATTTTAAACAAGTAACAGAGAAGGCAAATTTTGCAGTCTTCTACCAAACAAATTGTAGAATGAAAAAGGTGTTAATTTAGCTATTGACTGATACAGTGGAATCAATGTGAGCAACTTTATCAACAAATGTATTGCTGAAGACATAAGTCATGCGCAGGAAATGCCACCATAGCAGAGTGACATTCATATGTAAGTTCTTAGACACAAAACGTTAAATTTCTGATTTATTAATTACAATGCACAACTCGCTACTAAAATCACCCTCCTTTCCAAAGAATTGGAAAGCTGCCAGTGTAAAACAAAGTGTTTATATTGTGGTCAGTAGTATTTAACTTGTTCCAAA
The DNA here is from genome assembly GCF_964188305.1 of Podarcis bocagei. Lineage (NCBI taxonomy): Eukaryota > Metazoa > Chordata > Lepidosauria > Squamata > Lacertidae > Podarcis > Podarcis bocagei. The sequence goes on along the minus strand of NC_138134.1, from coordinate 19,000,106 downwards.
CTTATTTGGACATTTTGCATATTACGCCAAGCTATTTCAAATGGTAAACGCTTAAGCAGATTCTGTGGAACTCTACAACTGAATTAGTTAGCAGAACAGTGGCAGGTGTTTGATCATGCGCAAAGCGGCTTTTAATTATAACTTGACGTATACATTGAATTGATTCCAACTACCTGGGAAACAGACTGTGAAGTTAAAATAGAAAGCTCAAGGAGGTGTGGCAAATTCAAGGTTAGGAATCTCTAAAGGGTTGGAAATAAAATAGCTGTACAAGTTGGGAGTGCACCAGTATTTGAAACACTGTGTCTTATTCTGGTCACTGGTCACTCAGTCTCCAGAAGGATATCTTAATTCTAGAAATGCCACAGAAAACGTGTGGCAATGATAATTGGGGGCTGGAACAAGTATGGAGCAGCATGTGTGTGAAAAGAGAAATTATCTTGAACATTAGAACTGGGATCATCCAATTAAACTCTCAGTAGGTTTAGAATATACAGAGGAAGCATATATTAATGCAGTCTATGGAATGAATGGTCACAAGATGTCTCTTTCTAAAAAAGACATACCTTTTTTGTAAGATTCCTAAATGCTTCTCTCTCCAACACTGAAGGCAGATACTAGGTGGCCTTTTTCTGGCATTGTTTAGCAAGGCATTTCTTGCCATGAGTAAACAGTTGATTTGAAACTGTATTTTGATGTTACTTGTCAGAGAAAGTGTTGGTTGGGTAACATACCCATGGCTTTTTATACAGCATTAAAGCAAACTGTATATCCTACATGTCTGTCTATCCGCTATAGAAGGTTGTGGGCTGGACTATATTTGTAAGAACTAATATTTATATTTAAATAGTTTTTTTCAGTCCATAAGATTATTTTTTTTCAAGTAAGCCACACTTTTTAATGGCGTTATTGTTGTTGTTTATTAGATTTATATATGTGGCTTAATAGTGGAATCATAAATACAACCCCCCTTGGCTCTGTAAGGGGAGTTCAGGAGAAAACAGTGCGTGGGGGGAAGGAGAAGAGAGATTGTTCCATCGGGCGAGCAGAAATGCTTACGCTGGTGGAACATTTGAAACAGTGCAACATTCAATTCCTCCCCACAGAATTGACTTCTGAATAGCCATGCTTAAGTTTGTACCGTCAGAAAAAGTGGGCACATCCATTTATCCAAAGCAAAAAGAACGCATTTCTCCTTGCTGAAGGGAAGGGAGGTGGGGAATCAAGGACAAATAAGTGTGTATTAACAATTCAATGTAGCAGTAGTAGAACACCGTTTCCTCAGTTACACTTTCATCTAGATAATTCTCATTCTAGTTCTCAATGCCATGTTGCTCAGCATAGTCCTAAACCTAGAGAAGTGCGGGGCAGGTTCTTGAGAAGCCTGCTTTTGACTTGATCTGCGTTTAAGGAGAAGGCTACAGGATCTAAATTATTCTGCAGTGCCTCAATTCTTACATGATTCCCCCCCCCCCTTTGTCTTCATCTATCTGAGTTTTGTTATTTGCCAAGCTGAGTTAAAACAAAACTCAGTGTGCTAGTAAACTGCTGAGAACCTGGCTTTAATCAGGATCCTTAAAATCCAAGCGATTTTAAGGTCTATCTCATTTTGTTTTAACCTGGATTAGCAATTGCCAAGTGCAACACTGATCCTATGAAATATTTCACACACAAGAAAGATGGGGAAGGCTTGGCTGAGCTCCATGTTTCTTTCCCTCAAGTCACTTAAGTTTCTTTAATGTATATGTGACTAATAAATATATATATTTGTTTTGACTTAAGTTAGAACTGTGTCTGAGGATGACAGTTGCAGTGGACCACCATATTGTGTTGAATTCTCAGCCATACTTGAATGCTTTTCAAGCATTGATTTGCCTATATGGTTCTCTCTATCTATGGCAGGCATTAGCTTACAAGAGACCTCTTAGATACAGCAGCTGTCTTTAGTTGACATTTTGTTGTTTGAGCTTGTTCCTGACTCTTCTTTATAGGTCAGAATTACAGTTTTTGATTAAAGCAGAAATACCAGCTTCAATAAGCGATCAGTCTTGTGTGAATTCCTGTGTATAAATATGCATATATATATATGTACATACACATTATGACACATTTTCTTCAACTTCAGAAAAAAGAAGCTATGTTCCTGAATTGACTATTTGGAGCTGAAATTTTGTGTCTTTTGTTGAGTTAAATGTGACCGTTGTGTTCTGAACTAAACCTTGCACTGATTTGGCTGTGGCATGTCTGGCTGGTGGTTTGTTTTCACTTCTGGGCGTGTGGATTATTTTTGCCTCCTTGGGCTTTGGCCTGCAAGAAACTCTTTGCCTGCTAAAACGCTTAACACAGTTTGTACCATGAAGCACCTGACATTTACCTTTGCAATCCTTCTTAGTGTGGTCAGCATCACTTCTGTAAAGCAAAGCAAAGCACTCCTCCTCCACTACTACTACTACTACTACTGGAGCCGTAACAGCTTTTGAAAACTGTTATGCTTTTTTTGCTTCCTGATTTTTCCTAGGTAGATAAGGTCCTAAAATCTTAAGTGAACTTTGAATTCATTATCTTCTCTCTTTAGACAGATATGACATGTCTTTGTTTCAACAGCTCTGCAAAGGCAGAAAAAAATGCCCCGTGTTGCCTTCAAAACCAAACAGCTACTTCCTACTCCAGCTACCAAAGGAGGTAAATTAGCTTACAGCCATTTAATGAAATCCAGTTAAATTCAGAAAATTGTTCCCTTGTGCTTAGACTTATGCAGTTGAAATAATGCAACTGGAGTCTAACAGCAAGTGCTTTTATTGGTGAATGTAATGGCATAAATGCTCCTTTATAGAACATTTCAGCATTGACTATTGGCTAGCTGTTGACTGTTGTGATCTTCCTTCATATGCTTCTTATGAAAATAAATGCTAAGTTTTAGCAAGCTTTGATCTTAAAACTTATTATCAGCACTGCTTTAAGATTGCTTAAATACCTTAACTGATAAAATAATCAGTTGTGTTAGAATTTATCCTATGTTCTGCTTTAGAAGAATAAGAGTAGTTTATATTAAGTTGGGGCAAACTCATGTTTTCTAGGTTTAGAGATGGTGCCTATACCTTTGTTTTGGGCAATAGCACTGCCCACTGTCTTGGAGTTCTCAAAAAGACTGGGTATGATTTTAAAGAACTCATTGATTACTCTTACCTCTTAATGGTTTTACAATTCAAGAAAAGTTAGTGCTAAGCTAAATTCTAAAGAGAACAGCTATTTAATTCAACTTGCCTTCTTCTTTATTTTAAAGTAGTAGGCATATTCAGAACAGTTCTAAGGTTGCCTAACACTCTCCAGATAGACCTTTAATTATTGGGTCCTTAGTTGTCATTTTTATTCACTCTTCTTAGTAGCCTGCTTGGGATAGCTGAACCAAATTCTTCAAGCCTGGAAAACTTGGATACTTTTCAGAAATTAACAACTGCTCCTGGTTGAAGGTGGAGCTGTTGGTTTAGACTTAGGCAGATTATCTATCCCATTGTGTTGCCCTTAACTTCAATATTCTTTGTATAAAATCAGCACACATAATTTAAAACTGCTTAATACTTTGGTTCATAATACATAATTTCAAAATATAGCTTGCATTTGTCATTGCTAAATGAGATATTTTAAAGAACATTTTTTCTAAGTATTTTGAAGCAGAAACATTTGCCAAGTGCAGTGCATTTGCAGAATACACATGTAGCATTTTCAAAGAATTCTGCCTTACGTCTATTATTCATGTCATTTTGGTTTGGCTCCCTATTAAAAGTTTATAATCTTAGCCAAATTATCTTTGGAGAGGCTTCTTCATGTTCATATTGCTATGACTAGGTGTGTAGAAAGTTTTTGTGGGTACAGTGTAAAGCTAGTCAGTTCAGAATTTATGTGATTTGGTACAATAGTTTTTTGAAAGAATGAGTTCTTTAGACGCAAGGTCTTGAAGCCCATTATCTCAGTTCTTTTTGTTCTTGGACCATAGCATTGTTCTAATTATTTATTGATATTTTGTGATACACTCAATAGCAGTCCAGACTATTTGATCATTCACAAAGCACATTTTGTCTCAGAATTTTATTTTGGACTTTAGGGCTTTCTGTGTCCTTACTCCTGAAACACCAGTCCTTTTTCTGCTTAGAATGGTTAATGGATGGATAACCTAAATGTCTTCTTCCACCTAAGTTCAACAATATGCTACTTCTCTGGCTCTATAAAATACCTCTAACAATCTCTTGCATTTGTTTTAGAATACTGTAAATTCCTTTTTAAAGCAGGAAATGACAAGTTTAGGTTGTGTGGCATACTTCACTGCAGTTATTTACAAGAAGCTATAATTCTCCTTTCCTTCTTATATCAGGATGTTGCTTGCTGATCAATACTCTGGGTGGGTCGGTCGGTAGACACAGATAGATTATACCTATAGGGCTAAGATTACGCAAGGTATTTATTCTCAACACACGTGTTGTTGTTTGTTACTACATATTCCTCCATTATTATTATTTTTGCAATGCTTGCCTTAAGTGAAGGGCCATTATTATGTCATATACGGGAGACCATTCAGTTTTGCCTTGAGATCATTAATATTGAAAAGTATCAGTGTGGATAGTTTCTCTAGAAGCGTGGATGTTCATAGATGTTTTGTAAGCAAAAGGCTTCTGTGTAATGGAATTAACTAGGCAGTCTATTAATAATTACATAAAGCTGGTCAGGGTTTGGAGCTCAAACAAAGAAATTCTTTTTTGAGCCACATGCTTCCTCTTGTAAAGGACCTTTTGTTACAGCAAAATTCACAGCTGTGTGCAGTAAGTGGGCAGAGTGGGGTGTTGGAAACTGAAATATTGTATAAAGTGAGCTTGGATGGTCTTTCTTATAATTTGAATAGAAAGGACTAGGGAATCTAGTTTTTGTTTTATTTTAAAGGGTATGTGAGACTGTAAGAATTCCCCCCCCCAAAAAAAAATCTCCAGTTTTATTCATAAAGCTCATGTTATAAACATTGTTCAGTTGTTCAGTTTTGCTGCCTGGGGGTGTTTGTTCATTGTCTGATCATTGGCTTGTCTTGTTCCATAATGCCACTGTGGAATGTTCCTTAGAAACATGCCAATAAGGATTCTCTATACACCTTTATAAAGATGCTGTAGCCTGTGTAATTTGAGGGTCATGGGAGTTTTCAGAGCTTTAAGAGCAATTCAGACTTGGTTATGTGAATTTAGATTCCAATAATTTCTAGTGTGAGTTTGTAGTATTGTTTTTTTATTTATAAACCCTGCCTTCATCATATTGATTCCAGCATGTAGTTCACCTCTGTGAAACACAAGGTCTAGCTACACTGTCTGTGAACTATAGTTATACTTCCTAGATTTCTTAAAGGAATAGCATCTTATATTGTCTGTGATTAAAACCTTCTCCATTGCTTTTAACACTCAGACATTGCCTCATATTTATGGTATACTCCCTAATAAATGTATTTTCACAGTGTACAGAACAAATTCAGTAGCAATGGGCATTTCTCATACTAAATGCATGTTTTTTAAAAAATCTGCAGTGCATTACAAACTCTGCTAGGTTTGCTACATCATCTTATGAATAATTTGGATGAGAAGGACTGTATGCATAATACATATCTACCCCCAAAGAAAGTGTTGAAAACGGTCAGACCAAAATAGGCACAAAACTATTTCTCTGTCTGTTAGCATAACTGATGATAGGTGTCCATTTTTATACTGCCACACATCAAATGTCAGTCTCCTTCAGTAGAACATTGTGAGTGTGTAGCAGGCTATACACAAACTCTGACCTTATAAAAAGATGTCTAAAACATCCATACCTCTGTGTTGTGTTGTGTGAATCTGTAGTACATTGCAGGTGCTGAAACAGTTTCTGCCTATTGTTTAAGCTGCATTTTGTTGTTTCTTCGCCATTGAAAATGACATTCTTGTTTTGCTGATTTTCCAGTTCCTTCTCCCAGTAAATTCCGGTCCCCAGCAGCACCATCTCCTCTGGCTCTGAGACAGCCGGTAAAAGCGTTTAGTAACCATGGACCTAGCTCTGCTGTTCCAGAAGCTGTCCAGCTTTCACATAGCAGCTCTTCACCAGGGCCTTTAGCAGCTCCCAATTCAGTCTCTCCAAGCCCAGCCAGCAGCATCAACAGTGCTACGCTTACAAGACCCGCAGGGACAACAGGGATGAGGAGTGGTTTGCCAAGACCTAGTGCCCCCTCCGCTGGGGGCATACCAGTGCCTCGTAGCAAACTTGCACAGCCTGTTCGCAGGTGAGTCTTGCTTTCATTTTAAGATTTCATACTGCAGAAGCAGTCTTCCGTAGAAGTGCTTGCATGTCTCAAACTCCAATAGTGTATCATTTGTGCTGTGCATTAATAGCAATCCCAGTTCTCATAGTGCTGTTTTTATGTAGTCAGATGGGCACCACTGACCAACAAGATAGAGGTATTTGCGGAGTATTGGGGGGTCGGGGTACAGGACCTAAAGACTGAGAATGAGCGTTCTCAATGGTCACAGAATGCTGGCTGAAGTGGGTTGGGCTATGGAAAACCAGGGAAAGGCATCTTTCAGGTAACCTGGTTGCAAGTCATTTAGAGCTTTATAGGTCAAAACCGTCACTTTGAATTGCACTCGCAATCTAAGAGAATTGGCAGCCAATGTGGGTGATACAAAAGGGGAGGAATACGAACATTAGATTTCACTCCCATAAGAAGCCCAGTTGCAGCATTCTGAACTTGTTGAACTTTCCAAACTGTTTTCAAAGTCAAGATAAGAGATGACTAAGGAAGCGATCACTGTAGCAACATCAGGTGGTTTCAGAAAGGCACGCAGCTCAGCTGGTGCACCCATCTTAATTATATAAAAGAAGGCTAAGGCCCTAAAATCCAGATATAAGACTGGGTTGAATTCACCTGCAAACTGTGAATCCTGCCTTTTCTGTGGGAGTTCAGCCACTTTAAATGCTGGATGAACATCCAAACTGAAGCCTTTTGCTTTTGATCAGAAAACCCTCTGTTTTGCATAGTAGTAGTAGTAGTAGTAGTAGTAGTAGTAGTAGTTTATTAATTGAATTTACATACTGCCCTATACCCGGAGGGTGGTTCACATAAAAAGATCACAGTATATAAAATAAAAATAAAAGCAATAACCCACTAATACCTCCCCCCAAAAGGGCTACATTTTTAAAAGGTATGGGATGTTGATCAGGTCAACCAAAACCCTGGTTAAAAAGGAACGTTTTTGCTTGGTGCCTGAAGGTGTATAAATGGAGGCGTCAGGCGAACTTCCCTGGGGAGAGCATTCCACAGACAGAGAGCTATTGCAGTTCCCATTTGCTAGCCCTCACTGAGTTCAGTATTAACACCAATCATTTACTACTTCTCTCTCAGTTGAATGTAAGTGGCTTTTGAGCTAAAGAAGTTGCTGTTGCCACAATTAACTTCAATACAGAGGTACAGCCAAGCTTATGCTTTGTTATTTTCACTGGGCGCAGCTCACCAGAAGCCATTCCATTGGAACTCTTGTGTTTTAATGCAGTTCTTGTTCATTTCAAGATAGCTTGCACAAAGATAAAAGCCCCAGTAGAATGTGCTGTTTGTGGGCGGGTCAGTTTGGATTGATTTTGGTACTAGGTTAAATTTAAGAGAAAATAATTGGAGCAGTCTTTTCAGAAACCTGACCTACCTGAACAAAGTGAAATGAAAAAAAGATCAGGCAGTATTTATGATAATTGCCTTCCTGGATCAGGCTAAGGTCTTATCTAGTCCAGCATCTGCTCCCAATAGCAGCCAGCCGGATGTATCTGAAATGCTAAAACTGTTTAAATGTTAGAGTTGACTGTTAGTTACTCCAAGCGTATATTGTTAAAAGTTAATCTAATATTGGGGATAACTTCTTAAAATGAACAATAGTTGGTACTAATACCTTCAGTGAACTGTAATTTTAAAGAAGCAGTTGCACTTGTATATTATGGTCTAAGACTTTTGTGGGAATGTATTTTTGTGTTTCAGAACATTGCCAGCTCCCAAAACCTATAGCAATGTGAAAGATGAGAGTTGGAAGGACGGCTGCTACTGAATTGCAAAGCAACATTGTTCAGTAGGTACTCCTTCCCCAGGCTAAATGACAGATCAATATGCAGACTGATCAGATAAGACTTTGGGGGTTTGCAAATCCCCAGACCTCTGTCCTTAATTAGCACAAGCTGGCAGAGATTATAAAACAGCACTTTAATGACATTAACATCAGATACTTGGTGATCACTCAAATCACTTTTACATGAATCACTTTTCACCTCCGGAGCTTTCTCTCCTCTGCTACCTAAAAATTGTTATAAATGCTCTCATGGATACAGTGGTCAACATCTGGGCAAACACCTAACACAATGCCAAAGAAACATCTATCCTGAAAAACAGCATGTAAAATCGTAAAAATAAAATTAAAAATAAAATCTAAAACATCCATACGTGACTTGATTTGATTTAAGGAAAATAATTTTCTGGAGCTGTAGTATGTAAACATTAACATATTAATCAAAGGGGGGAAGCGGCTTGCCAAGTGCTACTGTGGTAGTGAAATCCTTTTAAACAATTGTGGAAGATTTGGATGAAGAAATTGCTGAGTCTCAGCAGGACCATTTTATCTGGAGTCTCATTTGGGAGTGGTAGGGAAGCCATGTCATTGTTTTTATCTTTTTGAGCAGTCTAGATGCAGCAGACCTCATATATCTGGGTTGGATAGGTTGCATCTTTTTATGTTGATTTCTTGACCCAAACTGGTTTTGTGTTGTTTCATTTGGCTTGCCAAAAGGGCTTAGTATCAACTGTACAATCTTTCTAAACTTAGCAGTTCCTGGCTCAGGAAGATGGCCTTTGCTATCGCAAACGACATTTTGAAAAACACAGCTCACACTATTTTGAGAAGTCCTTTTTCAGATGAAATTTCCTTGAAAAGGGAGAAATTGTCCATTAAATCACACCTCAGTGCTTAATAGCCTGGAACTCAACTGAACATGCGTAGAGTTAACATAAAGAAAAGATGACTATGCACTTATGCCCTAGAGATACTAAGGAAATGAGTTGTACTGTTGATACCAAATGATTATATTCATGTGGGTAACGTTTCATGGTATGAGGGAGTTTTCTTTATCTTTTTTTAAAGAAAAAAATGATTAGCTTCCTAAACTAATTTGTGTTTAATTGTAAATACTTCTTCCGAAGTTATTGCCCATGTTAGTATTTTAACTATGTACTTTGCCTTACACCTGTATTTTACATTGTTGGTAAGAGTTTAAAAAACGAAAAAAACAACCCAGCCATATATGTTTACAAGATATTTAGTTCCTCTAGTGGCTGTCAGACTAACCAATACTTATCACTATTTTTACTTGTTTGCAGGGTTCCCTGCTCAGTTAAAATACAAAACAAAACCCTGCTGCCATTGACACCCTATTTCCCTCCCTTCACACACATACATACCTTTAAAATGTTTTTGTTTTTTGCTGCATTGAACGACTGAAGATGTGAAAACAGCAAGCTGGGAGCAGGTCTGTTGTAAATGTCTCTATGGATGGGGCAGTCTCTCAGTATGACATCCGCTGTGAGTCTGCAGCACTCATGAAGTTCTTGTTAAAACAAGGCAGCCAAGATACTTTTTATGTAATGACTGAAGAATCCAACAGGCTCTGTTGGAATGTGTGGTGGGTTGCCTTTGAACCTCATTCATGCCTGCCTCATAATATGTGTGTTTTGAATTTTGCAGCAAATGGTAATTCATCCTAGAATTTCACAGTCCTCGGATTTTTAGTTTTCTTAGTTTAGTGGATTAAAAGCCATGCAACTTTTACTTGAATTGGATAAGTGAACAAGACAGAATAGGACCAGATCTCTGATCAGCAGTTTCGTAATCCGCGAGCAGTCGTTATTGGTTAAACAAGAAGCCCTTCATTTTGCCATGTTTAAGTCATGGGATTCCTACTGCAGGAGTTTTTAGGATGCTGATTTCTAAAGACACATTATGGGAAGAAAGGTTTATGAACAGCTCCAAGTACCCAAAAAGATGGGGCATTCTTTCCGATTCTCGGTTTAAACAGGTCTTCTAAGTAGATTTCTTCACAATTCTTTCCAATGCTACTTTTTTTATATGGTGGAATGATACGCACTGTGAATCATAAGCACAGTCTCGGAAGTGGAATTCATTTTAATTAAAAAATACTTCCCCTGATCTTTACATCCAGTTAAAAGTCTGCCTGGATGAAATCTACTGATCTGGTGTGTCTTCCGAAATCAAAGTAGCCCATAACCTGTGGGAAACCTGAGGCAGGATTAACAGTGTTGTACTGTTAATCCAACACATGTGATGTTGAGCAAGAAAAAAGAATAGGAAGCGAGGTACCAAAATATTTTAGGTAAAACTATCGGGCTTCATTTTTCAAACTTGGCTCTAATGAAGTAGATGTTGCAATCTTCAGAAGTGAGGAAATTCAAATTTGTGCTTTTATTAGGAAAATGTTTATTTTATGTTGTTCAGAAATTCAGATGTTACCTTTTTAACCAAGGTGCATCGCCTTATTTTATAAACCACTTTTTAAAAATCAGACTCAGCTGTTCAATCATTTTGAAGGTGTATTAAGTTCTGGAAACATCCTGCTGCTACATCATAATAAAAATCCAGCAAATACAAATTCCTGAAAGAAGAAAACTGCCAGTTTACTAGGGGAGATTTTGTGCATTACCAGTTTATTTGATTACCAGGACATCCTAGGGCTTTATGTGTTTAGAGGTTTGGGTATATTGAAGAAGTGTGGAAACATGAATTTGATAAACTAGTGCCTATGATTTTCTTAATTTATGTTTGATAATAGTAGTAAGGGTTTTATGAATGTGGATTATTTTTAGTGCCAACAGCTCAGAATTGTTGTATGTATGTAGGCAGAAAAAGGAATTCTGCTTCCAAAGTTATTTAATTTTTTTCTCAGTGTTTGAATGTTTTTGTAAGTGTTAATAAAAAAGTTTAAAAAAATGGAAAAAATATAAATATTCTTACCACAGCATTCTTTGACTCTTTTTAAAAAATAAAATAAAATCTGCATATACAATTCAGCATTTGAAGTTAATTTAATTACTCTGGTCATCTTCATTCTTTAGAGATGTACTTACTATTGGACATCTGTGATTTAGGGCTAAGCAGCAAAACAGGAGTAAAAATTTACAGGCATACAGGGTTGCGCTTGTTCATTTTGCTGGTAGGACCAAATAGCTTTGTAGGAGGGATTGCCAGTGGGTAGGTTAAAATCCCCCTCCCCACTTGCCACTTTGGTCTTCTCCTTACTGTGTTTTATTAAAAAAAAGCATTGCAAATTCACATCAAAGAACTTGTATATGTTGTTTCTGATTTAATTGGGGGGAAAGTTGCTGCTTTGCCTTTTGTGTATGTATGTGTGTATATATGTGTGTGTATGTGTGTGTGTGTGTTTCTGTATAGGTGTGGGTAGGAGAAGCAATTCTACATGGCAATGGTTCTTTTAACAAGAGAACACACATAGCTTTAGAACAACATCTACTGCAGTGTTTCCCAACCTTTTTTGGGCAAAGGCACACTTGTTTGAGGAAAAAAATCTCGCGGCACACCACCATTACAGCCCCGTGACGTCAGCATGCAGCGTCACGCCGGGAGGGACGTACGAAAGTGAAAGTTTTCAATTTTTTCCCCTCCCCCTTGCCGGGGAACCTCCAAGCTTTGGGGGTGGGGGGGGAGGAGGCAGCAAAGCGAGGGACTGAGGGACGGCGGCAGCTGAGGCGGCGGCGGCTGTTGTGGTGGTGGCGGCGATAGCGGGCGGAGGAGGGGGCGGCGGCGGGGCCGAGGTGGCCGGCGGCGGCAGGGGAGGCGGCGGCGGGTGGAGCAGGAGGGCGGCTGAGGCCGGTGAGGGAGTAGGGTTGCCCGGGGCTTGAGGAGCCGTCGCAGGGAGTTGCTGCTGCTGTTGTTGCTGCTGCTGCCCGGACATGCCGGCCTCCTCGTCCGCTGTCTCGCGCTCCTCCCTTTTGCACGCGCTGCCCCGCCGCCGCCCCATTGGCTGGGTCCTGTCAGCTGATCCTGTGTTATTTCCTGTGTGTGTGTGTGAGGGGAGAATGGAGAGAGAAACCTCGGCACCACCACCGCGGAGCCGCCCCCGGCTCGACGCAGATCCTCGCCGCCGCCGCCTCTCACCGCCCGACTCGCCCGCCTCCCTCCCACGGCACACCAGCCAACGTCTCACGGCACACTAGTGTGCCGCGGAACACCGGTTGGGAAACACTGATCTACTGGCGATGTTTATCTTCCTTTCTGTGTAAAGAAAAAAGGCCCACACATGGTTGCATGACAGAATTAAGCAGGCAGATTCACATCTGCTTCCCTTATTCACCTAAACAGCTGTATTTGCCTTTGCCTATACAGAGCTTGTTTCAATTCAAATATTTTTCCTCAATTGGTTAATGTCTCTTAGAAGTGTCTGTTTGAAATAGCCACTATGTGTCTGTGAAAATTAGATTGTATCCAACTGAAACAGATGCTGATAATATTTGTAATGGTGTATTTTAAGTGATGTTAATTAGAACTCAAAGGCTTTCTGGTTAAATTACCAGCATCCAGTTGATTTGTTAACAGTCAAACTTTTCAGTGTTTCCACATAGCTGGCCCAGAGGATTGCTTAGAAAAGGCAGCTCCTTTTGATTCTTCATTATTTGGAAAACTTGAGTGAAGGGAAATGTACAATCAGTAGTAACACTGCTGGCACAATACAGTGGTACCTCGGGTTAAGTACTTAATTCGTTCTGGAGGTCTGTTCTTAACCTGAAGCACCACTTTAGCTAATGGGGCCTCCTGCTGCCGCTGCACCGCCAGAGCACGATTTCTGTTCTTATCCTGAAGCAAAGTTCTTAACCTGAAGCACTATTTCTGGGTTAGCAGAGTCTGTAACCTGAAGCGTATGTAACCTGAAGCGTATGTAACCCGAGGTACCACTGTACTTAGTTTCAGAAGATGGAAGAAGCAACAGCGAAAAATTCACATTTTCTGCCTATAATACGTTTGCAGCCAGAATATAAATATTGTGTTCCTTTTGTAGGCCTCATTTTAAGCAATACATTTACAGGAGAAGGAACCTTCAGTGAGAATGAACAATTTCAGCCAACAACAATTGTTTCTATTTTATCTGACTTCCGTACCTCACAACCAGGCTAAAATCTTAATAGCGGGAAACGAACCTTTATCAAATAGGCTTAACAACTGTACTCTGCACTGAGTGCTGGAGAAAGAACCATGCTGCTTTGGGAATATATGCCCAAAGATTCAAGGTTTTCTTGGATAACTTGTGGGTAAAATGTAGCAAATTGGTTAACAAACAAAACTATACTATACAAAAACATTAATCTTTTTATTGGTAGCAGCAAGACAAATAATAGGAAAGCACCAGATTTAAGAAAAAAAGAATTGTAGAACTATGTCTGAAATAATTCAAGTGAAGAAACTAACCAGATGTTAAGATGTCTCGAGTATGAAGATGATTTTGTGGACCTGTAGGTTTTCAGTGGGTGAAAAGAGCGAAATTCTTCCCTCCATACATAGCACAATCTATTGTGGTGAAGGTAAGAAATTGTAGCCATCTCTGTCAAATCCTAATGTGTAATGTACCACATGATACTGTTTTAAGGGTTATAGGGATTTGTTTAAAATATATTAAAATGTGAACCTTTCACAGCCTCTGTTATACAGCACCATGTAAGCTAATGCCTGAAATGGGGCCTTGTAGCCCTTATCTGCTTCAGAAGATGAATCTGCTGTGCTTCAGGTACAAGAAGTTCCAGGGTAAGTTAACCACCCTTTGCCATCTCTTCGGTAGTGCCTTTTCCTCCCCTGTACCTGTCCACAAATGTATATGCAGCTAAGCCTCGCCACTCTACAATAACCTTGCCTTTAACTCTGAGATAAGGTTTCCAACAACAGCTGCATTTCCCAGTTCACAAAATACAGATCCCTTGGGAATCTCCTCTGATGTTGGTCAATAGGTCACCATACTGCCTTCTAAAAATGCTATTATCTTATTTTCTCAGCATTTTTGCCTAATACTTCGTCACCAGAAGCATGTGCGTGTTCTGTGCTCCTTTGGAGCTACTGTAAGCTCATGCTTTGTCAATAAAGAACAAAACTACCAGCCATTTGTCCTCCTTGGGCTGAGTGTGCTCAGGACAACAGGGAACTTCACATCCCATTTGTTTTCATTGGGGGAAGACGCCTTACAATTCTGGCCTGCGTGGAACTGTGTGCATCCAGGGATGCTTGCAAGTTCTTCAGTCAACAAAATAAGAAAAACGCTGAACGTCAGCCTGCCAAAATCATCTTGGGCTGATAAAATGAGAGGACTAGAGAGCAGAAATGGAAAACAAGTGTTGCACATACCCAGAGTTTGTCTAGAAGCTAAAGGACTTGGGCAATATGAGCTCAAATTGATGCTTAGATGTAAAGGCCCTAGAAGTAGTTGTGTCACTGCGCCTCAGTTTGCTGTTGCTTAAAAGGTGGTTGTGATGACAAGCAAGCTGGAGAATAGGCCACTTTGGGGCATTAAAGTGCTATAGAAATGGTGAATCGAAACGCCACAGAAAAAAGTTACGCACCTGTTTAATATGGTATTAGTGGCCATGTGTTCCATTGGCAGTGACACATTGGCTATGATACATAGACATGCAAACAAGTGGCATGGATTTTGAAAAAAATAAAAACCTGAAACTGTCTAAGGTAGCCTTGGGCAGTTAATGAAAGAATGGAATGATGGAGGGGGTTGAGATTACACTCGCACATTAATCTGTCTTTTTTAAAGGTGTTGTGTTGTTTCTGTACCCAGCAAAGATGTATGGTTCACATTGAAACCGTGCAACTTGTGACCTATTTGTAGAGTTGCCAAGCAGAATGTTGGATGAATGTCCCAGCAGCCTGCGGCAGTGGGGCCGGGGCAAGGTAAGGCCAGTGGAGACAACTGTGACCCCTTCTAAACATTTTCCTTGATACAATATCTTTTCAGGGCTTATAGTAATTGCAGCTGAACAATTAAGGCAAGATTTCATGCATATTTACCAGGCAGTGAGACCCACTGAACACAAAGTAAATTCGCACAACAGCAGATGGTATGCTTGCTATATAAACCAATAATTGACTTTGATTTTAGCACATGCTGTGAAATATTGCACCGTATGCTTCAAGATTCACAACATTTTAGAGGTATTGTATCATGGGGATATAATGCAGCTTTTTGTTTTGCCATCGTAACCAGTTCTGTAGTAATAGTTCAACGGTTTGGTGCAGAACCAAAGGAGTTAATAGTAATTCATCTGAATGCACTGGAAAGCTCTTAGTGACATCAGCACTATTAGACATCCCAGCAAGCCTAACGTCCCTTGAGACTATTGTTATAATTTATTACTAGAAAGACAGGAGCAATTAAGGACAGAGTGCTGTGTTTCTAAAGGAACAAAGGAATGGGAAAGGTTAGTCATAGCTCTCAGCAGTGAGGTCAAAAGGGAGCAGTCTGCAATGCACTGATGCACTGAGTCAACATGTCAGGTAGTACATTGAATCCAGTGGCCATATGGCGGCTTTCCTTTTCAGGTGGAAAGGAGGACAGGCTCTTCCTTTCCCTTTGGCATTTATGCAGAAATCTCTCATCTGAATGTCCTTTGTGTGCAGTACTGTTTTACCTTCATGCACAGAGTATTGAGTTGTTTTTGCCACGCTGGTGGCAGGAGACAAGAAACCCAGAAGAATGTAAAGGGAAATCTTTTGTGGGACTTTCTCTGTTTGGTGGCGCTGTGGGTTAAACCACAGAGCCTAGGACTTGCCGATCAGAAGGTTGGCGGTTCGAATCCCCGCGACAGGGTAAGCTCCCGTTGCCCGGTCCCTGCTCCTGCCAACCTAGCAGTTCAAAAGCACATCAAAGTGCAAGTAGATAAATAGGTACCACTCCAGCGGGAAGGTAAACAGTGTTTCCGTGTGCTGCTCTGGTTCACCAAAAGCGGTTTAGTCATGCTGGCCACATGACCCGGAAGCTGTACGCCGGCTCCCTCTGCCAATAAAGCGAGATGAGCGCCACAACCCCAGAGTCGGCCACGACTAGACCTAATGGTCAGGGGTCCCTTTACCTTTACCTTTAAGTGGCCCACACCAACTAGGCTCAGTGATTGTAGCTGATGACCGAATCCATCCCTCCAGATCTTGGGATTCCAACTCCCTTCATCCCTGATCATTTGCTAGAACAACTGATGAGAGAGTCCAGCAACATCTGGGTAGCCATAGGTTCTCCACTCCACCCCTGGATTTTAATCTGTTAGAACTATTTGGCATGGTGGCTCCTGTTAGAAGATGGATCGATGTGTCATCTTGAGCCAATAATGAGGCTATAGGTTTTGATGGCACCTGAGTGACATTTTATCATAATTAAGAGTGCAGTGATGGATTAAAGGTTTTCTCTAGAGCTCCATAACGTTTTGATCATAACTTCCCATTCCTGTTCATTCTTAACACAGATTTGAATTAGAACAAGGGTCATCAAGCTGTCTTCATAAATTCAAAGGGGGTGAGGGACAGCTCTGGAGCTAGCCTTTTATTTTTATATAGCAGCAGTCACAGGTTGCTTGCTGGCTCCTAGTCGAATCCAGATTTTTCACCTATTTTCCATAATGCCTAGGCCTTCTTAGAGAAATGGAGTTTATTTTGGGGGCGGGGAGGAAGAAGCCACCCTTATCTGCAAATAAATCTCATGTAACATCTGCTCTCACAAACTCTGGTTTCAGTAGAGTTTAAGAGCATCTCACACTCCTCACTAGCTCTTGGCTTTTAATCTAATTCATACAGACATTAGTATAGAACCCTGCTTCACAATAACATTTTTGTACACGAAGATACCTTTGCAGAGGAGAATAAAAGTTGAATGTAATGTTGAACTGTACAATTATTTTTGCAACATAAATATATCAATTAGTATGATTGACTCCTAATTTTCCTGGGTGCAACTATTTTCCTTTGGAAAAACTAATCTCTGAAGTCATCTTTAATATAGAAGCAAATAAATATTTATCCCCAAATGCAAGCTTTACAGCAAGGAATAAGCAAGCAAATAAAAATAACTCAGATGAAATATTACTCGTCCCTCCCAGGCCTACAGCCATATAATTCTATTCTGAACATATGAACACACAGATTCTGATGTTCATTTTATGGTATGTTTGGCTTGTATACTCTCGTTCCGTCTCTTTCCACATTAGGTACGTGTGCTTTGGGAAAGGACACAACAGAGGGAGCTATTGCTTTCCTTTTGTAATCTCTAGATTTCTGGTTGAGTTACAGAGACTTCTTTGTTTCATTCTTTCAGATGTTGGGCACTGTCTTGTGCATCAAGTGTTCATGTTGCATCTCCCCTCCCCATGTTTTAAACTTTGTCAGAATAATGTGGCCACTTACTTTTACTTCAACAGCAGTGTCAGAATTATTTCCATCCTAGAGGTGCATTATTAATCTCACATGAGGCAGGAGCACACTACGAAACCTGTAAAAGCACCACATTATCTTCACATCCTCTTTAGTTATACCTAAACTGCTGTTGCTTTTAGGTGAAAGGATACCACCCCATTTACATATCCCATTGTCTTCCCCTTGCTGCTCCTAAGGAGCCTGCTGATGATCTCTTGACCAAATGTCTCAAGATTCCTGAAGCTGAATGTTCTGCCATGGACTAACAGCAATGTTGGTGATAATCACGTTTTCACCAAGGCATCAGCTTAAAAGAATCATACCATCTTTAAATTTGGGATTTGGCAAAGAAATAGGACGGTCTTCTTAGGGTTTTATTAATAATAATATTAACATGCACCTCTGAGAACAGAGCCTGCCAGTTTTTATCACTGGGCTCTGTTGCGTGTTCTTAACAGATGGTAATTAACCTGAACATGCAGACTAAACACAGGCTAGTTTTACTTTTCCCAGTAGAATTGTAAAAAGTAGCCTGACAGATTAGAACAGGCAGGAAACTGACTGTTCTCTAAAATGGCATTAAATTTAAATGTCCCTTAAATGCCCCCTTGAAAGCAGCAGTGCCTGTTAGTTCCTTCTCTTACAACTTCATTGGGGTGTATGTATCTATATTTAATAATATTCTACACAAATTAATGATCGCCCACATGTTTATAAGCATGCTCCACGCAGCCAGCATAACATTTAGAACAGTGCTTTATGCACAAATTCCATGTTGCCCAGCCAGTAATATCATACATGCAATGCTTTGAGAGCAGCAATGCTAGTTTATTTTAAAGGTGAACCAACGTATATCCTGGATCTTTGGCAAGTTGAGAGAAGGCTATATCGAACCTTACAGGAGAGGAAGTGAGATGTAATGGAGGGGTGAGCAGTGAGAATCCATCAAGGAGAATTCTGCAGAAATTCACAGGAAGGGAAAATGGCAAGTGCCAAGAAAGGGTTACTTGGGGACAAAGAAGCTTGCCTCGATAAAGTGGTCCAATACTGATCTGTGCGTCAGTATGACTTGTCCCTATACAGTCTTTCTGTTTTTGACGTTTTGTTCCTAGCATTTCAGTGTCCCCAGTCTCAACAGGACTTTTGGATGGCAAAACAACAATGGGCAAGGAACATGTGCTTTGGACTAAACACATTTCCTTAATTAAAAAGACACGCTCCGCGCTGTTCTTCGGTGCTACATCCTGTGCATCCTCGCTATTCATCAAATCATGCCCCTCTTCCTTGACTTGATAAGTCTCTCCTTCAGACCTCCTGAGTCATCAGTGGCTTTGCTGGCTCAAGGCTTTCCTTTGAGCCAAGAGTCATCAAGGCTCAGTTCCAGAGCCTGTTTCCAGCGCCAGACTTCTTCCACCAAGGACATACTCGGTAGTAATAAAAATAGTTACTTGGAGCATGTACAGAGCATATTTCATGCCCAGTGGCTAGAAGGAATTAGCACACATGTAGTATCTTAAGTGAAAGGATATTATGCTTTGTCCTTGAGCCATTTATTATACTGTGTGCATGGGGAGGTGTGTGTATTAAAATTTCCCTCTCAAAAAGAGAGGATATAATCCTGAAGTACAGATATTTCTGCAAATATCAAGTTACATTACAATACCTAATAACTTGAACCATGATTATATTATAAATTAAGCATATTCTTCACATCTTCTGCATGGTCTCCCAGCTTACCCAGACAGCTACAGGGGGGCTAGCCGAGTTTTTTTGCACCGGGGGGAGCCTCCAGAGAGGTGCCACTGAGGCTCCCAGCCTCTGTGTGTGTGTACACAAATGTGCGTGAGGGGGTGCCAAAATGGGTCTTTGACCCAGGTGAAATAAAGCCTAGTTAGGCCCCTGCATACACATATAAGATCCAATCTAGTTGCCATTGTACAGTGGTACCTCAGGTTAGAACTTAATTCGTTCCAGAGGTCTGTTCTTAACCTGAAACTGTTCTTAACCTGAGGTACCACTTTAGCTAATGCGGCCTCCCGCTGCTGCCGTGCAATTTCTGTTTTCATCCTGAAGCAAAGTTCTTAACCAGAGGTACTATTTCTGGGTTAGCAGAGTCTGTAACCTGAAGCGTCTGTAACCTGAAGCGTCTGTAACCCAAGATACCACTGTAATTTGTTTTAAAATGTATTAATCCTGTATTTTATATTGCTGGAACCCACCTGAGGACCTTCTGGTGAAGGGCAGGTAATAAGACTATTCCTCATCCATGGATGGCTGAAAGGCTCTGTGCTCTTCACACACACAGCCTTTTTGCTGTTAAACACAAGTCCTACCCACTCTCCATAACTGGGAGCATTACACCACATCTCGTTTGGAAATGACTTTTCCTTTATCATTGTGAATCCTTCACAAGGTAAAAGGTGACATATATTGCCCTTTCGTGGGCCTGACAAAAGTCCTGTGCCCAAGAGCAGTATTGGGCAGATGGCCATGGATGTAAATGGGAAGAACTGACGGAACAGTTTTTAGAACACTGAGTCCTCCTGAGTCACTGTGTTCTCATTTGCTGATTAATAGTAGGATTTAAATATATATATATATCAGGAAACCCTTAAATACGTGACAGCCATTCTTAGTGGCTGCATATGGGTGACGAGCCAACGGCACATTAGCGACTGTGAGTGATGAATGAGAATAGGGTCCTTTCTCTGCTCTTAAAAAGGGAGGCAGGAGAGGGTATTGGGCATTGTGCTCTAAGTGTCAAGCTACCACACTGCTGTTGGTTAGCTGTATACATGAATGTCTTCTGAATGTTTGTCCACAATTGGAGGCAGTTTCAAGGTGGCATGACCAGCCTGCTGGCACTGCGTCCCATGCTGCCGGGGGTGCCAAAACAAGGCTGCAGAATGGAGCGTGAGAGGTGGGGGACAGATTTTAGCGTTGCACAGTGTGTCACTGAAATTTGAGATCCCGTAAAATATGTGGGAGGAAATGATTAATAATAGGACCCACAAAGGGGAGGATGGAATTCCAGTCGATTCCTTGGGATCTTGTTTTTATTATTTATGTTTGAGTGAGAGCTGGACCATAAAGAAGGCTGACTGCCGAAGAATGATGCTTTTGAACTATGGTGCTGGAGGAGACTCTTGAGAGTCCCATGGACTGCAAGAAGATCAAACCCATTCTGAAGGAAATCAGCCCTGAGTGCTCACTGGAAGGACAGATCCTGAAGCTGAGGCTCCAATACTTTGGCCACCTCATGAGAAGAGAAGACTCCCTGGAAAAGACCCTGATGTTGGGAAAGATGGAGGGCACAAGGAGAAGGGGACGGCAGAGGACAAGATGGTTGGATAGTGTTCTCAAAGCTACCAGCATGAGTTTGACTAAACTGCGAGAGGCAGTGAGAGACAGGAGTGCCTGGCGTGCTCTGGTCCATGGGGTCATGAAGAGTCGGACACTACTAAACGACTAAACAACAACACATCTCTGTAAAACTTTAAGTTGAAAAAGCAAAAATTTAAATTAATTTTTTTAAAATAAATTTGAGAGCCCAACTTCTGTCACTTCTGCAATCTCCTTTTCCACCATTTTTAGTTAAGGCCCAATATAGATGTTGCACACCAGACATGGTTAACACCCTCCCTGTTAAAAAGGAAGAAGGATTTAAGACGTTGCAGCCCTCAGAAAATTGGTGCTGGAGAAAGAGTCAAATGCCCCAATAAGCTTCTTGAAGCTATGAGGGCAACAGCTTGAGGGGATATGTGTGCTCTGAACCCAATTCTTTTCCTTTGCAGAAACCTCATTTTTATACTAGTGAATACCACAACCCCAGCTGGCTCATTAATCTTTTCCTACTTCTCTCTGTGGCACAGTTCTGGCCTCCCCTCAACCTGTCTCTTTTAAAACCTGCAGCTCTACTCAGCTTACATTCCCTAGAGGCAGACAGACTACATAGCATCCACCAAATCTTAGTACACAAACGGAGGAAAGTTTGCTGTCTAACCCTCTGACAGTACCATATCTCCTTGCCAGTGACACCCTGGTCACTTTCTCTCCAAGCTCTCAAAAAGTATTATGCCCACTTTCTAGGCTATATGTAACTCCTGCAATTTGCTGCTCAGAGCCAGTGGTTTTTTCTCCTCCTGACTATGCATATTTACTGTCTCTCCCACTTACCCCTTTTTCATACTCCTTTTAAATTATTCTCTTTGGGAAGGGAGAAAAAGGAAGAAAGAGGCATGAGATCTCATTCACAAGTTGGACCCTCAAATTTCAACACAAGGCAGAGTTTGGAAAGTTTGCATGTGAAGGTTTGCTTACTGCAGAACACAAATGTAGCTTAGAACATACAGTACTTGGTAGCAGTGATAGTAGTAAAGACCTCTTTACTGTCACCACCATATCTGCTCAAAGTCATCCAGCATACCATTATTTTAATAGTTAGAGAGCTAATTCAACCCAGGGTCAGTTGCCAGAGAACCCTTGCAAGCTTAATGTGCTGTGTCTGCTGACAAGAATTGCTCACTTCCAATCTGACATATATTGCTTTTTGTCACATAGTCTAGGGTAGAGTGTTAAAGCTATGGTTGAATTATGGTGCTGGAGGAAACTCTTGAGAGTCCCATGGACTGCAAGAAGATCAAACCTATCCATTCTTAAGGAAATCAGCCCTGAGTGCTCAATGGAAGGACAGATCATGAAGCTGAGGCTCCAATACTTTGGCCACCTCATGAGAAGAGAAGACTCCCTGGAAAAGACCCTGATGTTGAGAAAGATGGAGGGCACAAGGAGAAGGGGACGGCAGAGGACAAGATGGTTGGACAATGTTCTCGAAGCTACCAGCATGAGTTTGACCAAACTGCGGGAGGCAGTGGAAGACAGAAGTGCCTGGAGTGCTCTGGTCCATGGGGTCACGAAGAGTCGGACGCAACTAAACGACTAAACAACAACAACTAGGGTAGAGTGGTCCAGGACATTGTCTTACCAACTGATCAGCTTCAGTTATATTGTTACCTGTCAGTGTACAGAGTGCTTTACATAGGGAGATGTTCCCTATCCCCTGATGGCTCAACCCTTACCCTGCTTGGCTTATTAGATCTAACAGGGCAAGACTGCCTTGTTCTTTTCATTTCGATTTGCTTCTTTCAGTGGGGGCCATGTTTAATCTATACTGAAAGAACCAGTGCTGCAGTGACTGTTCTTGGAGATAGCTTGCACAGACAGCAGCACAACCAATTTGTTTCAGCCAGTTCTGCTTTCTAAGAACAGCAGATTTACCAGAACTGAAGAGATTAACCAGAGCTAAAAATGCCAATAAAAGAGCATTGCAGAATAGTGGCTGGCTTTGGACCAGATTTGGCTCACAGGCTGCCTGTTGCCCAACACTGCCTGTTTGATTAGCAGACCCTTTTTGTGATAGTTTACTACGCTGGTTAAGAATGGAATACTCAGGGTGGTATAGTGATGATTGAATCACTATGTATTTTTGTCCTATAGGGCGTATCAATTTCACAAATGTTCTCTTATTATACTTGCAAATGTGCTCTCACAGATGAGTTGCTTCCGCCTGCCTTCAACATAACATTTACCCTACAAAACGCAACTGCAAATAATAAAAGGTAGGTTAGAAACTGGAGTGAAAGGAGCAATTTTATTTACTCAGTGCAAAGCTGTCCTTGCTAAAATTGAGTGTAAAAGTTCCTCTATAGCTAATTCTGCAGAATATGGCTGTGCAAATATCTCTAACACCAGCCCACATTTCAGAAGTTACATTTGTAGATAAAAAGGACTGCACACTTATCTTGCCCTCAGGGAAAACTGAAGGAACATGTTTAGCCCGAAGAAACAAAGATTAAGTGGAGGGAGGAGGGCAGGAGATGGGCCAATATCTAAAAGATTATCAGAAAGAAATAATAGAGGAGAGGGCTAATAACAGTAGGTTTAAATAACAGGAGGGAGGCTTAGAAAAGACAGGTTTAATTGATGTCTATAAAACAAGGATAGCTATGTGCATCACCAAATAGAAATATTTTTTGTCTGCTAATGTTTCTTCCACGCTAGATATATTGTGTGGAACACTTACAACTTTTCTTCCTGTAGTGATTCGGTTTTGGAAATATTATCCAGTTTCCCCAGCAAATCTCACAGCAATGCATTGCTGGCTTGAAAAAGCAATCTTCTTCTTTCTCATCCAGCAGCCCAGCAAACATGATAATTATTTATTGCCGTTGACATAATGGAAGATCACTGCTTGACAGGCACCTATTGGATCATGCCTGTATCACAAAGAGCAACATCCGCCCACATCATTTTGTGCTTAATTTGCCATCCCCCCCCCCTTTCCTGGGCATGCTGTCATATTCCTTATATTCTCAGACCCATTGATTCATCTAGTCCCAGTATGTCTACACCAGGGGGCAGCAAACTTTTTCAGCAGGGGGCTGGTCCACTGTCCCTCAGACCTTGGGGGGGGGGGCAGACTATATTTTGGAAAAAAAATAATGAATGAATTCCTATGCCCCACAAATAGCCCAGAGATGCATTTTAAATAAAAGCACACATTCTACTCATGTAAAAACACACTAATTCCTGGACTGTCCGCGGGTCGGATTTAGAAGGTGATTGGGCCGGATCCGGCCCCCAGGCCTTAGTTTGCCTACCCATGGTCTACTCTACACTAACTGCAGTAGCTTTTCAGGAAGAAGGCTTTCCTAGCTTTACTCAGTCAGGCCAGGAGTTGGGACTGTTTGTGCACAACAGCACAAAAGGATGGCTGAACGATGACTGATGCGAACATAGGAAATGGCCTTATGCCCGCTGTCAGGCATTGCCCATGTCGCCCCATCTTGGCTACTTTAACCACCAGCAGATCTCCAGGATCTCAAGCAGCAGTGGGTCTCTCCCAAGAGTTACTACCTAACCCTTTTGGCTGAAGACAACAGCGTCTGACTCCAAGGCTGTCTCCATGCCAAGCATATGCTATTATACCACCAAGCTATTGCCACCCGCTCCTTTTTCCAGCCCATGTGCAGGAGGAAGCCTTCATCCATGTCTGTGTTGTGAGCTCTTAATATGCTTTACACTTAAGGCTGGAGTGCCATGCATTTCTTTAAAGAGACAATAGCACTATTTCTTGTAATGGATGGGGGCAGGGAGAGCATGGATTTGGAAGAATATATATATATACACACTCCCAGGAAAAGACCCTGATGTTGGGAAAGATGGAGGGCACAAGGAGAAGGGGATGACAGAGGACGAGATGCTTGGACAGTGTTCTTGAAGCTACCAGCATGAGTTTGACCAAACTGCGGGAGGCAGTGAAAGACAGGAGTGCCTGGCGTGCTCTGGTCCATGGGGTCGCGAAGAGCTGGACACAACTAAACGACTAAACAACAACATATATATGTGTGTGTGTGTGTGTGTGTGTGTGTGTGTGTGTATAATGTAGGTAGCATCACTGGCATTCATGCATTTTATTCCTGTGCTCAGGTGGCATTCAACCTTAAAGGATAATTTTAAGAAAGGCTCAGAAAATGGCAGAGCGCGAGTGTGTACAATTGTCCCCTGTTTTTATGCGCCCAATCTGCCAGACGCTAAGTGCTCTTGCAGAGCCACTAATGGGGCTTGCACACCCATGGAACCTCATTTCTCACGGCCGTCGTGACACTGTCGGATGGAATTATTGATTCCCCCACCCCTTGTATAAAAATACTGTAGCTGAAGGATGGAGAACATGCACTCTCCCTGTCACAGAGAGGAGGACCTTTGAATCGATTAGGCTGCAATACTAAATGTTCACCTGCGAGTAAGCCCTAACAAATTTGACAGGACTTCTGAGTAGTCATGGTTAGGACTTGTGCTGTTAATAGTTGGAATCGCTGTCAAATTTTGCCCAAAAAAGGTGAAATATCCCAAGCAAATTTGGATGGTCCTGCTCGGCCAAGATGCCAAAAAAAAGTGAAACATCCAAAGAAAATTTGGATGGTCCTGCACGGCCAAGATGACTGAATAATTTTGAGGGAGGAAAGGCAGAAAGAGTCTCACTCTGCTCACTTTCCAGGGCAGAGGGGCATAGCTATCAACTTTTCCCTTTTCTTGCGAGGAATCCTGTTCGGAATAAGGGAATTTCCCTTAAAAAAAAGTGAAACGTTGACAGCTATGGAGAGGGATGAAATATCGCCTGCATTTGTAACCAGGAGGTGCAAAGAATTTGAAGGTTTTTCAGGGAAGTGGCACTAAGTTTTCTTCTCAAGCGGGAATTTCTCTGGAGGGTTTCAGCTATGGATTTCTCTCTCTGTGTGTGTGTTTTAATTTTGAAAACGAAATAGAACAAAAACAAAAACCGCAGTTTGGGAACGAGATTGGGAAGAAGGCGCCTGTCCTTTGTAGAGAAGGAGCGCAAGGTACTCACTGACACGTGATGCGATGCAAGAAATCCATCCGCCGCCGGCGGGAAAGAGCCAATAAAGCGGTGAGTTTGGCGCGCGAGAGCTTCCCAAGGATGCGGCCGCCGGCGAGGCAAGGTCCCGAAGTAGCGGCGGAGGGCGCCTGTTGCAGTGACTGACAGACGCACAGACAGCCTCCTCAGCTGCTTCCCCCTCTCATTCGTCCACCCGTCTGTCTGTCCCCAACTGACGGGGGCTCCTCCGGCGCGCCTCACTTCTCGCCTCACTTGAAGCTCAGCGCCCGAGGGAGACGCACGCACGCCTGGAGAGCGCGCCTGGGGCCATGGACAGCTCCTGGGAAGAGCGCGGGAACCTCACGGTCCCCTCAGGCAGCGGGAGCGAGAGCCCCGTCCCCAGCCCTGCTGCGTCGTGGGCGCCCACGGCCGGCTTGGCGCCCCGGGAAGACAGCGGCTCTGCGTCTTTCTGGAACACCCCTTTGAACCAGGCTCTGAGCGTCTTCGTGGCGCTGGCTCTCTTCGTGGCCATGCTGGGCTTGGGCTGCACGGTGGAGCTGAGCCAGCTGGGCGCGCAGCTGAGGCGGCCCCTGGGCTTGCTGCTGGCGCTGCTGTGCCAGTTCGGGCTCATGCCCTTGGTGGCTTTCCTGATGGCGCTGGTCTTCGCCCTCGACGAGGTGGCAGCCGTCACCGTCCTGCTGTGCGGGTGCTGCCCCGGGGGGAACCTCTCCAACATCATGTCGCTCCTGGTCAACGGGGACATGAACCTCAGGTACCCGAAGGGGAAGGGAAGAAGGGAGGGCGAAGCTGGAGGCTGGGTGGGGGTCCGCTGGGCACGAAGAGCCAAACGGGCTAGTAACAATACTACTGCTAATACTACTACTACTACTACTACTACTAATAATAATAATAATAATAATTTATTATTTATACCCTGCCCTCCCCAAGACCAGGCTCAGGGCGGCTAACAACCAATAATAAAACCAAGTTGATTAAAATACAACAACAATAATAATAACAACAACAACAATAACAATAACAATGCTGCTGCTGCTACTACTACTACTAATACAAATAAATAAATACATACAGAAATCTTATTATTTATACCCCACCCATCTCTGGGGCAGCGAACGCCCCCCCTAGGGAAAAGGGTGACAGCGAGACTGAGGGCATTTCTCCTGCAGGAAGAAGAGGGGAGGAGAGAGATTGTGGGTGCTTCTGTCTGAAATCAGTTATTTTCGCTTTAACGCACTGTCTAAAGTTGCATTGTTTCCTGGCAGAGTTCCAACTCCATTCACATTGGGACGGCGAGCAGACATTCAACAGGTTAGCGCCCTCCTCTCCCCCCCCCCACAATGGAAGCCAAATCCACCCGTAAAATATCTTATCCGTCACAGCACCTGCTCAAGGCACGGAGGTCCTGCGAGGAAAAGGAGCGGAGAGATGAGATGTAAAACTCCCGAGTCAGATGAGTTGTTATGTATGCCCTGTTCCCAGAGGGTGGGGCAAAGAGGCAAGTGCCACTGAGCAAGTGCAGAGTGCCTGCACTGGAGTTATCTGCCTTTCCTAATGGAAGTTTCACCCGTCGCTGCATCTCAGAGAACCTGTCATTGTGCCATGGGTGTGGTTGAGTCCACTGAACACATTCTTTTGACTTGCCCTTCTTATGCAGAGCTTAGACAAAATTTTATAGACCCACTCCTATGTCAATCTAGCTTCCTACCCGGAGAAAACTTGCTGAATAACGTCACTAGAGCTATACCTTCCTTGGTGGCCAAATTTCTTTTTTTTAGCTTTTAAGCGTCGCAAGACTATAATTGACCGTATTGATATGGGGCTATCTGTTTAGCCCATTTTAGTGTTGGCTAAGTTCTAAAATCTTCCTGGAGTTTTTAACTGTGTACTGACAAATGTATTTTTTTACTGACTGACGGTTGAATAAAATGATTGATTGATTAATGGAAGTTTCACCCGTCGCTGCATCTCCAGCCTGATAAAAGATGCACCTGTTGAATGTCTGCCTGTTACACACCTGTGAAAAGTGCAGGGGCTCTGCCAGGAATCACCCACAGACCTGTGCATTTGGGCTTGGGGAACAACTTTCCCTGCAGGCTTTAATCCCCACCAGCTGTTTCTATGAATTAAGAATTAATTTGGGGGGGGGGAGGCAAGACAGGGCTATGGGGTACAGCCAGACAATGTGGGCAGCCTTCTCCTTTTGCACAGTACATCTTTTTGTAAGCCGCTAAGCTCTTGCTTCTCTCCCTGCTTTCCGAGACCCTCTAGTTTCACTTGCAAGCCGGCACAAAGAGGAGAGAGAGCTGTGCTGCCAGTGTGCGCTGTGAACCTTGATAGCCAGACACGCCCTGCAGGCAGCAGTGCTGGAAAACAGCGTTTGGGGTGTCCGTGGGGAGGAAGTTTTTAACGATGGGGAGGGAGGGGAGAAAAGTGTGGACTGTGGGGAAGAGAGATAATGTGTTTAAGTAAAGCCTGCACTGGACAGATGAGAGACAGCCGCATATCATGCCATGGCGAGAACAGTGCATTGGGAAGGGTGCCTTTCTCTTTCAAAACTACCAGCTTCTGCTTCTGCAACACACACACAAAGTGTAAAAGGCAGAAATCACCCATATAAAATTAGCAGCCGAGCAGGAGGTTCCCACTGACAGTATGAGGTTGGAAAGACCAAAGGGAAGAGGCTTCTGCAATAAAATGTGCCGTCTGAGCAGCCCGTGGAAAGTGAATGGGGCGGTGGAAGGAACTTCAGTACATCACGTACCTTTCCCTCTGGGAACTCTGTTTTTTCTCGTCTCTGGCAGTATAATCATGACCACGTCATCTACGTTGCTTGCTCTGGTCTTGATGCCTCTTTGCCTGTGGATCTACAGCCGAGCCTGGATCAACACCCCGTTAGTGCGCCTATTGCCCCTGGGCGCCGTCACCATGACCTTATGCAGCACTCTGCTCCCCATCGGCATTGGGGTCTTCATCCGATACAGGTTCACCAGGGTGGCAGACATCCTGCTGAAGGTAAGCCAGGCCCCAGATGCCCACCTTTACAGGGGATACAGGGAGGAGCCTTAATTCAGGCACTGACTACAGTTCCATCTAGCTAGAACCAAGAGCAGTGGTGTAGAGTGTTGAAGTATAGGGCCACGGAGACCTGGGTTCAAATCCCCAATTAGCCCCAAAGCTCGCTTGGTGACTGCCTCTCAGCCTACTCTTTCTCACAAGGATGTTGAGATAAAAAAAAATTAGGAGGAATATACCACTTCCAGCTCCTTGGAGCTAAAGTGGTATATATGAATGTAAGAATGCAATTTCAACAAAGAAATTAAAGTGTTGCTCCAGTGAGGCAGTGGGAGGGCATATATGTCCTGAAGGCACAGGACCCCTTTACATTATTTGCCGAGTGCCATGTTTGCTTTCTAAGTGAAGAACTACTCTAGCAGGGCTGCCGGTATCTGAGGTCTTGCAGAGTTGTCAAAGAAGGCAACGCTAGACTAGAGGGACCAACAGTGTAAACTGCAACCAATGATCCCCCGTCCAGTATTGCGAGATGAAATCCTGCCTTGAGAGCATTTGTTTTGTTTTGTTACAGAATTTACACAGAAGGAATTCACACACAGTAGTCCTCCTACGACATTGCCATATGCATAGTAGTAAACCCTATTTCTAAATTTCAGCTGCTTGCAGTTTTCTTTCTGGGAAAATAGAAGTGGCTTGTGACATAAAACGTGTTTTTTTGCCATTGTGGTGCATTTTTCTTCTTCTTTTTTTGGCCCAGTATAAAAAGGGTGGGGTAAAATAAATGCCCCATAGCATTTTCCAACAACACACATGGTTTTCTCAGGGGCATTTTACCACCCCAAGATACACTGGAATTTGATTTGGAGTAGCAAAAGGTACCGTTTCAGTAAAAATAAATAAATAAATTGGTAGCAGATGAAGGCCACACTAGTAATTTGCAATTTATCATGAATATTTATTTATTTTTAATTATTTAAGAATCACAGACAACCATTGCTCTCTAGGCGATTTAACAACAGATTTAAATATAGAATAACATACATCATAAAAACAGTAGAGTATTAAACGTGACTAGATAAAATTGGCTTTCTAGAAATGTTTACTTAAATAAAAATGTCCTTATGGCACATAGGCGTCACACAATGCCATCATCTGCCTCACCTTCACTGAATGTTCCATATTGCAGGGGTTACTGAGCTGGGTACAAATATATTTGATTTCTGAGGTACAAGGTACTTCTGAAAACTCAGTTCCTTATGAAAATAATAATAATAATTTATTATTTATACCCCGCCCATCTGGCTGAGTTTCCCCAGCCACTCTGGGCGGCTCCCAATCAAGTGTTAAAAACAGTACAGCATTAAGTATTAAAAACTTCCCTGATATCAGTGAGCTAGTTGGCCAACTGAGAGTGAAGCACTCTGATTCCAAGTTGTTTAGGCCTTTGTACACTAGTACCAAAACCTTGAACATGGCCTGGTAGCATACAGGCAGGGAGTGCAGTTCCTGGAGCACAGGTGTTATATACTGTCAGAAAGCTACCAGGCCTGAACCATGACTGAGATGTGCTCAGATGATCAGTTTTCTCCAGCAATTCCTGCAACTGATCCACCATGACCATCCATTTTTGTTTTAAAAATGCTTTTGCATTAATTACATAGATTGCTTGTGCACCTCTGCATAATTAGAATGGGGAGGTGGTGAGAGAACCCTTAATTATTCTATACTGGGGTAAGTTTTTTTTTAGCATTTCTCGCCCCAAAGCATGTGGTATATGAGCTTGTTAAGAGCGCCCATTAATTCTCTAGCTATGTTGCAGTCTTGCTGCCTTATATTGTTATGGCATTTCAATGAACTCTACTGTATATTTTGTTTTAGTGTATCATTCATTGCTTCGGGGGGCCTTGGGCAAAAAACAAAACAAAAATCAGTATATAAATAAATTGGAATAAATAATAAATTGAAACAGAACAAGCAGTTCTACTGTTAATCCTGCTAGTTCTGTCTGTGATCACCAAATATACACCATTTATTTATATAACAGCACCAATACACATTCTTATACTTTGGCAAATGAAGCAGTCTTATGTGTCTTTTGTTTTAACAGATTCCGTGCTTCCCTTGATGCTTGAAATATATTTTAAATAACCTGTATGCTTACTGATATAGTAATATGTAATGAAGAGCAGCGGTCCTCCAAAATCCTACTCTATCTAATCCAATGCTTTCTTTGCTAGGTTTCATTGTGGTCCCTCCTGGTATCCCTGGTGATCCTTTTCATTCTAACCGGTACCATGTTGGGACCTGAACTGCTGGCTACTATCCCTGCTACTGTCTATGTAGTAGCTGTGCTGATGCCCTTGGGTGGCTATGGCTGTGGTTATGGCATAGCAACCTTATTTCACTTGCCACCTCACTGCAAGAGGACAGTGTCACTGGAGACCGGCTGCCAAAACGTACAGCTCTGCACCGCTATACTCAAACTGACCTTCCCTCCGGAGCTTATTGGGAGCATGTACATGTTCCCCTTGCTCTACGCTCTCTTCCAGGCTGCAGAAGCTGGTCTGTTTGTATTGGCCTATAAGGTGTATGGCAAGGATTCCTACAAACAAGAGCCTCTAGTAGGGGAAGAAGAAGAAGATACGAACATTTCCTACAAAAAACTGAAGGAAGAGGAAATGCCAGATACTTCCTATGGCACTGTGACTGCCGAGGGCCATGCCTCAGTGCTCATGGAACCGATGCAGACTGCCCTCTAGAGGAAGGGAGGACCTGAACTGGAAATCCTGTTGTGGGATCATGTAGCAAACTGTTCAGTCAAAGCGGGAGGCAGGGAGATGATGGCACAAAGCAGTTGCTGTAATCTTGATTCCCTCAGCATATATGGTTTGTAAAAAATGCCAATATTTTTGTCCACAAATAGCAAGTCACCTGTGACCACCTCCTCAGCTACCACAAAGAATCAATATGAGCCATCACAATAAAGTATGCTGAAATGCAAGCAAGCAGGAAGGCTGCATGCTGAAGAGAGGGGTTTTATAAGGTAATTTTAAAGACTAGTATGAGAGGGAGGGAAGAGAAGAACAGGGGGATTAATGCTGATAGTATTTGTTCTTGTGTAACTGAATGTCACCAACAATTGCTGTTTAAAAGCTTTGTGTCTGTTTTACATTATTCAGCTTCTGTGTATGTGGAAAGGTTGAACTCATGTTGTATATTTACCACTGATTAAATTTCTTCTGAAGATACCAAGCCATTAAGAGGACTTATGAGACACTGTCTGCTTCATCTAGTTGATATCAAAGCTGTCACTCTTTTCACAGACAGAAGAGGAACAAGATCTCCCTCCCACTAAGCGAAAGAGAAACTCTATTTCGAATGAGTGGGGGCCTTTTTAAAATCCGAATGCTCCTTGGCATTATTAACCCTTCAGAGTAGATACCTGGGAGCAAAAATCTGCAATCTGTTTTAACAAAGGAGCTGGACCCGTGATGCAGATCTATTGTAACCATTCTCTAAGATGCCAAGTAAGGGTATTTTTTAGCCCTTTAACCAGAGAAGCCAGGAACTGAATTCTGTTCTGTTTGAATGCAAAGCATACATCACTATTTCTGTAGGTCATGTGGACTTGCTTGGGAATCAAAGCTAGGATTTCATTGGTTCACCAAGGTTGTAATCCCAAACGTATTTACCAGAAAGTAAGTTCTACTGAATTTAGTGGGATTTACTCAATTAACTATGTTTAGTATTAGACTAAATGGGAACGTATTATGTGTATATTGTAAAATACTACTAAAGTCTGAAACGCCATATCATTAAAGTTTGTGGGACCACTTCAGAGGTAACCAAGGTAAAATAAATCACATGTGGGATGTGGCCTAGCAGTGAGATTAAGAAATAATATACAGTACAGTGGTACCTCGGGTTACATATGCTTCAGGTTACATACGCTTCAGGTTACAGACTCCGCTAACCCATAAATAGTATCTCGGGTTAAGAACTTTGCTTCAGGATGAGAATGAAAATCATGCTCCGGCGGCGCAGCGGCAGCAGGAGGCCCCATTAGCTAAAGTGGTGCTTCAGGTTAAGAACAGTTTCAGATTAAGAACGGACCTCCGGAACGAATTAAGTACTTAACCTGAGGCACCACTGTACTTGGTATACATATAGCTCAATCCAGTACAGTGGTATCTCGCAAGATGAATGCCTCGCAAGACAAAAAAACTCGCTAGACGAAAGGGTTTTTGGTTTTTTGAGTTGCTTCGCAAGACGATTTTCCCTATGGGCTTGCTTCGCAAGATGGAAACGTCCTTTTTCTTAACACCGTTAATACAGTTGTGACTTGACTTCGAGGAGCAACTCATAGAACGTGGTGTGGTAGCCTTTTTTTAGGTTTTTAAAGACTTTGGTGATTTTTGAAGCTTTTCCAAAACTTTCCCGACACTGTGCTTCGCAAGACGGAAAAAATTGCAAGACGACAAAACTCGCGGAACGAATTAATTTCGTCTTGCGAGGCACCACTGTACATGCCCATTCAGAAATAAACCCATTGAGTTTCAGTCAGTTTACTCCCAGATAAGTGAATGCAGGGTTGTAGCCCTGAATGGTTTGAACGGCACTGATTTCAAAGTACGGTAACTTTCTCATTTATTTGCAGACCTTTAGTACATTTACTGAGAAGTAAATTCTGCCGAGTTCAGTTGTTCTTACTTCCATGTAAATGGGCCTAGGATTACAGCCTAATTAAGCTTACTGTCCCCTTTCAATGCGTTTTTGTAGACCATATGGGAATTTTAACACAGGGCGTTTAATCATTTCTGCTACTTTCTATTATTATTTGTATAAGACATCAGAAAACCGGTTAACAGCCGAGTCCTCTGCATGTTTACTTGGGAGAAAACCCTACAGCGTTCGGCGGTGTTCATTCCGCAGTGAGGCTGCAATCCTGCCGACACTCCTGGGAAGAACGCGCCGCTAAATCGAGGGGCCTTTTGTTGCAGAGTAAACCACCTGCTGCTGCAACAACACAGCGGGCCGCGCGCGTGCATGCATGCATGCTTCCTCCAAGGAAAACACCCGACGTTAATTGGCGCTTGCTCCAAAGTAAGCTCTCATAGGCTTGCAAAGCTCGCTCCACGAGACCCGCACAGCTGTGCCGAGTGACTCTCATTTGGGTCTCCCGGGAGAGGAGCCTCGCTTCGAGGCGGCCCGCCCAGCGGGCTATTTAAGCCTCGTCCGTGATGAACGCAGCCCGGGGCAATGGCCGCTTTGGTGGACGACGCTATGGAGAGCTACTCGTCGTACCCTTCCTACAACCCTTACTCCTACCGCTACCCGAGAGGCAAAGGCGGGCAGGGTCCTTGGAGGCAGCGGGGCGGCTACTTCTCCGGTTATGGCGAGACGGCGGCGGTGGCGGCCGCGGCGGCCGAGTACTTCGACAACTACCAGCGGGCGCAGCTGAAAGCCATCCTGTCCCAGGTGAACCCCAACCTGACTCCCCGCCTGCGCAAGGCCAACACCAAGGAGGTGGGCGTGCAAGTCAACCCGCGCCAGGACGCCTCGGTGCAGTGCTCGCTCGGGCCGCGGCCGCTCTTCTTGCGCCGCCGCGCCGTCGAGCAGGAGCAAGGCAGCCCCGTCAGCGGCGGCTGCCGCTCCGTGCGCTTCCCCAGGACCATCGCCGTCTACTCGCCCGTGGCTCCGCGGCGCCTCACCACTTTCCTGGAGGAAGCCGAGCCGCCCGACGGCCCCGTCGCGGCCTCGACGCCGCCGCCGAAAGCCGACGAGGCGCGCGCCGGCGGGGAGAAGGCTGAGGGCCCCGCCGACCTGCAGGAGGAGCAGCGGCCGCAGCGCCCCAAGGGCCCAGCGCCCGAGGGCGGCCTGGAACAGCCGGAGAAGCCTCGGGAGGACGGCGAGGGGGCGCCGCCCCAGCCAGAGGAGAAGCGGGGAGACGAGGCTGCGGAGAAGCCCTCGGAGGGGCCTCGGGAGGAAAGCAAGGCCCGCGTGCGCTTCCAGGTGGGTCCCTCGGCGGCTGCCCTCGCCTCAGCTTCCCGCCTGTTTCTTGCTTGTTCAGGAGACTCGCTCTTCCTTATTTCCCGTGTGCGCCAGCGGAGGGTTGGGTTTTCTTCTTAATAATAATAATACTAAGGATGCTAATGTTTAAGTTAAATTTTATAAGAACTGTGATTTGGAAAACCGTTAAAAGGACATGCAATGAAATTCAACCAAGGGGAAGCGAGGAAGTCAATTAACAAAGTTAAAAAGTGTAATTTAGTAAGCCTTTTAATAAGGCTATGAGTTATGTTTGTTTTATGTGTTTGTTTATAATGTTGAGAAAACATTTTTTTTAACAATAAAATAAAATAAAATAAATTTTTTTATTAATTATACCTGCCCACCTGGTTGGGTTTCCCCAGCCATTCTGGGCGGCTCCCAGCAGAACACTAAAAACACCATAAAACATTAAATATAAAAACTTCCCTAAACAGGGTTGCTTTATTTTATTTTATTTTTTGCTGCGCTTCAGTGAAAGTCTCAGGGTGGCAGTCAAGAATATGGTGAAAACACGTTTATTTATTCCTTGAATTTTTATACCGCCCTATAACCGCAGGCCTATGTGCAGAACAATAAAACAAAGCAGGAAGGCATAAAAATGGACAAAGGAAGGCATAAAAAAGGACATAAAAATTCAGCTGAGTGGATGAAACTTAACCAGCCCCTTCTGCCCTATGGTGTCTGGGGCTCCTGTGGGAGTCCTTATTTGTGGGGTGGTAGTTAGTCTGCTTAGGCCAGGCTTGGCCAAATTGTGTAGCGGGAACAAGCCCTACTTTCCTGAATGAAGAATAGAGCTATCCTTCCGCTCTTGTAAGTGAAAACTTGAGTTTTAGAGAGCCTAAGGGCCCAACAACAGGTTGTGCATTTTTGTACATAACTCTTCTTGGACATGTTTGCTTAAAACCAGAAGCAGCCTCTGGGGGGCTTTAAAGTCTGGGCAAAAGTTTACACTGTAGGAGCCAACGCCAAAGGGCCTTTCTCTCTCTCCCCCCCCCCCAATAAAAAATATTTGAGGGTGTCAGCCCCCCCCCCCAAGGTTGATGGGCATTGCCATTCAAATGGTGTCATGTGATTGATTATATGGGTTGGGGTTTATCTGCCTCCCCAATATTTTATTCAAGTTGCCCCCCTCCCCCGTGTGGCAGGATGAAATTAACCATTTCCCTCTCCCAAGCTGGGACTTGTTGTGGGGGGCGGGGAGTTACCTGCAGGTGCTTTCAGGTTGAAAAAAATGCACAAGGCTGTATGCTATACATCAATTTTACTCTTGTAAGACTTGTACAAGTTGGGCACCTGCACTGTCCGTTTTGGCATGAGGCTGATTGTGAAGTGCTTCATTGGGCAAAGGCAAGCTGTCCTAGGCTCTTCATGCAGGCATAACGAGAATCCTTGGGTATCTGATTCAGAAGAGCAGAGGAATTACCTGCCTATGGCAAAGGGAGCAAAGTTGAATATTGGCGTAGAGTAGACCCAGTGGTGTTGGTTTTGTAGGAGCTTTTTGTACTTTGTGGGTTGTTGGCTTGGGCCAGTGGTGGGGAACCTGTGACTCTCCAGATGTTCCTGAGCACAGGTAATGCTGGCTGCGACTGGTGGGAGATCAAAACATCTGGAGGGCCACATGGTACCCACCCCTGACTTTTTACAGTTGCTCATGTGCAAGAAGGAGCACAGAAATGCAGTTAATTGAAAGAATCCCTTCATAGTTCTTTGTGGCTGGGCTCTGAGCCTCATGCATTATTGTGTATGGAGAAACTAGACTAGCCGGGAGACATAGGATTGTGGGGAGACCCAAAAGTTCCATTTAGTACACTCTCCCTGCTTCTGCATACCAAGCTGCATCCCCACTACTCCTCTGGTGTGGATTGGCCCACCACATCCTGAGAACATGTAGATGGAATGGAGAGCAGAAATGACTGGTTTGTTTTCCCCTTTGCAGAAACTTGTTTCAAGCTGTGACACCCTGTCTTCCTGTGGTGAGCAATCAAAGTGGCTGGCAGTAGTTTATCAAGACAATTCCAAAAAGCCTAAAATGCAGCCTGTGCAATCAAAATGGCAGAAGACACGTGTACCAAAAAGCAGTGTCCAAGAAGCTCACTGAACGCAAGTCTTTGCTTGTGTTCCAGTGGGTGGAAATGGAGCCAAATATCTCTGGGAAGGCTATTCCAGTTTCTGGGCACTGTAGGAATAAAAATGGGGGTGAGAGGGCCTGCCTGCTTGCTATTTCTTAGGGTGGGGAAGTTGGAGCAGGCCTTAGGCAGTTTTATGTGAAAGAAGCTGGTCTTTAAGATACTCTTACAAACAAATGAAACAACAAATAAATTGGTTTCCAACTTAAATTGTATAAAATTGGAGTAATGTGACTTGATCTACTGCCTTTAGTCAGAATCCTGGTAGCTGTAGTTTGAACAACCTGAAGATGATTTCAGAAGCTCCAGACAGGCTCATTAGAAGTGTATTACAGTAAGTAACCTAGAGGTGATTAGGGTATGGAAGACGCAGACCAGGTCTGGCTGAGTTAATGAATAGGAAGCTCAGTTCATAGAACTACCTACATTGCTATGGGGCACTGACACTCTTCACCTCCTAGTGAAATAATAGTGTTGCTTTATTTAAGAGTGTGAAGAAAATATTGCAGGGAGAAGATTGGCCAGTTCTTACCCTCAATATAGAAGGTATTGAAGAGAGACGAAACTCTCTGGTCTTAGACTGAAAGTGTTGCTTAAGCTGGAGATTAGTTGGTTACTGTTCTTCAAGGCAGTGTTAGAAACTCATAAGCTAGGTGCCAAATGGCTCCTTAAACCAGGGTTAGTCACCAAACCGAAATGTCTAGTTGCCATTTTTGGGCCAGAAAGCTGAAAAATGGTATTTTTCAATACAACTTTTTGGTTCCTGAAATTCATTCCGATTGTGCAGATAAAATACAATGCAATGGATAGAATTATAGAGGATGGGTTATGAAAAGTCATAATCCAGTGATCCCCAGGCATGCACCTATGGGTGGTGGAGACGTGATACTCCCTCCTGATACCTGGGCATCTTCACTTGGTCACAAGTGGCCGATAGCTGGGTGCAAAATGTGCCTGGTGAATTTTGAACACTGCCTCAAGCAATTAGAATAAGATCCATTATTTGATTATTGATGTAAACCTCCAGAATGTATTTTGTATAGTTAAGTTTCTACCTTCTGTCTTCAACACATTGTGTTTTGTTTTATTTTATTGCTGTGGCTAGTGGTTGGTGCAAATAAAGATTATTCTGATTCTTCAAGCTTGTGAGGGAAGCTGCTGCCAGTTGCTCTTAAGGCGCACAAGGTCAGGGCTTGCAACAGGCTGCTCAACTTGAGATGTCAGTTCCCTTACTTTTTGGTTTATGCTCTCTAGTTCCTAGAGCAGAAGTATGGCTATTACCACTGCAAGGACTGCAACATCCGCTGGGAGAGTGCCTATGTATGGTGTGTGCAGGGCACAAACAAGGTGAGTATTGTCACTAGAGCAGTGGAGGGTGGTGGTCTTGTCCTTTGGTAAGGACTTGCCTTCATGCTTTTCTCCTTCTCCCCACCCACCCTCAGGTTTATTTTAGGCAGTTCTGCCGAACTTGCCAGAAATCCTACAATCCCTACCGTGTGGAGGATATCACCTGCCAAGTAAGCAACTCTTAGGAGGCCAATGAAGGCAAAATACTTTCCAAACATACTGTTTTCAGGCATTAGATATCTCTCTGTCTCTGTCTCTTCTACTGCTTGTATTTGGATAGCCATACTGCAGTATAGAATACTTGTGCCCCTGTGAAAAACAGGTGTGCTTATATAGAATCAGGATGCAGCATCTTGCTCAGTTGGCCCTTGCCGATCCCCTATCAGATTTTGAGATGTGCACTTAGTCATGAAGAGCATGAAAACCCTCTAAACTCACTAGAACAGCATTTATTGTTTAATGTGTACATTCTGCACAGCACATGCACATTCTGTACTTGAGTATGTAGATTTAATTGGTTCTCTTTCCTGTGCAAGATCAGTTCTCACTAGTGGTGATACCTGAATTTAATGATAATTTAATTACCCTTCAACTTTGTTTACATCCGGATGGCTAATAGGAAGGATAAGTAAATTGGAAGGATGGGGGAAATTAATTGTTCATTGAAAATGCTCTTAATCTGTTGTACAGTGTTGGTGATCTTATAGCGGTTTTGAGTGAACTCAAATCAGTTTCTTGGTTGGGAGGTCATGTGAAACACTGGCTTAAGAAACCAGGATATTTTAATTGAAGCTGGGTGGGTGATTGAGATGGAGGTGCTTGTTCCAGAACTACTATTAAACCATGTTATATTTGGCTGATGATTTAAAGTCCAAACTAGGCCATGGTGTTTATCTTTAGTTAATGTGGCCCCATGATTGGTTCATCTTTGGATACTTTGTGGAGTAGTTTAGGTTTAATGGAGGCATGTTCTACATGTGGTGGTAGAATGAACTGTTGCTTCAGACAAATGAAGGACTTTGGAATGCTCCCTGTGTAATTGTTACAAATATAGTCCAGCCCTTTGCTTGCTCTCAGTTTGCTTGCAACTGGAAATGAAGTTTTAATTATTATTTTTTATGTGGGAAATTTAAATATCTGATCCCCAGCTGTGCATTCTGCTACATATGTAGACATATGTAGGGTTTAAGTTCAAGATGCATCATTTCCCCAATGGGCAGTCTTAAGAGCCTACTGGATCAGGCCCACCTAGTCTAGCATCATGTTCTTCCAGAGGCCAACCCAGCTGCCTTGTGCAAAGCCTGAAAGCAGGATCTGAGCACAACAGCAGCAGTCTTCCCACTTGTAGCTCCTGACAGCAACTGATATCCAGAGATATACTGCCTCTGACAGTGGAGGTAGAGGTAGACACATAACCATGGTGGTTACTATCAGCTGACAGCCTTCATGAATTTGTCTCATCTTCTTTTAGAGCAATCCAAGTTGATGGCACTCGCCACTTCTTATGGGAGCCTTATACAGTACTTGGAACTGATCTTCATTGTTTTGCCTAGAGAGAAATTGTGCTTCTGTAGTCGGTGTGTGTGTGATGGAGATGCAACAATAATAGTAGCGTTAACAGTTTGCTTTAGTAGTTGTTGTTGCATCCTATTATGCATGAGTCTTCCAGTCACTGAAGAGGCCCCCAAACAGAAAGCGGTGCTTAGGCTGGAGTTTAAAAAAGGCATGGAACCTGTGACCCTTATACCTATGCCGGTTCCTAAAGCATATTTTATCTGTGGAATTTGTACATGGATGCTTGTAGTAGTTTCAGATACTGTGCCTCTTTCTGTTCCATTTCAGAGTTGCAAGCAGACACGGTGCGTCTGTCCTGTGAAATTGCGCCATGTAGATCCCAAGAGACCCCACCGTCAGGATCTCTGTGGAAGGTGCAAAGGCAAACGTCTCTCTTGTGATAGTACATTTAGTTTTAAATATATTATTTGAGCAGGATAGTAGCGGAAGAATCCTTAATACAAATTTGCAATGACGCAGATATTTTGTTTGGAAACAGCAGGCTGCAGCAGTGGAAAGCCTGCCAATGAAGCTGTAGTAAAGCAATTGTGAATCCTAATGCAACCTAATGTCCACTTCATTTTTTTGTAATTGTATTAAGGGGGAGGGACTCTGCCTGGCATACTGTGACTCAGCTAGATTTTTTTGGAGAGAAGACTTGAAAAGCAAGTTCAGCAAAAAGAGGGTGGTGTTGCTGGTGATGGGAGAGCCTTATTTAAACCTTCCTACCCATCTGTGTGGAGGAATGTGTACCAGGCTTTTCCTTGTTACCCTCTTGCTATGAAATGCTTCCATGTAGAACCTAATGCACACTTAAGTGGCCCCAAACTGGGAAATGTAATTGTATGTATGAGTTTCACGTTGACAATTGCTCTGTACAGGGCAGGTAAAGTTATGGGAAATAGTTAAAATTTCTGGAGAATCAAATATATAACTGATATGAAAAGGGGTGGAATAGCAGTGAATTGTTTAATGCTAGAAGTAGGAGGCAGTGATGTATAGTCCTTTAGATTTCTTCAACTGAGATGTACTTGAATGGTGCTGGGTAAAAACTAGACAATTGTTCTGGATCTAAGTTGTATGCATAACTGAATATTGATAGGTACAGTGGGTACAGTATTTGGTACAATGGGAGAACTATTTCCGACCAATGCCAGTTTAAGTTTGTAGGTGAGTGGCAGGATATGTCTAATGGCTGGCCATCATCCAAAATTGAGAGATTAAGATTCTCTGTCTTGAGCCAAGACAGTGAATGGCATGCTTCTAAACGTTACCTACAACTTTCATGATGAGGCGCTATCTGAGTGAATGTATAAATAAAGGGATTGTGATGCTTCATCATGGCTTGTAACTATTTCATTTCTCTCTGTGGGTGTTTTCATTCAAAGCGAGTGACTTTTTCCTTTGACCCTTGCGTTTAAACCCCCGCCCCCCAAAAATGGAACTTTGACCTGAACCCCCCCAAAACGGGGGTAGATCATTGGCAGATTTTAATTCTGAAAGTAGATAGCAGTCTCTCGGGAGTTGGCCACCCCTGCGTTACATGAATGGACCCGCAGTGATCCCTGGGCTTCCATGCCACCACTCTGTTAGGAAGTGAAGCTTAAAGCTTCAATTTGCCATTGTTTCCTATTACATCTGAAAACAGAAGTCTGTTGGTGGTTGCAAATGGAAGCTTTAAACTTTCTCTTCTAGTACTTGGACAGCATATGAGCCTAAGGCTCACTGTTGCACATTCTCAAATGGAAACCATGCTTTGCTGCTATACTATGTCAGTATAGTTGATATAGTGTAACTATTATTTATGGAAGGCTAGGGAATTACTGTTTGGTTAAAGCGGTTTTAAGATTATCAGAGGCAGCTGAAACTGTCACTGGCCACACTACTAGAACTACATGATCCGTGCTGCAGTCATTTAAATACTAATATGTAGTGTTGCTTATACTTCCAAATTGCTGTGTATTGCTAAATACTTGCTTTCTAGTATCAACTTTAAGTGCTAAGGTTCTGAAGTTTCAAATGGCTTGCTTGATACACTTTACCCAGGGCTTGCTTCTGGATAGAAGCTACTATGATTGCAAGAAAATAGGTTGTAGTGTTAACTGGGCACACTCCAACTCCTCTTTAATACCTCCCATCAAGCAAAACTGCCCCATCAAATGATTACTTGTGTATTCAATGTGTGTCATGCATCTTACAGATTTTTTTGTACAGCAGTTTGTACAGCATGTTTTTCAGTGATACAATATATTTCCCAACTTTTTTAAAAGTCCAGCAGTGCCACACAGGAATACGTGTTGCAATTTTGTCCTGCAAATGTTTCCTTCCTGGTCAGCAACGGGAGTGGGGATGTGGGATATTGAATTCACTAAGGGATGGGAGATTTCTCAATAGTCAAGGCCTTGTCCTACTGCTAATGATCCCTTCAGCCACTCAAGCGCCTTTCCCTATTCTGTGTAGTAGCATCTCCTTAGGCCCAATCCAATGAAAAGCATCTCTGAAGTCCCAGTGATTTCAGTGGGAGAAGCTTATAAATGAAAATAATGTTTATTGTTATCTCACTGATTGTTCCAAGTACTTGCATGCAGATCCACCTTATACATCTTACTCACCTTGCCTGTGTTTGAACTAGCACTCCAGGCTTCCAAGGTTATGGAGATCCTTTACCTGGAGATACCAGAGATTGAATTTGGACTGCAATGCATTTATCTATTATATTCTACCACTGAGCTATGGATCTCCCCCCCCCCCAAATTGGCACAAAAATGAGTTTGGCTCAATTCTGAACTATCAGTAACATATACAAATAAATAACTCGGGAGAACCACCACAGCATGCAAGTTTTGGAGCAGCTCCCTCTCTACAGCTCTTTTATTTATTATCTACAGTTACACCTAGTAAGTCATGCAGTGCAATTACAGCACTGCATACATCATGTATGTTTGGTTAGAGGATGTGTATTGTATCTTTGTCTCTTATTATAGCTAGTCTATTTATAAGCCTGCTAAGGTTGTCAAACCGTATGCAGGACTTCTTAGGAATATCACTTTTATGCTTTATTCTATTTACATGTTTGCATACATACCCCACAATCCTTTTCAGAAAATACACAAGGTAGCAGATATGAGATTTTATTTTACCAACCCTCCCCAAAGCAAAAAGAAACACAAAAAGGCCAATAGAAGATGTAAAAAGTATAATACACCACTAAAAACTACACATCCCCTTTTAAAAGTGTATTAAATAATTAGGAACATAATCTACAGTACCACAGAGCCTTCAAAATAATTAAATTATATCAGGGTAAAAAATAATACAGTGATTATGAATGTGTGGATTTTGAAAAGTAACAGAACTTGTGTCAGCAGTCCAATGGTATGCACAGTGCCTTAATTTAATGTATTTCAGCATAATTACATGTCTACTCCATTTCCCCAGTGGAAAAAAGGCCATGATAAGAGATTTCATGTCTACATTCTACACCCTGACATTTCAGAGCCCAATTTTTTTGCTTTAACATCACAGTGGGTAGGGAGAGATGCATAAAGTACAGGGCATTTGTTCCTTCAGGAATCATGAGACATTCATACTTTTTT
Source organism: Podarcis bocagei (assembly GCF_964188305.1). Taxonomy (NCBI): domain Eukaryota; kingdom Metazoa; phylum Chordata; class Lepidosauria; order Squamata; family Lacertidae; genus Podarcis; species Podarcis bocagei. The sequence goes on along the minus strand of NC_138134.1, from coordinate 18,956,494 downwards.
GCTTCTAAAAAAGTTTTGGTTCCAATAGAATCCAGTTTATTTTGTGCTACAAGATTTTGACAAGGAATTCTAAAGTATATTGTAGGTTTTGGTAGTCAGTGGTCTCTCCCTTCTACAGTCCCAAATTCCTAAGCGTTATCATGAAAATACAAGCAAGTTTACACCTTTTCTTGAACTCTAGAATACACAGATGTAGATCATGTATTCCTTTAACAGCCACTATTCTCTCCCCCTCCCCCCAGCTTTATACACTATTCTCATGTAACAGTGCATTGCACAATTGTACAAGAAAAATACTGGATTTTACACTATACAATTTCTAGAGTATGTACAGAATAAAATAAGTTAACTTTTCTAATGAGTTGCTGAGGAGCAACATATATCTTTTAATATACAGTTTAAAGTCTCTGCAGGCAGCTACTTTTTGGTTAGTCGTTATCAATATTTGTAATAAGCGCTGATCAGAGAACTGAGCAGCATTCCAAACGAGTTAGATATATTATTTCTTTTTGAAAACTGGATAATTCCAGTTTAAAATATTATTAAATGCCATAACATTTACAGACTAAGAGTTAAATCTAATAAAATATTTTTTTTCTTCCAAAAATAATCTTGCAGTGCTTTTTTAGGCATGCTCAGACCATATCAAACATCCATACCTTCAAAATGCAATTGTCAGATATCCATTCATTCCTACTTTCACACATAATTCACCATTATAGACGAAGGGAGAGTAAATACAACATTGATAAATCAATGGAGTCTGCAGTCTTTCCAGCTCCAGTATGACAGCACATTCCTCATGACATTGCCAAGTGTATTAATTTGGCATCACCTGATGATTTATTTGCTGCTTGAAAGCGAAGAAGTCTCGCAGGTCTTCAGCCAAAATAACCAGCCTTGATTTTTAGCCTCATTTACCTGCTTTTAATTGTCTCACTATCAAGAGGCCATTATTGCAACAAGTCTTACATTTCTGTTTTTGAAGACAATAATGCATTTGTAGGCATTGTTTTTAGCCCTTTTCTTCTAATGCAGTTTTGTATATAGTTATTTTCAAAAAGTGTCCATACTGTCCATACACAGCTACTGTTTAAGAAAAAGTTAAGGTGATGGCTATGAGGTTTCAAAAACCTTCATTTCTGAATAACATAGCTTGCTCCCAGTACTTCACTGGTCATCACAGGTATGGTTTCTGTCACAAACAGCAAGTTTCAACAGATATGAAAAGGTGCTTGATAATATTGAGACCATTTCAGTTCTTCTCTGTGGGACAGTAGTTTTTAAAATCCAGTGCTCAAACTTCCCACTGCTGTATGTTTTGCCAGAAGCTGATAAGACTGCACCATGCGCAGTGACTCCCGGATCTCTAAATTTAGTTCCATTAGTTTTGAGCTGGCTTCTGACATATCTTGTTTTGAGCCAACTACTGCAAAACTGCCAGTCTGGCCCAGGGTCTGATGACGGAAATATATCTGCAACAATGTTTGTACTGGGTCATCTTCAGAACTGCCAAATATGTCATTGGGCCAAATACATCTGGAAAAACAGAAAAGATGCATTTAATGTCTTATAAAGAAGTTTATCATATTTCCATTTTTTAATAAAGTAGGCTTGCTTCAAAATTCTAGGTTAAAAACTATTATGCCTTACAGTTATGAGAGAACTTAACTCCATGTTTGGAGTTACCTTACAATTGTATTGATAAAATAAGAAATATACTGATGTAAGTAAGCCATTGCATAAAGGTCCCTCTCAATTTTATCCTTTTCAAATGAGAATATTAGCAAATTGTACCTGAAAGCTTTGACCTGTACTATAGCAGACATAAACTCTTTATTCCTCAAAGTTTCAATGAGAGAATGAATGGCAGTCTCAGTGTTGGCTTGGGAAGCTTCTGGAATTTCCATTTCTTCAATACCACTGTCAGAAGCAGACTCTGCTTCCTTCAGAAAGGCTTCTAGCTGTGCAAGCTCCTCTGACATGTTTATTACCTAAAACAAAAGAAGATAAACTTAAGCTTTTGTACTAAAAACAATTTAAGCAGTGGGGACAGAGGGTTATTTTTTAAATTTGTAATCCGGGCATATTTCGGGTTAAATGCTTGCTCACAGAAGTACCTCAAGCACTTTATTCTGCCTTGATCAGACCACACCTGGAGTACTGTGTCCATTTCTGGGCACCAAAATTTAAGACTGATATTGACAAGCTGTAACGTATATAGAGGATAGTGACCAAGATGGTCAAGGGTCTGGAAACCAAGCCTTAAGAGGAATGGTTTGGCCTGGATCAGAGGAGACTGAGAGCCATCTAGCTAAAAGGCTGTCACATGGAGGCTGGAGCAAGCTTGTTTTCTCCTGCTCTGGAGCATAGGACCCGAACCAATGGCTTCAAGTTACAAGAAAGAAGATTCTGACTAAATGTCAGTAAGAGCTGTTTGACGGTGGAATGGAGTTTTTAAAACAGAGGTTGGATGGCCATCTGTAATGGATGCTTTCATTGAGATTCCTGCTTTGCATGGGGCTGGACTGGATAGCCCTTGGGGTCCCTTCCAACTCTTAACTGCTTACAATATAAACTTGGAAATTTTGGTATATGTGTATCAGAAACTTTGACATCAATCCAACTGCAACTGGGTGATGGTTGAAATTATAAAGTGAAAATTGGTTATGTACCATTAAATGTGCATTAGAAGACAGAGTACAGAATGCTCATAATGGATACTGATGTCCTTTACAAATGTGATTAACCTTGTAAGTCAGATTGTTTTACCCTCTTAAAACAAAATTGACCATCTCAAGCAGTTCACTTTTAACAAACACGATTAAAAACGTTGTGGTATTTTCTTTACCTCTGCCTCTTTTTTAACTACATCCACTTGGCTGATAAGTTTACAATATGCTTGGAAGAGAAGCAACAACTGGAAATGCAACTTATATAGCCTCCGGCACAACTCCAACTCCTGTAAATGAAAAAACCAAGGTTATTATCTTAAATTCAGTATATTAATCAACTATATAATAATCAGACAATAAAGTAACACACTGCTTGTCTAGTGAATAATTTGCAATATAAAAAATAGTTATTTTCACAAGCTAATGCAGTAAGAAGCTAATGAAAGCTGTAGATGTATAATTAAAAAGTGGTGTTGCCCTTATAACTTTACCTTTTAAGAAGGGCAATTGTATTTACAACAAAGAAAACAGAAAGGGATTCTCATGACATTTCAGAAATGCCATGCTCTAGCAGGGAAGAAATTGCTTCTATTTCTACTGGTGATGTCAGTTTTAATTCTAGGCCACATATCAAAATATGGTATTTATGTTCAAGCACATTGTTTCTTTCCACAGTTAATACATTTATTAAAATATACACTCTTATGCTTTCCAGTTCTACAGTAGCACGACAACTGTAAAAGCAATAAATTCCTGAACAAAATTGCAATATTACTTCTCTGCATATTTTCACATGTATGTATCACAGGGGAGATGGGTGTTAAGATTGTTTTACACCAAAGCAGCAAAGCAAATGGTAATGGAATCACTTGCTACTAATCTACCATCTAAAAGGGGCTGGCATTTTAAGAGTTAGAACTATATAGGTAAGTGAAGCAAACACTATTTCTGTAATCTAAATGAGACACAGCTATATCACAAATGGACAAGAGACAAAAATGAAACCAGTTTCTTTACTGGCATGGTTAAATATTTGATAAATCAAGAGCCATCACTTACTGCTAGAATTTCCAAATGCTAAGCAAGAACGTGAGCAGGTCACAAAAATACAAAAAGGAAAAAAGATCATGAATTAGTATAGAAGATCATTTTAAATAGGGTCTCAGATGTCCCATATAAACTAAAAGAAGAATAACGTTCAAAGAAAGCTTCACTGTGTGTAAAAAGTCTAGGCAGAATTCAAAGATAACTGAATTTGTAGATGTACTACTTGTCTTGCTTTCATGCAATATGACAAAATTATATAGCGTAAAGTAGAGGGCATTTGTAAAATTCTCACATTTACCGTATTTTTTGCTCTACAGGACGCACCTGACCATAGGACGCACCTTGTTTTAGAGGGGGAGAACAAGGGGGAAAAACTCCTCTCTGCACAGCGCCCCTTCAGCGAAGCGGCAGGCGAAACAGAGCCCCTTCCTTTTCTCCTCCCGCTTAGCTGAAGGGGCACTGTGCCTTAGCTGAAGGGGCACCTACCCTTCAGCGGAAGGAACCTGAAGCCTCTGGAGCTTGGAGGGAGCGCTCCCACTGCGCTTCGGAGGCTTCGCGTTGCTATCGCTGAAGCCAAGGAGCCTGCATTCGCTCCATAAAACGCACACACGTTTCCTCTTAATTTTTGGAGGGGAAAATGTGCGTCTTATAGAGCGAAAAATACGGTAATTGGAAAGGAAAGAGCTGCATGCATATATTCATTAAAAAGATAAAAAAAAGAAACCTTATGCATTTCAAGGTGTATCAACACAGCCAAATGATTTCCTATATTAGCAGACTACAGAGTTTATGTGCAGATAGACTGGGACCCAAAATGGAGGGAGAGGGAAAGGCAGGATAGGCTTTCTACAAGACAGCAAGCATTCATCCTTGCAGAAATAAATATTGGGGAGGGATTCCCCCCTTTCCCCTGAAACACACACGTACAGAAAACAACAACTGGGGCTGGAGCTAAGGGCAACGTATATATCCTGCTCTCAACTGGCCAGGGCTGAGAGGAAGCAAGAAAACCTGCTTGGAGCCCTAACAGGAAGGAGGGGGGAAGGTTTGGCTTGGAGGCTGTGCACCACATAGCAAGCGTTTTCTCAGGCAAAAAGTTTCACTTCCAAAGGATCTTTTAATACAGAATAAAGGAATCCCATGGCGTATGTGGAGAATTGACCTTAGAGGATGAACGGTCCCTAGAGACCAATTGTCCCCCTTCACCACGAAATACTTTCTTGTAGATAAATATAGCTAAAGGTAAAGGGACCCCTGACCATTAGGTCCAGTCGTGACCGACTCTGGGGTTGCAGCACTCATCTCGCTTTATTGGTCGAGGGAGCCAGCATACAGCTTCCAGGCCATGTGGCCAGCATGACTAAGCCGCTTCTGGCGAACCAGAGCAGCGCACGGAAACGCCGTTTACCTTCCCGCCGGAGCGGTACCTATTTATCTACTTGCACTTTGATGTGCTTTCGAACTGCTAGGTCGGCAGGAGCAGGGACCGAGCAACGGGAGCTCACCCCGTCACGGGGATTCGACCTGCCGACCTTCTGATCGGCAAGTCCTAGGCTCTGTGGTTTAACCCACAGCGCCACCCGCGTCCCCGTTGATAAATATAGCTTGCTTCTATTAAAACTCAAGTACTGGGCCCCACTTTTGTTGTAGCTTTGTCCCGCAGCCAGCTCTGCTCCCTAAGCCTCTCCACGCACCTGTATTCAACATTATGATCTTTGGCACTGCAATTGTGTTTCAGTGTTAGCAGAGCTGTGGGAGGAGCCCCATTTACCTAGCAACACCTCACCCATTTCCCCACTCTTTCTCCAGCTGGTGGTCTTGCATTGCAAGGAACCTTTACCTCACACCAACAGAGCAGGCAAACCCTGCTAACCCAGCAAAGGAGGTGATAACAGGGCCAGAGGAATGGGGCAAGGTGTGCCCCCCCCCCTGCAAAAGATGCAGAGGATCAGACTCTGTTTCCCAATACATTTTTTTTGCAACAAGTGTTTTTCAGTAAAAGTTGGGGAGGGTGATGAAGCAAAACCTTCCAGAGTGCAGGTTCTTTAGAAACTTCCGTACATTAACCTTTGGTCTGACCCCACAAATGTTAGAGGATAAGCACAGAAGACAATACTGTCACAAGCAGTTTCATCACCCTGATGCAATTATGCTCTATGCACCACCGGTATTCCACTTTCATCGTCAGCTTAAGTTATATTTATTTATACTGGCTTTGGGGGCTTTCTAATGCCAGGTGCTGGGCCATTTGTTTCTCATTTTGCTACTGCTTTGTGATTATGTATTATTTGGGTTTTAATGTATGTAGCTATTTTTATATTGTATTGATTTATCTCAGGTTTTATTTGCAGTGGAAACCACTTTGTGATTTTCTTCTTTTTAGCGAATAGTCAACAAATACAATTAAATAATAAATACATTCATTAATAAGGGGAGAAGAAGGGGGAAAAACCAGAAGGTATGAAGTAAAAAATTGAGAAGCCTGCTGAAAAGAGAGCTCTGAGTAGCTCTACAAAAACCCTGCTTCTAGCTACATTTTTTTGGCCCAAGCACAAGGGAGCCCCATATAGAGTGCCTTGCAATAATTAAATCTTGCGTAGTGCCTGAACTATGGTGGTAAAGCTCTCCCAGTCCAGGAACGGCTGAAGCTGTCATGCCAAGTGCAGCTGGTAAAAGGCCCGTTTAGGCACTGAAGCTACTTGGGCCTCCAGTGATAAGGCTGGATCCAGAAGTACCTCCAGGCTGTGTAGCTGCTCCTTCAGAAGGAGAGCAGCCCTGTCCATGGCAGGCAGTCAACCAATTCCTTAGACGTGGGAACAGCTCACTCACAGTGCAACCATCTTGCCAGGATTCAACCTCAGCTTATTTCCCCTCATTCATCCCACCGTTGCATCTAGGCACACCGTATCCTCTCTCGAGTCAAATATTAGAGAAGTATCACCAAGTGTCATCTACCTACTGATGGCATCTTGCCCCCAAACTACTCCCAGCTGATTCATATTGATATTAAATACCATTGGCAGCACCCCACAGTGTAACCATCAGGGTGCTAAAGAGCACTATCCTCATAATACCATGACAGTTGCAAGCATTTACTTGAAATATTGTTCTTGTTGTTGCATACTTGGTAATATTGTGGTATTAAGTATTAAAAAGCCTTAGCAAAGATGTTCCTGTAGTGCTTTCTTTCATGCACCTATTAGTTCCAAGTGCTACAGCTGTATTGTTCTGGAAAGCCCTTTGCAAATACAACAGGCAAGATTTTCATCACTCCAGTAATTGTTTTAAATGTACCCTTCTAGACGGGTCATAGGTATGTGCCCAGGACTAATTAGATTAGATCCAGCACGGCTTCTGGTCCAGACAGTAATTTATCTGATGAGCAGAGATGCAGCATACCAATTCTCTCGCTTGCAACAGCAGCTGCATAAAAGGCAGACGTGTTTTGGTACGCAGATGCTATCTGTCCTGCTTATCTGCTCAGTGTTATTAAGCCCAGACCCAGAGCCTGGCTCCTCACTTCAATAAGATGGAGAATCCATTATTCTCAGGCCAATGCTTCATAAAATTCCTCACACAGTTGTGATAACTGAAATGAAAACCTTTACAAGTAATCTTTAATCAGTCTGGGAATATGACTGCTACTGTGGCATACACAAGGTTTTCATATTAATGAATGGCATAAAATGGACCCAGTGACCAGGGCCTGACACCTACCTGAGCATCTGTAGTGGTTCCATGAATACCATCATCTGTACCAAATGTCCTCTTGCAATCTTTCAGCCACTACAAAATAAAACACAAGCATGATTACAAAAAAAAAACCACAACCACCCAGTGATGCTTGCAAGAGCCTGAAGAACAGAGAGATTGTATTTTGTGTGGACCACAAATTATCATAAATACAGACTGCTGATATAATGGACATATTGGACATCTTGTCGGATAACATCCTTATTCTTTCATATTTGAGATGTTTATTAATGGGGGTGAAGGAAAGGTTCATTTTTAGCCAGGTAGCAGAGAGGACTTGGCAGAAACCAACTTTTGCCAACCCGCTCTTGCAAACTCCTTTTGACTCTCATCTTCCTGTCTCTCCCCCCATCAAGTACATCTCTGGGTACAGGGGGGGGGGCTGCATAGGAGAAAAGGAATTGACAAAAGAATGCCCGCCCCTTCTTCCTCCAGTGGGAGTGTTGACAATGATCCAATGTAATAATGGTTTCTTACTAATCACTGAAGTATAAAGTGAAAGTTAGAAAAGAGAAGAAAATATCTACCATGCACAATCCAAACGAGTCTAATGGCAAGTAAGTGAGCTTGAAGCTGACCTCAAGAGGCAGACAGGATTCTCTGACATAGCTGACTCCTAGAGGCGTATTAGATTTTGATACCACCTGCTCCACTCCTGAACATTAGGCTAAGTTGGAGAGCTTGCACAAGGGGTCTTGGCTGAATCTCAGCCTGCCCAAGTAAAAGTGATAGAAATATGAGGGGACAAGCAGTAGTGCCAGCTGCAGTTAAACTACTTCCTCCACTTTAATATACCAGAACGCAATACTGCCTTTTCACACTTGGACTGGGTGCAATCCAAGACACTCGTGTTTGCCCAAGCTGAAATGCCCATGGAGTTGCTCAGTGAAGAGGCTTTGCCATTGTCTTTAATGCTGGAAGCAGCTGTGTGTGTCCTCTCACAGATCCGCCCAGCACAATGGAAGTGCTTGCATACATAGCAGTTCAATGTATACCTCTATCTTCCTACCTGTTTAAGGAGCCTCTGTACTGGGTTAACAGTTCAACTGTAGTGAAAACAGTATTTCAGGGAACTAATACTTTCCTAGCTATACTTGCATTCCAGCACAACTAGGTTTGGGGCATTGTTATTTTCTGTGCATTGCTATTAACTGACAGTATCCAAGTCATCTATGTATTGTTTATGCACAGAGAGTCCAGTGTCTGGTAACTTCAGAATGACCTCTGTCATTCTAGTGTACCAGAAGCTCTCAACATGAGGTTTCTGTAGTGATGGTGTCAAAAGATTGCCTGGGGATCTATTCCTGTATTCTGCCTATTTTTCAGTGAAGAAATGGTGAGTGATTAGGGCAGGGCAAAGGTTTGAGTGAGTCGCAGGAGTATTTTTGAAGCAACAGAAAGCCTTCAGGTTTGAATTAATTTCAATGTTTCACCCAGAAAAACAACCTCTGTTCTTAATGCAACGCCTATGTCCTCCCAACCCTATCATTTACAAGAATTCTCCATTGTATCAGAATCATCTAACATTCTGAAAATATTTCAAAGCTCAAGATTGTTTGCCTTTAACATTGTTACTTTTTAAAAGTCTTATGATACTATTGGTACTTGCCATGAAGCGTTCTCTTGCATGTATGTAACATGTCATCAGGTAAGAGTAATGCTCCACCTAGTGGTTTAAGGTGGAAATTGCTGCTCCAGTTGCAAAAACCTGAGACCTTACCATGATGACCTCCGCCAGTTTTTATTATGATAAGCCAAGACAGTAAGTGCCAAAAACAGAACAGTGGCATGACAAAAAAACCCCAACATGTGACACTCCCTATCCAGGAAACACGAAGTAACACAGAAAATGGGCCACCAATCATATGGAGAAAGGCAGCCTAGAAAAATGGTGAAACCCTCTACATGCATGTAGAGGAACCATTCAAGGGTAAGTACCAGTAGTATCTTTTCCATGTATGTCATGACATCAGGTGGGGCATACCCAATTTGACCTGAATAGGGTGGCAAACAATTGAGAGAATGAGATGCTGCCTATTGGTCCAGGAGGACATGGCTCCCAAAGGCTGCCTCTGGAAAAGCACAGACATTTGCCTTACAGTGTTTAGTAAAGGTTTTGAGACTAACCCAGGGAGCATTCAAGGAAAACGCTGTCCAAATTAGTCAAATGGGTCATAATTTTGGTTGGAGGAGTCAAATGCAAACCATTATATGCCAAAGTACTACAGGCTTTCAACAATCGTTAAAATAGCAGAGGATACTTTCTTGCCCAGAGAGACACGGGAAAATGAAATGAAAAAGGACTGAGACTGACGGAAAGGCTTGGTACAAGCAATGGAGACCTTCAGAGGCAACTCAAGGAAGAGGAGCAGAGGCGGGCTGGGCAGGAGGAGATGAAGGCTTAGCTAGATCTGTCAGAAAAGCTTCTTTCAACAGGTGAAGAACCCGGAAATCAACCTGTAAGGCATTCACAGGAGCAGTTGCGTAGTAGAAACAGGCAGAGACTGCTGATACCCTGCAGTGTGGCTACACAGGAAGAGTCCTGAAACCCGGAGAACTGCCGTGGGGAAGCGTCCCTGGTAAAAAGCTGACCAAGGTTTGCCTGGCTTCCTTCCTCATCACAAAAATTAGCAGCCACTTTATGCTGCCTGTGCACCAAACGCTGAGTGGGCTCAGAGCCCTTACCATTGCTGGAGCCGCCAATCTCCAGTTCAACCAAGGGCTCTGTCCAGGCATGAAATGACAAGGAGTCAGCAGTTAGCACAAAAGAGGTGGATGTAACGGAGGAAGCAGCCATTCCTCTCTGGGGATCTGACACTGGGGCCATAGCAGAGGCCTGCGTCTTGGCAGGTAGACAGCAAAGGGTAATACAGTAATGGCAGACCTCTGTTTGTATTTGCCCATAGGTGTGCGGTGTCTTGCCCGGAGCAAATGGGAGCACCTGAAGATGAGACTTTTTTTTTACAGTTTTAAATAATCAAGGAAGGGAACAAAGAGAAAAGGTGAGAGAGAAAACATGGTGGCTGTTGGCAGGAGAGGCTCTGAGAACAGTGCAGCAAAAAACAAAGGGCAAAAAACCACAGAGCCAGATAGAGGAGGGGGATATAGGTTTCCAACATTCACAGGCACAAAAGGCAAAAAATTAACAGGCCTGAGCTGATGACAAGGGGAGGCAGCTGAAGCCAACAACAGAGCAAGGTGAGGCAGAAATTGGAAGTGGATGGGGTTGTCATGGTAACACTTCAGCTTTTTGCAATTAGAGCAACGATTTCTGCCTTCAACACCTAGGGAGAGCAGTACTCCCACCTGATATCAGGATGTAAAATGTAATATTCAATATTAAAAAATCGTATGGATTGACAAGATATAGAAAAGACAAGATATAGATATACATCTCTTTGTATGGATAGAGTCATTCCTGGTTTACAATGATAAGCTATTTTAAAATGTCCCCAAGGATGTATGTGAGAGCTCCAGAGACATTAATGGTGAAATCAAATATTTTAATGTCGTATATTGGGCACACCCTACTAACCGCCCCCCCCCGCCCTAACATGGAGCATCCCCTCCCCCAAAAGTGAGTAAGAACTGAGCATGCTTAGTGGACATGAGAAGCTTACTGAGTGTTGGAAGGAGGAAAAGAAAAAGCAGAGGGAACGAGAATGTAGTGGAGTGGCTCAAACCCGGAACAGAAGCACTTCAGACTGCAATTTTTGTTGTTGTGCTCCATCTATTAGAGCAGAGGTGGGTAACCTTTTTGGCCTGGTGGGGAAGGGAGACAGCGATAGCTAATATGACTCTAGTGTGGGGCAGCTGGGTGTGGCGTGGGAAAACTGCAATTTTCAGCTGTTTCCTCTTTCCACACAATGCAACAAGCCAGGCACCACAATACATTATTTACCTGTTCTGCTGCCTCTCTTTTAGCATTGTAAGTATCCAGATGTTCTTGAAGCTCGAGCACACTGAATTTCAAGGTTTCCAATAAGCCATAGGACATCAGCTGTGATATAAAAATAGCCTTAATTATTGCTATGTATTCCACTTATGAATCACTTCCCATAAAGTATCCCAAAGCACTTTCAACAGTAAAAACCATTATTTTTACATATGAAGTTGTTTTTAATTTCAGATCCAATACAGTTTCAGACTGGGATAAAGATCTTCACTTAAAAAGCAGGTTGGAAAAAAGAATGGCATTCAATAGGCACTGACAATACAACCGATACGGCATCTGCCTGAAGCGTAATGGGAAGCAGTTCCAAAGGACAGGTGCTGCTACAGATGTTACAGGAATAGAACACATACACACTTATAATTTTGGTACTAAACATCTTCATAATCAGAGATCCACTGAATTTGAGACTTGACTTTCAACCTTTTAACTGTCAAACATTATTCAGATAGATGACAAAGTTCTGGACATTTAAAAGGAAAAATTTACTTGAAGCAACCACAGAGAATTTAGGAAGCCAAGTCACCTTCAGCCAGTTTATGCACTGAAGCTACCATTATAATATTTTTAAGTGGAGTGATTCTTTGCACATCTCAAATCACAGAACATTCTGTACCTTAGTAGCAAAGTTCACTAGACATAGGCTCAGCATGTGTTAATAAACGTAAGATATTACCGTTTCTGCATCCACAAAAACTGTTGGGCATTCAGAACACATCATCATAACGTCCAGTGAACTTTTGAATTTTGTTCCAATTCGCTGTAGATTCTCCCCAAGAAAACTGATGGATTCATGTGTTATAGCCCCAAACTTCCTTTGAATGTTCTAGACACGGGAATATTAGAAAGACAGAGAAATATTTTCACTTCCTTTTCTTCAGCACGGCAGGCAACATTGCTAAATGGGAGTTCACATGTAAGCCTAAATTTCCCTTTTTCCTGTGCTTGGGGGTGGGATTGTGCAGTCTTAACAGATGGGACAGGGCAAATCAGTTTATCCTAAGGGAGAGTTATCACCATATTACACTGAGAATATCTTCTGAAGCACTCTTCTAATGTTGCATTAAAAGGGGCCTGGTTGTTTGAGTGTACAGTGGACCCTCGGTCTCATTACCTTCAGGTAATGTAACTTTCGGGTTGTAAACCAAGCAAACCCAGGAGTTTGCGGGCTAAGGCCGGGCCTCCGGAATGGATCTCGTTTGTAACCGGAGGTACCACTGTACAGTGGTACCTCGGGTTAAGTACTTAATTCGTTCCAGAGGGCCGTTCTTAACCTGAAACTGTTCTTAACCTGAAGCACCACTTTAGCCAATGGGGCCTCCCGCTGCCGCTGCGCCACCGGAGTACAATTTCTGTTCTCATCCTGAAGCAAAGTTCTTAACCCGAGGTACTATTTCTGGGTTAGTGGAGTCTGTAACCTGAAGCGTATGTAACCCGAGGTACCACTGTAGTGCCAATAATGCCAAGGTTGCAGGTTTGATCCCCGTATGGGACACCTGCATATTCCTGCACTGCAGGGGGCTGGACTGGACGATCCTCAGGGTCCCTTCCAGCTCTACAGTTCTATGATCAACATGGTAATAGTTCTAGGTAGTGACAGCCAACTCTTATACATGGAGGTATTCAGGAACAATACTTTACACCTCATAAGCATACCTATGCAATGCCACAGTCACCTGACAATACATGATGTGGAAAGTCTCACCCCTAGAGACGGTTATCCCTCTGATGGTGGCTAAGGGAAACAAGTAGCTTTCTAACAGAGGAATCGTAAACAGTGACAATTTAACATCCCTGCCCCTCTTCCCCAAAATCAGATACACACCAACACAAATGTTTCAGTACTAGATGTTTCAAAATAAAAATGGCAAACAAAGGGAGATTGCGGATAGTTACCTGAAACAACCTAGAGAACACATGAAATGTATAGACAGCAGAAGAGCCATCAGTGTCCGAGAGCATCTGATTAACGTGGCAGCGCCAAGCTTCCTCTTCATCATCATATGCCTGTGGCTGAAAAGCTGCCAATATGGCAGAAAGAAATGGGGAAGGAGGTGGAGATGTCTGGACTTCTGGAAAACCATCCTGTTCTTCATCTTGACTGTAAATAAAGCAAAAACAAGCATGCTAAGTAAATGCTGTTTCAGATCTTTTGACTTATTGCCCTTGGCATTGTGCAAGGCATTCTAAAACGGGCCTGTAGATCAGTTTGAAATGATGTCAGAAGCAGGGCCTAAAACAAAGAGCAAGTTGCTGTTTTGCTAACTTAATTATCTAATGTTTCAAACATACAGCAGATTCTACAAAGCAGAATTTTAGAAGAATGTTGTTCAACTTAACAAGGATTCACGGAAACTGAATAAATTCTTACAAGCTGTAGGCTAGTCTCCCCCCACCTGGAAAAAAATTTAAGTAACATCTGGGGAGGAAACCCTTTATTACTTATTTTAGGACTTTATCTAAAAGCAGTTTAGGAAAGAATTATGATGCCATTGTCATGTCATGAGCCCAGTTCTCATGTCATGTACAACCCTAGTTAAAAACAAACAATGGGTAATGTGAATGCACAGTGTGCTGGCGCATGTTATTAAAAAGTCTCCCACTCCAGCTGCTGCCATGAAACAAGCCACAGTTTGCTTGCCATGAGATCCAAACCTGGGCTTGTGGTTGGTTTCTCTAAATAGCCACAAGAAGTTTGGCTTACCACTTGTGATTTGTTTGGGGAAGCAAACCATGAACCCAGGGTTAGTGCATCATGATAAGCTGGCTTTTTTCCTGGCAGTGCAGCAACAGTAGGAGTGAGGAAGGTGCAGACAAATTTGAACTTTTCAGCAGCACGGACCAGCAGTAAAACAACCCCAAAGCATCACAGAAATTAGAGGCTTGGAATGCCACTGGCAGCGTAAAGGTAAAGGGACCCCTGACCGTCTCCAGTCACGAACGACTCTGGGGTTGCAGCACTCATCTTGCTTTATTGGCCGAGGGAGCCAGTGTACAGCTTCTGGGTCATGTGGCCAGCATGACTACGCCGCTTCTGGCGAAGCAGAGCAGCACACAGAAATGCCATTTACCTTCCCACTGGAGTGGTACCTATTTATCTACCTGCGCTACTGCAAATAAACTGGTCTCTAAGGCAATAGTGAATGAATCAATACTGATATTACTTTAATGAAAGAAAATACATATGGCTTCAAATCAGTTTTACCTAGACAAACCAGAGAAGTCAGCTTCTTCTTCTTCACATCTTTCATCTAACTCTTTCAAGGCAAGGGTAACATCATCTTCACAGATCGATTCAGTATAACTATCAGCAGTGGGGTGCTCTGGAATTTCAGGAGTTTCTTCTAGTTCCAGGGGTTCTTGACAGATCAAGGACTCTTGCTGCTCTTGCAAAGCAAATGATCCAGTATCTTCACTAGCTGTACTAACTTGTTCATCCTTTATTGGTGAACTGCCATCCTGCAAAGCAAGCAGCAGAGTCTTAAAACTCACCCAGAAGTAAAATGGGATCATCAAATACTGCTAAGGAGCAGTGTCTCAAAATCCCAAAATGTTAAATTGCATTATTTCTTGACAGAGAAAGAATATTCTAAAACTCAGCAAAGTGTATCAGTCAAAAAAAAACAACCAAAGTAGGCAATGCAAACCTTCCCCACCGTATTCTAAGGTAACTAATTATATTTAATGTATCAAAACACTGCTCACAAAAAAACATATTCCCAATATCTTTGTTGCTTATCAAGCAGAGGAAAACAATCTTCTGCTGTCAGCAGCAAGCTTCTCTTGTTAGGAGACTTCATCTTTCCGTATATAAACTGAATCGTGAAACTAGACAGCTAAATGCAAAAAAGAGAGTAAAATCCTGAGGATGGAACTTTGTTCCTTTTAGCATCATTCAACAGAAATTACGTCTGCAGCTTCTAACAGATGTGCCTTACTGATTGTACCGAGGCTACAAAGAAGAAACTGGCAGGATAAGGGGTGAATGCTTCTCCCACAGTATGCACAATGGAATGCAACCATGCTTTAGTCCAAGCAACAAGATACAAGCTCACTTAACCAAAGACACCAAATATTTTGACAACGACTGTCATCATTTTCTGTTTTCCAAGAATAATGACATCTACTGCCTTCAAACAGTCTATATTTTTAAAAGATAAGTGCAATTTCCTCAAACAGATCACACACATTATGTTTACCCTGTATCAAAACAGGATTCTTCACACTCATGAAAATTTAAGAATCATAGTACTTATTGCAAAGGCCAGCAGGAAAAAGCCCTGAATATGATGGCTAAAGGTTTTTGAAGGATTCAACAAAAAGTTGTATCCAGAGCTATCTGTGCTGAAGTGGAACTGACATCTGCTTGCCCAACAGGACTCCCTCTTCTTCCTTTGCAGTCCCTTGTCGGCCCTCAAAATCTGTTTTGGAGGGTAAAGTGAGCAGATTTGGGGGGGGGGGTGCTGCAAGGGGGAAGAAGAGGCAGATAAAGTCCTGTTGCATAGGTGAAAGTTCACTCTTGCAACATTAGAATCTGCCCTGTATATATCAGACCTTTTGTAAATGGCACTGCTCATCATGCAATGTAGCAAAGTTAAAGGTCCTAAATACTAGCTCTGTAGGGCAGCGCCCCGTCACAAGCTCTCTTATTCCTCTCCAATTGTTTTAGGGAGACTGCTGTGCTATCACTTACCTTCACCCCAGTTACTGCTGCTAGTGCAATTCGTGTCTGCATCTGATCAGTTTGCAAGGCTGATAAAAGGGGCAAATAAGCTCTTTGCAACTGCCTGGAAACATCAGAATGAATTAAAGGCCCTATCACCTGCAGGTTGAGCAAATATGTCAAGTTGAAGGGGCCCATTTGATCTGACCCTCTAAAAGGGGTAGGGAAGTTCTAGTCTGGGGGCTTCATTTGGCTTGACAGGGATCCTAACCTGGCCCACAACACCATTTTCCCCAAATCATGGCCACCTAACCCCATACCTGATAGCATATGTAATGTGAGGTGTGACAGGTATGGAAATAGCTCCAATGGAGCAGGATCCTAAAGTGAGATTGTTCCTTGCAAGTGGAGCTATCTGGAGAGATCCATTAGGATCAGCTGCGCTCGACAATTTGGCCCCGGGAACTCCCCAGTGCAGTCAAGGCAGCTCTTCTGAAGTAGGATGCATGGAAACCGTTTGCTAAAACACAGCTTTCTTGGCAAAGCAGCTTGTTGCTGCGAGTGTGCCGTCAAAGAGGAATTGCTCCACTAGTGCAAAGCGGTTTGCAGTGAAACAGCTTGCTGAAATGGGAGGGAGCTCTTGTTTGCACAAGCCGTTTCAATGCAAAGCACTCTGTGCTAATGGGGGAACCCTCTTTGAAATGGCACACCTTCAAAGAAGGCCACTGTAACTGCCCATCAGCCAAACTTTGACAGGTGTCATCATCTGATGCCATTATGGCGCCAGGTGATTGACTGGTGGGTGGCCACATCCATCTGTCAAAACTGGCCTATGGAAGGTGGGGAACTTAGGCCTAGTGGCTAGATCCAGTTCCCCACCTCTACCTTAAGAGGCCATGAGCAGCAGTTGATTGCTTAGTTTTTTTCTCCAAAGCTGTCTTATGATGGCTTTGAGTGGCTCAGAAAAAGAGGAAAAACAATGTGTCATTAACTACTCTTGTACAGATTAGTTTAACTTTTAGTTTTTCCAGTAAGAACTACAGATCAGAGGTGGACTGCTTCATCTTTGAAGTTATTGCATATTTAAAAAAAAAATGTTTGCAATGGCAAACACAAACTTAAAATACTCACTGATTTCTTATCAGCTACCAGCTGGGAATCTGGCTTACTCCATATAGCATTTCCATTAAGAGAAAAAAAAAATGCCACTAGCATATAGATCTCCTGTTCAAATGGACTAGCTGAATCAACCAGTTGCTAACACAGCTGGCCTGAGGTTCAAATTTCAATGAAAGCACCCAATCACAAAGACAAAGCAAAAATGGGGGGAGGAGGAAGGGGGGGGGGAGAGGGAAGACCACAGGAAGATAATTGCTGCATCCAGAAAACCATCTTGCTTATTCAATTATTGTTCTGCACCACAAAATATCCATTATTAGCCCTCAAACCTATTTTTAATCTTTGGTGAACATCTTTAGTTCATGAAGGAAATGATTGGTTTCCAGAAAACATTCTCGTTCCCTTATGCCACCACAACCGGTTCAATTAAACAATCAATTACAGAAGAAAATGCTTTCGGAAAGGAAGCAAAGAGATACTATACAGTGCTAGAAAGAGCCCAAATCAGCCATGCACCAGCAGCCCACATTATTCCCCACCTCAGGCAGCTGGTTGCTAGCATTATCTAGAGGGGAAACCTCCAAACTTGGGGTCTCAGCTCTGATTTGAAGCACTTCTTCCGTTCCAACACTGCTAGTGGAATCTTGAGACTGTTGCAGCGACCCAGAATTATCTAGTGCTGTGTCATCAGCAGCTGAGTCACTGTTTACCTAAGGAGACAAAAATAAAACAAGGATCAGCAGAAAAAATAAATAAACACAAACACCTCCAGCTAATTACAAAGCAAAATACAGGCAAAATTTTGCACTACTTACAAATTCAGTTACCACCTTGTGTATATCTACCATGTTGGAAACACATATTGAGGATTGGAAACTTTTTATTCTTAAAGCAAAAGGCACATTTCCATTGATAAAGCACAATGGAAACGCACTTTCCATTTTTATTTATTTTTTAAAAATCTTATATCCAAAAAGGAACTCAAGATGGCTGAAAAGCAGAAAGATCATACAATATTTAAAACATTTCTCTCAGAAATCAGGACCAAAATTTTAATAAGGAGTGGGGAAAATTTATGATTTATCTTAAAAACCATTGTAAACAATTAAAATCATTAGTAGGACTGGAATAACACTTGCAGTTTAAGGTTGAATTTTGGATATAATGGAGATGGAAAAGATTTGGATTATTAATAAAAGATGCAGGAGGAAATGGATTAACAATAGGACCCACAAAGGGAAGGAGGTCCAGGGGATTCTTTGGGATCTTGTTTTTATGTTGTATCTTGGATATGGATTGTGAAATATTAATCTGAAAAACCAACTAAATAATTATTTTTAAAATTTTCTCTCTCATACACCTCATTACAGTAGAACCCCGCCTTACATTACCCTCAGGTAATGTAAGCTTTAAGTTATGAAAGCGGCAAGCCTGGAAGTATATTTCTGGGTTTCATCACTCGCACATGCGCAGAAGCGCTCTACATGCTGAGCACATGTGCAGAAGCGGCACCCCCGGTTGTGGAAACCTCAGGATCCAACCGGAGCTCCAGAACGGATCCCGTCCACAACCGGAGGTACCACTGTACTAAAAAACAGAGTAATAAAACTTCAATATTACCATTGTAGCTGAACAACAATTAGCAATTTCTGGGATCACTAGTGAGAATTGGGCAGGTATTAAAATGATCAGGAACCACAGAATATTTAACCGAAAGTCTTTTACAAGAGCCATGTTGTTGTAGCCTGACAGTTGGCAAGGGGTGAGCAAATTATGCCAGAGCAGCATTCAGCGGATCACTCCTGTTAGCTGTCATTCAGGCAACTAGGAGGAGAGCAAGAGGCTGCATACCAACTTATCCAGTCACTGGGGTCAGCTGATCAAGCCATCCTGGACAGCCTGCATCTGGTGGAAACCAGGGTCTTTTTGGTGCCCTCTTTATGGAATCGTCTCTCTGAATTAAGGCAGGTGCCATAGCCAGAAGCAGCTTGATCCGAGCGGCAGCGCTTGCTTTCCAATAGGAGTGCTGCTGCCCATTACTGGGAAAGGGGCAAGACAGGAAAGTTGATGTGGTCAATGTGCTTCGCAGGCTCTCTGGTGGAAGTGCCACAGGACCCAACCAGGGGAGCTGCTTCTAATTGACACTGGTATTAAATTTAGGCACCTGCCGATTCCATCTGTGTAGGCCACATTTAGCTTTTAATACAGACTGGTTTCAATTTAATACACACTGATTGCTCCTGTTTTGTACATCTGTGTTAATTGTTGTGTGTTCTTGTTAACTCTGTACAGTGGTACCTTGGTTGTCGAACGGCTTGGTTCCCAAACAAATTGGCTCCCGAACACCACAAATCCGGAAGTGAGTATTCCGGCTCATGAAGGTTTTTTGTAAGCCGAATGT
Organism: Podarcis bocagei; assembly: GCF_964188305.1. NCBI lineage: Eukaryota > Metazoa > Chordata > Lepidosauria > Squamata > Lacertidae > Podarcis > Podarcis bocagei. Next base: position 18,936,884 of record NC_138134.1, on the reverse strand, counting down.
TCGACACAGTTTCAGATTTGAGTGCAGGAAGCTCCTGCAGCCAATTGGAAGCCGCAGCCAAGTTAGCCACTGTAACGCTAACTTGAGATTTTTATAGAAGGCAGTACAGAAATGTTTTAAATAAATATATACTGCTGTACTTAAAACACCACACTTCTCCATGCCTTCTGCAAAAGAGAGACCAAGTCAAAACTCTGAATAATTTACACACTTGATAGTACCATTCGAAGGTTAAAACAAGGAGAAAGCTATCTGAGAATAAATGTTTTACCATCTGTGATCGTGATAATATCTGACTTGCGGTCAGGGCTTCTTCCTCTGAAGATTCATCAGTATCTTCCTGATTGGTCAAGTTCAAGCTTGGGGTACTACCAGAATACTGATATTCTTGGAGTGATGGTGTGTCTCCCTTGTCAATACTATCCAGAGAACGCCTGCGGACTCCCCAGTTGAAGTTGTCCATACTTTCACCCTGTAATAAAGGTAATGTTCATTCTAAAGCTCTCAGAATACACATAATACTGAAATGAACACAGCAAAACAAAGCCACACAAATACTGAATTAATTGGGAGCAGAGTTTCAATCAGCCCTTCAAGTTAATTGGATATATAAATTCAATTAATGTTGTTTGTATTCAAAGTGTTTTAATACATGGCAAAAACAATTTCCTTAATGTTCCCTTGCAGATACCTTGTGTCTGGATGGCAATAGCTCAGTGTATTATTTTCTGTAGCCATATATCCTTAGCAATACAAGGTATCTGACTACCAAGCACAGACAGACAAATACATCACAGATGACAAGAGATGAAACAAGCCACTGCACCAGGCTGCAACTTACCTGCAGCTCCTGGTTCGCAAAAAGAAAAACACACATAATTAGAACGAGGACAAACACTTAAAGATACTTTATAATGGGGGCATTTTCTATACTGTATGCTTGCCAACAGTAGAAGACTGATTCAAGCTCTGGAAAAGCTTTTGCCAAAAAACCCTAACATTTCATTTTCTCCACATTGCAGTAAAATCAGCTAAAAAAAACATTATGAGACAAACACTGAAAACAAGATGGCTATGGTACATTTTCTCGGTGTAACATATATTAAAACAAATTTAGCGAATTGTTTGAGGGTAACACAGATGAGATTTTAAATTGACTTTATCTACATTTACAGGACAAACTATAGAATGCATAAATTTTACTCACAGTGCAGGAAAGCATAAATGTTTTTAGATAGTGTTATGATTATTCATGTCCTCAAAACATGAATGTTTTCTTCAACCCTGAAGTAAAGAACTTTTTAATTCCTTGCTAGGAATGGGAATGTGTTTTAATAGCAGCTTGCTTATGGGCCTCTTTGAATGCTACCCCTATGTCAAAGGTGGCTGACCTCTGACTCTTCAAAGGTTGCTGGATTACAAACCATCATCCCTGACCCCTGGGCCATGCTGACTGAGGCTGCTGGGAGATGGGAGGGCCACAAGTTCCCCTAGCCCAGCTAAGAAATGTACCGTATTTTTCCGTGTATAAGATGCCCCTATGTATAAGACGACCCATATTTTTTGAGCCCAAAATTAAGAAATAAATTTTTTAAACACCAAACAGAACAACTTTGATATTTTATTAAGTATTCAAAACACCGGTATATTTAGTACCATATATTTAAACAAAAAACTGTGAGGCAAGCTGTGTAATGGCGGCTGCTCCTGTCAGCTCAGTGTAACTCCACTGTAGCTGCACCTCCAGCTCTCCCGCCTGTGTGTTGCACTTTTGTCACAGTATTTACGGTATGTACCGTATTTACTCCACGAGCGCCGGCAGATGCGAACGCTGATCGAGGAGCTGCGACTGCCAGAGCTGGCTGAGTGAGTGCGCTTGGGGAATGAGGGGTCTGGGTAGCCAGGGGATGGCTGAGGGAACCAGGTGGAAGGGGCAGTATCTGGAGTGGGGGCTGATGGGGGGCGGGAGTACCAGACCAGGGTTTGTCATGAGGCTGGGGGGAAAGAATATGGATGGCGGCATGTATTTATTTATATATTTAATTGCAACATTCTGTGTATAAGACGACCCCCAATTTTAAAAATATCGTCTTATACACAGAAAAATACGGTACTTCACCAAAAGCTGTGGTCCACCAGCAATACATTGTCCTGTAGCATTATTATAATAAATATTTATGTATTAAGGAGTCTGAGCCCCCACCCTTTCCATTACTGTAAGGCTCCTGATGTTTGGAGGTCCTAGAAATGAGACCAGTCAACTTATTGTTAAATTCACTATTAACAGGAAAGGCTGGAATGTGCCCTACACACAAAACAGGTCAACTGCTCAATCATGGATGGTTCAGCTGGAAAGCCTCCATGTTTGCTCCTCAGTGTTTCTGACACACAAGTTGTACCCTTCCCACAGTTTGAGAACTCCTAGTTCTATTAATGAGATAAGTCCTCTTACACTCAACTGCTACGATGTGTCTAAGCCAACTGAACTTGGAGGTACTTATATAAAAGATAATGCAAATATCTTCCATAGCAAATGAGTCTAAAAATAAATATATCCAATTATTCTTTCTCCCTCTCCTACCCCTTATGCACGCATGTGTATATATCTGCAATACCTTCCACTTGCATGTGGCTTGTTTAAAAGTGAGAAAAATAAGCGAAAATTTCCTTTAAGAGTCAATAATGCTAGTGAGGATTTCATCTAGTAACAAAGCTTTGGGACACTTATGTGAAGGCGATTTCCCATGTTCTCTCTGATCTTGGGACCCTTCAAATTCACTAGAACTTTGATGAATGCATGAGTGAGAGAGAGCTCCTTCACTGCCTTCAGTATCACTATGGCTTTATGCCTGCAACCTCTTCACAGATGTGGAACTACCTGCAAACAGGTAAACCTATTTTCATGAGAATTCTAAATAAAAACTGGAGTGTTTATGAAGTTCTGAATTGTGAAGGAACTCCATAACTTCTTTGGCTAAAAATGTAATTGAAGAGGGTTCATACACATCTACTTTAAGCAAAGTCTGGGTCCTGCAGCATCCTTACGTTACAATTTTAGAATAAAAATTGCTTACAGGCTATACCTGTAATTTAAACCTTCTGTGTGGGGATCAGCCCTTTACCAGGGCTGTATGTATTCCATGATCACACTATAAAATGCAGAAATAGCTAATGAACACCAGTTAATAGCAACCTCATCTCTGATAGGAGCAGAATTATACAAATAAAGAAATATATACACTTTTGCTTTTTTAAAAATATAGAGACATGATTCTGCCTTCCTTGAAAAAGGAACTACTGGTTATTCTAATTGCTGAATATACACAACTCTGCCCTTAATCTTCCATAATGTGCATTATTATTTGAAACCAGCTCATGTCAAAAATATTATGTATAGCAAGTCCAATTATAAAAAAGATATTCTGCTATCTCTTTTTTCTGCCTGTACTTTTGAAACCTTTAGAAAAAAATGTGGCTTACAGTATAACATTGCACTGGTCCCTAAATATGATTTCCATGCACTGCAATGTTATCTTGCATACTGGAACAGTTAAGTTTTACTACTTCAAAACAGAAAAAATGCAGATAAAGATGACAAATGCACCATGAAACCAGATACAGCGTGAATGGATAAAGGTCAAAGCAATTCCAACATAAACCTTTTGCCAAGATAGTATTACAGCATACCATGGGAATAGATTTCATTTAAAATGTTCAATGGGATAACTTTTGCTAAGGCGTTGATGGTACTAAAGGCTATACTTCATGCTCTGTGTAGTTACACTGGGCAATGTGGTCTGTAGTTTTAGGACTGTCACTAACCACCAAATATTGACATTATGTTTCCCAATGCAATATCTGGTATGGAATCGACAACCCCTCAAAATATTCCTACAATAAAGCCTATTGATAGTCCCATACCAGCAGAACTGATCCAAGATAAATACCAGTTCATTTTCCTTCCAGACAAATTTAAAGTGCGCAGATACTGTGAAAATAACTTTTCTTGGTATGTCAAAGAGCACGAAATCTTGGACAACCTGCTCTTCCAAGAAAGAGATCTCAATTTTGCTAAACTATGGCATTTGCTAGATTTATCAAAGGCTTTGATTAAATACAGTACATCAAAATGGAGCAAATAAGGTCCCCAAACCTTTCTTTGCTTGAAGGATAGCCTTGTGGAAAAGTCTCAAAGTGGAACTACTGCTGTATGGACTTACCTCTGCATCTTCCAGTTCAACATCTAGAAAGTCAAAGTCTTTAAAAACTCCAAACTGCTGTTCACTGGTATTATCTTCTACAGCCACTTCCTCTTCCTGAATTACTTCTTCGGTTGCTGAAATAAGACTAGTTTGTTGGTCCCCAACTTCCAAGTCTTCATTAGAAGAAAAGACAACCTAGAAGGACATCCATAATATAATGTAACAGAATACAGAGGAGTTTTCTTTCTTAATGATGCACCCCTGAAAAATTAGGAGTGAGTCAAAGCAACTTGAAATCACATTAGTCACTATAATATGTCAAACCTCAGCTTCTGGAATCTGCAATTACTTACAGATGGATTTTTGGGAAGACCCGATTCTGGACCACACAGAGAAAGTACATTCATTAACTTCTCTCTGGTTCTCCGCTGGAAAAAATGGAAACCATGTCACTTATTGGAGACAAAAGGGTTTTGATTATGCAGGCGTGCCCCCACCCCATTTATGCGGGGGTTACGTTCAGGACCCCTGCATGCATAAGTGAATTTTGTGTGAGGAGCACATTCTAAAAAAGCCTCTAAATGCCCGTTTTTCTTCTTTCTCTCCTGCTCTCTCTCCCTACAACTCTCTCTTCGGCTAGACTTGAAGCTCTGGGGCTGGGCTGGAGACGAGGCCACACAGAAAAGCTGCTACTGCTGCGCTTTTGTGTGCGTCAACTGCTAGGCAGGGAGGCTGAGCAGCCTAAACAAAGCCCTGCTGTGCCTCTGAACTCTTTAGGGCTTCCTCTGCCCTCACCGCAGTCCTCTTTGGGCTCCAGGGAGGGTCTCCTTGCAAGCCATGAGGACTCTCCTGCTCTCTCCCGCCATTTCCTGGTTTGAATCTATTTATTTATTTCCCAGTGCCACATGTCTACACAGTCATGCACAAGGTGATTGTTTGGGGGGGGCACCTGTGCTATCATATTCAATTAGCTGATATTCCCAAATGTTGAAGTCGTATTTGTTGTTAATAGTGCATATTACCATTGCTACAGAAAATGCTACAACACCCCCCTCCCTGCAATATTTTGAAGACCTAGGGAATGTGATGTTACTTCCGGGTAACTCACCTGGGACAACTGTGGCCTCTTCCAGCTGACAGGTACCAAGCCATTAGAATTTGATCCTGAGGAAGTTGAAGAAGTGCTCCTTGTAACAGCAATGACTTTAGGCTTTCCATTTCTGCCAGCTGCACTGTGCTGATCGCCATACTTGTTCCCAATAATTGGTGTCTATAAAGTGAAGAAATATATAAATGTGCACCTTAAATTCTTCAGCTGAGCACATCTGCCTTACAATTCTCACTTTCATTGTGTATTGCAAGGCAGGGCAAGGGGCATCTTGTGGGGAGATGAGGACTGTTGGCATTATCACATCCGAGGTTCCTCTGTGACGTTGCAGGGGGGTCCGCACTGCACCATGGTTTACTGAGGAATGGTGGGCAATGAAGCAAGCTGGGAGGATGACTGCAGTGCGGAAAACAGAAAACTCATTCCGAAAATAAGTAATGGCTTGGCTTAGCATTACTGTGAACCAGCTCACAGTATTTGTTTGGTTTTTACAAAATACAGCCCAAGACAAAATTCTAAGCACAGAGATGTTATATCCAATATGGCCTTACCTCTGAAATGTCAAAATGAAAATCTAACGTTTTCCCAGGTAGTTCTTTGGAGACATTGTTAAATATTTTTGTAAATGAGATTTCAGGAGAGCTTACGTCGCCACCGTAAGACTTTGGAATATCATTAGGTACCACAAGACTTGCCGATCGAGATACCACCAGTTTCAAAATATTAAGGGCTTCCTTCCAGTATGGACTCTAACAGGGGAAGAAAAAGAGCATACATACTGCAGTTAATGTCAGTAAAAACAGAATTATAAGAAATTGACTAACCTCACCTTTAAATGTGAACATGATCTGCATTAGTCATTAAAAGATTGAGGAAAAATACATTAATATACTTCTAGAGAAATGAAGTTAAAATATTCAATTTATGAAACCGGTCAGTAGACCTTACCTCATATTAAGTATATGACTGGGAACCTTAAGATACAGAAGTTTGCCATCTACTACTGGAAATGTTGGAGAATATCCACTGTGTATGCTATAATGTCTAGCACTTCGTATGCTGTGTTAGAATCCAAGAAGCTTCTATAGTCATTTTTAAATCATCTGATTTGTTAATGTAACAGTATGCTCACAACATGACAGATGGAATAAATGGCTTTTATTTTGCTAGAATGGCTGCTTCAGTTGTCTTGGTGTGATTTAGAAATAAGTATACTAGTTCACATGGGGTCAGACTTCAACTTTTCTAGGAGCAATCAAGACAAGAGAGCACAACAGGAAGACTCTAGGCTAAGTGCATTCTCCTTAATTTCATTGTGACAAGCCTCTAAACAGTGGATTCATCTGATTGAGAGGTCAGTAAAAGGAAAGGAAAAAGCAGAAATCATGTAGTGAGAGAAAGAGAAAATAAAAGAAAAACAACGGGGCTTGCTTTTAAGTTGTTGCAGTATTTTTGAATCCTACAATTGTAAAGACTTCAACTTGAGGTTGACAAAAAGTATTAAAAACTAGAACCTTTTATCACAGCATGCCTTATCACAACCAACAAGAACACACACACAAATGCCCATCACATACTGTGCAGATTCTGATTATCGTGTATGGGCTTAATAAACTGATATCAACAAGCCTTCTGCTAATAGGCGGAACCCCTTTGATTAAGCCATGATTAAACCAGGAAGTGTCTAATTAACCATAGTTTTCCAATTCAGAAGAAATGGAGAAATACTGTTACTAACTTTGACACAAGCCAGGATACTAAAACAATGACCCTTCTGGTTTAATTGCAGCTTACACAAATTGGGCAGTGAACAGGCTGTACAAATGGACAAAAGATTCATTCATAGTTTGTCTTATTAAGCTCAGATATGATTGACTGAAGTAGGACACTCTCTTTCAGAGCTGTAAATTCAGAACTGAGTAGCTTGATATTCATATATCAAAACATTGTTCAGTATTCTTTAAATCACTGCCCATAAATTTATATATTTATATTTTTCTTCTTACCCAGAACAGCTGGCACCCACATTTTTCTTACTTCACTTAATCAACTTAGCCTTTAATATCAACAATATGCAGATTACCAGCCTTTTATCTAGCTGAAGTATTGATTAAAAATATAGCCAATGAAGCAAAAGGTCCCTTAATCTTCCATAAGAAAGGTTAGAGGTGAAAGGAACAGATGGCAGGCTATAAGATCTCCAACTACATTGATCATCTACTTTGCTTAATGTTTCCTGACAAGAATACAATAACTTAAGTGCTTATCTATCAATGGCCAAAAATGCACGGAGATAGACACTAACCATTTTTCCTGGTTAATTAGGATTAAGGCATTTGTTGTGCTGTAGTTCAAAGGTAAAGGATAAGATTGGTAAAATGTATTATGAAATAATTGTATGCTCCAGGCATTCTTAACAACAACAACACTTCTGCAAAAAGCCTAAATAACTCCCAGGGATTGTATTTTCAATGAAATCTTGAAAGCTATGCTTCTAAATGTAAAACAATGAATAAGTTACTGGGGCACAACTTGATGTGTGTGCTATCTAATAAAGCAATGCACTCAGATTTCATCACAACAACTTCAGTAGCTTTATCTATATGAGAAATGGCAACACAGGAAATAATTCAAGCATGCTTTTAACTTCAGTGTCTCTTCAATGACCTAGTGAGCTTGAAAAAATGTTATGCAGAATGTGGATTTATGCATACAGTATTCCTTTTCCAGAGTTGTGTTTGGGAAGCCTATTTGCACATCTCTCACAGCTGAAAAATTGTACAGATTATATCTGTGCACATGTTATCTATAGTGTCCCAAATATTATCAGATAATTTAGAATATACATAGAATATTACTACAGAGATGCTTTATGGGAATAAATAAAATGAATAAAAAACAGGCATTGATAAAATAGAACTGAATAGAAATTCTATCTAGCATCTTTGGTCTGAGTAAGCGCAAAATATCGGTGAAAATATATAGTTATACACATTTTCAGATTAGGTACTTCAAAATACTCACCTGAACATATTTACCAATGATTTTTATAATTTCCAAATTGAACTGCTTCACTGGTGCTGCAGACAGGTCAATGTGACTCAAAAGGCTGTAAATGATTTGCAGTAAAGATTGCTGCATGCTGGATAGACCTTTCTCTAGCAGCTAAAAACAAATGTATAAAAATTGATTTAGTCTGTTGTCTTCAAAATAGCAGAAATTTGCTTTAAATTAGTAGTTTTGCTTATGTGACATTTTTTTCAATGTAAAAGAATTCTGATACTGGAAACAGAAAACTATTGAACTAAACTGTATTTTCCAAGTCCAATATTTTTTTTAAGCAGTTCCAACCTACCACCTTAAAAGGGAAACCCACAGAATTTACCCACCGGGAAACCTGTCTGCTTGAGATCTGAAGCACACGTGTTTCTGTAGGGGAGACCCATGCAAATCCAGTGGCAGGAGCAGTGGACTAGCATTTGTATCACCTTAAATTTGCTGCCACTGCATCTCTTCTACTCCATCTCAGTATGCTGGCTGCAGACTCAGCCAGATGATGGTCAGGTAGAGAGCACAGCAACACCAAACCATCCACAGTTACAACTAACTAAGAGTATTGGACTGTGACCAGGGAGATTAGGGTTCAAAGTCCCAATCAGCCATAATAATAATAATAATAATAATAATAATAAATTTTATTTATATCCCGCCCTCCCCAGCCGAAGCCGGGCTCAGGGCGGCTAACAACACTAAAATAGTGCAACATTATAAAAACATCATAAGAATTAATTAAAATCAAAATTGATGGCAACCATAAACTAAAGTATTGTAAAGATTGCCAAAGGAGGGAGTCAGGCTGTGCCCTAACCAAAGGCCTGGTGGAACAGCTCTGTCTTGCAGGCCCTGCGGAAGGATGTCAAGTCCTGCAGGGCCCTTGTCTCTTGTGACAGAGCGTTCCACCAGGTTGGAGCCGCAGCCGAAAAAGCCCTGGCTCTAGTTGAGGCCAGCCTAACCTCTCTGTGGCCTGGGACCTTCAAGATGTTTTTATTTGAGGACCGTAAGTTCCTCTGTGGGACATACCAGGAGAGGCGGTCCCGTAGATACGAGGGTCCTAGGCCGTGTAGGGCTTTGAAGGTTAAAACCAGCACCTTAAACCTGATCCTGTACTCCACCGGGAGCCAGTGCAGCTGGTATAGCACCGGATGAATGTGATCCCGCAGCGAAGACCCCGTAAGGAGTCTCGCTGCGGCATTCTGCACCCGCTGGAGTTTCTGGGTCAGTCTCAAGGGCAGCCCCACGTAGAGCGAGTTACAATAATCCAGCCATGAAGCTCACTGGGTAACCTTGAGCTAGTCTCTCACTCTCAGCCTAAACTACCTCACAAGGTTATTGTGAGGAGCCTCTAGCTTGAGCTCCTTGGAGGAAAAGGTGGCATATAGATGTTACAAATATAAAATAAATAAAGTGACACAGGGTTCCAGGTAAGGCGAGGGGGAAGAAGATGAAGGAACAGTCATTCTGGACTTTCTGTGGATAGCAGGGTCCCTGTCTCTTTCCAAATCATGAAACCGGAAGGGAGATAAGCTGTTTCATTGCATTGCCAAGTCAATAACATGAACCACATTGGAGTAGATCAATCTCTTACACAGGAAGAAAATCCCTTACTCCAAACCTATTTGACATTTATCTATGAAAGGACAAAATGCTCAGCTTTATTTAAGTGGGAAATAGTATAGCACAGGCATGTCCAACAGGTAAATTGTGATCTACCGGTAGGTCACTGATAGATCAATGGCTCCCCCGAAAGAAGCTGAACAGCTGTGGCTCTCCTAAAAAAAAGCTCAACATTTTACCTCCTCCCTGAAAAAACTCAACAACTTTGACCTGAACCCAGAAAAAGCGGGTAGATCACTGGTAGTTTTTAACTCTGTGAGTAGATCACAGTCTCTTGGGAATTGGCCACCCCTGGTATAGCACAATTGAGAGAGACACTTTAAATCATGTAAAATGATATATTATTTCATTACCTCCGCAAGGTATGTTATAAGATTAAAAGTAGTTTCTGAGAAGGAGTCATGCAAATATCTACACACTACATTAATCCAGTTAGAACAGTCTCTGGAATAACTGTGTGTACTGTATAAACTCATCATATGAGCCAAATTAGCAAGAGTTGGCGACTTCTCCTCTGCACAAACCTATGAAACACAAAAAGCAAAAATATTTGTTATGTGAACATCTTTTAAGTATAGTTTTTGAATTTACAAAAGGCGAGGCCTTATAAGAAACTTATGGTCAATAAAACTGAGGACGTTACTATGAAAATCTGTAAGACTGCTGGTATGCAGCAATACTGTTAGAAAACCAAATCATAAAGGCTATTTCTAGGTTTATATCCAATGAAGTGGATTGTACCAGAAATATATCGGTCATCAAACAAGAGTTTGCGCTGTAGCATCAACCATCAAATCATTCAGCTATTTATCTAGTGCATCCTCTACAATGTTTGTCTTGCAAATTATTTCCAATATCTGATGGTGTGATTTCTATCCCACTCAGCCCGCCACACCCTCAATAAAAAAGTGCTCCACCACATGGCCACATTAACATAACAATCAGGCCTACTTTTATTATACAAAGTAGTCTGAACTACCATTGTTGAATTGTTGCATAACATATTATCACCATTATGCGTCTCTAAAATTTTAAGATTAAACTGCAATAGTCAGTTTGAAGTAGCTTCCCTAGATAAACTTCGGAATTGTTCTTGGTTCTGTGATATTTGCATAAAGTTTGACTAACAAACATTAAGGAAACACTTCTCCCCCATTTGACTATTTTAAGAATAAATATGCCCTTTGGGAAGAAATTTAATTACACTTTGGCACCTCATTTAATGTGGTTTCCCAAGTGTTCTATCATTCATTCAGGCAGACTATTACTGCCTCACCCCTCCCTGCCTTGCCAACATATTGGGAGAACAAATAGCTCATTAGTAAAAGCAGATGTTTAATCACATTTCCATCGCTGCCTTCACTATGGAAGCCAAAAGTAATTTTCTGAATGGTGTCAGTCTGCTACATACCTTGGCTATTCTGTCGGCTGTTTCTTTACAGAACTGAGTTGGGTTATCAAAATGTTGGATTAGATGAGGCAATAAACACAAGATGTTAAGAGGAAATCCTGCACGGAAAAATATGAAGCATAATTTATCTGTACAAAAGCATTCCCAGTGTTTTCTGACCACTTTCTCCAAGAATTCTGACCTGGAAAAGCTATCTAAAACCACTAAGTATGAAACTTAATTCTCTGAGAAACCTTACTATATCATGCCATTATTACAACGTCTCTCTGTATAATATTTGTCTTTTACAAAAGACTAAGACAAGCCTGCTGGATCATGCCAGTGGCCCATTTAGTCCAGCATCCTGTTCTTACTGTGGCTGCCCTGATGCTTATAGGAAGTGGGCAGGCAGGACCTGAGGGCAACAGCACTCTCTTGTCCTGCGGGGCCCGGCAACAGGTCTTCAGAAGCATACTGCCTTTAAAGCTGGAGGTGGGCAGTGGACTGTTGTCCTGGTGATTGTCTGAGCTGCTAAGGGAAGTAAGAAGTACACAGACTGACCCTTGCAGGAATCAACCTCAGTGTCCAAATGGGTCACCTCAGGAGGAGCAGGATGGAAGAAGGAGAAAGTGAGAGGAAAGAAACTGGGGAGTGGCGGAGAGGAGGAGAGATATTGCTGCCTTTTGGTAAGAAACTGTGGGTGGGAGAGAGCGTATTTTGGGAGGGGAGAGGAGATATTCTGCCCCTCGTGGGGTGAGATACTGTGATCTGAAGAAGAAAGGACACATTGCAGTCTTGGGGAAGGAAACAGTCAGGGAGATGGAGGTCAGTGAGTGGAGTGACAAGGGAATATAGTCTTAATCTAGTTCTGGTATCTTTTTCCTCTACACTGTTATGAACTCTTCTTTTATAGTGCACCATTCGTTTTTCAAGTCAGTTTTACACAGTTCCTCAATTATAACTCACAATTAATTAGCTTCACAGTTCAGTACAGCGTGGCTCCATACATTTACATTTTAAAAGTGTACCTGCTAACTGGGAGGGATCCACCAACGTATGTTTGGAGACTGTGATAAGTTTGCTGAGCAAGTGAACAGTCATTTCCTGCGTAGAAACAGAGGTAAAACCTTTCAGGAACAGCTGCTGAAGGCCTGGAAAGTTATTCCATTTTAATTTACTCTGCATCTTCTCAATCTTTTCTCTACTCTCAGATTTATCCAGAGGCAAGTGAACAAGAAGTTTGTTGAGCAGCCTGAGAGCCAGGAGGTATTCATATTCATAATCTGATTCTAGCAAAGACGCGGCAATCCAAAATATGGTAGCCATCAGGTTCATCGGATCAGTAGTGGGCTGCACATCGTGCATTCCTCCCTCTCTCAGGGAGGAAAGGCTTCTAGTCCTTGCTAAGCTGTTGGGATGATTTATCCTTCCATCCATTATATCCAGTGTGTTGCTCCTGCGACGATCGCTCTTCCGATCAACTATTAAACTCAGTCTCAAAGAGTTGCTTCTCATGTTACTATAATAGCCTAAAAAGTTGCCACTGCTAATGGGACTTGTGCTTAGGTTTATCTGACCAGTGCTTTTCCTGTTTGCTGCGTATTTGTTTCCCAATAGTGGATCGTAATATGAAGCGCTGAAATGAAAAGAGAATATGGCACGTTAAGAGTCACATTCCACACTCACATAGCACTAAAAAAAGGGAGGTTAACATCCTTTAATTTCAGATACTGAATGAGCAACCTTGTACAATCCAGTTCTTTTGCTTGCTTGATGATACTAGAATAAACTGCATGTTTCTTGTCTTGAACAGAACAACAAAACTTTACTCCCAACATTTTAAACACCAGCAGGTCTAACTAGAGCTTCAGCACAGGAAAGAAAAATGCTGATTTCTTCAGATCACCATGAAACACTGGTAATCTAGACACTTCTCTATTCAGAGAGTTAGCTCCAAAATCCACATGCACAAACAGAAGAAACATATGAATGTTTATGGGGATCGTGTATGATCCCACCTCCCATTCTAGCTCAGTGTATTCTATCAGATCCTCCTCTGGAGCGTCTTTGACCTTCTAGAACTGTTTTTCAGGTGGCTTGGCAAAATTCCATTTTTCTTTAAAATATTTATATCCCATCTTTTCAGATAAAATCCTCATGAGGTGCCTTATAGAATCATAGAATTGCAGAGATGGAAGAGACCCTCAGGGTCATCTCGTCCAACCCCTTGAAATGCAGGAATCTCAACTAAAGCATCTGGACAGATATTTTAAAAAACTGAATACGGTATATAATCCAAACCAAATTATGCAATATACACCACAAGCCAATTAAGAAAAGACTTGACAAAATTAAAACAAGTCTTCAGGGCCTGTCTAAAAACAACTGAAGAAAAGCTTTACAAAGCTCTTGGGGAAAGGAGTTCCAAAAATATGGGGCCACTGCAGAAAAGACCAGGGGGGAGAGAAATCAGCTTTTGTTGTACATATGTGTTTGGATGCACTCTGAAGGATAAAAGCGTCAAACCTAAGCATATGTACCTACATCCTTTGAAAAACAATGGGCCTTACTTGTGAGTATATATGCATAGGATTTCACTGTAAATCCTACATTCTGAATTTATGAGCTTATGGTTTATGTGTATCAATCATGCCAGCTTCAGTCAGTTTTTGCACACTTCAGAGTACTTTACTCAGTGGAAAGGAAAGGGAATTGTGTATGGCAAGCTGTGTTAAACAGTCCCCCAGCCAACAGTTTTGGTCAACAATTCCATTCATTTTGGGGTCTGCAAGTAGATACGTTTGGGGTTTTTTCAACTTCTCTCTGCAACTACGACAGTCAGCTTCAGGGCCCATGCATCCCTTCCCTATCCATTACAAAGCAATTTCATAGCCAAGATGTTGCAAGAAACATTTCAGAAACAAACGAAAGTAAACTACCAGCAATTCTTACTGGGAAAGCGCAGCGAGAAGATCATAATGCTTCATGGTGTCTGCTAGTGTATCAACAGCTGACTCCAAGGTGAGAAGTAGTTCTATGACAAAACCCTGTAAAGGGGCGGGGGGGGGGGGAAGAAAATTAGTGCTAGAGACAGATGACAGAAAGTAAAGCCCCTTGCATATGATATATTTTATCAACAATGTATATTTCTTCCTTTGCTAGAAACTGAGATTGCACAGCATCTCTGACTTTATTTTTTGATACTGAGAACCCAGAGGGGAGAGTGCTCTTGGGCTTAAATCTGGCTTGCAGCTTTCCCACAGGTATCTGGTTTCCCACAGGACGCTGGACTAGACGGGCCAATGGCCTGATCCAGCAAGTTCTTCTTATGTTCTTCAGTTAGATGTGAATCCATCTGCCATTCTCTCATCCATTTAGGATGTGCAGAACATTGGGTCACATGTCACACCAAACCATGATTTAGTGAGATAAGGAGTCCTTGTAGCTCTCAGGGTTGGGTATTCCCCTCCTAGGTAGTTGGTGGTGTTTGATAGCCCCTTCTCCCACCTTTGGACCTGAACAATATACAGTGGTACCTTGGTTCTCAAACACCTTGGTTCTCAAACAACTTGGAACCCAAACACTGCAAACCCGGAAGTAAGTGTTCCAGTTTGCAAACTTTTTTCAGAAGCCGAACATTCTCCGTTTTGAGTGTTATGCTAAGGTCTGTCTGTTTTTGCTATTTATTTTGTGTTTTTGCAACTTTTTTGTTTTGTTTTTTGTGACTGTGTGGAACCCAGTTCAGCTACTGATTGATTGACTGTGTGACTGCAGTACATTGTTTATTGCTTTCATTTTATGGATCAATGGTCTCATTAGATAGTAAAATTCATGTTAAATTGCTGTTTTAGGGGGTGTTTTTAAAAGTCTGGAATGGATTAATCCATTTTGCATTACTTTCCATGGGAAAGTGCACCTTGGTTTTGGAATGCTTTGGTTTTGGAACAGACTTCCGCAGCGGATTAAGTTTGAGAACCAAGGTACTACTGTAGTATCATCAGCAAACATGGCCATCTCACTGCTCACCCCAACTCTAGATCAGGGGTCAGCAACCTTTTTCAGCCGTGGGCACTGTCCCTCAGACCATGTGGTGGGCCAGACTATATTTTGGGGGGGGGGGGAAATGAACAAATTCCTATGCCCCACAAATAACCCAGAGATGCATTTTAAATAAAAGGACACATTCTACTCATGTAAAAACACACTGATTCCCAGACCATCCGCAAGTCAGATTGAGAAGACGACTGGGCCGCATAAGAATTCGTTCATATTTTTTTCCAAAATATAGTCCAGCCCACCACATGGTCTGAGGGACAGTGGACCGGCCTACAGCTGAAAAAGGTTGCTGACTCCTGTTCTAGAACGTCAACTCTTTTCACTACTATCTGCCTCAGTTCCTCAGACTTCCTTCCTGCAAAAGTTAGTTCAGTTGCTGGGATCTGCCTTCTATCTTCCACTGTGAAGACAGAAACAAAGAATTCATTCATCTTCTGTGCAATCTTCTTATCCTCCTTTAGCACACTTTAGACTCTCTCGCTCCTGAGAACTAAAAGCTGCTGAAGTTCTCCCCTCAATCTGTTTAGGAGGAGGAGAGGGGAGCAAAGGAGCGTGCGCTCTAAGTCTCATTTCTGCTTATGTGCAGCTTCCTATACCACAGTTTAGTGTGATGCGCAAACTGGGCCTTTACCTTACAGAGTCGTATTTCTGTCTGAAGGAAACTTAGGCCTGTTTCAAACACCTGGTAAATCGCATATTTACACCATCAAGTAATGAGTGAACAAGGAAAAAAGGTACTCTTTAAAACTGATCCAAAAGAAACAATAAATGCAAATACCTGAGCTTCTTCTCCTGCATCTCCAACAGTTTCTACAAGCCTAGATAGAATGTCAGAAAGTGTGGCTGCAGAAAGAGGTTGCTTCAGTGCTCTGAAAATCTGAAAGGATCTTCCAGCATAATGCCGAGAGGAGCAAGAAAGTGCAGTTTGCAGAGCAACTTCGCTGAGATGGTGCTCTAACTGAAATCCAACTGTAAGATAAAGTTAGTAGTAAGAATGTGGAGTGAGGACCGAGGTTCAGGAAGGATTCTGAGTTCACAAGCAGGCTTTACGGGCAGCCATAGGCTGTGTAGACATTTGCAAACAGTGAGTGATACCTTATTCTCAAAGCTTGAAGCCAGGGTCAGAGTTGCACAGGAGGGAGATGGCAAGA
Source organism: Podarcis bocagei (assembly GCF_964188305.1). Classification (NCBI taxonomy): domain Eukaryota; kingdom Metazoa; phylum Chordata; class Lepidosauria; order Squamata; family Lacertidae; genus Podarcis; species Podarcis bocagei. The sequence goes on along the minus strand of NC_138134.1, from coordinate 18,920,303 downwards.
AACACAGATTATGCATCCTCAGTAGCAACGAGATGGTTGTACTTACGAGATATATACTCTTCAATAAACCCAATATTCCCCATTCTGCCTTCATTCCCCTGAATACTAGGGGAAATTAAACATATACAGTAATATCTCCGTGAATGTCCACCTTGTCTAGCATCTGCTTCAGCAAACGTCCGCAGCAAACCCAGAAGTACTGGAATGGGTTACTTCTGGGTTTGCCACTCGCGCATGCGCAGACACAGAGCTTTGCCCTGCGTCCTTTTCAGCTAGCAGCCGGGGCTCCGGAACAGATCCCAGTCACAAAACAAGGTGCAAATGTATATCTGAACATATATCATGAACATTTTCTTATATAGGAGCTGTACGGTATTTATTTTTAAGGAATGTTCTTTTACTGAATTTACTGAATACTGTACCATACTTCAGCTTTTTCAACCATACCTGAACTTGACTGTTTAAATGCAGAAACAACATGCTTTAGGAATACAGTTAACTGCTCAGCACTCTTTATGCTTGGATTCTTTGCTGAAACATCTTCATGGTTCCAAAGTGGTCCTCGTTTCCTAGGAGTAACAAATAACCAAGCCCAAATCTCATTTCTCAGAAATATTAGGAACATTCAGCATAAAGATGGAAGGCTTCCCGTTTTACCCACAAGCAATTTCCAATATAAAATGCAGTCGCTGTTAACAAGTATACAGCAATTCTGAAGACGTGTAAAGCCTTCTTGTCCGAAATAATACCGCGACATTTCTAAACACCACCTGGATTATTTTTTTGGTCCTAGGAAGTGTTTATCAACACTTCAGAGAAGAACAGAATTCTAAGATTGTATGAGAAATTCAAGGTGGGGAAACATACCAGTAAGGCTGCCAAAAAAAACCAAAAAAGAACTATGAAGGGCTTTACTACGAAAGATAAATATAATATACTCAGTAGCTTTCTAATAGCATAAGTGTCCTACAAAGCAAGATAGGTTAGCCAAACTGATCAGTACTCAATGCAAGAGCTTTAAACCATAATGTACCTCCTGAAAGCTCTGATGTTAAAGCACAAGCCTATTTGCCTTTTTCTCTTTACATTTACAATGGGACTGAAAACATTGCATGCTTGTATTTTCATACAGATAAGTAACAGCAGCTGACTTTTAAATGTTACCTTGAAGTAATAAACTCCATAAGTGATTTCATTTTCTCCTCTTGCTCTCCTGAAATGTCAACTTCACTGAGGATGGTGCTATGCATATGAGAAATGGCAGCACTGGTATTTCCTAAACTGATGCTAGAAGAGGTAGAACTTGAACTGAGCCCTGAGTCTGTCATTGGGGAGGGCTGGTGATCCGGTATAAAATCATTCACACCTAATTATAGAAAGAAAAAATGAGTTCCCATACAGTAAAATGGCAGTCAAGATCTACTTTATTAATTCATTCAATTGAAAGCATTTTTAGCAGCTTAATATTTAAAAATCTCTAAAAGTGATACAAAAATACAACAGAAAACAATAAATCAGTGTCATATAAACATAAAGAAACAAAAAACAGCAAAACAGTATTTAAAAAAGCAGGAATTTGGCACTAGCAGGATTTAATTTAATGGGTTAGGGAATTTTTGAGCAAAACAATGCGTCTTCACAAGTTGTTACTAACAGATGTTAGAAGCGCAATTTAATAAAAATAGAAACAACAAAACCAAATATTTTCGTGAGATCAACTACTCTTTGTGATTATATTGTATGACAAAGTGCTGCCATCTGCTGGAAAGTAATAGAGAGCGCCCAACTGGTGGGGATATTATGAAGCCTTGGAGGGGTCTGGAGAGAGATCTTTTCCCCCGATTTGGTACCAGCCTATACATGCTTTGCCCGTTGCTCTCACCCTGATCCATTCTGCAGGAACAAAATTAATCCTCTCTCCACTGTGCAGGAGGAAAAGAGGAGACAGAGGGGCATACAACCCCAAGGCTTGCCTAGGCTCATTTCCTTCTCCTAGATGGGATACCTTCCTCAGTTGACAAGACCCATCTGCTCCTCACTTCCCTCTACAGCATGTGCAGAAACCCCCTTCTTGACCGTTGGATCCACTGTTGGTCTCATCTGCTCAATGTGCCAGAGCCTGTCTTCTGACGAAGAGGAAGTCCCTATCTCACTGAAGGTTTGAGACCCATCGGCTATTTTCACCTGGTTTAGCCGGCCAGTCGAAGCCGTTTCCCGGGGTGTGGCCACTGTCGCATGCTGACAGCTTCTAGGAGCCATAGGTGAAAGCTGAGTGCAGGGAGTGGACCAAAGGTGGGTAAACCCTAGAAGGAGCACCATGTGTCCCCCACCAGAGGTACTATCCCTTCTTAATGGATAATGCACCTTCATCAACCAGCTATGCACCGGTGGGAAATAGCTTTTATTTTCAATGGCTAAAGTGTATGGTGTCATTGGCAGTATAACACTTTAACCTCATTACAATATAATGTTGCAATATTTCTTCAGAAATATTTAATTCATTTAATGTACCTGTGAATATGTAATCCAAATGTGCTGTTTGTTTGACAGTGAGCACCCGGGGTTCATTAAACTCCCTGTTCCTGAGAAGGACAGAAGCCACAGACTGGACATTACTGTTAGAGCCCATCGCTATCAATAAATGCAATAGGAGGCGTTTACAGTGTTCGTATACTTCAGGATGGTGGTGATCAAGTCCTGTAAGCAATAAAGTTAATGTTAGATGTACCACAGCAACAATGACATCACCCTTATGATCTTTTGTACTATTGTAATTTAAATGCAAGTTTGCTACACTAAACGTATCAAGAGGTCTACCATGGGGGGGGGGAGTCAGTGACGTATATAATCTCTCATTCATTATTATAATGTATACAATGCGCAGAAGTTATAAATATGTGTTTTCAAACTACAAATATTTTTATGCAATATAAAAACAAGAGTTCTCCCCTTGTGATCCTTGGCTACTCCATTTCAAAATTTGTGCTTTACCTCCGATTGCCAGAGTTGTCTTACTTTAACATAGATAAGCCACCTCTTTTGTAGTGATTAAAAGGCAAGAGCACAAAACGATGAGCTAACATTGTCTCTCAGTTTTAATAAAGATGTCATTACCTATAAAAACTGCATGAAGCAAGAGGTGCAGGTAGGTTCCCCAGTCAACCTTCACACTGTGGTCAATTATCAAGTCAGTCAACAAAATCACTGCTATGTTACACCTACAAGCAAAAACAATTAGTAAGGTTAAAAGAACAGAATGAAGAAGCAGTTTCTTTTTAAGATGCAATACTTTTAAATGAAACTTTGATAGTAGTCTAGTTACATTATTACTATTTCATATGAAGCTACCACAAGTCAAAACAAATCTGATTCTTTCAGGAAAATTGACTTTAAAAGTATTAGTTATGATGATACAGACAACATTTGAATATGAAGTATGCCTTAATATGACCGTGCCACAGCTTAACTGCTTCTATTTAAGGAAGCAAATCTGAATTCAATTTTCTGATCATGTTCTGTGCCGAGGCAATACAGAATCAAAAACTTGTAAAGGAAGGTTTAGTATACAACTATTGTTACTACTCTTTCAGACAGAAGGGATACTCAGAATGTTGGTGGTCACTAACATCTTAACGCTAAGAGCAGCCCTGCAAAAATAGACCAAAAATCCACCCAAAATCAGAACAAGGGAATTGTTTCCAACAGTGGTTAGGCAGATGCATTTGGGAAGTCCTCTCAGGTGAATAATTCAAGGGTTCTCTCATGCTGTACAGACCTAGGAATGAGTATACAGAAGTACCAATAACTCTGAACATGAAGGCTCTATCATGATTAATAGTTGTTGATTGACAAGAATTCAGACCTAGCTTTGTCAAAGAACAGGTCAACCCGAATTTTTACTTCCACCATACATTTGGGAAAACAAAAGTTAGAGCAAAAGGCCTCATTGCAGAAAGCCATTTGGAGCTGAGGAACCACCTACAACCTGAGAGTCTTCCTGGGTGAGATTTCCCCAAGATAGTAACAAGACAATAGGCCCTCTGCTTTGGAAAATGGAACTTCTCGGTCGTGGCGCCCGCCCTGTGGAAAGCGCTCCCATCAGATGTCAAGGAAATAAACATCTATCTGGCTTTTAGAAGACATCTGAAGGCAGCCCTGTTTAGGGAAGTTTTTAATGTTTGATGTTTTATTGTATCTTTAATATTTTGTTGGAAGCCGCCCAAAGTGGCTGGGGAAACCCAGCCAGATGGGCAGGGTATAAATAATAAATTACTACTGCTGCTGCTACTACTACTACTACTACTACTACTACTACTACTACTACTTTGGCAATGTGACCCCAAAGGCAGAGAGACTCAAGAAGCATGGGTTGAAACTTTTCCCCTACAAAGACCATAATTTAAAATATCGGATACTAACCATTCCTCCTGTGTAAGGCGCAAACAGCTGACCTTCCCATCTCTTCGGGAAGGGGCAATTGTGACATGCACGCTGAATATTAAAAGGAACTTGCACTGTTTCCATTTACTTTTATTGCTTACCTATGAAGAGACATGCCTGGGGAGGTTGTTTCAGGCAAATAATCTACCAGCGGTGACCAACAGCCCCCTGAAGGTGGAAATGGTAAAGGCTCCCCTTCATTGTGCTCCATCACTTTCAGCCGCCAGTTTGAGTACAGTGGCATTGAATCGCCTATCAAAAGTATTCATTTTATAGTTGAATATTAGAGTTCAGTTTAATGCATTCATGTTAGCAGAAACAGGTTCTTTTCAAATATGCATGCAGTACCATTGCATTCCATACAATTCCCAATACTGTTCTGCATTCCAAAAGTTGCTTCATACATGACAGTTTCTCTCCCCCCACCACACACAAACCTATTATATGTTCTGAGCTGATCGCATGGAAGGATGTTCCCATGTGTTTTTGGAAGCTATTACCATGAAAGCCTGACACTGATGAAAAAAGAACCCGCTCACAAGCAAAGAAGAGAAATATAAAAATGGCACAGGAAGAAAATCCGCACATTCAACAACAGGGCAATTTTTTTAAAAAAATGATTCCAGTGGCTTTCCACAAAAGAGAGTAAAATAAAGGTAAAGGTAAAGGACCCCTGGATGGTTAAGTCCGATCAAAGGCAACCATGGGGTGCGGCGCTCATCTCGCTTTTCAGGCCAAGGGAGCCGGTGTTTGTCCACAGACAGCTTTCTGGGTCATGTGGCTGGCATGACTAAACCACTTCTGGCACAATGGAACACCATGATGGAAACCAGAGTGCATGGTAACGCCATTTACCTTCCCACCACAGTGGTACCTGTTTAGCTACTTGCACTGGCGTGCTTTCGAACTGCTAGGTTGGCAGAAGCTGGGACAGAGCAACGGGAGCACAGCCCATCACACAGATTTGAACTACCAACCTTCTGATTGGCAAGCCCAAGAGGCTCAGTGGTTTAGACCACAGCGCCACCCGCGTCCCTTTTACAAAAGAGAGTAAGTTGTACTCAACCTGTTCCAACCATAGACAGGATTGGTCTGGGGAGGGGAGAGGCTCCCCTCCCCCCAGATAAGTGGCAGTAGGCTGTTTAAGACCCTGCCTGTCACACCCAGAGGCGTCATCCCATATCAGAGGAATCCGGTGTCTGGATCCAGCAAAAACAACCATTTTTGCCATAAACTCTTTCAGCTGACACTGTTCATGTATGTAATTAAAACATGCATTACTAAGGAGACTGTAAAATTATTATTTTTACTTTTCTCTTCTTCATATGATCCTCCAGAACTGCTGCTATAACGAGATTCTAGCCTGTGGTGTTGGCGGTTCAGATTGCTGTTTAGTCCACTGTAGATATCTAGATGTACATAGCTAAAGGAATAAAAATAATGGTGTCAACTAGAGATATACATTTGTTTCTTAAAATGTAGCACTGTCATCTTTTGTTCAGGGTCGATATAAAATATACATAATTATTCAACATTATGTCTCATAATTTACAACCATCCCCCTTCAACCTCCACATTCTACTAAGGGACCCACAACAAGCCATTTTAAAAAACTGTGCCTTGACTGGCTACATTTTTTGCAATAAAAAAGGCTTATTTTTATTCCAGTTCCCAGTACTGTTATTCTTTGAGGTACTACTTACTTTTCATCAATGCTATCTTTTGCATGCTTAATGTCAGGATTACCATCAGTGGGCGCCACCATTGTATTGCTACTGGAAGTGGTTCCTGAAATTTGAAGTAACAGCGTATTTAGGATGAAAAACTTATGAGATGTACATGAATTATGAAAGTTACTTAAACATCCTGACCTATTACTTTGTTTTGATCTGCATATGAACTCTACTTTTCAAGCCTGTGCAAATGAAAGATGAAAGCCATGCAGCTAGATGTGCATCCCCAGATGTGCTTTGGATTTGTTTTTCTTGAAATCCCCACCCCATTCCACCCCCAGGCACAATATAACATGGTAAACCTTTGAAACCGTTTGTGACTGGGTTTGCAAATAAATGCAATACATACTTTCAGTGATCCTGTTCCTGAATTTTTTAATACACATTTTTAGGGACGAAGAGAAGAGCTAATGCTTATCTGCTCTTTTGTTGTTGATCTTTCAAAGCTTCCAAACATTATTTTGAAATAGCGCTGCATCTAGAGCTCATCTTCTCCCTTCCCCAGTTCTTTGAAATGGTGAGGGAGGCAGCACCAGGTAAACTATTCATGTCACCCAAACTCCTCCCAAACAAGTATTTTCCCTCCATTGTTCATAACACAGGTATTTAACAATTCAGATTTAAAAAAATAAAGGTTAAAATAAAGCTTCACACTTAAATAATGTAAAAATTTATACCAGGCTTTTTACCTAGCAGTGAGACCTGCGGATATAGGGTGGTATATAAAGTCAATCAATCAATCAATCAATCCCAAATATATCCACTTAAGTACAGCAAATGATTGGTTAAATTCATATCCTCACCTGAGGTGACAGAAGGGATTTTGTAACTGGAAGTGATGCGATAATATGGTGGATTATCCATATGCGTGACTCCAGAACTGACTGGATCAGTAAGCTGCAACTCAGTCACCAGCTCTTCCAAAAGCTGCATGGTTTTATCTCTACCCAGGTAAACAATGACTTTCTTCACCTGCCATTCAAACAAATCACTAAACATGAAGTCTGACATTGCTTGTGTATAAATATTAAGTTAGGATAACATTTATGTTTTATATTGGCAGTCAAATTACATAAATACTGCCCCACCAGCACACATAGATCTTAAACCAGGGGTGGCTAGCACATGGCCTGGGGATGTATCTTGCCCCTGAAAAGGTTTTGTGCCCCCCAGAAGCCCCCTAAGATGTCATTGTCATTATTCTAGGGTGTGGTTTTTTAAAAAGTTATTGATTTCCCCAGTAGGTTCCCTCCTATGATGCCTAATTTTTTGTCGTCTCCAAATTCCACTTTTCAAAATAAAAAACATACAATTAACTTTATATTTTACAGACTGCTCCTGTGATGCCCCAAAAAGTTTTTATGAGCTTCCAAACATCCCTTAAATATGCTCATTGCATTTCTTTTTTCCCATGTTTTACTGACTGCTCCTCTAGGTCCTTCACTTTGATGCCAAAAGTTTTTGGGGGGACTCCAGTCCTCCCATTTTTGCTTTTTTACTGACTACACCTGCAGATCCCTTGCTGTGATTCTGTGATGCCAAAAAGCTCCTGTGACTGCACCTAAGACCTTCCTGAAAATTCTGCTTTAAACTTTAAAGAAAACGTTTAAAAACTGAAATTAAAACTGATTTTATATAGTGTAGAAGACTTGACATGTCCGCTTTTATATGTGACTCCAAGGGTTGCCCATGGGTCAAAGTGGCCATTAGCCCCCAAAACGTTAATCTTCCTTGTCTTAAAACATCTTATAGCAACTGAATATTTTTCATTCTCTTTAATATTAAAGGATGTGTTCAATATAAAGAGAACAAAATAAGAACAAAAACCTAAATAAAACTCCACACGTATAATCAATATCAAAGATTTCTTCTTTACATCAAAGTGATTGAATATTATTAGTACACTTAGTTTTAAAATGTTATACGCAAACATTATTTCAGCTTTTGATGCTGTACTGCAATATTTCATGGAAGGGTCAATAAATGGCAATTTTGTAATTGACTTCAAAGTGTTATGGATTACATTCTCATAAAGGAAATACATTCTGGAAGTATTTTTCTCCTCCTCCAAAGGGCTACACAGAGTCATCCCATTTTATTTTTACAACCACTATACGAGGGAGATTGGACTATGTGTGAGAGAGAAAGTACCTGTCAAAAAATTATCCCTTAGAAGTTAAGCTTCAGTGTCACTTACGTAAGGCAAGAGGCTAGGTTCACTGTTCACTCCACAAATGCTGATCAAAAAATGCAGAATTATTTTCAAATTCTTTGGCCAACTGTCTGCTAGAGTAATCCAGACGTTCTCGATTTCTGACCATGCCACTTCATCACCATACTAGAAAACAATGTTGAGACATTCATTTCCAACAAGTTCAACAATCTCATTCATATATGAGTGTTTGTGTATCTACCTGAAGAAAATAATTTAGTATGAGATATGTTTCAAAGTCAACAGTAAAAGAAACAATAAGCTTCATTTAACCAACTTAAACCCACAAACATTTCTAGGACTCTGAAGCTTGTTTAACAAACAACCATCAGTATTAAGTGTGTTAAATTTCACAATGTCATTGTTTGCCCTGTCCTGGCTTCCAAACCTGAGCCTTTCCTGTGCACACACCTTCTTCTGCCCTTCCTTCTCAGCGCACCACAATTAAACCCAGAAATCTTCAGATAACCATAGTTTCCTGTAGCATTCAAACCATAATGATAGTTTCTGGCATGTTTCAAAGCTGGTAACCAGTTTTTCCAATGTGAATGAAACTGGAAATGATGGTTCAACTGAAAAAGTTCTGGCATATTTTGGCACACTGAGATGACAGCAGCAAAAGGGTAGCACAAGAATGGGGTGTGCATGCAAAAGCATATCTGTGCTTATCTCCCCACCCTTTCTATCTAAATCCACGTTCTGAATCTAGATGAAGGCAAACAAATTGAAGCTTAGCCCAGACAAGCTAGATGTGCTCCTGAGCAGTCAACCTGTCTTGGATGGAGAAAGAAATCATATTTAGTAGTTTAGGTGGGGGAAGGATGGGTCCCTAAGCTTGAACCACTGGGAGATAGCTCACCATGCAAATTAGCAGCACTATGATATACTAATGAACTTTCTCAAAGTAAGTTTTAGCCTATTGCGACTCCTCTGTAACTTTTTAGAACAATTTTGCAATTGAAAGTGTGAAACATCAGTGATTTGAGTTACACAGTGAAGTTCAGTATCCAGTACTAGCATTCCTACTAGCAACTGTATCACCTCAAAATGGAAAATCCACTTAAGACCCAACCCTTTAGTTTACCTTTGCTGTCATATACATGAGGTTGTTTAAAACCAAAGCAGAAGCCTGTGGTGATCCCCAACCTTCGCCTCTTAGCCAGCGCCTGCTGTTCACCATCAGCTCTCTATCTTTCAAGGAATCCTCTTCATCTTCATCTTGTCGCCGAATTGTGGGCAAAGGTTTCAGATCCACCAATTCAATATTATTCATCCACGGTAGCAGATAGTGTAGCATCACCTGTCTTCCAGAGGGGTGTGCCATTTGAATTCTCTGGCTTACCTCTATATTCAATAATTAAAAGACAAACAAATCTGTGTGTTATGAGAAATGATGCATTTTTGTTCGTTTTCTTAACTGCAGAAACCCATGCTGAAAAATGTGAACTACTAGACTGAACAGAAGCAGTAAGGAGAATTATGTGCTTTACTCATACTGGTAGGAGGCTTAGATCAACAGTCATGGTCATATGAAAAAAGATGCGGTCTCATTTGTATGAATTCCTGCCTCTAGAGAGAAAAGGCAGCTGTGCAAAACTAGTGGGAAAGTACAAGGGCTTATGCTTTAGACCAGCATTTCCCAACCTTGGGCCTCCAGCTGTTTTTGGACTACAACTCCCATAATCCTCAGCTAGCAAGACCAGTGGTCAGGGATGATGGGAATTGTAATTCGAAAACAGCTGGAGGCCCAAGGTTGGGAAACACTGCTTTAGACAATCAAACATTGACTTAACAGGCTGAGATATATAAAAAAGCATTTGACCATACACACAGCTCCTTTGTGTGACCCGCAATTAAACCAGAAGTCTATAAGTAATAAGCTAGTAATAAGTTTCCCAAATTGAATGAAACAGGATGATCAAAGGGACTGTGCACATGGGCAAAAGGAATAATTTGTGTTACCATTAAAAGTCTTCCTTCTTAAGTGTCAGGATTTGATACTCCTTACAGATCGAAGGCAGGAAACACTGAAATAAGGGAAATTGTTGGTGCTCACTCACTCCTTTGAATCTTCATTTCCTGCCTTTGCTCAAAGCCAAATACCAATTAGAGACCAAAGGGAGAATCCTCAAATCTTATCTTGCTTGTTAAGTTGAGGCATGAGTTTCACTTCAAAGCAGGCCAATGACTTGCTACACTAAAATAATGCACAATTAGGACTGTGCTATGCTATCAGAAATCAGTAAGACTACTTTTAACAATAAAGAAAGTCAAAGAGAGCTTGAAAGCACAGTAAAATGTATTCAGATAAGTTTAACGTTTCCTAAAAACAAACATCCTAGCATCGGCAAATGTTCTAATATACCTGAAAATATTGCAAGTGTTAATTCTGGGTATGTCCTTGCTAATTCTTCAGAAAGTTGATAATAGGACACAGAGTACAAATGTGGCAAAGGCGAAGGCTGGCTCAATATCCCATCTGTTCTTTGAACCTCAAGTTTATGAGCATAGCGAAACATCTTCGGCTCTAAAATCTAGAAAAATAAGATGTACAAAAAATTGCCTTGGGATATTAATTCAACCACGAAGAATATTATTTTAAACAATAAACATTGTTCATTCATAGAATACCAATCGGACATCTTGTATTAGGTCGGGGTCGGAATACTGATATTTGTTACCATGTTAACATGATGCAAGAATATTATAAATAATCAATCTCAAACACTTATAGATCTTAATTTTCTAAAAGCCTTTCATACGTACCTGTAAGAGCTGCATAGCAACTTCGTAGATAGCCCTAGAAGAGTCAGCCGCTTTAAATAATATAAGATTGAGAAGAGTAACTGTGTCACATTGGTAATCCCTTTAAAGAAAATGAAGCACAAACCACTTTGAGATGCTTAAAATGAACAAGCAAATTAACATTTAAAAAATAGTAATATCCATCTTAACTGATTCCCCCCTGTGCTGTAACTTTATCTAATACCTGTTTTGGAATACACTGGCTATGGCTTTAAAGCATCCAGCTGCTACCCGCTTAGAGCCTGTATAACAGCGATCTACAGCCCAGTACATGAGGTTACTCTGGTCGGGGTTGAGTTCCAACAGCAACATAACTGCCTCACAGCCAAGCTGATGAACCTAAAAACAATACAAGAAAAAAACTCGAGAGTTGCAACCAACAGTTTTAAGTTATTAACTGAACAAGAACTACAGAAATCTACCCATTTCCAGCAGTAAAGCTTTTAAAAATAAGTAGACTGATAATAAAGGTTTCTGGAATTAATTTACAAAAGCGTTTTGCCTTTTCCAATGTCAAGTCAGTGGTTAGATGAATTGATATTGTAAGGATGTTAACTTTTACATTAATAAATTATAGCTGACACCCCCCTCCATTGTTTTTTAACTTTCTTAGCAGATCTAACTCATCTTTAAATTTGCCGGACTAATTTTAGTGTGGCAAGAGAAGGAACTATACATTCTGCAGGTTCCTGAAATCTCAGCCACAGATTATCTGACTACAAACCACTCTTTTTAAGGTCACTGGTGCTTATACATTACCTTCTTATCCTGCGAATCCAAAATATTATCCAGCCATTTATACAAATAGCCATCTGATGAGAGACCTACATTATCTGCAACAGGGCCACAACAAAGTACAGCAGACATAGCCTTTAAAGAAATGGGATAAAAGAGGTTGTTATTGTTTTACTTTAAAAAACAAACTAGGGTTGTAGTAGGGTTGCCATGTGTCTGGGAATTCCTGCACATGTCCTCTTTTGAGGGTCCTACATGCCCATCCAGGCGGAATTTTACATTTTAAAGCAAATGTCCTGGATTTGGGGTAAAATAAAAATAAAAATTGTGTGCAGGCAGCTCTGGCTCTGTTCGCCTGGGCTCTGGCTCTGGCATGGTCAGGTTGGGCTTGGCAGTGGGGCTATCGGGCGATTGTCCTAAAAAAGCTCATCAACTTTCTGTGCCCAGATTTTTACCTCTTGAAATATGGCAACCCTAGATGTAGCTAATGTTAGTCCTACTCAGAGTAGACCTACTGAAATTACTAACTTGAGTCCAGTAATTTCAACGAGTCTATTCTGAGTAGACAACCCTCTGGATTTTATTCCAAGGACTAATAAAAGTGAAACATTCTTTTTCTGTGTAAGTTGAGAACATTAAACTATTTACACAGAAGGCTGATTCTCTAGATCCTTGTCATTTAGTGTAACTGTTGCCTGAGGACAAGTTGCAGCAACTACAAACATATGGGAACATTAATGTTTTAGGTGCGAGTGCAGGTTATCACAATCTTGAAATCAAAGCTAACGATATGGCAGCTGATGAAATATCACTATTAGTAAATATATGTTGGTAAAATATGTTCTTAAGAGTGTTACCTTTAATGCACAGTACTGATGTCTGTTTATTTGCATGTTTCTATCACTATATCTGTCCAGAGGAGTAAACATGATGCTGAAAGGTCCTGCCCAGTGACTGAACAACATAAAGAGGCTGTGTCGGAGGCTCTGCTGTGGAAAGACACTTCTTCTCTGGTGAACTACAAAAGCAACACAGATGAACAAAACAAAAATCCTTTTACATAAACCAAATATGCCAACGATAGACAACAAAAACTTAGCTTGTCTTTTAAGAAATGAGCAAACATAAAGGTAAACTCTCTTAACCAGGGTTGCCTTCTATTCTTTACTGTCATCAAATCAAAGCTGTGCCTTAGACTGTTTTATGCAGAAATGTAACATTCCTTACCCAAGAGATAGATAAACCAACATATCTTTACAATGTGTAACCTCAGGAGAGAATGGAGAAGTTAAATATATAGATGAAGACAAGGAACAAAATGCCTTTGAGTTGACTTGAAAAATGAGTGCCTACTGCCTTTACACTTTCACTGAATGCAAACTCTGCGGCAGCAATTGTAGCTAGGCCTTTTCTAGGGTCTTGTTTGCATCTAACAGTAATCGGCAGCAAACCTTGGTCTTGAATGCTAACTCCCATCGTCCAACACAGCTGTAAGGCATTTGTGAGCTAGATCAGAGCCTGGTCCTCAGAACTCTGCCAGAGTGATGGAGCATCTCTCTGATTGGCTACCAAGCCAAAGGGGGTGGAGACAGCAAAATAAAAGCAGTTGTTTCCAAGAGAATGCTCAGATAGAGAGACGGTTGGAAAGAGGACAGGTGGTTTGGATATATGTGTAACATCCCCTCTGAGGAAAGTATCTACAGCTAGAAAAAGGAGTCACTGAGCTTAGATTTAGGGTTGCCATATGTGTGATTTCCTGGACCTATCCAGAATACAGTAGTACCTCGGTTTTCAAACGTAATCCATTCTGGAAGACCGTTTGAATTCTGAAATGTTTGAAAACCGAGACACAAAGGGCAGCCTGCAAATTTAATGGATAAAATTGAGAAAAATAACATATACACTCAGCAGAAGCCGTTCAACTTCCAAGGCAAGTTCGAAACCGGAAGCATTTATTTCTGGGTTTACAGCGTTCGAAAACCAAAACATTAGTCAATGGAGACGTTCGAAAACCGAGGTATCACTGTACTGCAATCAGCAGCAGTATCCAGGAGGAAATCAGCAAAATATCTGGGAAAATCTGGGCTATTGTCGGCAGTGGCGTTTTTTGCCATTTCCCCATAAAAACAGCTCAAAAACAGCAGTGGGGTTCTTTGCGATGTCGCCAAAAAAGTTCATCAATTTGAAAAATAGCTCAACAAACAAACATTTCTGTCCAGATTTTCATTGTTTGAAATATGGCAACCCTATTAGATTGGCTAACGAACCTTGGTTTGTTAGAGACAAACGAGCCACTATCCCAGGTTTGGCTGTAATACAAAGTATCATCTTCCTAATTTGTGTGAAGCAATGAGATAAGTGACTGGGCTTCATGCATCAGCGCAAACCATGGTTTATTAACTTACCACTACATGTGAATGCAACCAATGGAAAGCTGAACTGGAATGGATAATTTTAAAATATAGTAAACTTGGAAGAGCAAGATTTTTACGATAAATTTGATCATTAGCACACTCCTCAAATGAAGAAATAAAAGCACAATTACTTATGAGCATGACCTTTATTTAGGCTTGATTGTACTAAAATGGAATCAATATGAAACCTTTTCTGAATACCTGGAACATTCTGAATGATATTTGCCACTAAGGCACTAAAATGGCATCGGATATCTTTCAGTGTGTCAGAGTCCTTTTCATTTTCTGCTTCTAGGAGTTGCCTTGTTAGATCCACATACTCCAATAAAGTGTTGTTGAGGGAATGTGTTTCATTATCAAGGCCACCACTTGCACTATAAAGAAAATTACAAGATATACATATGAAAACACAGTCATCTGGAATTGTTAACATTCCCAAAGTTTCAGAAAACGTTTTCTAAGAGACAGAGAGCATTGGGTAGGAAATATTTGAGCTACCAAGCATTTGAATCCTATAGCTGCACCTCTGCAACTAAAACCATTCAGATGTCATTTTTTGCCAAGCATATTCTTTAGTACTATGCAAAGCAACTATGACCACAGTACATTGAGCTGTTCTGCATGCCTTAGTACAAGACATATAGAAAGCTCATCTCCTTTTGGTGAAGGTAATCACCAAAGGTGGGCTTCCCACTCTGCTCTGTTTCTGAATAGCTTGGCCTGGGGGAAAATGGGGTGAGCATCTGGCCAGAGTAGTGAGCCGACCAGATCAGGGGGAATGTATAGGCTTCAAAAACAAAACAAAACAAAAAAGAGCTAGAAAAAATGTTGGGAAAATGAGAAGGGTTGAGGCACACACAGGAGATGATAGACTAATATAACACAGTCACTATACAACCACCCAGGTGAAGGCAGAAATACTGATCTTAAAGGGCAATGAAACACAAAAGCTTCTTTAACTTTAACAGTGATTTCTGCCTTCAACCACTTGGGGGAGCTCAACTCTCACTTGATTTCATCTTACCTGCATGAGATACTAATAGACATGGGATGTATATATATTGCTTCGTACACTGAAGGTATATGCAACTTTTACACTTGCACATCCCATGCCTATACCTATGCTCTGAGCTCACACTCACACACACAAAGAGAGGAAGGTATCCTCCTTTCCCTGCACCCAGATGCCATAGGTAGGTTTGGGCTTCACTTTGAAGCATGTTAGTACTGCAGCTAAACCTAGTCGCATTTGGCAGAATCCTATTCAGAAACTTTGTGCTTACCTGTGACTAATGACACCAGCATCTGCCAACAGTTCAAATATCCGTACAAGCTGTACACGTAAAATATCTCGACGCCTGCGCCGTTTCATGTTCTGTCAGGAAAGATAAATAGAGCAGCACAGTTAAATTACAACTGAATATGACAGAAGGCTTCAAAACACCTGTTTTAGATAATATGCCATTTGGGGCATTTATTTCCTAGCTGGACAAAGACAAACTAAATGAAGCACTATGTTGACAATTGCAATCTTTCCTTGATATTGCTATTTCCTGGCATTAGAATTTCAAAGAGATATGCTATTTTGCAATGTGTTTTTTATACTACCAGAACGACTAGATATGTCTGCTTATATTTGCTACTAGGTTTCTAAGATATGTTCGGATAATACTTTTTTAACATTTAGCATGAAACTTTGCCAGGATGGGCTCTTACTGCCTATTCACTATTGACAAAGAGGGTGGCACAATAATTACAAATCTAACAAAACTCAAACATGTCCAAGGAAGTATTTATCTTAAGCTCATCCAACAAATGGCACATGGGAAATAGATACTGTGCACAGCTCCTCTCTTGGAAAGTGTTAAAGGGAGATTTTCAATCAAAGTTCCTGATGCAGAACTCTCAGAGCTCAAAAGTCACTTGTACAGCCTAGCAGTAATAAAATAAAAGAGAAACTTGTCACAGTAGTAACCTCCAGCACAGTTGACTAGAAGCTCAACTTAATCAGTCTATTTGATCTATGCTAGCGCCTAAGCACAGCTATGGAACAAGATTACGATAATTTAAATGTCATATAGCAGAAATGCACCCAAATTATATATTACTACGCAGTCATCACAACAGTTTCAACTGTGACAGGTAGTAAAAATAAGAATAGCAATGTCTGTCACTCAAGTGAACAGGAAATTTGAGTTTTCCCTAAGCATACAATTTGTCCCTGCTGTGCAAATGAAGAAAACTCAAGCCACATTCAAACATCTGCTTTGTGTATGGATGCATAACTCCATGTAAAATCTCATAGGCAAGCTTGTTTTCTCCTGCTCTGGATGGTAAGACTCGAACCAATGGCTTCAAGTTAAAAGAGAGGAGATTCTGAGTAAACATACGGAAAAACCTCCTGACAGTAAGAGCTGTTCGATAGTGGAACAGTCCTCCCCAGGAGGTTGTGGACTCTCCTTCCTTAGAGATTTTTAATCAGAGGTTGGATAGCCATCTGTCATGGATGCTTTAGCTGAGATTCCTGCATTGCAGGGAGCTGGACGAAATGACCCTTGGGGTCCCTTCCAATTCTATTATTCTATGATTTTATGATTACCTCTGGCCTTCTTTCAAGTGCTTCTTTAATTATAGGATGCAACTCTTCTATTAATTCCCTGGAAGAAAATTACAAATCATCATGAGAATACTGTAAAATCAGTAATTATGTCTCCAAATATTACAAGCAGGCACATTCAGATATCAGTTTATGCTTTGATACATGTATTTAAAATCGCTTATGGTAACCTTAGGAACATATCTATTTATATCTATATTGTGAATTTTCATTAAAGTATTTTTAAAGATTTTAAATACTTTTCTGCGTTGCTAGCCAAAGCAGACCCAGAAATCTGACCCTGTTCTCAGAGGAGGCAGAAGAAAGACTGGATCGATGCAGGAAGTGGAAGATGTTGCCTATTGTAGGCGCCCAGTCTTTTGTTCTAGGAAAGAGCCTGCCTACTATGGACAGTGATCTAGAATTCTAGTGGTGACAAGTAGTGAGATGTACAGCTTATATGAGAAGTGCATGACTAACACAAGCAAGGGGGGAATTGAATGTAGTTTAGATATTCAACTATGTTTGACAAAATATAGCAGATTTCTAAATCCAGGGATTCCGTTGCTTTTCCCAATGGCGAGAAGTTTCTAAAAACATGCACATACAGACTAACATCCAATAGTACTGGAATCCTCTTATGCTGATGGTATTATCATCTACTATCTACTTCACAGACTTTGAGAACCTTACAGAAGTCAATCTGAGCATGCAAATAGTGGCTCTCCAAAACAGTCAACCAATCATCATCGTAAAACTCAGAAATCCTACACTGTCTTACTTTTTGTACAAGAAGAGTCATGAATCAATAGGATATATAGGAGACAAATTGCATGCTAACCAATACAATCTTTCAGCCATCACAAAGTGCTGGCAGTGTCTCCCAATTTATAGTACTATTTTTAAATGCAAGCAGGGGGCAACTCTGCTCGATTTGCTCACCAACCCCACCCACTTCCATATTAACTCCTTCCCATCTCATGCTAGTACTCACTTTTCACTTTCCCAAGCCTATTCTTGAAGCTATTTATATTGTCTATTTTGCAGCCCTGCTTTGCACATACATTCAGTGATGATTTATGTTTCTATTCATCTTAAAACATCTTAATATCAAGCTGGTCAGTCAGCTTTTTCATTTAAAGAAGGTTCAATTCAGTTGATGTACATATATGAGTGTTTGCATGTTAATAAAATACCTGTTCTGAATTATTACACTCAGTTGAGGGATTCATGTAAAAGACAATGCATAATACACAGAGTGAAATACATCATGTGAAGTTATTATTGACTATTTGAGGACTCTGCATCTGTTATCTCCCTCCCACGAGGCAGCTAAGAAATGGAATAGGTAGACGTTTGAGTAAAGTAGAGGTGGAAAGAGACTGAGAGGAGAAAAGGGGCTGTTTTAAACAAGTTTTGAGTACAACGAGAGTTGGGAAATGCTCTGATGTGTATTTTTCCTTGTTAAGACTGTTTTTTAATATAAAAACCCTCAGTGCCTCTCCAACGCTGCTTTATTCAAGCTTCTGCTATTGTTTAAAACCACAATTTTCACTGTAGTGTATCTCTATTTTTGCTTTACTCAAAAATTCTGCTGTTGTTTAAAACCACTTTTTTCCTCTCAGTGTTTCTTCAACCCTGCCGCTCTTTTAAACTACCACTTTCCTCTGCTTAGTGGAGAAACTGTGATACACAGAGACCCTTCTTTCCCTGCCACCAAGGCCTTGCTTTGACCTGCCCATGTCATTTACTACAGACATGAGTGCTCTCCTTTTCTGCCCTGCCTCCTCCTTCCCCTTTCTCGGCCTTTAGATCCTTGGGAAACAACCAATGAAAACAGTGTGGTGATGTGATATATTGTGTGGTGCTACTTTAGGTAGTATTAGGAGCTTTATAAACGGCCTACTAAATATACACCAAAATGAAAAGAATGTAAAATGGTTACCTAAAAGCACCTGGGCTGGTCCTGCCAAGGCCCAGCACAAGGGACTCTGTAATTTCCATGCTTTCAGAGCGCATCATTGGAACAATGTGCTTAAACAAGGATGAAGGGGATGGAGCGCCAATTATCTAGAAACAGAAAGAGGATATCAGTACCTACTTATCATAATTCAATTTGTAATGATGTTTATATCATTATAATAAACAAGAGCTGATGTTCAAGACAAGGCAATCAATGATGGAAAGAGGTTAAGAGAACATCACAATTCCCATCTAAATGGATACTGCTAATACAGGGCTTGCCAGCTGCTATTAACCTACTTTTTCTTCAGTGTTGGGTATCATCTTTGGAATACTTTCACAAGTAATTATGGTTTTATGATATCTCTAGTATTTCCAATGTATGCTATTTCCATGCTTCTCACAACGGTGTGTTATTAAACCTTCCAACAAGCAGACTACAAAGAGGTCCAGAAGAAGTCGTCAGCTTCAAATATTTTTGCTAACAGCTTTTGACAGGCCTCAAATTTCTCTAATCATTTTTCAACCCAACTAGACCATTAGCCTTCACAATTTTCTACATTAATGAGTCAACAATGACTTTATATCTAATGCTTTATATCCTTTCATTTGACTCCAAAAGACTGCTGCTTATTATTTTCATCAACTCTTCTAGCTTTTATATTTACTATTTTATTTACTTATAGGAAAATTTATATCCTGCCCTTCTGCTGCTTATGTTCTATACAGGGCAGCTTACAATTAAAATCAACACAAAATACAACAAAATCTTGGGGGGAAAGAGTGCCATTTATGATTGAGGATGGCTTCAGAGCGGGATCAATAAACCAACCTTGCACTTTGCCATTTCTTTTGTTATCATATGAAAATAAGGGAATCACAGATTACATTGCCTATGCATTTCTGATACTTCAAAAATTTTCAAGTTGCTTAGAAGCACTGAGTGAACATACTTTTGAATCAATGCTGTAGCCACTATCTGGAGTAGACGCCAGCGTCTCAGGAGGGGAGCATCTAACAGAACCTGCAGACGCAGAAGAGGATGCAGAAGTTGCTGCACTGCAGCAAAGAATCAGGTAATTTCTCCAGAGCCCAATATAGGAGTCGCTGCTTATAGCAGTATTTACTTTCTTGGCATTGATAGGGCTGCTGTTTAAAAAAAGAAGAGAAAAGGAAAGAAAATGGATTGTTGTTGTTATTATTTTTTAAAGAGCTCTTGTAATGTACTAAATGTCTCTGGTTAACATGATCTCATTATTCAACAAAGATACCACAAAACTAGGAGTGTGCATAGTTTGCCTGCATACATATTACGAAGTCTGGCATAAGATAAGCCTTCGAAGAAAATCTTTACACACTGTTCTCCGGACTGCAGTGGGGAAATCCTCTACCATAGTTTTTCCCAATTCTGTATAAACTCCAATAATGAATCAACCTTTTAAAAAGTGCATGTATATTTTGTTCTAGCTTTCCACATACTTTCAAGAATGTCCTCTGTTTTTATATTGCTTTATCAAAAGAAATTGATATTAGCTAGGGTTGCCATATCCCACCAAAACTGGTCCGGGAGATCCCAGACGTAAGGCAACCCTATGTTAGCAAGCTAATGTCAATGCAAGACTTCCATGTTCATGAATGAAACTGGGGGTATTGTTTTTGTTTGTTATTATGGCATGTATTTTTGTATTTTTATATTATGATCTTTGGATGAAGGGTGGTATAGCTGTTGTAAGAAGAAGAGAAAGAAAAAGTTATATTAAGAAAGGCACTTACTTTATGTCAACCTGTGGAGACAACAGTTGGAGTCTGGTATAAGCAAACATCCAGGCATAGCTCACGGCTGTAGGGCAGTGCTTTGGAAGATATTCCTGTTTCATAAAACTGGAGAGGCTAATAATCCAAGGGTCTTGACCCTGAGTTACATGTGCAAATATCCATATATGTGATGGACTGACAACATCAAACTGATGGCTGATAGGAGAGGAGCTCCAGTCAGCTAATGTTTGTAAATCTATTGAACTGGGACAGTACAGTAACGTAGTCTGTGTATATAAACAAAAATAAATCAGTTTAGTACACATGAATTTATTTTAAAGTGTGCCTTTGTGGCTAAGAAAGAACATAATGCTGCCTCTCTCTTAACCATAAGTTAGCAAGTGCGCTACAGGATTTCCCTTCCCTGCTCCCTCTCCAGCATGGATTCTCCCATCAACAACACTAGCCATGAGTAACAGTTTCTTTTTTGGGGGAAATACCCCCACCATACCTGATCAGCACCAGTGAGATGTATGAAACTTTCAAGAATAGATGAACTCAGTCTGTCCATTACATCTATTGCCAACTCTTCATCACCCTAAAAATTACAAATACATGTTGCATGACAAAGTCAATGAATATTAAGATAAGACATTTCAATACATATGGCAATTAGCTTACCTTAGAAATGTCTAGGACTGTGAACAAGGCCCTTATCTCTTTAAGACAACTGACAGCTAATCGTCTAGTGGCAGATCTTGGGCTACAGAGAATGACCAATGCAAATCCTTCTACCACGTGGAATACACTTGAATAAGGACTCTTTTCCAAGGGAAGGGTAGGAGCTGTTCCATTGGCTACACCACGCTAAAAGGAAAAACAGGTGTTACTGAACTCAACGGGACTTATTTATCTGTATTAATTATTATTAGCGCATATGCTCACTCTTTCCATTTTTATTTTCTGTGTATACTAGGACTACAGAAAGCCAGGCAAAATATTGCCTCTAATTACACTATTGCTATGATCCTCCTACTCAGAAGCAGCAAGATCAAAGAAACAAGCAGTACCAAAGCAGTTAAGGAATAAAGGAAAAGGATGGGGAATGCAATCTCTGTGCCCCTTACAGCAAACTTTTCTAACATGGTGACCTCCAGATCTACAACTCCCATCAGCCAGCATGGTAAAGTTAAGTAACATTTGGCATGCACCATATTGTGGAAGACTGCTTTTAAGCCTTTCTATAAGCAAGATATTAAATTGTTTCCTAAACAACTCAAATTCATCCTAAATTTCGTAACATGTTTCTTCTTCTACTTCGCTATTCCTGTGTCTACAACCTGTGCCATTCTTTTTCTTATTTTTACCAGTATTTCCATTCTGACTAGTCTCTAGTAATTTTTCTATCTGAAGAAAATATAACTTTGTGACACTGGTGGAGGTTCCCCCCCCCCCAATATAATTTTTTATTGAATTTTCTGTTTTACAATTTAAAGTACTCATTTACATCCTTAAGAAGTCTATCACTTCCATCCTTCTCTTTCCATGGTTCATTTTACATATCATAAATCCCTGCATATTTTACAAAAAACTATACCATTCAGTATTCCATTATTGCATCCATCAAAACTTATTTACACTGTTGAATTTATCTTAATGCTGCCAGCGTTTTCAGCTGTACACAATTATTTCCCATATATTGAATAAAAACTTTTCAATCTTCTTTAAACTTTTAAAGTTCTTGTTCTCTTATTCTGCACATATTCTGTCAACTTAAGCTGCCATTCTTTTTTGGTTGGGACCTCGTTCGTTTTCCATTTTTAGGCTAACGAAACATGGGCCGCAGTAGTGGCATACATAAATAACCTTTTTTCACACCTGGGAATTTCAGTCTGAATTACCCCAAACAGAAAGGACTCTGGGAAAGTACTTTTAAACATTTTTCCCCCAATTCATTATGAATCATTCCCCAATACTCTTTTACCCTTTTACAAGTCCATGTGACACTGGTGTTTTGATAAATGGTGAAATATAATGCAACTTAGTCCCAAATAACTGAGGCATTTATTAAGGCATACATGCTGACAATAGCTTCGTGCAGCACAGTTGTACCTGAGCTTCTTGGTTCTTATTTTGCACTTGGACTGCTTGTTTCCACTGATTGATTAACTGCACTAGCATCTTGACTGCATTGTCCAGAAGTGTTGGATGAACATCAGTGACCTCACGAACAATAAAATATACAAATCCTGACAGAACATCTTCCCTCCAATCTGGAAAATCCAGCATTAATGCTTGCAACGTATTGAAAGCCAGGGCACGCAGTTCCTCATCCATGTGAATTGTCAACCTGTGGGGAACCAAAGTTGCTGTTTAGAACTAAAGGGAAGAGTTAACACATTACGGAAACATGGTTCAGGATGGGAAAGATAGATGGCAACAGTAGTAGGTTGCGTGGTGGGGCTCTGCCTGGCCTCCCTCTAAGTCACTATTGCATACCGTGACAGGAGGCAGGGGAAGCGGTGACAATCTTATATTAAGACTGTAAGCCACCTTGCAGACCTTGAGTGGAAAAGATTGTATTCAACTAAGTCCTACTCAGACTAAACCCACTAAAATCAATGGACCCAAGTTAGTTTGCATTTCTTAGTGCAGAAAGTATTGATCTGACGTGTAGAGATCTTTCCTATTCTAATTAATTCAAGAGGGGTCGGGAAGCTTCTGGAAGCTTCTCTGTGTGAAAGAAACAAGCAGAAGGTTCATGGTGTTTGGGTTTCAGAGAAGTTGAATACAGCTGGCTTAAACTGGTTCTCTTATCTCTTCTGTCAAGGTCATGCTGACTATAAAAGTACAGTAAGGCCAGAAGGAGCCTGGGTTTCACTTTCTATTTCTTTTCCTTCTGGTGAGGTGTTCTGCACATGGTATGCTTAGTGTTAAGGTTTGGACTTCTTAAAAGTTATTGTAAGTTTAAGTTAAGTCTGCTGTAACTGGATTTCTTATGGACAGTGCCAATCGTGAATGTATTGGATTTGTGACAGTCATGCTCATTTGCCTTCAGTAGCAGTAAAGCTCTACTAGATGAAATACAATTGCCTCTGGTCTATTTTTTGGGAATCCTGCAACGTGTTTAAGTTTTTATCCTGCTAACTATACATTAGAATCTACTCTGGATCAATATTGAGTAAATTTCAACAGTCAGGTCCATTCACTTCAATGGGCCTTCTCTGCGTAGGACTAGCTTTGAGGACCACCCAAAAGGTTAAATAATCAATCTATTCTGCCCTATTGCAAAAATATGAATCATTCAAATAATATACTGATAATTTTAACCACAGTTTCTGAAATTCATCTTTAATACTGTAAATGGGTTTTCTCATTAAAGGTTCAGTCTCTACCTTGCAAGCAGTTCAATAAGGTCAGTTCTGCTCATGCCATCTGGAATTAGCCTTGGGATAGCAGCAATACAAGTTCTAAATAAATCAATTTTCGGTTTTCTCTCACCGCTGTGAAAATAAAGCAGGTTTAAAACCATCAAAGGAGAGTTGACATAGAGCTCATTAGCGCATTAGATACATGCATTAGGAATTCAATTGTGGATTTTAAACATTTTTGATGATAAACTGATACACATTTTATTGTAACTTGATTTCTATAGGCGCAGTTCTGGAACTGCTAGGCCCTGTTGACTACAGTGGAGCCTAACAATGCTTAACAATGCAGGATCATGCATCAACTCTCTTTCAGATACTCTCTTTCGGAGTACTGCAATGAATCAGATATAAGCATGATTAATTTGTTACGTACGTGATCATGTCTTCCGGTTCCTTGTTAGACATCTGAATACTAGTCATGCACATTGGCCTTCCAACTTCTTTGTCTAGATGTCTAAGGATACTGTCCAGTGCTTTTCTTACTTGAGGATAGTATATTGACATTCCTGAAGAGGGAACACAGTTCAACAGCGCTTGATCCTCAACCGTGTACTTTAGTTTAACTTTCACCTTTTTTGAGTCATACTAGATACTCATTTTTGCATTGATCCTGAAGCCACCGTTTGATGGTGAATTCCACTGAGGCTTAGTTCAAGTAAGGTGTTTTTTAAAGATAAAGGACATTCCAACGAGAAATAAATTAGCCTTGGGACAGGCTAATCTTTTAGAACAGAGATATCTTGGTAGTCAAACAAAAACTTGTGGATGCCACACAGGTCCCTCCAACTAGGTGGGGTGTGTTCCTGATGCAATTTTGTGCCCTGAAGGTCAACTTGAAGCCATAAAACTCTCTATTCTCAGGGATCTCAGATTTTTCTTGCAGTTGTAGTGTACTTTTAAAGAACTACATGTGCATAAAAAATGCAGTGCGCGCGCGCGCACACACACACACACACACACACACACACTTATAGAAAAATCCTTGGGCTCACTTGGATTGACAAAGACACCAGCCAGGAATATAGGAGCAAAGCAGCAGCCTGTAGGCCTGATCTTTATTCAAAAGACTCTTGCAACAGGACTTCCACCCACCACATGGAAGAAGCAGCAAGAAGCCTCGAACAAAGGATAGCTCCAACTTTTATAAGTTTCCCCTTATACCCATAACACACTTAGTGAAGCATCATGCACATATCACAAATACATCATGGTTATGTCACATTATGGGAGGGGGTTTCTGGCAGAAACCTAATCATCAGGTTTGCTCCCATCTCTCCCTTGCCCTAAATTTACAAGTTCCTGAGTTTCCCAGTCAGGTAATCACACTTCTTTGTCCTGACTGAGAACCTAATCTGGTTAGGGGTTATGGCTTTGGCCACGTTAAGGACTGACAGTCAGAGAATGAATGGGTATGGATGCGTATGATAAGTTTCTAGCTCTTAAACTGGAAAGCTCTGAGCAAGAGAAAGGAATGCATGGTTCATATTTCCACTTTTTATTATCCATTAATTATACTTGTACACTGCTCTTCAATGACGCTTTATGGATTGAATATGGGGGTATATTGTATTTAATTATGGGGTATCAGAGTTTTTAGGGGATTAACCAGGCTGGGATAGCAGGCTTGTTGGTTTTTGAATGTCTGGTGTAGATTTTTTCAATTTCATTGTTCTGTATGGGACAATGACAATAAATATTATCGTATTGTATCATGTGAGATACGCACTTCTACTGGCCCTTGCAGTAATAAAAAATATGATCCACAGGCTGATTTAATTTTAAAATGCACTATTAGATTTGTTAAGAAATAAAACACTGCGCTTTTTGTACCATTATGATTCTTATACATTCCATTCTTCCCCTTCAATACCATCACCGACTAACCTATAACTTTTGCTTCTTCATCTGTCAGAGTTTTATTGAGAAAAATTTTCTTGACCCGGAGGGTGTTTCCTGAGGGAAGTACAACACCTGTAGTTGGCATAGGTGGTTCGCCGTCCTTCTGTTGTAAACTGTCTGCTATCACAAGGAAGACTCTGAGCCCTATATTCATTCTCTGCAGAAGGGAACATTTATTAGCAACCTAGGCATGCTATTGCAACTCATGTTAAAGTTACATTTTACAGTATGAATATTCTTCTCTCCTTCTGCAGAGGAAGTGCTCAACAGGCCAAACATCTCCACAAAACATCTTACTAAATGACCATTAAAAGTTTGCTAACCTTTGCAAAATAATGTATTCTAAAGAAGATATAAAAACTCAAGGGTTCTATTGAGTAAACCAGGAGTGGCCTATGTAATGCCCTCCAGATGCCGATAAGACTACAACTCCCATGAGCCTCAGCCAGCATGGCCAATGGTTGGGGATAATGGAGGTTGTAGTCCAATAACATCTCGAGGACACCAGGTTAGCTAACCTATTGGTTAGCCTCAAATCAGGTTCCTGTGCAAGTCAATCCCAAAAGGACACATTGCATGCGTGTACCAACCCAGCATCTGGCAGACAAAGATGCAGTCAAACTAGTCCTGCCTACATGGATTAGGAGCATATATGCTCAAGAATATAAAGACTGTAGACAGATTCTAGATCTGAATTGTCTGAAAATATTGGCAAAGTTCTGGAATTTCTAAGGAAACGCACTGCTGTGAACCTGCTTCAGAACTGCATATGAAATTGACTGCCTTACAAACAAACTTAAAAACACAACAATTATTTTTAGCTCCAATTTTGTTTTACCTCTGGATTAATAGTGAAGGTTTTAGGTGATTTCCCAACGCTGAGAAGATCAAAAATGATTTCTTTCATTGCGAAATCCAAGCGTTCCTAAGAAGAAAATCATGTCTTCGTAAGACTTTTCATAAACTGTAGCACATAATCAAAGCCAATAAAGTGAATATTAGAGCTTTGTGTTTTAGGATAACTGGCTCAAAACTAGTTACTATTCTTAAGTGAATTCTCTATAATGCAGTATACCAGTATTGTTTTTATTTTAATGCAAATTATTTGAAAGCAGTAAGTTTTTCAAATGTAGATTGTTTTTAAATGCTCTACTATAGGAAAAAAGAGTTTCCAGTGATGTATTCAAAACAGTGGTGTGTGTGTGTGTGTGTGTGTGTGTGTGTGTCTGTCTGTCTTGCAAGCCTGCCAACTCTTTTGGCAAATAAGAGTTATGCAAAGGAAGGATTTTGCTCTTGCTCTTGTCAAAAAGCAACAGCCAGAGCAGTGGTTTTCAAATTTTACTCTGGAACCATGGGGTTTCTCAGAGGCTTATTATAGGTTCCTCAATGAAGATATCAGCGGCGGCAGACAGGCTTCACTCAAAGACAGCTGGCCTATCACCACTGACTATCCCTGCTACATGAAATCAAAGGGGAGCACTGAGTGTGTTCTAGGCTTCCTTTTCAGCTCACTAATGCATAACAGACCAACATAAAGCAAATGTGCATCCTATAACATGTTTGCAAGTTCTCTGAAACTGCAGCAGGTTCTTTGGTAGGCAGTATGTTACTGTGCATTGAAACAAACTGCAGAAGGGCTCACCTGAGCAATGAATTGAATAATTTTTACAAATATGTTCAGAGGTGTGTCTCGAGGGACCACACTGCGGGAGCCTTTTGGGAAAAGTGCCGATACAATGCTCATGAGGCGGCTGCAGAGGAAACAATTGAGAGAGCCGCATTGAGAAAACCCAGCAAGAGCATTATCATAAAATAGTCACGGTACTTTTCAATTTGAAGGAAAAAGTTACAAAGGTTTCAAATATACTGAACCAAACCGCTTACCTTTGTGTCACAGTGTTGCTTTCACATTTTATTCTAATAACATAAACCCATAATAATCTATACAGCGATTCCAGTGCAACTCGAGACATTTTGGGATCTTTATTCTGTTAAAAAATAATTTAAAAAAGAGAGATATTATGTTATGTATAGGACTTCATGTCAAATGGATATTTTAAAAACACTATTAAAACGCTAATTTAAATAGCTTACATTTCATTATTGGAAATCTATGCAGTAACGCATTTGTGACCAAGAGCCCTTACCACAAACAGCATATGTATGATGTACCGGCTGCCACACAGGGCTTCTAGGAAATGACGATGTGACATAAGCACTGATGCAAAGCAGAAGGATAACCACAGGCCTGCCCTTCTACAACACTCAGTGAGCAAGAGCAAGTGCAGTGGTCCAGATCACTTTCTCCACCCCATCCCACGAAAACTGTACTAGTAGAATCTGAGACCAGGTTCTAGGAAGGCAGGAGTGGTATTCTGAGCTGGCTGAAGCACCCACTCCCCATTTCCCTCCAGTAAGACTGTCTTGGTCTCTTCTACTTTCAGGTGCATGGGGGCTATGTTGTAGCCGGAGTGGAAGTGCCACGTGTATTGGAAGCAGGAGCATTCCTCTTCCCCTCTCTTTTGCCAATAATAGAAGCTGGCTGTTCCTTCCACAACACAACTGCTTTCAGTCCGGTCCTGGTTAATAGGTTCTATGAAAATTACTCCCAAGTATGTGTGCATAGAATTGTAGCCTTAGGGTGCAAGCGCGTTTGAGATTAAGTCCCAAAACTGCATGGGACTTACATCTAAGGAAACAATCACAGGAACAGCTTATTAGTTGTTCTGAGCCAGTGAAGGAGTGTCTTACAATTCTTATCTCCCTTGCTCCCTGTACTCTTAACTCCACAGGGCTCCCTTTCACTTGCTCACCAATAAGCTACTTCTTATTGGAAATGATACTGTAGAGTTCTGACACACCAACGACATTTCAGAAGGTGGGAGGCTTTTGGCTAGGAAGCCTGATATGGAGAGCTATAGGGGACCAGGTTTCACATAGCAGTTGTAATTTAGCAACCTTTGGTCCTTTGGTTAGAATTATTCTACATACGTATCACATTCACACTGAGACAACCTCACTAGTTCTCAATGCTGACTTTGTTGTGCAAAGCCCTAGTGTGTTTAAATCACACATTCCTTGTTCACCATTTCTTGTCATTGTTTGCTTGCTCTGATCACCCACCTGCACATACCAGAGTTAGGAACCATTAGATGGACCCAAACTATGTTAGCTGAACTTAGGTATCACTGAAATCAATCAGAGGAACTAACTCCAACTTCAGCTGCACTGAAATTTTAAGTATAGCTACCTTAGTTTGGACAATTATAGTTACAATTATGGTTACATACATACTAATGCATTGGGGACAATTGGACAATTATAGTTTATATATTATGCATTGGACAATTATAGTTACATACATACTAATGCATTGTGGGGTGGATTGTGGGGTAAATTAATTACAGGTTACTTTTCTCCATTTTCAGCTCACTTCAGTCTGACAAAGACACTCACCAAAATAAGGCATTTATCACCAAAGAGTAAATAGTGAAAATGTAGGTAAATATTTTAGCAAATATTTGGGGGTGTGAAGAAATAGCTCTTTGTTTGCAAAATTAAATGAAAATAGCTAAGGTCCCCCAGTGTTCTGCCAACACAGAATAGTTGACAGTTCTCCCTTTTTCATGTTTTTCCTTAGGAGGGACAAGCTCCTGGAACAAAATGAAGCCAGTGCTAACACGTTTTCATTCTGGTTAGGCTTCTCTCAAAAACATAAGCTATTATCCCTCTTCTAGAAGAGTCATTCAGAATAGCAATCCATCAGGTACATCACTTAACATGTTCAAGAAGAAGAGTATTAATTTTTCTTAATTCATAAAAATTCATGGGCAGTCATTCACTGCAGAGCAGAAAAGACCTTATCAGTTTAGGGGGCAAAGGAGGAGATCTCAATGCTCAATAGCTTAGCAAGCTGCTAGCTTTCTAATGCTGTCTGCAAGGCTTCAGGTGGAGAGTGGGAGCTATTAGAAGCCTCAGCACCTGATGTGGGCAACAACAAGTAAGTTCCAAGCTCCTGCTGCTCTCTAGCAATGTATTTAACTCCTGAGCAGATTAAGAAATCTGCCTACTTAGCATTATTTCTCTTTGGGAGACACCAGCCAACAAGGCACGTGTAAAGCAACTGACTCCATGATTCACTTAATCCCAGCAGGTTCTGCTCCACTATGTACTACAGGGAAGAATTGTACAATATCTAGTCCTAAGTTGTACCTACTTAGTTTCCACATTAGTTCACTCTTTAACATTAAAACTTGAAATGAGATAACAAATACATTATTGATGAATGGAGTGTGTGTTCATGCCTGTGAGAATGGGTGAAGGGCGTGTGAGAGAGAATGAATGGATTACTGTGAGACATTTGTGTCTTGTTTTTTATGTGCACGTACATGTAGAATGGAAGAGAATCAGAATGGATGGGGTGTACGTAAGAGACAGAACAGATGATGGATGAATGGGGTGTGTGCTTGTATATGTGAATGGATAAACTGATGTGTGGCAGGAAGAAAATGAATGAAGAATAAATGAATTTTGTGTGTGTGTGCGTGTGTGCGTGTGTGTGTGTGTGTGTGTGTGTGTGAGAGAGAGAGAGAGAGAGAGAGAGAGAGAGAGAGAGAGAAGGCAGTGATGATATGGGGGCATCAAGTGACTCTGGCCCCATCTACTGCTGGCATGCAGCAGACAGATTATCCCTGAGAGAATGTGGCCCTTGACAAAGGGCAACCACTCTTCCTTTAGAAACTAAACTCAGTCACTGCAAACAACAGCATTCCAAGAAATAGAGATAAAAGGAAGCCAATATTGGTTCAATCCTCAGTACCATTCTCCCACTGGTGTCTTTCAAACATTTTCAATAAGCTCAGAGCAGATCCACAAATAAAGTTACGTAGTCTTCTTTCTTGATTAATGTAAACATGCTTTGCTTCACTCCCCTGCAATTGATCCAAGTCAACTACGTATAATGAATGGTGGTGGTTTTCCGTTATACTTACAAGCTACACACTGAA
Organism: Podarcis bocagei; assembly: GCF_964188305.1. NCBI lineage: Eukaryota > Metazoa > Chordata > Lepidosauria > Squamata > Lacertidae > Podarcis > Podarcis bocagei. Next base: position 18,889,315 of record NC_138134.1, on the reverse strand, counting down.
TCGGGGAGCTCAGCATCATAAAATGCTCAGTTCAATCCAAAACACAGGGATGAATAGAGCAGAGATTGGGAACCTGTGGATCTCCAAAGGTTGATGGACCTCAACTCCCATCAGTACTAGCCAGCATGGCCAGTGGTCAAATAATAACGGCAGGTGTAATCCAAGAGCATCTGGAGAGCCACAGGGTGCCATATCTGGAACAGAGGATGCAGATATGAAAAATCATGCACATACCACCTCATTCTTACAATGCTCCTAGCATGGTCTACATGTTCTCATATTGCCAAGGAGAGGAGAAAGGGAGAATGTGGTATGAAAGCCATAGCTCCCCCCCCCCCCGGAGAAAACTTATTTCTTTGTGCACTCACATACATGAAGCATTTTTAACAAGTGCAACAGGAATGTAATTAGCATTAAACTATACCACGTGTGCAGCTGTTTCTTCTATCCACTGAAACTAAATTACTCCTGATTTTCCTTTCAAAGATTAGCTACTATTTCTGCAGTTGCTTCTTCACACTGTGATTGCAGTTTGCATACAACCAAACAGGACATACAATGCAACAATCAACCCCCCCAAATAAGTCAGACAAAGCTATTTCCTACTTTGCTAATACAACATATTAACTTACCTGGAGAGTTTCTATTTGTTTTCTGATACTGTTGTTAGATGGCATCTAAATAAAGCAATGCAAGACAGCAAAACATAACAAACATGAGAACGGGAAGCACATGCATGTTAGATGAAAAAATAAAATAATAAAAAGCACAAACAGAAAGCTGCTTACGGGGGCTCTATTCAGCAGAAACACTTTTCTTTTTGCAGATAAGACACCACTGCCAGCTACCTGCAGTAGTGGTGTGGGATGGAGAACATCTTCTTCCTCCTCCTCCTAGTGGTGTTGCTCACCAGAACAGAGACAGGGTGGAGTAGGAGGGTAGTGAGGTTGCCACCTCCAACCCAAAGGTACCTGCTCTCACCCTGTAAGTGGCAGCACCACTGCCACCAGGAAGACACTGATGCCCTCTGTCCCAGCCTTATGCTTATTAGCTCAGACTGCAGAATTGAAGGCAAGCGTACTCTGGTCTCTGCCACTAGTCAGGTGGCCATGGCAATTTGAAGGCTCCACTCCTGCCTTCCAGGAAGAACATCATGCCAAAGGGATGACCAACCTAGCTTCATTCATGATCCAAAGGAGCTACAGACCATTTGCTTCACTCCTCCTTCTAGGAAGAACACTCTGCACCAGCTGCCAGTTACCCTAGGGCTTCAGAACCAAAGGAAGATATACTCTAGTCTCTGCCATTAGCCAGGGCACCAAGGACCACTATATGTTTTTTAAAAACATAAATAAAAACCTGCCTTATATTTTCAAATTATTTCTGAAAGTGGAAGAAATTCAAATCAATTGTTATAGGCATTTGCCAACTTAGAAAAAAGAGAGAGATCAAAATCTCAATATACAGCAGGAATATTGTTGTAAATTCTAGTCTGAAAGTTTGACATCTGAGATGAAATCCTCATATACAGTTAGTACTGTAAATGTTATGTGCCATTTCTGTTGAACAGAGCCCCATAATAAAATGTTGTGTTGTTAAGGGTCAACAAAACTATGTTAAAGTATCAAACACATGCTTTATGAGTTCTAATTAAAGTCCCTAACAACAGAAATTTTATGCATTCATTGCCAGCAATAAGGGTTTTTCTAAATAAAAGAAGTGAGAGATACCAGCATCCCTCCTCTATATGCTACACAGAGGAAGCTTCAATAGCAAGTAGACAGAGACAAACAAAAAGTAGACATTGCAAAATAGCTGCAAATGTGTAAAGGAAATAGACAAAACCTTGACACGATATAAAATTATATGTGGAGATGATCCTACAATAAAACACCTAGCTGCTAGATTTTGCATGTTTCACTATTATTTACGTAGTTTAAAACAGGTACAATTCTGAAGTTTTCGCAAAGGCAGATGCAAGAAACACTTATAACAAGATGAAATACAAGTCTCCAGTCGTTAATATCAACCTATCACCAGCAGAAATTCATTAAATATTTTGCCTGTATACAACATAAAATTCTTGTTAAATCCATTTTATCAAAGGAATGAATATATATGTGATGGGATGATGAGCTGCTTGTGCGTAAAATCGTAGTCCCTCAGAGTGTGTGCAAATCCACAAACCTCTGTCTGTGACAGAGCTCCTCAGACATGTCTGCTCTAGTCACTTGCAGATTCCGACAGTGGTTGCTTTCAGAATTGTTTCCAGCATAAAAGCTCCTTAACGGAAACACGTCTTCTGGACTCACGGCGTGACAGCTTCCGGCGAGGAATGGGTCTCCCTATGGGAGCTTCAGACACCCCCCCCCACTGTTCTCGCTGGACGTGTCCCTGAGCCCTCCCTCTTGCTCGCTTTCCCTCAGAGTTCCACCTCTTTCCCTGCTGGTTCCTGCTTTAGCTGCTGAGTCTCTCTCAGCCTCCGTGAGACTTTCCACCAGAGACTCACCTCTCCCCCTGCTGGTCCCTGCTTCAGCTGCTGAGTCCCTCCCAGCCTCCGTGAGCCCTTTTCCCACCTGTTCCTCCGATGGCAGTTCCCTGACAATATATATACCCTGTGAAGTCCTTTGAATTCAGTAACAGGGAAAACATGTTTTCAGCTCTTCCATTGAAATAAGCATGACTCAAAAGTGGTCAACTGTGGCCAATTTCACCGTAAGCAAGTCTTTGGACCATACCCTAACAGTATGGAAATGGCATGTTTACTAAGCCCATATGACTGAACCCACACCATTCTCTATAACAAAGTGATATAGAAACCATGTAGGAAGGCAAGATTATGCTGGAGAACCATCTTATACATAACCATTCTAGTCTCTGATGCTGGTGTGTTTCTTCATGTAGAATGCTCTCCCTTGTTGTCTTAGATGGGTGACATAAAGTGCACTTTGATGCATGCACAGGGCGGGCGATATCCCCCTCTAGTGACAGATATTCATGCCTCATAGAGCACTCAAGAAGGCCCCAAGCTCATGAGCATAATAAATTGGTCACGAATGGTTGGTTGCCTGAGCAATTTAAGTTGGGCTAGGCCTTAGTGTACCTTTAATAGTTAACTTGCAAATAGCTAAGATCTCAAAGCATACGTTATTTAGACTAATCAAATTAAGCAGATGGAAAAATTCACAACATTGGAACAAATATAGTTTCTTGGTTTGGTAGAATTTCAGTAATTAAAATGAAAGTCCTCCCAAAATTTATTTTCATCTTCCTGGCTTTAATGATTCCCATTCCACAGAACTTACTCAGTAAGAGTCAAACATTTTTAATCACCTCTTAATCACCAAAGAATTGGCCTTAATAAAATGCAGAAACTGAGATTAGAGGGATTGCAGGCACCAACATAAGAATTGTGGATTGGTGGAAGAAAGAATGGAAGGAAAGACATGATGTAGAGCAAGAAGGAATGTGATTTTTCTTGAAAATATTGTATTTTAAAAACAACAACAAGATAAGCAAAACAGTATCAAGTATTATTAAAATTTGGTCTAAATATCAGGATCTTTATCCCAGAAATTTCACCTCATCTCTTCAAGTTTACTCTGATTTTATGGAATAAGTAATTTTACTGGGTGGAAAGTAACATATCTCAAAATTAATGCATGTAGCTTTTTGACATTTGATCAGAGTAAATAAAATTTTCTGGAATTTATATCTAACATCAATATTTACAAAGCTAAGAATAGGTTGCTGTATCCAACTAAGTGATACTCAAAGCAGACCCAGTGAAATCAATGGGCTTAAGTTAGTCAATGGGTTTCAACAGATACAACCCATGATTATGATTCAAAGGCATGAGATTAGGAGGCATCTGACAGATTTTAAATCTCTATTATATAATGAACTCGCAGGTAAAGATATTATATCAAGGAAATATGCAGTATTGATAAAGGGGGAAATAAAATCACAGAGAATCAGGACTGAAATTACACAGATTTCATTTATTTTGCTAAACATGACGATAAAGGGGAAGTGTCATAAAGTTATTTACCAATGGTATTTTATTGCTGCAAAAGGTTCTGCTGCATGGGTGGAGGTCTGCTGCACTCACACACAGACATTCATAAATATTAAGAGAATTGTCCTTACCTTTAAATGGGACAAACAGTTCTGCAGGAAGATATGCCAATTATTTAAAAAAAACTGCTTCTGACTGACACACAACAAGCAGGTAATCAGTGGATACAAAGCCTGTTTGAAGAGGAAAATAACTTGTCAAATTTATCTTTCAGAATTACAGCACGCAAGAGAATAATTGAAAGATTTCCATACGGAGTTACGGAGTTCTGCGGTTTAAAAAGCTGTTTCACTAAACTTGGGGAGGGGGAATAAATCAAACAATCCTCAAATCAAATAGACTACAACTTACTGCTCTACTTCTCAGTCATTCAACTACTGAGTCCTATGTCGCTGGCCATTCCTGATTTCTGTGTGACTACTAACCTCCTAGTGGCACTGCATTAAAACTGCTAGCACATTTGCAAAGCTAAGTGGGGCTCAGTAGGGTTTCAAATTGAATGGGGGGCTGCATGTTGAGATTCCTGCAATGCAGGAAGTTTGACTAGAGCACCCTCAGAGTCCCATCCAAGGCTACAATTCTATGATTCTATGCTACTTTGCTAAATTGTATGCATGAGTTCTGTACAAATACTCAAAACATAAACATTTTCAAATACCAATGAATGCTTCTTTCTTGAGCTCAGGTCAAAGGTAGTCTGGTAAAGCATTTCCACAAAGTTTTTCAGACATGGCACATTCACTTCATTTTTAACAGCCTAATGTCGAATAAAGAAATAGACCAAAAAGAACTCTTTAGAAAAGGAAACAAAGACACTGAAATTCACAGCATGATAAAAGGCTCTGTGAAATAAGCATTTAAAATCACCTTACAGATTTCATTTAAGTCTTGCGGCTCACATGAAATGAATGTGCAATAAATCACGCAGCACTAAAGTTAGTCAAGCAATAAACATTTACATGTAATTAGGTTTAAAAATAATACAACCCTATCAATGGATAAAAGTGATTCTGAATCACAGGCTCTTGTATGCTTCATTCCAATCCACTAATCAGGACCGGGAAGAGGAAGGGTTCTTATCAAAGTTGTACTGCATTTTTTAAGTGCTGGGTACCTAGAAATAATGATATATGCTACAGTTTGGATCAGATCCTACTTTATCCCCATGGCATGGCTCCACATATGGCCAAGACTCTCACTAGGTTGAAGTTAGTCTTTGTATGCAATCTCTAAAGAGGCAGCTGTATTTATAATAAAGCTATCAATATCTTTTAGTTGGTTTTAATCAAGACATCGGCTGAAATTTGCATGCATCCACATACATAAACAAACAATACTTTTTTTGAAGATCCCGAATCAACAGAGTTCTATTTTACATAATAATAATAATTTTAAAAAACAAAATTGAAAACAAAGATTTTAAAAATATGTTCAATTTTGTAAAAATGATTTTGCTTTCATTCAGATTCAACAAAAAAGGGAAAAAATATTATTTATTTCACCAAAGTTGTAAGAGAGGTAATGCTTTGGTCTTCTTTTGTTTACAGGTTTAATGGAAGGTTTGAGACAACTGAAGCAACTAACTTTGGATTAATTCCCACCATAATTTAAAGCATACACCTGCAGGCCTGAACAGACCCACAATAATCACTAGTATGTCATGGGGAACAGAGCTGGTTCACATGTAACACTAAGTTAAACTATGGGTTAGTGTGAATCTGTGAGCGGGAAGCCTCCTGGAGAGAATATCATCGCCATTTTGCTTCTCCTGCTGCTGCACTATGTCATAATGTGGGCTTAGTGACTTGTCTGAACCTATGTTTGTGGCTTATCTTGCTTTAGATACACCAGGAGCTGTAAACAAAACTTGCAAACCAAGGTTTACAGTTTGGAGTTTACGTACATTAGACAAACCACGAGCCCAGGTTCAGATGATATGGCTTAGTTCACAGAAGCGCAGCGCAAGGGGTGGCAGACGTAGAAGCACATTAGCTACAATCTCCTTTCCAGAAACTCTCATGATTGCACATTCATGCTAAGCCATATTTTGGCTTACTGTTATTACACACGAACCAGATCTTTGTCTAAGCAACACAGTTGAATGGGGGAAGAAAACATGTGCACACATGCTTACACACACACACACACACACACACACACACACACACACACACTTCTTCTGTGGAAGAATGAAATCTACTTACAGCAGCAACAGGAATGAGTATTTCTACAAACAAACCAGCCAGTGAGTGCTTAATGTCTTTGTCTTTTACTTCCAAGAAGTACTGTGCACATTCCTGTAAGAAAACAAGTTGACAGATTATGAAGAGCTTCCCATGTTCATATATGAGAAATCCAAACACTGGCCTTTTAAAACCAAATGTGTCTATGCAGTGCCAACATTTAGTATGCATTAGCTACAAATCAATTGAGCCCAATGAAGCTCTGACACGGAACCATTAGGAGCAGCAGCTTCTCCACGCTGTTTTATGGGAAGGTGCATGGCTCAGCAATACAGGACATGCTTTAAATGTAAAATGTCCAAGGATCAATCCCTAATGTTTTAGAAGACTACAAAAGAATCCTGTCCATGACCTTCAGTCCTCAGATTTCACCACCCCCCAGCATCCAAAGGTCTCCTCCCCCCTCAAAAACTCTACCCTTTCTCCTTTGAGGGCCTATTTGCTTGGAATTGCCTCCCTGTTTAAAGGATTCTTTTTCTGCCTCTCTTTCTTCAAATCCCTCCTCAAAACCTGCTTTTTGTGAAGTCATTAGCTCAGCAACCTAGATACAAAGCCTGTAGCTAAGCACATGCTATGGAAACAATCACATAAAATCATAGAAATGTAGAGCATGGGTAGGCAAACTAAGGCTCGGGGGCCAGATCCGGTCCAATCGCCTTCTCAATCCGGCCCATGAACGGTCCGGGAATCAGTGTGGTTTTACATGAGTAGAATGTGCCCTTTTATTTAAAATGCATCTCTGGGTTATTTGTGGGGCATAGGAATTCATTCATTTTTTCTTCTTCAAAATATAGTCCGGCCCTCCACAAGGTCTGAAGGACAGTGGAGCGGCCCATCCAGTTCAACCCCCTGCAATGCAGGAATATGCAGCTGTCCCATATGGGGACTGAACCTAAAACCCTGACATTATCAGCACCACGCACTAATCAACTGAGCCAGGTTAAATATTCTTCCACTTCTCTCTCCCACTTCAGTATCTCCTGTGTCTAATTTCAGATAGTAAGTTCCTCAGGGGCAGAGACCTGTGCCCTTGTGCTCTGTTAAGCACTGTTCACACTGAGGGCGCGAAAGAAGTAAAATAAAATAAAATAATTTACCTGCATGAACTGAAACGATGCTTCAAAATCTTCTACAGGATACATTTTTACTCTGAAAAACTTCATCCCCATAATTAAGCTGATGATACTTTGTACCACATGAGGACTCTGTTCCTTTTGTCGCAGTTCCTTTAATTCTGTGACAAACTTCTTTCTGACAGCTTGAAACCTAGATTGTGGAAAGGCAGACACAAAGGCTGTTCAATATTCTTTAGATTATTTATATTTAAAACAGATTTTCTGGTCCCTATGTATTACGCTCTGCCATTAAAAAGCTGGGTAGCCATGGGTCATTTGGACAATCTGGGAAAGAGTCTGGGACTGCTCCTCAACAGCTGTCCTTTCCCTACCATTCTACTATGGTCCAGTTCTCAGATCACAAACCATACATTGAATGAAACCATGGTTCACTGTGAAGAATCTGAGTGCTACTCTATGCTGCTCAAAAGAATGTGCTTAGTGCCACCCCACTCCTTCTTTTCAGTGTGCCATGGAGGAAACAAGCTGGAGGATGGGCTGCCTTCATGGGCAAACCAGAACTTGTGGTTCATTTCTCTCCTAACAAACCACAGTGGTAAACAAAGAACAAATCTTGATTTACCAATGTGGTTTGTTAGGAGAGAAATGAACCACAAGCACTGATTCATCCGTAATGGCAAGTTGGCCTTTGCCCTATTTCCTCTCAGCATGCTGAAGCGGAAAGTGGAGAGGCAGGAGAGGCACACAGCTGAGCAGTGTGCACTCTTGAATGATAGTTTCAAGTGATACATGAACCAGGGTTACTTTTCAAGTGTTCTAAGAACTCGTTTGCACCTTTAATAGTGCCAGCTGTTTAAAAAAAGTGTTTTCTATTCAAAATAGGAAGCACTTCAACAGAGAAGCTGCTATGGGAATATATCTATCTGGCAATGAACTGCTGTCACAAGATGTCACATATTTAGATGCTATTGTTAAGATAAGGATGCACGCAACCTTCAATCACCACTCATGAAAATTTCCATATGAACATGAGTCACAAAGGAGAATGTTCCAAACCTTGGAAACCTCGTGTAAAAAGAGCAGCTTACTTTGATTGCGCAAGAACCCCTATTACTTCTGCGTATAAATCTGCAATAATATGCACATTCCCAGTGTTGGTTCCTGAATACCTGTGAATAGAAGGAAGTACACAAATAAAAACTACAAACTTAATACTCAGTAATGGCTACAACTGATACAATGCTGCGCACAATGATAAGAGATACACAATCTACTAGAAGGAAGGTGTTATATATATATATATATATATATATATATATATATATATATATATATATATATTTTTGCTTTCGTAGATTTTCATTCTCCCAGCAGACAAAGGTAATTTCATTTTCGTAGATAATCATTCTCCCAGCAGACAAAGGTAATGCCACTGTTGTGATGAACACATCGGACTACCAAGCAAAACTATCAAATCTACTCCAAGACCCTACCTACCAACCTATAAAAACAGATCCCACCACCTATCTGGAAAAAACCACCAAATCCAAAATAAAAGCCTCTCCTATCAGTGAAGAAATCCAGCTAAGAATCATCCCCAGAGAAAAATCATCCAGATGCCCCAAACTCTACGGTCTCCCCAAGATACACAAAGAAGGAACACCACTCAGACCAATAGTCAGCTCCATAGGCTCACCTCTACAAAATCTCGCTAAATTTCTCGCTAAGCAACTTCAGCCCTATGCAGAATCTATCGCTTCACACGTTACAAACTCCTTCCAGTTCATAGAAACAATAAAGAAGCAAAACCTACATCCCGATGACCTACTTGTGAGCTTCGATGTTGTATCTCTCTTCACACAAGTGCCCATTAATGAAGCCTTGACAGCCATTCAAAACAAATACAATCCCCCCGAATACATCCTGGACCTGACCAACCACTGCCTAACCAACACGTACTTCATCCACAATGGACAAAGATACAAACAGATAGAAGGAGCACCTATGGGATCACCCCTCTCACCGGTCATCGCAAATCTGTACATGGAACACTTTGAAACCAATGCTTTAGACAAGTCAGAACACAAACCCAAACTTTGGCTCAGATATGTTGACGACACCTTTGTAATTTGGCCACACGGGAAGGAAAAACTAGATAGCTTCCTCACACATCTCAACAGCCTACACCCCAAAATACAATTCACTATGGAAATAGAAGCCAACAACCAACTTCCCTTCCTTGACGTCCTAATCTACAAAAAACCTGATGGCTCCCTAGGACACACTATCTACCGGAAAAAAACACACACCAACCGCTACTTACATGCACAATCACACCACCACCCTGCACAAATAAACTCCGTAGCCAAGACTCTCATCTCCAGAACCAAACGCCTGGCTGACAAAGACCACTTGACAACTGAGTTACAGAATCTCTCAAATGTGTTAATCGCCAACGGATACCAGCAAAACAGGGTTACGAAGCTAATCCAAAAAGAAACACCCCCCAAAAACCAAGACACAGAAGAAAACAATGGCATGGCCCTCCTTCCTTATATCAAGGGCACTACAGATAAAATTAGCAAAATCCTCCATAAACACAATATCAAAACAGCCTTTTGCACCAACCAAAAAATAGCCAATATCCTCAGAAACCCAAAAGATAAAATCCAGTTAGAAAACCAAGGGGTCTATGAAATACCCTGCAAAGTCTGCCCAGCCACGTACATTGGACAAACAAACAGACGAATAAATGCACGTATCGCAGAACACAAGAATGCCGTCAAAAAAGAAGAAAAAACTTCCTCTCTTTACCAACACATGAAAGAAACAGGACACGAAATTAATTTTGCAGATTCCAAATTGCTCTTCAACATGGAACATCACCACAAGAGAATAATCATGGAAGCCATCGAGATAGAGAAACACCCTCACAACATGAACAAGCGTGACGACACGTCCCGCCTGCCAGACATCTGGAAATTAGCCCTCCCCACAAAAACCGACACCAGAACCAGAGGCACACAGAACGCCATCTCCAATCAACCACACCAGACCCAAACCCAGACCCTCTCCACAGATAAATTACAGACACCATCCAGTAGCCAAACCATAGTGGCACCTCCGGATGCTGCACCCCCCTGCAATCCCTACACAGATCTGGCTGGCACAGGGCACAAAACCACAGCTCGCCCCTATACACGAAGCCAAGCCAGAGCACAACTAAGTGCAGTACAGCCATCTTCTCAGAAAAACTCTTTACAAGGTCAAGAGGTCAAGACACGAAAGCTTTAGCAACTAATCCACACCTAATGACCCTCCTAAGTGGTACTCAGAATATCACTCAAGTAATCACTCAAGATATCCCTCAAGTAATTAATGAACAAAAGAAGAAAAGGCACATTAACCTAGGAACTTCCTCTCTGCCCAGAACGTTGGAGGCTATACACCACACCCCCTCAACAGTATTTATAGGAACTCAAACACTGAGATCCTGCTCTGTTCTAGTAACAAGAAGCCGAAAGCACCAGCCTGAAGATGACGAGTGAGACCTCGTCGAAACGTCGCCTAGACACCCCAACTCTTACACGGGAAGACACCCGAAGACACCAAAATATATATATATATATATATATATATATGGATATGGATAGATAGAGGCAGGAGAGAACAAAATTATATTTGCACTGCCACACTGATGACAATATTCAAGCTCAAACTTGTAACTGAGGTTTATAGTTATAGATCAGGGAGGGCAATCTGCAGCCCTTGAGCTAGTTTCAAAAGTCGTATGCAAGCATAGTTTGGATTTCTAGCAAGAGCAATCTGTCCCTTTTCTCTAGCAGTCCACAGAGTGGAAATGGAAGAAGGGGTGGGAGGGAGAAGGTCCACCCATAACTGTGTTCAGTTCCACCCATTACTGGCCTGCTACAGGAAATCCAACCCTGACAGAAAAAAGCTGCCCATCCCTACTAAAGATTAAAAGAATTGTGATGATTTTCTACACAGGATGCACTTCCATGTAGTAGTAAATAAGGCTGGCAACCTATGTATTGACAATTACATTTGATAACAAGTACTGCATAGTTGGCTCCATAGAATAATGGTGTACACAATGCACCAAAAAACTAATATTCACACACATTTTATCTGTCATTCTCTACACAGAAGTAGGGATTTTATCATATGTAAAATGGTTCAAAGCCACATTGATTTCAAAGGAATTTCCTTTTAGGCTTCAAATTAATATCTAAATAAATGGAACATCATAAGGACAGAAACAGAACTTATTTGAAATTGGGCTAAACTTCCGCAAGCTGCTTTTGGCATCACTATAAATAAGCAATATAATATTTCTTGTATATCCCTTTATGCTACATCTAGGCCTTATTAGATTTTGAAAATACTACTTAACAAAAATGTAATTAAAAATTAGCAAACAAATAACAATTTAAAAAATATATTCACATCTTAAACCTGAAGATTTGCAATAGTGTATCTTTTATCTGTGATACCACACTGACCAATGTCCACTGGGTAATCAAATCAAAGTTAAGAACTTTTGAAAGAAATGTACATTTTTTTGCCAAATGTGCTTACCCTTCCTTGTGTTTAAAGTGCTTAAAAGCCAAATTTAGAACTTCATGAACTAAAGGGTCAGGCACTGGATGAACAGGTATCTGTAACACAGAAGGCACATGTTGCTAATCATTACTTCTTAAATGTTTTGTCAGGAAATAACTTGCATGTTAATAGATAAGTACACATCAACTCAGAGAAGAGTGCTTTATATCACTTATACACCAAAATGGCTTCCAAACAGTTTACAACTATATAATCCAGGCATGTCCAAAGTCCATTTTGGGGGCCTAATCCAGTCCGCCAGTTGGTTCTAATCTGGCCCCTGTGGCAGTTTATTTCCTGGGGTAAAATCCTAAAAAAACCTTAACAACCTGGCCCTCTTTGAAATTTTTTTGGACACCACTGATATAATTAATCCATAATTAAAATAGGCAATAACAAATCCATTGGGACATGAAACATCCTTAAGCAAAATAGACAATAAAACAAACAATTAAAAAGCACAACCATTAAAGCAGTTAAAATAACAACATCAGATGTTCAGTTTAGGAAAATGTTTGCCCAAATAGGTGTGTTTTCAGGAGATGGTGGGATGACAGCACTGATGGAGCCTCTCGAATTTCAGCAGGGAGAGCATTCATCAGTGGTGCCACCGGTGAAAAAACCCACCTCCATGCTACCACAGGCCAATAATCATCAGGCTGTGGGGAAGTGGAAGAGGAAGACAAGTTTTTGAGACAACCTGGCCCAGTGTTACCTAGGGCTTTGTATGTAAGCAGTAAAACCTTAAAACTGGCTTGGTGGCTAATAGGCAGTCATTGCAGAGCCCCTCAGTGTGGGCTTGAGATGTGCCCAATAAGGAGTGCCACTCACCCCCCCCCCGTCCTGTGCAATGGCATTCTGTACCAGCTGCAAGGGAAGCCCCTCATAGAGTGCATCACAGTACTGTAGTCCAGATGTGCAGTTGCCAACTCATTTGCCACGATGGAAAGCAGGGATCTAAATAAATGAAGCTATATCCTACTACTTGCATCTCTTTATTCACTGACATAGGAGATTTGATTTAATGGATCTAGATTCTAACTTGTACAGTATAAGAGAAAACAGCTTAGGAAGCAAAGAATGTTTTGGACAGCTAAAAGGATTACTGTAATATCACATGTCCTCTGCTTACATAGGCCTCATTTTTGCACATAAGCATTTAGGCAGACTACACAAATACTCAGTTCATCAAACAATTAAAATAAAAAAGATTACTAGAGATAGCGCATAGATTGCAAAACTTAAAGCACTTACCTGTTTTAGAACTTCAACTAAAACTAAACAAAAAATAAAATCTACAGCTAAGTCTCTCCTTTCAAGTAGATAATCCCTCTCACGCTGCTGCTCATCCCTGAAACAAAAACAAACATAGCGTAAGACTCTTTTCCTCTTAAAAAAGACATTTATACGATGCATATTATGGTTTATATTTTTCATTTGTTGGCCCGACCAGTCAAGTGAGTCTTTTCCATTCAGTTGCGCCCCTCCCCATCCTGCTATTCCACACTATCTGGAATTTCATAGTAGCAGAAAAGAAAAATGTTATGAAGGAAAAACCTACTAGGAAACTCTTGTGATTCTACCAACCTTATTTTTAGAAGCAAAGTTGGAAATTATAACAATAATAAGATCATTCACGATGAAATGCTTAATTATTGAGGCAGCAAGTTTAACACAAGAAATCATTATATCCTAAATGTAATGATCACAGACATCCACTCACCCCTTGGATTTTGTGCTGGATCGAGGTCTGTACTCATAAGATTCATCTTCAGTTCCATTTTGGCGTTTGTACCAATCAAACAAGGTACGTAGTAAGGAGGGAAGACAGTGCTCTGCTACTGAGCTCATAGAGCTTATCAACTGTAAAGAGGAAAAGTTTGGGTGCATAAAGTGCTTTTATTTATGCAGCATCTTTTCACAGCATTCCCCCTTCTTACTTTTTTGGGATATGACACACGTACTATAACACATCAACACTACATATTGCAACAGCCTTGCTTTGTCATTTTTCAACCCTGAATAAAAATAAACGTGTACATAATGGGAGTTGGGAGTCCATGAACATACAGAGAGACACAGGTTTCCCATCCCTAATGTAAGTAATCAGTTTTCACAAATGTTGACAGAACTAATGTTGCAGCATTGCTTTCCTGTTATTTTTAAGATACAGGATTGCATCCAACAATGTCACTCAGCTGGTGGCAAGTCTTCCATCAGCAGAATGGGAAGGAATTTTCATCTCTTCCCTAACACTTTGGAGCAGATTTGAGCAGGTATAATCAAGACCGAGGAGCTAAAAGTAAGGGCAAAAATCACCTAAAATTGCTTCCCTCCTTGTCTGGCTAACAGCTGCGCATGCACCTCAGTGGCTTATTAATGGGATTAAAAAAGCAAGGTTTTTTAAAATAAATAAATTCAAAACTCATGCTTTAATGCAACTTTAATGGATTAATTGATCAACTAAGTCTCATATGTTTTAGGATGCTAACTGAATGACAGTCCTACCTCTAAAATAATTTCAAGACAAGAAATAATCCAAAACTAGATTTGACCAACAAGTGCAGCCACACTTGTATTGGCCAACATGAACAGGAATTAAAATATCCTTAACTAAGTCACATCCATTAGATATTAGTCTTTGAAAGTCTTCTGTGATTTCTTCTGCCATACCCTCCCCCAAATTTCAGAAAATGAAACATTTGAAAATGGAACACAAATGAAAATTTTAAAAAGTGAATTAAACATTTGTTTAATTCATTTTTTAAATTTTCATTTATGTTTTTAGCCCATTTTATGGAGACGAAATCTATTTTCAAGGAAAGCAACAAATTGTAACAGAAAGCTTCTCTAACCTGGTCAAACTGAAGATCTTCACCTCTCTGAAGAGATCTGGACAAGAGCTTTTCCTAGAAATAGAATAGTGAGTTAAAGCACCAAGTTGTACCCAACAGATCAAGCACCCCAAATGCGAAATAATTCAGGCTTATCCTTGCCTTCTTTTCAGATTGGTTGGGCACTTGTAAAGTAGAATGGTAACTTCAATTGTTGAATACACTCCATGTGTCTATTCCACATGGACAAATCTGGGACTTTGGTCCACCACACTGCCATTGACAGCCATCCAGCTCCAATGCAGTAAAGCAGCTGAAATTAACCACGGAATAGGATACCATTCTATATCAATATTGCCTAAATGAAATGTCTGCTAAGGGTGTGAACCTTAATAGCTGTAATTTCTAAGCATTTTAGAGATTGAGTGAACATAGAAAACCCTTAAAACAAAATGTTAAAATGGAAGAGATTTTTTTGTTGGTTGAATTAGAATGAAGTTTTTGAGAGTGGCTGTACCTATAACTCCCTCATCACGCAAACTTGAAATAGAAAGTGCTAAACTCACTGCAAAAGGGAAGGAAGGAAGGGAGGGAGGGAGGGAGGGAGGGAGGGAGGGAGGAATAACCTAATTAAATAAGGAATCACACACTATTTATAAGGACAAGAATTCATGTGCACCGACATGCGCCCCAGCTAATGTCACCCAGTGAACTGGTTGTTACAGAGAAAGAAGCAGCAACAGCCAGCAAAAGTTGGCAACCCCCACATCCGGTTAAGGGGAAAAAAGTTAGCAACACTTCTATTTCACTTATTAGAAATTTCACTTAATAGCCACATTGAAGGCATAGTAGAGGAGTCACATATGCACATCCCTTCATCCTCCATCCAGTTGACCAAGAGGCATTATTGCCATTAAAGGACACATTTCAGACTGGATAGAGAGGGGGGGTGTACTTGGTCCCTGGGCTATGATTCCCCACCCCTGCTTTGAGGACTATATTAGGTTTTCCAAGGAACTATACGAACAGCTACAAAAGCCCACAAACAGTGAGCATAAAGGTAAAGGTATCCCTGCCCATACGGGCCAGTCTTGACAGACTCTAGGGTTGTGCGCTCATCTCACTCTAGAGGCCGGGAGCTGGCGCCGTCCGCACACACTTCCGGGTCACATGGCCAGTGTGACATCGCTGCTCTGGCGAGCCTGCAGCAGCGCAGCACACGGAACGCCGTTTACCTTCCTGCTATAAAGTGGTACCTATTTATCTACTTGCACTTTAAGGGTGCTTTTGAACTGCTAGGTGGGCAGGAGCTGGGACCGAAAGACGGGAGCTCACCCCGCCGCGGGAATTCGAACCGCCGACCATACGATCGGCAAGTCCTAGGCACTGTGGTTTTACCCACAACGCCACCCGCGCCCCTCACAGTGAGCATAGTTGGGCAATAAAATTAACAAGTACACAGGGGGCATTACACTGAAAACACCAAGTACAAAATGCTATACAAATGCCCACCAAAGGCCAGTTTCTTCTTTATTTGTACCAACTCCACTTGAAGGGTCATAATTAGCAGATTTTAGCTTACACTAAGCTTCATTTCAATTCTATGAGGGGCAGAGAAAACCATTAGCACTTATCCTTGTCAAAAGACAGTATGACCTTTGCAGTGCTGACTGAATGAGGAAGAACATAGTGTTTGCCATTCTGAGAATTACTTTCCTGTTACCTTTCCTCCTTGTGATTTTTTTTCCACATGATAAGCCACTCATAGCATTCCTTTGAATCCTGAAAACAGGTCTTTACATTGTTTGTTTATTGTTTAATAATACACAAATACAAAATGGGGGGGGGGAATCCAGTATGAATTATTGCCTATCCCTCCCCTGCTGTTTCACAAAGCAGTTTTCCAGTTGCTTTTCATTATTGGTTTTGTTGTTGATATTCTGTTCATGCATTTGCCAAGGTACGATCTCCCTTTAGGATGCAACTTTATTGACAATTCCTACAGCGAGAGCAGACACTCCCTGCTGCTATCACTGTAGTCAGCACATGCCAAAGCAGCCAGCTGTGAAAGAGCAGCACAACTTGTTCTAGCAGTTCGGCCAATATGCACCAGGTCCCCCCTTCCCATTTTTTTTGCCTCTTGAGGAACATGCTAGATTCTCCACAAACATTTTACAACTCATTGAAGTACTGATTCGATTATTATTTCCAGGGTCACAGTGAAAAGTATGTATGAAAAAATAAAAGAAATAAAGCAGTCAGGAGTTGTTATCTAGTTAATGTAGCCACAGTTCTTTGCTTCTTCCATCTCTGTCTTTATGCTAGAAGACTAAAGCTGGATCAGGGAGCAAACACGAGGAACTTCTGCAGTTTTAGATAGTGGCTGCATTTGAACATCATGATAAAAATGATGGCTAATCATAACGTGAAAAAGCTGCAGCAAATCTTGTGCTCACATGCTCTTCCTCTGCTATCCACCTCCACTATGGCAGCAAAGAAGGGTGAAGCGTTCTGTTCCATTTTTTATCCATCACAGCTTGATGCTTTGTCTAAACCTGACAGACTGGATGGATTGTTTGAAATGATCTAATTTCAAACCTTGTGTTGTGGAGCTACTTGGTTCCTCCAAAAAATACAGCTAAGATTAACCACACTTTACTATTTGGATACAACACTAAATTACAGTTAATAAAAATTGGAAGCAAAAGATTCTGATCAACTCACAGTCATGTCAGAGAAGGTGGTGTAACATATGGGTTGTATTTAACTAACGTTTAGACAAAGTAAAGGTAAAGGGACCCCGTTAGGTCCAGTCGCAGACAACTCTGGGGTTGCAGCGCTCATCTCACTTTACTGGAGCCCGCGTACAGCTTCCGGGTTATGTGGCCAGCATGACTAAGCCGTTTCTGGCAAACCAGAGCAGCACATGGAAACAACGTTTACCTTCCCGCTGGAGAGGTACCTATTTATCTACTTGCACTTCGTGCTTTCGAACTGCTAGGTCGGCAGGAGCAGGGATTGAACAATGGGAGCTCACCCCGTAATGGGGATTTGAACCACCAACCTTCTGATTGACAAGCCCTAGGCTCTGTGGTTTAACCCACAGCGCCACCCATCTTTTAGACAAAGTAGACCATGAATAATATCAGTAGGTAAAAGTTAGTTGAATACATCCCTATGAGAGTGGGGTCATGGCTCATCATAACATCTGAACATATTTACATTAAACTGGAATAGGAAGCACTCATGGTTACTTGACTGAGACACACAGTAGTTCTAATATGATGTGGCATTTACAGATTGTGCAGTTAAAGATGTTCAATTGCTGGAAATTTTGAAGTATGATAAAAAATAAAGCTTGAAAACTACTTAGGATAGAAACAGGTGGCACATGAAGACGTTACAATGCCTATAATAAATCTATAATATTTTATTACTTTACTACTAAAATAGTAGACTTTTCTTTTAAATGTGAACTAAGGCCATAATCAGCCCGATTATGGCCTTAGTTCACATGTAAAAGGAGTTACAACAGGTGCGCAAACAGTGGTTTACTGTACCTATTCTGTTTTTCAAAGAAAATGAATTATATTTCCTCTGATCACTTATCAGTGAAGAAGGCTGCCAAAAGTCAACCGTTTTCCACAAGTAAACAATACAGTAAGGTTTTTGAAAAGCTGCAGCTTATAATATACATGCAAGATCATCAGTGCATATCATAAAATAAACCTTTGCTGCTCTGCATTCTTTATTTTTTTTTGCCTTTAGTGTTAACAGTTTTTTCTTGTAGTAACAGAAATGTACCATGTGCAGCAGCTAATTTTCTCATACAAAGAAAATTAATTTTATCATGCAGGGGTTAAATAAATTGTCTAGACGGAACTATTATATTACCAACACAAAGGCTGATACATTTAATCAATATGCTATATTGAAGGCTGAAATTTAGTTGCTTAAGATACATAAGTTGAAAGGTGTAATACAATAATTAAAATAAAAGGCCAGTGAGTTACTAAAATTTAGTGATGAAAGAACATGTAACTTGCAAACCATTGGATGGGTCAATCATAACATGTATGAAACTCTCTAGTGCTTGATCTATCTTACACGATACCTTACTTCTTGTAGCTGACATATTTACATTTTAAAATTGATATGCTCACACCATGATCCAAATATTCACATTGTGGAGGGTCCTTCTACCCAAGTCAAAGCTTCATACCTCAGAGTCAGACAGCTTTAACCCAAAAAAACACTGTAAAACCTGTTCCAGAAAAGCTAAGTTACAAAATTATATGCAACAGTTCTTTCTACATTTTTAATGGCTGCTCTTGTTGCACCTTTATCTGGAGGCTTGCTGAAGTACTGAGTTGTGGTGGCTACTGTTGGTAGTGGGAGGCAGAGGTAGCACACTATGCCTTGTCTATAGTAATTCAATTCAATTTAACTGGATTCATAAAAATACTTTCTAATATTATCAATTATCAATATTAATATTATCTAATATTACTAATGTCAAGGCTGGACAGGCTTTAGAGCTCCATCTCTCTTCTACTGGACATCCTCCTAGGTATCATTCTTATTTCCCCGGCTCAGGCTGGCAGTGGCCACAGTGTGCAGACCACCCGTGCACCTCTTTCCGTGCTCAGGCTGGCAGCAGCCACAGCCTGCAGAGCTGCCCAAGCCACCCCATGCCCGCGCCGTCTACACCCGAGCCAATAAAAAATAGAAATAGAAATCCCAGATTTTTTCTTTAAAATGTGAACATCCCCCCCAAAAGAGGACATGTCTGGGATTTCCCTGACGTATGGCAATCCTATTCTATTCAGCCAATTTCAAAGTCATCTTGTTATCAAAATAAGGTTAAACTATTTCAGAAGAACATGGACAATTAAGTGAAGGCTATATAAATGAACTCACCAAAGGTTCAGCCATTACAACTTCAATTTTCTTTTCAGCTTGAATAGCGAACTCAGCAAAGAGGCTCTTGATGACATATTCACCAGGTTTGACATCTGGATCAATGGTTATATTAGACATGATGACACTTCTCTTTTCCCAGGTAGAATTGATGGTGGGAGAAATTCTGCGTTTAGTAACGCTTCTGGCTGGTGCTGATGCTAGATGGAAAAGAAATATTGATCATTAATAATAAAATAAAATCAGAAACATCAACACAGCATTTCTCAGAAGTAGCAAAACCTTTTACAAAGTTAACAGATTAATAAATGCCTCTAATAGAGGAGGAAAGAAGCTCTAATTTTGTGACCACTTCCTTATGTTTTAATTAGCAACAAACAAGGAACAAAATACAGCCAGCAAAGAAAATATACTTGTAAGGTACTTCAAAAGTATGATACAATCATATTTTCATATGTGTAGTTCTTGTTGTTGATTATGTTTATTAAATTCAAGGATATGAATCATTGACAAGTTTACATAATGAGGAAGCATAAAAAGGATTCTAGACACAATACTGGTACTGACATATTTAAATTTGTTTCTTTCCTTTGAAAATCCTCCATCCCCTCTTATCTTTTTCATATCATAAATCTTGAGGCCAGTTAACACATTTTAAAAGCCAAGTAAATACAATTATTCTACGTGTCCTGTTCTCTGACTCCAAAGCCACTAGGGGCAAACAGATTTCTGAAATATAGTTGACTTCTCAATGTAAATTCTGCCTGAAATCATTTTCCTGTGGAAATCTTAGCTTTAGGCAACTCTACCAATATCGCTTTGAAAATAGCTGCAACAGAGCTATTTAGAGTGGTCTTTATCAGAAAAACAAAGAAAAGTAAACAGATACCAAATAAAAGTCATTTCCCATGGCAATTTTAACACAGACACACTCCTGAAAATATTCCTTTCTGGGGGGGAAATCCAGTTCAAATTAATACAAAAGAGATATACTTTCTTTTAATACCACTTAAATACCATTTAATGCCATTTTAACACCACTTTTAATACCAATCAAAGATACTACTCTACAACTCCAACACGTATCTAAGTTACTCAATTAGTCAAAAGGTTGTTTTCAGATGTGCAGGTGCTGTAACATCTTAAATTGAAATATGAGAGTTATCAAAGATTCAAGGTCAGGCAGACAGAATGTAATACAGCAGGGGTCAGCAACCTTTTTCAGCCGTGGGTCAGTCTACCATCCCTCAGACCATGTGGTGGGCCGGACTATATTTTGAAAAAAAATTATGAACGAATTCCTATGCCCCACAAATAACCCAGAGATGCATTTTAAATAAAAGGACACATTCTACTCATGTAAAAACACCAGGCAGGCCGCACATATAACCCAGAGATGCATTTTAAATAAAAGGACACATTCTACTCATGTAAAAACACGCTGATTCCTGGACAGTCCGTGGGCCATATTGAGAAGGTGATTGGGCCGCATCCGGCCCACGGGCCTTAGGTTGCCTACCCCTGATGTAATAGAATAATTAATTACTCATGCTACTAGAGGCATCCTTTTATCAGAGACAGTAGGCCAGCCCACTTTCAATGCTTTAAGGAAGCAGGATTGCCTGACAAGGCAGGCCTCTCGAAGTCCCAGAAGCACCTGTGATATAACCAAATATATGTTAAGAGGAAAAACCCTGGAGCACAGCAGCACAAGTGGGCATGGGCCCCATGGTTGACAACACCATGCCAAGTCTTACATGAAAGCATTCCAGAGAAGCTGTGAACTGCCCTGAGACCTACAGGTGTAGGGCGGTATATAGATTTAAGAAACATGAATAAAAAAATAAAGCAGGCAGTCTGGTGAATAAAGAGCTCCAAGTGGAGCTCAAGGAGAGCTCAAGTCATGATATGGGCAGGCCACACTCACTCAGACAGAGTTTCCTACTTTTTAAAAAATGGAACTATTTGTTGTTTTCAATAGTGTTAAGTTACAAACAACAGGCCAACTACACATGTGTAACACTTCTTTGCAGTTCAGGCAGTACTGTAACAAACATTTACCGGTAATACTGCGGGATGTCTTCCTGGACATTGTGCTGAATTAGCCTTGGGAAAAGATTCCTACAAAATGCTTTGTGGGTGAGCACTTATATAAACAAGGGAACAAAAGTCTACAAAACTTTCTTTTGGGGCTTCCTCCACAAAACACTGTGCTAGCAAGTTAGCGCTAGCTGAAAAGTCACACACTTTATCAAGACCAACTTTTCTCCGCAAAGGGTGATTAAGGCTTCCAACAATGCGCTATTTCCGAGCAGGCTGCTGCTAAGAGGAATACAGTGGTGCCCCACAAGACGAATGCCTCGTAAGACGAAAAACTCGCTAGACAAAAGAGTTTTTTGTTTTTTGATGTGCTTCGCAAGACGAAAACGTCTTGCAAGTTTGTTTCCTTTTTCATAAAACCGTTAATACCCAGGGTGCATTGCTTGAAGAGGTGCAGTTGCGACTTGACTTCGAGGAGCAACTCATAGCACGCGGTGTGGTAGCCTTTTTTGAGGTTTTTGAAGACTCTGCTGATTTTTGAAGCTTTTCCAAAACTTCTTTTGCAGCCATTTGGTAAGTTAAACTTTTAAAACTTTTTTTTTTGGGGGGGGGGTTGGATTTTGGGTTGGGGTGTTTGGAATTCAAGGACTTGGTGTTGGGGAGGGGTTTGCAAGAATCTGGAAGCTTGTGTGGTTTTTTTCTGCATTTTAATGATTTTTTTGTGACCATTGGGCCACTCTGCTGTTGTTTAAAAAAAAATTCTGGGTTTGAATTTCTGTGTGGTGGGTGGCTGGGGGAACAGTTGAGGAGGGGTTTGCAAGAATCTGGAAGCTTGTGTGGTTTTTTTCTGCATTTTTATGATTTTCTGTGACCATTGGGCCACTCTGCTGTTGTTTAAAAAAATTCTGGGTTTGGATTTCTGTGTGGTGGGTGGCTGGGGGAACAGTTGAGGAGGGGTTTGCAAGAATGTGGGAGCTTGTGTGGGTTTTTTTTGAATTTTTATGATTTTCTGTGACCATTGGGCCATGTTGTTTTTTTTAAAAAAATTCTGGGTTTGAATTTCTGTGTGGTGGCTGGCTGGGGAAACAGTTGGGGAGGGGTTTGCAACAGTTGGGGAGGGGTTTGCAATTTCTGTGTAGTGGGTGGGTGGCTGGGGGAACAGTTGAGGTTTTTGAAGACATTGGTGATTTTTGAAGCTTTTCCAAAACTTCTTTTGCAGCCATTTGAGGTTTTGAAGACTTTGGTGATTTTTGAAGCTTTTCCAAAACTACTTTTGCAGCCATTTGGTAAGTTAAACTTTTAAAACTTTTTTGGAGGTTTTTGGATTTTGGGTTGGGTGTTTGGAATTCAAGGACTTGGTTCCGGGTTTGAATTTCTGTGTGGTGGGTGGCTGGGTGCTTTTGAATTTTTTGGATGTGAAGCACTGATTTATTTTATTTTTTTTTTTTTTTAATTTGCGAAGGTAGGAGCTGTGCTGTCATGGGACCCAAGAAGACTGCTGCTGCAGAGGCCGGCGAGAGGAAGAAGGAGAAGTTGACGCTGGAAATGAAGAAGGAGATCATCCGGAAGCACGACGGTGGAATGCATGTGACAGACCTCGCCAGGGAGTACGGGAGGAATCCATCGACCATTGGGACCATCCTGAAGATGAGGGAGAAGATCCTTGCGACTGATGCAGCCAAGGGAGTCACCAGAATCGTGAAGAACCGCCCAGCTGTTCTGGAGGAGGTCGAGAAGTTGCTGCTCATCTGGTTAGAAGAGAAGCAGCATGCAGGGGACACAGTGACTGAGGCCGTCATTTGTGAGAAGGCCAAGGCCTTGCACGCAGACCTTGTCCAGGAACAGCCAGGAACCTCAGGCGAGCCAAAAGTCTTCAAGGCAAGCAGAGGTTGGTTTGACCGGTTCAAGGCAAGATCTGGAATCCACAGCGTGGTCAGGCATGGAGAGGCTCCCAGTTCTGATGTTCCTGCGGCTGAAGACTTTGCAGCGGAGTTCCTGGAGGCTGTGAAGATGGAGGGCTACGTTTCACAGCAGGTCTTCAACTGCGACGAGACCGGGCTGTTTTGGAAGAGGATGCCCAAAAGGACTTTCATCACACAGGAGGAGGCCAAGTTGCCTGGCCACAAGCCCATGAAGGACCGTCTGACCCTGCTCTTCTGTGCCAACGCAAGCGGCGACCTGAAGATCAAGCCCCTGCTGGTGTACCACTCGGAGAACCCACGGGCCTTCAAGAAACACAAGGTCGACAAGGAGCAGCTGAGTGTCATGTGGCGATCCAACAGTAAGGCCTGGGTCACACGTGTGCTGTTTGTGGACTGGGTCAATCTTGCTTTTGGCCCTGCTGTCAAGCAGTACCTGCTGGACAACGACCTGCCGCTGAAGGCTTTGCTTCTGATGGACAATGCTCCTGCTCATCCTAAAGGCCTTGAGTTGGACTTGTTGGAGGAGTTCAGCTTCATCAGAATCATGTTCCTGCCGCCTAACACCACGCCACTGCTCCAGCCGATGGATCAGCAGGTCATCGCCAATTTCAAAACACTCTACACCAGGGAGCTTTTCAGGCGATACTTCGAGGTGACTGATTGCACCACCATCACCCTGCGGGAATTCTGGAAGAACCACTTCGACATCGTCACCTGCTTGAAGATGATCACCATGGCCTGGAATGGGATCAGCCAGAGAAATCTGAATTGCGCTTGGCGCAGCCTGTGGCCGGAATGTGTGGCACCAAGTGACTCTGATGTACCAGAGTCAACAGTGGTGCAGGACATTGTTGCCATGGGCCTGGAGGTGACAGAGGAGGACGTCAGCGAGCTGGTGGAGGAGCACGACCATGAGCTGACCACCCAGGAGCTGGTCGGACTGCAGGCAGAGGCTGCGCAGGCCTCGCTGGAAGAGGAGGAAGCAACTGAGGAACGGCTGTCCTCCAAAGAACTGAGGGACATTTGCATGAAGTGGAAGGATGTGCAGGCTTTTGCACAGCGGCACCACCCTGACAAGCACGTGGCACATGACCTTGCGAACACTTTTGATACGAGGGTCATGTCGCCTTTCAGGGAGGTGCTGAAAAGGCGGATGAAGCAGCAGACCATGGACAGGTTCTTCAGCAAGAAGCAAAGAGTGGAAGAGGAACCTTCTTCGAGTGGTGCCCCAGAATCTTAGAAAATGTACTGTACACTTTGTTGATTTTTAAATGTTTTTCTGTCATGTTTAGAAACTTAATTTATTGTTTTTTCAATTTTTGAAATGCTCTTTATATATAGTATGTGTGACTTTAAAGAGCAGTTAATAAACTCTTGTTGTACCAAATTTGGCTTTGTTTGGACTTTTTTTGACCATAGGAACGCATTAATTGATTTTCAATGCATTCCTATGGGATTTCGTGCTTCGCAAGATGAAAAATTCGCTAGACGAAAAAACTCGCAGAACGAAATAATTTCGTCTTGCGAGGCACCACTGTACAATTCAAACATTTCAGCATAACAAGTTCAAAGGGGTTGGAAAGATCAATTAACAGGGCCAGCACTGGGTCTGAGTTTACCGTTTCCAGAAAAGTCAGAAACACTGGATCATTTAAGCTTATAAAAACGGATTAACAGCAGCTGCAAATCAGTATTTCAGATCACCTCTTCCTCTGAGCCTGGGTGATAAGCAATAATTACCATTAAAATGGTACCTAATCTTGCAAATGAGCCTAACAGAAGAAAGATATACAATCCATAATACATATGAAATGCTGGCATTTCCTCTAATATTGAAAAGAAACAAAGGAACAGAAGTTGGTTTGTTTTGTGTTTTGCATCTTAGAAGAACTAGAAAGAGAACCTACCCAAGTGATGCTGACATAAAATCCCAACATATGTGCTATGTATAATCATCCCCACCCCCTTCTTCCCCCAACCTTATGCTGTATACAACACTGATGTCTCACTTCAAATCTAAAAAAAGACTCTATAATCTGAGACAATGCTTGTACTTTTGTAAACCAAGAAAATCTTCTAATAAAAAAGAACAACAACCGGCAATCCTGGCATCAATCTTGTATCCCCTCCAAAAATAGGCAGCTTTCCAATTGATTTTTTTGGCATCTTTGCCTAGTTATGCAACTAGGTTGTTCTTTTGCCTATCTCTTTTTTTGCAACAATGACTTCCCAACTATTTCCCAAGTGTCCTGGGAACTGAATACAAAGATAGAATGCTTATCCTTATCCTTTGAAGTAACTCAGAAAGGAAAGGTACTCCACAAGAACCAATTCATTGTTGCTTAGAAATTTGTGTGTATTTTTGGAAACAATTCTCAAAATACATCCAAGCAACGAATAGTGGCAAAAGGAAAACTTTGTTCTCAAAATGTATCAAACTGTTTTAGAGTAGTAGTGACTTCATGAAGACATTAAAACTAATATAATAATGATATGGTTAAGCAGTTTCACAGATGTATATGAGAGAGAGAGGGAGGGAATACACTAGTTATTGGAAGACAGTGGAAAACACTGGCTCAGAGATGATAGTCACATTTCTGCTCCATAAGGGTTGTTAGCATAGTCTACAAACTACTCTAGGACCACTTCTAGGTGCTCCAAGAATTGGAGCAACCTTTCATCACAATTGGCAAGCCTATGGATCATGAGACAAAACTGAATGGTCTAAAATACTCTTCTAGCCTTGGATCCTATTGAGGAAATGTATGAAAACATCCTCGAAACAGATGCAAATAACTACCTTTGTATGAGGTGTGCCACCAAGGCAACTAGCCCCTTTAAGACACCCCACGCTTAGCAGGGCTAACATGAAGTCAAGAGGCAGTCCTGGCAGTCGTGCAAACATAACCATGCATGAGTGGTGGTTAGTGCACAGCGGGGTTAAGATCACAAAGTTAGATTCCTAGACTCAGCTAGGTCACACCTCTTCTCCTCCAATGAGGGAGGAAAATGAAGCCTTCTCTTCCTGTTCCCTCTCTCTCCACGCCATGTAACTGACCAAGGAAGATGTGCCAATACGCCCATCTCAAAGACCAGCGAGGACCAGAAAATTCTCTTTATGAGTGCCATATTAGATGGCAGCACCTCTGTCTGTGTGCTTCTTTTTAAAGAACTGTGTTCAGCTACTGCAGATCTGATAAAGGCCATGATGTGCTGCCAGATTACACACCCAGGAATCAATACTTGCTTGGCATAAAGCAGCCTACTGATTCTTTGTTCCCTTCAAGAAGAAAGAATCCAAGGCAGGTAATATCTTTGAACAGTGCCATTTGGGCTTGAAGGAACAGAAAGATTGACATGACTCAGATGTGTTTTTCTTTTCTATTAGGCAATACCTTTGTATTATACCTGGGCCCAATAATTAATGCCTCTAGCAATTCTCTTAAGAATTTAGAGCCTTAGGCTGGTTGGGTCCATATTACAGTTTCAAAACTAGACATCCCTTCTGGCATCCACATTAGCCATTGGAGCTATGGATTGGAAGTGAACAACAGAGAAAAGGTTTTCTCAGATCATTCATCATTTCTTTAGAGGTAGAGAACAGAATAGCAAACTATTCTGCCTAAAAGTAGACCACCCAAGCAAAAGCAGAGTTAATACAGTGGTACCTCGGGTTACATACGCTTCAGGTTACAGACTCCGCTAACCCAGAGTTAAGAACTTTGCTTCAGGATGAGAAAAGAAATCATGCTCCGGCGGCGTGGCGGCAGCAGGAGGCCCCATTAGCTAAAGCGGTGCTTCAGGTTAAGAACAGTTTCAGGTTAAGAACGGACCTCCGGAATGAATTAAGTACTTAACCCGAGGTACCACTGTAATGTGAAATAAAGAAGCTAAAATTTGAAAGTTTCAGAAGTGCAAACACCATGCAATACAGCAGGCATGTCCAACTGGTCGATCGCGATCTACCAGTCTATCGCGTGATCCTGGTCTATTGGGGGGGGGGGAGAGACGACGACTTTGTGTCTTCCTCCCCCAAAAAAGCTCAACAACTTTGGCCAATCCAATGGGTAGATCACTGCCAGTTGTTTTTTTTATAGTGGGAGTAGATCGCAGTCTCTTGGGAGTTGGACATGCCTGCAATACAGTAATAATTTTTTTAAGTGTGAAAGCCTAGGGAATATGGATAACAGCCTTTCAGATGCTAAAGAGCATCTTCTTTTGGGGCAGGCAAAATAGTACCTGTATATAGCATCAGATTGATATGCACCCAAGTTGTCACCATCCTAGAAACTGCTCCAAGCCTGGTAGATGCAAACAGGACAGTGTTCCCTGGCTGCCTTACAAGAATGCAAGAGAGTAGGGAGCAAGCGTTGCCACACAAGAGTGATATGAGGTCAAAAGAGAGTAATTAGGAAAGGTTGAAGGAATGGGTATGCTTAGTATGTAGAAAAAAAGAACATGCTGACAGTTTCTTTTTTTTTTAAAGTTTTCACCTTACCTACTAGGACATGCAAAATATAGAACAGGAAATACTGGATTTAGTTACAGGAAAGTGGGGCAGAGGGAGAGAAAGAGGAAGTTTTAACACTACAGAAAGCATCCTAACTATAAGAACAGCTACCGGTATATCATGGAAATTCATGACTTCCATGCAAATCTAAAGAATACGCAGTCCTTTTTGAGATATTTATTCTTTTTACTGTATATTTATCTGATTTCCTCAAAGTAGCTCAAAGTGGTGCACAGGGTTCTTCCCCTCCCCATTTTATTCTCAAAACAACACTGCTAGATAGTTTTGGTTGAAAAACAGTGGCTGGCTAAAGGTCAGTCAATGAACTTCATGGCTCAGTAGGGATTTGAACCCTGGTTTTCCAGATTGTAGCCAAAAAAACCACACAATTCTAGCTCATTTTTTTATTCTGAAATCCCCACCATGGAACCCATGGCCTGCACACCATTCACAAACTTCAGGCACTTTCCTAACCAAATCTCTTTTCAACTTAGTTATACGCAAACATAATATTTGTCACATGGAGCAATATGCCCTACTTTACAGAGGACAGTCTATTATTCGAAAAAATCCTTTTAGCAGGTGCACTGGACAGATTCTTCCCCACCATGGTGAGATATATTGTATTTCTTTTTAAAATTATAGTAACTATTTCTAAATGTGTGCCTATATATAATGTAGCATAAGCATTGTTTTTGCAAATCTGTCCTCTTTTCGAGTGATGCGCAAGTAGCCATCCTATTGCCACTATTATTAAAAATCATAACCTTAAGGCTTTAGGCATGTTAGTATATTAATATGAAGGCATACAACACACACACACACACACATCATATAATATAATATATAATATATATAATATAAGGCTGTGGAACAAACTTTATTAAACCTGGTTTCATTTGCTTCTTCTGCCTTCCAATTCAAACTTTAATATATCATATGAAAGTGTTCCATATGCAATAGGAAGACTTCAATAAATATATATCCTAGCTCCTATGCTTTCATAAATACTTTAATGAACAGACTAGTGTCCCTAGTAGCCAAATTAATGCTGTTGCAGAAGCTCAAATCATTTCAACATAGCTATGAACAATGTGAGAAGATGAAAACACAACAGCACTTTCTTAAAATCATTCAGTGTGTGTTAAAAGAACTATGCATTTGCTATTTCATTTTCTTATGGGCTGGAAGCTAGTTTCCAGAGCAAGTTCAATGATGGTACAGTCATATCAGAAAATTCTGAATTTTTCATCAAGTATATCTGCTAAATAAATAGGGCAAGTGTTCTCTTGTTGAGGGTTGCGAGTTAGTGGCGCTTCAATATGCAAGATGTAGTTTTTTGCTAAATAGTCCTTCCCACTGCAGTGCCCAAAATCCACTCCAGAGTTGGAGACACTCCAGGATAGTGTGAGAGATTGTGCAGGTGGTTGCAGAGGGAATGTGGAAATGGGGAGAAATGCCTTCCCTGGTTTCCTCTAGCAGGAGTCCCAACTAGATCCTAGTCCCTTCCTCAAACAGTAGAGTCTCTTCTGTTTGCAGAAGCAGCTCTCTGGATTCAGCCCAATAAAAATTCAACATAAATGTAACAGAACTAAAAATAGCAGTTAAAACTGTTCTGCCCAGGGTTAAAAATACTTTGAAGAACCCAGAAAAATAAAGCATGTATCTTACCCAGTATCAAAAAGAGAGCATTGAGGGAGTGAAGTGAGCACATGCAGCCCACCTCAGGGTGAGTATTCGACAGACAGCCCTCTTGCGGGTTACCATGTGTCATACTTTAGTCAGCAAGAGCACCTAGAGAGAAGCCTCTGACAATTATCTCAGTGGCCTTGTCTGCACGTCATGATAAGCAGCGGTTTATCTTAAACTACGTTCTAATCCTGAATTTGCCTCTCCCTAGGGGCCATTCTTTCTGATCTATTTCTGGCTTGCTGCTCATTGTTTGCAGACCAGGTTCAGATGACACAATAAGCCATAGTATTGCTTGTCTGAGTCATCTGGAGCCCTGCACAGCCAAGGAAAGACAGGACCACCATTAAACCATGGTTTAAGATAGAGTGTGGTTTATCATGCTGTGTGGCCAGTGAACGGGCAGGCTGATATGGAAGTAGGAAGTCAATCAAAACTTAAGTACCTGCGCATCTTCTGAAAGGCCATTTGTGAAATTTCTAGTAGTAGACTTCAGAGTTGGTTCAGACTTACTTTGAGTACACTTTTTTTTAGTCATGGAAAAATCTACTTAAGTCCTGATTCCAATAGTTTTTAGCTGTGGAAACATTGACAATTTCAGCTTGAAATCTGTGGGGGAGGGGGTCTCTGTACACATTGTAAGGGGGGGGATTAGTTTTAGCTTTGCCTCTATGTAAGCATAGCAGGGACTATGTCCAATTAAACTCAGTGAGAATTGCACTCTTTCCAAAACATATTAAGACCACTAAGCTCTCAGGTTGCAACCATGAATCTAGCACTGGAATGTACTGTGGCACATAAGTTAGTAAAGTATAAGAAGTAACTTGTTCACATACTAGCAGAAATTCTGTACCTTTCTTGATAAATGTTCAGATTTACCTGTTTCATATAAAAAGCAAAAGAAGCACCTGGGATAGCTCAGCTGGAGCATGGTGCTGATAATGCCAAGATCACAGGTTTGATCCCCTAAAGGGCAGCTGCATATTCCTGCATTGGACTTGATGATGCTCAGGGTCCCTTCCAACTGTATGATTCCATGAAGCATGTTGGTCCATGAGGAAAATGCGGTTTGTCCCTAATAATTGCCTCTCTGTACATTTTCACTTCACTGAGTTCACATACAGTGGTACCTTGGGTTACAGACTCTGCTAACCCAGAAATAGTACCTTGGGTTAAGAACTTTGCTTTAGGATGAGAACAGAAATCGTGCAGCAGCAGCGTGGCGGCAGCAGGAGGCCCCATTAGCTAAAGTGGTGCTTCAGGTTAAGAACAGTTTCAGGTTAAGAGCAGACCTCCAGAACGAATTAAGTTCTTAACCCGAGATACCACTGTATACTACACAGGTAATCCCGTAACTTTAGCTATTACTGTCAACAGTAAAGGTCACAATTGCATTACGTAGCATTTGCTTATCAAAGATCAAATCTTTATAGTACACAAGAACCAAGGAGGGAGGGACAGAGTTTGTTATTCATTAAACTGTCATGGGTTATGTACAATCTTTGCTCTAGAGAACTTGATATTGCCTCGTTTTGGTTACATTTCCCTACTTGTTCCACTGCCCATCTCCTCTTTGCCTGAACTGGCCTATAAGCCAGGGTATCCCCACAAATGCATAACCACAGGAAAACTACACAAGAGCAGCAGCACACCTCATGCAGCAATTGTTTGGTGCAGGTATGCATGCAAATTACAGCTTTGTGTCCTTAAAAACACCAATGCACACAGAAGTGGAAGCCTTGATCTAGTACACAACACATACCAATCTGTTCAAACTCTATTCCCTTATGCTCTCTCTTGGCTTTTTCTCTGCTGCCCCATGAACAGAATTCTATTCCTCTCAATGTGCATTAAGTTTTGTTTCCAGTTAATATAAATTTTATTTCCTTTTCGCATCTCCTCTTGCCTTCTATTATGTTTGGGATGTGTATGTTACTTTCTACAGTATTTCCTATTACTTTTCCTATGACAGTCTCTCCCCCAAATAAACAGCCATGTAAAAATATGTAATCATGAGGATTTTCATTGCGATTTCTTCTTGCTAAACATTGTTCTAAATGAGGGCTAGCCAACATAGTGCCCTCTGCATGCTGCTAAACTATAATTTTCCCATCATTCCTTACTTATCACAACCTTGCTGGCCTGAGTTGCTGGAAGCAAGTTGTGCAACGACACTTAGATATCAGCACCTTGGCTTCTCACGCTCTATAGTGATTGTGTCCCCTCCTCTTGTAGATGGATCTGTCATTTATTATATATATTCAAACATGCAGTCATTTCCAAGAATGTATTCTGTTCATAAAATTTAACAACTTTATTCTTCCTTAATATGATGAGGCAGGGCTCATGAAGAAGGAAGCTTTTCCAGCATGCTACCAGGAGAAAACAGTCTCACCCTCCGAGTAAAATCTGCTTAGCAGCAAAGTAGCAGCAAAACAGCAGGTGGGCTATTTATTCTAATACAGTTGCTTTATTCAGAAATTGAATTTCAATATTTAAACAGCCGAGGGGGGAAACCTGAAGTCCCAAAGAGTTGTCTGAGGTCACATGATGCAGGTACCTGTTGAAGCGATGTAGGCTTGAGTCTAGTTAGTGCCTAGAAAACTACCTAGGAATTCTGTGTACAACTTCTTAAGTTTCATGATGGACACAGGATTTAATTAACTCAACTAAAATAAAATCAGTACCTTAGAGCTGGCTAAAGCATTTTTAACTACAAAAATGAATTTATTAGGTTAACTTCATATATTATAACAAAGCCAACATGTTTGCTGCTAGAAAATGTTTCCATGTGGCGAGGGCTAAAACATGGTCCATGGTCTCTATATACCGTAATTTCAAACTATCATGTGTAACATCTCCATGCCAGCTGTGAGTGCTATCAGCATGGGACTTTTCAACAAAATAGTGTCATTCCAGATGGTATTAACTCATCGCTCTTATTTACTTTGCATTTACAGATTAGTAATACAGGAGTGTTCCTTCAAGCAGTAGGGCAGGGCCAATCAGTGGGTCATGCAAATCTTATCAGAGGATTACACAGAAGCTGGCAAAGTACCTACATTTTTAATTTGAGCCATTTCACAACTGAATTATATTAATCATTAAAATCTAGCAGACATAAAGTAAAACCTATCTCCTCACATTATGGTACTTCAGTTACTCAACCCTGAACAGTCAGGAAGTATTCTGATCTAGCATTTTACTCTCCAATGAAAAGCATTGGTTAGTCTTAAAACTTTTTAAAAGTCTTTATAAGGCCTTGCATGCCGTTTTTCTGGGTCCCTCCTCTCTCCTGCGGGTGAGGGGAGCACCCTGTTGCAACAGATCAATAAAGATCAAGCTTACTAGCTGCTTTGCTTCTCAATATTCTCTGGTTGGCCTCTGTTATTCTCTCCTACCAATAGGGAACCTATGTAAGGACTCTATATGGGCTCTTGGATACCCCATAAGGGAAAA
Organism: Podarcis bocagei; assembly: GCF_964188305.1. Taxonomy (NCBI): domain Eukaryota; kingdom Metazoa; phylum Chordata; class Lepidosauria; order Squamata; family Lacertidae; genus Podarcis; species Podarcis bocagei. Next base: position 18,855,921 of record NC_138134.1, on the reverse strand, counting down.
GGGCAATTTTTGTTTACAACACTTTCAATTCAATCAATCTGATCAGCAACCCTGGAAAAAACAACCACCTATACAAAGGGCTGGTTTGCACATAATACTAAACCATGCTTTGTAGATGAGCCTCGGTATGCCAAGTGTACTGTCAGGCTCATGCACTTCCCTTTTTCCTTATGCAGCCAAAGAGGAGGGCTCTGACAAGTTTCCTTTCAGTTTCAAAGAATGCTGGCTTAGTGTTATGTGTGATCCAAAATTTCCAACATATAAGAAACAAGAGTTAGTTGTTAAACAAGCTAACTTTATATTTTATAATTTTTTATTTGATTCTCAAAAATATGAACATACAACAAAACCAATTCCAAATCTAAATGCCAAGATTGCTCTGAATCTCCTGACCTCTCCCCATCCCTTCCATGGGCCCTATTAATCCTATTTTCAACTTCATATCACTACTCCAATTTTTTTATCTTTCTAAGTTATCCATACGTACTGTTAGATTACAAGTGTGTTTAAAATCCTGCCAATGTTTTAATATGCTTACAATAATATTGTATATACATTATAAACCTTTCCCGTTCTTTTTTAAAAATCTTGTCTTCTTGATTCCTGAGCTTCCCAGTTAATTTTGTCATTTCGGCATCATCCATCAACTTGATTTGCAATTCTTCTCTGGTCAAAACACGCTAACTTCAAACCATGCAAGAATTTCTACATGTTTACCTGTGCAGTATCCAATATATGGTACATTACAGGATCAAAATCCAAGACATTTAAAGAACATTACTCTAATTCCAGATATACACATTGATAGATTGTGCCTGTTCAGTGTTAAGAAAGCAGGTTGCAGAATAAGGTAAAGGTAAAGGTAAATGACCCCTGGACAGTTAAGTCTAGTCAGAGGCAATTATGGGGTGCGGCACTCATTTCACTTCAGGCCGAGGGAGCCAGCGATTGTCCATAGACAGCTTTCTGGGTCATGTGGCCAGCATGACTAAACCACTTCTGGCGAAACAGAAGGCAGAGCACATGGAAACACCATTTACCTTCCCAGTGCAGCGGTACCTATTTATCTACCTGCACTAGTGTGCTTTTGAACTGCTAGGTTGGCAGCAGCTGCAGCAGAGCAACGGGAGTTCATCGTATTGTGCGGATTCGAACCGCCAACCTTCCAATCAGCAATCCCAAGAGGCTCAGTGGTTTAGACCACAGCGCCACCCACATCCCTCTGGACTGTAGAATATTCACTGTTTATCCAGACCCTTAAAAAAAAGTTTATCAGCTTCAACACTTCAAAGAAAGAGGAAAAACTAAGAAAATGTCTGATTCTTTCTGTAATATCTATTCAACATAACAATATCCAACATCTTTCCCCTTGGAAGTAAATTATCTTTAGCATTGACAGTAATCATCTGTCTTTCAGATACTGAAACTATCCCATAATCTGCTCCACTGACTGCCGATGCGCTTCAAAGGAGTCAACAGTAGCTTGCAGAGCTGATCTAAGGGGCAGGGACTGGGAGATAGCCAATGACATAAACTGACAGAACTTAGAGAAAATGAGATTTGCTACCAAGGTCAGCTACCGGCAAATGGTACAGAACTAGATAAATGCCTTAGAATCCATGCTCATTTCAGGCAAGAAAGAACACGTGGTCAAATTTAATAATCAAATATCAGTATACTAAAAGAAACAAAAAATGAAAACATTATCTTCCTTTAATGTACAGAGAAATTTGTACCAAGGCCACACCTAAGGAGTATGTGCATATATTTTATATAGTGATGTGCACAGCTACATTTGGCTTCGAAGTGCAGCATGAAATTGTAAAGTCTGCTTAGAAAGATGCAGATTAAATCAGACATTTGCATGGAATAGGACCTTTGGTGATGCACAACACACATTTAAAAATAAACCAGCTTTAAAAGTAGCGTAGAGCTGTTTCTTCTACTTACAGAGCAAATCAATAGGTATACTGTTGTGGAAAGCTAAGACAGAGGCTGGATCTAGACACATCAAAAAAGTGTTTCAGTTAAACACGTTGTAAACTTTATAAAGGGAAATCACGATGTCATCTGGTGTCACAGTATTATAACACATATAAAGCTCTTTTTCTCTACAAACGTAGATGAGTCCAGAGAGAATGACAGGCAAATGACAGGGACCTACAGGCCATTGCACTTTTGGCAGTGTAACCTCTGACACAACTCAGTTGAGTTGGAATGATAAGCAGAGAATGACCATGAACATTCCAACTGTTGGACAGCCTCAACTGGTAGTTTTGCATCTTTGCATTCCATGTTACTCACACAGTATAATAAAGCCACGTTATACACAGAAAAGCAGAGTACCTTTTTATTCATGGTTATTCATTGTTTGTCTGGAAACATTAAAGACTAATGTCTCAAAAACACATTAAAGCTGCAAGTCCCAAAACTTTGGGTAGGATCAAACATTAGCCATATTCAGAGTAGACCCATACACCAAGTACGACAAATGTTAGATATCACTCACTGTGATGTTCTTTATATCAATATTTATATCAACAGATTTACTAGCAGCAGTACCCGTTGCACCAACTCTCCAATATAATTGACTTATTTGTCTTATGAGTAAAAATGCTCAAAATAATTGAGTTATCAAATTCACATCAAGCGCAAGTTACAAGAACAGTGGCCCAAGGTGGGGAAGCATATTGAGTAGGAGATAGGTATACATAATACTACTGAACACAACTTAGGAAGAACTAGAGTCAAGTAATTTGCATCTATAACTGGCATTTTATCATAATTATATTATTGTGAATGACTAATGCTAAGGCGAACTACACTTGGGGTGAGCCCCCTTTCAGACAGCACCAAAAAGGGGTAACAGGAACCATTAATTACATCATAAGGTACATGGCTGAAATTGGTACCACTTGATAAAAAACTTCTTTCTCTGGAATTATATAAATAATTCCACAATTCTTTTACCATATGATGTCCCCCCCCCCCACACACACTGGCTTTTGAACTAGAACGGGTAATCCTTCAGATACCTGGTCCTAAGCTGTGAAGGGTTTTAAAGGTCAAAAGCAGCACTTTGAATTTGGCCTGGAAAGCCTGGGAGCCAATGAAGATGGCAGAAAGTACTGGTATGAAATATCATACTTCATACTTTCCGTCATGCTTATCCACACATCCCTGCTAACTAGTGTTGGTGCCGACCTTTAAAGCCCTAAATGGCCTCGGCACAGTATACCTGAAGGAGCATCTTCACCCCCATCATTCTGCCCAAACACTGAGGTCCTCCTTTGAGGGTCTTCTGGCAGTTCCTTCACTACGAGAAGTGAAGTTACAGGGAACCAGGCAGAGGGCCTTCTTGGCAGTGGCACCCTCCCTGTGGAATCCCCTCGCATCAGATGTCAAGGAGATGAACTACATAACTTTTAGAAAACATTTGATGGCAGCCCTGTATCGGGTAGTTTTTAATGTCTGATGTTTTTATATGAACTGGAAGCCGTCCAGAGTGGCTGGGGAAACTCAGCCAGATGGGTGGGGTATAAATAATAAAATTATTATTATTATTATTAAGCACATTTAAACTACTGTACTTGCTCAGTTATAAAACTGAGTAAATACCCTTGGAGAGGTCACACTCCCCCAGTCTAGGTTACTTCACAGATTTGATGTGAATAGTTGAATAGTTTTAAAGGACTTCATGTTTTAGAAGTGCTACTGAATATAAGGGGGAGGGAGAGAAAAATAATAAACTACATTAAAGATTGAAATATACATAGCAAAAGGCTAAGTAGAATCTATCAAAGTTGCCCATTTGTAAAAGTTAAATGTGACATTTGCGAGTACACTAGTGAAAACAAACTAGTAAAATACCATCCTTTGCTAAGGTTATGAATGAAATAAGGGGATAGCTTATCTGCTAAATATTCTCACTACACAGCTGGTTTAACAGAATGTTCCTGACTCAATGTAAAAAGAATGCTTCAAACTGATGGCAGAGACACAGCATCCTGAATCTAGGCCGTATGAATGTCACTTCATTGTTGTTAGTGAAAGAAAAAAAGTGCAGCTACAATCAAACCCTAGCCAGCATTGCAACACCATTCTGCCAGCTAAGCAAGCCTTTAAAAACAACAACAGTGAGATGAAGCAGTGTTTTGAGTGTATACATTCAAGCATACATACTCATAGAAGGGATATCATAAAAAACCAAAAGTACATTGGGATTTCCTTTTGTAAGAAGAAATCTCATTGACTGAAGTAGCTGGAGACAGTCTCTCAAAATGTAGCTATAGCACTAATTATATCGCATTGTCATTCTGTGTAAATTATACAATAGAAAATGCCACACTGTACCCCATTTAAAAGGAACATTTGTATTTTAAAAAGCACTCACTACTGAGCAACCATTAGGAATTTCAGGGAGCTACATTACCACCAACAGGATTCCATTACATATAGTTTTCAAATAAGTAAAATAAGTACTTTGCTATTATAGTGTAATGTACAGAATAGAGCAAATGAATAACCTGGTTTAGAAAATTATAGCCTAAATAAGCATAATAATGTAAAGTATTCAGGATGAGCCAATCCCAGTCTTGAAGAAACCTCCCTGAACTTAATGAAACCAAACTGTTGACATTTTGAATCTCAGATAAACCAAAGAAAAAAAGACTGACCAAATGGAACCATATAGACCCATAATATATTTCAAGGTCACTGGAAGGAGAGATGTCAAGGAAAGTAGAATAAAGCAAAACCAGAAAAAGTGGAATAGTCTTCCTTAACTCTGATAACCAACATGAAGGATAATGCACAGAATCTTCTAATATTATAGTAGATTGCAAAGGTTAGCACTTTGTTCCAAACCTCATCAAGGCATACTGAGAGGAAGCTGTAGGAAATAAATTGCATCCATTCCAGAAATTATCCACATCTCCCTAAGGTGACCTATCTCACAGCAAGAACCACTACTATGTAATATTTCTCCACTGCTCATAGAGGAAAGAAACTATTAAGACCTGAAATCCCAGTGATACAGAATACTGTTTTATAGCTTAAGAACAGTTCTATTTGACCAGAAAAAAGATCCATCCAGGATAACCCATAAGTGATCACAAGAGACCTAAATTTATAGGCAGCTGTGCAATCAGTAAATAACTTGCATTTGGTATATACTTATGAGGGGACATATATAATATGGACTATTTAAAGAACCGCAAGCAGCCTCAGCATATTTATCAATTCGCAACCCAAAGCATACCTTAAAGAAAATAGCAAAAGTTTCAAATATATGTTTAACACACCTCAAGACAGAATATATATACATCAGGAACATCTTTCAGTTGTTTCAAATCTCCTTTGGGTTGTTAAAAGGAATACATTTGAGCTTTGTTCATATACAAACTGAAAGCAGATATTTAAAATGTTACTAGCTTCTACTATAACCATGAATCACTTTTTTACTGTTTTCAACTTACTCTGTATCCATGATCTGCAATTCTAACATAGCCTGGCACATGTGAATGGTTAAAAATAAGCTACTAAGCGACCTGTTGAATGTTTAATGTTATATAACCTACAAGGCTCAATGAGCATTACCAAAGTTGGTATTTGAATATATTCAAACTGAATATCATTCTACACAATGTACTGCTGGAGTAAGTTAAATAAAAGGAAAATTATTTGAAACAAATTATAATTGATTCTAGAAAAGGAAAGCTTACCTCCAAGTTTTGAAAAAGCTCTTCTTTCTAAGGTTATTTCATGTTGCCATGCAATGGTTATTTGAAAATTGCCAATATATACATCACAGATAACAATATAGAAGTGTCAGACCCATGTTCTGTGAACTAAACTATCATCCAAAAGAGATAAACTGAGTCAGAGATTCTAAAACTTTCTGAACTCTGTCCTGACTTCCCACGTTGCTGATTTCTACTCTCACCTACTCATACTTAAAAGGGCCAACCACCTCTTTCAAACATGAGAGATCCTTGCATGCAGTCATGTACAAATAGTATGTTGTTCTACAAGAAGATCTGTGAATGAGGGACTAATTTCCAACTTTGTCACCAGAAGAGGATTTCTCTGACAGACTCCTAAAACCATTTACAAAAAAATCTGCAGCAAAAACAGCAAAGCAGCAGTTTTTTCTTGATCCCTCTTCCTCTCCAAAATTATGTTTGGACAATTTGTTTCGTGACAGCATTTATGCTGTCAGGGGGCATTCAATTCCTGCTAAAGGGAATGGTAGGCTCCATCTGCTTCAGGATGACAGACATCCCAGGAACCTTTGAGTGACCATACACCCAGGTAGGGGCCCATCCTATAATTTGGGAATCACCAAGTTAAGGATTAGAGTTTCAGGCTTTTTAGCTAGAAACCTACTTTTGCTCACTTGAATTAGTTTGTCTAAATGCACAGCAAAAAGCTGGGATTCATCTATAGAATGTTTAACAATGAAATTTTCTTTGCTTATTATGGATAAATTACATTGACTAAACAGTTCACTTGTAAGTATGTTAATGTGGAACTTATTTATGGTCTGCAGGCCTCTGATTTTGCTTCAAAAGCATTTTGTGCTGAAGGGAACTATGGAATAGTACTGAGCAGTTCTGCTGCAGAGCCTAAGATCTAGAAACTGTCACCTCTATTTTTGCAAAGAACCATTCCAAATGAAAGCAAAAAGCCTACCCACCCCCATCTCCCATGCACACACAGAGTTAGAAATTAAAGATAACGTTTTGGAGGGTTTTGCATGGGAACTAGGAAGCAGATATTCTAGTTGCCTGTACTTATCTATCTCTCCCATTTGTCTTACACAAAATACTCTGTCTTTCAGCAGCTTAACATTCAAGAATTAGCATGCAAGGAGGAACACCCATGATGTAGCTGTCTCAGTCAAGATAATATACTTACAGCTGCTGCTCCATGACTTCAGCAGGGATTTAATGTTAATTTCAAAAAGCACAGAATCCTGGAGGCTCAACATCATGTCTCAGAGAGCTGCTGCAGCAGCACCGGCAGCTACAGTTTTGGTGGTATGGCTTTCCTAACAGTCATCCTTTTTTGCTTGCAGGCAACAGAGTTTTGGCCCACAGCATCAGCGCTTCATTACCATGCAGTCTCCGAGTGACGCACAACTATAGTAGAAATGCTGCTGAATGCAGATGAACTCTCCAGTATGGGGGAAAAAAAGCTTACACGCTTGTCAAGACAGGATGCCCTTCAGGATCCTCATATTTCTCAGTGCTGACACAAATCAATCCCACACACCAGAAACAAAAATAGAAGAAAGCTATTCAGATATTAGCTGTTAGTTAGTCACCTTGTTGTTAGTAAACACAGGCCAGTGAGAGTTTGGAACTTTAGGTACAATTTATTGCAGGAACTCTAATAATAAAAAGGATAGTGGGAAAAAGAACTTTGCCTACTTGCAAACTGAAAATGAAGTATTATGCTCTATTAGATTGTACTCTATTAGACACCAACATCAGGACTGCTTCCCCCGGCATAAATGTATAGTAATGCATTCTTTCTATTCCAAACAGTCTGAACACAAGCAGAGACTTCTCAACATGCCCCTGAAAATGCAGAGTACAACTTCCTGCTTAATCTATTGGAGATTATGACAGCTAATGGAATGGGAGGGGCACTGTAACCATGCTATGAGCTTTCTAAAAGTACTTAATGCAATATTTCATATCTCATTTTCTAAACAGTGCCCACTTAGGAGAGAAAGAAGTCACAGAAGAGGCAGATACTGTATTTAGTTCACCTCCATACAGTATCAACATTTATTGTTACTTTGTCCCCACAAAAACAGACAAAAGCAATTCTGAAAGAAGGTTAAAATGTAATCATAGATTTCATTTGGCTCCTTGTTTGAGAACTCGGAATACAATATATATATATTTTCCCAAAGTAACTTAAAATACAGCCATGAGGCACTCAATATTACATTGAACAAAAATAATTATAGGCTTCAAAATAAAATCCTTATAACCAAAGCACAGATATTTGAAAAATCACAACCACATGAGGTAGGCAATGCCTAGATGACAAATTATTTGTTTAGTAAATTATCAATTAATCCCTAACTTGCTTCTTCCTCCAGAGAATGGAGCAGAAGTAGGTTCCATTATATGGTTAAAAAGAGGCAACAACTTTCCATACAATACCAAAGTTGTGGAACACGCTGTCTCCCGGCCTCTTAAGCGAGATGAGCACGCAACCCCAGAGTCGGACACGACTGGCCCGTACGGGCAGGGGTACCTTTACCTTTACCTTTTAGGTGTTCTAGCACGGGTCACGTGGCCAGCGTGACGAAGCTGCTCTGGCGAACCAGCACCAGCGCAGCGCACGGAAACGCCGTTACCTTCCCGCTATAAAGCAGTACCTATTTATCTACTTGCACTTAGGGGTGCGTTCGAACTGCTAGGTGGGCAGGAGCTGGGACCGAACGACAGGAGCTCACCCCGCCGCGGGGATTCGAACCGCCGACCATACAATCGGCAAGTCCTAGGCACTGAGGTTTTACCCACAGCGTCACCCGCATCCCTTGCTACAACACCTATTTCTCAATATTATAATGGATGTGAGAAATGGATCTGTTACAGGGGAATAGTCCTACTGCTTAAGCAGGGGATATATGACTAATTGTGGGGGTGGGGCAGAGAAATGCATTATCTCCAAAGGAGCAAAATCAGTCTGTTAATTGGTTCTTGGCTTAGAGTGACCAATTGATAAGACACTCTAGGAACTAGAACAACATGCTGAATTGTAGCCTCGCCTATTGGTGTGGGTTGTTTCTGGCTCTTTTTGTGATATGTTTGTAAACTGCCTTGACACACATGTAAAAGATAAATAATAAATTATGAAATAACAATAAATAAATACAGAATCTCTGGAGAAATCAGTTAATATTTCTACACCTCTACATCGCTTTAGTGTGCCTGCCAAAAACATAAATTCAGATAGATATCAGTTTGGCTATATCAGCCTTAGACTTAGCTACAAGTTCCATTTACCTGTACAGTATGTGCACTAGATGGTTTGTTTTAAAAGGGCATAACTCTTCCAGTCAACCTACAACTTCTATGGGATTGCTTGTAGCTATCTGGAGTTTATTTGCTAGCCCATACAGTTTTTATGGTTAAACTCGTTGCCTGGTTGATGCACGTTGCTGAGGCCCCACAACTCCACCACATACTAGCTTTAAAATTTGTCCAGCTCCATTTAAAACACCCTGTTTGTTTGCCTCATAGCTCAGAGGCTGGGCTTTCCTTCAGTAAAATCCAGAGTGCTCAAGTATTTCCATATATGTGCAAGTTGCATAAGCCATGAAAAAGTCCATGGCAAGGTAACAGGAGCTGCTACTATCAGATTATAATTAATAGAGATCTGAGCACAACAAAGTTTGAGCCACAGTGGACATAAGATTTAAGATTTTTTTTTAGCATTTCCTAGTAGGTATAGAAACAATTCTGAGTACATTACTGACGGCAGTGGTGCCACTTTATGAAGGTGGACTGTTCTCAGGAAATATACTTTCAAAAGCTTATACATCCCATTTCAGGTATCATGGATGGCAGATAGAGTGGGTTGTCAATAAAATACACATTGCCAAAGTACAATTGAGGGAATTGCACAATATACTTTACATCACTGTTTGCAGTGTTCCTCAAGAGACTTACTGTGAGACACCAACAAAAAGCAATCAGGACTTACAGACTCAGGTTGCTAGCCACACCCTTGCCAATCTGACTAAATTTGTTACCTATCGGGCAGCACTGCCCATAACGGTAGCTGGAAAGATTAGGAATAGGTTTATGTACCTTTGCAACAGCCAGAGGTGAGACACTACACTGTTAACTGTCCTGAAGTTAATTTTTCCCCTTTGTACTTTGTTTATAATGCTACAGTTGTAACAACTTATGGCCAAAACGAATACATTGACTGATATTTTCAAAGAGTACAAGGAGATCAAGAACGGAGACCCAATGTTTGTAGATACTGTTTGTAACTAAAAATGAATCTACAAAAATAGGTAACGCATCATGCTTAGTTCTTCCCACGGCATCTTCCCTTCATTATTATTTTTACAGATGGCCTTAAGTTTTTTTGCACAAGTAGTCTGAATTTTGAAGACAGTTACCAATGACATCAATCTAATAGGTGAACAAATCCTTTTAGCATATGTTTTCAGTCCAATATTCCTTTCTAATTAAGCACTACCCTGTTATCTGTTTTAAGAAGACCACATCACTATTATCAATTCCATATAATCCTTAGGTACAAATTATTCTTTTTTTAATTTATACAACAGAACAATACTTGGTTGAAGTTGCACAGGTATCTCCCTTTATGAAACAAATAGGAATAAAATTCCATTTTCTTATCATTGTTACAAGTTTTTGCAAAAGATCAGGTTTTCACCAATACCTATGTCAGTAAGTGCAGGTTATAAATCTAAATTCAGCTTTCATAAGACCATCAGCAGCAACTTCCCATTGCTTATCAGTAAGCTATTTGTACACAGAACAAGCAGTCTAATACTGTACTTATTCAAGTTTACATAACTTTACTACAAATATCGTAACACGTACAGCTATCTCCTATTAACAAGCCTTTTAGGTTGGGTTATATTTCACATTTAATCATTACCTGTGTCAGACCCCCATCTTCTATTAACATCCCACTGGTAATTCAGCAGTTCTCTGCGTGTGCTAGAAGAGCACTTCATTCCATTATCAGGATACAAAAATAGAAATAAGCAGATAATTTAAAGAGGATTCAGCTGCTGTCTACTATTGTAAAAAGCATGATTGTAGGATACTATAATCTGCATTTCATAAATGCCTACCTCACACAGTTCTGCAATAGTAGTAATGGAAACGATTTGGAGAAATTTCTAATGACATAGCCAGTTGGCGGCATTTAAACAGACCAAATAGAGAATTAATCTTCAACTGTAGGATTAGAGTACTTTATGCCTGTTATCTCAATTGCTCAACCAAGCTAGAGTACATCCAACATAAATGTTAAAAGACCTCTTTCATTTCAACTGCTGCAGATTGCCACCTGCAGTCTCACTGTGTTACAGTAGCATCACTTCAATCTAACTGATTATCAGTACTTTCAATTTTAACTATGTTTAACAAGAAAACTAAGCTGCCAGTGAACCTCACACTAAATTATTTTTATGTGGAGTGCTGGCTGTGACTCTAAAACTTACACACCCACCCCAGTTCCTTAAATCGAATTAGAGGCAGTTGGTTGCTTGAATTTCAGCAAGTAGAAGATGGTAAATTGAATCAAAGCACAAATATGTCTGCATTTAGTAATAACAAATTTTAAAAAATCACAATGGCTAGACAACACCATGTTCACAAGCATAGCTTAAGCTTTTTGAATTTGAGAAGATAGTATGATAAAATTAATGATGCATTAGAGTTACCTGTCCACACCAAAATAAACTTCCCTCCAAATAGAGCATTTACTCAAGAACTGATACACACCTCTTTTTCACAGTTAAAGTGATGCATAATTTCTGTCTAGGCCGTTCTACTTAAAATACAAAACATGTTGGCTTCACAAAGCTGCAAAAGTGTAGTGACTGAGCTACAAATCAAAAATCCCTAGTTCTAATCTTACCTTTTCTTTCTTGGACCATGCTCTCTGCTTCCTTGAGGAAGGACTTCTGGCAAGAGACAGGTCGCACATTACAGTGGTTGGCAAGAATGTGTTTGCTAAGAGTCTCATGAACCTGATTAGGAGAGCTTTAAACTAAATCCTGAGGGGGAAGGGGAGGCAATATTACAGATGACAGGGGACCACCTGGTACTTGGGATAATAGCTTCATTGATGCTTAGGAAACTGAAGTGGTGCTACAGAAACTTGCTAATGGGCAAAAAACCTACAATATGACTTGTGTCTGGAATGTAGAAATTAAGAGGTATACAGTGGTACCTCGGGTTAAGTACTTAATTCGTTCCAGAGGTCCGTTCTTAACCTGAAACTGTTCTTAACCTGAAGCACCACTTTAGCTAATGGGGCCTCCCGCTGCGCCACTGGAGCACGATTTCTGTTCTTATCATGAAGCAAAGTTCTTAACCTGAAGCACTATTTCTGGGTTAGCGGAGTCTGTAACCCGAAGCGTATGTAACCTGAAGCGTATGTAACCCTAGGTACCACTGTATTAACTCTGTTCTTATCCTGAAGCAAAGTTCTTAACCTGAAGCACTATTTCTGGGTTAGCGGAGTCTGTAACCCAAGCATATGTAACCTGAGGTGTATGTAACCCAAGGTACCACTGTAATCTGTTCAAAAGGAATAGACCAAACAGTAATGGTCTAGCAGCATTATATGTAAAGGGTGTGTGCACTTGTGAAAAGATCCATGGCCTGCACTGCTGTGGTTGGACTAGATGACCCTTGGGGTCCCTTCCAACTAGACAATGCAGTTATTCTATGGCCTAGAGCATGGAAGGCAAGCTGAGAGTATATAGGGAAATATTGTAGGAGAGAAAACAACAGTGACCTTACTGTGGGTGTCTGTTACAGACTTCCAAGCCAGACTGAGGACTTGAATGATGCCTTCCTAGGGTAGATTGCCAAACACTCAAAAAGGAGAGCTACTGTAGCCATGAGAGATCTCAACTGCCCCAATATCTGTTGGAACTCAAACTTTGCTAAGAATGTAAGGTCCAACTAATTCCTCCATTGCCTCCCTGGCAATTTCATTTCTCCAAAGGTGGAAGAAGCAACAAGGAGGTCATCTATCTTGGACCTGGTCCTCACAAACAGGGAGGAACTGATTGACAAAGTGGAAGTACTGGGAACCTTGGGAGGAAGTGATAATGTCCTTGGGTTTCATGATACAGAGGCAAGTATTAGATTACATGAGAGCTCAACAACAGAAGGTTAAGTATTGGAAAGTGTCAGTTACCGTATGTTTATTTCAACTGCTTAGAAAGATCATGGTTAATGTGGAAGACTGGAATTTATCATGAGGTTCCTAACATAAACCTGTGCTGCAATAAGTACTAGATACCTCCCTTCCATATTGTTAAGAATGTTTGCCATTTCAATAGTATATTAAATTCATTTAGACAAGAAATGCATTCTTGAGATATTTTCACAGAAAAGAGAAGAGAAAGCATAGGGGTTTGGTCACCTGTATTTTTATAATAGGATGGATTATTTTGGCAAAAGAATGGAGAAAATCTTGGCACCAACTATTAGAAGTATGAAAACCATAAATGTGGAATATTACACTGATGAACAAAATTACTTGCTATAAATTTATCTGGAAAGAAAACCAAAACTACAAACTGGATCACCAGAATCAGTTGAGACTAAAATAAGTAATTATTCATAATATTAGCTATAATATAAAAAGGAAACAATGAATGGTCTTAAAAATGTGTAACTGGGATTTTACTGGTCCTTATGTTGGACACTATTTTTTTTTTATTGTTTGACATTTTTCAAGACATACCAAATGAGCTCAAATACAGAAAAAGAAACACTCACTGGATTTCACACAGAAATCTCATGCTATGAGGAACAATGTAACCAAACCATCAACTAATTCCACATTTAAGGGTCAAAGTCATCACAAGCTGTCATCCTCAAATGTGGCTTCATACCAAGAAAAAGGGTAGGGAGAAAAAAGACAAAATAGAATAGAATATTTCAAGTTGGACACGGCTACTATGATCAGGCAAGACATGAAGCTGGAATTCAAGCACAAAGATACCCAATAAAGCAATAGGATCATGAGTTGCATCCAACATGGCAAGATTACATCTTTCGCATTAGTCATGCAACATTTCTTTTTACTATATTTACAACAGTCCAGCAAAATGTGCAGATATACATTTTAACGGATCTCAATTCTATCCATGAATTGGACAAAATGATATTTCTACAGTAAACAATACAGAAACCTTACAATGTCAGAAAACTATCTGCAGCATTTTTAAATATCATGGTCCAACGTGGAAAATCTAAGCTGACCAATAAAAACACTTTTTTATAAATTACACTTGCCTTGAACTTCAAAAACTTACAGAGATACATACTGTAATTAGGATGCAAAAGATGAGTGTCACCTTCTATAGTCTGCCCTAAGGAGAGCAGGTTGGTACGTGTCATTTTCAGCAGCTTTGGAGAACTTTCACAAATAGTACTTCCAACATCCAAAACAACATCTCCTGACATGACGGAAGGCACCATTTTTTTAAAGAAATCCATGCTCGAGTTTTACCATTCCCAGAACATTGATTAAAGCCTCCAGTTTAGCTGCACGAAGTGCAAGTCCAGGTTCTTGTGCAAACTTCCTTGAAGAGACACTAAAAGCAGCCTGTGTACTACTTTGCATAATGATGTCATCCAACAACTGGGTGGTGCTCAAACACCAGCAAACCAGCTCCTAACTGGAAAGTTTTAAAGCCATATGTTTCACTGACTGAAACAACTCAGTCATTAGATATACCCTTAAACTGGTAATTAATAAACTAATAAATTTAACAAAATTATTGCTTTAATGATTCATAAACATGCCATGTGCACACACACACAAGCTTATTTCTATCCAATTAGCTGGAAGTTTTCATTTTATCTTGTAAAGGGAGGAGTATGCATCTGCACTCACCGATAGCAGTTATCACTGTGAAAAGTCTGCCAGTTACCAGTTTACAACACCACATAGTCTGGATCAGTTCAGCTTGTGACATGACTGAGTAGAAACAGCTTTTTAAAAAAGCTTAGATTATTTGCCTGAAGCGGAATAATGCTAGTGAAGAATTTAAGTCACAAAGCTTTATATAAAAAGGAAGCAGAAATTTGTTTTCTGCAACAGTTCTTTATTCAAAGATGTCATTTATGTGGAAGTAAATGAAACACGTGCACAGCTTTTATTTCTATACCATCTTGATTTTCAAAGGTATTGGCAAAACAGTGCACAACACTACATTATAACAAATAATTTCAACGAACAGCAACACTGAAGGCGATTTCTTTAAAGAATTTTTCCTAAACATTTCCAACTCCTTAAGAGATAAGCAGAACTGCAGCAAGATCTATGGCAGTCTGACCAGTATATGAAAATGAGCTTATTAAGCACCATTTTTACACAAATAGCTTTTTTATATGTTTTCATGTAAAGCCTCTTTACAAAACTAGCCTTGCTCGCCTCATTTGCTACTATGAATTCTCTCCAATATCCACAATTGGTCTATTCAAGGTAGTTCACTCATAGACGATTAAGGAAATACATGACTTCAGGACTACTATTCTACTCCCCCCCTGCCCAACACACACAGAGAGGTTTTTTTTACCTTACTCAAAGTTTAGACTATCTGTACTGAGGTTAGATTCAGGCATGCTGGCATCACACTTGAATCATCTTTTAAAAGTGTATGAAAAGTCAGAAAGCAGAAGGAATGAACTGTTTGCTCATACTTCGAGTTTGTCAACAAATGATGAATTCTTGTATTAGCCAGTGAGGGCAAATTTATAGCAATTTCCTTCCTGCAAGTACACTTCGTTGGTAAATATTGCTAAGAGGAAACCATAAAAAAAAAATCAAAATGAAACTATTGCATTAAGCAACAATATATAAGCAACAAATCTTCAAAATGCTCCTTGTTCCATGTAATTGCACATTTTTTGTTAAATTCATGCTACAGACATATACACATTCAGATACATAGGGGATGGCATCTGACTAAGTTACGTTCAGAGTAGACCAACAGAAATCAATGTACTTGGGCATAAATTATTTCATATATACACACTTACCACCGTTTCAGTCAGAAAGCATCTAACTGGAGTTACAATTGTTGGGATGGCTAGTTGAGCTGAACTTTGTGATACACACCATCACAGAGGAAGACAAGAATTTTAGCTAAGGAGAAATAAAATAAAACTAAATTACTACCTGCACTGAAGTAAGAACATTGCATTTATTCATTTTATTTTATTTTTAAGGTAACTGCCATCAAATGCACAAAGTTAGGTGAACTTCAGTACAAAAATGTGTTCAAGCCAGGGCTCCATCTCTTAAACTATTAATCACCCTTCATTCTATAGCTACTGAAATTCACACATTCAGAATACAGGAATAGGTACTTGAAAGAAGAAGCGCTACTGGCTGAATGTCTTTCTTACATTTGGATCCACATATGTTGCACAGTTATCTTTTTTCTGATTGATTTTTTTTAAATTTATAGCCTTTAGTTTGTATCAGTCTTCCCAACCTAGTGCCCTTCAGAAACTTTGAACTGCAATTCCCATCATTCCCAGCCAGCATGAACAATGATCAACAAGGCTTCACCCTAAACATCTAGAGGGCATCAGACTGGTTTGGAAGATTGCCTGTATTTGACCATAACAAAAATTAAACAAATTTCAAGCAGAAGCCAACATCCATCATCATGCAAGTAGACTTCTGCTTCCTGTCTTCCTGCTGCAGTCAACTACACCCTTTGCAAATCTGTTAGTGTCTGGAGCAGATATTGAGCGGGGAGAGGCATTCATTCTGCCAACAATGTTCATTTCGCTGTCGACATTCCACTAGAAAGTTTACATTATTTTCCTGCTAGATAATTTTAAAATATTTTATTCATATACAATGTTAGTAGCATTCAAACAAATTGTATGAAACTGAGAAACCACTCAAGTTTATGGTCCCAAGAATAATATACCCGAGCACACACCATCCCATTCAAACTTCGAGGAAGGACGTTTGTCTTCCACTCTGAGACCCTTCTACAAAAGCTAGAAGTTACCAACACCAAGAATGGATATGAGTTAGTGACAATTCCACTACTTCAGCCTGCCCTTGAAGGGACTCTACCCTTGCTTGAGTTAACCTGCTTATGGCAAGCCCCAGATTACCTAACACTACTGAGTTCACAACCAGGCAGTGCAACTATTGAAGTCCAAGGGCAGGGATTCTGCTTCCACGTATGCAGATATAAGGTGATCCTGCAACTCTTGCAGCTCTTGCAAAAGAGGCTTTGGGGGAAGGTCGCCCCAGCTGTTCCTGCCACCTGCTATGCTGCTGAACCCCGGGACAGTCCATTCTTTCACCAAAAAACAAAACAAAACAACAAGTCTGTCAAGAGCAAGGCCAAAAGGCTATGAAATGTACAAGGTAAGCTGTAGTACTGTCAGATTTCTATGCAGAGTCCAAACAGAGTTGACCTCGTGCACATCAGCAATCAAATATAATACTATGTTTCCTGCTCTACAAATTTAACACCTATAGAGGGACAATAGTGACAGATGTATCACCAACTTAACATGGGGGAATGGAATTTGCTAATAAATTCTATGCCGGCAATTTCATGCTACCTCTATTGTCTTTATTGGAATATGGTAAATGAATCCAGCAGCAGAGTATTGAGAGACTGAAACGTTACCCAATTTCTGAATGTTCCCATTTTAGTTAAATCCATGTTCACTGCATAAAGGCTGACCTGTCTGCCCTATCTAAACAGTAGGAGGGCATTTTTTGGCAGGTAAGGTGATATGTAGTTGAATGAACCAATGATTAAATTTATCAAGTCCAGTGTTCCCTGACCAAATATTTGGGGTGGGGAAATCTTAGGATCTTAGTCTTCTGAGTCAGCGTTCAACTGCCAGATTGTTGCCCAGCCCTCTAAATCTCTAGTTCTGGATTATATTAATTGCCTTAATTCAACAGTGTCTATCAGAACTTTTATCTCCAGACACAACCATCACATTTCAAAACAAGCGTAAGGAAAGGACAGAAACATATTAGTTTTTAAACACTTTTTTAAAAGATGGGGAAAGCTTCCAAAATATGGCTACATTCTGTTTTTGTAAAGTCATCCAACTGTTTCCAGTTTTCTCAGGTTTAGTTGCTAAAACCTCACAACAAAATAGACTATAACAGATTATTTGTTTACCTCAGAGATCAAAGCAAATTACTTATACTGGCTCCAGGAAAACAGCCATCAGATTCCAAAGAACTCTTAATTTACAATAATAAAATCAAATAAAATGTTGTTTTGTAAGGATTCTTTTCTATTTGTATCAGTTGTCTTAAAAAAAATCCACTGTGTCATAACTTGGGATTTTAGCTCTGGACATTACTTCACCATGCTGATTCATTTATTGTGTTTTATAAAATATTCCATGTTATCCAATGGAATATGTTTAATTATATTCAATTTTTTATTTTCCATGTCATAAGACTTGAATTTCACTTTGACAGAACGTGAGTAATCCTCTTTGTAATTCTAACCTTATCCCCCAATTTCAGATGCAGAAAGCTGGGAGATGTATTATGCTGATGATTGTAATTACAGATTACAGTATGCCATCTGCTATAAAGGGCTTTATAAACAGTACTGAAATATAAGTATCTCAGCCAAGCTTCACCTGATAAAAATCTGGATCTTTGTGCTGATAAAGCAATGCTCCTTATCTGTAGTCAGATTGGCCAGCATTGTGCTGATTGGACATTTTTAACAAGAACTGCAACTGCATTTAGCGCTCCGAGGATACTGCAAATTTTCCATTCACAAATTAAGAAGAAAATGCAATGTCATGTGGCCTAGTAAACAGAGAATAGCAGCACAGTGGTGGTGAAAATTTAAATGCATGTTGAGACTTAAGAAGGGGAAATAAGACACTCTTGATGGTCCATATCAGAACCTAAAATATAATGAAATATAAATTACTGCAGATTTATTCTCATTTTCCTTGTCCAAGGAGAGTAATGCTTGTCCATGCCCACAGCATTACGAATTTTCTATTCTTAGCATTCTGTAATTTTTTATCAACCCCGTCTGCAGTCTCTACAATACTTTGTATTCTAATTTTGTTTTCAAAATAAAGCCTCCTGTTTTTTTTAAGTGTGCAAATCCTTGAGCTATACAGTGGACACTCATGTCCGCACACGTGCGGGTTACGATCCGACGCTTCTGCGCATGCGGAAAGCGCGATTGCCGAAACCCTGAAGTAACCCATTTTGGTACTTCTGGGTTTCAGCGTGTCCATATCCTGAAAACGTGCAACCTGAAGCATCTGTAACCCAAGGTATGACTGTACTCTCCAAACTGTACCATCACCAGCAGAGGAGCACATGGGCTTGCTGGCATCCTTGGCAAGGAGCTGTGCCAGCACCTTGCCCCCTAATTCCTTGTGCTCTTGCCAAAGGAGCCTGTGAGCCTCGCTCGGCCACCCAGAGCAGCAGACGAGCAGTGCAGGGAGTGCTCAGGATGGGCAGCTGGGCTCCTAGCCGCTCTGAGCCAGAATAGAAAGGCACGATTTTGCACACCTGACCACCAAACATACAAGCTTTTTGTATGGAAAACTGTTAGGTGGGAAAGTTTTAGTGTAACGATTAAACCAAACTCTCACCAATGTCCACTTTTGATTTGTAACTGAACAAAGCGTAAAAACAAAGAACTACCAGTCCTCTAAGCTGGGCTGATGAGGATAGATGATGGATGACTGGTGAAGGACCCTGCATGAGAGGCAGGGAAAAGAGAAAAACTCCCTGGGTGGGAGGCTAGGAGAAGAAATGGAAGCTGAGATCTGGAAACGTCCACCCCAAATTTACAAAGTGATTTGGATTTACTAGGCTTGACTATACAGTGGTACCTCGGGTTACATACGCTTCAGGTTACAGACTCCGCTAACCCAGAAATATTACCTCGGGTTAAGAACTTTGCTTCAGGATGAGAACAGAAATCGTGCTCCGGCGGCATGAGGCCCCATTAGCTAAAGTGGTGCTTCAGGTTAAGAACAGTTTCAGGTTAAGAACGGACCTCCGGAACGAATTAAGTACTTAACCCGAAGTACCACTGTAATCACTACATTTTTCACAGTAAGAAAGTGAATTCTGTTACAAGGCTCAGAGAATACACTAATTTCAAGTTAATTTTTTTTTATTTCTAGTTTTACAGGACCCAAGTTTCAAAGGCACATGGTTCAAAGGAGAATTCTTGGATTTTTCAGTGTTTGTCTAGTCTGGAGGTTATGAGAGATCTGGGCCAGCCAATACGTATTGCCGGTTGAGGCAAAATAGAAAATTGCGCCCCCTATCCCACCTGAGGCAACTGGAGGCAGCCTGGGGAAGCACCAACATGGTGAAGGAGGGGGGAGAGAAAAACCAGGAGGACAGAGAGAACAGGCAGCTCTACCCTTCCTAGGTGATGGTGAATGGTGCGCTCCTCTGGGGGCTTCAGAGTCACACCAGGAAGTGGAGGAGGAGGAGGCAAGTCTCAGGGTGTGGGTAGCTGCTGAGGCTCCTCAGCTGCAGTGGTGGAGCTTCAAGCTCCAGTGGGGGGGCGGGGACGGAGAGCAGGCGGGGGCGTGGCTGGTGTGCATCCTGGGGGCCTGGCACGCCATCTGCAGGGGCGTGGCGCCCAGCACAGGGGGGCAGCCGTGATGGCACCTCATCAGGATCGTGCTGCCAAGGGCGGTGCGCTCCCCCCGCACCCCTGTTCCTCCACCAGTGCTCGGCTGCCACCCTTCCCAACTGTCCCCCGTCTGTTGCCTAAGGCAACTGCAAGAGAAAATTGCCACAACTCTCACTTTATCCAGGAGAGGCTGCAACTCCCGAGGAGTAATAATAATAATTTGTTGTTTATACCCCGCCCATCTGGCTGGGTTTCCCCAGTCACTCTGGGTGGCTTCCAACAAAATATTAAAATCCAGTAGTCCATCAAACATTAAAAGCTTCCCTAAACAGGGCTGGCTGCCTTCAGATGTCTTCTAAAAGTTTGGTAGTTGTTTTTCTCTTTGACATCTGGTGGGAGGGCATTCCACAGGGCAGGTGCCACTACCGAGAAGGCCCTCTGCCTGGTTAAAAATGCTTCATGTCATAGATGCACATTGGGTCCAGCGACAGAGCTGAACACCCATCAATTGTAGGCCTGATCCTTTAGAAGTGCAATCTCATCCAAGATTCTGCATGACACTTGAGGCGGCAGGAGATTCCAGTATTCCAGTACTTGAGGACCTGAAAGAACTGACAAAAGTCTTGAGGCAGTCTGAAGTTCCTTAGCTGATGGATAAAACCATCTTTCTCACTCTGGCCTTGATAAAAAGTAGACAAAAGCAGCACTCAGTTGCCTTTGCAGGATGGAGAAATTTGGAGGCAAGCATTTCTTAAATACAAGCATGTGACTTGAAAAAGTGGCCCAGCTAACATTTCTACCCATTGTAACAGAACAAACTTTCTGCACTCATCCCTTCATCATCCAGTCAGACAGTAATAGTGCTTGTTTGGTACTCTGAAAGCCTCGTATGATGAGCAGCACAGGGCTATGCAGGCACTTCTGAGCCATTTATGTTTCTCTGTACAAACTTCAATAGTTCCAAGCCTCTTACTCTTTAATATCATGACTGTCTTCTTTAAAAGGGGAAAAAAACAATAAATTTACATCTATTTTTATTTGGCCACCAGATGGCAGTGCAAAATACTCCATGAATGAAAGGTAGATCTGTCAACGTACTTCAAGTGTTACCTTATGTTTAATAATTATTTACTTTGAGCCCCTAAAAGCCTAGACTAAAATACACTTTCTGAAATTAGGTTTATGATTTGAGGACAAAGTACTAAAACAAGAGTCTTCAATGGTAGTGCACATGTTTTGCATGCAGAAGGTTGAATCTCCAGCTTGGCCTGACACCCTGGAGAGCTGCTGCCTTAGTTCATAGACCAGAGGTCAGCAAACTTTTTCAGCAGGGGGCCACTCCACTGTCCCTCAGACCTTGTGGGGGGCCAGACTATATTTTGAAAAAAGAAAAAAAAATGAATGAATTCCTATGCCCCATAAATAACCCAGAGATGCATTTTAAATAAAAGGACACATTCTACTCATGTAAAAACACGCTGATTCCCGGACCATCTGCGGGCCAGATTTAGAAGACGATTGGGCCGGATTCGGCCCCCGGGCCTTAGTTTGCCTTCCCATGCAATATATAATACCAAACTACAACAGCTACAATTGCAAATCTACCACTTTTTATTTCCTGTTTTAACTACAAAATGTTTTCAGTATTTGCCCACATGCTTCTGAAATATCTAGGTTACTTTTCCACCCCTAACTAAAGCCTACAATCTCCATGGAACTGCCCTACTCAAGAAGGATAGGTTCTGCTGCAGAATGTTTTTGGTACCACAATAAATGTTTTTAAAGGTTCCTCACTAATACCGTCTTGAGTTTCATAAGAGTTTCCTCTTATTGCTTGTGCTGCACCTGCTATGAGCAAGCAATTCCACATAATGTGCTTCTTCAAGAAGTGAGACAGCGTCACCTATTGTTTGATCCTTGTTTCATGAAATGTGAAATGCTTAAGAGAACTCTTGTGGGATAAACCATGACTAACAGGTATAATTACCACCAATTACCAATTTTCAGGAACACAAAAATAAGCCCAAAAGCAACAGCAACTAAATTCAAAAGGGAGAGAACAAAAATAGAATTAGAGTAATCTTTTAAATGAGAGATCAATTTTAAAGCGACCAAGACTTTTATTTTTAAGTACTTCAGTTTCACTCAAGTAAATCATAGAATCATAATGTTTGGATGTGTCCTTAGATCAAGGTCTCAGAGATACTTTTAATTTTCTTCCCTCATCCATCCCTTCCTATTAAGGAAAGTTCTCTTCTCTGTTATGCATTCTGATGTTTTTGCCAGGCAACAGAGAAGCCAAATGTTCTCTCTTTTCCCAAGGAGAAGGGAATACAAAAAAACTAAGCATCCTGAAAACAAGTGTATAAGAGTACGATTTTGATCACAGCAAACTTTGCTACTGCTAAAATCTATATCAGAGCTGGAACATTTAGTCAGTTTGATATCCACTTTTTTAAAAGTATTACAATCTTTGATTAGACAAGGATATATACAAAAATATTTACAAGAGATGTAGACAGCTGGTGGCAACTTACAGAAAGTCTTTCTGTTTCTCACACACAGAAAACAGTGCGTATAAGACTATGTATACAGATGCCATAATAGGAATTAAGCATTCCTTTTTTCCTTCAGAACTATTACTTTTATTTATTTGCATTATATTACATGTTTATATAAACTGAAACTTGTAGGATGAGTCAAAAGCTAATTTAATCCACTATCAGTCCTACGTTTTAGTATTTGTACTTACCCCCCTAAAACCCAGATTTTTATTCCAAATCCCTGAATTTTACTAGTTATGCAACAAAAATGAAAAATGGAGAAGACATAGGGATACAATCACTTCATTTCAGATAAAGAAGCAGACTTGGAATATGGATATAGCAAAAAGCTTCACAAATATAGCATTTTCCTCAAATTCAGCCGCATTCCAAGTACTAACAAAGAACAGTATATATAGCCACAAAGACAAAAATCCCATTTGGCCTGCTCAATTGGTGACCTCTCTCGGGCAAATCTGCACATACTCCTGTGAGCTGGAAAGCTGTGTGTGCTGCAAAGAGCTCCTTCAAGAAAGGGCAGAATACATCTGTATTATATTCCCAAGACAGAAATTCTAGTTAGCTCCTAAAACCATCTACATTATGTCTGCAATTTTACATCCTGCTTTTCCAATAGGACAAGTTCTTAGCTGCCATACAGTAAAGAAAATTGTTTCTACCCTGGGTTGGGGTGGAGGGAAAAGAGAGAAAAGGGAGGAAGGTAAGTTTACCTAACTGCTTGGCCGCATACTTGTTGTCACCTGCATGCAGTCACACTGTTTGGACAGGCAGCCAAACACAGCAGATGTCTTGGAACCAAATCAGCCCTATGAAGATTGGTGCATTTACAGTGAGACGAAAAAACAAGAACGCAAACATCTGCTTGCAGCTACAGAACCTGAAGATAGTACAACAGTAAAATTGTTACCCACTGTGAACACACTCACCCTACCACCAGCTCTGTTCACAAGTCTTCATAAACCTGCAATCAGATATGACTGTAGAGCAAAAGAAAGTAAGAGTGCTCATCACAAGAAGTGATGCCTCCACCCATGGCTGTCCCATCTTTTTTCCCTAGTTATTGGTCTCCTCTTTTCAATTCTGCAGTCCCAATATTCATTCTTCCCCTTCATGGATCACTGCCTTGTCGTGGCAAAGGGGCTTTAATAACTCAGAAAAGCTATGAGCTATGCCGTGCAGGGCCACCCAAGACGCACAGGTCATAGCCGAGAGTTTAGACTAAATGTGATCCCCTTGGAGAAGGAACTGACAAACCACCCCAGTATTTTGCCAAAAAACTCCATGGACATAAAAAAGGAGAAGCTTTGAGAAGAAAGTGAGTGTTTCCAAGGCATGCTCTGGTTCATGGGATCACGGAAAGTTGAACACGACTAAGACAACTAAACAATAACAACAATATTCATTCTGACTCTTGTTCATACAAGAGACATTCCATATGACATCTAAATAGGGCTAGGTGGAAACAGCTCTTTTGCTGGTTAGACACAACACAAGTAAGAGCTGTTTGCAGAGATCTAACTATAGCTACCAATAAAAAACAGAAACCTAAAGCAACTGGGGTTTTTTATTAAAGAAGTTTAAATACACAAAATATTTTGTTTCTATAATTGTAGTATCTTGGACATTCTGGTTTAACAAAAAATTATAGTAACCAGAAGCTAAAGAAAGGATAGTTCTAAAATATGACTAGAATAAATAAAATTCACATGGCATTAAATACAGCATTCCTATGAAACCAAGAACAATACAGTTATTGAATTGGGCTACTCCCACTAAAGAAAGTGTAGCATACATGCCGATTCCCTCCCTACCCCAGTATGAAGGCCCCCTACGTGTGCTGCTGTTTGTTGCCCAAAGGAAAAACCAAGTTTTTTTTATCACTAAATGTTCCCCTTTCAGACGTTGCCCCTGTTTTGGAGCCAGTGCTTCCCTGAATACTAAAGTAATTCACAAAAACAGAGTAAGAGAAATGCATTCTCACACAATACTGGACTAGAATCATTCAATGAAGCTGAATGCTGTAACCTTCAGGACAGGCAAAATACTTCTTCACACAGCACATAGTGGGGGAAAAATAGAATTCACTACCGGAAGTAGCAATGACCACCAACTTGGACAGCTTTAGAAGCAGATTAGATAAAACTTATGAAAGTTAAGGCTATCAATGGCTATTTGCAACATGCTACTTATAGAATGGGAAGCATTATGTCTCTGAATGCAAGTTGCTGGGGAACACAAGTCGGGAAGAATGCTGTTGTGCCCGTGTGCTGCTTTGCAGACCTTCCATAGGGATCTGGTTGGCCTCTGTGAAAAGGAAATGCTGGACAGATAGGCCTTTGCTCTGACACAGCACAGCTCTTGTGACAACTTTATTTTTAAAAATCAAAATTACAATTAGCAGATAGAAGTGTCCAACAAAAGGCCTTTGTTTTGATCTACTGAGCTGTAATCCTTGTTAATGACAAATGTTAGTTAACGGAGCCAAGCCTCTGAGATCATTATACATGCACCAGAAAGAGATGCTAAGAAGACTGTATATGTCAGACTGTAAATAAGGGGTGCCTTTCTTGAAAGTTTCCTCATGTAGAAACTTCCTAGACATAGGAAAAACACATTGCGAAGAAAGGCTGTAACCCTGCTGTATTAGTTTGTGTTTTCTTTTAACAGGGGGGTGCGTTTTTTTGAAAAGTGGCCCTCTGTCCACAGTCCATCATCTCACTTGAATCATTCCAGTCCATTCCTACCTAATGAGTTGAGCCTAAGGATGCACACGTAAGGGCATCATTGAAGGATGCCTTGCACATGTGAAACCACAATCATAGAACAATGTTTTAACATATCACTTCAAAAGCAACATGAGTACAATTGACATGTTCCAACTGCAAGCTGAATTATGCAAGTGCCAATCTGACTAGCTTAAAACATTTTGACACATCTTACTGTTCTTAGATTCCAGAAACAGACATTTCCACCCCCAAAATAAAAAACCCCTCAAAAAATGTCTTCTAAATACACTCAATAAAGTATCTGGAAAAGCAGAGTTGAGACAAGCAAGCTTGTTACTCTGCATTCTGCCCTTCTTACAAGGAGGACTGAGAAAAGTTCACAGCAAGTTTGTTAGCGCAAGATATTGTGATTTGCTCAGGGCTATCTAATGAGCTTCACAGTCATTTTCAGCATGTATTTCCTACATTATATATATGCCTCCAAAGGCCTGAAAAGAAACAGCTGTTCAGAATAACCTCAATAGCAGAGGCACTTTTGCACATCTATGGTGGAACTGTGGATGACTGAAAGGCATTTGAGGGGAAATAAGCAAGAAATTACAGAAATAGTAGGTTCTGAGAATGTTATTGGGCAGTGAAGAATACCACACTGGCCAAGGGGCTTTTGTCCTGGTTGCTCATATGGTGATAGATGCTCAGTTTTAATAGCAAACATGTGGGAAATAGATACTGTACCACCAACAGACCTCTGGAAGGAGAAGATTTGGAATGTAATGATTATGAATAAAATAATGATATAAGCAGCTATAGGAGGGAATTATGCTATCAGTGGAGACTCTTTAAAGGAAAAAAAATGCTTACCATTGTGTGACACTGGAATCAAAACAAACAGTAATTATAAATATAGTAAGTACAGCTGTATATATACTTATGATTATTGTGTATTATGAAATGGGAAAAATTAAAGAAACATGCCACAAAATGATTGCATAATCTCTGAGCTCTGTAATCCCTCAAACAGGCAGTCAATGGTGAGTGTATCTCAATGACTTTACTTAGAGAACATTTTCAGAGGCAGAGAGAGTGATTTAACCATTTTCACTTGATTGAAAGAGGCCTAGTAGCCTACAAATTATTGCATGTGAAAAATATGGTGACTACATCTAAAAAAACAACACCATACACTAAATTGATGGACAATGACTCCAGCTTACATGAGGAAGTTTCAGGCTCTGAAGCCAGCTGGGAAAATATTCCACAACCGGTCGGCAACTGTGTCTCAGGAGAAAATGGAGCTACAGTATATTCTATTGCCTTTCATGGTCACTATTTGTGATGTACCACAATGATTTCACTGGAATGCATTGTGTCCCATCTGACAGCACAGATAAGAAAACTATGACAGGATTTCCTATATGAATACTTATATTCATATACAGTGGTACCTCTAGTTGCGGACATGATCCATTCCAGGGTCTGCAACTAGAGCAGCACCTCTGCCCAAGCGCAGAGTGCAATAGAGCGCTTCTGCACACACATGCGTGGCAAAACCCGGAAGTATACACTTCTGGGTTTGACGCGTTTGCAAGCCGAAATGACGCAACATGAACCTAACACAACAAAAGGTATGACCGTACTTATATATCAGGGATGGGGGTTTTTTCCCTTGACCAGTAGGCCAGATCTTTATCCCCACACCTGTGAAGGGCAAAATTTAACATATAATCACCTGGCATTACTATGACAAAGGGACTTTGGAGGATGGGCTGTTGGAAAACCTTGTTGCAAGAAGTCCCATGCTGCTCTTCGAACCTGTGATTTTCAAAGGTTCAAGAAGCAGCACTGGGAGGGAGACGTGAATAATAATAATTTATTATTAGCATCTATTTCATTTCTATAGCGCTTTACATTTTAAAGGGAAAAAATCTCAAAGTAGTTTAACACACATTAAAACATCAAGTGTGAATACTTGTTAGCCACCTTTTTCCTTTTTGTTACTCACCCCCTCCTGGAGCAGAAGAACAACTGGGAGTCCATTTTAAGCTCCCAATTGCCCCTTTGAAGACCTGCCCATAACTGCCCCACCACACACCATGTATGACATCTGCTGTAGGGTGAGCATGGGTTGCCCAAACTGGCCAAACTCGGAGGCATGCTGGGCTGTGTTTTGCTTTGGCCCACAGGTTCTCTAACCCGGTCAATAAGGTAACAAATACCCATATGAGCAAATCATACTCAGCCTGACAATAAATACTAGGATAAGCATTGGTTATGACAGATTCTCATCACCTCTCCTTCTAGTGTTATTTCCTCTGCTTCAGAGATGAGCCATTTCTGCTTCAGTCAAGGTTAAAATGAATTATTTAAGAGTCTGAAAACCAATGACCCTCTCACTCCCACCCCATTTCAGTTTTCAAGAGCAGGACTGTAGATCAAAGAGAACATTCCAATTCATTGCTTAGAGGAAAACAGTGTGTACAGTTAATGCTTTGGTAGCCTTTAATGATAGCTGAAGAACAGTTGCTGAAGTTCCAGTTTAGAAGTTTTAAGATCACATGTAAAACTATACAGTAGTAGGTATAACTGGAAAAGACATTTATTAATTTAGGGGTGGTGGTTGTTTACAATCAAGTGGTATATTAATTTTATGAAATAAATACATAAATAAAATGAAAGCTTTTAGGACACAAGTAGCTAACCTGTGGCTTTTCTGATCTCAACTCTAGCTACCACAGCCAATGTTCATCAATGATGGGAGTTGTAATTCAGCAACATCTAGTGGGCCACACCAATATAAGGGTAAAGCAGAGATTAATAAAGTAGCTATAGTTATAGAAGATTTTTCAGGGGGATATACCAATGTAAAACCATTTGTGATCAACAACAAATGATGCAAGCCACCTGGAATGGACCTATCATGATATTTTTCCAGGAGCCAAGCTTGTACTTTCACTATGTAAGAGCAGGTAAAAAGATGAAATATTCTTGGTCCCTTGCTGGACAAATATAGGTTACAAGAAACTGATATATTCAAGGCTAGAAAGAAAGAGGGGAAATAGATATTTTTAAAAATTAGTAAAGAGTTCCTCTGAATTTCTTTATATCCTGTCTTCTTGTCCTAATACTACTACTCTCAAGGTAATTTCAGCTTAATTTGATTGGTCAGCTGGTTTGACATAGACAGATACAGTGGTGCCCCGCAAGACGAAATTAATTCGTTCCGCAATTTTTGTCGTCTAGCGAATTTTTCGTCTTGCGAATCACGAAATCCCATAGGAATGCATTGAAAATCAATTAATGCGTTCCTACGGTCAAAAAAAGTCCAAACAAAGCCAAATTTGGTACAACAACAGTTTAGTAACTGCTCTTTAAAGTCACACATACTGTAAAGAGCAGTTCAAAAATTGAAGGGAAAATAAATTAACTTTATAAACAAAACATGTCTTTGTTTTTAGACAAAGGAAACAAAGCCGCGAGACGTTTTCGTCTTGCGAAGCAAGCCCATAGGAAAATTTCGTCTTGCGAGGCAAATCTAAAATGGAAAAACCTTTCGTCTAGCGAGTTTTTTGTCTTGAGAGGCATTCGTCTTGCGAGGTACCACTGTATGTTTTATTCCACTTGCCATTTTCCCAAGCAGCAAACAGTCTGTCCTCTGTCTAGTTATATTCTACCTAGCAATGACCTCATCTGTTTTCTTTCCATTTACTCAATTCACAGAGGACCACAAAACCACAGTAGACTGTATAAATCCCTCTATGGAGATAGTCCTTAAAATAGGCTGAAGAGAATGTATATCTATTTCATTCAAGACGTTATACATTATGGAATGTATAGCTCACGACTGGCTTCAAAATTACTAAGAAAGCATGTTATTTTAATAATAGAGGTAACTAGGAAAATATTTTTTTCCTGCAGCCTCTTAGAAAAGGCATTTAATTTTATATCTTTTAAGGTTAAATGCTTTACATAAAGCATTCAAGAAAACCAATCAATGGTAAAAGGTAACGGACCCCTGGATGGTTAAATCCAGTCAAAGGCAACTATGGAGTGTGGCGCTCATCTTGCTTCAGGCCTAGGGAGCTGGTGTTTATGACACTACAAGTAACACCTACATTTTTAAAACCATGCCTCACTAGTGAATCACTGGAAAGGTTCAAGAGAGCATATTTCAGACTCCATGTCGGTTACAAACTTGTTTTAACTTGCTTAAGCTTCAGGGCTTCCTCCTGTTCCTCTTCCCTACTAGGAGCCACAGCAAGTGTTTTAAATGTTTAAGACTTATTAATTTCACACTGGAGGCGACTCGAATGCATTTTAACTGCTCACAAAAATTCAAGTCTCAGCATGCAATAACAGGGTATTTCTAAAAAACAAAATATTGTCAGTTATCATAGTCTGAAAGTCTACAGATGTAAACAAAGCTGTATTCAGAACAAGTTTTATCAGTGTTCTGATGCAAGAATTTACTGGTTTCCTTTTAGAAGTAAACAATGGGAAACCAGTCAAACATGGGAAGCCCACTCCCTCTTAATCATCCTCCAGATTTTATGCACAATTGATTCTACTTCCTGATTAGAGTTGTCCAGAAGAACAAGATAAAAATCTGTTTTCAGAACACACAAGATAGGCAATAGCAAGAGCAGAAACAGAGTTCACAAAACTTTAGTATTATGCTTTTTGTAGCACTGAATGGGGCTATTCTAAACTAGTTATTGCAAATGGTGATACACTTTCAAAGTGACAAAGTGCTTTCCACTGAAAATACCACAATAGGGTGAGCATTTTTGCCATCTTTTGTTTGGATTAATTCAGACAAAATCCTATGAAAGTTATGCAGCTTATTTAAAGTTGCAAGGAATAATCAAATTTCCCCTGCAAATGTTGCTACAGTGTTTCCCCTCCAATATCTCTCAAGCAGTAATGATAGAACTCATAGAAATTAAGAAAGAACTCTAGGTACCAACTTGAGTCCTCTAGAGCAGTGTTTCCAGTGTTCAAAACTCCCATTGTTCTAGGCACATTTTGCAACTGGGAATGTCATTAGTGCAAGCAGTTTCTGAGCTCTGGAGTGCAGCGTGGAAGGAAAGGAGGACCTTTTTCTGCCTCCCCACTTCCAGCTACTCTCTGAAGACTGGGGAAGAGACCCTCTTAAGAATATTAAAGGGAGAGCAGGGGAACGACTAGATCAGGGGCCAGCAAACTTTTTCAGCAGTGGGCCGCTCCACTGTCCCTCAGGGGGGCAGGGGGCAGCTGCCTCCCAAATAAGTAAAAATCAATACAAATCAAAACAAACCAGAGGTTCTGCCCCTCTAACAAAAGCCTGCCCCCCTAACAAAAAGCCTGGCTACACCCATGCCCCCACCCGTCCTACCAGTTAGAAAGGTTTTGTTTAAATGTTTTGTTTGTAAATAGAATTTAAATGTTTTGCTTGTAAATAGAACATGTTTTATTCATAATTTATATAAAATGCAATTACATAAAATGATAGGAACATAATGAAATATTGTTGAAGCAGAAAAACAGAATCATGGAGCTGGAAGGGACCCCAAGGGTCATCTTTCTAGTGCAACCCCCTGCAATGTAGGAAACTCAGCTAAAACATCCATGATGGCCCCCCAGTTGTGAAACACTGCAGAGCAGACCTTCTCAACCTTAGGTCCCCATATGGCGCTGGACTTCAACTCACATCATCCCTAGCCATCAGGGCAGTGGCCAGGGATGATGCAAGTTGTAGTATAACCAACCCTACGGACCCAAGGTTGGAATGGCTAATCTATAAGTTAACTGATGTGTGCACTTTCCTAAACTTGAGAGGATACTACCCCAGCCTAAAAGATATATAGTATTTTTCGCCCTATAGGACACACTGGCCCATAGGGCGCACCTAGGTTTTTTTTTTTGGGGGGGGGAAATAAAGAAAAAAATGTATCCCCCCCCCCAGCCACGGGGCTGGGGAAGCCCGAGCTTTTAAAAACGCACCTACCGTAGTTTTTAGAGGAGAAAAGGATATCTGCCCGAAGCGCGGGGCACTCTGCTTCAGTGTGCCCCGCGCTCCGGGCAGCAGGCTGCTATCCACAGCCTAGGGAGCCCTGCGGGAACTCCCAAGGGGTTCCCCAGGCTTGCTGATAGCTTCCTGAAGCCTGGAGAGTGAGAGGGGTCGGTGCGCACCGACCCCTCTCCAAGCTCTCCAAGCTTCAGCGAAAGCCTGCATTCACTCCATAGGATGCACACAGATTTCCCCTTCATTTTTGGAGGGGAAAAAGTGTGTCCTATAGGGCAAAAAATCCGATATGCTTTATAGGTATATGCAGCTATTGGCCAGTTGTGGCCACACTGTTTCATGAAAAGGGAATTTAAGTAAGAGTGCTATTAAAAACACCAATACCCTATGCATCATTTAAGCCCCCCATCCCCCCCCATCTGTATACACTCATCAACTGAAGATAGCATTTCATGCATCTAATGACATTGACTCTAGTTTGTAACAATACCCCAATAAATAGTGGCGGTCTTAAAAAGCACTTTTAAGGCTCTCTGTTCTTGTTGCTGCTAGACTAACATAGTGATCCTTCTGGAATCTGTGGGTGTTATCCAAATACTCAAATACTGGCTATTATTCATTATCATTTACATATGTCATAACTTTTATTGGCTAATACACATGACTGCTGAATTAGTCTATCATGTGCCCAAGTGCTTTCGTTACCCTGAAGGCCCAAAGGTGCTCCTTAAACCTGCCCTCCCAAGTATGCCATTGCTTCTGCTAGCATTAGGACCTGCTAGATCAGTGCTGGGCCCAGTGGCAGCCTGGGCCCTATTCTGGAAGGTTCAGAGCACAATCCACCCCAGCACCTAGTGGATCAGGGCCTTTGGATGTTGCTGAGGGGCACAGGGCCCATTGGCAGCATTGGCCCAGCTCTCCAAGGCACAGGGTGAAATCCACCCCAGTGCCTAGCCGAGTGGGGTCATCTGGTGCTGCTGACTTGAATCTAGTAAATAACTAAGTGTCTACTCAAAAGTATTAAAACCAAAAGGGGGGCCAGTTGTGATACCTTGAAAATTCGAAATGCCCATCACAGCCTCAAACTAAGGCCAGGACAACGAGCCTGATTATTCCCTAAAACATACCAAAACTTCAAAAATTCATACGAAATCAACAGTTTGTCCGATTCTCTCAATTCTAATGGTGTATTACTCCCAAAGGGAAGGCGGATCCAAGGTACTGCCATCCTCCATAATCCCCTGAGCATATGGTCAAATGCTCCTCACTCCTCCACAAGGTGTGAAATCAAACCCCACAGTGGGGGGCAGGAGGTGTTCATGAGCAACAATGTTTCAGATAGAAATCCATTGGTAGAGTGGATTGAGACTAGATCCTTTGAAAGCTCACAAACAGGAAAGCCTAGAGGCCAGAGAAATGTGTAAATAATTTTATTATTCTTGGGAAAGCAGATACTTTAAAGGTGTTGGGAACTAGGATGGGTGACACATGTTTCTCCATGCCAACCATGCCTCTACATATCTGTGATGTATGGATGGAAATGTATTATGGGAAAAGGGGGAAAGTCTTAAAAGTTCATGCAACTCCATGCTCAGGGTTCTTCCTCTTTGGTGTTTGAACCTTTACTGCAACAAATAAAGATCCGGTCTACTGTCTGCCAATTTGCTTCTGTAACTTGGCTGGAGACTCCTTTTGCTGACCAGAGGGACCCGCAGGAAGTGGCAGCCTGACAAGCTGGGCAGTGGAATTTTTTCCTGATTAGAAGAAAGCTGTACTGAGTTCAGTGGGTCTTACTACTAAGTAAGGGTGTGTGGCGCTATAGTGTTTTATCTAAGCCAGACATGTCCAAAGTCCATTTCGGGGGCCTAATCCAGCCTGCTGGTCGGTACAATCCAGCCCCAGTGGGAGTTTATTTCCTGGGGTTAAATTGTAAAAAAGCTCAACAACTTTGGGGGGGGGGATCATAAAAAAGCTCAACAACTTAAATTTTTAAAAAAGCCCTCCACTTCATCAAATCTGGCCCTCTTTGAAAAAAGTCTGGACACCACTGATCTAGGCAGTCAGGCCTCCTCCAGATGACAAGATCTTTTTGCACCAGGTTAGTGAGGATCACTTGCTTCTTAAAATTCTCCCATATATACACAATTCCCTGTGCTCCTTTTGGACTGTATCTGTGTCAGATAACTGGGGTCAAATAAGAGTTGTTTACATTTTATAAAACATGGAAGATGGATCTCCCTTGGAAGGTTCTGTACTCTCCTACCTTGGAGGTTTCCAAGCAGAGATTGGGTGGCCATCTGTCATGGATGTTTTAGCTGAGTTTCCTACATTGCAGGGGGTTGCACTAAAAGATGACCCTTCCAGCTCTGTGATTCTATGATTACATGTTTTTCTGCTTCAACAATATTTCATTATGTTCCTATGACTTTATGTAATTGCATTTTGTATAAATTATAAAAATTATAAATAAAACATGTTCTAGGTAAAAAGGTAAAGAACTCCTGGATGGTTAAGTCCAGACAAATAATATTATTATGTTTTACTAATAATTTATTATTTATATGCTAGCCATCTGGCCAGGCCTCCCCAGCCACTCTGGGCAGATTCCAACAGAATATTAAAAACATGATAAAACATCAAACACTAAAAACTTCCCTCAACAGGGTTGCCTTCAGATGTCTTCTAAAAGTCAGATAGTTGTTTATTTCCTTGACATCTGATGGGAGGGAGTTCCACAGGGCATGTGCCACTACCGAGAAGGCCCTCTGCCTGGTTCCCTGTAACCTCACTTCTCACTTGGAGGGAACTGCCATAAGGCCCTCAGAGCTGGACTTCAGTATCTGGGCTGAACAATGGGGGGCGGGGTGGAGAGACACTCCTTCAGGCTGAAGCCATTTAGGGCTTTAATGACTCAAAAATTCTTTAAAATAATTGGTCTAAACAAGGCTTCTTTTCTCCCTCTCCTCAATGGCCTTAATTTAACAGAAGAGGAAGAAAATTATATTAAAGCAACTACATATCTATATCAGATGACATTAGAGAAGAGCAATTTGTAGTTTTTATCTCCAGTAGTTTCTTCCCCATCTCCACACACCCTGCATCAAAAAACAACAACAGCAGGAGAATATACAGTGGTACCTCGCAAGACGAAAAATGCGCAAGACGAAAGAGTTTTCCGTTTTTTGAGTCGTTCCGCAAGACAAATTTCCCTATGGGCTTGCTTTGCTTTGCTTTGCAAGTTCTTTGCGAGTTTGTTTCCTTTTTCTTAAAGCCACTAAGCCGTTAATAGCCGCTAAGCCGCGCTTCGCAAGACGAAAAAACCGCAAGACGAAGAGACTCACGGAATGGATTAATTTCGTCTTGCGAGGCACCACTGTAAGTATCTCTGCAGTTTTCCAACACTTGGTGCTCTCTAACCATCTATGGAGATTCTGAAGTTTTTCTACATAAACCTATGTAAGTTACAATAGTAGTGAAGTATTGCAATATAGTAGCATACTTGGGGAAAGGGAAGTCCACCAGAGTACAAACCAGGTTGTCCTTACTGTAGCGCTTATTGTCTGGATACTTTGTTTCAGATGTGTTTGTTTACAAGTACAGAAGTAACAAATAACATGGATTATTCCAATGCCATTTGCCACTGCTTGTAGTACAAAATGCTCAGCGTTAAATAGTGTATTATTGGGTAATAACTCTTCCTGTTTCAATAGTTCATCTGCAGTATCTCACAGACAAATTAACTTTCTTCAACCTCTGAGGCCATGTGTCACTTCCTTCTGAACTTTTGATCAGAGCCCTGGCAGTCCCAGCAAACTGAGCAAAGCAAAGGGGGCAGGAGAAGGGCTTAAGCTCTCCAACACAAACATGTGAAGCTTGCAAAATACAAGGGGAGGAAAAGAAAATGTGCTACTTATGTGACCTGAAAACAATGGGCATCAGTACAAAAAGTTTGCATCTGGAATGTGTAATTTGTATTCCCAAGATGAGGGCGCTTTACAATAGATCCTAGAAAAAACAAAAATCAGCAGTCTCAAGAAAACACTTGCTTTTCTAGCCAAACTTCAACTCCTTTGATTTGTGTTTATCTAACTATGTACCATGTATTATTTGAAGATCACATAAGATCGCCCAACAGAACTTCTGACACAAATATCAACATATTGCTTGCTATTCCTATTTGCGTACAAGTTGAATTAAGATCAAGAAACTAGCCCCCCCCCCCCCCGTCCACTACACAGCCATGTCACAGCCATGAGATCAGGGATTAGTTAATTCCAATTCAAAACAAGCTTCTCAAGCCCATATTTGGAAATCTTCAAACATCCCTAAAGGTGCCTTACATTTCATTTAACTGTCATGAGCCTTCCTAGCACAACAGAATGTTTCTTTTCCAGGAACCCA
Organism: Podarcis bocagei; assembly: GCF_964188305.1. NCBI lineage: Eukaryota > Metazoa > Chordata > Lepidosauria > Squamata > Lacertidae > Podarcis > Podarcis bocagei. The sequence continues at coordinate 18,819,825 of NC_138134.1, read as the reverse complement.
CTGAGAAAGCAGCAATGCTCCACCATGGCAGATCCTGGAGCCAGTTTTCATTTTATATGGGCAAAGGGTAGCTTGGGTTTCAGAGGGAAAATTCTCCCTGCACTACCTGGGGCACCGGGGACTGAACCAAAGGCATCTTGTGCTGGCATAGGCATATGCTCACACTCTGCACCCTTCCTTTCAGCAACAGTGACCTGCCTGCCACCTGTCACCCCCTTGGGTTTCACACCCACTAGCAAGTGTCACCCCCTTGGGTGTCACCCCCTTGGGTTTCACACCCACTAGCAAGCCGAAGTGTAACTCCCACAGCTATCATGTAGTGGGGTTGTCATATAAGATGTAACGGAGGTGCTGTTTGTAAAGTGGAAAAAGCGGCCAGCTGGAAGAATGGTTTAACAGCAAGTGAAGGATGTCAACTGGACTCAGTCTAAGTAAGAAACGATGCGGCTATGCAAGGAAATAATGATCATATGCTTGGAACCAGAGCAGGAAACCTGATTTTAAGAAATTGCATTAAATTAATTCAATTGGTTTGATTTGTAATAATTTGGAAAATTAATTTTAAAAATTTGGAAAAAAGTAGTACAGTTGTCGTAAGTCTGGATTTTCCTGGATACCTTCAGAATACTGCAGTCGGCAGCAGTCTGGGCAGAAATCCGCAAAAAATCTGACTGTACGTCAGCCCATGTCGGCAGTGCCGCTTCCCCACAAAAATAGCTCAAAAACAGCATTTATTTATTTTTAGCGATTTTTCAAAAAACAAACCAAAAACACCACACCTCAACAGCTTTGGGCAAAATGAAAGAAAGCTCAGCAACTTTGCCCCCCCCCCCACCTCCAGCTTTTCTGTCCAGATTGTCGCTGTGTGAACTATGGCAACCCTATTACATAGCCTCCTTCGAGGCACCAAAGGGGAGCAGCTGGGCTCAGGTGCTGAACTCTGCAAGGGCAAACAGAGAGCTGAAGAGTGGTTACACCCACATCCTTAGGCACAAACCAACCCCTCTGCAGCGCCACAAACCCAACCCAGTGGTGTAACGTTGGAAAGTGTCAATCACTTCTTCTACCTAGGCAGTTATCTTTCCACAAGGGCTGACACTGATGCCGAAATCTAGCATTGCCTGAGCTCTACAAGAGCAGCTTTCTCCTGACTGAAGCACAGAGTGTTTGAGGATATTCGCAGGGAAACCAAAATGTATGCTCACAAAGCTACTGTACTACCAACCTTACTGTACGCTTGTGAAACGTGGACCACATATAAACGCCATCTCCAACTCCTCAAAAGATTCCATCAACAGTGTCTCCAAAAAATTCTACATGTCACTTGGGAAGACAGGTGAACTAATGCCAGCGTACTGGAAGAAGCAAAGATCCCCAGTGTTGAAGCGATGATTCTTCTACATCAACTGCGTTGGACTGGTCGTCATGTGCAGATGCCTGATGATCATCTTCCAAAACAACTACTGTACTCTATTCCGAACTTAAAAATGGAAACGTGCTAAGAGGAAGGCACGCTTGGCAAACCCTCACCGTGATCAACTCCCGCCCGGAAACCTATGTCCCCACTGTGGAAGGACGTGTGGATCCAGAATTGGCCTCCACGGTCACTTACGGACTCGCTGTTAAGACCGTGTTCGTGGAAGACAATCGGCTACGAGTGATCGCCAAAGAAGACACCCACATCCTCAGGTTACAGGTTTTATTTGCCTGAGCGCGCGTCTCTTTCCCCATCTCTTGAAGGAAGCAGGGCTAGAAGCGCCCCGCCGAGCGACACTTACGAGAAAGTTGGCTGCGTGGGTGCCTCCCTCGCGGGAGTGGAAGGGAGGAAGAAAGAAAGAAAAAAGAAAGAAAGAAAGGAGCTCCCTCCCGGGCAGGCAGGCAGACAGGGGGCTCCCGAAGCCTCGCTGCGGTCGACCCCCTCCCCCGGCCCAGCCTCCCCGCTCTCCTCCTAGCAGCTGCGCTTTCTCCTCCGCGAAACGCCCGACGAACCCGCTACCTGCTCTGGGAAAGAAAGGGCGGGAGATCGAGAACCCGCGGTCCCCCTTCTTTCTCGGTTTCCCTCGAGTGGGAGGAGGAGAACCGCCGCTCAGAACGCGCGCGCGCGCACACGCACGCACACACACACACGCCCCTCGGCTATAAACAAAAGCGCCTCACAGCAGCAGCAGCCTGAGGGAAAGAAGCCGTTGCTCGCGCGCGCGCCCGGCCTCGTTTCCAGAGAGGGTCTCGCGCCGGCGGCTCCGTTTCCGTTGGGACCGGGAAACCGCCGCCGCCGCCGCCGCCACAGAACCCCTCGCGAATGGCGCTCAAACCACAATCTCTCTCTCTCTCTTTCGTGCTCCTCAGGTTTCCATACCTGCTTAGTGGCGACGCTCCTGAGGCGCTTTCACCTCGCCCCGGTTGGCGGAGGTTTCAGAAGCAGCCCGGACGTTATAGCCGCCGCCGCCCCGAAGCTACTTCATCCTGTCGGCGACCATCACCGCCCTCCCGTCACGGCGACGCCTGCTCCGCCCTCCGCGCGGTCGCTTTGAAAAGGATTCCGCCCGACAGTGGCCGCTCAGAATGGCTCCAATCGCCGCCGCCTCCCGCCGCCTTTATTATCCCGACTCTTCTCTCTCTCTCTCTCGATAACTCGCAAAGCCCAGCTCCTTCTTCTCCCCGCCCTAACGCCACCCTCATTGGCACGTTCCTCTCAAACAGGAACAGGCATCCCGGGGGTTGGTTGGCCGGGCGAAGCGTCGCTCTCCCGTGCCCGCCTCCCGCCTTCATCCTCAGTGGCTACCTCGGCGGTAAGGCCCCGGCTCCGAGCCTATGCGCCAAGGTGGACGACCTGTCCGGCCAATCGGCACGCCGAGGTGGTCAAAGCTCCGCCCTCCCCCCACGCTTATTGGTGTGAAGAAGTCGCTTCCTCTCTGTGGGAGTGGTCAAGGTGGACATCAATCTTGGTTCTGTCCTCGGGAGCCCCGAGAGGGCTGAGAAGGACCGCCCAGCTGTTCAACGTTGATGCGGAGAATTCAGGGGTTTTTTTGGGCCCTTTAAATCTCCCCTCGTGGGGTTTTTCCTCGTGGGCCAAATCTCTGTTCCATTTTAAATGAGAAAGGTGGCGCTGTTCCTTCAGGGGGTTTAAAATGCTTTAAATTTCACATAATTTAGATTTAGGGATTTATATCCCACTTGTTGATTGTGCCTTGGACCCGTCTGCACACACACTGCTTTTCTCTTGCAGCTGAGCAACATTGGTTTTTTGCGTGTACCGCTTGATGCAAGGTGCTTGCAGACAGGAGCTTAATATTTAAAACTATTCATTTAAATATTGCTACGCTGCACTCTCATTAAAACACACACACACAAGACCGAGTATTATTATTTTTAAAAATAATAGTACAATAGCATCAGTAAATATTGGTTGGTATAAATAAATATCAGTCTGTCACTTTTAGGACTATGATCCCATGTGCAGAAAATGCCCATGCATGAGGAACACAAATCCTATAATCCATTTAGAAGCACCCACAAAGGCTAATCTGTACCCCACCTATTATTTCTGCCTGTTCGTCTCATGCTTTTCCAGAGCTGAGGTTATTCTGCTGTCCGTGTACTGGTGATTGTGGTGTGCTGTAGCATGCTAGGAGTGACTTAAGCCTGGGAAAAAAAGTTTTTCTACTTTCCCATTTCAACTTTTCCTTCATATTTGTTGGTGGCTGTGCTTGCTGTCCTGCAAGTTATCCACCGTTTTCATAACTGGTCTTCCATTTCTCTGCCTTTGGCAAGTGGGAAGACAAACCATTTAAAATACTTTTGGGTGTGTCATTGGGCAGCTGTGAAGTTCTGCAGAGTATCAAAAAATGCTGCCTGAATTACATTGGGGAAGGTAGCGGAAGTTCCCATTGCGGAAGGGAAAGTAGATTCAAGTCCACCATACAGCTTCAGGCTGTAATTCTGCTGGAGAAGGCCTCAATTGGAGTGGCGACAGTTAAGTGTAGACCCAATATCAGTGGTTCACATTCTGGAATTCACTGGAAAATGTGCAATGGTAGCGCATTGTGTGGGTGGGGAATTTTCTTACATGTATGGTGATGTTTTGCTAGATGCTGCTGATTGTCACACCCCTTCTTCCATCTGAGATGCTGCTCACCTAGTATTGTATGTAAGACTGCACACACAAAACATTTGCATCAGTTGTAACATACCTTTTCATGTGGGGTGATTTGTGTCTGCCTGCCACAGAATTGACTGATGTACTTGCCAGCAATTCAACACAGATTTCAATCATCAATCTTACTTTCTCCTCCCAAGTTTCAGGCATTCCGTTCCAAGATGGCGGCGCGTTCATACGCTGCAGCTCTGAGCTCCCAATACCTCACCTACTCACGCACAAAACTGGTAAACATCGGGCTCACAAGAAAAATAGAGATAACTAGAGAGTTTCAAAGGTCCCACTGTATACCAAACTGCATAGTAAGACCTCCAGGATCTGCCACTGTATTCTGCTCTGGTCAGACCTCACCTGGAGTACTGTGTCCAGTTCTGGGTACCACAGTTCAAGAAGGACACTGACAAACTGGAACGTGTCCAGAGGAGGGCAACCAAAATGGTCAAAGGCCTGGAAACGATGCCTTATGAGGAACGGCTAAGGGAGCTGGGTGTGTTTAGCCTGGAGAAGAGGAGGTTAAGGGGTGATATTGTAGCAGGAACCCCCCCCCCCGCCCCAATCCTTCTGTTTGTACAAACTTCACACACACTCACACTCACACACTACATACGCCACATTTCTGTTATAAATTCAAAGAAAAATCAACCATACATCGGATTTGCACTGTTCCATTTTTATTTTACTCCATATGACAAGGACTATCAAAGGGGGGTGGCTTGGTTCTGGTCAGCCATAATCCCTTCCCCATCCCAGCACATCCACAGGAGCCCTGCCCAGTTGCTATGTCAACCCTGATGATCCCAGACAGAAGACAATCAAGATCACAAAGAACTTGCATATGGGAGTGGATTCAGCATGGACTGAAACAAAGGACAATGATCAGATCTTCCCTCTGGGGGCAGGAAACTGCAAACTCCCCTTTGTCTCCTGGAAGTGACTCATGGGCAGGGGGAAAGGAAGAACCAGCCAGGTGACAGGACACTCAGGTTACCACCACAACTCCTCCCTCAACCCCTCCTTTCTGTAATGTATGCATGATGTCAACCCCTTCTGTAATGTATGCATTATGTTTCTGGGGGTGGGCTTGAGCTAGAGGATGGGAATTTCAAAAGTTTTTATAAGGTCTGGCACACCATCTTTCTGGGTCTTTCCTCTCTCCTGCAAGTGAGGGGAACACCCTGTTGCCACAGTTCAATAAAGGCCAAGCCTACAGGCTGCTGTTTTGCTCCAAGTTATCCTGGTTGGTGTCTTTGTTTTTGTCCAAGGGAGCCCTCGGATTTTTTCCGGTAACAATATGATAGCCATGTTCAAATATATAAAAGGATGTCACATAGAGGAGGGAGAAAGGTTGTTTTCTGCTGCTCCAGAGAAGCGGACACGGAGCAATGGATCCAAACTACAAGAAAGAAGATTCCACCTAAACATTAGGAAGAACTTCCTGACAGTAAGAGCTGTTCGACAGTGGAATTTGCTGCCAAGGAGTGTGGTGGAGTCTCCTTCTTTGGAGGTCTTTAAGCAGAGGCTTGACAACCATATGTCAGGAGTGCTCTGATGGTGTTTCCTGCTTGGCAGGGGGTTGGACTCGATGGCCCTTGTGGTCTCTTCCAACTCTATGATTCTATCTCTATGGATTGGATGGGAGGGGGAAGTGCTGAAAGAAGTGAAAGAGAAAAGAGCGAAAGCAAAAATGTGGTTGCAGAGCTGATCTGTTAACCCGGCTTCGAAAAAGACCCACCAGACCAGCACTGCCAAGCGTCTTCCTGGCCAACGTCAGATCTCTTGTCCACAAAATTGACGAATTACAGTTGCTGATGGCAGCAAACAAGCTTTTTTTGTGAGAGATGTGTGGTAATTATTACAGAAACTTGGCTACATTCAGCAGTACCAGATGCGGCAGTTGAGCTGATAAATAATTTGTCACTCTGATAGAAACAGTGATTCTGGTAAAGCTAGGGGTGGAGGAGTTTGAGAGAAGTAACTGTCATAATTATTATAGCTGTTTATATCCCATCCGATGCTAATGTCAGTGCTGCAGGGTGTCACCTTCATTATTATTTTTTAGTAGCCATCAGATGTGCAGACATTAGCTCAAATGTTTGTACAATTTGATTGCAAATTTCCCCCCAAAGTTGTTAATGCTTCAGGGATGAGGTGGGAGATGACTGCATGGTGTCTCAACACATCAATACGGTGCAGAGAGATTGTGCAGCAAACTTGCAGAACCAGTTTTCTCTGAGCTCATTTTTGGATAGGAATTGTTCTTTTGCACAGACGACAGTGAGCAGGTTTCAAAAGTGGCTCCATTACTATACTCAAATAATTGTTTGTTTGTAGCCCAAATAACTAGAGAGTAATCATTACAGTGTAGTGCAATTATACATGTCTTTTCAGAAGCAAGCCCAGTTGACTTTAGTGGGACTTAGGGTAAATAATGTTGAGCCTGATTTGAATGTATGGTGTTCAGATTGAATAACAAAGTACAGTGGTACCTCGGGTTAAGAACTTAATTCGTTCTGGAGGTCCGTTCTTAACCTGAAACTGTTCTTAACCTGAGGTACCACTTTAGCTAATGGGGCCTCGCGCTGCCACCGCACAATTTCTGTTCTCATCCTGAAGCAAAGTTATTAACCCGAGGTACTATTTCTGGGTTAGCAGAGTCTGTAACCTGAAGCGTCTGTAACCTGAAGCGTCTGTAACCCGAGGTACCACTATAGCAAGTAATAATTCAAATGACCGGTTTTGCTCTGAGAACTTATGCATCAAAACTTAAGAGTACCCAACATTCATTATTGGGTGTTAAATTTTTTAGAAATCAGGATCTACATGGATCTCTTATTGGTGTTTGGAGTTAACATGCTCACAGAAGCTAAACAGAACATTGGATCCCTGTTGGAGGAGTATACCTGGAGGTTGGTTTAAGTGAGGTTAGGAAAATAAGAAAGCTATATTTATTGATGGAATTACATGCTCGAAAGGAAATATCCTTGTTCTAACTAAGGTGCAGGTGGCAAAAACCCCCACCAAAAAAACATGCTTGCTCAAGAGACTCAAGGTGATTCATTGCAGGGCCATTTCTAAGAATGGGGCTCACATTTTGGGAGAACGGGTGGTGCTGAGGGTGAGATGTATCTCTTGTGCGTGTGGTCCTATGGTATAGTGGTTAGCACTCTGGACTCTGAATCCAGCGATCTGAGTTCAAATCAAGGTAGAACCTAAAATTTGTATTTCGAGAGCCAGTGTGGTGTAGTGGTTAGAGTGTTGGACTAGGACCTGGGAGGCCATGGTTCAAATCCCGGCTCAGCTATTAAGCTCACTGGGTGACCTTGAGCCAGTCACTGTCTCTGAGCCTAACTGTCAGGTTCCCAGCTTGATAACACAGTAAGCGTAGATAATGAAGAAGGAGGATTTATTGCAGAAACAAACAGATAGCTCCAGACGGCTCTAACAAAGCCTCCGGCGCCATTACTCAAGATGACCCTTCTGAAGAGTTCTTCCAGCATCTCCAACAGATACTGAACTTACGACTCTGATGTTTCTTGTTTTGCTTCTGATCTAACAACACCCCCATTCACCGACTCTATGGACTTATTAGATTAGATCCAACCTCTTCCAGGTCTAAGAGGGGTTTGTTTGCGTCTGATTGTGCTTCCATCAAGCTTTGGCTGTGTTCCAGCCTGCTCTCAGCTACTGCCTTACCATCCGGCTCATCAAGGTCAGGAAAAGCCAAAGTCTGCAACTGCTGGCTATCTCCTGCCTGACTAACATCAAAGCCTCCCTGTTGTTGGCTGCTTTCTGCATTTGGCTGCAAACCCTCACTTTGAGCTGGCTCATTCCTGACACTAACCTACCTCACAGGCTTCTTGTGAGGGTGCAGTGGGGAGGAAGAGAACCATGTATGCCACATTCATCTCTTTGGGAGAAAGGTGGGATATAAATGCAATTAAATAAACAAATGTTGAGAAAGTTTGTCAGCAACATGCCTGTGCTCCAGATTGGCCAGTTCCTTGTGCGTTAATTAATTAATTAATTTTATAATGAATGATTTTAGAGTGTTGTTTATGCTGTACTTTTGTACTGTTTTGTTGTTGTTAGCCGCCCTGAGCCCGGCTTCGGCTGGGGAGGGCGGGATATAAATAAAATTATTATTATTATTATTATTATTATTATTATTATTATTATTATTATTATTACTATTATTATTATTATTCCTTCTATTTCTGGGCAAGGAGGGGGTGCTGGCACTGCATGGCGGGGTCATCAAGAATGCTAAGGTGCAGCTTGCATTCCTGTGATTATGTTTAAATTGTTTCTGTTCACTTTGTTCCCCCTCTGGTCTTGAGCTAAGCACATATTGGTTGTTCTCCAAGCATCTCTCTGCCCCTGCTATAATTACAATAAAGACTGCCATATACTTCAAAGTATGGAAACACTTCCTTTCCTTAAATAAAAGCAGGGGGGGTTGCTTCTTTTTCTGCGTGTTTTGCCAAGATAATGTCAAATATGCAGATATTGTCCTTTGCCAGAAATTATTCACATTGTTTCACTGAGATAAACTACTGAATTTCCCAGGCTTCAGCTGTAGGTTTGCAGGAACTTCATGGTTTTGAGAAAGTGCTTTTGAAATTTTTTTTCTTATACAATTCCTCACAAGGGAACCACACAAGTTTTGTACTTTTTCATCACGATTTGCTACCATGTGGGTGCTTTTCATGCTCTTATCAAAACTATTTATAGTATCTAGTATTATTGGAATATGCAGGGAACTGATCTTTCCAACAAATCAGTTTTTTTATTCTAAAATATCCAGATGTTCCTCGGGCTACAAAGTCCAGACCCTGAACGTTCTTTTGATAGTTGCATAGAAGAAATAATTTCACCATGCTGCTTTAACCCTTATAGTGCTACGGTCATCACATACAGTGGAATCTGTATGGACAGTAACACCATTTAATTAAACAGATCCACTCTTGAGTTAGTGCTTTCAGACTTGCAGCAAAAGACTTCCACTTAATAAAACATAACAGAAGATGCTTTTTTCACAATTAGCATGTTAAAACTATTTTGGAAATTCTTGAGTCATGTTCATATCAACCACATCTGCCTGCAGTTTTCTTTCTCATACTATTTATAGGTGCTCTGTAAACTCTGACATTGAATATTATAACTAGTTCCTTATTGCATTAGATCCAAAACTGTTTTACTATGAGAAGGAGTAGATTTGGTTGCTTTGAAAGGGACATTTATAATTTGCTGGACCTGGCCAGTCAATCCTCCCATTCTTGATATTAATCCCCAGCAGGGCAAATAAGAAGTTGGCTACATTTTTCTAAGTACCTGATACATGTCATCAAGCCTCAACAAATGAAAGCCATCCCACAGTATAGGACTAGGTGCTCTGAGCATGTTAACTACATGCAATGGAGTCCGGGTTCCTACAGATGTGAGCAATTGTATTGATGTAAATTTTCAGTATCCACAAAATAGTTGATGAACAAGTCACAGTGGTCCCTTTTATCATCTTGTTGGTCAGACTAGAGAAGGCCAGGGACTTCCTATAAAAGTTATCCTGGACAGCATTGATGATAATGCAATATTGGCAGAGAAATACTGCTTCTACATTGCCTTTACCACCATAGAATAAGCTATAACATGAGCTCTGGCTTCCTTTGAATTTATATTTTCCACATATGTTCCAGTTTCCATGCTAAGAGAAACTTTCCAAGGATATTTAAGAATCCAGCTGGATTTATATGTCTTTATATCCATGAATCCATTAATATATTGTTTGGAAAGTTTATTGTGTGTTACACCATAATGTAGAATTATTTTCCTACTAGCAAACAAAATGGCATTCATGTTGGAGGAAACTTTCAAAGTCTTCACAAAATTCTGAAAGGAGAGCTTTTCAATTGTTGTGGAGGAAAACTTGGCACTTGTAAATCAGGAAAATCTGGCAGTCATAACCAGTGTACTAATTTGGTTGCCTTGTGAGTGATCTGAATCCTACTATGTGGTGTTTTGGTCTTAGAACAGCATGCCTATTGTATTCACCACAAAGGCCACAGGAGGCTGCTGCCCCCACAGTGACCAGATCAACATTTTAAAATAAAATATCTTATGGAGCAGTTAAGTGTCCCCCTTGCATTTACCCAGAGGCAGCAGCCAAAATTCAGGATGGCAAGAGGAATATATAACATAATAACATAATATTGGGTCTTTTTCACATTTTTTCATGGGTGGGGTACATTGTGGAACTCAGAATCAACACAGCTCGCTCAAAAGTGGAATGGGCTGTTGTTTTGCCAATAGTGTGACTTGGACAATGGACTAAGCTGAGCACAGAATGTACTGCTGCTGTCCTCATCGTGAACATGCCACGCCAAGGGTGGAATCCCAAGCTAGTTGTCAGTCACTTGTAGGGACAAATCCACTTATACATTAAAGTCTTTTGTCCACAGTCAGAGTTCTACAACCTGCCGGATGAATGAACCCACATGACTTTCGCAATCATGCACTTTTACCAAAGCCTTGTCGCTTTCAGCTTTTGTAACTGCATGCCTTTTGCCATTTCTATATCTTAATTTTGTCTCGGGGAATTTGGGGAGCTATATAGGCTGGCTGCCAGACTGGAGTGGGAGTGGGGGTGGGATGGGAAGGACCGTAAGTTGAAAGATGGGAGCAAAGAGGAGAGTGAGCAGTCCTCTAGGCCACTTGGCTCAAATTGGGAGGGTAGCGGTGGAGGTGAGCAGGAAAAGCAGCCAGGTTGGCAGCAGTTCTTGCTCCAGGCATTTTCATCAATGGCTAGGGCAACTGTAGAAAGAGCTGGGTAATCTTCAGGGCTGTTTCCATGTCCTGTGCCATCTAGCCTCCCTTTGGCTGGTAGCCTAGTAGCAGCACAGCGGATACCAGCTTCAGCCAGTGATGTTGAGTTCTTGTGCATTTCTCTGTGCTATCTGTCTCTACTGTCCACTTTTTTCTTCATCTGCTCTAAGCTGTCTTTCCACTGACCCACACTAATTGTTAAGTTGTGGGTGAACATATCAGACAACACAGCGATTCTTCAAACAGCTATTGTTTCTTCACAGGCCAGAAAAGAACTGAACTGAAGGGTTCAGCCAGCCTGCTTATATAGAGCTCTACTACAACGCAATTGTAACAATTGTAACAATTCCTGTAACTATCCAATCACTGAACGTCACTTTTAATCCCTTATTTGCATATGTGGACCTGAGTGAAAACTATCTACAGTATCCCCCTGCTGGCCCAGGGTGAGAACTTCAGTACATAACACTAATGTTCATGGCGCTTGTGGGCTCTGCCATTGTCAGGGACTAGCTGGATACTGCAGAGGGAGCACAGGGAGTTTGGCTTGGAAGAAGGGATCAGTGATCCGGGGAAACCTGGGACAGCTGGGAGATGAGAGCCAGTGGCAGGAGAAGCTGCAGGATTGGAGAGTGAAGAACAGGTGCAGGAGGTGGGAGAGAGAGGTCAGGCAGTTGTAGAGTCAAGGGCTTCCACACCTCCTCCTCCTGCCTCCACCTCTCCTGCTCCACTGTCTCGCAGGACCAGGAGAGGATTGAAGTGAGAGAAGCAGAAGCCAGTTACATGCAGGTGTAGTCTTTGCCTGCTTGTGCGCAGGTTGGATGGGGAAGCCGATATTTGGGGTGGAGCCTCCCCGTTGAAGCAACTGCCTCATCGGGTACACACCTAGACATAGCCAAGAGACAGAGGGCTGACAGACATGCCATCTCCAAACTTGTAGGTGTATTTTTGACAATAATTAATTCCTCACTGGACCTTCTTGCCTGACCGAGCTGCAACAGCCATGTATGTACCTGTTCGCTTGCGTAAGTAATCTGATGGTATTCTTCATCTATACAATGAGTAAATGTATTCTAGGATGTATGTGACTCTGATCCACATAGGTGGCGTGATCTGTAGTCAGTAGATTGTCTCATTTCCTTGACCTACCTCATCTGCATGATATCAAGCCTGTGGAAGTTCGTGTCAGGCCTTCACAAGTCTCAGTCACAAGATGGTTAAGTTATTGGACTAGGGAGAGCTGGCTTCCAGTCCCAAATGGGCAAGAAGCATGTGCACAGGCAAAACCAGTGTTTCAGGAATCGGTGATAAAAGAGCCTCAGTGAAAAATCAGAGGAGTCAACAGCTGGTGTGTACTCAGGTTGTTTCCTATAAAGTTGACCTCATTTAGATTGCAGATTTGCCAGTCCTAGCTCTCTGAAACTCTGCCCGACCCTGTTCTGACTTTGTGTCTTGTGTTGAACGAGCAAGTGTGCTGCAGTTTCTAGCTGCTTTCAGTTAGAATAATAATAATAATTGCTTCATGGTACTTGAGCTCCACCTAACCATGCTATGATTTTCCAGATGACTCTGCACGTACAGTACTAGAAAAGATGTGAATGTTAGGCTCCACTTATTACCTGTGTGAAACATGTTTATTTTGAAGTAAACTCAGCTAAAACCAGCCTAGTGTAAGAGCACCCACTGCCCAAACATTATTACATAAAAAAATAAAGTAAGTAAATGCTTTTCTCTTTTGCTATGCTTTCTAACAAAATTCGGGTAGGTAGCTGTGTTGGTCTGATGCAGTCGAAATAAATATAAAAAATTAAAAATTGTCCAGTAGTACCTTAGAGACCAACTAAGTTTGTTCTTAGTACAGTATAAGCTTTCGTGTGCATGCACACTTCTTCAGATACCATCTGCTGAAGTATCTGAAGAAGTGTGCATGAACACGAACCTTATACCAAGAACAAACTTAGTTGGTCTCTAAGGTACTACTGGACAATTTTTTTTATTTTTTATTTTGTATATATTTTGCCCAATTATAACCTCTTCCCTGTCTCTCTAATCTGAATATAGAAAACATGCTTTGAATTCTTTATGTTGGATATTTCATTTTGAACTGAGAAGAAAAACAAGCACCAAATGTCTTAACAATGCGGTCCTCTACGTATCTAGCCAAAGTAAATCTCATTAAGTTCATTAAGGCCGATGACGGCTGCTCCACTAACGCTACTTGGCTCAAGCCCTTTCTTGTCTCACACACATTTTATACTTCCTTGAATTTAGAGGCATTTCTGTCATTCTCCTGCTCTCTGGCCATTCTGCTCTCTGCACCACTCAGCCAATCCTAATACAAAAGTATAGCTCTGTCCATGAAGTCCTTCCCATGTGCTTTAAGCAAGAAAAACCATGTGAATGATTGGGCTGCTGGAAAGTCAGCCCTGGTAGGAAAGCTCCTACTCCAGCTGTTATGAGGCTTTCTAGCGCACACTGTAGCAGATATGGGAAGAGTCAGAGCTGCTTAAAAAGCAGACTAGCAGCATTAGCCTATCAGAATACTACATTGGTTTTGAGCATAGTCAAATCTGTTTCACCGAAGGCCAGAGAAGCAACAGTGAGTGTCTCCTACTTTGCTATTTAGTTCAGTATTTGTTTTGTTACCTTACAATAGAGCAAGTGAGCAAACAAAGAAACAACAGTGAGTCTCTTTCTATAATAAATATTGTTTAATTAATCATTTTGCTGCTTTTAATTGGGGAACTAGGAGGAGACATCAGTCGACAGCTTGCATATGTGTTGCAATTAACTGTGTTAACCATTTCCGTACATTTACTCCTTAAAAGCTGCAACAGCTACTGGCTGGAGCAGGTGGCAGGTAGTTCTGTGCCACATGCAATCCCAGAGTATGGATTTTAGTCTGGTATGATGAACTCTACACACGAACAGAGATTATTACTTCACATTTTGAGGACTGAGCCATGCATTGCAAATGTGTTCTGATGTGCCCTGTCTCATATTAAACAATCATTTCCCCCCATCTATTGGTTGGAATACTTTGTTCTTTTAATGTATGGGGAAAAGTGTTTTGTATAAGGAAGTGAAATTGATGCTGTTAGGAAACTGCATGCAAGCCAGAAGTAAGTTTTCCTCACCTCTACAAAGTTTTTGTGTCTAGGGGTTTTTTTTGGCAACAGGTATGTTGGCGCAGACAATACATGAATTCAAAAATTTATTTCACATGGTCTTGGGTGTAGCCAGGATTTATGTTGGGGGGCAGGCTTCATGATAAGGGGGGGGGCAGAACCTCAGTATTTTTATTTATTTATTTGGTTGGCCCATGTTGTGGTAAAAATCATACTTATGCCTTCATACACAGAAGTGCTTTGCTTGTCCACAGATGTGCAGAGGAATTATTGAGTTGGGGTTTTTCTTAGAGAGACTAGGCACTCTGCACATGTGCAAGGGCACCCTTCCCTTTAAAAAGTGCTGAAGACTCCTAATGCTGCACAAACAGCAAATTGTTAAAAACTGCAGCTCTACCAAGTCAAAATGTTACTCAAGTCAGCCCTGACTGGAGCACTCTCCGAGGTAACCGTGTGTAGGACCTCAAAACTCTCTTAAATCGTTTTTTTCTCTTTTGCTTCAAGCTCAAACTAAACACGTATGAGAAATATTCGGTGGTTCCCCCCCCCCCCACCTCTCTGGGCCATACTTTCAGAATAAAAAATTGCTCGCAACGCCCTGAATTTTTTTACTCGTTTTTATTGGGTTTTTGTGTGTGTCACAATGCTAACGGGTACATCTATTGCCTCCACTTTAATTTCGTAGCCTTTCTCACAGTTGACGGACCGATTTCCAAATACACTGGAAAGCAAACTGACAACACAGCAACTTTATAACACGATCGCGGGGCATCCGGCAAATGTAGAACCGTGCAGCTTATAGAAAAATAGTAGGAATGATTCCCAAAACATCCATATTCTGCACAGAAACAAGTATTTTGATACTATACTGCACTGCACTCAAATGTCTCGTTTGCTTGTTCTTGGATCCTCTCCTGCTGCCGAACCCTTTGGGAGCCACGGTGTTTTGTTTTGTTTTTAATTGGGTTTTATAAACAAGAATAATGTTATACAAACAAGCATGCCAAGTTTTCTCATGTCATTTGTATATCACAAAAATAGCATAATGAATGTGGGGAAATATCTACAACATATTAACATATCCGCTGCCTGTCTTTGGGAGCCATGGTGTTTGGTTTTGTTAATTGGGTTTTATAAACAAGAATAAAGTTATACATAAGACAAACAAACATAAATAATAGCCTTCTTGAAAATTACACTTATTAACATTGCTAGGTGACTTCCTCGCTTCTCCTTGGTTGAATTTCATTGCATATCCTTTTAACGGTTTTCCAAATCACAGTTCTTATAAAATTTAACTTAAACATTGACATCCTTAGATCTTCACATTATGAAATTAAACATATCAATTCATCCCTTAACATAAATAAAATCCTAAGCCAGTGTTTGTTTGTTTATAATGTTGTAAAACCAATAAAAAAAAATTGAAAAAGAAAAGAATAACGTTATACAAATAAGCATGCCAGGTTTTCTCATGTCATTTGTATATCACAAAATAGCATAATAAATGTGGGAAAATATCTATAACACATTGACGTATCCGCTACCTGTCTTCTCCCCCACTTCCCTCATAAAGGCCCCGGGGTTCCGTTTCCACGGCCAGCGCGGAAGCCGCCTCCTCCCTTTCCCTACCGGCGGAGGGGGCAGGAAAGGTTTCGCCCTCGGAGGCTGCTTCTTCTCCCGCCTCCTCCAACCCCCGTTCCGCCGTCTTCCGTGTTTCCCCTCTAGGCGTCCCGTCGTCTATGGGAACGGGCGCCCTCCGTGCCCTTCCGGTGGGTGGAAACGGCGCTTCCGGTTTCTGCGCGCTTCCCTCACGCTCCCTGGTTTCTCGGTCAATAGGAGTCGCCGTTTCGTTTGCCGCCGGCGCCCCGCACCTGAGGGGCCCCTTCCCACCCCACATGGAGCCCCCCGGGCAAGTGCGCGGTGGGGCCCACAGACCCGACCCCGGAGGCCCTCGCCAGGTACGCTCTGCCGCTTCGTGCCCTTCTGGCCTAGGGTCGCCATCTTTCCAAAAACGTCACTTTCCGGACGCCCGCAAAGGGGTCGAGCTTCGCACACCAGCCCTAGCAATGAAATAAAATGCAGTGTAAGAAAACCACCACAGTTGTCGAGCTTTATATATATATATATTTTAGAAACCTAGCCCCAGGGTTGCCATATTATTCTTGCAAGAAGTTGTCATGGTTTTTTTGTTTGTTTGTTTTTTAGGAAGACCCCAAAATTCAGAAGTGGAAGAAGAATATTTACTTGCACCAACCCCTAGCAATAAAATATTTTTTTATTTATTTTGAGATGCCTGCAAAGTGGTCGAGCTTTATTTGCACCAACCCTAGCAATAAAATAAAATACAATGTAAGGAAACCACCACAATTGTTGAGCTTTTTTGCCTAGGTTGCCATATTCCCGATGTCCGCAAAGTTGCCGAGCATCTTTTTAGGAAGACCACAAAATTCAGAATCAGAAGAATCATTATTTGCACTAGCCCTTAGCCTGAGCAGTAAAATAAAATACAATGTAAGGAAACCACCACAATTGTTGAGCTTTAGGATTGCCATATTCCTGATACCCGCAAAGTTGTCAAGATTTTTTTTTTTTTTGAGGACCCCAAAATTCAGAATCGGAAGAAGAGTCTTTACTTGCACACCAGCCCCCAGCCCTAGCAGTAAAATACAATACAATGTGCTGAAGATAGAGGAGATTTGCATCAATAATCTAGTAATAGATCTTATTCTGATTGCTCAACGTCACTCAGCGGGTTTCAGGGCTAAGTAGTGATCTGAACCCTAGTGTTCCAGAGCCTAGTCTAACACTTAACTGTTCACCATGTTGACTTCTCTGCATAAAAGATGTAAAATGTTTCCAATCCTTATTGGAGAGCATTTTATTGTTACAAACTTTGTACAAGTGTTATTAGGGCTGGTGTTTATATGACCGTAGG
The DNA here is from genome assembly GCF_964188305.1 of Podarcis bocagei. Classification (NCBI taxonomy): domain Eukaryota; kingdom Metazoa; phylum Chordata; class Lepidosauria; order Squamata; family Lacertidae; genus Podarcis; species Podarcis bocagei. The sequence goes on along the minus strand of NC_138134.1, from coordinate 18,802,784 downwards.
CATGCATATCAACTCTTAGAACAGTTCTCATAACATATATAAATTAATGTTCAAAACATCTCTAGGACCATGGTCCAGAGTTATGTCAAACCAGATGTCATACTCGTTTTCTTGGGGCATTAGGCTCTATGTTATATTACAAGCTGCTTTGAGACTCTACCATTTTTAAAGCTGCCTTTTACTATACAGCACAAACAAATGGCACCTCAAATACTAATAATTCTATTACAGTTCACTTCATGAGATGCACTTTATCTCATGTTATCCAGTTACAGGTATGTACACACACACATACAACCCCGATTGCAAATCACGTTTATTATCAAAATTTATAGACTTTCAGCTGTTTGCAATGAGCAAATAAAAAAGAAGAAGCAATTGAAATAGATCCACACAACATTGGTAGGTGTATATATTTGGGTACATAGGTAAAACATATGCAAGTGTGTCTAAAAGAATAACAATGCAAAGTGAACAGAAAATGTTAGACTCCTATGCTCCAGTCATCTATTGTGGGTAAACAAAGGGATGTTTTCACTTGGTTTTCGTTTTTCTAAAATAATGTGTATCATGGACACTTGGTAAAAATGGTAGTAAATGTGTGTATTTACCATTTGACAGTATTGCTAGTGTATGTCACACACTGACCCTTTATGTTTGGTATTTTTCCATTAAAGGGCCAGTTTAGCCATTCCTATGTACCCACAGA